>NC_086108.1:51199106-52449106 GCF_963921235.1 Mobula hypostoma | reverse complement strand
CTGCAGAATTCCTCGTGTCCACCCCATCTAACCCCCTTGCTCTGGGAGATGCCAACCAATATTGGGGAAATTAAAATCTCCCACCACAACAACCCTGTTATCATTGCATCTTTCCAGAATCTGTCTCCCTATCTGCTCCTGGAAGTCCCTGTCACTATTGGGTGGTCGAGAAAAAATACCCAGTAGAGTTATTGACCTCTTCCTATTCCTAACTTCCACCCACAGAGACTCAGAAGACAATCCATTCATGACTTCCTTCTTTTCTGCAGCCGTGACACTATCTCTGATCAGCAGTGCCACACCCCATCATGATTATTTTATTTTGACAAAAGAAAGATGAAAGAACATATTGGAGTACTCTCTTGGCAGTCTACCCATTCCATCACATGTTCTCTTGACAGCATCAATTTTGTGCCACACCATCTCCTTTAACCTTCCAAGTTAAAGTCAAAGTAAATTTAGTATGAAAATATGTTTATGTGGGGCTGGCTGGTGGCGCAGTGACATCAGCGCCAGACTCTGGAATGGAGGTTCCCGGGTTCGAACCCAGTTGGAGCCGCTCCCGAGTACACCTTCCATCCATGCCAGGTTGAGTGTCGAGATCGCAACTTGACCTCGTAAAATTTTAAAAAAGGGAAAAATACTCCAAAATGTCTGTGTGAGGAGTGGCGTGCCACACAGTCTCTCTCTCTCTCGTTCCGCGCCTTGTAAAGGCATGAAAAAGACATCGTCCCGCCAACATCGCACACGCACACGCCAGAAAAAAAGTATGTTTATGTTACTGTTTACCACCCTGTGATCCATTTTCCTGCAGGCACTTACAGGAAAGTAAAGAAATATAATAGAATTTATGAAAAACTACATAAAGATCGACAAACAACCAATGTGCAAAAGAAGACAAATTATGAAAATAAAAATTAAATAATACTGAGAACATGAGTAGTAGAATCTTTGAAAGTGCAATAACATCAGGATTGCGGTGATTGAAGTTGTCCACACCAGTACAGGGGCAATGGTTGTAGGATAATAACAGTTCCAGAACTTAGTGATGTGGGGCTAAAGGCTGCCATACATCCTGCCTGATGATAGTAGTGAGAAGACGGTATGGCCTGGATGGTGGGGATTCTTGATGATGGATGCTACTTTCTCATGTCAGTGTGCCCAGTTGTACAGAGGACTTTGCCTGTGATGGACTGGGTTGTATCTATCACTTTCTGTAGCCTTTCCATTCCTGAGATCCCATTTTTACCTTGGGGAAAACGGACTGCTGTGAGAAAGGTAGATAGAGCTTTTGATTATTTTAAATCTTTGTTTTAACTTTTAATCACAGTATATATATATATTTTCATACATTTTTTCACACTCAGAAGTATTCATGATGTGTTAAGGCAACCAGCTGTCATATCCTTTGAGTGCAGTCAGCTGATTGAGTTAAAATGGCCTTTACTTCAGAATGCTATATTTTCTGTTGGGAGGATTGTGTCTTGGAACACGTGGAACAGAACAATGTGGACTAGGCAAAAGGGACCAGAGGTCTTGGGGCAAGGTTCTTTTGCTAATTCTCTATGGTGAGTGACGAAGCACAGGGATTACAGTGGGGGGGGGGGCTAAAGGAATCTTATTTGAAATTATCATTTGAGACAAATTTTGGAATATCCCCCAACTTAAGACCAATGGTAATGAACAATCCATCATCACCCTACATTCCTGCTCTTGTTTCTGTGTTGCATTTTCTTTGTTTCTTTCATTACTGGCATATGATTCTTGGTGTTAAAAATTAATTCATTAAAACCATGCTAAATAATGCCATTAGCATTGCAGCGTCAGAACTCCAGATGCATGGGTTCAGTCATGTCCATATGGAGTTTGTATGTTCTCCATGTGACTCCTGGGTTTTCCCCAGGTGCTCCAGTTTTTTTCCAATGTACCAAAGTCTTACATAAATCATCTCACTTGTAAAGGATGGCAGTAGAATTAGGGGCAAGAAAGAAAGAGCTGATGGAAATATGGGATAGGTGTTTGCTGGTCAGCATGGCTACCGTGGGCTTAGGGGTCTGTTTCTGTGTTATATGATCATTTGATAGTAATTCTTTAATTAAATCACCTTTGAGTGTTCACCTTTGAGAATTCATACCTCACAGGCATTTTTGTTTTTGTCAGAATGTTGCCCTTGCTGCTTTGTTGGCTGTGTGTAATGCCAATGGGGAAGGCTTGACTTCAGAGCTACAGCTGGTAGTCACAGAAACTCTGTGCCAGATATGGCCATTCCTCACTGTGGAACAGGTGAGCAAAATAAATAAAATGGTCCTGAGACTCAACCTATAAGCATTGCTATTATACAAACAACAGTGTATTACTTCAATTAAGTGATCAGGACAGTGTAGAAACAATCAGAGCCAAGTACTGTCATCAACCACAGAATTCTATTCCTTTGCTTCAATATGAATCCTTTCCATGATTTAACTAGAGTGTCTTAATGCTTTAATCGTGTTTGCTGCAAATATACTTGCATAACTAAACCTTTGAAAATGCTACAAGTAATCCAAAATACAAGCATTTGTTTTTAATCACCTAGAATAAGTAAAACTTAAACAGATATCCCAATTGTACTTCACAAATCTCATTTGGAACTTTACAGTGAAGTGTATGCCTGCTCCATATCTTCCAGATGACCTTCTGCTCTCTCACTTGCTACTTAATCCACAAATGCTTCTGACACTGCCCTACTGGCCACTCCCAAATATACTGTAGTTTCTGTAGTATCCCCCTGGTCAGAACATTTCAGGAGTCCCTGCAAGACAACTACCTGTCGAGGTGGAATGTGCACCATTTTGTTAGAAGCAACTATTCTAATAGTTTTTCAATGTGTAAGGCAGGACTTTAAAAAATATATTAAATTTAATGAAAAGCATTAAACATGCCCCAGTAATTAAAAACATTAAAGTTAAACAGATAAAGCATTTTTTCCCTACACTTCATTAATTTAATTCAAATGAATGGAGATTACCATTCTTATACTAGTCCTCCCTGGCATGAACTGAGGGTCAGGTTAACTTTTCCACCAAATTATCTTTAATCCAGAAAAAGAGGAGGCCATCACATACATATACCTCTCAGACATTTTTGACCATGCAGATACTCAAGCCCGAGTTCCTAACTTAACAAATGGCTGATAGCCAGCAGTTCCCTTTGAAACTGCTAGCTATAAGCCAGCTCAATTTGTTTACTATTTTCTGTTTATATACTTAATAGTTTGTTTTCATTTTAATATTTTTTTTTTGTTGCTCATACAGGTGTTGAGCCAGTGCTGTGTTCAGCAGACAGTTACCCTGCTCCTTTCTCTCACCACAAGCCTGATTCATGTTTTAGGTGCCACATTGATTGCTCAGGTAATGCTGATTATGGGTGAACTTAACTTCATTGCTAGAAATTTAGAACTTAGTTTGTGCTACTGGCTACATGCTGCTATTGAAGGATGAAGGAGAACATGGAAATTAGGTAGAATGAATTTAAGAGATACTAGGTACTTTGGTTTGTGGGACACAGGACACTAAATATAAACTTTTGAGGTCACTACGAGGATCCTTAATGTAGTTTTATTGATGTAGCTTTCTATGAAATTATAAGTAGGGATGATCTTGAGGTCCAGCCATAAATTGATAAGAATATTGGTTATTAGGTGAATACAGAGAAAGAAAATAGCTTTGAAGTGATTCAAATGTGAATGAAGGATGTTCAGTAAGCCTGAATACGCAAGATGTTTGCAAGAACCAAATATCTTTCTTTCGAAGAAGTGTACAGTGTTGATGTTGGTGGAAAGACTGAGGAAGTTAGTAGGCAGCTTCAAATCATAGTTCCAATCATGTAGGATATCACTTTTATTTGTGTCTTAGAAACTAATTTTTAAGTTTTGGTCTCAATATGCTTGTATTGGAGAAATTTATGAAAAATGCATGTGCTTCAGAACTTTGAAATGGTGGGAATTCAATTTATTCTTAATAATGGTTTGAAAGAGTTGAACATGTTTTTATTTAGTAATGTAATAAAGTGTTTAGAAGGTGACAGGTCTGTCCAAAGGATAGGGATGATGGAAATTCTGGAAGCTTTATTATCTCTGTGAATTCCTCTGAAGAACTTTCCTCCCTGGAACTTTTACTTCCTTTGATTCAAGTCTCTTGTGTGTGTGTGTGTCTCAGTTATCTTTTTGGTAGCCATCTCTTTCTCCTACAACTCTCTTTAGGATTCACCATTTGATCAACTTTTGATGACTCCTCTAAATGTACTCTTCTAAGACAAAATTCACTTTGCTTCTTTCATTTGTGAACACACTGGTTAAGTTTTATTACATTGAAAGTGATACTTTTGTAATAATGTTTGGAGAGGAGACAAGATTTTCTTGTTTTAAAAACGTTAATGATCTGGGAAGGTAGAAGAAACTGCCTGTAATTGTGGATAGAGTGAGAGTCGGCTAACATGAATTTGTATATATTATGCCTAACATTTTGAAAAGATACAAGTGAATGTATATGGATGTAGTTTACATAGATTTTTGACTGTTTTTAATAAAGTCCCTCAGGTTCATGGTTTTCAAGACTTTATTTAAGGCCATAAGGCATTGGATCAAAATCAGGCCATTCAGCCCATTGAGTCTGCTCTGCTATTTCATTATGGCTGATCCATTCCCCCCTCAACTCCATTCTGTCCCTCCTCCCCATAACCAATTTAATTGAATTTACTAGTCTGTTGGGCCAATTGGAAATTGTCTGAACAAAAGGAGATAGACTATGGATAAAAGGGCAAATAGTCAAGCTAGCAGAATGTGGCTTGTGAAGTCACATAAGAATTCATGTTGGAATCACAACTATGGCAGCTGTCGTTGTTATTATAAGAGATTGGAAAGGCTGAGTCTATACTGACTGGAACATGGGAGGCTGAGGAATGGTCTTATAGCAGTTTAGACAATTGTGTGGTTATAAAGGATAGCTAATAAGTGTTTTTCCAGGGAAGGGGTGTCTGGAACTAGAGGGAACAGATTTAAGTGAGAAGGGATAAAGTTTAAAGAAGGTATAAGGGGTAATTTTTTTCAGAGGGTGTTGGTCATTTGGAACATGTTGTCAACGGTGCTGTAGGGATATATAGCATAGTAACATGGTGCATATTGTTTATGCTGATTATCATGTTGCTCCATAAGGCATAAGAGCAGAATTAGACCTCTTGGCCCATTGAGTTTGCTCCACCATTTCATCATGGCTGATCCACTTCCTTCTCAACTCCATTCTCCTGCCTTCTCCCTGGAACCTTTCACGCTCTGACTTTTCAAGAACCTACAAACCTTGGCCTTAAGTACACCCATTGACCTGGCCTCTGCTGTCACCTGTGGCAACAAATTCCACAGATTCACCACCCTCTGGCTAAAGAAATTCCTCTTCATCATTGTTCTAAATGAGCATCACTCTGTTCTGAGGCTGTGCCCTTTGGTCCTATATTCTCCCATTATAGGAAACATCTTCTCCACATCCACTCTATCTAGGCCTTTCAACACTCGATAGGCTTCAATAAGATCCCACCTCATTCTTCTAAATTCCAGCAAGTAAAGGCCTATTTAAGAAAGGATTTGCTGACATTTGAGGGTTCAAAGGGCCCAAAACTGTTCAAAACAGACTCTCTATACTACTCCCACTTGCCTGCAATATGCCATATCTCTATGCCTTGCACTTGCAAGTACCAGTGCAAATGTAGCTACTGTTTCTGCCTCCATCTTCTCTGGCAGCTCATTCCAGATACCAACTACTCTTTGTGTAAAAATAATTACTGCTTAGATCCCACTTAAATCTCCTCTCTCACCTTAAGCTCATGCCCTGAAGTTTTGGACACCACTATCATTGGAAACAGACAATGGCTTTTTATCTGTTTGGTGGTATCATGCCACCCCTCAGCCTCCAGGGAATCTAGACCCAGCTCATCCAATTTCTCCTTTTAACTCAAGGTCTTCAAACCCAGCAATATTCTCATGAACATTCTGTAGCTTAATCACATCTTTCATATAGTGTGGTAACCATAACTTAAGCACAATAACCCAAAGTGTGACCTAACCAATATTTGGGTTAGTTGCCCAATGGGTCTGCCCAAATGAAGGACCTAGTTTTATTTTCTGTGGGTGAAGGGTGATGGTGATAAAATTGAGTGTTGGAGATTATTTGGTTCAAAGACTGCAGGGGATCCTTTTGCGATAATGATAAAGAGAATCAAGATAGATAAATATTGGAAATTGTCAACTTGCTGTTTAGCTAGCTGAATAAAAACATTGATCACTGCAAGTCCACAACATTCCATAAGCTCTCCTTTAAAATACAGACTGATGCAATTAGGAAATGATTGTAGCGAATAATTGAAAATGGATGCAACACTTGGTCTTAAGCAGATAGGATTTGTTGGTTTCCTGATCTGTTCTGCAGAAACTGCTGAATGATTTCCTTAATGTAATGATTAATCTTATTTATGCAATAGGTGGTATTATTTCTCAGTTTTCTTCTACCTTTAAATCCTCCTGATCATGTTCGTCTTGCTGCATTGGACTTTCTGGGATCCCTGGGAAAGATTGCTATATCACCAGATGTTCAGGTACTTTCACTTCTACTCTCTCTTCAAAGAAAAAAAAACTTATTTTAATAAAACATACCATTCATCGGTCTTGAAGAAGGGTGTCAGCCCGCAACGTCAATAGACAATAGGTGCAGGAGTAGGCTATTTGACCCTTTGAGCCGGCACCGCCATTCACTGTGATCATGGCTGATCATCCACAATCAGTATCCAGTTCCTGCCTTCTCCCCATATGCCTTGACTCCGCTATCTTTAAGAGCTCTATCTCTTTCTTGAAAGAATCCAGCGAAATGGCCTCCACTGCCTTCTGAGGCAGAGCATTCCACAGATCCACAACCCTCTCTGTGAAAAAGTTTTTCCTCAACTCCGTTTTAAATGGTCTATCCCTTATTCTTAAACTGTGGCCTCTGGTTCTGGATTCCCCCAGCATCAGGAACATGTTTCCTGCCTCTAGCGTGTCCAATCCCTTAATAATCTTATATGTTTCAATCAGATCCCCTCTCATCCTTCTGAATTCCAGTGTATACAAGCCCAGTTGCTCCAATCTTTCAACATATGACATTCCCGCCATCCCTGGAATTAACCCAGTGAACCTACGCTGCACTCCCTCCATAGCAAGAATGTCCTTCCTCAAATTTGGAGACCAAAACTGCACATGATACTCCATGTGTGGTCTCACCAGGGCCTTGTACAACTGCAGAAGGACCTCTTTGCTCCTATACTCCCCTTGTTATGAAGGCCAACATGCCATTAGCTTTCTTCACTGCCTGCTGTAGCTGTATGCTTACTTTCAGTGACTGATGAATAAGGACTCCTAGATCTCGTTGTACTTCCCCTTTTCCTAACTTGACACCATTCAGATAGTAATCTGCCTTCCTGTTCTTGCCACCAAAGTGGATAACCTTACATTTATCCACATTAAACTGCATCTGCCCACTCACCCAACCCGTCCAAATCACCCTGCGTTCTCATAAGATCCTCCTCACATTTCACACTGTCACCCAGCTTTGTGTCGTCTGCAAATTTGCTAATGTTACTTTTAATCCCTTCATCTAAATCATTAATGTATATTGTAAATAGCTGTGGTCCCAGCACCGAGCCTTGCGGTACCCCACTAGTCACTAACAGCCAAGGACCCATTAGTCCCTACTCTTTGTTTCCTGTCTGCCAACCAATTTTCTATTCATGTCAGTACCCTACCTTAAACGTTGACTGTTTACTCTTTTCCATTGATGCTGCCTGGCCTGCTGATTTCTTCCAACATGTTGTATGTGTAATTAAAAGTAATTTGCTTTGTAAATTTTAATGCCATTTTGGTTCCACAGGGTGAAAAATGTAATTACTAGAAAATAGATAACCTTTTGTTTCCCAGTTCAAACTTCGGGTATTCTAAGGGCAACTGCAACCAGAACTGGTCTGAAGTGACACCCTGGATGAAAGCTATACCTTTGGGCCAGGTTGTGCTCAGTGTTCTTGAGTTCACTGCCTTCACCATTCCTCCAGCCCTTTGCTGCTCACATCGTCTTGTGAAGCCCAGGTGTCCACAAGCACCAACTGGGCAGATCTTGATTGAACTTGTATAAACTTACTGCGTAGCTTTCTTACAGGAGTTCAGGACTACTGTTTAGCATGAACGAAATACTTGTATCTGGCATATTTTGCAACCTCAGTAGGCCCTTTGGTTCTCCATAGTAAATCAAGATCATTGAGCATTATGGGATTTGTAGTGTCAGTCTGGATTTGAAGTGAAAGTCTAATTGAATAAACCAGTTCTCTCCAGGAAAAGGCTTTTTGTTATGTTCAGATATTAAATAAGAAAGATCTTAGAACAGGTTTTATTTCCATTGCAGGGTATGGTCTTTCCAAAGCTACCTTGTCTCTTTGCTTTCCTTCTGGCTGACCAGTCTTGGCTAATTCTTCAGCAAGCACTTCAAGGATTTACACAGTTTGCTGAGGTAACAATTGAGACTAATATAATTAATATTTAATATAGTTATGCAGCCTGACAAGGTAATTTACAAACTTATTAAGAATATAATACACATTTCAGCTTGTATTACGGGGATAATATCAGATTGCTTATCTTAGTGTATATCACTGTTTTTCCTGCATCTTTGGATTTTTTTTTGTATCTTTGAAAAAGTTGAGCAGATTTTCAGTTGAGTAGGTAGGAAACTCACCTATTATCGAATTTATTCTGTCATAATCTAGGAGCCTAGTCATTTTATAAATTACAAAGGTCAATAAATCATTTATTAATTTTATTTGTAAAATGGAAGTACCTGACCAACAGGAATTTAGAAATTTGAACCAATTCCATTGTCCATCTTTGATGTAAGTGAATAAAGATCTTAAAATTATTTCTAATAAACAACGAATTAAATTAGAGGTAACCTAAGATTTGGACCAAAGAGGTCCCTATTGCTAAATAGAGTCAAACTCTTGTCAATCCACAAAACCAATTCTTTCAGAACTTACTGCCTAATTATAAATTAGATAAATATAAACAAATGTATGGTTTATTTTGTAATATTTTGTCGTGTTTTTAAACCTTGAGCAATGGTGAAGAATGAGTAACAAGCATTTTTTTTCAGGAGACCTGCCATGAGGAAATAGTCCCACAGAGTCTGGAGTCGAGCAGTACAAAGACCAAAGTTGTAAGCTTCTTGAACAAGGTACAATAAATTAGAGTTGATGGTAGAGAAAATGGCCTTATTTTTTAATTTTAAGGTTGCTTCATTAAAAGGTACTTTACTGGGAGAAGCAATAATTTAAATCGGTGATAAAGTTAGGTACTTCAGTTGATTCAGCACTTACAAGGCCAGCAATTATTGCCCATCTGAGTTGCATTTGAAAGTGACAGTAAGCAATCTTTAAGCTACTGTGGTCTTTATGGTGAAGATATATGTGTAATACTATCGCAGAAAGGGTTCCAAGATTTAGACCCAGCAGTGTTGAAGGGACAGCTGCTGCAGTTCTAGTTCAGGATGAAGTGTGATCCAAAAGGAAACCTGAAGACTAGTATTTTAATACAGTCGTTTCATGTCACGGCCACACACCACAGCAAATTCCTAATACATGTAAATAGCAAATAAAGTTGAACCTTGTCTTCCTTAGTGGAAGAGGTCATAGGTTTCTTTGAATAGCCTAGGGAAGTAACTACATTCCATATACATCGTAGCCATGTTATGCTATTGCTAAAGTGAATGAATTGTTAGGCTAATCAAAGGGGTGCCAGTCAAGTGGAATTCTTTGTTCTAAATGAAGCAGATTGGCTGTCGGCTCTGTACTCGGTGAATCGCGTGTGCTCACTCTCACTCATTGGTGAGGGAGAGTTTGCTGGTTCTCGAGTCGGAGAACTTTCTACAATTAGCGACTTGGCAGACTTTACCATCGTAAATCAACAAGCTGTTTAAAGTCTCCCCCTTGCTTTGAAAGGGTGACACCTCTCTGTCCATTTATTGAAATGGGTAGGGGGAGGGGTGTTGCTTCGCTTTTGCTTGTGCGTGGAAGGGGGAGCTTTGGGGTTCTAACATTTTTACTGTCACTCATTCTTTGGGGCACTTCTGATTTTTTGGATGTCTACGAAGAACATTTTATATATTTCTGATATTAAATGGAATTATTGAATCTTTTAAATGCAGTTTAGCTTATTGAGAGTTTTTTTGAGACACAAAATTGCAAATACTGGAACCTGGTGCAACAAGCAAGGTGCTGGAGTAACTCAGCGGGACATGCAGCATCTGTGAGGGAAGAAACTTGATTATCAACATTTCCGGTCAAAATCCTGCATCAGGGCTGAATACTGCAGAGATTTTGGACATGCACTCATGAAGCATGAATATTTCATCAGGCTGCTGATTGCATGGGTAGAAGGGCCTAGAGTGTTAAGAGGCAAGTCAATTGTTGCAGGGGACCCTGTTTCTTTCCTGATCTCAATCAGTTGAGAGCCATGGAACAAGACAACAGACTGACTGCATCTTCAGTGCAATTGCTATTCTAATGCAACTACAAGGGAAGCTGCCCAGTAATGTGGAAAATTGCTTGGATAAGGTCAAGCATAAAAACAGGACAAAAACAATCTAGCTAATTAATGTTTGGTGTCACTCAGTTGATTCTCTATCTTGGTTGTAAAGCTAGCTTAAGAAATATGTCAAACATATGTCCATTCTGTTGCTGGTGCCTAATTTTGAACTGCCAGAAATGTCCTGAGCCTATTCACTGCCAAATAATAGCTAAAGCTGTTCCTGATTTTATTATAAAAATAGCAATAATTTTACAGCTTTTGTTCAGGAATTTAGGATCACAGAACTGGCTGTGCTGTAAGCAAATATTGCTTCAGTTCAGATCAGTGATCTCCTAATTTTTGTTTACTAGGTTATCAAGGTTCTTTTGAATATGTATAATAGCCAACTAATGAGTTCATACTTTAAATAAACTAACATTTTTGGAATCTAAGGCAATATTCTAGCCAAGGTTGTAAGGTAGTATTTAGGTTTCATAGAAACATAGAAAATAGGTGCAGGAGTAGGCCATTCGGCCCTTCGAGCCTGCACCGCCATTTATTATGATCATGGCTGATCATCCAACTCAGAACCCAGCCTTCCCTCCATACCCCCTGACCCCTGTAGCCTCAAGGGCCATATCTAACTTCCTTTTAAACATAGCTAATGAACTGGCCTCAACAGTTTGCTGTGGCAGAGAATTCCACAGATTCACCACTCTCTGTGTGAAGAAGTTTTTCCTAACCTCGGTCCTAAAAGGCTTCCCCTCTATCCTCAAACTGTGACCCCTCGTTCTAGACCTCCCCAACATCGGGAACAATCTTCCCGCATCTAGCCTGTCCAATCCCTTTAGGATCTTATACGTTTCAAAGAGCATTGTTAAGTATTGATCCTGTTTTAATTAATTTATACAAAAATTGGGACAAAATGCAAGACCATACACAAAGTAATAGGATTCAAACCAGAGGTAATTTCCTGAATGTCAAGATTGGGTGGTGTATTCTATTATCAGCTCTTGAGAGAAACCAAAAAAAGTACCTGGTCCTAAAAAGGGTACTGCAGCAATAATGTGTTCTTCCCCTGCAGGCAATCACGACAGTTGAGTCCAAGGAACTACGAATGGAGAGGTTGAAACAAGAAAATATTGTTCTAGAGGCACATTTCAATATCCTAAGCCAATGTACCATGAGTGATCCTACTATAGTGCAGGTATAGTTTCAAATCATAAGTGCTTTACTGTCCAAGTTTTGTCTCCCTTTTGACGGTGTTGATTCTGGTCAAGGCTTTGTGTTAAGACCATGTTCAAGTGGTTGAGTGTAGACCTTGATAATGAACATGTTCATAGATGAATCTTTCTTAACAAATTCACTTGCATATTTCCAGAGGATGTACAGATAGGCTTCAGGAGTACAGACCTTGATGTCTTTCAGCTTATAAATTAAAACTGCTTTTGCTGTCCTTAATAAAATTAATACTATTTGGCACTAAAGAGCACCTGTAATTATCAGTGGTAATTGTATATACATGTATAATAGTAGCCCTATCAGTGACTAATCAGCACAAGTGCTAGGGAATGTTCGTTTCTGGGACTGTGACGTAAGTAGATTGAGAATAGTGGAAACAAGCTCAAGGCAAAATCCATTAAAAGATGAGTTAATCGTGTATAGGCAGTGATGACCACAAAATTCAAACTGTAAGATAACATGTTCTACTGCTATCAGAGAGCAACCATAGACTGTTCAGTGTGCAGAGGTTCAAGTGTTCATTCCCAATCTGTAGAAGCAGAGAGAACTGTCACCTACTAAACTACTCCACAACTCTAAAGCTGTTTTTATAACTTTTTCAGCCATCTGCCAAGCGTGCCCGGCAGGAATCATGTAAGGAGGAGCAGTACGAGACAGCCTTGCAAACAGCAGAGAATGCTTTTAAAATATTGCAGACTTTGGTAAAGCAGCAAGTGCCACCAGACTGGGTAACAGTCCGTTTACAAGCCTTGCAAGAAACAATCCTTGCTTTGAATAGCAGGCAAGAACCTGTCTAAAATTTGAATGAATTGTTACATACCTTCACCATAGGAGGAATGTATGCTACAGGCTAGTTTTCTTAATACAAGATAACTTGTGTTTTATTTTGAAACAACTTTGAAAGAGCACAATACTGTCTGTAAATCCTATAGGGTTTAATTGCATAAAAATTAGGTGGAGGAATAATTTGCAGCATACCCACAATACTAATAAACTTATTTATTGTAACAAGATATTTTTGATTTGCCTTTCTACAACAATAATTTGAAGGAAAATAAATCATAGAGCAAAACTACTCCTTTATGGTCGTATTTGTTTTAAGTTGATAAGTAGTGGACAATAGCTTCATCTTTTTCCAGTAATGTAATCAAGACAACCTCCCAGTTACAAAGGGAACAGATAAGTTGGATCATGAATCACAGATGCACTCAATTGCCCAAGTGACTGTTTGATCATGTTAATCAGAAGGTTATATCAGCCACTGACACTAATCTCTAAGAATCACAGCCATTGCTTCTCAGTGTATTCTTTTGGAGGTAAATCAGTGAGGAGATAAAAGGATGCACTATTTCTTCTTATATTCTCACCTTTGGGTAAAAATATTCCATTATTAAAGACATGTAAAATTGAAGTGTTGAATATTCTTACTATTATAATGAGTAGAAAACTATCAGTGTTTAGACTGTTAAGTATCTTTTATAAAATGATCTTTAATTGTACAAAAATATACATTTGAACATACTAATTTTTACAAAATCATCTTTTATAACAGCAATTTCAGCCTGGGGTTCAACTTTCTACAATTAGAGAAAGAATCAGTTGACTTTAAACTGAAATTAGTCTAATTTGGTATATTACAAGAGAAGGATCGTTACCTCTCCAAATACATGCAAATTACTTCTGCTTTTAACTAATTACTAATTGTGTCCAGTGCCTCAATACATTAAATAAATTCAAAGACCATTTGATGTGAGAAATTCTGGTTTTGCAAATGATCAGTATTAGACATTAATATCAACAGCCAGGATACTGAGGATGAATTACATTTAAAGAATCAGATCACCCAGCAAAATATTTCCTACTTCGCTGCTCCATGAAAGTGTTTCATTCAGTGTACTTAGTATATTAACCTTTGGTGTTAACAATCTGGCTCACACGCATATATTTAAATAAGTCAAACGGTATTTTGTCACTACATCCTCAGGCAATGGTTGGCAACATAGCCATGCTGTAACATAAACAGCCTGTGTCATTAGAATGTAATAGAAATGGTTACGTACTTAATGTAGTGCAATCAGGCCGAAGTAATATTGCAAAGTACACAACTGCTGATTCAAACATCAAATAAACAGAAGGATAAGCAAAGTAAGAAATGGAAGCAAAATTACAGTTACTCTTCCCAGTATTTTCAGGAACAGAATTAGGATATCAATATTCACTTTCAATTTTCTACTGAATCAGTTCCCAGCTCTGTATTTGATGGCCATTTTGGTTAGCAATGCCAATAAGCATGAAATTAGTTTCATGTATGATATTTTCATAAATTGTGTGTAGAATTTCAAATTATAAACAGTTTTGTTTAAATAAGTAAATAAATAGTGCTCTATCTTGAGCATTTTGCATTACAGTTTTAATTCCTTGAACTCAAAACAAGGTCTTTATTCAGTATTTCCCCATTAAGGAATAGTAAAAGTACTCTTTGGTTTTCTGGAAATCTCAACCCAACATTTAAGGCATAAAATGATTCTAATTTTTAGCTCATAGTATCATAGAAGAGGCAAATCTTTTCCCTCCATACTTCTCTCATTATCACTTAGTTTCTTATTAGCATTACTTATGAAATTTGAGCAGTTTTCAGGTTAAGTCCATTCACCTTTATTTGATATCCACCCATCAAGAAGTTTCGATCTAACACAATTTAAAGTTGTACCATAATAATGCAAGGCTAATGTTTTACCTTGTTCCATTAAATTTTGTTATGGGGCCATTACCAGATTACTTCAATGCCCATCTCTTTGGCCCAAGTACAAGATTCCAAAGTTCAGCAGCCAGATAGTGAAGGTGGTTGGGTCAAACTTCCATGAAAGCAGGCTTGTATAGCTACTGAAAAAAGAATCTCTTTCTAGTATGCAGTTTTTTTTCTTTGAGAAAGCTAATTGTTAACCTTAATTTCAGTGATCAATTTCTCCCTTCAGTATCCACATTCAGAAAATACACCCAAATCTTCGTTTAGAAGAATTTATTTTCTCAATGTAAATCAACAAAACTAAATAACCACAATTATAAAACAAAATGTAATTAAGATCTCTAATGTCCCTCACCTTTGAAGAGTGTGAAACAGATCAAGCCCTTGATTTAAGTTTTCTATTTGGCATTCAAGTATGTAAAGGGGCCTTAAGTAAACATATTAAAATATGTGGTTATCTGGCAATGTCCTGAAAAGTAGTGGCCAGAATGACACATTTTTATAGTTATAATTTTGATTCCGGATCATAATACCACAAGATTTGAGTACTATGTTACATCATCAAGGACGACCTACCCCCAGGAATCGAAATTGTGTACAGAACAGATGGCAGACTTTTCAATCTTGCCCGTCTCAAGTCCAGAAACAAGATATGCAGAAGTTTCCTCATCGAGTTCCAATACGCAGATGACAACAGTGTTGCAGCTCTCTCAGAAAACCACCTACAACCGTGCATAGACTAAACTTGGACTTACCATAAATTCCAAGAAGACTCAGATCATCTATCAACCGTCACCAATTGAGACAAATCGGATAGAACCATCAATTCAACTTGGCAAAACTACCTGGAAAACGTGGACCACTTTCCGTATCTTGGAAGTCACCCTCTCCTCCAATGTCGACCTTAATGACGAGATCCAACATAGTCTTAAATGCGCTGGAGCAGCTTTTGGACGTCTCCATACAAGAGTCTTTCATGATCATGACATTCAAACAGACACCAAAATGTTAGTGTAGAAAGCAGTGGTGATCCCAACACTCCTGTATGCATCAGAAACCTGGACAGCATACCGACGACATCTGAAGGCACTTGAAAGTTCCATCAACGCTGCCTTCAAAACATCTTAAATATCAGCAACACTCACAACAAGATGGAGGAACTCAGCAGGTCAGGCAGCATCCGTGGAAACAATCAGTCAGCGTTCCGGGCCGGAACGTTGACTGATCGTTTCCACAGATGCTGCCCAACCTGCCGAGTTCCTCGAGCTTGTTGTGAGTGTTGCTTTGACCCCAGCATCTGCAGAATATTTTGTGTTTATCTCAAATATCAGCTGGGAAGATAGAAGAACCAACGAAGATGGAGTGGTCATGTTGTTCGGATGAAAGACGAACGTCTGCCGAAACAAATTTTCTACTCCCAGCTTAAAGGTGGCAAACGTAAAAGAGGCAGACAACAGAAGAGATTCAAAGACATCTTAAAAGCCAACATGAAGAAATGTAACATCGACATCAACAATTGGGAAACCAATGCCAAAGACAGGAAACTCTGGCAAGCCATCATCCAAGAAGGAACAGCAACTTTCGAAGCCAACAGATGTGCAGAATTAGAAGAGAAGAAAATGGAAAGAAATGCAGCAACAACCAAAGCCTGATCTGCCATCTGGAACTACCTGTCCTGAATGCGGAAGAACTTTCAAAGCCAAGATTGGACTCATAAGCCACTTGACAGCCCATAGATAGATCAATGGAACGAAGACCATCATGCTTGACCTCGAAGGATAGCCACGACGACAACTATGTTACTGATGTTTATTGGAGGAAGTTTTAACCTTGCTGCAATACTGGGCTTGAAAATTTACCTTTTTTTCTTCCACCTTTTGACTTTCCCTTCTGTACCTTGAGTCTTTAGGTGCTCATGTTGCTACATAAAACTCATTAAATAGGAAATACATTTCAATAAGGGTTACTGTAAATAGTTGCAAGATTTTGCTCCAAGTTGGTCAATACGTTGTTAAGGCTGTTGAAAAGATAGACCTCCAGATTTAGTATCTATCATTAGTGGCTTCATTTTCACACCAACTCTAACCAGTGTGACTTCTGAATCAGATGAACTCCAGGAAACCATTATTCCCATATCAAGTGAGGTGAGTTCCAGCTTTAAACTGTATTTAAGGTGAAATGTAAATTCATAACTGTAAGTTGTAATTCTCAGTACTTAACACCAAAATCAGAACTAGACTTTTTTTTTTGCATTGGATCAATTGTTTAGAACTTTCCACAGATGGAAATATAGGCCAGACTGAAACCACCAGTGTATCTTTCTTTTCCCCACCCCTCCATATAATATTTGAATAAAACATCTTCACAAGAGTTAACAGACATCTCTAAAATAACTTACAGTAAACACTAGCAAGCATACAGCTGATGCTGCTGGGTAGTTCCTCATTGCTCTCTGGGTACTTCAGACTCCATTCTTTATTCCAGCTAGCTACATTGGATATTTACTGAACAGAACAAAAGCCTAGCTGCTTGGCAATGGCCTTAAAAGTGTGGTCAAAGATATTAGAGAGGAAGGAAATTTAAGTATCTAAATAAATCTTTGCTTGGTAAATGTTTTCTACCAAGTATTATCCTCCCAATTCAGATCATCATCCCAGCCTTCGGTTTCCATCTGTAAAAGAATGCACAATAGTTACTATAATCTCTTGCATTGTTCAGGAGAATCTGCTTTACAGGAAAAAGGCGACAAAAATTGAGAAATTTACAAGTGGGGAACAAAAATGGAGGAACAATTAAACACCACTAGATAATGTGTGGTGTTACAAAATTAATTATATATTTTATACAGTTGGTACAAAGCTCATTAAATATAAGAAACAATTTATTAATAATGGAATATCAAAAAAGGTCTTGTTGGTTTACTGAGGGTTCTATAGCTCTTTCTGGCAGGCTGCAGTTTCTGCTAGCTCGTGATGTTATAATCAACTGCCATGAGAAATAAAGTTTGTGCATCTCTTACTCTGAATTGCTCTACTTCCTGTCCAGATTCTGAAACCTCCCATTCCATGGGCAGGTCTGACAACTGTTAATGAAGGAAAACATTCATTTTGACCTTATCAAAAGTTTTTCTGAATGTCCAAATAAACCCATATCTGCTGATACTCTCATCTATTCCAGTTACATTCTCAAAAAAAAATCTCCAGTAGGTTGGTTAACATGATTGCATTTCAGAAAAACATGCTAACTTTGTCCAACACTGTTAATTCCTTCCAGGTATTTTTATATTAGATGCTAGCATTTTCTACACTACTTAGTTTGGGCTTACTAAACTGCAATTCCATTTTAAAAAATATTTACCACCTCTGAAGGTGCAGGAACTTCAGCATCTGAAGAACTTTGCAATATTACCACTACTGCAACTACATTCCCTGATCAAGTCAATTTCAGTACACAGAGGTGTAGATTACCAGACCCTGGGGATTTATCAGCCCTTAGCCCCAATAATTTTACCAGAACTGTTTATTATTAATAATTATTTCCTTCAGTTCCTCCCATGGTTCCCTAACCTATCTGGAAGGTTTCTTGTGCCTTTCATTGTAGAACAAAATAAAGTGCTCAATTAGAAACAAAAATGGGAGAACAATTATAATTTCATCCTTTATTAACACTCAGGGGCCAACATTTGTTCTTACCTAGGTTCTCCTCTCCACATATTTCCACAAGTGCTTAGTCAGTTTTTATATACCCGCCAAGCTTACTTGCATATTTTTCCCCTCAATCTATCTTTAAACCCAGATATGCAGTACTCATCTAACCTTGAATTATAGAACATAGAAAAGTACAGGCCCTTCGGCCCACAATGTTGTGCCGACCCTCAAACCCTGCCTCCCATATAAGCCCCCACCTTAAATTCCTCCATATACCTGTCTAGTAGTCTCTTACACTTCACTAGTGTATCTGCCTCCACCACTGACTCAGGCAGTGCATTCCACGCACCAACCACTCTCTGAGTAAAAAAACCTTCCTCTAATATCCCCCTTGAACTTCTCACTCCTTACCTTAAAGCCATGTCCTCTTGTATTGAGCAGTGGTGCCCTGGGGAAGAGGTGCTGGCTATCCACTCTTATCTATTCCTCTTATTATCTTGTACACCTCGATCATGTCTCCTCTCATCCTCCTTCTCTCCAAAGAGTAAAGCCCTAGCTCCCTTAATCTCTGATCATAATGCATACTCTCTAAACCAGGCAGCATCCTGGTAAATCTCCTCTGTACCCTTTCCAATACTTCTACATCCTTCCTATAGTGAGGCGACCAGAACTGGACACAGTACTCCAAGTGTGGCCTAACCAGAGTTTTATAGAGCTGCATCATTATATCGCGACTCTTAAACTCTATCCCTCGACTTATGAAAGCTAACACCCCCTAAGCTTTCTTAACTACCCTATCCACCTGTGAGGCAACTTTCAGGGATCTGTGGACATGTACCCCCAGATCCCTCTGCTCCTCCACACTGCCATATCCTGCCATTTACTTTGTACTCTGTCTTGGAGTTTATCCTTCCAAAGTGTACCACCTCACACTTCTCCAGGTTGAACATCATCTGCCACTTCTCAGCCCACTTCTGCATCCTATCAATGTCTCTCTGCAAACTTTGACAATCCTCTACACTATCTACAACACCACCAACTTTTGTGTCATCTGCAAACTTGCCAACCCGCCCTTCTACCCCCACATCCAGGTCGTTAATAAAAATCACGAAAAGTAGAGATCCCAGAACAGATCCTTGTGGGACACCACTAGTCACAACCCAACAATCCCAATCTACTCCCTCCACCACGACCCTCTGCCTTCTGCAGGCAAGCCAATTCTGAATCCACCTGGCCAAACTTCCCTGGATCCCATGCCTTCTGACTTTCTGAAGAAGCCTACTGTGTGGAACCTTTAATTATGAATTAAAGATTAAACAATTGTAAACAAATTATTAAGCAAAACAATTTTAAGTAATCTCAAAAAATGGAATCAATTTTCCATATCTTCCGAATATGGAAGGCAAGAGCTAAAATACTATGACAAATAAAATCGTGAGCTATTAAGAAATTCACAGTGTAGGCTCAACTCATTGTGCCCATGGCTAAAGTACTATTTGGGCCAATTCTGTTTCCCAAGCCTCAGGCTGTAGGCTGCAGCAGCTCAAATATTAATCCAAAAGCTCTGTGTTGAACATTTTTTGTCTTCACTACTCTAAGGCTGAGTATCATTCTAAATGGACATTGAACCCATGAACACTATGTCACTTTTTTATATTATTTGTTTTGCACCATTTTTAATTTAACTGTTTAACATACATACTGTAATTGATTTACTTTTTTTCTATATTAACATGTATTGCATTGTACTGCTGCCACTAAGTTAACAAATTTCATGACATATGCCGGTAATGTTAAACCTGATTCTGATTCTTTGGGTGGAAAAAAAACATCTTTATTCTGGCTTCCAATTACTTTCTACATAGTGTTATCACATTCTTCCTGTCATGTGGTGACCAGACTATAGGCAGTACTGTACAGCCAGATTAGCATTTATAACTTTAACATGAAATCCTTGCTTTTACATATTATGCTTTAGCCAGAAAAGGCAAGTGTCTCATTGTGGCGTTCTGTAAACATACAGTTGCTTTTGGCTTCTGTGGCAAAGCAACTCAAGATCCCACACTCCAATCTGAATATTCCACAGATGTTCAATCACACCATAATATGTATGAGAACAAACCTACACTTCGTCTCAAGTACTACAAAATATTGTATCATCATAAAAAATACTAGCTCTTGCTAGCATACCAGTGGATTTGATAATTGGCAACTCACCTCAACTGTGTCTGTTGCAGCAAACTTTGATGCAAGTGCTAAAGTTTGTGAATTGTCTCTTTCTGTCAACATCTCTGTACCTCTTGAAGCTACTTCAGTTTCTTTGGCAGAACCAGCCAACTCTGATCCCTGTGTTGGCACTAACAAGCCAGTGGAAGACAGTTTAATATCTGGTATCATATCAGCAAAGAGATCTAGTTCAGGGTCTCTCTCTGGCCTTTTCTTGACACTAATGGTGAATTCCTCTCCCAGCTCATCATTCAAAGATGTTTTCTTCATTGTGGTCCTCTGCCTGGAGGGTATCTGTGCAATAGAATTTGTTTTTCTCTTTTCCTCTACCAAAACTTTCTGCTCTTTACAGTTATTCTTCCAACTCTCACCAGGCATTTCTGAATGGATTTTCAGTGCTGAAGAAAGTTTCATGGCCTTGGACTGAGATTTATTCTCAAAAGGAGATAAATTAGATATATGTGGATTAACTGCCTGTTCCTCTGTTATTGCATTAGATTGACCATCTTCAGTTTCAAAGTCATCCCATGGTTCGTCATCAACTGTAATATTCCCAAAACTGTTTCCTGCCAGAATGCAATCTTTTTTAGGCTTAAGCAGTATTTCATTGTTCGGCTTGCTCCAGTCTGGCCAATCTTCTGCACAGTTGTGGGTGTGCATTGAGCTTTGTGCACTATCAACACCCAAAATTTCATTCCCACGAATACCAATAATGGACGTTATGGCTGTTTGTTCTTTATACTGGGCTACAAGGTTCATAAAGAAAGTAAAAATTAAAGTTACTATCAAATATTTGCTTTATAGGCAGGTACAAGGTCAAATGCATAATATAACATGAATGTTCATACCATCAGAATGTTTGGACGGTAAACTGGGAAGAAACTTTAATATCAACATGCTACTTGGGGAATTATTTATTTATAATTAATGCATATCTTTATGAAAATAGCATTCCCACATTTCCTTTATGCCACTTAGCTAGGATTTAGAAAATACATTTACAGTAAATGAAAATCTTAAAGTATTTTTCAAAGTTTATAATTTAGAACAAAAACCATTCTTGTAACTTTTCATTAACAAGCACATATTTTCATTTTAAGTTACTCCTAATGTCTCAATTATGTGTTAACCAATAAATCCCCAATTTAACAAATATTGAATAAAAATGTTAAAACAGAAAAATGATGCTCTCAACCAGGTGACGATCACATCCATTTAAAATATGATAGTTATGGAATCAAGTTATGAGACTACCAGCCAGGACAAGATGGAATGACCCAGGGGTGGCACAATAGTATGGCACATGGAACTGTTACTACACAGCCTAATCCCAATTGTAGGTACACAATTTGCACCATCTCCTTGTGACCACATGGACTCTCCTTCACTTTCCCACCCTCACCCAAATAATTCAAATTATGTGTGTGCAAAAGAACCAGATGATAGGTTTTTAAGGGGGAATAGGTCATAGGCAAAGCAAGACTTGTTAAAATATCAAAATAGCAGCTGCGGGGGGAATTTAAATACAAGTAATTAAATGCAATCTAAAAAAACTCATCTCAGTGATGCATTTTTGTAACAAGCCACCTGGTTTACAAATACCCTTCAACAGTCCTAACTCAAATTTGGCCTCCAAGAGGTTCCAGACCTACCCTAAGTTGATTTTCAATTGCATCCTTCATTTACAGGCAATTAATGATGGGCAATAAACACTGGCAATGTGTGAACAAATAAATTAAGTAATTTGTTTTGTGTCCAATAAACTCATTTTTGCAAAACCATCCAAAAGGTTACCTTGTGTTGTCAATAGCTGAAACTTTACAGGCTGGAAATTTTCAGTGGAGTTTGCTCGGACTTTCTCCCTCCCCCTTGTACACTTCTTCTCCAATTCAGACTTCTTTGAAGATGGTTTAACAGAATTGCTTAAAGCCAGTAGACTAAGATGCTCATTACTGTTGATGACATGTGTAGGGGAACCTTAAACAGAAAAAAAAACAAGATTACAAATTTCTCTCCAAGCAAGAATAATTGCATCTCAATTATCACAATAACAGCATAAGCAAATTAACTATTTAAACCATTTAAAATATATCCCAATAAAAACATTCTTATCACTGCAATCTTAATATAATTTAGCAGAAAATGAAAATCAAAAAATGCTGGAAATCTAAAGTAAAAACAGATAATACTGGATACAGCAGGTTAAACAGCATCTTCAGAAAGAAACAGCTAATGTTTGAGATATAAGCTTCTTTTCCTATCCAAGACCTGATACTAGCTACTACACCCTCCATAAATACTGCCTGGTCTGCTGACTGTTTCCAGCCTTTTCCTGTATTTATTGCTATATCAGGGAAATAATTTCGAAGTCTTCAGGTTATATATTGAAACTCTAACATGTAAGGCATGTGTAACCTCAAAACTTGAAAATTATTTTCTTACAAATTAAGAGTTTCAAGGTAGCAGACAGCAATTTTTTTCTACCTCACCTTCAGGGGTTATTTCAGTTGATTTGAAGTTGGGTGTGGCACGTTTGAAGATCTTTGCTCTTTCACCTCCAACTACCACCTCAGCTCCAAGAAGTGGCACCAATACTGCAAGGCTGGAAAGTGTTCCTGATACCAGCGTGTTGCTAGTATCTCTCAGTCCTAGCAATATCTTAAAAAAAAAATGGATTCGGTACTTTACTATAGCAAGTCAAATTTCAGTTCTTGGTGAAATAAGGTAGTGCATAACAAAAATTCCAGCTTATATTACTTCATTGTAACTGATAATTACTAAAACTGGCCTATTGAAGTCTCCATTATCATTTGTCTAAGGTCAGACTCATCTTTGAACTAGGAATTACAGATTCAAGTCCCACACCAGAGATTGGAGCACAAATTCTGCACCGATTCTCCCATGCAGTACTGAGATAATATAACATTAGTGTTGTCACTTTCCGATGATGCATTAAATACAGGACCCATCTGTTTTTGGCTATTTTGAAAATGGCAGAATCAATTAGATATTGGGCCACGTTTTTCTGCAAGCAATGAATAGCACCAGTTGATCACTAACTGTATTTGCACATGGGGAAAAAATACTCTCAGTGGGACAAAGTAGTGCCAGAGCAAGCAATTGTGTATTACTCAAATCAGACTGAAGATGCAGACTCCTGCTGGCACACTGCACATTCCTCACTTCAAACTGACCACATGACCATGCACAGAATTATGGCCCTGAATCGGCAACAACTCATCCACGTTTCCAGAATGAGTGAACTGGGAGGGATAAGTTTAGGACAAGGAAAATAAGAGCTGGGGGAATTTGGAACACCTTGTACAGTTGTTGGATAAGGAAAGTGCAGAGTAGGTTACAGGTGATGATTTGAGCACAGCATTCTGGACTTTAGTGAGCAGACTGCAAGGGTGAACACGTAAGTAGCTGGAGTGACTCAATGCAAAGTGGCTTGAGATTGTTACATCAGGGGAAGGCAGATTGTCATATAGCAAGAAATTGGTGAGTACTTTCTAACAAATTTGTACTACATTAGTAAAGGCATAGCAGGATATCTCAACTGTGTGACATCCTGTACTGTGTGGGATGTTGGGGGACTGATGACTAAGAATCTTGAAGCTAGGGGTGATGGATGCTCAAGATACAATTTCATAGATTCACAACAAAATTCCAAAGATTCTTAAGAATGGATGGTAACAAATGTGACATCATTACTTAAGACAGGAAGGAATGTTTAAAAAAACACACAGGGAATTTTCGGTCATTTTTTGGCAGATGGGAAAAGACCAGAATCTGTATTAAATATTGTAATATTAAGACACTGAGAAAACAATGTGATTAAGAGTCAACATGCATAGATGAGAGGAAAAATCATATTTGGCAGAAGACATGTGATACAGTAGATGAGGAGAAACCAGTGGATGTGGTGCAATTGGCTCTCAAGGAAAACAAAAAAACCTCATTCACATAAATATACAGGCATTATGCCTGAAGATTCATAAGGACAAGAAATGTCTTTGCAATTATCTAAATATTCTTTACAAAAGAGTTTTCATTCATGTTCTACTGTATTAAAAGTGTCATTAAGATGCAGAAGGAAATCTATAATGAGAAAATGCCTAACTGATTAACCAAAAAATGTCACTAATCAAATATCAACTACTTATTTCTTTCCAGTACAAATGAATACTTCCACTTTTACTTACCTGTGGAAGAATAATTTCTTGTAGGTCTTCAAGTGAGAAAAGATCTGCATAAGTGTCTAGGTGAGCCAAGAGCACCATTCGTACATGCTCCTCCCGCACGCTAAAGAGTTTCAACAGAACAGGGATCACATGCTCTCGAAAGGCATTGGGTGACAGGAGGCAACTGAATTCATCACCAGATGCATCTACAGTAATGTAATTCAAGTAATTTATTTGTTGCACAGCTGCACTTTTAAACCAGTCTACATTTTACACTTGACAAAATACACTTTGCCTCCCCAACAATACGATTAGTTTTGATTCAAATCTATGTTCGGTTAGAGGTACAAATATTCTAACATCATTCAGACATTTACCACTCATTTTCCATCACATCTGTAGATCACATCAAACAGATTAACATTACTTAGGTCATCATTACCAAAACCAATACATACAACAAAACAAAATGGTGCTTGGATACATGATATATGATAATTTTTTTTCACCTTGGCGATCCAATATCAGCAACCAGACTTTCCAACTTAAATTTATTACTGCACATACTCCAATTCTCATCTAACGTACATGTGGGCCGAAGGGCCTGTATTGTGCTGTAGGTTTTCTGTTTCTATGTACCAACCTCTTACTGACTTCTAAAAGTACACTTATTTCTTAAAGCAATTAATTTCATGCTTTCTGAGAACATACAATTTGACTACACTGGGACATTATTAATATGTTTAAAAAAAACAAAGCAGGAAGAAAATATGCAAACTTGGAAAATACACAGTCAAATTAGCAACTGAAAATAAAATTGAACACAAAGTTCTATAGTCAAGTATTAAAAAAGGATCTCTTCTCCATGTTATTCCATCATAATGTGACTATAATATTGGTCCTTTAAAACACAGTACTGTTAAATTTCCACACAAATGCAGATAAAATTAATAAGATTAGCATTAGTGTTTATTTTCCAAATGTAACAATTCATTTATTCACAATACTTAAGGATACCTAAATAAATGCAACATCTAATATGGGCCGTGTGATTATGCAGCTTCACCCCAGAAGATAAGCACTGAACGTACCTGTCTTTGGCCTGAGTAGGTGAGGAAGAAAGCTTTTGATTGCCACTGGTTCTGCAAAGACCAGTGGAGTTAGCAATTGTGGCACCAGACGAGAAGCCATAAGACTTTCAGGCAAGGCCTGGACTCGATCCAACAGAAATCTGTTATGAACAACAAAGAATCATTTTAATTTTAGGTGTCCCTTTCATAATCATTTTATTAAACCAAATGTTTGTCAACACTCTCAGAAAAATTTTATATGAAAAATCCAAACGCAGGCAGTTAGAAAGAAGGTAAAAAGCAAAAATACAATCTATGTTCAATTTGTGTTATCAAAATTTCTGTCAATCATGGAGTAAGGATTTTCTAATGTCATGGTTAATTCTGCATGATAATCATATGCAATAAAGAAACACTTGGAGCACTCATGATTTTTTTCTAAGTTAATAGACTCCACACAACCTGTACCTGACCACAGGATGACTTCGTGGAAAAAAAATCCTTTCTAAATTCAAGGCTTGCTCAGATGCCCAGCTTTAAAAATCAAATGAACTCCACCAAACTAACACCACACATCCTGCCCCCAATTTCAGATAAGAAAAAAATATTTCATCAGTGAAACAATTTTGATATTCATCACAAGATATCAATATTCTCACAAATGAAATAGCAACAGGCTATAATTGATTTTTAAAAACTTCCTTGAGGATTGAGTGCATCACAGCAGTTTGAAAAGCTCAAACAAATAAATAGAGGGGTAGCTCAAGTGGAGCGGCCAGTGAACGAGTGGAGCTTTGCGGCTTTGATTCGAAAGGCTTTGACGAGAAGAGGTGGAGGACAAGCTTGCTCCCAGTTAGGTTTTACAATGCTTCCTGAGACGGTGATGTGCCTCTCATGTGAGATGTGGCAGTCTTGGGGGAACTCCCCTCTCCTGCAGAGTCACATCCGCCAGAAGTGCATACGGCTGGGCGATATGGAAGACCGTGTAAGGAATCT
The DNA here is from genome assembly GCF_963921235.1 of Mobula hypostoma. Lineage (NCBI taxonomy): Eukaryota > Metazoa > Chordata > Chondrichthyes > Myliobatiformes > Myliobatidae > Mobula > Mobula hypostoma. Next base: position 52,422,389 of record NC_086108.1, on the reverse strand, counting down.
GGAGCAGCAGCTGGTTGACCTTTGACTCATAAGGGAGAACGAGGCAGTCATAGATGAAAGCTACAGGGAGGTAGTCATGCCTAGGATGCTGGAAGCAGGTTGTTGGGTGACAGTTGGTGGGGGGGGGGGGGGAAGGCAAAGGTGAGTAGACAGGTAGTGCAGAGCACTCCTGTAGCCATTCCCGTGAATAATAAGTATACCGTCCTGGAGCCTGAAGGACACCCGCATAGTTTGTTGCCTCCTGGGTGCCAGTCCGGGATGTCTCTGACCGGGTGCACAACATCCTGGTACGAGAGGGAAAGCAACCAGATATCGTGATACATGTTGGTACCAACGACATAGGCAGGAAGAGGGAAGAGGTCCTGAAGTGTGAGTTTCGGGAACTAGGCAGAAAGCTGAAGAACAAGACCTCAAGGGTGGCGTTCTCAGGATTGCTGCCAATGCTACGTGATAGTGATGGTAAGAATTGGAGGAGATGGCAGTTGAATGCGTGGCTGAGGACTTGTTGCAGGGGGGCAGTTTTAGATTTTTGGATCATTGGGATCTCTTCTGGGGAAGGTGGGACCTGTACAGATTGGATGGGTTACACCTGAACTCGAGGGGGAGCAATATCCTTGCAGGTAGGTTTGCTAGCATGGTTCGGGAGGGTTTAAACTAATTTACAAGGGGGATGGGACCCAGAGCGATAGAGCAGTGTTAGAAGTGCATAGAGTAAAGCCAGATCTAACATATAAAGAGGCTTTGAGGAAAGAGAAGCAGAATAAAGGGTGTAAAGGTAGTAAGGTAGAAGGGCTAAAGTGCGTGTACTTCAATGCAAGAAGCATCAGGAACAAAGGTGATGAACTGAGAGCTTGGATACATACATGGAATTATGATGTAGTGGCCATTACGGAGACTTGGCTGGCACCAGGGCAGGAATGGATTCTCAATATTCCTGGATTGCAGTGCTTTAAAAGGGATGGGGGGGGGAAGGGGAGGAGGGGTGGCATTACTGGTCAGGGATACTATTACAGCTACAGAAAGGGTGGGTAATGTAGCAGGATCCTCTTTTGAGTCAGTATGGGTGGAAGTCAGGAACAGGAAGGGAGCAGTTACTCTATTGGGACATTCTATAGGCCCCCTGGTAGCAGCAGAGATACCGAGGAGTAGATTGGGAGGCAGATTTTGGAAAGGTGCAAAAATAAAAGGGTTGTTATCATGGGTGACTTTAACTTCCCTAATATTGATTGGCACCTGATTAGTTCCAATGGTTTAGATGGGGCAGAGTTTGTTAAGTGGGTCCAGGACGGATTCCTGTCACAGTATGTTGACAGGCCGACAAGGGGGAATGCCATACTAGATCTAGTATTAAGTAACCATAAGACAAAGGAGCAGAAGTAGGCCATTCGGCCCATCGAGTCTGCTCCGCCATTTTATCATGAGCTGATCCATTCTCCCATTTAGTCCCACTCCCCCACCTTCTCACCATAACCTTTGATGCCCTGGCTACTCAGATACCTATCAATCTCTGCCTTAAATACATCCAATGACTTGGCCTCCACTGCTGCCCGTGGCAACAAATTCCATAGATTCACCACCCTCTGACTAAAAAAATTTCTTCGCATTTCTGTTCTGAAAGGGCGCCCTTCAATCCTTAAGTCACGCCCTCTCGTACTAGACTCCCCCATCATGGGAAACAACTTTGCCACATCCACTCTGTCCATGCCTTTTAACATTCGAAATGTTTCTATGAGGTCTCCCCTCATTCTTCTAAACTCCAAGGAATACAGTCCAACAGCGGACAAACGTTCCTTATATGTTAACCCTCTCATTCCCGGAATCATTCTAGTGAATCTTCTCTGTACCCTCTCCAACGTCAGCACATCCTTTCTTAAATAAGGAGACCAAAACTGCCCACAGTACTCCAAGTGAGGTCTCACCAGCGCCTTATAGACCCTCAACATCACATCCCTGCTCCTATACTCTATTCCTCTTGAAATGAATGCCAACATTGCATTCGCCTTCTTCACTACTGACTCAACCTGGAGGTTAACTTTAAGGGTATCCTGTACCAGGACTCCCAAGTCCCGTTGCATCTCAGAACTTTGAATTCTTTCCCCATTTAAATAATAGTCTGCCTGTTTATTTTTTCTGCTGTGCATAACCATACACTTTCCAACATTGTACTTCATTTGCCACTTCTCTGCCCATTCTTCCAATCTATCCAAGTCTCTCTGCAGACTCTCCGTTTCCTCAGCACTACCGGCCCCTCCACCTATCTTCGTATCGTCAGCAAACTTAGCCACAAAGCCATCTATTCCATAATCCAAATCGTTGATGTACAATGTAAAAAGAAGCGGCCCCAACACTGATCCCTGTGGAACACCACTGGTAACCGGCAGCCAACCAGAATAGGATCCCTTTATTCCCACTCTCTGTTTCCTGCCAATCAGCCAACGCTCTATCCACGTATGTAACTTTCCCGTAATTCCATGGGCTCTTATCTTGTTAAGCAGCCTCATGTGTGGCACCTTGTCAAAGGCCTTCTGAAAATCCAAATATACAACACCCGCTGCATCTCCCTTGTCTAGCCTACTGGTAATTTCATCAAAAAATTGTAATAGGTTTGTCAGGCAGGATTTTCCTTGAAGGAATCCATGCTGAGTTCTGCCTATCTTGTCATATGCTTCCAGGTACTCTGTAACCTCATCCTTGACAATCGACTCAAACAACTTCCCAACCACCGATGTCAAGCTAACAGGTATATAATTTCCTTTTTGCTTCCTTGTCTCCTTCTTAAATAGTGGAGTGACATTTGCAATCTTCCAGTCTTCCGGAACCATGCCAGAATCTATCAACTTTTGAAAGATCATCGCTAATGCCTCCACAACGCCTCCGCTAATGCCTCCGTAACGAACCAGGTCAGGTCACAGATCTCTCAGTGGGTGAGCATCTGGGGGACAGTGACCACCATTCCCTGGCCTTTAGCATTATTATGGAAAAGGATAGAATCAGAGAGGACAGGAACATTTTTAATTGGAGAAGGGCAAATTATGAGGCTATAAGGCTAGAACTTGTGGGTGTGAATTGGGATGATGTTTCGGCAGGGAAATGTACTATGGACATGTGGTTGATGTTTAGAGATCTCTCGCAGGATGTTAGGGATAAATTTGTCCCGGTGAGGAAGATAAAGAATGGTAGGGTGAAGGAACCATGGGTGACAAGTGAAGTGGAAAATCTAGTCAGGTGGAAGGCAGTAGCATACATGAGGTTTAGGTTTAGGAAGCAAGGATCAAATGGGTCTATTGAAGAATATAGGGAAGCAAGAAAGGAGCCTAAGAAGGGGCTGAGGAGAGCAAAAAGGGGGCATGAGAAGGCCTTGTCAAGTAGGGTAAAGGAAAACCCCAAGGCATTCTTCAATTATGTGAAGAACAAAAGAATGACAGGAGTGAAGGTAGGACCAATTAGAGATAAAGGTGGGAAGATCTGCCTGGAGGCTGTGGAAGTGATCGAGGTCCTCAACGAATACTCCTCTTTGGTATTCACCAATGAGAGGGAACTTGATGACGGTGAGGACAATATGAGTGAGGTTGATGTTCTGGAGCATGTTGATATTAAGGGAGAGGAGGTGTTGGAGTTGTTAAAATACATTAGGAAGGATAACTCCCTGGGGCCTGACGGAATATGCCCCAGGCTGCTCCACGAGGCAAGGGAAGAGATTGCTGAGCCTCTGGCTAGGATCTTGATGTCCTCGTTGTCCACGGGAATGGTACCAGAGGATTGGAGGGAGGCGAATGTTGTCCCCTTGTTCAAAAAAGGTAGTAGGGATAGTCCGGGTAATTACAGACCAGTGAGCCTTACATCTGTGGTGGGAAAGCTATTGGAAAAGATTCTTAGAGATAGGATCTATGGACATTTAGAGAATCATGGTCTGATCAGGGACAGTCAGCATGGCTTTGTAAAGGGCAGATCATGTCTAACAAGCCTGATAGAATTCTTTGAGGAGGTGACCAGGCATATAGATGAGGGTAGTGCAGTGGATGTGACCTACATGGATTTTAGTAAGGCATTTGACAAGGTTCCACACAGTAGGCTTATTCAGAAAGTCAGAAGGCATGGGATCCAGGGAAGTTTGGCCAGGTGGATTCAGGATTGGCTTGCCTGCAGAAAGCAGAGGGTCATGGTGGAGGGAGTACATTCAGATTGGAGGGTTGTGACTAGTGGTGTCCCACAAGGATCGATTCTGGGACCTCTACTTTTCGTGATTTTTATTAACGACCTGGATGTGGGGGTAGAAGGGTGGGTTGGTAAGTTTACAAATGCTTATAAGGTGTTAGCTTTCATAAGTCGAGGGATAGAGTTTAAGAGCTCTATAAAACTCTGGTTAGGCCACACTTGGAGCACTCTGCCCAGTTCTGGTCGCCTCACTATAGGAAGGATGTGGAAGCATTGGAAAGGGTACAGAGGAGATTTACCAGGATGCCACCTGGTTTAGAGAGTATGCATTATGATCAGAGATAAAGGGAGCTAGGGCTTTACTCTTTGGAGAGGAGGAGGATGAGAGGAGACATGATAGAGGTATACAAGATATTACGAGGAATAGATAGAGTGGACAGCCAGCGCCTCTTCCCCAGGGCACCACTGCTCAATACAAGAGGACATGGCTTTAAGGTAAGGGTTGGAAAGTTCAAGGGAGATATTAGAGGAAGGTTTTTTACTCAAGAGAGTGATTGGTGCATGGAATGCACTGCCTGAGTCAGTGGAGGAGGCAGATACATTAATGAAATTTAAGAGACTACTAGACAGGTATATGGAGGAATTTATGATAGGGGGTTATATGGGAGGCAGGGTTTAAGGGTCGGCACAACATTGTGGGACGAAGGGCCTGTACTGTGCTGTACTATTCTATGTTCTATGTTCTAAATGCTCTGGCAGTTGTGTTCAGATCATGAATGCTTTGGTTTGCACTTTGGTCAGTGAAGGGTTAGAGCCACTGTTTGAATAGTGCAATTAATTTCAGACTTTTTCGTTAAATCAAGATTCCCACTCCTGCCTGTTGTCTAACAGAACTGCTAAGCAAGAACAGAAATGAGAAATACAGTGGATTCTGGTTAACTAGGACACAGCGGGACCAGTACATTTTGGCCCAATTCATTGCTTAAATGAAATTCAGAAATTACAACACCAATACTACTACAGTACTATAAAAATGTGTTCATCATAGTTATCAACAGTGAAATTCATTCAATGTACACTATGTTCTTTTGATTGACTGTAAATGAACAAAATCGATGCAAGCACCTACGGTAATTTTTTCAGCTATTGTTAAATCTTTTCATGACACAAGTTAGAAACTGTTTGGCAACAGTCTACTGTCCTAATTAACTGGATTAGTGTCAAAAATTGAAGATTCAAAGTACATTTATTATCAAAGTATGAATGCAGTATACAGCCCTGAAATTCGTCTTCCCACAGACAGCCAAAAACAAAGAAAACCATGGAATCCATTCAAAGACAGTCAACAAACCATCTCCCCAAGCGCAAAAAACCCCAAATCGCACAATAGGCAAGAAATAAAAAATGAGCGAAAAACACACAATATAAAACACCAACCTAGAAAGTCCAAGGCACATTCAGTTCAATCTGTGTCGTTCGCTATCTGCAGGCTGCCCTATCAAAATCGCACAAAATGGCAACAAAATAGCAGCAAACAGAAACACATCATAATGTGAACTACAGAATCCAATCCACAAACTGCATTGAGTAAACCTCGCCCAAGACTACAGCATCGTCTTCTGGCAGTAGTGAGCAAGAGGCTGACAGATGGCGCTGAACACCAGCTCACCTCGAAGATTTCAATCTTCCTCAATGCTTTAATCAGCGAAATCAGTAAGAAATGTAATCGATCATCAGCTCGCACCCAGTCTCCAGACTTCTTGAACTCGAAGCTGCACGGTTTGCCTGAAACCTCACCGAATCCCCTCGGAGACAGCAAAGTGCCAGATCACTCAATTGGCCTGAGAAAACACCACCAAAATGTGGGCTCCAGGCTCCAACAGTCGCAGAAAAACATTTGAAAGAAAAAGATGTAAAAGAAGTGAAATTATTTTCGTGAACCATCTGAAGGATGTTGCCCTTGGTTGTGTTGCTCGCAGGTGCCATCTTCTTCCACAATATTCCAAATAAATGAAGGGAACCCCAGCTATTTTCTCAATTAGTTTTTGCTCTTTACAAGTTGCCCCAAATAAGCAGCAGTCTCAATTAACCAATGGCCCAATTAACCGGAATCCACTGTAGTTATTATTTTTAAGTTCAATTCCATTTTCTAACAGTATTCATGACATTAATGGAATACCTACTTGAAAAACTCATTCTTTTCTTCTTCAGTTTTTAGTGTCAAACTTTGTAAGAAATTTACAATTTCCAAGAATTCATTCCTGCTGAATATATGAGGGACAACATTAGCCAAATAATAGAATCACAAATACTAAGTATTAAATATCCAAATTTTTAATTGGTAGCATAGAAGAAAGAAGAAACTTTTTTTTCCATCTGCATTGTCACTTTAAGCTATATTAAGTGCAATTAACTGAGTCCAATTTTAAAAGATGGCATCACATTAAATACATCTTATCAAATATAATGGTACTGAAAACAAACTTTCTCCTCATTTTACAAAGTCAAATTAGTGGTGGATTCATTTGCAATAATAATCTAATTTTATTAATTGGTCCATGTTGGTGGACTGATTCGAAAGTGTATTTTGGATATATTCAGTCACACCTCAGATCATAATCATTACAAAGATTTGTCTTAATATGAATAGGAAATTTTCCAATCTACTGGGAGCAACAATCAAGTACAGTATTACTTCAAAGTGATAGAAATCAAAATGTCATTCATTTAGTCATGAGCAGCATGCATATTCCCATTACACATTAAGTTTCCTCCAGTGACATATCTGAATATTGACAGTAGATCAATAATATATTTGTGATGCTGAACAAATGAAAATTGTATTTCCATGAAGCTACTATGTATGGACTTCAATAACACTGGACAACAAAGATTTTGCTTCCTGAATAGTTTTGGATCTATCTTATGGATTTTGAAATTTCACTATCATGCATTATTTATTTGAAATCACCTATATTTGTTATTTTAATTTATAATTCATGTCAATTAAACCGTTGCCCACAATGTAAGCTGAAAAGTTTTCTATCTTGTCCAGGCATGCCTGGACAGACTTAGGCAGAGTGGATGCTGTGTGGCAGGACAGGTTTTAGAAAGGCTATAAAAGTATAACACACACACCATTCTATGCATTGCCTTTACATATATATCGGCTTGCAATCACGTTGATGCACTTGCTCTACGCGCACAGCACACTGTGTATACTTATAAGTATTTTCAGGAGTACTTGCAATAGCAAAATGTCTCGCCAATGTTTCAACAGCTGCAATGCCTTCTGTTATATTTGTGTCATGTATGCATTTAAATCTCTAAGACGGAGCATGACTCCTCTTACTAAGCCTATGAGCTTAACTTTGGGTGTAAAAGTGGCAACCAAGACAAAGCTTGGGCTCCTCATACTTGTTGTGCAACATGTATGGTCAATCTTAGAGCTTGGCACAGAGGAACTCGGATCTCTGTTCGATGCTGATTGTTGTCCTGATGACATGGAGAGAGCAGAAGGATCATGCAACAGCATACTTCTGTCCGACCAGTGTGTCCGGCTTCTCTGCTAAATACAACAAATCCATTGACAACCCCCAATCTCGCTTCAGTCATGAGATCTGTGCCACATGACAACAGTCTTCCAGTACAAAAGCCATCAGAGATATGGAGTCTAGAGGAGGCAGATGACGGTGCCATGATGCACGAACCAGGAATGGAAAACAACACTGATACTGATACAGATTTTGAACCCTTTATGTCGAGTGAGCCTCATCTGATAACTGAATCTGAGTTAAATGACCTGGTCAGAGACTTGGGTTTGTCAAAGGCAAAAGCAGAATTACTGGGTTCAAGAGTGCAAGGATGGAATCAGCTGTCACCAGGCACATAATTTCTGTGAAGAATATCAATATTTGAGACAGTTGTTTCCCAGAATAACTGATGCCAAAATTAAAGAAGACATTCTTGCTGGTCCACAAATCAAACTGGTCATCAATGGCAGTCAACTCGGAGAACTTCCAGTGGGATTGGAGAAATTCGCATGGAAGGCTTTCAAGGATATTGCCGAAAATTTTCTTGGCAACTATAGAGCACCAAACTACGTGCAGCTGGTTGACAACATGCTTCAAGCATACAAAACCATGAAGTGGCAACATGTCACTAAAAATTAATTTCTGCTTTCTCATTTAGACTTCTTCCCTGCAAATCTTGGCGCTATCAGTGACGAGCATGGTGAAAGGTTTCAGCAGGACACTGCAGCCAAGGAGAATCAGTCTCAGGGCAAATGGAATCCATCAATGCTGGCTGATTATTGTTGGTCACTTAAGCAAGTCCTCTCAGACACTGAGTACAAATGAAAATTATCAACAAAACATTTTTAGCTTGGTTGAAATATTGCAAAGTGTCAGCATCATTATGCAATTAAACACATTATATTCAATAAAGGGTGTATGGGGTGGTTGGATCCTGACTAAATATCAGGAAATGCCAATAACGATTATATAGCTTCTACCACCCAAGACAACTCCACCTTCACGTAGTTCTTAGGTCTGGGTGCACGCTGTCTCGCTGAAGGGGCTCTGCCTATGGCAAGTGTTTGGTGCCAGAAAAATAACCAGACCAATGGTGGTGATGTCACCTAAAATCACTGAAGTCTCCAGCAGCAGGGAGATGGATTCCAGGCTTTGGTGGAGGATTGTCTTTGTACAGCAACAGCAAAGGCTGGGCGACATCTAGGTTATGATTCCCAATTGGCAACACCAGTAGAGGTCAAATGCTCTAGTTAGATGAGCACGCCTAGTCAGTCATGGAAAGAAACAAAAGAAGGAAGCCAGACAACAGCATGAATGGGGTTGATTCTAATCAACAGAACAACACCTCGCTCAGGAGTAGTCATGTGCTGCAGGTGACATCAGACCATCATCCAGAGACTGTAAGCAATAATGAAAGGCTAAGGGTAGCAACATAGAACATACGTACACTTTACCAGAAAGGAAAGTTGGACAACACATTAAATGAAATGAAAAGGTTGGAAGTTGATATCTTAGGCCTGTCAGAAATTAGATGGACCGACAGTGGCAAATTCACTAAGTATAGTTCTCTGATAATGTACTCTGGAGGTCAACAGCAGAATTGAAAATACACTTGGACTAAGTTGTTAACTGTCCTGTGCTATCACCAGTGGTATCATCAGTTGATCTGCCACCTGTCTTCAGGAGTTTCGGCCCGCTTATGATCAAGACTCCCTCGAGGTGGTGGGCCAGCAGTGCTAAAGCACCACCTCCCACTGGTGAGCTTAAAAACTTGGCATCTGCCTTTATCAGAGTTATTGGTCACTTCCATCCAACAGATAGTCTACTCTTCAGGTGTGTATGCAACTACTGAAGGGTTCGCAAAAGATGGATACACTGTCTGACTATCTGCCCCTCTGGACATACTTGGTCCACACCCATGATGATCCTGTCTCTGCTGCCTCAGCTACAGCCCTGCTTGTTGACTTGATCTCTCTTCTAGTGAAGTCAAGGTCACGCAGCCACTTCTGGAAAGTGAACGCAATAAATCCGTGGCAACCTACTTTGAATGGATAGCATGAGACCTTCCACCCTCTGTCTCTGCACTCTGATCTTAATTCTGCATACTTGGTTAACTTGCGCTCATGGGCTTCATCGATGTTGTCTTCCCAGGGACTGTGAGTTCACCAATAACCACTTCTCTACTGGTGTCAGACCATACGATTATATCTGGGCACAATGTGGTGAAAGCTATTTGCTCCGGGAAACTGCCTTTGCTACCCAGGTCAGCCTTGACACACCAATCATTGGCTGAAGAAAGTATGCTTGATCGTGGGCTTGCGCTGTACACCCTTGACTTGGAGCCTTCTTTCACAAATGATATGTGATGTTCTGTGCAGCATGGGGCATGAGATAAGTTGTGCTGCAGTACTTTCTGCTCAACTGATGACCACCACTTGTGGGTTGTCCATCCAAGTCCCTGGCGGCCTAGCTGGGTAGCCCCAACCGTCTCCTTGTGCTTCAGTCTAGACTCTGCCTCATCAACTGCTACATGGGCTGACCACTTACCGCCTGATCTCACATCTGGCTGGGTGTTCTTGATGACAGGGTCTTTTGAGTCTCGAAGCATCAAGAATGATCTTACCTTGGCTACCTTGACCTCTTCAACAAGGGATTGCACTGGGATGGTAAGCTTTGTCTGGCTACTGTGGATTGCAACATTGGTGAGACTGCTCAGTACTCCAAGCCACTTCTTCACATACTTGTTGATCTTCCGTTCCATTGCCTCAACATGGGACATTGCCACTTCATAGACAGTTAGTGGCCACATTATCTGTGGCATCAGTCCGTACTGCAAGCACCACAACTTCAACTTGCTAGGCAAGCCACACTTGTCAACAGACATCAGACCTCTGCTGAACTGTTCTCCTGTCTCTTGAACCCTCTTGGTGTCTCTCAGCTCCTCTGTGTACCATCGCCCGAGGCTCTTAACTGGTTGGTCCTGAATGGATGGAATCTCCTCTCCACAAAAGGTGAAATGAAAGTCAACCACTTTCCTCTCCTAAGAATAAGGCTCCTTGACTTCTTGGTCTTGAACTTCATTCTTCCCCAGTCCATTACCTCCTCGAGTCTAGATAGTACACTTTCTACTACCTTCTTGCTAGGACCCAAAAGGGTGAGATCGTCCATGAATACTCGTATTGGTGGTAACTCCCCTCCGACACCTGGTCCCACTGATTCTGCAGCCCTCACAACGACCTCCATGGCTAACACAAAAAGGATGAGTGAAATCGCACATCCCCTTGGGATGCCAATATCCAAGCTCTGCCACCTAGTTGTAAACTGCTCAGTGGAAAACCTCATCCGGAAATCATTGTAGTACTGCATAACAAAGTTCCTCACATTAGCAGGAATCCATAGGAATTCCATCGCAAACTCAATCAGGGCATGGGGAACAGGACCACATGCATTTGCAAGATCAAACCAAACTACAGCCAGATTTCTTCTCAACCTTTTCGACTGCTGGATGGTATGCCCTATCATACTAGTATGTTCAAGGCATCCTGGGAAGCCTGGTATTCCTGCCTTCTGCACAGATCTATTTACCAAATCATTTTCTATCACAAATGAAGATATTCTTTCTGCTAGAATGCCAAACATAATCTCCCCCCCTACATTCAGGAGTGAAATTGGTCAGAATTGATTCAATGTAGTAGAATTCTCTTCCTTTGGGATGTATACTCCTTCAGCCTCACTCCATGACAAAGGAACAACACCTTGTCTCCACACCACCTTTAACAATCTCCACAAGTATTTCCTCAGCTGCTCACACTTCTTGAACACCTTATATGGCACTCCATTAAGTCCTGGCACTGAACCTGACCTTGCCTTTCTGATGAACCGTTCGACTTCTGCCAGTTTGGGTTCTAACAGATCGAGCTTCACTCCTGGCTTGGTAGGCTTCACAAGCCCTGAAATGTCAAGCAAAGGAGCCTCCTGCTGTTCGTTAGAGTAAGTGCTTGCCAGGTGATCCTCAAGTTCTTGTTGAGAGATGTTAAGCTGCCCGCTCTTACTTTGTTCAAACAATTTCTTTGTGAACTGTTGAGGGTTCTCAAAGAACGACTTTCTTGCCTTCTTTCTCTTTTTACGTTGTGACTCTGCACGACAGAGTGATGCAGAAAATGCTCTCGGAGATCGGCAAGCCCTGGTTTGTCACCCTCACTTGCTACCTTCCACCTCTGTCTCAATGATCTAAGCTCTCTCCTCAACCTACTAATCTCCTTCTGGCGCCTGCTTGGTGTCTGTGTAGGCTATGCTTTCTTCAACTCAACCAAACCAAACTGGTACTTTCCAACATCGTAAATCATATCACCCATCCCTTCCAACTTTCTCTTTGATGTTCCCACGAGAGTGTTCTCCAACATCATACTGATATCCTCATCAAACACACGCCAAGCCTTCTCATCAGTCATTGTTGCATTGTTGGCCACTTGACCTTCCTCTTCTTCTCTACCTCCTCACCACCGCCATCATGCGAAGAATCTACCTGGGTACTGTGGTCTGAAACCTGACCTGGGTTATCTCTCGTCTGAGCTGGAGTACGATGACTCTCTCCAGAGCGAATCGCTGTGGTTTGTGATTCAGTGGTTGAAAAGATCACATCATCTGTGCTTGGTGAAGTAATTTCATCTTCATCCACTGGGGTGGAATAGCACTTCAATTTTGCTTGGTGGACTCGTAAACCTTTAATGCTGGAAAACGCTCTCCCACACCAACACATTGGACACTCAGAGCCTCTTACCCTAGCTCTTGTTCGTAGTCGTTCCCTGTAATTAACTGTATCTGTCCGATTGGGTCCATCATTCTCCCTCCCTCTTGGAGGACCCTGAGGGTATGTTTCTCCATGTAAACTAGAAGCTTCAAGGGGTTGGTGCTCTTCTGAGCTGGTGCCCGGATTGCCAATCCTGACACCCTCAGTGCCAGTCTTTCCTGGCTGTCCGCTGTCTCTCCACGCTGTCACTGGACTATTTCCAGTTGCCAACTAGACTATTCCTGTTAGTCACTGGTGTCCAGAGCTAAAGAATTGAAAATACATTTGGACTAAGATGTTAACTGTCCTGTGCTATCACCAGTGGGATCATCAGTTGATCTGCCACCAGTCTTCAGGAGTCTCGGCCCGCTTATGATTCCTGTAACTATTGACTGTGAAAACTATAGAACAATCAGTCTTATGAGTCACATAATAAAGATTTTGTTGAAAGTTGTTCTGAGTCGAATTAAAAACAAGTTAAGGCCAGAAACTTCTAAACTGCAATATGGGTTTATTGAGGATAGAGGAACTAGGAACGCAATTTTCACACTACGAATATTTTCAGAAAGGCCAACTGAATATCAAAATGATGTCTTTTTATGTTTTATTGATTTCACTAAAGCATTCGACAAAATGCAACATGAAAAATTATTTCAAATTCTCACTAAACTAAACATTGATGGAAAGGACAAACAACTGCTTCAAAATTTATATTGGAACCAAACGGCAGTGGTAAAAATTGATGATAATATAAGCAGTTGGGCTAAAATTCAAAGAGGAGTTAGACAGGAATGCGTTGCCTCACCGGAATTATTTAATATCTATAGTGAAATGATTCTCAGAGAAATAGAAGACCTAAATGGGATAAATATGCAGACGATACCACCTTAATAGCAAGTGCTGCAGAAGACCTAGAAATCCTCCTAGACAAAGTAATACAAACAAGTACAGATTTTGGTCTAACCATCAACTGCAAGAAAACCAAATGCATGGTAAGATCAAAACAGCAGGATACTCCCAACTGCCAATTGTACATTGGTAACCAAGAGACTGAACAAAAGATCAGCTTAATTACCTTGGTAGCTTTATATCACAAGATGCTAGAAGTAAAGTAGAAATTAAAAAAAAAGAATTGCCATTGCCAAAACTAACTTTCAAAAAATGAAACCCATTTTTACCAGCAGACACACTTCTATGACAAGGCTTAGGCTACTAAAACGTTACATCTGGTCAATTTTGCTGTATGCTTCCGAAACATGGACTGTAACACCAGAACTCCAAAGAAACTTAGAAGCAACAGAAATATGGTTTCTTAGAAGAATGCTGAAAATATATAGAGATAGGGTAACTAATGAGACAGTACTCCAACCTGCCCATACAAAAAGATCTTTAATGAGAACATTAAATGAGAGGAAACTTAAATTCCTGGGCCATGTCATCAGAAAGGGAGAAATAGAATGCCTTACATTACAAGGCCGTATGCCTGGGAAACGCAGAAGAGGAAGGCAAAGAACAAAATATGTGGACACTGTGAAAGAACTAAAAGATCTAAGTGTGCGAGATATCATTGGTGCTGCGTGGGATCGTTCGATGTGGAAAGCCATGATCGCCCAAGCGTGTAATGCGCAAGGCACATGAAGAGAGATATTCAATAAAAGTTAATTTCTTGTTTCTCTAAATTCCTACATGTAGTCTGAAATTAAATTTGTGTTCAGCTTCAAGTAGTGTATCATAACCACAAAATATTTCTGAGGAAGCAAAACTTCTGAAAAAATTTGCTATCCAGTGTAATCATTGTAAGCTTTATGAATTATTTTGACATGGTTTACTTTGTTCTTTTCGAGATAATGCAGTTAAAATACACCATCTGGATTATAATGAACACAATCGTATTTTGCCTTTGTACAACCAATAAATTTCTGTGATTGTATTAAAGTTTGCACTATTTGCATATATTCTGCTATCTTCCCCCCCCCCCCCGCCGCCGTTGCAAAATGTATGGCAGTAATCCTGACTAATCTACTGGACAAGCACAGTAGACAACTCATATATTTATGAATCAACTTTCCACTTCGATTTTAAATAGTACATGAAGTTAACTTATTTTCTAATTATTTTCTGCTTTAATTAACAAATAAATTAAAAGGAGTGCTGTGCAAAAATACTTACCTGAAAAATGCATGAGACAATAAACTACGCAAACACAGCCGTTGCATTGGGTCTGGGTTAAGAAGAGTGGCATTTAAAGTTTCCTGGAATTTTGCTAGCAAATGTTCTGCAACTTGAGAATAAACAAATTAACCCTGAACCATCAGAATTCAGTAATCAGTAATGTCCTGTACTGCAGAGATATTAGTGAGTTATCATAAAGGGATGTTTTGTACTAAAGAACAACAGTACCCAATTCGCAACTCAGTTTTTACATTTTCAGGTCAAGTATATGCTACTCAATAACTTGATTTAAAATAGCACTAACATCTTTGGATTTTTGGTGGAAAAACCATTTCAATACTACATGACCTATTTATAATCACGCGCCATCCAATTCTGTAACGTCAGCACGCAATGCTATTAATGTTACTTAATATTTATTCTATAACATTAGACTAAACATACTCATATCATCCCTTTCTTGAACTTACATTAGTGGTAACACATCTAACTTTGCAATACTAAATACATTTCAAAAGTACTTCATTTTGGTTCAGACATACAGAAACTGTGAAATTTTCCAGAGAAAATAATGAAGCAATTCTTCATCCAAATCTTTAATGTTCCTTGCACAATTGATCAAGAATTTTCTGTTAAATTATAAATCATTAATGTTCCAGTACAAGTGCCAGTTTATTATTTCAGTATCATCCCCTTGAAAAAGCTAATGTCTTGCCATGTTCACATCACTCTCTTTAGAGTAAAACATTCCTTTCCTTTTCAACCAATAGGGAGACAAATTCTCAAATTCTTTAATCTTTCACAAGTCATAATTCACCTGATACACTGGATCCCCATTTAACAATACTCTGCAGAACACATTTTTTTTATAACACTACTGCTGCTGGAGTCATAACATTTACAGGTAAATATCACAGCATAAAATAAGATATTCACTTTGGCTGTGCGCGGTTATGCATGGCTCCTAGCAATGCATCCTGAATGCTAAGCAAGAAACCCCTGTGTAGAAATGATTTTCTTCAGCCAGACATCCCAATCCTAGCTGAAGGTTTTTTAAAATCTGGGTGACAAGTTAATGTCCTTTGGGATGCCTTCTCTAAATCAGTTTACCATTTCTTTATCAAGGAAGCCTTTTGATTTCACTGCAAGTTAACCACATTTAATATTTAACTTCCTGACCTATGGTTTCTAGTAAGTTGATCTGAAACCATCTCCTGAATGGCACTACACTGGTATTAGAGACTTTTTGTTAAATCACAGCCACTGTCCTGAATATTCTGTACAGTCTACTGAACTTTAGCTCTAGTACGCTAGTACACAGACATTTAGAAAAAAAAACAAATGATATACAAAAAATAAATCAAATGCTTGTACTGATCAGTTAACATGTGCTTCCCTGACAGGTAGTTGACAGTAACCACAAACATTGGTCACTGAAATATTAACCTTACCCATATCATTAAGCAAAGGTAGGAGTTTTGCAACCATCATCCCAAATGAGTAAGCATCTCGGGCATGTCCATGCGATTCAGGAAGAATCTGAAAACCTGAGGACTAAATTCGATAAGGTCAGCTTGCAACAGGCCTTATTCTAGGGCTTCTTCATATATTGTCTCTATTGCCAGAAATGACAAGAAGTCAGACCAACATCATTTAAGTACTTCATATAGCAATACGGAATAAATACACCACTTGCCTTTTGTGAAACCCCAAGGAACTAATCCTGAGGAATCTTAGATAACAAACATTTGCAACACTGTGTTGCAGAAAACCAATTTGAACGATGACAAACTAGGTCCCAAGCTGAAAAGTTAATTAGTGTTTCCTATATCAAAGCTGCCCAACTTCCCAACATTCAAAATTTTCTGCTGGTGTTTTGTTTTTAACTTACTGAATCCAGCAAAATATTGATTAAGTTACTAAACAAGTATCCAGCATCCTAGCTACTGATCGTAATTATACCTTGAATCTAAGTAGAACAGCTCCCGAATTTAAACTGAAACTGGAACTTTAAAGAAAAGTATTGTAATATCTGTGAAAACAAATCCCAAACAAGAAATGCAGGAAGCACTCTTCAATCTGAAACACAAGATGTTTCCCTTTTTACTGATGATGTCTATCCTGCGGAGTGTTCCCAGCATTTTCTGTTTTTAAACCCATCATAATTTTATTCCATACTGTGGACACACCTGTTCCTCTGGAGCTATTCCACTCAAATCTCTCAATGACTTGATACTGGACAGGAACTACAAGAGAAAACAATTTTCTTTTAATCACAAAAATCAGGAATTACAAAAGAAAACAGATGTTCTTTTAATCTCAAAATCAATAAGAACTTAGAAGAACTGTGCAAATTAGAATTCATTCCACTAGACAAAGATTTTGCATAAGACAAATGGAAATTTTACAAAGCAGAAATTAGGACCAAGAAAAACTCACCTCAGGAGATGCTTGAGAGAAATGACACATTGTCTCCATTCCTCCCAGCTTCCAGTGACCATCCTCACTCACAAACACAGATGAAATACATATATTATTGTGGCTCAGTTTCCCCTGTGATACGAAATAACAAAGCGTTTGCATGACATTTTAACTATTGACAGAAATGTTTGTTGCAAAGATCGCTGCAGAAGCTTTTAGTTACTGTGCATACAATAAATGACAAAAGTTGCATTTATCAGTCTGACATTCATACTTCTATACACCCCTCCAATTCACAAATTGCTGTTTTTGAGCAAATTCAAAATGAAGCAGGATGGGTAATGTGGCAATGAAGAAATTTACACATCAGGCATTAATAAAGCTCTCAAAATCAAAAATCTTAGAAGCAGCAACTAAACATCAAAATAAGCAAAACAAAAATGTGGAGCACTAGGTTCACATTTTATAAGTATTTCTGGATCCCTGGTGCTTCAATTGACAAGAAAGGGCAAATTGTACAGGGCTGCAGTTAGCTAAAAAAAAAAAGCCATGAAAGTAGCACTCATTTAACAAAGAGTAAAGAGCATAGAAAAATCATGGGGTAGCGTACACAGAAAAAAATCTTAGAAAGTAGAATATTGACCAGTATCTACGTACTAGCCAGTGGGATGACGAGAATAACCAATCTAGAAGCACAAACTGCAGCAGTAAGTTTGCTGTAATAAACAAATTACTGTCAATATGTCTGTCACTAGGAAGAATGAAAATTACATCATATACACCCAGTGGCCACTTTATTAGTTACCTCCTGTAAGACAATAAGATATAAGAGCAGAATTAGACCATTTGTTCCATTGAGTCTGCTCGGTCATTTCATCATGGCTGATCCAATTTTCCCTCTCAGCTCCAATCTCCTGCCTTCCCCCCATATCCCTTCATGCCATGACCAATCAAGAATCTATCAATTTCTGCCTTAAATATACATAAAGACTTGGCCTCCACAGCTGCCTGTGGCAACAAATTTAACAGATTCACTACCCTCTGGATAAACAAATTCCTCCTCACCTCTGTTCTGAAAAGACGCCCTTCTATTCTGTGGCTGTGTCCTCTGGTCTTAGACGCTCCCAACATCAGAAACATCCTCTCCACATCAGTGCCTTTCACCATTTGGTAGGTTTCAATGAGGTCACCCCTCATTCTTCGGAATTCCAGTGAATACAGGCCCAGAGCCATCAAATGGTCTTCATATGACAAGCCATTTAATCCTGGAATCATTTTTGTGAACCTTCTTTGAACCCTCTCCAGTTTCAGCACATCCTTTCTAAGATAAGGGGCCCAAAACTGCTCATAATACTTCAAGTGAGGCTTCACCAATGCCTTATAAAGTCTAACACTTTAATATTCTAGTCTTTTTGAAATGAATGCTAACATTGCATTTGCCTTCCTCATCACAGACTCAACCTGAAAACTAACCTTTAGGGAATCATGGACATGGACTCCCCAAATCTCTTTGTACTTCAGAATTTTGCATTTTCTCGCCAGTTAAAAAATAGTCAACCCTTTCATTTCTTCAAAGTGCATGACTGTACACTTCCCAACACTGTATTCCATCTACCATTTCTTTGCCCATTCTCCTCATCTGACTAGGTCCTTCTGTAGCCTCTCTATTTCCTGAACACTATCTGCTCCTGCAACTATCTTCATATCACCTGCAAACTTTGTTACAAAGCCATCAATTCCATCATCCAAATCATTAACATATAACATAAACGCAGACCGCTGTGGAACACCACTAGTCACCGGCAGCCAACCAGAAAAGGTTATTTCCACTCTTTCTCTCCTGTCAATTAGCCACTGTTGTATTCATGCTAGAATCTTAACTGTAATACCATGGGCTCATAGCTTGCTAAGCAGCCTTATGTGTGGCACCTTGTCAAAGGCCATCTGAAAATCACTTTGATCACTTTTCTTCCCCATTCTGATGTTTGGTCTGAGCAACAACTGAACCTCTTGACCATGTCTGCATGCTCCTATGCACTGAGTTGCTGCCACATGATCGGCTGATTAGACAGTTGCATGAATGAGCATGAGTACCTGATAAAGTGGCCACTGAGTGTACAACGCAAGCCAAGGCCTTCAGAGTTACTTAGGTGGTGAACCACTGGAATTCAAGTGGAGACAATATGTCCAGTTGACTGTTATGATTACAAGCAAACTCCACCATGATCATTGATAACTTTGGAGTGGGTAAAGAAGAGGTTTACCACGATGCTGCCTGGATTAGAGGACATGTGCTATAAAGAGGTTGGACAATCTTGGGTTGTCTTCACCGGAGTGACAGAGGCTGAAGGGAGATCTGCTGGAGGTTTATAAGGTTATGAGAGCAAGAGATAGAGAAGAGGAACAGTATCTTTTTCCCAGGGTTGCAATGTCTAATACCTGAGGGCATGCATTTAAGGTGAGATGGGGCAAGTTCAAAGAAGTAGTGGGGGGCAAGCATTTTTAACACAGAGAATGGTGCATGTCTAGAATGCACTGCCCAGGGTATTGATAAAGGCAGATACATTAGGGACTTCTAAAGTTCAAAGTAAAATTCATTATCAGAGTACCTACAACCCTGAGATTCTCCTTCCTGTGGTTAAACCTAGCTAGAACAGTAACTGTAAACAGGATCAATGAACAACAAGCTGTGCAAATGCAAATATAAATAAATAGCAATACATAATGACAGCATGAAATAGCAAAATAAAAAGTCCTTAAAGTGAGACCGTCAGTTGTGGGAACACCAGAAATAGAATGAGTGTAGTTACCCACTTCGTTCAAGGTTTTTGATGACATGCTGAATCTCCGCAGACTCCTGAGGAAGTAGAGGTGCTGTTGTGCTTTCTTTACAATTATATTTACGTGATGAGTCCAGGATAGGTCCTCTGGGATAGTGACACCCATGAATTTAAAATTACTGACTCTCTCCACCCCAATACTCCAATGAGTACTAGCTCACTGACCTCTGGTTTCCCTTCCTTAAGTCTACAATCAGTTCCTTGGTCTTATTGACATTGAGTGAGACCTTGCTTGCATTTACCCGAACTAAATCCTCATAATTTTGTATACCTCTATCAAATTTCCCCCTCAGTTCTTCCGTGCTTCTCAGCCACTCAGCCAAACTTAGTCTCCCACCTGTACGCTGACTCATCACCACCTCTGATACGGCCCACAACAGCGGTGTCATCAGCAAACTTGTATATCGTGTTTGGAGTTGTACTTAGCCACACAGTCATGGGTGTAAAGTGATGTTTTAAGAGACATTTAGATAAATATGAGGGAAATGGAAGGATATGGACATTGTGTAGACAGAAGAGATTAGTTTAGTTGGCTATGTGTTTACTAATTTAATTGGTTCAGCACAACATTGTGGGACAAAAGGCACATTCCTGTGCTGTACTGTTCTATGTTCTATTTTTGTAGAAGTTGCTTGATCATGCTTTCCAATGTTACAACTGCTATTAGGGAGCCTATAAACTACTTCTAGTTGTTTTTGTCAGTTGCTTTTACTTGGCTTCACACAAATTGATTCTACATTCTGACCTACATGATTAGTCAACACCATTCTACATTATAATTAATGAAGTTTTCATACAAATATTAATGCATCACCCTTACCAAAAGCAACAACGACTTACAACCAGCCATTCTCATTCTTACCCTGTCATGGAGGAAGATAAGTGCTTGAAGGATGTCATAAATTCCAGCACAGATCTCATCTGCAGAGACATCTTCCAGCACCATATGCAGGGGCTGCACTCGCTCAGTAACCAAGTGAATGCCATCAGCTTCAACTGTGCTCGATAAGAACCTCAGCAAGCATGGGTGACGCAAGGTTTTCAGATGCTAAAACAATATATGAAGAAAGGATCATTACTATCTCAAGAACCGTTACTTCAGTTTTCTAGATTAAAAATGCTTTTTTTAAAAAAAAAGCAGACAACTTCCAGGACCATATGCAAAATCAGAACAAACAGACAGTTATTAGTTCAGGAACAGGAAATATGTTAAGTGAAATCAAGTCAGCTTAGAATTTATTCTCTAATCACAAGGAGGTAATTTGTTCTGCATACCTATTACTTTCAGACCTAATAAAAGAACTGGGACAAGTAGCTCCTTGCAAAGATTAAAAAGCGTCATAGAACACTACAGTATAGATACAGACCCTTCAGCCCATCTAATCCATGCCAAACTGTTACCCTGTCTAGTCCCATCAACTTGCACCTAGACCATAGCTCTCCATGCCCCTCCCATCCATGCGCTTATCCAAATTTCCCTTAAATGTTGAAATCAGACCTGCATCTAGCACTTCCTCAGGTAGCTCATCTCACACTACCGTTTGAGTGAAGAAGTCACCCCTCAGGTCACCTAAACTCAGTGGAAAAAGCCTGCTTGCATTTCCCAGAACTATATCCTCATAATTTTGTATACCTCTATCAAATTTCCCCCTCAATTCTTCTGTGCTTCGGCAAGCAAGTCCAAACCTATTCAACCTTTCCCCATGACTCAAGTCCTGGCAACATCCTTGTACATTTTCTCTGTGCCCTTTCAATCTTATTGATATTTTCTGTAGGCAGGTGACTCGCAATACACATAGTACTCTAAATTAGGCCTCAACTTATACAACTTACAATATAATATCCCAACTCCTAAAATCAAGAAAACCACAAAATCATTCAATATCACCTGTAACTGACTATTTAAATTTTATTCTGGCTTGCAATTTGCAGTTTGTATCAAGTAAAAACAGTAGAAACTTGTAGGGCCCTCATGTCAGTAAAATGGCTAAATGCATTGGAAATACAAACATTAAGAAAGCTGAACTTTGGAGAAAATTAGTCATGTTGGAACAGCTATGATGAATTCATATGTATACAGCAAGAGAACCTTCCAATACAAATAAAACCATGAAAATGGGAATTACGTTAGTACAATGCTGGATTTCCAACACATCTACCCATGCAATGACAAAGCTGGAATTCACATTTACTGAGCCCTTTTCAATTAAATATCAGACGAAGGCTTGATATGTCCAAAGATCAGGAAGATTCATCCCGAAGCATTTTATATTTAAGATACATCTTAATAGTCAAAATTGATCAATAGTCAGCTGATTCACAGAGTACGGTAACAGGCAATTCAACCCAACGGATCCATGCCAACCAAGGTGCCCATGTAAGCCAATCCCATTTACCAATGTTTGGCCTGCACACTCCTAAACCTTCTCAATCCATGTACCTGCACATCATTCTTTAAAAATTGTTATTGCACCTACTGCAATAACTTACTGCAGTAGCTCATTCCGTAGACATATCATACTCCTAAAAAAAAGTTGCCCCTCAAGTTCCCATTAAAGCTTTTCCCTCTCACCTTAAATTCATGTCCTCTAGTTCTTGATTCCCCAACCCTGCAAAAAAGAACTAGTGTGTCCACCCTATATATGCCAGTCATGATGATTTTGCTCATACAGTTCTATAAGATTACCTCTCAGTTTCCTATTCTTCAAAGACAAAATGTCCTAGCCTGCTCAAACTCTCCCTATAAGTTAGTCCCTCAAGTTCTAGCAACATCCTCATAAACCTTTTCTGCACGGTCTCCAGTCTAATAATACATTTCCTAACAGCAGGATGACCAAAACTAACACAATACTTCATGTGCTGCTTCATCAACATCTTGTGCAACTGCAGCGTAACCTCTCAACTTCTATAGTCAGTGTCCTGACTGATGAAGGCCAACTTGCCAAAAGCCCTTTTAACGATCTGGTCTAAAAGTAATGCAATTTTTAGGGAAATGTGTAATGGAACCAAAGGTCTTTGTTATGCAACACCCTCCTGTATACTGAGAAAATCCTGCCTTGATTTGACTTTCCAAAATGCAACACTCATATGCATCCAAATTATACTCCATTTGCCGTTCCTCAGCTTACTTACCCAGCATTTCAAGTGTAATTTTTGCTGACCTTCTTCACTGTCATTGATACATCCTATTTTAGTGTCATTTGCAACCTTCTGACCACACCTTATACATTCTCATCCAAATCACTGACATAGAAAACAAATAAAAATAGCAATAACCCAAGGCCCACCACTAATCACAGGCTTCCAGTCCAACAAACAACCTTCCACCATCAATCCAACTGAGCCAGCACCCTCTGGATTCCATGCAATCTAACCTTCCAGAGCAGCCCATCATGTGGAACCTTATCAAAGGCTTTAACTGAAGTCCATATAGACCACATCTACTGCTTTGCCCTCATCAACCCTCTTGGTTACCTCACCAAACAAACTCAATAATAAGATATGATTTTGCATGCTCTAAGCTACCTTTAACATACCTGTCTTTCCAGATGCATATATATGTAATTCCTCAGAATCTTCTCCAGTAATTTATGTACCACAGATGTCAGACTTATTGGTCTATACTTTTTGGGCTATTCCTTTGCTCCCCTTCTTAAATAAAGGCACAACATTCACCATCCTCCAGTCTTCTGACAGTTCACCCAAGGATAATGGTGATGTAAATACCTCAGCAAGGTCTCAAGCAGTTTATTCTCTAGCTTCTCACAATGATCTTAGATGATACCCTGGAGATCTAAATATCTTTTCAGATATTCTGCTCCTCCTCAAATGTATTGTAACCTATCCCCAAGACATCCCAATAAATTTTCCGAAGATTCAAACCTTTCACATCTTTCTCCATGGTAAAACAGAAGATATGTTCATTGAGGACTTTGACCAAGCCCTGCAGCTCCACACGTAGGTGAAGTAACTTGGCTAAAACTTTGCTGGTGGCCGCAAGGAGAATTCACAAATTGGAAAAGAGAAGAATGTTTGCAAAAAGTAAGAAAACCAATGAGTTTGAAAGAGTATTATTGTGATGTTTTAATCAATATAGCATAGACAGTTTCCACTTTTGAAACTGAAACAACCATGATGAAAAATAAATCAGGAGCTAGTAAACAAAAGAAATATACTTCCCTGTTAGTATTAGAAGAATTGCAGGAAAACATCTCTCCAACCAGCTGTGTTGAGCATTATAAAATTACTACTACAAATCAAAGCTTTCTTATCAGTGATTGACTACTTTAAATTGCTCAACTCAAGGGAAGCCCCATATGGGCCAATATAGCACGCACCCCAAGCACAGCATGTTGATTGCAACGTCATTCCTAATGGCGCTTTTGCAAGCCAGACCTTTAAAACAAATCAAGATGTCAAGATGGTGTACCTATCTTTCGAACATCGCTTTCTATTAGCCTATGATACCTCAAAAGCATTTTATCTTCAAGAATTACTTCTGGCCTGTTGTCCAGAAAACAAGATGCAAAGAGTAGTGAGCCAAACGATCAGTGAATGAAGATTCATTCAATGAATATGAATGACTGGGATGTAAACATAATCATATTTATTATTACTGTTGTTTTGTGGCAGAAGTACATTGTGAAGACATAAAATTACATAACAAAAATAAATAAATAGTGCAAAAAAAAACTGAGGCTGTGTGTATTCATGGAGCGGACTAAACTGTTCCTGAATCATTAGATTAGATTATTAGATTATGAGGACACACAGTCCTCTTTTATTGTCATTTAGTAATGCATGCATTAAGAAATGATACAATATTCCTCCGGTGTGCTATCACAGAAACACAGGACAGACCAAGACTGAACAACTAACAAAACCACATAATTATAACATATAATTATAACAGTGCAACAATACCATAACTTGATGAAGAACAGGCCATGGTCACAGTAAAAAAGTTCAAAGTCTCTCAAAAGTCCCACATCTCATGCAGACGGGAGAACGAAGAAAAACTCTCCCTGCCATGCCCGACCACAGTCCAATTCTGAGTCGTCCGAAAACTTCGAGCCTCCGATCAGCCCTCTGACACTGAGTACCGAGCACCATCTCTGCCGAACGCTTCGACCCCAGCCTCCTTCACCAGCAGCAGGCAAAGCCAGGGATTTTGGGGCCTTCCCTCTGGAGATTCTCGATCGCACAGTAACAGTGGCAGTGAACCGGGCATTTCAGAAGTTTTCTCCAGACGTTCCTTGGCGCTTCTCACGTCTGTCTCCATCAAATCAGAATTGTACACGGCATCCTACTTACAAATATAATATCATTTCACCGGAGAGCTGCGCGCGCTGCGTCACGCCGCCATCTTCTCCTCCCACCATTTAAGAGTGGGTCTTCAGGCTCCTGTACCTCCTCCCCAATGGTAGTAATGATAAGAGGGTATGTCCCAGAAGAGTCCTGACTGATGAACACCTAGCAGTAAAACAGACTGATGAATATCTGGCAGACGTGGAATATCTAGCAGTAAAGTGCCGTCCTTCTTACCTACTACGGGAGTTCTCTGGGGTCATTTTGGTAGCAGGTATGATTTGCGGAGGGCTATTTCAACGGCGAAGAGACAATTTCGAACGAGGTTGCAGGCGACATCGGATGCACGGCAACTCTGGCAGGGTCTGCAAGACAATAATTCCTACAAAGCGAAACCCAATAGCATGAATGGCAACGATGCTTCATTACCAGATGAACTCAACGCCTTCTATGCACGCTTTGAAAGGAAGAACACTACAGCTGTGAAGATTCCTGCTGCACCTGATGATCCTGTGATCTACGTCTCAGATGTTAGACTGTACTTAACGAGAGTGAACCCTCGCAAGGCAGAAGGTCCTGATAGAGTATCTAGTAAGGATCTGAAAACCTGTGCCAACCAACTAATGGGAGTATTCAAGGACATTTTCAACCTCTTACTGCTACAGGCGGAAGTTCCCACTTGCTTCAAAAATGTAACAGTTATACCAGTGCCTAAGAAGAATAATGTGGGCTGCCTTAATGACTGTCGCCTGGTCGCACTCACATCGACAGTGATGAAATGCTTTGAGAGGTTGGTCATGACTAGACTGAACTCCTGCCTCAGCAAGGACCTGGACTCATTGCAATTTGCCTATCGCCACAATAGGTCAAAGGCAGACACAATCTCAATGGCTCTCCACATGGCTTTAGACCACCTCGACAACATAAACGAATGTCAGGATGCTGTTCATCAATTATAGCTCAGCATTTAATACCATCATTCCCACAATCCTGATTGAGAAATTGCAGAACCTGGGCCTCTGTACCTCCCTCTGCAATTGGATCTTCGACTTCCTAACTGGAATCCACATTAGTGTGGATTGGTGATAACATCTCCTCCTCGCTGACGATCAACACTGGCACACCTCAGGGGTGTGTGCTTAGCCCACTGCTCTACTCTCTCTATACCCATGACTGTGTGGCTAGGCATAGCTCAAATACCATCTATAAATTTGCTGATGATACAACCATTGTTGGTAGAATCTCAGCTTGTGAAGAGAGGGTGTACAGGAGTGAGCTATGCCAACTGGTGCCGCAGCAACAACCTGGCACTCAACATCAGTAAGATGAAAGAGCTGACTGTGGCCTTCAGGAAGGGTAAGACGAAGGAATACATACCAATCCTCACAGAAGGATCAGAAGTGGAGAGAGTGAGCAGCTTCAAGTTCCTGGGTGTCAAGATCTCTGAGGATCTGACCTGGTCCCAACATATCGATGTAGTTATAAAGAAGGCAAGACAGCGGCTATACTTTATTAGGAGTTTGAAGAGATTTGGCATGTCAACAAATACACTCAAAAACTTCTACAGTTGTACCATGGAGAGCATCCTGACAAGCTGCATCACTGTCTGGTATGGAGGGGTACAGGACCGAAAGAAGCTGCAGAAGGTTGCAAATCTAGTCAGCTCCATCTTGGGTACTAGCCTACAAAGTACCCAGGACATCTTTAGGGAGCAGTGTCTCAGAATGGCAGTGTCCATTATTAAGGACCTCCAGCACCCAGGACATGCCCTTTTCTCACTGTTACCATCAGGTAGGTGGTACAGAAGCCTGAAGGCACACACTCAGCGATTCAGGTACAGTTTTTTTCCCCTCTGCCATCCAATTCCTAAATGGACATTGAATCTTTGGATGCTACCCTACTTTTTAAAAAAATACAGTATTCTGTTTGTGCCCTTTTTTAAAATCTATTCAATATACGTAATTGATTTACTTGTTTATTTATTTTTTAATTATATTTGTTATTTTTTTCTCTGCTATATTATGTATTGCATTGAACTGCTGCTGCTGTTAACAAAGTTCATGTCATGTGCCAGTGATAATAAACATGATTCTTCTGAATGGCACTTCCCTGAGGCACCACTTCTTGAAGATATTCTCAGCAGTAAAGGATAGTATCCATAACCAACTCTATAACCCTCTGTAGCTCCTTGCGATCTTTTGCATTGTAGCCTCCATACCAGGCTGTGATGCAACCAGCCAGAATGCTCTGCACTGTACATCTAACAGAGCCCTTGGCATGCCTGCTTTGTGACTGCATCAGTGTCTTGGGCCCGGATTACATCTTCTGAGATACTGAACAAAAGTATGGATACTGTGCTGAGGCTCAAAAGATAGGTGGGAGAGTAAGCTGTGAAGAAGTGCAATATCCTTCAATAGAATTGATCCAAAACATCAAAAAAATTCCCAATTGATAAACACAGCTTAAACAATCACTATTTTTTATTTGCAATACTTTATATTTAAAAATAGGTATCCGCTAGCTATTCAAATGGGATAGTTTAAAAATGAAATATATTCAGCATTCTCCATATTTCAAATGTAAGAAATTCACCCAAAGTATGTTAGCAAATTATTCAAATTTAAATACACACACCATGAATGCTTAAAGAAATATACGGATTAGCTGCTCAATTTATCAAAATATCCATAGCTGAAACACAAAGTAATTAATTGCTTTCCAAACTTTTAAAGGTACATAAAGATGCAACATGGAGCTTCCTATCAGAGAAGTCAAAATCTAAAGGCAACACCATGTAGGGTAGCATCAATACTATTTTCAAAACCTATTTCCTATTAATTGCCAAGTTCAATGCAATGCAAGGAAATAAGCAATGGCTTGATAAATTACTAGGTTAAGTTTTCTCAATAACTTTACAGTTTTTTTCATTGTACTGGGAAATGTAAAGCTAGATTATAAAGTAAAAGTAGATTATAAAGCTTCAATACAAAGAATTATATTTTTGTGAAATTGGCAGTAAGATACAGAAGGCAAATCTTCACAGCCACGATTCTTTACCTAACTGAGCTAACCTTTCAGATCAAACAAAATCTTTTGATAAACGATATAACATTTACTTCAGGAAAGGAACAAAATAATTTCACAAACATAGATTTCTACTGCAGGAATAGTGCTGGTAAACAGGACTCCACCCTTTTGGTACAGAAGTGGTGTACAATTCAAAGTTCAAAGTAAATTTATTATCAAAGTATATACACATTACCATATTCAACCCTGAGATTCATTTTCTTGCAGGCATACTCAATAAATCCATAATTCAACAATAACCATAATAGAATCAAATAAAGACCACACTAACTTGGACGTTCAACCAGTGTGTAAAAGACAAAAAACTGTGCAAATACAAAAAGAACAAACAAACAAACAAATAAATAAATAATGAGAACATGAGATGAAGAGTCCTTGTATGTGAATCCATAGGTTGTGAGAACATTTCAGTGATGGGGAAAGTGGAGCTGAGTGAAGTTTTCCCCTCTAGTTTAAAAGCCTGATGGTTGAGAGGTAGTAACTGTTCCTGAACCTGGTGGTGTGAGTCCTGAGGCTCTTGTACCTTCTTTCTGATGGCAACAGCAAGAAGAAAGCATGTCCTGGATGGTGGAGGTTCCCGACGCTGGATGCTGCTTTTCTGCAACAATGCTCCAGGCAAATGTGCTCAATGGTAGGCTTTATCCATGATGGAGTGGGCCAGGATGGATTTTCTGTTTGAGGCCATTGGTTGTGATGGAGGGCCAGTCAATATATTCTCCACTACACACCTATATAAGTTAGTCAAAGTTTTAAACGTCATGCCGAAACTTCGTAAATTCTGAAGAAAGCAGAAGTACTGCCGTGCTTTCTTCGTAATTGCACACATGCTGGGCCCAGGACAGGTCTACTGAAATAATAACACTGAGGAATTTAAAGTTGCTGACCGTCTCCACCTCTGATCCTCCAATAAAGACTGGCTCACGGACCTCTGGTTTCCTCCTTGGTCTTGCTGATATTGAGTCAAAGATTATTGTTATGGAACCACTCAGCCAGATTTTCAATCTCCCTTCCATATGTTGACTCATCACCACTTTTGATGCGGCCTATGACAGTGAAGTCAAGTTCAGCAAACCTGAATATGGTATCTGAGCTGTGCTTAGCCATACAGTCACAAGTGGAAAGCAAGTAGAGCAGAGGGCTAAGCACATAGCCTTGCGGCGCACCTGTGCTGACGGAGATCATGGAGATGTTGCCAATCTGAATTGACTGGGGTCTTCAGATCCAATAGCATAAGGAGGTATTGAGGCCAAGGTCTTGGAGTTTATTGTTTAGTTTTGAGGTGATGATAGTACTAAATGTTAAGCTGTTGTCAATAAAGAGTATCCTGATGTATGCACCTTTGCTGTTCAGACGTTCTAGGGTTGAGTGAAGAGCCAATGAGATGGCATCTGCTGTGGACCTATTGCTCTGGTCGGCATACTGGAACTGATCCAAATCGCTTCTCAGGCAGGAGTTGATATGCTTCATCACCAACCTCTCAAAACACTGCATCACTGTGGATGTAAGTGCCCCTGGACGACAGTCATTGAGGCAAGTTATTACTTCCTTCTTAAGCACCACTATAATTGAAGCCTGCTTGAATCAATTGGGTACCTCAGATTGCCAAAGCAAGAGGTTAAATATCTCAGTGAACAGTTCAGCCGGTTGATCAGCATAGGTTTTTAGTACTTTCAACAAGGAATACTTGATGGTTATATTGTGAATCAGACTTTCCTTTCCCTACTTAGGAGGAAGGATGAATTGCTCTCATTAAATGGCAAAGTTGCATTATGTTATCTCAGGAGTTAACTAATCCAATGCACTCCTGCCTGGCCTCCTTGGATCTACCACCTGTAAACTCAAACTCAAAGTTCTGTGGTTGTATCATACCAAGTCTCTATATGTTCACTAATTCACAGTACATTTGCTACCAATGAAGTAACAATTAATTCCCAGGTCTCCAACCTTAAACTTTCAACACTCTTTCTCCTTCCACAGAAGCTGACTGATCAGAAAGTTATGAAAACAATTACCTGCAGGTTTTGTTTTGTTTCCATTTGTATTTCTCATTTTCAAATTTGATCTTCCCCCACCTTCAATCAGTCATGATTTTAGTCGTACTTTGACAAGCATGCCTTCAACCTTCGCAAATGTGTCATTAAAATTCTTCACTATTTTCACATGAAGCCACACTTACTTTGGCAATCTGAACTACAGTGTACCCTCAGCCTTCTGGTGTGCACAGGGAATGGTGACCGTAGCAGCAGCTGAATGAGGAAATGCTCAAAAAAAAATTACAGCGCACCACAAACACCATAGTTGTAACTCTCAAGGCTAACAAAATATAAAATAAATCAAATGAATGACTGTATTCATCACTATATGAAGTGTCAGATCTTTGAAGAGGATGCAATTCACGCTGCACCTGCCTTGGCGTTGCTCACCTTTGCGGCCTTGTTGACAGTGTCCTCATTACCCCGCTGATAGACGAACACGGATGCCAGCTGTTCTTCGTCCAGCGTCGCTCGGTATACGCTGAGACCACCGGGCAAGGTTACCGGCGGCTCTTCCAGACGGGGGGACCTCGCCGCACTGCTCTCCGCTCCCATGGCCGTCTGGCCGGAGAGCCAGATAGGCAGCCCGCCACTAGGTCCGGGAATAAGATGCCAGTCTCCCTCTAACCCTTCTCCACCCTAGACACCGAACCACCAACGGCATACGTCCGGCTGACCCGGAACCACATGCAGCACTCGGTCGGCGATCAATCCCAGTGCCACAGAGAAGCATGCGCGGTGCAAACTTTGGGTCCGGAAGATTTGAGAGTGCTGTTGGTGGGCAGTGGGCTGGGCAAGGGCGGACTTCCAGCTCTCTCACGGAGCACCGGTGTCCCAAACTGACTGGTTGATCTCTCACAAAGGACTGGTAGTCAAAGATAATGGCTAGTAATGTTTAATGGCGATTGGCAGACCAACATGAGGTGCAGTATCGCCGCCTATTGAGCATAATTCAAGCGCATTAAATACAGTACTTTTCTTCCAGAAAGGTTCCCATTTGTGTCACTACAGTCCTACATGGTACTATGAGGGTGAAAATACCCTGACTAATAGCTAATAACTTCTAGCATTCCATTGTAGGATTAAAAAAAAACAAAAAAATTAAAGAGAACATTGTCAGCCCTTCTCTGAAGTCTGTATATTATTTACCCCTCCTTGAAAGGCATAATTAATAACTTCTAGGGTTAGGTCTTTAATCTCTAAATTTTTTTTCTGCAGCCTTTAATATAATTTTTATTTTTTTCAGTCCCACTTTTAGTTTGTGCTGAAGCATTTACCACATCAGCCATTAAAGTAATAAATTTGAGTTTATCATCAATCAACAAATCGTTGGTTATAAAATCTTGCACTTTACACACTGACTTTAATCTTTATGGACGGTATTCCGGATAATAATAAGTACCATTGACACAGCCTACTGTGCTTTCTGAAGAGCCTTGGCATTTGATATTGACTTTATTTCTTACATCCTTCACATACATAAGGAGTAAAAATCTTTACGTTATGTCTCCATCTAAATGTGCAATTGTAGTAATTTATATAATAAATAGAATAGTTAATGTAATACAGAGTATACTCAAGTCAGCATGAGTTCATGAGTCTGATGGCCTGGTGGAAGAAGCTGTCCCGGAGCCTGTTGGGAGCCTGGTATACAGTATACCCATTTCCACCCAAACATACTGCACTACCACAGCTTTCTTATGTACAGGACAACCAGCATAAACACTCACCACAATTGTGATATTTTGTCCTAATGCCTTCTCCACAATTACATAATCATGTTCTCCATGACATCTACCACACTGCTTTTTACCTGCTACATGGCTGAACTTCTGGTTCTGAAAACATTTCAGGGGGACAGCACGTAAACTTGAACCATATAACTCATATAGCCTAAATTATTGGTCAAAGTTCAAGGTAAGTGTATTATTAAACTACATATATGTCACCATATACAACCCTGAGATTAGTTTTCCTGTGGACATTCACAGTAAATACAAGAAACACAAAAGATATTAAGAAAGAGGCCGTGCTGGAGCTTTGGAAAAGCATTAAGTTAGATAAGTCACTGAGTCTGGACAAGATACACCCCAGGGTGCTGTGGGAAGTGAGGAAGGAGATTGCTGAGCCTCTGGCAATGATCTTTGCATCATCAATAGTGATAGAAGTACCAGAAGATTGGAGGGTTGAAAATGTTGTTCCCTTGTTCAAGAGAGAGAGTAGAGATAACCCAGGAAATTATAGACTAGTGAGTCTGACTTCACTGGTGGGCAAGTTGTTGAAGATCCTGAGAGGCAGGATCTACGAGCATTTGGAGAGACATAATCTGATTAGGGATAGTCAGCATGGCTTCGTCAAGGGCAGGTCATGCCTTACGAGTCTGGTTGAATTCTTTGAGAATGTAACAAAACACATTGATGATGGTGGAGCAGTGGATGTAGTGCATATGGATTTCAGAAAGGCATTTGATAAGGTTCCCCATGTAAGGCTCATTCAGAAAGTAAGGAGGCATGGGATCCAAAGAGACCTTGCTTTGTGGATCCAGAATTGACTTGCCCACAGAAGGCAAAGAATGGTTTTAGATGGGTCATATTCTGCATGGAGGTCAGTGACCAGTGGTGTGCCTCAGGGATCTGTTCTGGGACCCCTCCTCTTTGTGATTTTTTTATAAATGTTCTGGATGAAAAAGTGGAAGTGTGGGTTAGTAAGTTTGCTGATGATACAAAGGTCGGGGGTGTTGTGGATAGTCTGGAGGCTTGTCAGAGGTTACATTGGGACATCGATAGGGTGCAGAACTGGGCTGAGAAGTGGCAGGTGGAGTTCAACCCAGATATATGTGAAGTTGTTGATTTTGGTAGGTCAAATTTGAAGACAGAATATAGTATTAATGGTAAGATTCTTGGTAATGTGGAGGATCAGAGAGATCTTGGTGTCTGTGTTCACTCAAAGCTGCTGCGCAGGTTGACAGTGTTGTTAAGAAGGCGTATGGTGTGCTAGAACATAGAACATAGAAATCTGCAGCACATTACAGACCCTTCGACCCATAATGTCGTGCCAATCATGTAACCTACTCTAGAAACTGCCAACATTTTCCCTACCGCATAGCCCTCTATTTTTCTAAGCTCCATCTACCTACCTACGAATCTCTTAAAAGACCCAGTTGTATCTGCCTCTACAAGCATCGCTGGCAGTGCATTCCATGCATCCACCACTCTCTGGGTGAAAGACTTACCTCTGACATCCCCCTTGTACATACTTCTAAGCACCTTAAAACTATGCTTCCTCATGTTAGCCATTTCAGCCCTGGGAAAAAGCCTCTGGCTATCCACACGATGTTGGCATTCATCAACCATGGGATTGTGTTCAAGAGCCGTGAGGTAGTGTTACAGCTATATAAGACCTTGGTCAGACCTCACTTGGAGTACTGTGTTCAGTTCTGGTCACCTCACTACAGGGAGGATGTGGATACTATAAATAGAGTGCAGAGGTGATTTACAAGGATGTTGCCTGGATTGGAGAGTGTGCCTTATGAGAATAGGTTGAGTGAAGTTGGTCTTTTCCCCTTGGAGTGATGGAGGATGAGAGGTAACCCGATAGGGGTGTATAAGATGATGAGAGGCATCGATCGTGTGGATAGCCAGAGACTTTTTTCAGGGCTAACACGAGGGAGGTGTTGGGAAGTAGGTACAGAGGGGATGTTGGGGCTAAGTTTTTCACACAGAGTGGAATGCACTGCCAACAATGGTGGTCGAGGCGGTTACAACAGGGTCTTTCAAGAGACTTGTAGATAGGTACATGGAGCTTAGAAAAATAGAGGGCTATGCGGTAGGGAAATTCTAGGCAGCTTCTAGAATAGGTTACATGGTCAGCACAACATTGTGGGCTGAAGGGCCTGTAATGTGCTATGGATTTCTATGTTGTATGTTCTTGAATGAATGAATGAAGGATTGCCCCCAATAGGACAGATTACAACCAAAAGACAACAAACTGCAAAGACAAAACAAGAAAAAAACAAAAAAGATAAATAAATAAGCAATGAGTACTGAGAAAATGAGTTGCAGAGCTCTACTAATTGCATTACTAAAGCAGAGATGTGTATGCATCTTCATCAACTGTCTTTCAAAGGAATATGAGAACAATTTGTAGCAATTAGGGATACAATTGAAAACATCATAAATAATATGAAAAAAGGAAAAGGGAATGTCCAAAAGGACAATTTCAATCCTTAAGGATGTGGGTGAGTAACGAACATTCAAATAATACATTTGGAATTTAGAGGACGGAGGTTAAATACTATAGGTCTGTAACCTGAGACCAATAAAGAAATAACAAGAAAAAGTACTGTCATTTCTCAGATACATGCCAAGAGTCCTGTTGTACACCTTATGGTGTTGGACCTGGTTCTATTCGTCAATAATTGCTTTGTGAAGGTAAACTTGACAAAGTAATTTTGCACATCTGTTCATTGCACGAGAATACTGCTGACATTTATTTTACAGGACAAGTCAGGGATATCCTAAATTTGGAAAGATATTAAAATACTCAATATTTGGAATAAAAAATAGTAAAAATCCTACATAATTCAACATAATGACAAAAGTTCTGGTGAAAATCCATCACAATGTTGGAACTTCATATGGAATTATGAAATTTAAGGCACAATAAAAAAGGTTTAAAATCATTCTGAAATACTTCTTTCCTTTATCTAGTAATTTTCCGAACTGTAGGACTTTTGGAAAACTCTTTTTCTTAAATTCCAATGGGAAATTTTGCAAAGAACAGTTAATAAATTAAAATTTTCTGTTAATTTTAAGCATCATTTGAACCATGGCTATAAAAAAAAGTATAATAACTCTGCTCATGTACAGTTGACAGATAAGTAATCTAATTAAAAAATCTAAAAATGAATCTTGTCAATACACTGTCAATTGTAGTAACTTTCTCATTGATGCATAAGTGTTTAATTCTAGGATAGTTCTAAATTTTTAATTTAACAATTAATTTTATAATTTTAATACAGTATATGGAGTTTTTAGAAACTAGAAGTAATGTCAACAAATAACAGGCCAAACATCATTTTCATATTTTTAATTAGCAAAGTAGATTAACTAAAATATACTACATGCAACATGACACAAAATAAAATTTAATGACTCAGCTTCAACTGTGCTTGTATGGAAAGGTCACACTTGCTACCAATGAAAATAAATATTTAGAAATAAAGAAAGATAAACAATCTGAAAATATATTAATGCTGGGTCGGGGTAAATGGATATACGTATATAAAATCTGGATTTTTCAATTTTGACATTAGTCTTAAGGAGTCAGGCAGGATATAAATAACTGAATGTCTCAGCTGTTCTTCCAAATAACAGGCAATGACATAAAGGATGAATTGCTCTTGAAGTAATTATTAAAAACAGGCTTATTTACAGGGATAGCTTCTCTATATCAAGGTTATTATCTAACGGTGTGATGCTACATAAAGGCTCCTTGTTAGGATATAGATTGGATGCTGTCATTAGATTTTGAGTTTAAAGAAGGCTTCAACTAAATGAAATGAATGCTGCCTTTTATAATGATTATTAAGACAGTAAATAAGAGTAAGTACTTGACATCCATCATGCTATTGACATGTTGAACATCTCAACTTCCTCTGAAGGTTTATTTTACACTTTTGTCAAAGTAACATCAGAAGCTCTACTTGACTAAGGTTAAATACTGCTGCATTTGGAACTCTCTAGAAAAGGCAGTAAAAGCTGGAAATACAGCACAAGTGGAGCAAAAAGATGTTTCAGTTCAATACTACTTCGTCAGAAATTAGGGATAAATGGAAGTGCACAGTACATTGGAGAAAGAAGAACAATGTAGTGTAATAGTAATAAGTGGAAGAGGAATTAAACGTTGAAAGTGATGGTGGTGCAATCTAAAAGGGATAGTAGTAGAACAGAGAACAGATATGACAAAAGGAAGTGTAAACTGGAAATACTAATTTGCATTTTAAATGTACAACACTGCAATTCTGTGAGTCCGAAGTCAAAACGGAAAACATTGGAAATATTCAACAGATCTTCTATTGAAAGGACACCACTCAACGACATTAACTCTTTTATTCACTCTTGACTGATGCTACATAGAATTTCTACCTTTTTATTGTTTGTTTTTGTTTTAAATTTCAGGCAGCACTGTGTTCCCCGTAATCATGTCAGGATCTCTACTAGGGTTGATTGGTTTGTGTCTGCAGGAGGCGACCCTGGGTCTGCGTGGAGCGCAGGGAGAGGATGAGCCGGTGCGAGGTCGCGCGCGCGCGCTCCGGCGAACTGGCGACGGGCGCGCGCTCCGGCGAACTGGCGACGGGCGCGCGCTCCGGCGAACTGGCGACGGGCGCGCGCGGTGCGTTTCCGTTTGTGGGGAGCGAAGTGGAATGTGACAAGCAACAGGTCAGCCTCCCAGACTGCAGGTAACAGCGCCTATCACCGGTAAAATCCAGCCGGAGGCCATGCGTGCAACTTGGTGTCATTGTGCGTATGTGCCATTACTGTTTTGATCCAAAAGGGGCGGGGGACGGTGGCGATGGTGATTGCTGGACCTAAATTTAGTTGTGGCTTTGGTGAGGCCTCGGTTCGGGGTTGTTAACGTTCTTGGCACTATAAATGAAGTGGCGAGCCGATGATCTTGCACTCGAATGGTAAGCCAGGCCATTGCCAGTGTAGCTGCACCTGACGTTAACGATTATTTACCCGCATGGTTTTGTACCAAAATGTTATTCATGTATTTTGTAAATTTTAACTATGGAATTGTAATGTTGTGAAATTTTATAGTAGCTTGTGGTCTGTCTGAATATCGTTGATGCATTAGAACATGACTCAAACCTTTCTACGACCTTGATCCCCTTTATTCAAATCGGCCTGAAAAAAAACCAAGATATTTATTCGAAATAAAAACGAAATACTCAGTAATTAAAGTAACTTTTATGAAGAGAGGAACAGTTAATGTTTCAGGCAAATGACCTTTCATTGAGAAAAGCATGGACATAGTAAATTTAAAGTTGCTGAAGGTGGGGAGGGGGCGAACATAACAGACAGATCAGTTTATGATGAGGTTCATACTGTGAGAAATTGAGTATCGCTAGGGGTGATTGCTGGCTGAATGAGTGTGGTAAAGATAAGTCTGTGGAGAGAGATATAAACAGGCGATGAATTATATTTAAATTTCCAAAGGGGAAGAATGAAAAATTAACTAGAACAGAATATATGCTAAACTTTGTGGGGGACAATGTACATAAAGTAACTGAAGTTTATCATTCCAAAATTTCCTTTATCAATATTCATTTGTGACAATTCAGTGATGTAAAATAGATGTAAGCTTTGAATTCCAGTACCTCCCTGCTAAATCTC
The DNA here is from genome assembly GCF_963921235.1 of Mobula hypostoma. NCBI lineage: Eukaryota > Metazoa > Chordata > Chondrichthyes > Myliobatiformes > Myliobatidae > Mobula > Mobula hypostoma. The sequence continues at coordinate 52,384,655 of NC_086108.1, read as the reverse complement.
CGCTAACCTTGAACACTTAACTCAAGCTTTCTCAGTGAAGTCAGTGGCCACTTAATTGTTCATTCCTTGAGCAATAAATAGATACTTTATTGATCCCGAAAGAAATTACAGTGTCACAGTAGCATTACATGTGCACAAATATACAAATATTAGAAGAGAAGTAAGAAAGAATAAAAAATAAGTTACCTCAAACAGTCTAACAGGAGAGGGTTATCAGTTCCCCGGCTATAGGTTGACTCATAATGGAGCCTAATGGCCGAAGGTAAGAATGACCTCATATAGCGCTCTTTGGAGCAGCACAGTTGTCTTGGTCTATTACTAAAGGTACTCCTCTGTTCAGCCAAGGTGGCATGCAGAAGGTGAGAAGCATTGTCCAGAATTGCCAGGACTTTCTAAAGGGTCCTGTATTCTACCACAGCCTCCGGTGTGTCCAGTTTGACTCCTATAAGACAGCCAACCTTTCTAATCAGTTTATTGAGCCTGTTGGTATCACCTGTGTTGATGCCATTGACCCAGCACAGCGCTGCATAGAAGATTGTACTGGCAACAACAGACTAGTAGAACATGTGAAGGAGAGGCCTGCATACTCTGTAGGACCTCTGTCTCCTCAGGAAGTTGAGGAGACTCTGGCCCTTCTTGTCCACAGCCTCTGTGTTGGTGCTCCACTCAAGTCTGTCATCTAGGTGCACCCCAGGTACTTGTAGGACCTCACCACATCCATGTCCTCACCATCAATAGTAACAGGGAGCAGTGCAGGCTTAGTCTTCCTAAAGTCCATCACCATCTCCTTTGTCTTACTGATGTTGAGCTGCAGATGATCCAGCTTGCACCATTTGACAAAGTCCTCTACCAAGGCCCTGTATTCATCTTCCCATCCTCCCTTTATACACCTAGCTATTGCTGAGTCATCAGAGAATTTCTGCAGATGACATGACTCAGTGTTGTATCTAAAGTCCGAGGTATACAGGGCAAACAAGAAGGGAGCCAATACAATCCCCTGTGGGGCCCCAGTGCTACTTATAGCCATGTCTGACACAGCTCAGGTTCAGCAGCCAGATTCAGCTAAAATAACTCAAACTGTTTGTGGCCAGTGTCAGTGTGCAGTTGAAATGACAGTGCTGGTCATTTTGGGACTTCTGTACTGGAGACCTGAACTTCATTGTAGTTACAAAGGCAGAAACTGGCAGCTCTGGGTGGTAGTTCATTTGTTTTGTTTTACTGTGAATGCTAGCAAGAAGATGAATCTCAAGGTCGTATATAGTGACATATATGTACTTTGATAATAAATTTACTTTGAATTTTGAATTGCTAGCTTTTTTCAGCTGTGATTTTGCTGCATTTTGTTTAATCATACTTGCAAGAAAAGTTACAAACTCTGGCAGTAACTGGAACTACCTTATCTTCAAACAGGATGTACAGGTCTCCCCTGCCATCCGAAGGTAGAGCGTTCCTATGAAATGGTTCGTAAGCCGAAATGTCGTAAAGCGAAGAAGCAATTACCATATATTTATGTGGGAAAATTTTGTGAGCGTTCGCAGACCCAAAAATAACCTACCAAATCATGCCAAATAACACATAAAACCTAAAATAACAGTAACATATCGTAAAAGCAGGAATGATATGATAAATACACAGCCTATGTAAAGTAGAAATACTTTTCCACAATCATTACTGCACTGTTCTCCGTAGCGAAAATCTCACGCAAGCACAATTGGCAAAAACAGGGCGCAAGCGCTCTCCAGTAACCTTTAAGCTATGAAGCTGCCAAATCATACCAAATATCACGTAAAAATACACAGCCTATATAAAGTAGAAATAATGTATGTACAGTGTAGTATCACTTACAGGAATCGGGACAGCGCTGAGCACACTGATGATGGTGTGTTAGGCTAAGTCGTTGCAGGTTGGGTGGTGCAGTGGCCCCTACCCTCTGGGCCACCGACCGATACCAATCCGCGAAGCATGCAGGGGTGCAGCGGTAGCCAGGAGGTACACAGCATATCTTTAAGAAAAAAGCCGAAATAAACATTCTAATTAATTAGGTGCCACCCGGCACGTAATTGTCGGCCCAGATCAGTGCCGATTTCCGATTGCGTCGTCTCTGATCTGGGCCGACAATTACGTGCCGGGCGGCACCTAATTAATTAGCATGTCTACTTCAGCTTTTTTCTTAGAAATATGCTGTGTGCCTCCTGGCTCCCGCTGCATTCTCTGCGAATCGGTATCTGTCCATGGCCTGGGGATTGGGGTGGTGGGACACTGGGGTGTCACCTCGTCATCGTCTGTTTCCATTAGGGCAGGCAGGTCATCTTCTATCTCTACCTGCCTCGATGTCGAAGATCGAGGTTCGTCGTCTGCTGTGGCTGATGTGGAAGGCTTGCTTGACTGCTGAGCCTCGCGCATTTTTCTATCACACAGTTCTTTGTAAGAACTCAAACCATCTTGCAAATATCCCCTAAACCTACGTACCCTTTCAAAATTAAAGTCGTACTTTATTATTGCAGCGAAAATCTCACGCAGTTGCTTCACGTTCAGTTCGGTACTGCATTCAGTTTCGCTTGTTATCCTTTTTTCTTCCAATTGCACCAGCTCTTCATCTATCAGATCTTGGTCATGGGATGCCAAAACCTATTCAACATCATGTTCGTCAACTTCCACAAGCCAAACTCATTTTGTCCTTGCTTTGTTCACCACTATCGAAACGCTTAATTATGTCTAGTTTTACGCTAAGTTTCCGATACCATAGAACTCATCTTGCTAACGACTGCTCACAGGCACGTGTTTAAGCAATGCCGGCGAGAATGCAGTTCCGAATTCGGGGGAGAGTGGCTGCGCGGGGCGCGCTGATTTTTTTTCGTAACAGTGAAAACACCTTCTGAAAGCGAAAACGGTACTAATGTAGTCTTTCATAACAGTGAGGTTTTGTAAAGCAAATGTTCGAAAAGCGGGGGACAGCTGTACTATCTGGTTCCTTCATCAATAAGAAAATTAATATTTTACATATATAATATCTCATAGTGGATGTGTCATAATTTTCTACTATTAATTTGAGATGACACCAGCTTTTCCCATCATTAACTCTTCCAAAATGCTGGAACTTAATGCCAATCATGATGCAGTCATAATCTCCAATTGCCTGCCTTTGCTCACTTACAAAAGTTTCAAGTACATGACAGCTAGAGCTTAAAATTCACACTCTTTGGATTACTTATTGCATTGTCTTGTCACTTCCTGTTAGCTGTTTTCTTGCTTCCTTCCAGCACACTTCTCCTACCGCAACAATGAATGCATTTAGTTCAGTTCAGTTCTAATCTTGCTTGTCTTTGCATGGAGCCTAAAATCTCTACTTTCCAGTATAGAAATGGCGGAATGCAATTGCCATCATGTAGCACCCGATGCGCTGTCTACCTTAGGAGCACAGGGAGAAGCCAGCAAGTCACTGAAGTGCTGTGGAAACACAATGTCTGAATGTTTCCTGAGAAAGCTCAATTTAACAGCATGTATATACAGACTGCAGTCTTGTTTGTTCTGAATACCATATTTATAGCACTCCAGTAATCCATTCTGTAACAAATTAATAGGATTGGTGAAGCATTAGCCAGGAGGGAATGGCACTGACTTCTGTTTTTGCTCATTTATGATTCCACTATTACCTTTAATCCCACAGTGGTTGCTTCATTGTAGCTTGTTAATGCCATCGGCTGGTCCGGACTGCTGCTGGTTGTAATGAGAATCTGCAGTCCATACTGCTAGAGTTTGTTCTTCAGGGCAGCTGCAGCCTCGCAAGAGCTGTTTTATTTTGGATTATGTGGAGCTATGATAATTTAGACAAGTGAAAAATAGTCAGCCACACTTGTGAAATGGTTTGCGGAATGCTATTTTGACTCACATGCCATTATGTATCCAGCTTCTGACTTGGATTTTCAAGCCATGTTAATTTTTGGTTTCGATATCATTAGTCAATGGGAATCTCCAAGATGTGAGACTGAGAGATTAGGAGGACATGTATTTGATTAGTGCATGTCATTTAATGGAGTACATATTACCTGTGACGTTAGTCCAGACTTGAATTCAAGTCTGAATGTCATTCAGGTCTGCTCGCTGCCATGGTTTTAATCATAATTTGTGTCTGGACAAATCAGTCCACTTGCTGGAGCTAAGGCGAAAAATAACTGAATCAATTAAGGTAGCCTAGACTGTAGAAAGCACCCTCTTCACACAGTACTGTGCAAAAATCTGAGGCACCTGAGATTTTTTAATAATTTTTTTTAGTCTTCGGCATTAGTATGTCAGTAGGAAAGAGCAAATTTTAGATTTCCAAACATTCATTTTTCAAAAACCCGCAAGATGACCACAACCTTGTCATAGGGTTTGGAGGCTTGCATGGCTCAATAATCTGGAGAGCTACGTTGGCTGGAGTCAGGGTCTTGTGCTTTGACTCTTGGTAGGGTCACCCATGCCAAACAGATCAATGGGTAGAGGCCAGACTAAGAGTGGTCTGCCTGTCCTCCAGGTTCAGTTCAGCTCAGGGCTAACAACCCTGACTGGTCAAAAAATAAATTGTTAGGGAAACAGCAATGAAGAATCCTTCTATACCTGTGTAGGTATTCCTGAGTCTCTAACTGGGATTTACGTGACTGACAGTGGTGAACGCCGAGAGGAAGCTACTGGCATAATGAAGAAAACCCTGAACACCGCCAAGATCAAGACCAAAGTCGGTTTCTGGAATGTACAACACTGGCAAGCTAGCACAAATAACTGCAGAAATGCATCATTCCAGCCTGCATATACTGAGTGTCTATGAAAGCAGATGGACAAATTCTGCAGACTGAAAACAGCAACTAGTGAAACAGTTTTATACTCAGGAAATGAAAATAGTCAGCGTCATGATGGTGTAGCTGTCATTTTGAAGAAAGGCCTTGAGAAGTGGAAACCAATTAACAGTAGGCTGACAACAGGAATTCTGCAGATGCTGAAATTCAAGTGTTACGTACCCCGTAACTGGGTTGCCAAACCAGCAGAAATGGATCACTCAGTTGGAGTCTGGAGTACTAGAACTAAGAAAGTTTTATTAAAGAAATAAGCAACACAGTAATCGAAAGGATAATAAATGCAACAGTTCAGCAATGATAACCACTCATGTGCACAGAATTAAGATAACAGCATCAATCAAGCTCTATCGTTGTCTAGGGGTAAATGACCAAATTTCCAAGTGACTCAAAGTTCAGTTCGCAGTAATCGTTGCCATGGCGATGGACAAGGTGGGGGAAGAGACAGAGAGAACAGGAACAACTGATCATTCAGAACACTGCTTCACTCACAGACCGGCGATATTGCTCACAAGCAACTTTTGGGCGGGTCCTTGGTGATGTCACCTGAGGTCACCGACTGTGACCCCTCCTCCAGATGCGGTCGATCCTCTGCAGTGAACCCGGCACCCAGGCAAGGGCGGACACACACTGGGTTCCCGCTGATCGTACCTTTCCACCCTGGTCGTTGTCTGATACTTCTCACCCACTCGTGAGAGGCGCACCACTTCCAGGGTCTCGTTACCTCGGGTGGCGTGTGTCCAGCCTTAGCGAACCTGTCCCTTTTTATCTCCCTGCTGGGGTATCGCCTGTCCATCACTTCAAACAGTTCAAGGTTCAAAGAGGGGAGCCGCTCCAGACAGCTCTCTCTCTCCCCCGTTCCTTCATTACACATCTCCAGACGCTGCTCCATTGTTCCTTATCTCTCCTTCCCCTGAGGGCAGGTGGCAGACCAACTGCTGATGCCACTGATGCTAGCCCAGGCCAGCAAACATCTTAATTTTATGTGTATTCTCGTAACACAAGCAACACACATAAAAGTTGCTGGTGAACGCAGCAGGCCAGGCAGCATCTCTAGGAAGAGGTGCAGTCAACGTTTCAGGCCGAGATCCTTCGTCAGGACTAACTGAAGGAAGAGTGAGTAAGGGATTTGAAAGTGGGAGGGGGAGGGGGAGATCCAAAATGATAGGAGAAGACAGGAGGGGGAGGGATGGAGCCAAGAGCTGGACAAGTGATAGGCAAAAGGGATACGAGAGGATCATGGGACAGGAGGTCCGGGAAGAAAGACGGGGGGGTACCCAGAGGATGGGCAAGGGGTATATTCAGAGGGACAGGGGGAGAAAAAGGAGAGTGAGAGAAAGAATGTGTGTATAAAAATAAGTAACAGATGGGGTACGAGGGGGAGGTGGGGCATTAGTGGAAGTTAGAGAAGTCGATGTTCATGCCGTCAGGTTGGAGGCTACCCAGATGGAATATAAGGTGTTGTTCCTCCAACCTGAGTGTGGCTTCATCTTTACAGTAGAGGAGGCCGTGGATAGACATGTCACAATGGGAATGGGATGTGGAATTAAAATGTGTGGCCACTGGGAGATCCTGCTTTCTCTGGCAGACAGAGCGTAGGTGTTCAGCAAAGCGGTCTCCCAGTCTGCGTCGCGTCTCGCCAATATATAAAAGGCCACATCGGGAGCACCGGATGCAGTATATCACCCCAGCTGACTCACAAGTGAAGTGTTGCCTCACCTGGAAGGACTGTTTGGGGGCCCTGAATGGTGGTAAGGGAGGAAGTGTAAGGGCATGTGTAGCACTTGTTCCGCTTACACGGATAAGTGCCAGGAGGGAGATCAGTGGGGAGGGATGGGGGGGGACGAATGGACAAGGGAGTCGTGTAGGGAGCGATCCCTGTGGAATGCAGAGAGGCGGGGGAGGGAAAGATGTGCTTAGTGGTGGGATCCCGTTGGAGGTGGCGGAAGTTACGGAGAATAATATGTTGGACCCGGAGGCTGGTGGGGTGGTAGGTGAGGACCAGGGGAACCCTATTCCTAGTGGGGTGGCGGGAGGATGGAGTGGGAGCAGATGTACGTGAAATGGGGGAGATGCGTTTAAGAGCAGAGTTGATAGTGGAGGAAGGGAAGCCCCTTTCTTTAAAAAAGGAAGACATCTCCCTCGTCCTAGAATGAAAAGCCTCATCCTGAGAGCAGATGCGGCGGAGACGGAGGAATTGCGAGAAGGGGATGGCGTTTTTGCAAGAGACAGGGTGAGAAGAGGAATAGTCCAGAAAGCTGTGAGAGTCAGTAGGCTTATAGTAGACATCAGTGGATAAGCTGTCTCCAGAGACAGAGACAGAAAGATCTAGAAAGGGGAGGGAGGTGTCGGAAATGAACCAGGTAAACTTGAGGGCAGGGTGAAAGTTGGAGGCAAAGTTAATAAAGTCAACGAGCTCTGCATGCGTGCAGGAAGCAGTGCCAATGCAGTCGTCGATGTAGCGAAGGAAAAGTGGGGGACAGATACCAGAATAGGCACAGAACATAGATTGTTCCACAAAAGTGGATGTAGTGAAGGAAAAGTGGGGGACAGATACCAGAATAGGCACGGAACATAGATTGTTCCACAAAAGTAAATGTAGCGACAGTAGGCTGAGGAGAGTCACACTGAAAAGGAAGTCAGTGCTGTGCTCCAACTAACGATAATGACATTGAAGAAAATGATGTCTTCTATGAACAACTGCAATCGGAGGTAGAGTCTACAGAACCAGAGTGACTATTTAATGAACAATGATACATGGAGACTATCATTACAGGATGTAAAAGTGAAGAGAGGAGCATATACAGGAAGTGATCACCACCTTGTTGTAGCAATGATGAAACTCAAGCTGAGAAGCACTGCGACCAGAACACATGTACAAAGAAGTTTTGATGTTGAAAAGCTCAAGGAAACCAGTGTGAGATCTGCATTCATCATTCACCTTAAGAACAGATCCCAGGCCTTGCAAGACCTTGACAAGGATGTGTCAGTAGACAAGATCGACACAATGTGGGAATTGATTGCCCCAGTCTTCAAGGAGTGCAACGAGGCTTGTCTGGGATACAGAGCTGGAAAGAAGAACAAAGAATGGAAACATAGGCAGCCTTAGAAGAAAGACAGAAAATTAAGACACTGTTAGATGCAAAGTCAACATGACTTAAGGTGAACCTTTAGCTAGCATACACTGAAGCTAACAAGAAAGTGAAGGCATTTGTAAGAAAGGATAAGAGAGTCTACATGGAAGAACTTGCCAAGGAGGCTGAAGCAGCAGCCAATCGAGGAAATCTGGGAAATGTATACAAGATTTCAAAATTGATAAGCAAAATGTTCCAGGCCAGATCGAATAGTCCCATGAGAGATAAGAACAATCTGCCTTTGACAACTAGAAGGAGCAAGAAGCACAATGGACAGAGTATTTCAGAGAATTACTGAATAGACAAATACCATATGAAGAACAAAGCTCCAGGACGTGAGAATTTGAATGCTGAACTGTTCAAAGCTGAACCAAAAGCTGCAACAGCCACTCTGCAACCACTGTTTACCATAAGCTGGGACTGGGGACCAGTACCCAAGAACTAGACAAGGGGAGTTATTGTGAGGATCCCCAAGAAAGGAGTGCTAAGTCAAGACATGAAGCAGACAAGGCTTTGTGATGTCAGTGATACTATTTAACTTGGTAATTGACTGGGCTATGAGGCAAAGAAAGAAAGATAAACAGAGAGGCAGCAGGTGTACTCTATTCTCCACTTTAGAAGTCCTTGACTTTGTGGATGGTCTCGTGTTACTATCACATACGTACCAGCACGTGCAAGAGAAAACTCAGTGCCTTTGCACCTTTGGTGGACAGATTGGACTCAGAGTCATCCAGAGAAAGACTTAGACCATGACTCTCAATGTAGAGTCTCCTTCTCCCACCAAGGCATATGACATCAACTTACCCAGAACCAACAAATTCATCAACGTGTGCAGCATCATTTGGCAGGATGGTGGGACCAAGGACAACATTCAGTGCCGACATAGCAAAGCGAGAAACATCTTCAGATCAATGAACAACCTATGGAGATCAACCTAGTACAGTGTCCACACCAAGGTGAAGTTGTACCAGAGCTGTGTTCTGGTCACATTCTTGTATGGGTCAGAATGCTGGCACATGACAGAGAACAACCTTGCCAAGCTGTCATCATTCCACACCAAGAACCTTGGGAAAATCCTCCTTTTTTTTTTAGAGAATGCATGCCAAAAGGGCAATGTTACGATAGTAATGGGGGGGATTTCAATATGTAGATAGATTGGGAAAATCAGGTTGGTGCTGGATTACAGGAGGGGGGATTTCTAGAGTGCCTGTGAATTGGTTGAGTTCACTGGTGGATTGGCTATTTTGGATTGGGTGTTGTACAATGAACCAGAACTGATTAGCGAGCTTCAGGTAACAGAACTCATGGGAGAAAGTGATCATAATATGATCAAGTTCATCCTGAAATTTGAGAAGGAGAAGCTAAAGTCATTTATATCAGTATTATAGTGGAGTAAAGGGAATTACAGAGTCATGAAAGCGGAGCTGGCCAGAATTAATTGGAAAAGAACACAGGCAGGGATATTGGCTGGAATTTCTGGAAACAATTCAGAAGACACAGGATATTTACATCCCAAAGAGGAAAAGGTATTCTAAGGCAAGATGACACGACCGTGGCTAACAAGAGAAGTCAAAGCCAACATACAAGCCAAAGAGAGGGTATATAATGGAGCAAAAATTAGTGGGAAGTCAGAGGATTGGGAATCGTTCAAAATCCAACAGTGGACAACTAAAATACTCATTAAGGTAAAGATGGAAAATGAAAGTAAGCTAGCCAATAATATTAAAGATGATACAAAAAGTTTCTTGAGATGCATAAAACATAAAAGAGAGGTGACTGCTAGAAAAAAATGCTGGAGATGTAGTAATGGGAGACAAGGAAATGGCAGATGAACTGAATAAGTCTTTGCATCAGTCTTCATTGTGGAAGACACTAGCAGTAAGATGGAACATCCAGGTGTCAGAGGGTCATAAAATTTGTGAAGTTACTGTGACTAGAAAGAAGGGAAACTAAAAGGTCTGAAGGTAGATAAGTCACCTGGACCAGACGGTGTACACCCCAGGGTTCTGAAATAGATGGCTGAAGAGATTGTAGAGGCATTAGTATTGGCCTTCCAAGAATCAGAAAATTCTGGAATAGTACCAGAAGACTGGAAAATTGCAAATGTCACTCCATTCTTCAAGAAGGGAGAAAGGCAGAAGAAAGGAAACTATGGGCCAGTTAGTCTGACCTCAGTTGTTGGAAAGATGTTGGCATTGATTATTAAGAGTGAGGTTTCAGGGTACTTGGAGGTATATAATAAAATAGGCCATATTCAGCATGGTTTCCTCAAGGGTAAACCTTGCCTGACAAATCTTTTGGAATCTTTTGAAGAAATAACAAGCAGGATAGACAAAGGAGAATTGGTTGATGTTGTGTACTTGGATTTTTAGAAGGCCTTTGACAAGGTGCCACTCATGAGGCTACTTAACAAGCTACAAGCCCATGGTATTACATAAAAGATTCTAGCATGGATAAAACAGTGGTTGATTGGCAGGGGGGAAAGCGTAGGAATAAAGAGAGCCTTTTCTGATTGGTTGCCAGTGACTAGTGATGTTCCACAGTGGTCCGTGTTGGGACCAATTCTTTTTATGTTATATGTCAATGATTGGATGATGGAATTGATGATTCAGTTGCAAAGGTTGTAGACTATGAAGATAGGTGGAAGGGCAGGTAGTCTTGAGGAAGTAGAGAGGCTACAGAAGGACTTAGATTGGGAGAATGGGAAAAGAAATGGCAGATGGAAAACGGTATCAGAAAGTGTTTGGTCATGCACTTTGGTTGATGAAGTGAAAGGATTGATTATTTTCTACATGGAGAGCAAGTATTAAAAAATGGAGGCGCAAAGGTACATGTACAAAGGTACATGTGCATGATTCCCTAAAGGTTAATTTGCAGGTTGAGTCTGTGCTGAGGAAGGCAAATGCAATGTTAGCATTCATTTCAAAAGACCAAGAATATAAAAGCAAGGGTGTAATGTTGAAGCCTCACTTGGAGGATTGTAAGCAGTCTTGGGCACCTCATCTTAGAAAGGGTGTGCTGAAACTGGAGAAGGTTCAAAGGAGGTTCACGAAAATGATTCGAGGATTGAATGAATTGTCATAGTAAAAGCATTTGATGGCTCTGGGCCGGTATTCACTAGAATTTAGAAGAATGAGGGTGACTGCATTGAAACTTATCGAATGGTGAAAGGCCTTGTTAGCGTGGATGTGGAGAGGATGTTTCCTGTGATGGAAGAATCTAAGACCAGAGGACACAGCCTCAGAATAGAGGGGTATTCTTTTAGAACAGAGATTAACAGGAATTTATTTAACCAGAAAGTGGTGAATCTGTGAAATTTATTGCCACAGGCAGCTGTGGAGACTAAGTCTCTATGTTTAAGGCAGAGGTTGATAGATTCTTGATTGGTCAGGGCATGAAGTGATACAGGGAGAAGGCGAAGGCAGGAGATTTGAGCTGAGAGGGAAATTGGATCAGCCATGATGAAATGGCAGTGCAGACACGATGGGCCAAATGGCCTAATTCTGTTCCTCTATCTTCTGGTCGTATGGTCTTATTTGCTGGCTGAGAAAGATCTCCAACCATGCTCTACTCCTCCAGTGTCATCAAGAGGACATGTCCACAATCATCATGAGGAAACGTTGGAAATAGATTGGGCGCATGATGAGAAGAGAGGGCATCATCAAGGCAGCACTTCATTGGACCCCTGAAGGGCGGAGGAAACATGGGAGACCAAAGGCAACTTGGCACTGTACCGTAGAGACAAAACTGAGGACCCTGACGCACCTGGGGCACAATAGAGAAAGTGGCCAAGGACAGACAGACAGATGGGGGACCTTCATTGTTGCCCTAAATGCCAGTGGCATAACAGGCAGTAAATATTTTTCAAAAAATGTAACACTGTCATTTTTGTATTTTGTTATAGAAAGTAACATATTAAGTAATAATAAAAACCTGATTACTTTGTAGCTATATCTTTGTCCAGTGCATGATTAAACAAAGATAATAAACAGGTGCTATTAATCAATGACATAATGAGTTGACTGAACTGAATTGATTGACTGAAACAGAAACAGGTGGTAGAAGGAATCAAATTGGGCAATGGACAACCAAACTAAAAGATGAGGGTTTGATAGATGTGACAATTTAACCTTCAAATCATCAATTCTTACCCCATAACAAGAGTGAGTATAGCAACAGGACACAAGATGGTCATCCTGCCTCAGCAAGGTCTCTCCCAAGCATAAATTTTACAGTATACAGCAGTTTCAAGATGTGCTGTCCAAGCTCTTCTGAAGAGACACTGTGCAACAGATCAGAGATACAACAAGCTGATGTCCCTTCTAAACTGAAAGACCTCCGGAACTGCTATCAGCTCTGAACTCACAGAAACCACTGGAACCCAAGCACATCCCTCTTTAGTCTGAAGAAGTCTGGTCAGAAGTGGTCTTCATGGAAAAGTTGCTGCAAAAAGCCATTCTTCTGAAGTGGAAACAAAGCCAAGAGTCTCAACTGTGCACAAAAACACAAGGACTGGGATGCTGAATAACGTAAGCAAGTGGTCTGGACTGATGAGTCAAAATTTTAAATTTCTAGCTCAAACAGGAGGCAGTTTGTCTATGGAAGAGCTGGAGAGTGCTACATGATGAGTGTCTGGAGCCAACAGTGAAGCACAGCGAAGGTTCCCTGCAGATTTGGGATTGCATTTCTGCAAATGGAGTTGGTGAACTAGTCAGAATTAATTGAATCCTCAATGCTGAAAAATTCAAGCAGATTCTCATCCATCACACAATACCATCAGGGAGGCATCTGATCAGTCCCAACTTCACTCTGCAGCAGCACAATGACCCCCAAACACATGGCCAAGATCATAAAGAACTACCTTCAGCAAAAAGATGAACAAAGAGATCTGCAATAGATGCTATGGCCTCTACTTCGCCTGGATCTCAGCATCATTGAAGCTATCTGGGATTACCTGGAGAAACAGAAGCAAGTGAGACAGCCCAAGTCTGCAGAATAACTGTGGCAAGTTCTCCAAGATGCTTGGAACAACTTCCCAGCCGATTTTCTGATAAAACTGCACAACAGTGTACCTAAGAGAATTGATGCAGTTTTAAAGGCAGAGAGAGGTTGGTCACACCAAATACTGATTCAATTTAGTGTTTTTTTTACTGTTTACTGCTCTTTATAGTAATTGTTTTGATATTTAGAAACTTTAAACCTCATTATTTTTGAAAGTATCTTTGCTTTACAGAATTTTTTTTTACATGTGCCTAAGTCTTTTGCACAGTACAATAGATGCTCTTGCCACGGTTCAGATGAGGACAAAAACTTTGACCCTTGCAGTGAGCTACCATGGAGAGAAATCTCTAGTAAGTGCTTTTGGAAAAGACCATAATGCTTTAATACTGAATCACACAGCATATTAACTGGCATAATCAGTAGAAGGAAATGAAGCATACAAGATTTTTAAAAAATTAAAATTATGATTTCACTGGGTGCAATATAATAAAACAGTAATGAATCTAAGTTTACTGATGAAAAGTGAGTTAGGAGGAAATGTTTCATTATTTTCTCACTCATTCATGTAGAAAGTGGTAACATAAACACATGAACAAACATACTTTATGCATGTTGAGTACCCCTTATCCAGAACTGGTGAGGTCTATTATCCAGGAAGTAGCGGAGGGCTTTGAGGCCTTCTTGATGGGGAATGGAGGTGTATAAGGATTGGACATCCATAGTAAAAATGTAGCATTTGGGACCGGGGAATTGGAAGTTATTGAAGAGTTGGAGGGCATGGGATGTATCCCGGATGTAGGTGGGGAGGGACTGAACTATGGGTGACAAAATGGAGTCCAGGTAGGCAGATACAAGTTTGGTGGGACAGGAGCAGGCAGAAACTATGGGTCTACCGGGACATATCTTTGGGAGGAGGTAAAACCAAGCGGTACGGGGTGTGGGAATAATGAGTTTAGCGGCTGAGGATGGAAGGTCTCCAGAGCTGATAAGGGTGGTGATGGTGCGGGAGACAATGGTTTGATGTTTTTTGGTGGGGTCCTGTTCCAGTGGTAAGTAATAGACCTCACTAGTTCCCCACCACCACTACCCTCTTCCGGTTGGCGGAACTGGTTCTCACACTTAATAACTTCTCTTTTGGCTCTTCCCACTTTCTTCAGACTAAGGGTGTAGCTATGGGAACTCGCACGGGACCCAGCTATGCCTGCCTCTTCGTTGGTTATGTGGAACAGTCTGTGCTCCAAACCTATTCTGGTACTGCTCCCCAACTTTTCCTTCGGTACATTGATGACTACATTGGTGCTGCTTCCTGCACCCATGCTGAGCTCGTCAATTTCATCGACTTTACTTCAAACTTCCACCCCGCCCTCAAGTTCACTTGCTCTATCTCGGACACTTCTCTCCCCTTTCTCGATGTCTTGGTCTCCATCTCTGGAGACAGACTGTCCACTGACATCTTCTACAAGCCCACTGGCTCTCATAACTACCTCGACTATACCTCTTCCCACCCTACCACATGCAAAAATGCCATTCCCTATTCCCAGTTCTTCTGTCTCCGCCGCATCTGCACTGAGGATGAGGCTTTCCGTTCCAGGACATCTCAAATGTCCGCTTTCTTTAAGGATCGTGGTTTCCCTTCTACCGTCATCAATGATGCCCTCACCCGCATCTCCTCCATTTCCCGCACTTCGGCCCTCACCCCATCCTCCCGCAACCACAACAGGGACAGAGTTCCCCTTGTCCTTACCTACCATCCCATCAGCCTCCGGATCCAGCACATTATTCTCCGCAACTTCCGCCACTTTCAACAGGACCCCACCACTAAGCACATCTTTCCTTCTCCACCCTCTCCGCTTTCCGCAGGGATTGGTCCCTCCGTGACTCCCTTATCCACACGTCCATCCCCACTGATCTCCCACCCGGCACTTATCCCCGTAAGCGTAAGTGCTACACCTGTCCCTACACCTCCTCTCTTGCAACCATTCAGGGCCCCAAACAGTCCTTCTAGGTGAGACAACACTTCACTTGTGAGTCTGTTGGGGTCATCTATTGCATCCGGTGCTCCCGGTGCGGCCTCCTCTGCATCGGTGAAACCCGACGCAGATTGGGGGACCGCTTCATCAAGCACCTCCACTCCGTCCACCACAACAGACAGGATCTCCCGGTAGCCACCCACTTCAACTCTACTTCCCATTCCCGTTCAGATATGTCCATACGTGGCCTCCTCTACTGCCATGATGAGGCTAAACTCATATACCGTCTAAGTAGTCTCCAGCCCCTTGGTATGAACATAGAATTCTCCAACTTCTGGTAATTCCCTCCCCCTCCCTTCCTCTATCCCTGTTTCACTCTACTCCCTTCCCCAGCTCCCTCATGGTTCTGCCTCCTCCTTCTACCACCCATTGTTTTCAGGGCTATGATGTCAATGCTTCCCCCTCCCCCACCTCTTTGTCTTTCAAATTACTGGTTTTTCAACTGACATTCTTCAAATCCTTCCCCATCTTTCATTCTTCAGTCCTGACGAAGGGTTCCGGCCGGAAACGTCGACTCATCGTTTCTAACTGATGCTGCCCGACCTGCTGAGTTCATCCAGCGTACTGAAATGTTGCTTTGATCACAGTATCTGCAGATTATTTTGTGTTTTCAGAAGCTGCACAGGTCTTGCACACTACAGACAGTTCTGAGATGTGACCTCACATATGTAATGAACAAAAGTTAATGAAAAACAGAAAAACACTGCATAAAGCAAAAAAATGAAGATCTCAAATATGTATTGAAAGAGTGGATTTGTCAGTGTCAGTGCCACTTATAACAGCATGTTGATCATGAAACAAGCAAAGATCTATCACAATGAACTGAAAATTGAAGGTGATTGTGAATTTTCAGCTGGCTGGTTGCAGAAATTTAAGAAAAGGCAGGGCTTTAGGTTTTCAAAGATTTGTGGGGATGAAACACCTACTGATCATTGAAGCAGCAGAGAAATTCATTAATGAGTTTGCCAAGAATGTTGCTGAAGAAAATTTAATATGCTGAACACCTGTATTAGTACATATGTGTGATGAACAAATGTAAGACAGACTGCTAACCGGTAGCATATCAGTTCAGAGTCAAGAATGATGGCACTGCTAAACAGCCACTGACTGTTCACCTGGGTGGCCGATGTAGTGATAGCTTACCTTTGGTTCAATGTACTCATTATTGTTTCATGATCAAAGTTATTAAAAATATTATATAAAACTACTGTCAGGGTATATGCAGAAGCTGTGTATGTAATGTAAATGGAATTTGTGTTTAGACTTGGGTCCCATCCCTAAGATATCATAAAGATGCAAATATTCCAAAATCCGAAAAAATCCAAAATACTTCTGGCCCCAAACATTTTGGATAAGGGATGCTCAATCTGTATATTAAATAAGTCATATTATGAAAAACCACATTTCTTGTATAGATAGTAGCTTTATTTATAGAAATAGCCTCTTTAAGTGAAACAGTTGGTGGCATGCTGCATTTCCCAACATTAGCTGAATCAACTAATATTACATTCAGTACGCTGAGTGCAGGAGTGGGACCCAGTATGGTCTTCTGCTGCTGTAGACCATCCACCTGAAAATTTGTTGTGTTGTACATTCTGTGGTGCTCACTGCACAACATTGTTGTAACACATGATTATTTAAGTTGTTGTCACCTTCTTGTCATCTTGAACAAATCTGGCCATTCTCTTCTAACCTCTCTCATTAACGAGGTGCTTTCACCCATCGAACTGCCACTCACTGGATGTTTTTTCTTTGTTTTTCGCACCATTCTCTGTAAATTCTAGAAACTGTTGTGCATGAAAATCCCAGGGATCAAACAACCTTGTCTGGCACCAACAATCATTCCACGGTCAAAGTCACTTAGGTTACTTTTCTTTCCCATTCTGATGTTTGGTCTGAACAACTGAACCTCTTGGCCATGCCTGCATACTTTTATGCATTGAGTTGCTGCCACACGATTGGCTGATTAGATATTTGCATTAATGAACAGGTGTACTTAGTAAAGTGGCTACTGAGTGTATGTTACATTCCTCCTTCAATAATGAGAAAACCAGGATCTATAGCTGTGCACCCCCTTGTGTCATTTAGCAAATACTTGGGTAATGGACTTTTCTCTATATCTGGACATATGCCTTTTTTCTTTGATATAGATGCCTTTCTCAATTATCACCTCATTATCAGGCATGTGAAGTTTGTGTAGTATTAGTTGTAGCATATTTGTCGCCTCTGTTACAGACGTGTGCCAATCTTCTTTTGGTGGGTCCATTTGTTCTTTTACACTTCAAATTTACTTGTTTTGTAAACAGCATCTGGATAGTCATCCTTAACTTCCATGGCAAATATTATTTACGTTGAAGCAATCCTTATGATTCTGCTGTGACATTTTTCAGAATCAGGTTTATTTTCACTGTCTTTTATGAAGTAAAATTTGTTGTTTTGCAGTAGCAGTACTGTGCAAAGATATAAAAATACTATGAACTACAAAATAAATAGTGAGAAACAAAAGAAATAATGAAGTAGTGTTTATTGGTTCACGGACCGTTCAGAAATCTGATGATGGAGCTGTTCCTGATTTATTCAGGCTCCTGTACCTCTTCCCTGATGGTAGTAATGAGAAAAGGGCATGTCCCAAGAGTGGAAGTTTTTACTGGAGGATGCAGCATTCCTGAAGCACCACCCCTTGAAGATGACCTTGATAGTGGTGAGGGTTGTGCTCAGGATGGAACTGACTGAGTCCACAACACTCTATAGTCTCTTGTGATTCTGTGCAGTGAAGCCTCCATACCAGCTTTGATGCAACTCGTCAGCATGCTCTCCACCATATATCTGCAGAAATTTGCATGGGGCTTTGGTGACATACCAAATCTTCTCAAATTCCTAATGAAGTATAGCTACTGGTATGCCTTCTTCATGATTGGATCAATGTGTTAAACCTAGGATAGATCATCTTTGAGCTATTGATGCCCAGGAACTTGAAGCTGCTGACACTTTCCACCACTGAACTTCAGTGAGGACTGGTATGTGTTCTCTTGGCTTTCCCTTCCTGGAGCCCACAATCAGTTCCTTGGTCTTGCTGACATTGAGTGCAAGGTTGTTGTTGAGACACTACCCAATCAGTTGGCCTGTCTCACTCCTGTATGCCTCCTGTTGCCATTTGAGATTTTAACAACAAATAAGATATCATCTATGAATTTATAAATGGTATTTAAACTGTGATTAGCCACACAGTCATGAGTATTAAGAGAATAGAGCAGTTGGCTAAGCATGCATCTTTGAAGTACACCTGTGTTGATCGTCAGTGAGGAGGAGATGTTATTTATGATCCACACTGACTGTGATCTCCTGATAAGGAAGTTAAGTAGAGCGAGATAAAAAGGCCAGGATTTGAAATTTGTTGATTAGTACTGAGGGGATGATGGTGTTGAATGCTGAGCTGTAATTGATAAACAGCAGCCTGACATATGTTTTGCTGTAGTCCAGGTTCTCCAATGGAGAGCAAATGAGATTGCATCTACTGTAGACCTAATGTGTAGTAGGCGAATTGGAGCAGATGTAGGTCCTTTCTCAGGCGAGTTAATTCTATCCATAACCTCTCAAAGCACTTCATTATGGTTGATATGAGTGCTGCTGGTTAGTATTGAGGAAGCTCACTCTATTCTCCTTGGACATCAGTACAATTGTTGTCCTTTTTGAAGGAGGTGGGAGATTTGGTATGTCACCAAAGACTCAAGCAAATTACTGCAGATGTACCGTGGAGAGCATTCTGTTACGTACCCCGTAACTGGGTTGCCAAACCAGCAGAAATGGATCACTCAGTTGGAGTCTGGAGTACTAGAACTAAGAAAGTTTTATTAAAGAAACAAGCAACACAGTAATCGAAAGGATAATAAATGCAACAGTTCAGCGATGATAAACACACATGTGCACAGAATTAAGATAACAGCATCAATCAAGCTCTATCGTCGTCTAGGGGTGAATGACCAAATTTCAAAATGACTCAAAGTTCAGTCCAGTTCAGTTCGCAGTAATCGTTGCCATGGCGATGGACAACGTGCGGGAAGAGAGACAGAGAGAACAGGAACAACTGATCATTCAGAACACTGCTTCACTCACAGACCAGCGATATTGCTCACAAGCAATTTTTGGGCGGGTCCTTGGTGATGTCACCTGAGGTCACCGACTGTGACCCCTCCTCCAGATGCGGTCGATCCTCTGCAGTGAACCCGGCACCCAGGCAAGGGCGGACACACACCGGGTTCCCGCTGATCGTACCTTTCCACCCTTGTCGTTATCTGGTACTTCTCACCCACTCGTGAGAGGCGCACCGCTTCCAGGGTCTCGTTACCTCGGGTGGCGTGTGTGTCCCTGTCTTAGCGAACCTGTCCCTTTTTATCCCCCTGCTGGGGCATCGCCTGTCCATCACTTCAAACAGTTCAGGGTTCAAAGGGGGGAGCTGCTCCAGACAGCTCTCTCTCTCCCACGTCCCTTCATTACACATCTCCAGACGCTGCTCCATTGTTCCTTATCTCTCCTTCCCCTGAGGGCAGGTGGCAGACCAACTGCTGATGCCACTGATGCTAGCCCAGGCCAGCAAACATCTTAATTTTATGTGTATTCTCGTAACAATTCTAACAGGTTTCAATCAGAGTCTGGTAGTGAGGCACTAATGCATAAGTTCAGAAAGAGCTGCAGAGAGCTGTAAATTCAGCTAGCTCTATCATGAGTACTAGCCTCCCCACCATCAAGAACATCTTTAAAAGGTGATGCCTCAAAGAGGTTTTAAGAACCCCCTCCCACTCAGGACATGCCCCCTTCTTATTAGTACTATCAGGGAGGAGATACAGGAGTCTGAAGACACACACTCAATGTTTTAGGAGCAGCTTCTTCATCATCAGATTTCTGAATAGTCCATGAACCTATGAACATGAGTATTTTGCTCTCTTGCACTTTTTAATGTATTGTATTGCACTGCACTGCCGCTACAAAACAACAAATTTTGTAAGACCATAAGACATAGGAGCACAATTAGGCCATCTGGTCTGTTGGGTCTGCGTCACTATTCTATTATGGCTAATTTATTATCACTCTCAACCCTATTCTCCTCCCTCCTCCCTGTAACCCTTGACGCCCTTACTAATCAAGAACCTATCAACCTCTGCTTTAAATATACCCAAATACTTGGCCTCCACTGCTGTATATTGCAATAGATTACACAGATTCATCACCCTTTGGCTAAAGAAATTCCTCCTTAACTCTGTTTTAAAGGGATATCCTTGTATACTGAGGCTGTGCCCTCTGTTCCTAGACTCTGCCACGAAAGGGAACATCACTTCCGCGTCCACTATATCTAGACTTTTCAATATTCAATAGATTTCTATGGGGTGCCCCTCCTTTTTCTAAACTCCATGGAGCACAGGGTCAGAGCCATCAAACGCTTTTCATATCTTCACCTTGGACCCTCTCCAATGCCAGCATATCCTTTCTTAGAAAAGGGGCTGAAACTGTTCACAGTACTCCGTGTGGTCTGCCCAATGCCTTACAAAGCCTCAGCATTACATTCTTGCTTTTATATTCTCGTCCTTTCAAAATGAATGCTTATATTGCATTTGCCTTCCTTACCACCGACTCACTCTGCAAGTTAACCTTTAGGGAATCCTGCACAAGGACACCCAAGACCCTTTGCATCTCTGTTTTCTGAATTTGCTGCCCTTTTTGAAAATAGTCTATGCCTTTATTTCTTCTACCAAAGTGCATGACCATACACTTCTCTACACTGTATTCCATCTGCCACTTCTTTGCCCATTCTCCTAATCTTTGAGTCCTTCTGCGAACTCCCTGCTTCCTCAGCACTATCTCCACCTATCTTTGGATTATCCGTAAACTTGGGCACAAAGCCATCATTGAAACCATTGATATATGACGTGAAAACAAGTGGTCCCAACAAAGACCCTTGCGGGACACCACTAGTCACCAGCAGTCAACCAGAAAACCCCCTTTTATTTCCGCTCTTGCCTCCTGCCAGTCATCCTATTCATTCTGTTCTGTTCAGTCAATTTTATTCATGAACCTCAGAATGCAGCAGTGATAGGTTGAAGATATTGAAAAATCCAACCAGTTAGTAGGCACAGGTTCTCAGTACCTTGCCAGGTATAATGTCAGGCCGGCTATGTATATTATTCCTGCTTCTGTTTTGTGTTATCTTCTATATCAGTTTGCTGAAAAGTCAAGTTTAGACTGCTGGTTCAATTGCAACAGGAAGGAAGTCTTGATTATTTCCTGTTGCATGACTATTAACTATTGGTAATTCCACGGAGATGAATCTTTCAGCTATTGTTTTTAAGAAAATCTGAACCTCTATTAGTCAATCTTTTACAGTTTTAATTGTTAGAAATGTTTTTCAATTTTCAGGCATCAGAGGAATGTAATACCCTGGTTTAAGACCATGCTTCATTTTATTAATGCAGTTATGCTGTAGGGTATTTTTCCGCAGATTTTCTCAAAATGCATTGTGTTCCTTTAATTACGTTATATGGTCAAGTAATTCAGTTGATTGATAAATTTGGCTTGTTGAATTAGCCAATTGGAATTGTCTTGCAAATAAGATGCCCCACAACACTCTAGAGGTATCAAGAATAACCATTTTCTGGAGAGAGTGCAGGAGTTTTGGAGGAAGAAGAAGAAAGAAGGAAAATAGAAACAGACAACAAACATAGCAGAAGAACATGAGTTGATTTGGAAGGACAGATACTGGTGTCGGAAAATTCTCATCAAGGTCATGGTCTTGCAGTTATTGTGCAGATAAGTTTTAGATAGCTAGTTTTCACACGACCTTGGAGACAGTTCGACACTTTGTCCTTAGATGTTATGTGGAAATTTATTTATGATTCACTTGGACTGTGTTTTCAGACAGAATTGCTCGGTACAGGTTTCCCCCGCCATCCGAAGGTAGAGCATTCCTATGAAACGGTTCGTAAGCCGGAATGTCGTAAAGCGAAGAAGCAATTACCATTTATTTATATGGGAAAATTTTGTGAGCGTTCGCAGACCCAAAAATAACCGACCAAATCATGCCAAATAACACATAAAACATAAAGTAACAGTAACATATATAAAAGCAGGAATGACGTGATAAATACACAGCCTATATAAAGTAGAAATACTTTTCCACAATCATTGCTACACTGTTCTCTGTGGCGAAAATCTCGCACAAGCGCCGTAGGCAGAAAATCTCACGCAAGCGCTGTTGGCAAATACACTCTCTCCCGTAACCATTAAGCTATGAAGCTGCCAAATCATGCCAAATCATACCAAATAACAGGTAAAAATACACAGCCTATATAAAGTAGAAATAATGTATGTACAGTGTAGTATCACTTACCGGAATTGGGAAAACAGCGCCGAGCACACTGATGGTGTGTTAGGCTGAGTTGTCGCAGGTTGGGGTGGTGCAGTGGCCCCCACCCTCCAGGCCGCCGACCGATATATTGCCGCGAAGCACGCAGGGGTCCAGCGGTAGCCGGGAGGCACACAGCACATCTTTAAAAAAAAAGCCGAAATAAACATGCTAATTAATTAGGTGCTGCCTGGCACATAATTAATTAGCATGTTTATTTTGGCTTTTTTCCTTAAAGATGTGCTGTGTGTCTCCCGGCTACTGCTGCGTTCTGCACGAATCGGTATCTGTCCGCGGCCTGGGTGTTGGGGTGGTGGGACACTGGGGTGTCATCTCATCGTCTGTTTCCATTAGGGCAGGCAGCTCATCTTCTCCTATGTTTGCCTGCCTCAATGTCGAAGGTCGAGGTTCGTCGTCTGCTGTGGCTGATGTGGAAGGCTTGCTTGACTGCTGAGCCTCGCGCATTTTTCTATCATACAGTTCTTTGTAAGCACTCAAACCATCTTGCAAATATCCCTTAAACCGACATACGTTTTCAAAGTTAAAGTTGTACTTTATTATTGCAGTGAAGATCTCACGCAGTTCCTTCACTTTCAGTTCGCTACTGCATTTGGTTTCGATTGTTATCCTTTCCTCTTCCAATTGCATCAGCTCTTCATCTATCAGTTCTTGGTCATGTGATGCCAAAACCTCTTCAACATCATCTTCATCAGCTTCCACAAGCCAAACTCACTTAGTCCTTACTTTGTTCACCATGATCGAAATGCTTAATTATGTCTAGTTTTACACTAAGTGTAACACCCTTACGAGCTCTTTCAGGCCTTTCTGATACCTTAGAACTTATCTTGCAAATGGCTGCTCACAGGCATGTGTTTAAGCAATGCTGGCTAGAATGCCATTCCGAATCCGGGGAGAGCGGCTGCTCAGGGCGTGTGCTGATTTTTTCGCCAGCTTTTTTTCGTAACAGTGAAAACACCTTCTGAAAGCGAAAACAGGGTACTAATGTAGGTCTTTCGTAACAGTGAGGTTTTGTAAAGCGAACGTTGGAAAAGTGGGGGACACCTGTACCGTGAGTAAATTAAGTGAAGCAAACCAGATTGATTACACAAAAATGAGCTCCAACAGTTATGTGCACACTATAGGCTAATTAGTATATGTGTAGTGGGCTCTTTTCTTTATTGTGTTTGTTATGGTTTAAAATATTTTGTCAATACAACTTTAATCTAAACTTATACTGGTATGAGTTAAGTTATAGCTTTCAGGCGAACAGTAAATTTATATGGGTGTGTTAGTATTTATACAAGTAACAGTCCTACTTTCCCTTAAAGGAAAATTCAAACATTTGTTTTATGTTCATCAGAATCATAGTTACTCTAGATGTGTTTATTTATTGGAAATGGTCTTTTCATTGTTATTCTCATGCATTGTAGAGTTATGTTACTGTTAATTTGCATTCACAGTACTAGCTAACTCATTATGAGCCTATGGTTAGAGGGTCACAGGAAAAAAATATGTCCAAGTATTTAAGCTTCGTGAGCAATGAGTTATTTTGCAAATATATAGTGCAATTGAACTCTGAACTTAAAATCTTTTTATCAGGTTGTAAATACAGAACAAATTAGAACATTAATGTTATTACAGTACTATGTATTAATTCCTAATAGTTATCGATGGAGGCATTCATCCAGTGTACACTGCTGTTTTTTAATTTCTGTAAATGAACAAAATCAGCAGAAAAAATTGACTGCCTTTGATGATTGCATCCTCCAAATCTTCATTTTCATTGTAACATTCAAGATTATTGTTGATACCTTCAAAGTTTTAATAATTCATAACTTGTTGAAGGAGTAAAACCATTTTATTTTCACTCCAGGTCATTCCTGGCATCTCCAAGCTTGAAAGTTTGAAACCGCAGTGAGCAAAACAGTTCTAAATTGCCTTGCTGCTTATTTCGCACCAATTATTAGTGAGAAAAATAACTGCTTTTTGAACACAAACACACCAGCTGATACTATTAAAGAAACTTCATTCTAAGCATGGTGTTGTGTCAAACGGACACACAAGTTCACATGACTGATGCTAGTTAAGAACTGTTTGGCAATAGTCACCTGTCCCAATTAAATGGCACAGTGTCCCAAATAAACAAAGGGAATCCCGGCTATTTTCTTGAGTAGTTTTTGTTCTTTAAGAGTTGTCCCAAATAAGTGGCTGCTTCGATTAACTGATGTCCCAATTAACTGGAATCCACTGTATTTAATATTTGCCTAATCAGTTTAGACCCAAGTACTCATGCCAGGCACCATTTAGAATGGTTATTTTTCATTTATTTACTGTTACATACATTCATTTCCTTTACAAATGTGCTAAACTGAAAGGAAAATTGTGAATGTCTCATTCAGTATTGTTGTGTAACATATCATGAAGTATCATGGCCTGTTGGCCTATCAGCAGATAACTAATCTTGTAGAAAAACACTACAAAATTTTGAACAATTCAATTCCACTAAACAGTACATTTGAACACTAAATCATCATCAGAGAAGCCTAAATACTTGCACAAATTATTCTCCTCCAGCTATTTGTACATTGTAAAGTCTTTCTAACATTCTAAAACCCAAATTGTAAATATAATACAAGAGATAAAGTCTGCATCATAATGTTAAGTACTACATTTGCTAGATCAGGGGTTCCCAACCTTCTTTATGCCATGGACCCTTATCATTAATTGAAGGGTCCATGGACCCCCGTTTGGAAACCCCTGCGCTAGTTACACGTGTCTTTTTCTATAGTTTGGGTGTTTAGTGTTGTTCATGGGCAAGAGTGGATTGTTATCCTTTTAACAAACAGCTATTTTTAAAATTTGTTTTATCCATACAGCAACCTGCTTGTGGAATTGTTACTCTAATATAGGAGCAATAGCATCAGGACTATTAATGCAATGGGGAACACCAGTAGTGATCGCATGGGAGCAGATCGCCATGGAGGCCACAAGTCTCAGCGTGCTGACAACATGGGAATTTCTCAATCATCAAAGGAGAATGAACGTCATAAGATTATGGTGGATAGCTCTGATGATCCCAACATCTTTCATACGCAAGGCTCAAAGGTGCAGTGTGAATTTATACTGCTTGTTTCTAGCTTAATATTTACTCCATTTAAGAACAAATTGTTTGTTAACTATTCTACTGGCAGGATAGTTTCTAAATTTACTGCTGTGTATCACCAAGATTCAGCTTGTGACTTTTTAAAGACCCCCAAACTTGACAAGACCATAAAATCCTATAAAAGATAGTACATCATGGGTGAAATCCTCCCAACCATTGAGCACATCTACATAAAACATTGCCCAAGAAAAGTAGCATTCATCATCAAAGTTCCTCATCACCCACGCCACGCTCTTTTCTCACTGCTGCCATCAGGTAGAAGGTAAAAGAGCCTCAGGACTCGCACCACCAGGTTCAAGAACAATTGCTACCCCTTAACTACCAGGCTGTTGAAGAAAAGGGAATGCCTATACTCATTTTAGGACTCTTCATCTTGTTATTTCATACTTGTTATTTTTGTATTTATTATCATTTGCACATTTTTTTACAGTTTACAGATTCTGTTTACAGTTACTGTTCTCTAGATTTGCTAAGTATGCCCACAGGAAAAGAATCTCAGGGCTGTATGTGGTGACATGTATGTACTCTGAAAATAAATTTTACTTTGAACTTTGAGGACATAGGAGCAGAATTAGGCAATTCGGCCCTTTGAGTCTGCCCCACCATTCCATCATTCCATGGCTGATTTATTGTTCCTCTGAGCCCATTCTCCTGCGTTCTTCCTGTAATCTTTGATGCCCTGACTAAAGAGATATCCCTTTATTCTGAGGATGTGCCCTGTGGTCCTAGACTTGCCCGCTAAAGAAACATCCACTCCACATCTACTCTATCTAGAACTTGATGGTAACACTCTAAATATTCCATTATCCTTTCCACACTGTAAGCATGGAAGGCGGTTTTGCATGTCAGAAGAGGAGACTGGCCTACGTTGATTTTGGCACTTCAGCACCCTTGACATCCTAATACTAATACTTG
This sequence comes from Mobula hypostoma, assembly GCF_963921235.1. NCBI lineage: Eukaryota > Metazoa > Chordata > Chondrichthyes > Myliobatiformes > Myliobatidae > Mobula > Mobula hypostoma. Next base: position 52,358,190 of record NC_086108.1, on the reverse strand, counting down.
TAGGGGTGCTGAATAGAGCACTGTGTTCATTTGACATCACTTGCACAAAATTCTACTGTATCTCCAAGATGTATGAAATTACCACAGGAAATGGAGGAGTGAGGCATATGTCACTTCTCTGCTTTACCTGTGTTGATAATGGAAAATCGAAGGCATTTATTTTATCTGTGATAGTCCTACTCATGCTTTTATATCCTTTGCAATCACTTCTTTGTACTGCCCCATCCCCATGGCTCCCGATTAGCTGACATTCCTGATCTCCCCCTCCATTCTGCTAGTCACCAGCCTATCTCTCCTCTGCCCTCTTTATTTATGCTTTCTCAGAACTACCCCTAGCACTCTCTTCTCCTGTGCAATTTACTCTCAAAATCATTCCAATCCTCAAAATATTTTGTGTATATTGCCACATTAGAAGGAGGTTCTGGAAGAAATTGAGTGTAATGCAATTTTCGACAGACCACTGCATTGGTTGCCATTGGCCTGCCAATCATTATCCATGATGTTTTATTTCTATGTGCCCTCTTCTGGAAACAGAAAAGGCCCCATGGTTTTTTTGTTTGCAGAATATTCTACTGGCATATTTATTTATACCCTATCCATAACCAGTAAAACTGATTGTTGTTTATGGGTCCTTACCACATGCAAAATATGTTTATTTTCTCCGTTAGATATTTCACAAATACTTAATTGAGATATTTTATGATTGCCCATAGCATTGAGTAAATGCCTTCAGTTAAGACTTGAGTGTTCTCAGGGGTGTGGTAGAATCCTGTTAACTTTTTTTCCCTACTTTCTATAAAGAAATATAAATTTATATAGTGCAATCTTGATGACCTTTATAAAAGCACTATTTTGATTTGGTGCCATATGGATGAGCTGTAAACCAAGGGCCATACACATCAAATAGCTACTAATAAATTCAAAATGGAATTCAATTTTAAACCTGTACCGGAATGCAGAAAATGTTGAACCACCACAAGGAGTCTTGTTGTTCCTTTCCACGCCTTGTGCATTGGGTGGCAACTTTGCCATTTCCTTAGCATTTGTCTGGTTTTTATGAGGCTGAGTTGCTAGCTTGACGCTCAGCCCAGCACAGATGGAAAGCATGCAAAGAGCCAGCTAGATTCAAACCCGGAACCACTCGCCTTGAAGTCTGGTGTGGGTGCCACGACACCACCGGCAGCATTCACTAGAAATAATTGAAATGAATGGCATGGAAGCATTCCATGGGTCTTTACATAAAACACTGGGGAGAAAGGAACAGAAGAGTATGTTGACAGCATTAGTTGTCAAGAATCCAAGAAGTGCCAAGAATCTGAGTGAACCATGAATGCTGACCCATCCAATTGGAAGTACCCTTTTTAGTGCTGCTTGTTTTATAGTAGTATTTCTAATTGACAAAAAAGTCATTTTTCTAATATCCATCTTTCTCAATGATAAGCCTTTGTGCACACATCTAGGTATTGCCTAGAAAGGAGAGTTGAAGTTAGGAACCAAACAGTGTAAATTTGAATTCATGTGTTTTGAATCCAAGATATGCTTCAGTTGGAATTAGATACACATGTGAAGAAGGAAAATAGTGCAGGAGAAAAGGCAAATGCTATAATTGGCTCTGCTACAGGATGTTGCAAGGAATGTTTGTCGGGGGGAGGGTAGTAAATTGGTCTCCTCTGTCAGAATTTCCAATTGTGATTGAGGAAGATAAATATACCGAGATGGTTGGCTATTTGGGGGGGTTGTGTGTGTGTCTGTGCTGTATTACGTTCTGCTTGCAGATTATATGCCATCAAATGTTATTATCTTGATTGTATAGGTTTGTTACATACTAAAAGTAATTAGAAAATCTTCCCTCTTGAATGACACTAGGGTTCACTTTGATTGTCAATAGTCCATCTTGACTCTCAAAGAACACAATTCAAATCAATACTACAGGATTTGCAATACAGAAATTTCTATTGTTACAACAATTTACCATTCTGGGAGGACTTGGTGGGACAGATGCTTTCTGAGGCTCCTGAACCAAGTCGTCAAAATATCAAATTAAACACCAGGCCATGTAAGGACTGAAATGAGAAATTTCTTCACTCAGGGAATGGTGAATCTTTGAGATTCTTTATCCTGAAGGGTTATGGAGGCTTGGATGTTGGTCATGTTCAAAAGTGAGATCAGTAGATTTCCAGACATTAGAGGAAACAGATGATGTAGAGAAAGGGAAGGGAAACAACAGAAAATCATCTGTGATTTTACTGAATGATTGAACAGGCTTGAGGGGCCAGTAAGGTATTCCTGCTCCCGTTATTTAAGTTTTTGTATTCTTGTTATTTGGGTCTGTATCCTTTGGAGCTTAGAAGAACAAGAGAGGTCTTGGATCTTGTATAGGATGGATGTGGAAAGCAAGGTTCCTCCTGTGGGGGGAAAAAAACTAGAACTGAGGGTCACAATTTAAAATAAGGCAACACCCATTTAAGACAAGTGTGGGAACATTTTTTTTCAAATAGCTAAGTGTCTTTGGAATCCTTGCTCAAAGGCTCTGTAGTAGATTTGTATTTGATAAGTAAGAAGATGTAAAGTTATTGGAAAGATAGAAATGTGGAGTTGAGGTTATAGTCAAATCAGCTAGGGTATTATTAAAGCTTGAGGGGTCAAGTTGTCTACTTCTGTTCCTATTTTATGTGTTCTCCAGTTTTACCTTTTCACTTGTGTTTTGATATTTTAGCCTCTCACTGATAAGGAATTTGCACCCTGGCACGCTGATGTGGATGAGTCTGTGAAGTTTTCTCAACAAGCTCGTCCCACTGTCATCCGCTGGAATGGTGGAGGAAAAGAAGTATTCATTTCTGGATCCTTCAACAATTGGCAAGCCAAGATTCCACTTATAAAAAGGTACATGTGTGTAATTTACAAGTAGCTTAAGATCCATTTGGTATTACAAAAGCATACTATCATATTCTACAGAAGGGGATGTTTCCATATCTTTGCATTTCAGTATAATTTTGGTAAGCCAGATTGGCCTTCAGAAAATCTCATATGCTGAGTTTCAATTTTCAGAATACTTTTATTTTATCCTAAAAGAATACACCCTGTTATCTAAGTCTAAAGCTTAAGTCGTCCAAAGTCTTCATAGAATCTCTGCTAAAGTATGATACTTAAATAGCCTATTTAGTGTTGAGCTTTAGTAACATTGCTGCTTATTCAACTAGTTTCAGCCTTTTTTTTTAGGAGTACGTTGGATAATCAAAAATTATTACATGGACTATTGTGCTATCTATATGTGTTTGTGTGTGTGGGTGCCAAAATATAGCTTTGCAGTGGCATGATGAGTGACAATATTTCCCTTTACCGGCATTTACAGAGTAACATGCATATATTCCTCAATAAATTGCTTGTTGTCATTCTCCAGGACAAATCTAGATTGCTTTTTTTAAAAATCACTATATCAGCTTCCTACTTTGCATCTTGACACCTGCAATTCTTGTGCCTTCAAAGGGTGTCTCACTAACGATTGTATTTTGAAGCACCTTTGCTTATATTGTTTGCTGTTAAAGTCTATGTGAAATCTTATTTTTGTAAATAATTATTACACTATGATTGACAACAGAAGCAACACAAATGGAGAAGTATGGAAACACCTAGCAATTGTGTTACTTTAAGAATTAGTAGCTTTCATTCATGTTGCAGTCAAGGTATCATTTTTACATATAAACCTATAAGATAATTGTAACTAAACAAGATAATACTGGAATGTGAGAAATCTAAAACACTTAAAATAGTTGGTTCTATTTAGTATATCAGTCAGAATTGCATGATTTTGTACCCTGGTTCCCAATATCTACTGTGTATTTATTAGTTGAATGCCTTTTTTCAGTTTATTTGGACGACCTGTACGTTCCTTTGTTATGTTACAACCAAGGGTTCTCAGACTGGTTCAAATAGGTAGAAAGACACAACTTCCAATCAGAACCAGTCAACACATGCCCTGTATTCACATAACTTTCATGTTCCCATGATACTATTGCATTCTCATGGTTTTATTCCCATAGAAGTAATCAAAGCTCCTGCAGCCAGTCCCTGTACACTCAACGCTATGGCGGTGAGACACTTGACAAGCCCAAAGATTAATCCTCTGCAACATATATTCCTTCCTATTGATTAGGAAAAGTTGTTTGATATGTTAAACAAACTTTATTATTTCCAATGTATGCTCCATCATATGTCTGCCTTATTCATCCACTGGCATACTATTTTAGTTAACTGCAGAGCAATCAATTTTAATTACTAGAAAGTATGGATGTATCTGGAACTTCACATTTCTTATTTAGAATGAGTAAACAGCACTTGGAAAAAACACATTTGGTGTCATTGTGCGGTTGGGTTTGTTATTACTGTCTAAATAATTCAGAATCTGGTTTAATATCACTGGCATATGTCATGAAATTTGTTGTATTATGCAGAAGTACAGTGCAATACATAATAAAATACAATAAATTACAAAAAGAAATTAAAAAAATTAAGTAGTACAAAAAGAGAAAATATGGTGAGGTAGTATAGTAGTAGAAGAAGAAGAAGAAAGCCCTTATCTCCGAGTGGAGTCATCGGGACGCCGTCACGGCGACGTTTCTTTAGCAGGCTTTCTTATTTTTATGAGGCTGAGTTGCTAGCTCAACACTCAACCCAGCACGGATGGAAAGCGTGCAAAGGAGCCAGCTGGATTCAAACTCGGGAGCCTTCGCTCTGAAGTCCGGCGCTGATGCCATTACGCCACCAGCCGGCCATGGTGAGGTAGTGTTAATGGATTAATTGTCTGTTCAGAAATCTGTTAACGGATGGGAGAGCTGTCCCGAAATGCTGAGTGTGTGTCTTCAGGCTCCTGTACCATGTCCTTGATGGTAGCGATGAGAAGAGGGTATGTACTGGGGGAGGAGGGAGGTCCTCAACGATGCATGCATCCTTCTTGAGCTATCGCTTTTCGAAGATGTCCTTGGTGCTGGGGAAGCTAGTGCCCATAATGGGGCTGACTACGCTTACAATTTTTCAGCCTTTTCTGATCCTTTTGGGTGGCCCCTCCATACCAGGTGGTGATACAACTAGTTAGAGTGCTCTGCATGGTAATCTGTAGAAATCGCTGGAGTTTGTGGTAATATACCAAATCTTGTCAAATTCACATTAAAGTGTGGCCGCTATTGTGCCTACTCTATAATTGAATCAATATATTGGACTGAGGATAGATCCTTAAAGATGTTGACGCTCAGGAACATGAAGCTGCTCACCCTTTCCACTGCTGAATTTTTGATCGGGACTGGTGTATGTTCCCTCGACTTCCCCTTCCTGAAATCCACAATCACTTCCTTGGTCTTACTGACGTAGAGTGCAAGGTTGTTGTTGCAACACCATTCAACCAGCTGACTTATCTCACTCCTATACCATTGCCATCATTTAAAATTCTGTCAACAATAGTTGTGTCATCAGCAAATTTATAGATTGCGCTTGAGTTGTGCCTAGCCACACAGTTGCAGGTGAAGAGAGAGTAGAGCAGTAGGTTAAGCACGCATCCTTGAGGTATGCCAGTGTTGATTGTCAGTGAGGAGGAGAAGTTATTTGTGATAACTGACTGTGGACCCCAATAAGGAAGTCAAGGATCCAGTTGCAGAGGGAGGTATAAGGACCCAGGTTTTGGAGCTTGCTAATTAGTACTGAGGGTGTGATGGTGTTGAATACTGAGCTGTAATCAATTATCAGCAGCCTGACATAGGTATTGGTATTGTCCAGGTGATCTAAGGTTGAGTGCAAAGCCACTGAGATTGAATTGCTGTAAACCTATTGTGGTGATAGGCAACTGCAGCAGGTCCAAGCTCTTGCTTAGGCAAGAGTTAGTTCTGGCTATGACTAACCTCTTAAAGCACTTTATTACTTGTCGTAGAAGCAACTCACCCTGCTCATCTTGGGCATTTGTATAATTATTGCCCTTTTGAAGCAGCTGAGAACCTCTGATTGCAGCAGTGAGAGATTGAAGATGTCATTGAACACTGTTGCCGATTGGTTGGTACAAGTTTTTATCCTCCGCAACTTCCGCCACCTTCAACAGGACCCCACCACTAAGCACATCTTTCCCTCTCCACTCCTCTCCGCTTTCTACAGGGATCAATCCCTCCGCGACTCACTTATCCGCAAGTCCATCCCCACGGATCTCCCACCCGGCACTTATCCCTGTAAGCGTAAGTGCTACACCTGTCTCTACACCTCCTCTCTTGCCACCATTCAGGGCCCCAAACAGTCCTTCCAGGTGAGGCAACACTTCACTTGCGAATCTGTTGGGGTCATCTATTGTATCTGGTGCTCCCGGTGCGGCCTCCTCTACATCGGTGAAACCTGACGCAGTTTGGGGGACCGCTTCATCGAGCAGCTCCACTCCATCCGCCACAACAGACAGGATCTCCCGGTAGCCACCCACTTTAACTCTGCTTCCCATTCCCATTCAGATATGTCCATACATGGCCTCCTCTACTGCCATGATGAGGCTAAACTCAGGTTGGAGGAGCAACACCTTATGTACCGTCTAGGTAGTCTCCAGCTCCTTGGTATGAACATAGAATTCTCCAACTTCCGGTAATTCCCTCCCCCTCCCTTCCTCTATCCCTATTTCACATCACCTCCCTCATAGTTCCGCCTCCTTCTACTACTGCGCATTGTTCTCCTGCCAAACACCTCCCTGCTTCCCCTCCCCCTCCCCTTTGTCTTTCAAGTTACTGTTTTTTTCAATTACCAGCATTCTTCAAACCCTCCCCAAAGTTCTTCCTTCAGTCCTGACGAAGGGTTTCGGCCCGAAACGTCGACTAATCTTTTCAACTGATGCTGACTGACCTGCTGAGTTCCTCCAGTGCATTGAGTGTTCCTTTGACAACAGCATCTGCAGATCATTTTGTGTTTACAGGATTTTAGTGCCCTAAAAGTACACCATCAGGGACTGATGCCTTCAGAGGGTTCACCCTCCTGAAGGATGTTCTGACATTAGCCTCTGAAACCGAGATCACAAGGTCAACAGATGTTGCAGAGATTTGCACAGGCTTAGTTTTATTCTTCCTTCAAAGCATGCATAAAAGAGATCGAGCACATGGGGACTGAAGCATCACAGACATTCATGATGTCTGGTTTTTCCTTTAGGAAGTAATGGTCTGTAAACCCTGCCAGAGCTGACAGGTGTCTTGAACTTCTATCAGAATTGTTCTTTCACTCTTAGACTAGCCTTCCATACGTCAAACCTGGACTTCTTGCGTAGTTTTGGATCACCAGGTTTGAATGCCACAGATCTATCCCTCAGCAGCCCATGAAACTCCTGGTTCATCCATGGCTTTTCACTTGGGTTTATCTGGTATGTTCTTGAAGACATCCATGCAGCCACACAGGTCTTGATGAAGTCAGTGACAACTGTGGCACATTCATTAAGATTTGAAGATGAATCCCTGAATGTTGTCCAGTCCACTGATTCAAGGCAATCCTGTAAGTGCTCCTCCACCTCCCTTAACCATACCTTCGTGGGCCTCACCATTGGTGCTGCAGTCCTCAGTCTCTGTCTGTACCCCGGGTGATCAGACATTCCAAGGTATGTGCGTGGGATGATATGGAAAGTGTTCTTGGTGGTGGTATAACTGTGGTGAAGTGTGTTGGCTCCTCTGTTTCAAGAGGTGATATGTTGGTGGTACTTGTTCAGAGACTTCTTCAAGCTGGCTTGTTAAAAATCCCCTGCAATGATCAAAAAGGCATCAGGGTGTACTAGTTTGTGATTGCTAATCAGTGTTCAGCTCCTCCAGTGCTGCCTTGATGTTGGCCAGGGGTGGAATGTACACCACAATCAGGATGAAGCAGAAAGCTTCCTCAGTAGATAAAATGGACGACACTTGACCTCGAGATATTCCAGGTTGGGTGAGCAGGACTGAGGCAGAGAAGCCACATCTTTGCAACATAATGAGTTAATCATGAAGCATACTCCACCTCCTCTATGTTTAAGAGATTCAGCTGTTCTCTCTTTACAATGATGGTGATGCTCTCGGGCTGCAGTGCTGCATTCAAAATGGTGGAGTTGAGCCATGTTTCCATAAAGCAAAGTACACAGCAGTTCCTGATTTCCTTCTGGTACTGCAAACTTGCTCTGAGGTCTTCAGTTTTATTTTCCAGAGACCGTACATTTGTCAGCAGGATAATAGGAAGTCGGGGAGTAAGGGCTCTGTATTTTCAGTTTTATTACTTGCAGACCAGCACACTTTCCTCATTTTCTTTTTCTTAAAGGAAAACTACACCCACAATGAGAGTCTGCAGTCTGGCGTCCACCAGTTTTAGAGGATCAAGAGATTTTTACATGTCCTAAAATTATGTTTACTGAAGTACCCTTGGCCATGAGTGTGGTTTTATCTGTATTCGTCCTAAGCGGGAATATTTGATGATTCCCTTTGGACCTGCATGTAAAGAGTTGCCAATTTCCAGCTTCTTCTTGGTTTAGCACAGCCTCACATAAGGAGTTTTGGTAATAAACCTGCTCTGCATTTCCATATATAGTGTGGATGTAAAACTTGATGAATATTAGACATTCTGAGCCATTTAGCTTCCCAGTAGCTTCTAACTGGATCCTGAACGGACTGAACTGCACAGAGATAGTCAGAAAGGTGTCAGGTACCATTTAGCTAGGTCTTCCAATGTAGGCGAGCAGGACCGAGACAGAAGTCATGTCTTTGCAGCATAATGAGTCAGGACCAACCTACAACAAATTCACAGTGGATCACATTGTTAACACATTTATTATTTTACTTGCAAGGGGAGATATACTTCTAGCCAAGTTTCATCTGGAAATATAGCTCTGTTCTTCTGTTTAAATCAAAATACTTTTATACCTAGTTTTTTTTTAACAGTGATTAGATTGCTCCATTCCATAACATTATATTCATTCCTCTGTTATCTTCCTTATTTCGTTCACACATTTGATGTTTTGAAGTTTCATCCTGTTTTTCTTGTCAAACATCCCCCAGGCCAGAAAACAATTGCCTGTCATCAAAGAAAATAATTTGTTCTCATACAATGCAAACACACCTGTAAGTTTTCTCACCCAAACTAGCAAAGCACCTTAGGATTTCATAGACCCCATTTTATTACATTACAGGTTTACAAATGTTACAAATTCATAATAAAGACTTCAGGGTTACAGAGTTTTTTTTCTACAAGAGGGAAAATGAGAAAATTGAAAAGATATTGCAAAAATATGTTAATTTTGTTTGATCATAAAGTTTTTAATAATACAGTGTAGCCTTTCTAACTTTTAACAGCCACAATGACTTTGTTGCTATCCTTGATCTGCCTGAAGGAGAGCACCAATACAAGTTCTTTGTAGATGGACAGTGGGCTCATGATCCATCAGAGGTATGTGCTCATTTAATTTTTAATACACTTAGATTTTTAAAAAGTCTATGATATGGTTAGGAGAAAATGAAAATAGAGAAAATATATTGTGTTGTATCTACATTGCAAAGTGGGATAATTTCTTGCTAATTACAGAATGATTTCAATAATGACCTTTGCCATTGGGAGGTTAGGTGGGGGAAAGGATTAATAAAGTTTGGGAATGGTAAACTGTATTTGCACTGGTTAACGAATTTATATATTGGGTTTCCTCTGGAATTATTATAAATGGAATGAAGGCCCTGTTAAAAATGTGGGTTACGACCTTTAATTTTACCAAAGAAAAAATGGCTTGAGTCGCTTAGCACTGTAGTGCAAGGATGTTTATTAGGTGCAAAGAATATTAATCTTACAAAAATTAATGAAAATAGTGAAAAAATTGCCAATATGTACAAAAAGAGACCTACAAGATACACAATAGCTCTGTACTTATTCTTGTCTACTGTGAAGTGGCAGTCCCTATATTTCTCTCTCATACTGAGGGCAATGACCTCCTTTAATTCAGCACTAGGGCATACCATCTTTAATTGCCAACAAAGGTAACTTAAATGAACACATGAATTAGAATATGAAACTCCCCACAATGTAATTACAATCATATTACAAATTAAACAGAAATATCAGAATCAGATTTATTATCAACGGCATGTGTCATGAAATTTGTTAATTTAGCAGCAGCAGTTCAATGCAATACATAGTATAGAAGAAGAATAACTAAATAAGTAAATCAATTACAGCATACATACATTGAATAGATTAAAAATCATGCAAAAAACAGAAATAATATATATTAAGAAAAGTGAGGTAGTGTTCACGGGTTCAATGTCCATTTAGGAATCAGATGGCAGAGGGGAAGAAGCTGTTCATGAATTGTTGAGTATGTGCCTTCAGGCTTTTCTGTACCTGCTACTTGATGGCAACAGTGAGAAATGGGCATGCTCTGGGTGCTGGAGGTCCTTAATAATGGGCGCTAACTTTCAGAGACATCGCTTCTTGAAGATGTCCTGTGTACTTTGAAGACTAGTACCCAAGGTGGAGCTGACTAAATTTACAACCCTCTGCAGCTTCTTTTGGTCCTGTGCAGTAGCCCTGCCCCCCCCCCCCCACCATACCAGACAGTGATGCAGCCTGTCAGAATGCTCTACACGGTGTATCTATAAAAGTTTTTGAGTGCATTTGTTGACATATCAAATCTCTTCAAACTCCTAATGAAGTATAGTCACTGTCTTGCCCTCTTTATAACTGCATCGATATGTTGGGACCAGGTTAGGTCCTCAGAGATCTTGACACCCAGGAACTTGAAACTGCTCGCTCTTTCCACTTCTGATCCCTCTCTGAGGATTGGTATGTGTTCTTTTGTCTTACCCTCCTGAGGTCCACAATCAGCACTTTCGTCATAACTGATGTTGAGTGCAAGCTTGTTGCTGCGACACCACTTCACTAGTTGGCATATCTCGCATCTATACACTCTCTCATCTCCAGCTGAGATTCTACCAACAGTGGTTGTATCATCAGCAAATTTATAGATGGTATTTGAGCTATGTGTAGCCACACAAAAATGGGTATGGAGAGAGAGAGCTAAGCACACACCCAAGGTGCACCGGTGTTGATCGACAGCAAGGAGGAGATGTTATCACTAATCCGCACGGATTGTGGTATTCCGGTTAGGAAGTCGAGGATCCAATTGCAGAGGGAGGTACAGAGACCCAGGTTCTGTAACTTCTCAATCAGGATTGTGGAAACGATGGTATTAAATGCTGAGCTACATTGATGAACAACATCCTGACATAGGTGTTTGTGATGTCCAGGTGGACTAAGGTCGTGTGGAGAGTCATTGAGATTGCATCTGTTGTTGACCTATTGTGGTGATAGGCAAATTGCAATCGGTACAGGTCCTTGCTGAGGCAGGAGTTCAGTCTAGTCATGACCAACCTCTCAAAGCATTTCATCACTGTTGATGTGAGTGCTACCGGGCATTAGTCATTAAGACAGCTCACATTATTCTTCTTAGGCACTGGTATAATTGTTGCCATTTTTGAAGCAAGTGAGAACTTTCGCCTGTAGCAGTGAGAGGTTGAAAATGTCTTTGAATTCTCCTGCCAGTTGGTTGGCACAGGTTTTCAGAGCCATACCAGGTACTCCATCGGGACCTTCTGCCTTATGAGGGTTCACCCTCTTTAAAGACAGCCTAACATTGGCCTCTTGAAACACAGTCATAGTCATACTTTATTGATCCCGGGGAAAATTGGCTTTCGTTACAGTTGCACCATAAATAATAAATAGTAATAGAACCATAAATATTTAAATAGTAATATGTAAATTATGCCAGTAAATTATGAAATAAGTCCAGTACCAGCCTATTGGCTCAGGGTGTCTGACCCTCCAAGGGAGGAGTTGTAAAGTTTGATGGCCACAAGCAGGAATGACTTCCTATGACGCTCTGTGCTGCATCTCGGAGGAATGAGTCTCTGGCTGAATGAGGAATGAGACTCAGGGTCATCAGGTGCAGCAGAGATCTTCACAGCTGTGGTTATATTCTCCTTTTCAAAGCGGGCATAGAAGTCATTGAGTTCATCTAATAAAGCATCGCTGCTATTCGTGCTGTTGGGTTTCGCTTTGTAGGAAGTAATGTCTTGCAAACTCTGCCCGAGTTGTCGTACATCCGATGTCGCCTCCAACCTCGTTTAATCTACATTTTTTGATCTATATTAAATACTGTATACAAATAACATTCACATTTACATATCCCCATTACTAAAGAAATGGAATATTCCGCTGTGTATGGCAGGAAAGGCAACATAAAGCCAACCCTAGCTCGATTTAGGACACAGCGGGCACCACAGAACTGCCAGGAGAGGACAGCATGAAACAGCAGAACACTCAGCACAATCATACACTTACAGTTAAAGACAAATAAAGAACGAAATTTATCTAAACTTTGGTGTCTGACTCTGAATGTATGTGGTAATGCAGGGAGAAACAGTGAGCTACTTATGAGAATGTACTGGGGAAGACATTGAAGTGCATACACTCACCACCATGACAGCAAAATGACAAGGCAATGTTCGTGTGTGTGTGTGTGTTCGTGTGTAAAGAGTGTGTTTACCGAGTGCTCTCCGTCACAGATACTTAGGATAGAAGTCTTTACAATAGCATTATGTTAAAGTGGAATATATACAAGTAACATTTGAAAAAGAATTAGCTAAATATTTTGAAATACGAAATATGTAAACATACAAGGAAGTTGATAGTGTAAGTATGATGGGCTAAATTGGCCTCTTATGTTGATTTTTTTTGACTCAAACAATATATAAATTGTCTTGGAAATATGTGGATGAAAACCTTGTACAAATGATATTCAACCGAAAAGTTATAATAAAAGATAATATTTATGAAATGCTTTCAGAACCCCTATGCATGAAAATGTATTTCAATTATAAAACTTAAAAATTGCCTCTCTCTAATTATTTACTTCACAGCCAGTGACAACCAGCCAACTTGGGACAATCAATAATGTTATTCAGGTGAAGAAATCTGATTTTGAGGTGTTTGATGCCCTTAAATTGGATTCACTGGAGTGTTCAGATAACTCAGGTAAGGTGCGTATAGCTGTAGTTAGTATAATTAATCAATATGAAAATCACAAATTGACTTACTAAAAATGTAAAGAAGCATATTTAACTATGGGACAAGGGGGCAAAATTGAACTTAAACCTGCCACTTAAATTAATATTCATTCTTTTTAATCGAGAGAAGTGTATCAATGTAAAGCAATTTATTACCTTGGGTTGTACTAGAGCAAATTTGAATATAGTCATTATTGTTAAGTTTGGTTGGATTCTGATGTTTTCATCCAAGGTTTTTGTAGAATTTGTAAGTAGAGGCACAAAACTTGTTGCTTCACGATCATTTTATTAAGTGTTGATAAAACAAAGGAAAATTGAACAGACAGTGACAGAGGTCTACTAAGCAAAGAAAGAGAGAGGAACCAAGATGACAACGAGCATAGAACAGCTATTTTTATACCCACAGATAAGGAAAACTCAATTCAAATTTTTAGATAATTGTCAACCAATGAGAAAGCACTTATTCAAATAATGTAGAACAAGGAAGCTTCCAGAGCTTTCTAGAATTATAATTTGTATAACCACTAGACATATTAAACTGTTATATGTATATTAGAAAGGAGCACTGCAAAGAAGTGGAAGAAGCCACCAGAATTGGAAAAACAAGAAATCTATTCAGGAAGATGAGAGAAATCAAAGGAACATTTCATGCAAAAATGAGTATTATAAAAGACAAAGAAGAGAAGGCTCTTACAAAAGCAGAAGACATCAAAAAGAGATGGCAGGAATACACAGAAGAATCGTACAGGAAAGATCCCCCAACAGCAAGGACACCTGCAATGACTCTGATCAATCTAACGCTGGACATTCTGGAAAGTGAAGTTGAATGAACGATAGAAAACATTGCCAACAATAAGGCTGCAGCATGTGACAGGATTCCAGTTGAATAGTTTAAAGCTCTAAAAGGTGATGATGTAAAAGTGTTGCATGCAATTTGCCAACAGATCTGGAAAACCCAACAATGGCTTTTAGACTGGAAAATATCAGTTTATATCTCAATTCCCAAGAAGTGAAATGTAAAGGAATTTTCAAATTACCGAACAATTTCACTAATTTCACATGCTAGCAAGATAATGCTAAAGATCATGCAAGCAAATCTCTAGCAATGAGAATGAGAACTGGCAAATGTACAAACTGGTTTTAGAAGAGGCAGAGGCACCAGAGACCAGATTGCTAACCTACGTTGGATAATGGAGAAATCGAGGGAATTCCAGAGAAGTATTTATCTATGTTTTATTGACTACTCTAGAGACTTCGACAGTGTGGACCATACGAGGGGTGATTGATAAGTTCATGGCCTAAGGTAGAAGGAGTCAATTTTAGAAAACCTAGCACATTTATTTTTCAACATAGTCCCCTCCTACATTTACACACTTCGTCTAGCGGTTGTGGAGCATATGGATCTTGGACCTCCAGAAAGTGTCCACTGCAGGAGTGATTGATAAGTTCTTGGCCTAAGGTAGAAGGAGATGAGCTGTACAGCTCTCATTACATGCACATGCAGGTCAACTCTTTGAGTGATTATGCAGAAAGTTTGAAGTTAATAACTCATCTTCTACCTTTGGCCACGAACTTATCAATCACCCTTCCTAATAAACTGTGGCAAATCCTTAAAGAAATGGGGATACCTGGACATCTGATCTGCCATATGAGAAGCTTTACGAAGATCAAGAAGCAACAGTTAGAACTGAACACGGAACAACAAACTGGTTCAAAATTGGGAAAGCAGTATGACAAGGCTGTATACAGTCACGCTACATATTTAATCTATATGCTGAACACATCATGAGGAATGCTGGTCGAGAGGACTCAAATGTTGGAATCAAAGTTTCCAGATGAAATATTAACAACCTCAGATATGCAGATGATACTACTGAACAACAAAAATATTAGGACTTCTTAAAATAAAGCGCAGAATTAATTGTTAATCTGCAAAGAAAATAAGAATTAAAGAGTGTAATCTAAGAATTAATCAGTCAGATCCAACAGTTGGAAAGAACAGCAAAAGCTCTGATTCTCTACTGTGCTGTTTTATTCTTCTAGGGTGGTTTGAGGCATGATCTTCCTCCGAGAATTCTAGCTTCCAGCATTTCAATGTTAAGGGTAGTGTGAGACATGGTCAAGTGCAAGTGACTGACTGCACTGACAGAATGGTTTTGACATTTTGAGAGTCCTTGCCCACAGGCTTGCCACTGTTTCATTTTAATATTGTGATTGCTTTTAAACATCAAAAAACATTTAAGTTTACTCAGGAGCTGTTTAAAATAATGAAAGTAAGACTAAGGTGTTTTACAGGCCTTTCAGTCAGCTGATTTCTTCATTCATTCCAATAGGGTCATAGGTACATGAGAACTGGGAAATTTGTGGAAGTGGATCTTGGTCCACATGTGCAATGCAGATGCCCCATAATTTACATTAAAATCATCATTCTGGAATAGCCTCATCAAGGGCATATTTCCTGATATATCTATGTGGATCTCAGCAAAATATTATCCCAATGAAATAATAATTGGACAAGCTATTTTACTGCAATTTAAGAAATAAGCATTGATGAGGAAGCAATGCAAACTTTCCTGCTCTTCTTGAGGGGTAACTTGTTAAAACATCTCATCAGAAAGACGGTATCTGAACATGCACTTTTCCTCAGTTAGTGCTGAAGTGTCAATACAGAAACTTGTATTCAAATCACTAAAACGGGACTTGAATCATAGAGATTCATAAAAAGTATGAGTGTTACCATGACTGACATATTATGTATAAGGCATAGCAGCATTTTTGGGCACCCAGTTCATTGAGGTACTACTTCTGAGTTTGAACGGATGCCTGATTTTGAAGTGGCCTGTAGAATACTAAAGTTAAGTCCTTGATTTTAAAGAGGTCTGTGCTGTGGAATGTACTAAAAAATTTAACTGGATGTAAACCGATCAGTTCATGGTGGCTCAAGCTGGGAACCCCGCTGCAAAAAGGACTGATGCCAAAAAAGTCCCTTTAAGAATATTACTGAAGAAAAGTTGCCTTTAGCTCAACCTTGAATGCCAGTTTCTCTTTCAATATTTAATTGAATAGATGATCTTGACTTTCTGTGACGGGAAGATTGAGATGAACAGCAAAATGCACCATTTGTGTCAAATCAAAACAGTGAGGATTGTACTGGGTAGCCCTCAAGTGCACCATGCTTCCAGTGACAAAATAACATATCCACAACTCACCAACAGTTTTTCATAAATTCTATTCTATTTCTTTATTTTCCTGCAAAATGCCTGCAAGAAAATGAATATGGCAACATATTCATACTTTGATATTAAATTTACTTTGAATTGAACTAACTTTCATTCTGGGGGAAACAACTTCTTAGAAGGTTTAGACATATTAGAGAGAGATTGTAAAATAGATGAGGGAGTTGCACTGCTGATCAACGGGTATGTGCCAGTGACACTTAGAGAGGACATGCATGGGCTCATTCTGTGAAGCAATGTTGGTAGAATTCACGAATAACAATGGTGCAGTCACTATGATGGGGTTGTACTGTAGATCTCCCAATAGTCAACAGGAGATAAAAGAACAAATATGTAGACAGATTATGGCAAGATGTAACAGCAATACATTTTTTTATTGGAGATGATTTTAACTTTCCCATTATGGACTGGTACTCTCTTAATGTAAGAGTGTTAGATGAAGTAGAATTTGTTAGGTGCATCCAAGAGATCCTTTTTCGACACTGTATGTAGACAGTTCATCTAGGGAGGGGGCTATCCTGAACCTTGTATTGGTAGGTGATCAGAGTTTTAATCAGAGAGCATTTTGGAAATAGTGATCAAAACTGTAAAATTTCAGATAGTTATTGATGAGGAAAAGACTGGACTTCAGGTGCTAAATTGGGATAAATTGCAGAAAGGCTAATTACAACAGTAATAGGTAGGAGCTGGAAAGAATAGTTCAAGTTTAATTGTTATTTAACCATATGTGAATATCCCTGAATACAGCCAAATGAAACAGCATTACTCCGGGCCAAGGTGCAAAGCAGGGTACTGACAGCCACAGATAGTACAAAGCACATATAGCACATAAAAGATAGTAAGCACAAATAAGATATCAGTAAAATACAGTCACACAAGAAAAAGTCCAACATGCTGGGCCAAAGGGCCTGTATTGTGCTGCAGGTTTTCTATGTTTCTGTGCTGAGTCCTTGAATGTCGCAGAAGTCTGTAGTTGAACACAATACAGCTGGATTTCTGCCGAGCAAACACTGGAGCTTAGCACTGACTCTAGCTTGGATGCCATACCACACTGCCTCCCGTGGAGCGCACCGACTCTTGACACCTCTTTCCTGTACGGCTGTAAACAGGCGACACTGCGGCTTGATGCCTGGTCCTCGCTACTACCAAGGCCGTGCAGCTCCCCAGCCATCTGCCCTGCTGTCCACCAATAAATCAGTGAATCAGACTTGCAGCATTCCTCATGAACGATGTCCAACAAGGTCTTGCGATTATAAGAAAAGTGATTAAAACTATCACTCACTGTTAGAATGCACACCTCCTTTGTGCACCGATGCCTCTCTGATGCAGGCAGCAGCATGATCCACATTGAGTACAGCTCCTTCAGTTTCTCCACCAATGAGCAACTCGCTGATGGGGTAGACCTGCAGAACTTTGTTCTTTTAAAAACGTAAACACGAGGAATTCTGGAGATGCTGGACAAAGGTCTTGGCCCGAAACGTCGACTATACCTCTTCCTAGAGATGCTGCCTGGCCTGCTGCGTTCACCAGCAACTTTGATGTGTGTTGCTTGAACTTTGTTCTTAATGTCCGGCAGAGTCTTGTGATTGTATAGAATAGATAGGGTGTGAATGTCATTGGATAAGTCCACATCTGTCACGTGAGTCATTTAAAGGCTAGCTGGTCAGTATTCAAGACCAACATGTTCCATTGAGGAAGAAAGACAAGGATGACAAGAGATGTTGGAAATATGGTTAGAAAGAAAAAGGAAACATATGCAAGGTTTAGGAAGTTGAAGTCCAACAGGGGTTCAGGTCTTGGTATTGTAATTTCTGCTTCAATTGATGGTTCACTGTTTCTTATGGATGCTTAACTTTGGTCTGCCAGATTTGAGTCTATCTTGTTTAGCAGAACTTTAATGCCACATGTTACGATGGAAGCTATTCTCAATTTAAGGCAGGACATTGGCTCCATAAGAAATCAGAGTCAGGTTTTATTATCACTGTATATGACATGACATTTGTTGTTTTGCTGCAGCATTACAGTGCAAAGACATAAAAGCATGACTTTAAATATAAAAATAAATAGTGCTGAAGGAGGAATAATGAGGTAGTATTTATGGACTGTTCAGAAATCTGATAACAGAGGGGAAAAAGCTGTTACTGAATAATTGAGCCTGGGTTTTCAGGCTCCTTGTCTCCTCCCCAATGGTGGTAGTGAGAGGAGGGCATCTCCTAGATGGGAAGTATCCTTAATGATGGATGCTGACTTCCTGAGGCACTGCCTCTTGAAGATGTCCTCTGGTAGGGAAGATTGTGCCCATGGTGGAACCAGCTGAGTATATACTGTGCTTTAGTCACTTCTACTCTGAATAAATGCATCTCTCACTGCTTGGTGTTTGAGAATGGGACTAAATAGGTTTATCCCTCATATTGGTTAGCTCATTTCTTGCTGAAACCCTGTTTGGCAGCTGTGATCTTCAGGGTGATCCAGCTTACTCAGTGATGGTGCTGTGAAGCCTTTCTTCTTGATGAACACTGCTGCCCCATACCCAGAGTACCTTCTATGTCCTACTACTTTCACCATTACTTCCAATTTTTGTTCAATGTCTAGGGACATTGGTTCATCATTTAAGAAAGGACATTATGCTTTCTTTGCTCATGTTTGATCTGATTGCATAAAATTTCATGGGATATAGAATCAGTGATGAGATCTCCTAAGTTTACTCCTTTCTGCCTTTATGCCACTCCACTGCTGAATCTATCTAGTTGGTGGGACAGATGTAACTAAGGATTTGCAGAATAGAATTGGATTCATCTGGAATTGAATGCTGGAAATGACCCCTTTTTGATCTGCAGGATCAGTTGTGAGCTTAGTGTTTAAAAAAAAATTCTTGGATTGTTTATATTCTATTGATAGAATACAGTATTTGTTTTAGATTTGTCAAGCTCTCCTCCAGGACCATACCATCAGGAGATGTATGTTTTAAGGCCTGAAGAGCGCTTTAAGGCACCACCAATTTTACCTCCTCATCTGCTCCAAGTCATTCTGAACAAGGATACACACATTTCGGTAAGTTTATTAAAATAAATTTAATTAAAATTGTCATTTTTTGACACTCCAAATTATTGAAATGATCAAAATTCATCTAAAATCTTTATTTTCAATCTTCAAGATCTTTAATGATACACTTAAGATTGAGGCAAGAATTTGTTAGATTTTGTCAGAAGTTCAGATGGAAAAAAGAGCATATAGTTTTTCTCCAAAAAATCTATTTCTAATGAATCACCAAAGGTGGATTTTATCGTTAAAAATAAGTTAAATATATCCTACACTTTACCTGGTTATGGGGGCCTTGCAGTGTGTATTTTGTCTCCTTAATTCCCTGCAGACAAAAATACAAAGAGTAAAACTTCTTAAATACTCTGGTTCCCTCAGAACTTCGCTGACTGGAAAATTTTCCAAACTTTTAGGTGTTATATACCAACTCAATAGCAATCAACTTTTAAACGTTACAATTTTTTGTAATCATCTTTTCAGTGAACCAGGTGAGTTTAAAGAGAGCACAAAAGGCACAGGAAAACTGAAAATGGGGCCCAGTTCAACTTAAAGGAAGTGTGGGAAAAGAGGCTCTCGTGAATTTAACAAGGGTTTGGGAGCCTGTTGAGTTGAAAGGGAACTTGGGAACTTGGAAAATGGGGTCTCATATGCCAGATAGCTGTTTATAGACTTCAGTTCAGCGTTCAACACCATCATACTCCAGAAGCTGTCCTTGCTAGATACTGGACTTCTTAATAGTAAGGCCACAGTCAGTCCACATGGGCAGCAACATCTCTCATCCCATTACTCTGAGCACTGGCACTTCCTAAATATGTGTGCTCAGCCCGCTGCTGTTCACACTGCTGATGTATAATTGTGTCACAGGATCCAGCTCAAACCATGTCATCAAGTTTGACACAACAGTGGTTGGCCTTATCAAAAATGATGACAAGACGAAGTATACAGAGTAGTGGAGTGGCTGGTGGATTGGTGTGAGAAGCACAGCCTGAATGTGGAGAAGACAAAGGAAATCATTGTGGACTTCAGGAAGGTGCAGACAAACCATCCCCCTCTGTGAATACGAGTCCTCCATAGAGAGAGTTAAGTGTACCAAGTTCCTGGGAGTTCATATCACAAATGACCTCACCTGGTCCCTTATATCACCTCCCTGAACAAGAAGGCACAGCAGTGCCTCCGCTTTTTAAGAATATTGAGGCAAGCAAGGCACC
This sequence comes from Mobula hypostoma, assembly GCF_963921235.1. Lineage (NCBI taxonomy): Eukaryota > Metazoa > Chordata > Chondrichthyes > Myliobatiformes > Myliobatidae > Mobula > Mobula hypostoma. Next base: position 52,337,640 of record NC_086108.1, on the reverse strand, counting down.
CCCCCCCCCGCCATCTTAACTGTGTTTTACGGGAGAACCAATGAGAGCGTCCTGAGAAATTGCCTCTCCATCTGGTATGGGAGCAGTCAAGCATTGGACCTGAAGTCCCTACAAAGGACTGTCAGAACAGCTGAGAGGATCGTAGGGGTCTGCCTACCATCCACTGGGGACATTTATCAGGAGTGCTGCATATGCATGTTCCTTAGTATTATTAAGGATCCCACTCATTCATCCAACATTCTCTTTGACTTTCTACCATCAGGCAGGAGACTACAATGCATAAAAGCAAGAACGGTAAGGATGAGGAACAGTTTTATCCCCCAGGCCGTTAGGCTTCTGAACTCCCAGATGCATTGTATTCAAAGTGTCACTGGCTAATCTGTTCCGTACCTTTCAATATTTAAATTTAATGCACTTTAGTTTGTTATTTATGTGTGATTCATCTGTAGATTTTATCCTTGCCTTCGTAAGTTATCATGTGTTATCTGTGTATGTGTTTTACACCCTGGTTCGAAGAAATGTTGTCTCATCTCTATATACATTGTATACATAAATATATACGGTTAAATGACAGTAAACTTCACTTTACTTGACTTGAACTTGGGGAAATGGGACCATAGTGAGATTAAAAAGAGCTTGGGAAACATTGCCTGGTGAGCCAAATGCTAAACCATCAGAATATTTGAACACTCAGATTGTGGAGTTTTATTGCTTGTCATAATCAAAGGATGTGAAAGGAGCTAATTTAAACTATTTTTGTGCTATCATGGTAGGTTTTCTCCAACCTTCAGTGTTGCCATTAAATATATTATCCTTTAAGTTGATTGATCAAGCATTGCTTTTGTTATCTATTTCTGTATCCTTGTTGATAGCTGTCCCAACTTTTGTGTCTACCACAAATTTAGCAACCTTGTATGGTTTCTCGCCTTACTTCCCTTGTCCATGGTTGTGTTGCCCTTAAGGCATTTATTTGACTTTGTTGGGTCTATGTTTTAAATGATTTGTTTGTAACTATTTTCTAGTTAAAGGTTGATAATTAAGTTACAGTATAACAAAGGTAAATCCATTGTCTATGGTATATTGCGGCATGTGATGACGTCACCTCCGGTTTCGCAGTGTCTTATGTGTAACCTCCAGTTCAGAGAAGGTGTGAAGGTGGGTACCATGCGTGCAGCATGATCATGAAGAGCTCCGTGTCTACCCACAAAGAAACATTATAGAAGCAATGCCTTTTCACCATATGATGTTAATGTGGAAGAGTGAACAGTAAATGGTTAACCTTACTACGACTCTGTCTTCATTAGCTCCGGTTTAACTTGGTGTTTAGTCAGAGTTTCAACACACTGCATGAGAACACTATAGTGAAAAGGCATAATCAATTAGATGTTTTGACAAGTGGTACGATGGTTTTGCGATCAAGCATCAAGTCGCTTGCACTCAGCGCCAAGAGCAGTAGGACGTCGACAAGTGTGGCTGACCTCACAAGAGCTAAAGCAGAAGCTGCCAAGGTGCGAGCGTCATACGCTAACCAAGAAGTAAAACTGAAAATGGAAAAGGCTGCCAGAGAAGCGGAAAACCAGTTGGAAAAGGCAAGGATAGATACAGAGTTAGAAGTGCTGATGCTACAATGAGAAGCTGATGCGGCCGTGGTGGAAGCATGAGTGTTGGAAAACGGTGAAGAAATGCATGTTCTAGACAAAACAGGAAAATCTATGTTGGAAAGGGCCAAACTGGAACGCACCAGCAAATATGTCCAATCTCAAATTGACCTGCAGATTCATTCTCCCATCTCATGTGAAATCACAGGGAAGCTTCATTGCATCGCATCCACCTGGGGAAGACAACTCACAATTGCAACCTTGCCACAAATTCAAGTATGAAAGTGCTGACTACGAATACTTCCCGACACCAAACTTACCAGATCCGGTGAGATCAGAGACAAAGGCCGAAGTCAGAACATCAAATTCTATCATGAACATACACGCTCAGTCATATGTCCCCCAACATATTCCCCCAGCTAGCACGCCACCTCCAGCAGAACCCTTGGCACAGTATTTAGTGCGGCGAGACCTCGTCAATTCAGGACTGTGCCAGTTTGACGATAAGCCTGAAAATTACCGTGCGTGATACTCCTCATTCACCAGTGCCACCGGCGGAGTCCAGCTCACAGCAATCCAAGAGTTGGACCTTATGACTAAATGGCTGGGAAAAGAATCAAGTGAACAGGTGAAACGCATACGCTCAATGTATGTCAACAACCCCAAGCTAGCCTTACACAAAGCATGGGAGAGACTTCAGAACTGCCATGCGGCCCCTGAAATTATTGAGAGGGCGCTATTTCAATGCCTGGACAATTTTCCTAGGGTGTCAGCCAAGGACCACACTGAATTACGAGAACTCAGAGATTTACTCATGGAGATTCAAGGTGCTAAGGAAGACGGCTATTTAACTGGCCTTTCGTATTTGGATACTTCACGCGGAGTTGGACCAATTGTGGACAAACTTCCTTTCCATTTGGGCTGCAGGAAAGATGGGTGTCTATTGGCTCAGAGTACAAGGAAGAGAATGGTGGTCAATTCCCTCCCTTTGAATATTTTAGTAGGTTTGTGTGCAAGGAGGCGAAGAGGCGAAGCAACCCTAGCTTCATGAATCAAGGCAGCACCACAACTCACACCAACCCAGTCAAACACATTTCGAACAATTTTGTTATCAATAAACCCGTCTCAGTGCATAAAACTGAAGTCTCCACAATCAACGATGACCCTAGCAAGAATTGTCCATTGCACAACAAACCCTACCCCCTCAAAAAATGCAGAATGTTTTGAAACAAACCCTTTGACGAAAGAAAGGCCCTTCTCAAGGAAGAAAGAATATGTTATAAGTGCTGTTCCTCTACCTCCTACCTCACTAAAGAGTATATGTTCCCCGTAAAGTGCTCGGAATGTAACAGCCCTAATCACGATGGAGCCATGCATCCTGGTCTGTCACTGCAAACTGCCAAGGCTCCTCCACTCCCTCAAGAGGATGCCGGGAAGAGTGAGGATCACTCTGATACAACTATTGTCAGCTCGAGCTGCACAGAAGTTTGCAGTCCAGGTCAGTCGCGCCGTTCATGCTCAGAGATCTGGCTCACTAAGGTATACCCTAAGGGAGCCAGAGACAAGGCCATCAAAGCCTATGTAATTCTGGATGACCAGAGTGACCGCCCACTAGTGAGACCAGAGTTCTTCAAGTTGTTCAGCGTAAAGGGTAATCCATTCCCATACTACCTCAGAACTTGCTCTGGCATCGCAGAAACATGGCAGGAAGGAAGAAGGCTTCCAGCTGGAGTCGCTGGATGGCAAAGTCGTCATCAGCCTCCCTCCACTCTTAGAGTGCAATGAGATCTTAAATAACCGATCCGAATTCCGGCGACAAGCACAGTGCTACACCAGCCCCATCTCCACCACATTGCCAAGCACATCCCAGAACTGGATCCGGAAGCAGAAATACTCCTGCTACTCGGAAGTGACGTTCTTAGGGTGCACCAAGTCAGGCAGCAGGTCAATGGACCACACAACGCCCCCTTCACCCAACGTCTGGATCTGGGCTGGGTGGTTATAGGAGAGGTGTGCCCTGGCAACGTACACAAACGGACAGTTAACACGCTCAAGACTAACGTGCTAGAGAGTGGCTGCCATTCCATTTCTCAGCCCTCCACAAGTGTTATGTGTATCAAGGAAGCACAACAAAGGCATGAGCATAGTAAAGTAACTGAGAAGACACTGGGACAGTCAGTCTTTGCTCAAACTAAGCATGATAATAAACTTGCTCCATCTGTGGAAAACGCCATCTCCTTAAAAATAATGAACACACAGGTTTTTGGGGACAAAGCGAACAACTGGGTCGCCCCACTACCATTCAGAGTACTGCGCCAGCGCTTGCCAAACAACAAAGAGCAGGCAGTCAACTGGTTCACATCTTTACAACGAACCCTGAAAAGGAAACCTGAGACCAGTTACAGAGGTTGTTCTACTTCTACCTAAGGACTGATCAAGGGACTAGTTTTATACCATGTTTATAGTGACTTTACAAAGGTCAGACAGGGAGTGTGTTGCCCTTAAGGCATTTATTTGACTTTGTTGGGTCTACGTTTTAAATGATTTGCTTGTAACTATTTTCTAGTTAAAGGCTGATAATTAAGTTACAGTATAACAAAGGTAAATCCATTGTCTATGGTATATCGTGGCATGTGATGACATCACCTCCGGTTTCGCCGCATCTTATGTGTAACCTCCAGTTCAGAGAAGGTGTGAAGATGGGTGCCATGCGTGCAGCGTGATCGTGAAGAGCTCCGTGTCTACCCACAAAGAAACATTATAGAAGCAACGCCTTTTCACCATACGATGTTAATGTATGGAAGAGTGAACAGTAAATGGTTAACCTTACTACGACTCTGTCTTCATTGGCTCCAGTTTAACTTGGTGTTTAGTCAGAGTTTCAACACCCTGCACGAGAACACTATAATGATAATTGCCTTCTATGGTTTAGGCCTATTCCTATTTTAACCATCCAGTATAATTTTCTGTTTCCCATTGAAGCCAATGTTTATTGTTTGAGCCAATTAGTTTTGTGATGGAGCAATTAGATGTGAAATGTACATACACATGTAGTGCTGAACTCAATACTAGTTCCCAATCTGGCTCAGTAGTTCTTGAGGTGGGGGTAGGGAACTATGTTCTTCATCATTCTCTGAGTTACCATGCATTGTAATTGAATAAAAATGTATGTAGGAGCAAGTCAGCAAGTACATTTCCCTACTTAAATATTGTTGACTGAGGATTAGATATATACTTATCTCAATCTGCAATTTAAAAATGTTTTGTCATTTTAGTATATGACACAATGAACATCAAGCATAGCACAGTACAGCACAGTGCAGGCCCTTTGGACAATGCTGTCATTGTTTTGACTATATTTGTCTCGGTAAAAACATGCAACATTTGATTCTTAACTCTAGAACTACTTAAGTAGTCAGTGGTTTTTTAACTCTTAAATATAATAAGTCCATATTATTTTTTTCAACAGTCCTTCATCCTAGCACAAATCACACCTGGCCAGGGCGGCTTAGGTTTAGATGTAGTCTAAGGTTTGTTAGTCTTAGCTTTTCCTTAGATAAAACCATACAGTATGTCACAATATCTTTAGGATATTTTCGGAGGTTGGTTTGCAGTAATAGAAGGCCACTAATGTTTTTCCTCTTGTTATAAATTACTACTTTCTTTCAGTATTACAACAACAAAAAATGTTCATGCATGTTGCATTGTTTGCACCTTTGTTCTTTATCAGTCATTTTCTGGTTCTCTTGTATTTTCTTTCCTACAATTTCATTTTTGTTTATTGCGTCAATATTTGATCTGTGAATTTTTCAAGGCTACTGCCTCACGTTCACCTCCTGCAACAAAGTGTAAAGAAATCATGAACTTCTTAATCATGAAGCTTTATCCACTCAACTGAGCTAGCTGCTTTCTATGCTGTACCTTCCTGCCTTCATCTGGAAAGGGTAATTTTTTCCTAATTTCCCTCTTTTCTTATCCTTGAGAATCACCTTCTACAGTTTAGACCTATTCCCATTAAACTGCTGCATAGCTAGCTTAATTTTTGGTTCTCATGAAAGCTGATGTAGTCTCTCCTACAGTAACATTCGCACTCCTTCAAATCTGCCGTCAATATGCTCAGTGAAACATCAATGTTTTTGTAGTCGACCCTTTTCTTCAAAATCTTTGAATCCATTGTTGCTTCCCAAATCCTCCTTTATTGTTTCTAGAAGTCCCTTGCCAAAATCTCAATTGATGGTAGATATAACAATTTCAAGAGAAACAATGCCTTCTTGCCCTGAATGGGGTTGTTGACATCATTGAAAATTCTATCTACCATTTTTACTACCGATGTCCAGATGGATTACACTGACCTGGTTCCATTCCTTGACTATTCAACTGAAGTCAGAAATGGCTGCCCCCAGTTAAGTAATACCATGATTTTAAACATTTATCCCTGTTTCTAAATCTTTGCCTGTTTCTGTGATCCATCAGCCTTAGAGTCTTTGAGTTTCGACACTCCTTCAGTTCTGTTCTTTTGCATAGTTAAACAAAATAATCATACTACCATTAGAGACTTTCACTTCACCTGTCAAAACCTAGATTTTGGCATTCCTTTCCTAAACCTTTATATGCCTCTAATATTCAAATAATCTTTAAAACCTACCACTTTCCAATCATATGTAGTGTGGTGAAAAGTTTTTCTTAAAAGCACTCATGATAAAAACTTCTGTTGCTTTACTACACTTAAAGCTATACAAGCTGCTTTGAGATATAAAAAATTCAATTAGGAATTTTGTAATTTGCTATTGTATGTGCAGTCTTCTGAAATATGTGTAAATCAGTTCCATACTTGGCTTGTTGAAGCAATAAAAATGTCTAACTCACTTCTCCATCTCACTTATCTAGTGTGATCCTGCTTTACTACCTGAACCAAATCATGTGATGCTGAATCACCTATATGCACTTTCTATAAAAGTAAGTTTGCCAACTCCTTAAATATTATTCTGAATGAAATGTGACCTGTGTGGAAATGTGCAATTTCCCCATTTTTTTTTTATCAGCTGGTTGAAATGCATCACAAGTTATTCACCACTGTGTATAGAGTGCAATATAAAGGGGAGAGATCTTAAGCCATGATACTTAATTATTATAAACTAATAATGAAGGTTAATTATTTTACTAAGGTGATGTTTCTCAAAATATTTTATTGTATTAATAGTATAATCCACTAATGGAAAGTTGTATTGTTTTATAAATCCCACTGGTGTGCACGGTGCCATGCAGCATAGAAGCTTTGAAATATAATTATTAGATCCCTTTATGGATCCAAATGATCCTAGGTCATCTTAGAAATCTGTATCAATCTGGAAGGGATTTCAGTGGCTTGAGTTGCCTTCATCTCTGAGTACCCAATGACAAGGTGATACATCTGAATAGCTGCAATGCTTAGGGAATGATGAATTGAGCTGCAGATTGTGTTGTGCATTTTTTGATGACTAATCTCTCATTTAGGGTATTGGCAGATTCCAGGTATTGGCAAAAGCAAACTTGATCAAAGAGTTCTGTCTTTTGGTATCAAAATTCCAGAGCCTTTGATCACCTTGTCTGTCAAGACCAGGATGACTGCACAAATGGAATCATACAACTTTGGTTTACAACTGTATTCTTGACTTCTGCACATACTCATCATGGTATTTTGTCACCCTCTAAAAATGTTATCACATGCATACCTCAGTCTGAGAGTCAGAGCTGAGTTAAAAGTGGCTATTTTTAGCTTTTTTCTATTTCAACCTCATGTTTGGAAAAAATAATTGAATTTAAGTACTAACTTTCATGATCTTGGAAACTAAAAATGCTTTACATCCAATGAACCGCATTTTGTGGTGGGGCACTTGCAGGAAAATGGCATTCAAGATGCTCAGATGTTCCTATAAAAGATAATCAGCAGACTATCTGCTTTCAGATGCTGTGAAGATTGGAACTTGGAGGTAATTTCCTCCCTCTTTTCAAAATAATGCCTTAGAATATTTTGCATCCTCATCTGAAAATGCTTGTTTTAGTTTTACATCTCATCTGAAAGACAGAACCTTAGAGTGAGCATTCTTACCACACTGTAAAAAAAAAAAAAATTGGTCAGTCAAAACTTTTGTGCTGTAATCTGGAGTGGTTTTCTCGCTTGGCAAGAGTGCCACCATGCAAAACATAGATGATTTCTCCAAGCATTTTAGTTTCTTCCCACATCTCAAATATGTGCTGGTTGGTAGATTCATTGGCCACTAAGTTGCCTCTAATATGGTGAGCTGTAGAAGAATCAAAACTGAGTTAATGGCATATCAAACAGAATGTGTTATAGTGAAATAAATGGGAGAATGGGATTGATGGCATTACTTTGAGACTTGATGTACAATTGAACAAGTCCTTCGTGTGGAAAAGAATTGAATATGATTTTACCATCTCTTATAGAAGCATTCTGTTTTTTTCCAGGATATTAATGACTTCTTACTACACTTTCCCTTTCTAGTTCCAGGACTCATAATGCTTTGTAATGATTGTAAGAATGTCTAAAAATATACCACAGCATCACAAACTCACCTGTAGATCTATTAGTCTCCTAAACTACTTGACCTTTGCATTATTATTCCTGTGGGTTTTAATTCTTCCAGAGTCCAAATGAGTAAAATAAACTTAGAATGTTAAGAAATTTTACTAGCTTTTAAAATTTTAATCAATTTACTGTTTCAATGTATTTATAACAAAGCATTATTTACTTTGGTAAATAATGACTAACCTATAAATCATTTTTCACCTTATTTTTCTGTTCTAGGATGGAGTGATGGTTCTCAGTGCTACACATCGGTACAAGAAGAAATATGTTACTACTTTACTGTATAAACCAATCTGATCTGTTATCCCTGTAGCCAGCATGCCAAAATGGTAAATGAATGCCCATGTTAGTTGGCTGTTCAGTGATGGAGCTTCATTAGGATTTTAGCAGTTGTGTTGGTTGCCTTCTACATAATCGCTACAAGCACTTTCCCAGATTGAGGTACAAGTTCAATATTGAATTTTATAGCATCGGCAATGATAATTCAGTTTGTCGATATGGATTGGAAATGTGACGAGCATTTGTAAAACAAGAGACAATCTTAGTCATGATGAGCGGTTACACTAGGAAAAGTTTACAGTTGGAGTTTAGATTTTATATTTAAACACCTTTAAATAGCTTATCTAGTATTTATTAAGTATTGCATTTTTCTTGGAGATGTGACCCAACCTATTTTAATAAACCTAATTGTTTTGGATTGAGAGCTCTTAATGTTTTGTAATTCTTGCTTTCAGCATTGTCCCTATTTAATACTGTACACAGATTCTGCTTTGTATCTGTGTGCCTGCTCATTTGTTCTTGATGTACAAATTCGAGTGTTTCCAAATGGGACATGTTATTCATTGTACTAATTTGCAAGATGTGAAGTACTTTAGGTAATAGATCTTAGATGGAAAATATATTTACAATATTGATAATAAACTAAAAAATGCAAACATTTAATGTTCACGATGTTTGACAAAATATTAAAAGTTATGTAGATCTACTTATTTACACACAGCTGAGGCACAAAGTACATGATTTATTTTGTAGCTAATTAAGGATAATAGTTACAGACTAAGAGGGCAGATTCTTGAAAAATGGGCAGACATGCGGCAAATGAAATTTAACACAGAAGTAATGCATCTTGATGGGAGAGACAATGGAAAACAAATTATACATTTTTAAGAGTGTGAAAGGGCAGATCTGGTTTTGTACATAAATCTTTTAAGGTAAAAGAAGCTATGAGAGTTTTTATTAAAAAATGGGTATGGGATACTTGATATTTGTAAAGAAGGCTTACACTTGAAATACAAATAAATTATTATGCTAAAGAAACTGGTACAGACTCAGCTGTAGAAGGGTGTTCAGTTCTGAGCAGCACTCTTCAGGAATACTGTCATCGCTTTGGGGAGGTATGGAAGGAGTTTATCAATGTTACCAGTGAATGTAACATTAAAATAATGAAAAATCTGGCAGTCACCCAGACCAAAGAAGATCAGGAAGAGTTTTGAAGTAAATATGTAAAATGGTGAACAGATTTAATAAAGTACAGGAGAATCTGGTTTCTGTGGCAGATAGTTTAGTAGCCATGGAGCATGTATTTAAGGCAATAAAACAAAGTTGAGGTGATGTTAGGAAACAGTTTTTACCAAACAATTGTGATTGAAGCAGATTCAACCAGAATTTTCAAAAGGGAAATGGATAAATATTGAAGTGAATAAATTGAATGTGTAAGAGGAAGATGGTCAGCACTTTAAGTAATTGGATAGCTCTCTCAAAAAGCAGGCAGGGAGTGATATTCTGAATGGCTTCATAATGTGCAATGTCTGTAATGCAGAAGTGTCATTATTATTTATCAAAGGTTGATTTCCACTTTTGTGTGATCTGATTTTGAGGTTTGAAAGAAGAGTTAAAGGAATAGATGAGCATCATATCTACAGAATGATTTTGAATTCTTGAATGAGGAGCATAAGAACTAATATTCCAAAATCTTTTTGGGATAAAATGATTAGATATTGATGGTGTTCTCCACAAATAACAACACAGGTGGTAATTCTAAATTACCTTTGTATAAAGGCTATTTAGAATGCAGATGCTGTTATAAGATATTTAATGTTAATTTTCATTAACATTTAAACTAAAGTCTAAATGGACAGATCTGAAAGAACTTCCTTGTTTGAATGTTGTAAATTTTGGGATCAGAATTTGATGCTCTTCTTCAGTAACTGAAGATTTTAAGAAGTACTCAGTGACAACCAATACACAAGTATTTCTATAATTTGCTGGCATATTCTGATAGAACAAATGGAGCACCATGATAGTAAAATACAAAGCAGGATTTTGCATTTGATACTTTATGACACATTATGTCTGAAAAAAAATCATCCTGCATCTATCTCTTTTTTTGATAGTAGTTTCCTTATTGCTTTAAAGTAGCATTCCAGGGAACACAAAGAGTAAAAGATTTTCTGAGGCCTGTGTGAATAGTTTGAGTAATTAAGAAGCCTTACATTGATGATATGCACAATTTTATGATTGGATGCCAGATGTTTTCTCTCTTTTAGTCCCTGCAGTAAAGTTTTTAGGTTTGTGAAAAAGCATGAATATTTAATCTTTTACAGAGACTACTGAAGTGTGAAGATTTTAATGTACCGGTGTATATATATTTGTGTGTGCTGTAAGATCTTAACACAAATAAAATATCACAGCTGACTGAAAAATGGGTATCATAGTGCATTTACCATACCAGCTGATCTCTTCTCTTTTCCCCCAGCATATACACAAAACCAGTGAGCTATATTTATGATGGTGTCCACTATACTCGCAGTTCACGTAAATCTGCAAGGATGTTGCAAATTTTCCCACCTGCTTGAAGGTAGGGGTCAACCTGATAGTCCTGAGACATTGGAAATTTGCTGTTATCTTCAGATTCCTGATTTGGGAACATTTCTTTCAGATTGAAAATTGGGCATGGTAAGGAGGGAGATTAGGGCATTACCAACTAGTTCATTAGCATCTGCTATCAGAAAACAACTAGGATCTATAAATAAGGATAGACTAACTAAACGCCTTGCAAATTTTGAACTGATCAGTCAGCCGAAGTGTATTTGTAAAGGTTAGGATTGACAAAGCTAGTTATTTTCTTTTCACAAGGCAACAATAATGGATGTTACTAATATGAACTTTCTAAACAGGAAATGCAGAAGATATTTGGGGTGAGGAAGAAGGTTTATAGGTTAGTAAAATAACATAGACAATATGTTGGCTTTTGGAAATATTTAAATGGATAAAAGTTCTGCCACAACTGTACAAAGGTGAGAGAAAATCCCAGTTAGGCAACTGGAGAACTTTGAGGCATTCTGGGCATCACTAAGGAAGTATATAATGAACTTGCAGGATTTTCAAATGGTACCTTAGCCCAGGGTTAAGTGAAAATGTATTAAAAATGTCATATGTTTTTAATATCATCTTTGGAATAAATCTGCTCTGTCCCACTAATGTTAGATTATTTCAATCTTGGATGCATTTATTGCTACTTTCCCTGTCAGAAGTATAAGTGTTTAAGCCCTTTATTTGAAATTAAATGAATTCTGAGGAGCTTGGTAAATGGTAATACACACAAAATGCTGGAGGAATTCAGCAGGCCAGTCAGCATCTATAGGAAAGAGTAAACAGTCAATATTTTGAGCCGAGACCCTTCATCAGTCATCAATGACTCCCTTAAATGGCAAGGCAGCTAGATAGAGTGCTATGGAAGGCACTTGGGTGCTTGTCTTCATCAGTTGGGATGCTGTATTTAGAATTTAGGAAGTCATATTGCAGCTGCATAAAGCTTTGGTTGGACAACATTTGAGTATTATGTGATTCTGGTTGCCACATTACAAGAAGGGTGGAGATGTAGAAGAATTTCACTGAGATGTTGCTTGGACGAAAGTGTATTAACTGTAAGGAGAAGTTTTCTGTGCAGTGTTTGTCGGAGGTTGAGGACAACCCAGTCAAAGTATATAAAATTACAAGGGGCACAAAAGCGTAGATAGACTATCCCAGGGTGGAAATATTAAGTACTAGAGGATATATGGAGGCTTTAAATTGAGAGGGGGAAATGTTAAAGGAAATTTTCCGTACATGGTGTTTGTAGTAAGTGGCTTTAATTCATTGCCAAGGTAAATATTGAAGTAGGTGTAATAGCAACATTTAAAAAGCACTTAGACATATGAATAGCCAACTATTGAGGGACATAATAGGCCGATGGGGTTAGTTTCAACTAGCTTTGTAGTCAGCAAATATACTGTGGACTGAGAGATTTGTTCCTATGCTGCACTGATGTACGTTCTATAACAGTCATCAGTGATGGCATGAAGTAAATTAGGGTCAGAGTTGTACAGTATAGAAACTGAGTCTTTGATGTTTTTTATGATCATTGTGCCCATGTATATGAATCCCACTTGGCTGCATTAATTCTATATCCTTCCATGCTTTACTCATTCAAATAATTGTCTGTCTCTTAAATGACCTTCTTAAATGACCTGCCTCCACCACCCCTTCTGGTAACTCACTCCAGTTTCCAATTACTCTTTATATGTAAATAAAACCTCTCAAATCCCCTTTAAACTTTCTTCCTCTCATTTTGAACCTTTGCCCTCTACTTTCAGATTCCCCAGTCATGGGAAATGGCCTCTGGTTATCTACCCTGTCTCTCATGTTGCTTTTTTGCCTCTTCTGCTCCAGAGAAAACAGATCCAATTTATCTATTCCAGGCAACATATCTAATCTCTCCTTATAACTCAAGCTTTCCAATCCAGGCAACATGGTTGTGAATTCTTTTTTCAGCAGTTAGGCAACCAGAACTGTATGAAATATTCCAAGGCCTACCTGAAGTTTTGTACAACTGTATCGTGACATCCTAATTCTTGTACTCAATATGTCAACCAACAAAATACTGAAGCCTTCTTTAATATTCATTCTACCTCTGCTCACTTTCAGGGAACTCTTCTACCCTAGATCTTGCTAATCAATAACATTCTCCAGTCCTGGTTCATTGTCCTGCCCTGGTTTAACTTAACCAAATACATCACATCACATGTGTCTTGAGTTAATTTCCCTGCCATTCCTTTTCTACTTCCCAGATGATAAATATCCTTTTGTAATCTTGGAACAACTTTTTCACTGTCCACTATGCCACCAGTTTTGGTTAAATCTACAAACATGCTACATACTATCCTAATCATTAGTGTTAATAGGGTATCGACAGAGGATCCAGCATTGATCCTTGTGGCACATCACTGGTCATAGGCCTTCAATCTGAAAAACAACCATACATTACTGCCCTTTGCCTCCTACCACCAACCTAATTTTATATCTAGTTTATATCAGCCTGGATCTTGTATGTTCTAACCTTTGGGACCAGCTTACAACTGGAACCTTGTCAATGTCCTTACTAAACTTCTCATGGATAATCTTATTGCCTTAACTTTGTCAACCTTCTAGGTCAATCTTTCTTTTCAAAAAAATTCAACTTTGTGAGAACTGATTTTCCATGCACAAAGCCATGGAGGCACAAGGAGCTGGAAATGGAAAAATATAGGGATTTGAGGTTAAGTGGGAGGAGCCTACAGGGTTAAGGCTAATTGTATAATCTGAACATAAGAACAATTCAAAATTATCAGTACTTTGCTTCTTAGCTTTATTTACAATACCACTTGATAGTTAACTCGGACAGAGGAATTGCACTGGAATACTTTCTCCCAAGGCCCATTCTCATCTCCTATCAGATATCAGATTTCTTCTTCTTCAGCCGTTTACCTTTCCACCTATCACCTTCCAGCTTGTACTCCTTCCTCTTTACCCACCTTTCTATTATGGCTTCTTTCTCTTTGCTTTCCAGTCCAGACCGCAGCCTGAAACCTCAACTCTTTATTCCTCTTCATAGATACAGCATGACCTGCTGAGTTCCTCCAGCATTTTGTCTGTTACTCAATTCCTTTTTAGTTACCAAATTACAGGAGTGTCAGTTTAGAGGCCCACAAAATCAGTCTAGATAGAATAGAAATTAAACAGGCATTGAGTATCTCATGTCTTTTATTTTTTGGACAAAGAAAGCAAACTCTTCTTTCAAATGTTAAACAACTCCATGTTTTTGCAGAATAGCTTTTTTAAGACAATCCAAGAATCGTAATCTTTACTTCCCAGGACTGAACCATACATGCATGCAATAATCCAACATAGAATGGAATATATATATATATATATATGTACACTAGGAAGAATATGTACACCTGTAGGACAAACACTAAATATTTATCAGTATATACGCTTTATACAGTGTACAACAATGCCATAAAGGTACCTGCTGTATCATATGGTTTTTAGTAACCTCTTATATTAAATGTTTGCAGGCTACAAACATGCTTCAACACAGGAATCCTCTGGTTTGTACCAAACATCAGGGATCAGTAATTATCTTTCTTTTCAAATCATAAAAAGAATTCTTACCCTTTACCAAGTGAAATTAGTGAATAAAAGGTCACTCTCACTTTTTTAATCCCTGGCTTTTTAAAGTTTCTTTATCGTGTACTGACCATTGCAAAACTAATGAAAAGCAAATGCCACTCAAAGCTTTCGTAATATATTATGAATCTGAGTTCTCATGAAGTCAGTTATGACAATTATAAGAACTTGATTCAGTGAACAATTTCAATTATTAATATTAATGGAGATACTGTAATCTGAGTTCTCATTAAAACAATTACGATAAATATAAGAACTTGATTCAGTGAACAGTTTTCAATTATGAATGCTAATAGGGAAAATGCTTGAGTTCACTGGGCAACATTCTTATTTGCATGTACTTGCTCTAAATGTATATGTAACAGGCAGCAGCAACAATTTTATACAAAATGCAACTCACAGTTACACTATATATTTGCCATCATGCTATATACACAGCTCAGACAAAAAACAATGCTAATGCTACTAAACTTACCCACTATTTCTAATAAGTGTACAATAGTAAATACAGAGTCACCAGCATTGTCTTACTGTACCGTACTCTCACCCACCATATTGCAATTTTGAATAAAACTCTGAAATAATGTCACGATGCTAGGCAATGTGTTTTGAGATTTAAAAGTCTGATTTTCATCTTATTTCCAGTGTTTAGCAAAAATAATGTTACAGCTTTGGCCTCAATGGCAAATTTATTGCACGTACCCATTATTTGTCTTTGCTTTGTGAACATTCTAATCTGCCCTGAATGTTGTAAGGCTCTATTTTTTCCAGTTATGGCCAGGATACATCTTTCTGTTATAAATTGCACAATTCAAATAGCAAGACACTGTTCACCAAAGCTATCATTGGACTCAAAACATTTCTGGAAGTGGTGTTTGATTTTTCTTTGTCATAAACATATTTATATTCTTATATACCAACTCAATGTAGCTCTTGACATTTAAAGAGTTTCTTCTTTGGGTGTGGAGACAGCATGATTAAATATAACATGCAATCCCTCACACTGAGCACTTTTTCATATACATCTTAAACAAGTCTATACAATTGCTAGGGCCATAAACATTAGCATCTTTTGGTAAACATGTTTGACCCAAAATAAATAAGATTTCCTGCTTCAGATTTATACATAAAACAAAAAATCTGTCAACATTCGTTGTTTTATATAGGATCATCAGATTTGGGTTATGCAGAAGAGTTTCCTCTGGATACACAAAAGGTGAAATTTGTTTTCAGATGTTGTCCTAAATTATTTTTGTAGAACAAAATTGAAATATCATTGTTTAGTTTTGTTCTTGAGGTGGAAAGAAAAGTACTGCTTCAGTAGTTTGCAATGATTCCTACTGGAGCCAGGTTGGACCATTTCTTGTAATCTTTCCAGGCAGTGAATTTTGATCCACGCTTCTTGCTTTAGCTTCAGGATAAATTGGATTCATGAAGTTCCAGCCTCTGGGATGGATGTAACCCAGTTTTGAGATTTCTGCTGAAAAAATTAATCAGGTATGAATACATAATTAACATAAAATGTGGAAAGTAAAGTAAAACATGAAAATGCAAAACAGATAAATCAGGGATGTAATGAATATTGTACTGGTATAATGAGTGATTTTGAAAAGACAACTTTCTAAGTTTAACAGTTCAATGTTCTCTTGTAGGGTCTCTACATTTCAAAAATATAACTATACAGAATAGAGGAAAATTGAGTGCTACAGTTTTTAATTAGCTTAAAATAGTAAATACTTGCCAACCAGATGAATAACAATGAATTTTTGTTCCCCTTTGTATAAAATGTAATGCCTAATGATCCAATTGTAAGCATAACCATTCTTCTGTACAAAAATAGCAATAGTGGCTGTTTGGGCAGTCCGTTAAACCAGATTCAATCATTGCAAACTTAGTATTCAGTCTAGAGAAAGCTTCGGTCTCAAAACAACATCAGCAATTAGAGGCAGCTTGAGCTAGCTCTCAGGTTAAAGAAAGACTAGCTGGAAATGTGTCTATAATTTTGGATGGCTCTTTTTGAGGATATCCATATCTGGTAGAGAGTGCAAAAGAGATTCACTGAAATAATATCTAAAACGAAGAACTTCTGTTAAGAAGCCTATGAAGCTACACTTGTACTCCTTGGAAAAGGAAAATTTCAAGAGAGATTTAAAAAGAAGAACTTGTTGTCATATGAGTAATCACTAAACAGATTTAGGAAACTGGCAAAAGCCCCAGGGCTGAGAAGAGAAAATATTTCTTTGTCGTGGTTTTGAGTTGCTAAGATTTGGTGTACGTGGAGGGTGGCGTGTAGACTTTTAGAAGGTAGTTGGATAAGTATTTTAAAAAGCTGTGGATTGAGGAGGGAAGTAACCCTAATTGGATTGCTCATAAAGAAGGCATAAGCTAAATGACATTTGGTATTCCTCCCCTAAATTACTTTGCAATCATTCTTCTATTAAGAAAGTGCTTAAAGCCTGTGACCTGTCCTAATGTGCACTGGTAAACTCAGTTTGATAATCTCTTGTGGATAGCTTTGGGATTTGTTACTGCATTGACAGCACTGAAAACTAAGATGTACGATTATCATAGGCAATCTCAGATTTTGAAAAATGTATTTATGATAAGTAAAGAACAATCTTAACTAAAATTTAGTCCTGTAACCTTTAACTCAAATCTATTTTCAGATTATGGATCTACTTTGGTTGCTGTCCAGTGATAACATAAATAATAAATTGCTATTTCACTATTTCTAGGAAGCTTAAATAGCAGAAGAAACATTAACTATTGAGCATAACCAACACAGCAGGAACAAATTAGGAATTTGGTTACTTCAGCCTGCTCTGCTGTTTAACAAGGTCATGACTGATCTGATTGTAAGTTCAACAAATTCCTGCCTGCCTCACAACAATCTTTCCTCTATTATCAACACTCTTATCTACCACTGCTCCTTTGAGGATACTCAACCCTCAGTGCTGGTTGGTATTGCATTCCATCATCAATGGAAGACTGCAGTAGAAAGAGAAAATATAAATAGAAATTCAGTCTTTCCAAACCTGGCAAAAGCGTTGAATTTGACTGGATCATAAAAAGGTAAGATAATGATGGTCTGTTCTCATGATATGTAGGTTTGAAACTTTAGAGTTTCAGTTTCTCCAATATTAAGTGTGAAATGCGTAGAGGGGATGGAATTTTAAAATTGCACCTAAGAGAGGTTTATGAGTCAGTACATAGATGGTCCTGCTAGAGAAAGGGTAGCACTGGACTTGATCTTAGGAAGTAAAGATGGACAAGTGATTGGGATGTCAGTGTAAGAGCATTTATGAGATAGTGACTGCAATTCTAAGTTTCAAAATAATTATTGAAATGCATTATTGAAGTGATCCAGAATCTTAAATCTGGAATTGGGGAAAGGTGATTTTAATATCATAAGATAGGACCTGGCAAAAGTAAACTGGGAGCAGTAGCTTGCAGGTACAACTAATTGAAGACTTATATAACTATAACAGTCAATGTTTGAAGTGAAATTGCTCCCTAAACATGAAAGGCAAGGTCAGCAAGAAAAAGGAACTTTGGATAATGAGAGTTGGCTCAAAAAAAAGCATATGGCAAGTATAGAAAATTGAAACTGGAGGAACTCCCAACAGGAGCACAAAAAATGTGTGTGGATTGAGGGAAGTATTTAGAAAAAGTGGAACAAAGGGACATAAAATATCAGCAATGAAAGGTATTAGGCATGTGACATTTTATTAAGTACAATTAAGGCCCAGCGGATAACCGGGATATCTGCAAGGACCAACAGATACTAAAAGGGCAATCTGGGGCTTCAAACAATACTTCTGATCTCTATTCATAAAGGAGAAAGACATTGTAGTGGAAGAATTCAGGCAGGGGAAACACAGAAGTTCTAGAACCTATTATTAATTACAAGAGGGTATAAGACATAGATACTTATTCATATTTAAGCATGAATGGAAAATAGCTGATCTGATATCTTCATTCAGAAGGACAGAAGGGAAAAGCCAGGTAATTTCAGGCTCATAGATTTATTATCAGTGGTAGGGATATAGATGGAAAATTTTTTGAAGGACAGATTGAGCTAGACTTGATAAGATTTGAATTATTCAAAGATAGTCAGCATGTTTTTGTTAGGGGCAGATTCCATGTGACCAATTTGATTTTGCGTTTTGAAGAGGTTACAAATATACTCATGAGGAAAATACAGTTTACTATAATCTGGACTTCAAATTGACATTTGACAAGGTTTCATGTGGGGAAACTGGTCCAAAAGTTTAGACCCCATAGGATCTAAGGTAAAGCTGGGAAAATTGGTTCTAAAATTGTTTTGGTAATGGAGTTTTTAGTAGGAGTAAAGATTCCAAGGGAAGTAGGAGTTTTTAGAGATTGGAAGCCTGTATTCAGTTTGGTGCTCACCAATTTGTATAAATTAATGATTTGGATCTGATTATAGGTGGTATGATTAGCAAGTTCACAGATGACATGCAAATCAGTGGAGCATAGATAGTGAAGAAAAAAGTGGGTTACGTTACGGGATGATTTTGATATGCTGATAAATTGAGCAGAGCAGCAGCAGATGCAATTCAGTCTTAATAAGAGATGGACTAACAAGGGTACAACATACATAAAGAATGCTGAGGGACTGAGGGACCTTCAAGTCTAAGAATTCACTAGTGGTAGATAAGGTAGTGAAGAAGGAAGTTGGTTACTTGCCATGATTAGCAGGGGCATAGGATATTACAGTACAATGTCATGGAACTTTGGTTAGGTACAACTTAAATTGACAAACTATAAGAAAGACATGATTGCATTGAAGAGTATACTGGCCTGTAATGTAGTGTTTGAGTGACAAGGGTAGACTGGTTAGTTTTCCTTGGTGTTGAGAAGGCTGATATGACCCCAAACAAAAGTATAGAAAATTATGAAGGACAGAAATAGGGTAGATTGTAGGAAACTTTTCCCAATACCAGAGATGTCTAAAAATAGAGGGAATAGGTTTGAGGAAAGGAGTAGGAAATTCGTTTTCCACCCAAAGGGTGGTTGGAATCTGGAATACAGTGAGAAGGGTGCTGGAGGCACATACTCTCACAACATTTAGGAAGTATCTAGATGAACTTGCATTGCATCTTGAATGCCAAGACTTCGTAATCTATGAGCCGTGCTGGGTACAGTGATTGCATTGATGGATTGACCAAGGAGGATTCTGTGCTGTTCTATAATTTTAAATGGCTGAACACACTCTACCATTTTTTTACACTAATATTCAGCAAACACTGTCCTAATATGTCCTTAGGTTTCCACCCATAGCCCAATGATAATATAGCATCTGCGATAGACTGTATGTATATAATAGTGTTTGGTATTCTGGCCGACCTAAAAAAACCATGTTTAACCTGTGTCATCCAATTATCTGTTTATAATAATTTCTTGATATTAGCCATAAAGAAAACATTTTATGTTGTTGATAAGCATCTTACATCTTTGTATGGAGGAGCATGAAAACTGTTAGATGTAAATGAGACAGTTGCAGGCAACAGACCTAAAACATGCAACAATTTTACTGGTAGCAGTGTTAGCAGTCAGCAAAGAGACAAAGGCTATCTGATCTCTCATAGCACATGCT
Organism: Mobula hypostoma; assembly: GCF_963921235.1. Taxonomy (NCBI): domain Eukaryota; kingdom Metazoa; phylum Chordata; class Chondrichthyes; order Myliobatiformes; family Myliobatidae; genus Mobula; species Mobula hypostoma. Next base: position 52,317,347 of record NC_086108.1, on the reverse strand, counting down.
AATAATAATACATTATTACCAACCTTTGTTGTCATTTGGGGAGGTTTTAGCATCAGAAATTGTGCAATCATTCATCTGAACGGACTCACAAAAGAGACAAAGGCACATAGGGAAGAGAAGGTCAGAAAGGAGAAACAATAACTTTAAATGCTCATCTATCTCCATCCTGTCTGAGCAAGGACATCACCCCCTTCAATTTCCTATCCTTACAAAAGCTCTTTGTGATTTATGCTGGGGTAATATTCTTTGTAGCCCTTTGATGCTTCACCCAAAGATCTATTCTTAAAATTTGTTAATGCTCAGTTGGAGAGGCCTTTGCACCTCTACATATAGTCAACATGTCACTGAATAGCAATGAACAGTGGGTATTCGAATTGAATTCCCTCTTTGTGGTTCAGTGGTTGAGGATATATAGCCCACCATCCTTCAATGTAGCAGACATCAGAGCAGTGAATGATTTTGATTAAAGAACAATACACTAACACTTGAAAAACACACTAGATCATTTAGATACAGAGCCTCACAATGGATAACAAGCTCTGAGTCCCTTTTCCATTAGAAATAAAGAAAATGACCTGAGCAAAAACTCTGTAGAGTCACAATTATTAAATAATAATTCCTTCTCCTGCCATTGGCTGTACGTACCTGGCATGCAGTTTAAAGGTATGAGGTTCAGTTCTTCACTTTAAACTGAAATGTCTTTGTAGCATTCTGATTTTCCTATGATTGGCCCATGTAAGTGAACTGCTCTCATTTTTTATCATATATTATGGAAGGTAAATGCAGGGTCATTTTGGGGAGGCAAAGCACGACAGATCAGTGGAAGATGCTACACTTTGCTGATTATCTGGAGTTCTGTGTAACCAGAGTAGATAAGAGTGGTGGCCTTAATGACATTAGTGAACCTGATAAGCTTTAATGGCAACTCAGTGGTCTCGTGGTCATTAATACCAATATTACTAGTTTATAATTTTAAAATTCCCAAATAATTAACAATGGTTAAATTCTATAGTTGGGATTTGAACTCTGCTCTCTGATTCATTAATCTTCCCCTGTTGGTACCTAGTTATAACCACTGTGTCTCCACTGTCACCGGATGGGAATGTACTGCTGCTTCACTTCTGGATGAAAAGAATGCTTCAAAGTTATTAGATTACAATGCACTATTTTGCTAATAATACTCAAATCTAAGATTTTGCATAGTCTATAAAAGGGTTTGTGCCCTGGCTGATGCTTGGCAAAGTATATCAGAAAAAGTAAACATACTTGTATTTATATGTTAATTATTAATAAATTCACACAGTTTTCAACAAAGCTTACCTCCAAATTACTTCTTGCTTTTTTCAAAACATCATGTGTCCTTGTAACTGTAAAACATAAGTTTTGTTGTTATCAGATGCAGTATTTTCATTGATCTAGCATGTCAGAAAACATTGTAACAAAAAGCTTCTGCATATTGTCACCTTCCAGCAGGAATCACTGGTTACAGATCAGGGCAGAGACTGGTTTATATGCAAGGTGGTATACACACTCAAGGTGGTGATTAGAAAAGGAGAAGTATATTTTGCTGCCCTAACTTATATTAGTTTCCTCAGCAAAGAGTGGCAGTCACTTCAGTAGTAAATAAGGCTTCGTCTATATGAGTTAATGTTAAATAGGATAATGCTTGTATAATTTTGAAGGCCTATGCAAGGGTTTAATGAACAATTTATGGTAGATGACTTTCAATAAAATTCTTCCTTGGTTGATAATAGTGAAGCACTTTCTGATCCAATGTATTCAGGTCATAAGGCAGCAACTTTCCTGAAATTGAGCCCTAGATCTCAGGGTAAAGTACTGTAAAGGAGTGGTGATTGTGTGGTGCTGTGGAAGAGGTGTGCAGTAGTCAGGTTGCTTTGCATAAATGGTATGGAGTTAAAATTCTAGAGAGGTTCCACACATGGAAGTCAGCCTCTGTATAAGAATAGTTGGACCATTAAAGAATACAGCTAAGGATTATGTAAGTTTTGTGGATAGCTAAAGTAGAAGTGATGGGGGTGGGTGGTCAGTAATGAAGAGGAAAGAGCAGGAGGAGTAATGCATATTTCGTGAGAAATTGGAGAACACGAAGGAGATCTTGGTTTAGTGATGGATGAATGCTTAAATAAGATTATGAAGGTGGGGTTAAGTTTACAGGAAAGTCTGCTGTATCTGAAAGAAGTGTGGCATCACTTGGTCTCAAAGGAGTATGTAATAGCACTTTACAGATAGATCCAGTCTTCTTGTAATGCATTAGAATACTCGTCAATAGTTTTATTTTACAGAAAATGCACAAAAAATAGGCATGGCTTGCCTCGAGAATAGATTTGTCACCTGCAATTGATCCCACATTTGTTAAGCTAAAAGTCCAGTGCAATAAGGGGGGTTAAATTTACTGCAATCTTTCTCAATTACACAGTCAATTTAGTATTTCACACAAATTCAAAGAAAGAATTATTTAACATATGTTCACAGTCCAATCTGCCTTAGCAGCAAAGTGGCAAACAGACATACTAACAAGATTAAATAACACTTTTGAATGACAGGCATTCTTTTTCAATTAGGAATCAAAATATGATGTGTTGTTAGGTATTGATTCAACATACGTTGGCTGACAATGAACTGTTCCATTCCTTCTTTCACTTGGTTAGTAGCCTTTAGGCGACTGATTGCATTCTGCAATAGATTTTCTTGCTCTGTTATTTTATTCCTCAGTCTGCAAATCTCTTCCTGATCCTGCAATAACCACAAGATATTTACCCCAGGAATGGAATCTGCATGAATGTTATAATATGCAAATACTTCAACACAAATTGTATGACAGGCTGAATTCTCCTTGTAATTAAAAGAATTGCTTTTAGATGCTATCTTTAAGAGGTCTCATGATATACCAATGCATTTACAACCAATTAAGTACTTCTGAAATGTAGTGGTTACTGTGGTAATTGTAGGAAACAAGACAATTTGCACAAAAAATCCCTTTTAAAAATAATGTGATAATGATCAGTTCATTTGGTTTAGTTATTTTAGTTGGAACTGATCTGTCAAGGTTTGTGTTGGAACTTTTATGCCCACGAGAAACAGTAGACAGCTTTGACTTGGTATGTAGTTCAAGTTCAAATTTACTGCCATCTGTATATATACTCAGCCAAACGAAACAACATTCCTCTGGGCCGTGGTGCACCCACAAAACATGTATCACACAAAGCACATAAAACAAAGGATTACCACAATTAAGTTAATACAACCTAGTTCAAAGTACATGTAGTGTGCAGCACAGATAAACAGCAATTGTCTTGGTCAGTCACTATTGCTCTCTTGGGCACTGGAACAATGATGACAGCCTTGAAGCTTGCAGGGACTGTGGACTGTTGCAAAGTGATATGAAAGAAGAATCCCATTGGGAATGTAGCTCTTGCTTAATTCCATACAGATCATCAAGCTATATTTTGTGCTCTGGAGGAGGACCTGTATCAATGTCCTTTTGCCTCAAAAAGTGAGAGTGCCAGCATGGAGCTAATGGTAATATTTAATGTACATACAAATTGGTCCTTAAAGTTTCTGTTCTGCTTAGGACCTTTCTGGCATCCTGTGAGTGATTAACAATGCTTTTTGAGTATGGAACAAATAAATCCTACTGTAAGATAGAAGTATTCCTCCCTGTTTCTCTTGCCACCCATTTTCATTGATATGATTTAATCTTAAGCCTCCTGTATATTGGTGAGACCCAACATAGATTGGGAGACCACTTCGTCAAGCACCTTCGCTCCATCCGCCACAAAAAGCAGGATTTCCTGGTGGCCACCCATTTCAATTCTACTTCCCATTCTGACATGTCAGTCCATGGCCTCTTCTACTGCCATAATGAGGCCACATTCAGGTTGGAGGAGTAACACCTTGTATTCCGTCTGAGTAGCCTCTAACATGATGTGAACATCAATTTCTGGACCTTCTGGTTATTGCCCCCCGCCCCCATCCTCTCTTCCACCATTCCTCATTCTTGTTTCCCTTTCACACCTTCTCTTCTTACTTGCCCATCAGCTTCCTCAGGTGCTCTTCCCACTTCCCTTTCTTCCATGGTCTTCTGTCCTCTCCTATCAGATTCCCCCTCCCAATTTCCCAGTTTCACCTGTCATCTGCCACCTGTACTACTTCCTCCCCTCCCCCTAATTCTTATTCCGACTTCTTCCCCCTTCCTTTCTAGTCCTGATGAAGGGTCTGGACCTGAAGAGTCGACTGTTTTTCCAATTCACAGATGTTGCCTGAGCTGCTGAGCTCCTCCAGCATATTGTGCATATTGCTCTAGATGTCCAGCACCTGTAGTACCTCTTGTGTCAATGATTTAATCTTGACGTATTTGAATGAGGATCTGAACATGGATCACTTTTGAATTGCCTTCCAACAATCTATTGATCAGGATTAGTGCTTCCGACACGAGTAACATTGATAGATTTAATTACAGGAAGATCATTCAGTAAACGACCACACTTCTGACCATGAGCGGCACTGTTACACTATATAAATCATTGTAACACTGAATTACAGTGGAAAAAGGCTGAGACCTTGGGAAGAAATGCAATATCCACCTCAAAGAAGACTACCAGATGTTTTGACCTTAGGATTCATCATTGTTTTGGAGATTAGTCTCTGCTAGAAAGTTGTTGCAGTGCTTTATTCAGTTATGATGCTAACATTTGAATGCTGCTCTGAATGATATAGTGTAGTGAAACATTGAGAACAATACAATAATGAAATGACTATTGCAAAAACAAGCTTGATAAATTCCAGAATTTTCCAGAAATGAGCAGTGCTAATATTTTTAACAGTATAATACATCTGAAAATGGAGGATGAAGAACACTGATACACAATTCAGATTAATTATTGTAAATTAGTCTTCTCACCTACTTAAAGGAATGGTCTATTGTGGAATCCCATTTGAGGAAAGGACAAAAAAGAACATTTTTAGAAAGAGGTTACATGCATGATAGAGGAATAAAGCAATCTTCAGTTCCACTGCACAACAACTGTATAACTATAATTGTATAATGTTCATATTAAGCTCGTCTGAGAGACTTACCTTTTGATTTTGTACATCACTGTCTGGATTTGGCAGAGTAGTTCTCCAAAACATTTTTAGCAATGAACACGTTTCATTCAAGATCTGATGCAGTGTATTGGTATTGGAGAAGAGCTGCTTGACTGTCTGATGATCCAAATGCTGCACAGGTAAATTTGCAAATAAAAGATAAAATTTTGAGATTATCTTTCCCTACACACAAAATTCTTGTCCTAATTTACAGCCAGACTTTATATATTTAGAGCTCTTAAAATTAGAAGGAATATTAATAATCAACAACTGAGTTGTATAAACTCATTAGGCATAGATTTGATGTTCTTCTTTCTTTATGGAACCATTATTCTCTGAGAAGTATCAAATCATCTTCGCCTAAACTTAACTATTTTAGCACACAGCTCAAATGTGCTCAATACGCAATTATAATGATGACTTAGGAATTCAATGTATTGGATAACAATGTGATAAGCAATTTCTTGTTTTTCCAGTTACCTTGAATCCATCAATTTCCAAAAAGGCGGCATTGACACAGGATTGGACAATAGACTCCATCCTTTGAACCAGCATTCTGCCCTCCATAATCTGTTGCTGGAGGGCATTGTAGTCATCAATGTGCCCAATCACATGAGATCCATTTTTCTTGGCAAAGGAACCATGAGGAAGCTTGTCATCTATTAGGGAACAGGAGATGTGGCTCAAGGAATCACTGAGATAAACATCTAAAATGAAAAAGGTACCAGAGTTTTAATGCACAGTGCATCTCTAACAAAGGAAAACATTGCAAGATAAAGGTAGTTGTACATAGGGGAAGAGATATTAGGAAGGGTTTGGCCAAAATAGGTAGTTTGAGTAGTGTAAAGGTTGATGACTTTAGATGAATTTCAGAACATGGAGCTAAGCAGCTGAAGTCACAATTAGCAATTGTGAAACAGAGGCTAAAAGTGGAGGTGCACATCAGAAAGTGGTGGTAACATCCTTAAAATCACCTCTGCACATCACTCCTCTGCTATGTAGTTATCAGAACTGTGGCACATAACTACTATTTTAAACAATTATAGCATGATCTTCCTGCACTTAGATAATCATATGTGCTCTGGCTGATACAGGCAAATACTCAGGTTTTTTTTTAAAAATCACTAGTCCTACTCCCTTCAGTGATCTATTCCTCTAGATTTCTTAGTATATGACAACTTAAGGTGTTCGCCCTTGCATTGTTTTGCCTTCTGAAATACACTATCTTCTTTATTTGAATTTCCACTTGCTTCCTTTGTGCTCACCCTATTAGTCCACTAATAACTGAATTTTCTTTCCCATTATCAACTACCCTAGCAATTTTGGTATCAATATCAAACTTATTAACTGCAGTCTACATTTAAGTCCAGATTAGAACAGTATAACACAGGAGTAGGATCTTCAGCCCAGAATGTCAGTGTCATCCATTACACCATTTTAAACTGCACATGTTTTTTTTATTCCTCCATTTCCTGCCTGTTCATGTGTCTGTCAAAATGCCTCTTAATTATTGCTGTCATATTTGCTTCCATGGAAGTGCAAGTTATTAACCTTGCTTTAATTCTTTGCTTTTTCTCAACTTGCACAATTATTGCTGTTATACCTGCTTCCAGCACATCCCCTGGCAGTGGGTTCCAGGGTTAGGTAGCACCTATGGAAGGGAGTAAACAGTTGATATTTTGGGCCGAGACCCTCCATCAGAATTGGAAGGGAAGTGGGAAGAAGCCAGAATAAGAAGATGCGGGGAGGGGAAGGAGCGGAAGGTATACTCTCCTTTTCTTTCTTTTTATGTTGTTTGTTCATTCCTCTCCATAGGTGCTCTCTGACCTGATTTCCTTCAGCATTTTGTGTTGGTACAATTTCTAGTTGACTTTTGCTAAATCATAACTTTTGCCCCAGTACACCTCATCTTAGCCCAGTTTAGAAGAGTTACTCCTGCACTACCCTTGTCTTTTTTCCCACAATTATGGTAAATTTAACTGAATTAGGATCGTTGCTTCCATAATGTCTTCACAATGATACCCTTTCCACTCAACCAGATTCATTCCTTAAAACTTTTTCTCTTGTATCCTTATTTGAATGATTTTAAAATCATGGCAACAAATTATTTACCAAATAATCCAAGTAAAATTAAAATCAGTGGGATAGTTTACAAAGAATGTAGCATCAAAATCTAAAGTGACACACTCACAGCACACATAGATCACTATAAAGTTATAAGCAGGCGGGACAGGAGTTAAACAGAGGTGAGAGAGAGAGACAACAGATACATATATTGGACAAAGACAAAATGCAACAGGTAAACTGATAGTTGATAGACAAGGTGTCAGGCAAATAACAGACGAGGAAACAGACATGTTAAAGGATATCAGAGGATATAAACTTACCATTCTGCTGTGATGTGTCTTCCACATTAGAATCTACCACAGAGGAAGCTGCCTTGGAGTGCATTTGAAAAGACGAAAACGTACCAGTGTCTCGAACAGGTGGTGAGGGCACACAATCTACACAGTTCACAAACAACACAAAACATCAGAAAACAAGTGAATATATTTTTGTCAGAACAGGATCAGCAATAATATTATTTATTAACTGACATAACAAGAAACCTTAATAATTATTTTAAAACAATGATGCAGATAAAGTATCAGATCATAAGATCTCTAACCATTTTACCTGAGCATCTGACTCCATATTAATTGCTTAAGACCGGAAGGCCAGGTTTTTGATCTTTCTATCCAAGTTTCTCTCTGCCCAGTTGGTATGAGGCAAGCTAAGGGCTCCTCTAGCAATGCTAGCAACCCTAATCTATATTAAGATCAGTAATGTGTCATGAGATATACTGCTATCTCCAATTGAAGGGTGTCAACCCATGGTGACTTGATTGGAATCTCAGAAATAAAAAAATCATTTAATTAATGTAAATTGTTGCAATCTAGAGTGTCAGAGTTATTGCAATATTTCCAGGCAATTTCTACTTAGTAGCAAGCTTTTGAATAATAGATCTAAGGGAAAAGATATTATTTACTTAGGATACCTGCATGCCTTAAGATCACACTGATTACAGCTAAGTCAAAGCAATACCATAGCTGTAAAGGGAAAGAGATTTTATTTTAAATTAAATTAAATTATTTATTTCTGCCTGGTTCCTTGTAGTCACATCTGCTTTCCATGCTCAAAAAAACTTCAGAACATTTCTGGATCAAGGAGGAAGTTTGTTCATTGGCAAAAAGTTTCTACTTCCAACTCTTACATAACAAGCATTAAATTGTTGTGTGAGAGAAGTAATTTAGATCCAAGAATTATAAAGATGATAAACTATGGTAAATTTTGTTCTTTAGATTTACCATTAAAAAATACAACTTGCATTTCTCACCATATGCAAGTAAGTTAAGGTTCACAATATGTAACCAGGTGAATTAAAAAGGTGCATTTTTTTCAGATATTCTCCAAGGAAGCCTGGCATTAGGCCTAAAGTTGCTAAGAATGCAATGGTGTTAAGAACACACTAGTATTTTATATTTCTGATTTTTGCTGTGATCTATTGTGAATATAAATGTAAAAAATGATCAGACTAACACCAATTAAAGGGGAAAGATTTGATAAATTTCTTGTCTAAAATTCCCAAAACTTGGTAAACTCCAAGTAAAGTATTTTTGGAGGGAAATGGAAGGTCTTTCTATCTATCCACTGGCCTCACCCTGGAATAGCTGTTTATTGATCATATGTTCATTGGCTGATGAGGTCAAATGAGTGGTATTGAGACTGGCTGGTTGATGTTCATCCATCTGTTCCTTCAGCTGCTTCTGCAGGCAGCCATTGGTGTGAATACTGTGCTCCAGCTGAATCCGAAGGCTTCTGATTTCCATCAGGAAGTCGCTGATGTCAAAGGCGTGGTGCCCACCAGCATGATGTTGAACACCTCCAGAATAAACTGAGAGGGGAAATAGATATATTTTAAAATTATGAATTTACTCTTTATTTATTCCTCTAATTCTTGACCTAGAGCAGGTCACAATACTGTTTATAAAAAGTAAGATCTTGAAATGAAAGGAACAGTATAATACCACGTGTCAATATTGTCTATCTGATATATTAACAGTTGTCACAGGTGCTGGCATTTAAGATTTCAGATATTGTTTCTTCAGCCAGTTTTTAAAACCCATCACTGAAGCAACATTCTTACAGCTACTAAGTAGTGCTGCTGCTGAGTGGATAGATACCACAATAATGGTGAGGAGAAGATCAGGCTCTAAACATTACGTGTTGTGCAGGAGGCACAGATACCTTCGAAGCTCCAGCAAGGTGGATCTGGCAGGAGTATCACTGACATCCTTGTAAAGATATTAGCATTGTCTATAAAAGCCCACAGACTGGGGAAGCATTTACAAGACCTGCCTTTGTGCACTGTGGGAAAAGCCTACTATCCTTAAGATGGAGCTTGGGTGATAGCTTTAATGCAGCAGAGGGCAAGAAACTGCAATGGATGGAGGAATAATCTTCAGGTTGGAAAGCTAGGAGTACCATGGTCAAAGGAGTCGAGGTGCACACTGAATTTGAGATTACATCTGTTTTCAGGTAACTGGACAAACAATACAATTTGAGTGTTGGCCCTTTAAAATAGTTTGAAAGGAAGCTGAGTTAAAATCCTGTTGTTGTGTGAGTGAACAGTAATTGTTTTTCATGGCAGTGATGTTGGGGAAAAAATCACAGTAGAAACAAATTTTGCAAATTGCACAACAGTACAAGTTATTTGGGAAAACCACTTAAAAAGATCAGACAAAAGTCAGGAAACAAATTTCCCAAGTGGTGAGACCCAGAAATAGGCAAAATAATACTTCAATCCAGGTTGAGCTGATTTTCACCATTTATCTTTGAGTTATGCAAAGGAATTTCTAGGCCCATTTATTTCTAATACGAATGCTAAATTGCCTTTTTCAAATGGACTATTTTTTCTAAGAATAGTTTTGCTATTTTTTCTCTGTAACTAAATTGAAATGCTGTAGATTAATATCTATTTTTCACGTATTTGCATTGAATTTTCTATTTCTGTTCTCTCACAGTGCTTTCTTTGTCTCTCACCTGGATTGAATTGCCACTTGCAAGGGTAGCTAAATGCCATAGAGTCATACAGCACTGTGATAGGCCCTTTGGCTCAATTCCTTCATGTTGAGCAAGATCCCCATCTAAACTGGTTCCATCTGTCGCCATTTGATCCATATCCTGCTAAAGTTTCCTATCCATGTTTCATACATCAAATAATGATGTTCTCTCAAGAAATTACAGCAGACCATATTTTTCCAACTGCAGTTTAGTTTGTGATTTTCTGTAATACAGGGCTGCATGCATTAAGAAGCACAAGTTGAAAGAAGTTTTTTTTTCACCAATTCTGTAACAGTAAATTTTATTCCAGATCTCAAAATCATATCCCCTCCCATCCTACCTCAATTTAAAACTGCCTTATTTTCTCTCGTTGCCATATTTTTTCTGGTGAAGTTTCTTTGACTTGAAATATTAAGTCTGCTTCTCTTTCCATAGATGCTGTTAACCTGAGTCTTCAGAATTAGTTCAAGTGTGTATTTGAAATAGAACTTGTTGAAAAATTATTGTTTCGAAATAGACTGTTTTCAACCTGGCCACTTCACTCAGCATCAGCAAGACCAAGGAATTGATTATAGATTTCAAGAGGGGAAATCAGGAGAACATGCAACATTCATCCTTGAGGTGACAGCAGTGGAAAGGGTGTCAACATCTCCAAGAATCTGTCCTGGGCCCAAAGCATTGATACAATTATGAAAAAGGCAAGCCAGTGGCTCTATTTCATTAGAAGTTTGAGAAGATTTGGTATGTCACCAAAGACCCTTGCAAATTTCTATAAATATATGCTGGAGAATATTCTGACTGGTATCAAAGCTCCAAGGCACAGGATTACCAGAAGGATGTAGATTCACCAACTTGTCATGAATGCAACGCTCCCCACCATTGAGGGCATATTCAAGATGGTAGCAGTCATCAGTAAAGATCCCCATCACCCAGGACATGCCCTCTCCTTGTTATTATCATCAGGGAGGAGGTACAGAAGCTTGAAAACCCACACTCAAAGATGTAGGAACAACTTCTTCCCTTCTGTCTTCATATTTGTGAACAGTCCATGGACCTGTGAACAATACCTCATTATTGCTTTATTTTGTAATTTATAGGAATTTTATGTCTTTGCAATGTAATGCTGCTACAACTCAACAAATTTCATATATTAGATGGTGATAATACACTTGACTGATTTTTTATAAAGAATTAATGATCACCGTGTAATGGGAAGAATGATCAAAATGGAAAGCATTTTACATTTGGTTTAGAGAAGGAGAAACTTGGGTCTGACATTTGTATCTTAAAGGCCATTGTACAAAGGTATTAAGCAGAATTGGCTGATGTAACATTGAAGAAAAGGCAAGAGCATAGATAAACAGTTACACCCATTGAAGATTATATTTCACAATTTTCCTAAAATTGCATTGCAAAATAGACCGTAAGAAAGCTGATCCATCTGCAGTGAACTGAAGTTAAAGATGGCGTCAGTTGAAAGAAAAGGTTATAAAGAACAGACAACAGCTAAGATTAGACCTGTGAAGATTTTACTGAATGGTGAAACAGAGATCTTCTGCTCCATTCTCTTTATCTCACAATTTATTTTTTTCATAAACATTTACTTGCACCTGTAGTTTCAAAATCTGTAGGCTTCTTGGGACTAAGCTCCATCTGTCATTCAGCAAGGCCTCCATAATACCTCCGGCCAGACTCCAATAGAATGGCTCAGAAAAGGACTCAGAAGAGGATACACCAGCTCATATTTGTTTTTACAGCATAGAAGTAAACCATTCAGCCCATTGAATCTACACAGTCTCTCAGAGCAATACCATCAAAACCGTTATCCCATTTATTTCTTCCCCCACCTAACATCACTTAATTTACAATAACCAAATAGCCCATAAACTAGTGCACTGTCGCTTTGTCAGCGGAACTGGAGCTTGATAAATTAGTTGCTATAAAGTAGCCTCAGTCTCGACAAGTGGTAGAAGAATCAGAGAAAATTAAGAATATAAGAAAATGTGAGCAAGAGTAGGCCATCTGGTCTGTCGAGCCTGTTCCGCCATTTAATAAGATCATGACTGATCTGAGCGTGGATTCATGTCCACCTACCTACCTTTTCCTCATAACCCTGAATTCCCCTACTATGCAAAAATCTATCCAATTTTGTCTTAAATACTGAGGTACTAAATTAATGGGCATGTGAGGGATTGTAGGTTACAGGGGAATAAGTAGGGGAAGGGGATAGATGGGAATGCTCTTAGAGATGGCCAAATGGCGCCCTTTTATATCCTAGTCAAATCTAAAAAAAACGCTAGCTTGATTCACAGTATTATGTGAAGTGGATTAAGAACATAAAAGTGAGAGGTGATCTTTTGGTCTCCTCAAGGCTGCACTGCTATTCCGTAGGATCATAGTTCATCTTTTATCCAAGCAGCACTTTTCTCTGCTAATTCAATTTCCCTCAACTCCCTCAGTATCTTAAAAATACATGGACTAGCTGCACTTCCATGACCCTCTTAGAGAATTCCAAAGATTCATTACCTTTGTGGTAAAGAAATTTCTTTTAATCCTTGTCCCAAATGGCCACTTCCTGTGACTTAAAGTTCTAAATACCCAAGGCAAAGGAAACTTCTTTGCATTTACACTATAACTGCCTTAAGTACTTTGTATGATTCAATCACCTCCCTTATAAAAACTCCAAAAAGTATAGCCCAGATTGACCAACTTCTCCTCATACAAGAAACTTGTCGTTCTAGGAATGAACCTTGTTCACTGCCTTTGTCCTGCAAGTAGAGAGGCAAATCTTAGATACAATCTCCCAGATGAAGACTCACCAAAGGTGCTTAAATATCTCTACAATTGTACTTAAATGCTCTTGCAATAAAGATTAACATAGCTTTTGACTTATTATCAATCTAGTCATTCTGACTAAAAATGTAACATGATCGTGACAGAGATTCTTTCCTGTTTAAGTGACATTTGTTGATTTTCAATGGACTGCTAACCTCTGTAGTATCAAAGAATGGTGTAGTGGCCTTCCAGGTGTGAGTTTTGAATGGGTTGTATCCAGCATCTGATATAATTGACAATTCAAGAAAGCCAGTGAACTTTTTCTAATAACTTAGCCATTCAGGGTGATTAAAAGTACTTTAACTTGTGCACTGGGCTTTTGAGAAAAACATGATTATGGAAGGTATGTCTTCAGTAATGAAATGTGAAAAACTTTGGCAGTTTTCTCTACATTTTACATTCACTTGTTTCAATGGTTGAAATCCGAGTAGCTGTACTGAATCAGGACTGTATACAATCCAAATATTCTTTTGACAGCATAATGTACCAGTGAAAATATTCATGGAGTTGATTTAAATGTGCTTACATCTGTATATGACAGATTGTTTTTATCTTTAAATTTAAGGCAAAGTCTTATCCTTACTGTGACAGAGGAGTAAGGTACCCAGGGTGCAATCCCAAGTTTTTCCTTCACCCTCCTCTTATTTTCCTGTAATTTTGTAATCTACTTTCTGCACATACATGGCCATCAACTTCACTACGATTCTTTTTGCCATTAACCAATATTAAAAGGCATTTAGCCTACCATCATGGCTTTGGGATGGGGGAAAAGGCCAAAGAATCCAAAGGGAACCTGTGCAGTGATGGAGAAAATATGTAAACTCTGTACAAATATTGGTCTTGATAAATTAGTTGGGTGTTTTCCTGTCCTTAAATTTTCAGATATTTCTTTGGTTCAATTTGCGAAATATAATTTTGGACTAGAATACTAACGATGTACTAAAATGGCTTCCCAAAAGAAAATGCTGCTGCTAATAATCACCATAATCCAAATACATTATGTATTCCCAAATTGATCATAATCAAGTACGTTGTACACTAAGAACTTATTAATGTTTGGCAAGACACAAGAATAGATCAGTTTGATTATGCTAATTTTCTATGTGAACATACTAAATAAATGTAGTGGTTACATACCACAGATACAGAAATATGCATTGGACAGCGGCATGGTGTCCTATCAATACTTCCTACCTGATATTTTATTCCATTGACATCAACAGAGTTAATTATCAGGCAATATGGTAAATCAGTGGCCATAGTCACATGGCCAGATTAATATTATTTGTCAAAATAAACTACTGACATTTAAAAAAAATTGTGTGGAGGAATTCAGAATTGTCCACTATAATACTTAGGACAGTATAGGCAGCATTTAAAAAAAAAAATGAAAAATTTATTTGATGGCATTTAAAATTGATCAGTTCCTACCAGAGAAACTTCTCTTTCTTCCATACATCCTCTCATACACTTTAATTTCTGATTCCAGGGAATGAGTAAGCTGGTGGCTTTCTTTGAGTTGCTGTTGTAACGTGGTCATCTCCTGTAATAGCCTGGGCGGATGGAGAAATCAAACATGTAAGAACAAGGAATACAAACATTAAGTTTCACAGTTTAGAAATTTTTTTGCTTCTCTGTAGTAACACTTAATAAACCAGTTTATTGGTTTGTATGAAAAGCAAAAAAAGGAATGTTTTCCTTTTGTGTCTAAATCAATTGCAGATTTAGCCTGTGACATCAGGCTCTTTATGTTTCAAAACACTGATGACCTCAAATTGTCAGTGGAGTAAATAACATTAAAATACCAGTTACAGATGCTTTAATTATACACCGTCTTACTACCATTTTGATTTATATGATGTATCCCATCTTGGAATATCATTTTGTGGTGTGTATTAAATCTAAAATGTAACCATTCCCTGCTTTTTTTTCATCACAGTCAGCAGTGAAAGGCTCCAGTCAAGGCAGTAGAGGCTAGAGTATTGATAGGACAATGAAGGGGATTTTGTTCAAAGAATACAAACACCAAACATTCAAAGTAAGAGCAGAAACACAAAAGTAATAAGCCCTGCTTACTGAAATAGAGTAAATGTATGATTGAATAATCATGGCAGGAAACTGTTTACACAGCGATCAAGATTGAGAATTTAATATTCCAAGATAGGCAACTGTTGGAAGAGAAACAAAATGTTGTGCTTTCCCCATCAACAGCTTTCAATTTCAACCTTTGAAACCTTAAGTTGCATCTGTATTCTACATACTAATTATTGTCATCTTTGAATTAATTTGCTAACAATATGAATTCTGTATTTTGGGTTTGCATTCACGGTGGACTCAGTCAATTCAATAGAACTGAGAATTTGTTGCAAGAGGATTGACACTCATCACAGTGGATATTAAGTTTATTTTCCCTGGATAAACTGTGGCATCTAACTGCATACATTTGACATATGAATTAGTCAGTCATTTACTGATTTTCTCATTTGATTGGAACAGATAGTCCAGTGAAATCCAACTCCATGTAATGCAGTCACTGGGCAAGTTAAATGAACAGCATAAGCTGCCACTAAACCAGGTAAAAACAGAAAACAACATCAGTCTCAGCACCTATTATTTTTGGTTTGGCTGTATTGTTGCTCCTCTCTCAGTTGTTGTGCTTTCTGCTGGCTAACCCTGACTTCTGTTTGCAACCTCTTGTTCTCTTCCTTCCAGTGATGTAGCTCTGTCTCCAGGAGTTTGTATCTGGCCCTGGTTGTTAAAAGGGTCCCCTTCATTTGTTCCACTTCTTTAACCTGTTCTATAGAGGCAAAATAAAACAAATTTCAGAACAAGTATAATTTTCTTTAGTTGCTAAACTTCAATTTAGTCAATTTTTTAGTTAAAACAAGTATTATTATCATTAAATAAAAATAACTTTTATTGATTGACAATAGGTAGGAACAACATTCCAACAAGCTTCATAAGTCTTAAGAAAAGAAAAATAAAAACAGATAATCTGGAAATATAAGTCAGGCAACATTTGTGGAGAGGGAACCAAGTTAATGCTGAGGGTCAATCTGTTTCTCTTACTATAGATTTTGCCCCGTTGCTTTGAGTATTTCTAGCATTTTCTTTTTTTTAATTTTAGATTTCCAGCTTTTGAAGTTTATGGTTTTGCAACAAGAAGAATATATACCACTCAAAACAAAAACAGATTTGGAGGTGTGAGCAACTGATTGGCAAATATGATAGGCTTTAGAGTGCCGTAAAGGAAAAGAATTTTGTTGAAAGCTGTAATAATATATATTATCCTAATATACAGATTAATTTGATAATTCACAAAAACATGGACAATATTGGTTTGATAATTCAAATTATCTGAACAGTGTTAGTTCATACTAAGGGATGCTTTAAGCTCTTGAGATGAAGCTGCTCAACTTCTCAAGCTCCCCTGTAGATCCAGGTACGACAAATCTGAAGTTATCTAGATTCCCGAAGGGCCAGGAGATCAGGCAACAAGACTGATTTTTTTTTTTAACTGCAGATTCTGGAAATCTGAAATTAAAACAAGATGCTGGAAACATTTGGCAGGTTAGATGAACCACCTGGCTGGAGTGTTCAAGGACACCTTCAATCTATCACTGCTGTAGTTGGAAAAGGGCATCAATCATACCAGTGCTCATGAAGAGCAAGGTGAGGTGCCTCAATGACTATCGCCCAGCAGCGCTCACATCTACTGTGAAGAAGTGCTTTGAGTGGTTGGTCATGGCCAGAATCATCTCCTGCTTAAGCAAGGACCTAGACCCGCTGCTATTTGCCTATTGCCACAATAAGTCACTGGGAGACCATAGTCAGTGTGTATCAGAAATAACACCTCCTCCTTGCTTATAATCTACACTAACACACCTCAAAGATGTGTGCTCAGCCTACTGCTCTACTCTCTACAAACACGACTAGCGGCTAGGCACAGCTCAAGTCAAGGATAAATTGAGGGATGAGCAGCTTCAAGTTCCTGAATGTCAACATCCCTGAAGCTCTATCCTGTGTCCAACACGTTGATGCAATTACAAAGAAGGCACAACATTAGCTTTATTTCATTTGAAGTTTGAGGAGACTTGCTATGTTAGCAAAGACTCTCATAAATTACTACAGATGTACCATGGAGAGCATTGTATCTTGTTTCATCACTGTCTGGTATGGAGGGGCCACTGCACAGGATCAGACAAAACTGCAAAAAGTTGTGAACTCAGTCACCTCCATCATGGGCACTAGCCGCCCCAGCATCGTGGACACCTTCAAAAGATGATGTCTCGAAAAAGCAACATCCATCATTAAAGACCCCCATCATCCAAGACATGCCCCCTTCTCATTGCTACCATCAAGGAGGAAGTACAGGAGTCTAAAGACATACACTCAATGTTTTAGGAACAGTTTCTTTCCCTTGACATCAGATTTCTGAAAGGGCCGTGAACCCATGAATAATACCTCACTTTTTATTCCCTTTTTGCACTATTTTTCTTAATTTCCTATTGCAACATATAGTAATTCATGTGTATTGCACTGTCCTGTTGCCGCAAAGAATAAACAAATTTCACAACATACGTCAGTGATATTAAATCTGACTCAGATTCTGAAAGTTGCCTGGTCTGAATTATTAACTGTTTCTCTTTCAACAGACGTTTTCAGCATTTTCTGTTCTACTTCCTTAAAATTGCCTGAAGTACAGAAACACAGAATAATCATTAAATTCAATCTAGGAATAAATAGTAGTATGAAAATAGTAGTATGACTGCAAGCCTGGTTGTCTGAAGGGAAAGGTTATTAAGAAACCATTGCCCATCACCCAGGCCACATTATTTAGGACGTAAGCTGACCACCACCCTCTCCCTGCTTCATAAAACACCAAACTTGTGTCCTTCATTGACCTGTTAAACTGGGAATCTGACTCTTTCTTCTTTGAATGCTTAAACCAGGGATGCTTTCCTGGTGTCATGGATTCTTGATTACCTGACTGGCAGACCACAGTACGTGTGCTTGCAACACTGTGTGTCCGACAAAGTGATAGCAGCACTGGGGCTCCACAGGGGACTGTCTTGTCTCCCTTTCTCTTCACCATTTACACCTCGGACTTCAACTACTGCACAGAGTCTTGTCATCTTCAGAAGTTTTCTGATGACTCTGCCATAGTTGGATGCATCAGCAAGGGAGATGAGGCTGAGTACAGGGCTACGGTAGGAAACTTTGTCACATAGTGTGAGCAGAATTATCTGCAGCTTAATGTGAAAAAGGCTAAGGAGCTGGTGGTAGACCTGAAGAGAGCTAAGGTACTGGTGACCCCTGTTTCCATCCAGGGGGTCAGGGCGGACATGGTGGAGGATTACAAATACCTGGGGATACGAATTGACAATAAACTGGACTGGTCAAAGAACACTGAGGCTGTCTACAAGAAGGGTCAGAGCCGTCTCTATTTCCTGAGGAGACTGAGGTCCTTTAACATCTGCCGGACGATGCTGAGGATGTTCTACGAGTCTGTGGTGGCTAGTGCGATCATGTTTGCTGTTGTGTGCTGGGGCAGCAGGCTGAAGGTAGCAGACACCAACAGAATCAACAAACTCATTTGTAAGGCCAGTGATGTTGTGGGGATGGAACTGGACTCTCTGACGGTGGTGTCTGAAAAGAGGATGCTGTCCAAGTTGCCTGCCATCTTGGACAATGTCTCCCATCCACTACATAATGTACTGGTTGGGCACAGGAGTACATTCAGCCAGAGACTCATTCCACCGAGATGCAACACAGAGCGTCATAGGAAGTCATTCCTGCCTGTGGCCATCAAACTTCACAACTCCTTCCTTGGAGGGTCAGACACCCTGAGCCAATAGGCTGGTCCTGGAGTTATTTCCTGGCATAATTTACATATTACTATTTAACTATTTATGGTTTTATTACTATTTAATTATTTATGGTGCAACTGTAACGAAAACCAATTTCCCCCGGGATCAATAAAGTATGACTATGACATAGAAGGTATGTTTTAACTTAGTGAGGGATAATTCATTTTATAATCAGTAACTCTTCATTTAAAGAAGGTCTTCAGTCTCTGGTCAGGGCGTTACCTTTGGAAACTTGAGTAAGCCGGCCCTGGAGAGTTTGGATCTCATCCCTCAATGTTCGGTTTTCATCCGACAACTGAGTCATTATTTCTAGTCCTTGGATATAGATGTTAGTGGGTGCAACAGCTACAAGAAAACAAAAAGAAATAGGTCAGACATTATAATGTCAAGAGTGTAAAATCTTTATCAAGGATTCCAATTCATCAGCATCTGAAATAAATAACCACTCATTTAAAAATGATTATCAACATAATTAAAGTGAAGAGGACTTAATGCTGTCTTGACCTCTGTCTTCAAGTTTGACATTCCAAAGTGTATCATGTCACACTTTTCTGGATTGAACTCCATTTGCCCCTTCTCAGCCCAGCTCTGCATATATATAAAAGAAGGAAAAGGGGATGAAGGGGGAGACATGTAAGGAATCCCAGAGCCGGGAGTCTGGGTAGTTGGCAAATAAAAATGATGAGTTGGGGGGTGGGTGGGGAAGAAAGTTCAGGTACAGTGAAAGTTACAGAGATAAGGGTGAAGCTAAATAAGGCCTTAAATATGAAAATTAAAAATTTAAGGGATTGGTAACCAGAAGGTAAAATGCAGATAAAAGGGAATTGGATGACAGATTGACTGCAACCTCATTCAGGATTTTATGAGACTAATGAAATTTGGAAATCTACCTGGAAGACCATAGCAAAGTGGGTTATGAAAAAGGGGCAGAAATAAGTGAAGTAACAAAAGGTGAAACAGATAAAAATACAAGTTCAGAGATGAACTGAGAACCAGTTACACGCACCCTAGTTTGGCCTAAAGGAGCTGGACAGTGCTTAGAGTCTTGTGGTAGTTTTACTCTTCCCAATACTTCTCTATAGGGACCAACAGTTCATCTAAGACTGAAGATTAAACAAAAGACATCCAGTGTGCAAACTAACTTTAACTTCTCCTTTCACTTACTTGTTTTGTTATTCTTGGACAACATCGATGAACTTATATTCTGGAGGAATCTGAAAATATCAGCATTACAGTTGATGTATTCCAGCCTTCCTTCTCCGTGGTTGCTTTGGTTACAGTTAAAGGGCATGTACACATAACTCTTATTCAGTTCCCCGCTCTGCTACAGTATATCTCCCATGTTAGTTATACTAATGTGTAAATATTATGTAAAGGATAGATACCTCTTCTCAGAATATGATAGATTAAAAAAAGGAATCATTGCAACACCCTTAGAGGAGCAGTACTGCTGGATCACATGATATATCCATCCTATCGCTATATTTCAGAATTTCCACTTGACATCATTATCACAGCCAACAGAAGTAAGGTGTCTGGGAGTGTCTTACTGTTTTGTTTGGCTGCAGTAGCCAGGCGCATTTCAAGCTGCTCCCTGAGTTGATCATTTGTGTGGATAGATTCTTCTAGACGCTGACGCATCACACGAATTTCCCGAAAGTGTTCTTCCAATAACTCTGCACCTTCATGAAAAACAGATAAAGTAATCGTAATGAGTATTTGCAATTTTATCAAAAACTTAATTTTAATAATTTCTGTTTCTTCATATCTTCTGAAGGCTTTGATGTACAAACATTTGTATATTGAGGGACAGTCACCAGTTTCCTGTTCAAAACTGTATTTAATAATTTATTACTTATGACTGTAACAATAATGGACATTTAGGAGAGATGTAAATGGGAGGAGAATACTTAATGAATTCTAGAAAGTCACCTATTTGGAAACAGAAGTGTAGTTATAGCACATGTAGCTATCCAGTAACTTTATACAATGTTGCACCGGTTTACATTGATATAAGATATTAGATTCAGGAGCAAAATAGAAGCTTTTTTGCACTCTAGGCCATTCAAAGACTTATTAAGTAGACGGTGGAATAAAATCAATATCAAACCTGATGTTTATAAACTTAAGCTGTAGATATCACTATATATACCAGAAAAATAGAGAATGAAATAGCACTTAAAAGTCATTACCACAAAAGCACTAAATCAATTTGGCATAATGTGGCCCTGCAAGTTATTAATAAATTATTGTCTTATTTATTACTGTTGGCAAGAGGATTAATATTATGAGTATGGGCTGATAAAATGTCCTTTCTTTATCTTCAAAATGTGATTTGTGATCTTTTGCATTAAACACATAGGTAACATTAATCCAGGATAAAATTCTGCTTTTACTTTAGTTGCAATGTAGCAGGACAATGTGGTAGATGGGTGTGTGAGGGTTGACAAGGGAAACAGATGAGTAAAGTAATGGAGGAGTGGAGAGAATTATCCCACATAATTCAGTTTCTCTTACATTATCACTACATTAAAAAACATGCTGTTTTTATGCCACAGACTTATTATCAGGCTCTGGAAAATCTCCTGTAGACAGTGATTACAAGTACCATTTTTTATTGGTGGTTGAAACAATGGAAGCTAGGGAATTACAAAATGTTCCCTTTATGTTTTAAGTCTCTTATATTAGAGAAATGAATTGAAGTTCCAATTAGGAATGTTCACCAATTAACATTTCAAACAAAGTAGCTTTTCCAAACCTACAGAGCAGCAAGTGAGAAATAAAACCATAAATCTTCAGTAACACACACGAAATGTTAGAGGAACTCAGCAGGTCAAAATGGGAATGGGAAGTAGAATTGAAATAGAAGGGCTATCCTGCATTTTGTTGCAGACTGAGGAAGGTGCTCAGCAAACCAGTCTCCCAATCTACGATGGGTCTCATCAATATACAGAAGGCTACAGTGGGAGCACCGAATACAATAGATGACCTCAACAGACTCTTAGGTGAAGTGTTGCCTCACCTGGAAGGTCCCTGAATGGTGGTAAGGGAGGAGATGTAGGGGCAGGTGTAGCACTTGTTCTACTTGCAAGGATAAGTATACCAGGAGGGAAATCAGTGGGGAGGGATGAATAGACAAAGGAGTCATGTTGGGAGTGATCCCTGCGGAAAGTGGGAAGTGGGGGGGGGGGCGGGCGGGGAGAGATAGATGTTCTTGGTGCTGGGATCCCATTGAAGATAGTGGAAGTTACGGAGAATTATGTGCTGGAAGCAGAGGCTAGAGGGGTGGTAGGTGAGGTCAAGAGCCATTCTATCTCTGGTGTGGTGGCGGCAGGATGGGGTGAGAGCAGATGTGTGTGAAATGGAAGAGATGAAGGTGAGGGCAGTGTTGATGGTGGAGGAAGGGAAGCCCCTTTCTTTAAAGGAGGAGAACATCTCAGTTGTGGAGGAGGGAAGTCTCTTCAATAAATCTGCAATTCTTTCTCACAGTGGCTGGGGTTTAGGGTTCATGCCACATGAACTATAGTTTAGAAACTGCAATGGTAAAGGTGAGAGAGGACAACTCTGATTACATTGAGATTGCAAATGAAAAACAACATCAAATTGAAGGACATTCATGTATAATTTTAGCAAGTGTTACTTATGAACATTTTTATTATATAAAATATGCTTGCTTCTCACAGCCACATAATTTGAATTAAAATCAAAGGCAATGCTGTTGAAGTGAGCATGGGTAGGGATTGCCATGACGGAACATACTGTGAACATCAGGAGCTCTGATTAAGGGAGGTCCCAACACTGCTGATAAAATTTGTCATCTCCAGTTCTTCTTTACAAGAGCCAGGCATATTAGAAGGGATAGAACATGGGATTGACTACATGGAAACCCAACCAGGAATATATTTAACAGAACAGTTAGACAAGTTTCACTCAAACACCAGTAGCCTGTCTTGATATGGAACACAATGGTCTTAACCAAAGGAATAATATATTTTGGTATTGCCTTTTTTCACAGAAAGCTGAAAAGGACCACAAAAGGCTGGTATCAGACAACATTAAAAATTACTGAAGATAGATTAACATTCATCTGATTGGTGCTCAACCATTATGCTGGGCACATTAATAATTAGATTTTTGATTAATTATAGCAACCAGTCTATCAATTCTAGAAATGAATCAATTATAGAATGATACAACACAGATAAATGCCACTCATCCCACTGTGTCCATGCAGTCCTGTTGAAGAAAATTCCAATTTTTGTTCCACTGTTCTGTTTTCCCCATAGATCTCCTACATATTCAGTTCTCCTTTGATGCAGTCTACATTGATTGTTCTACAAGACAATGTTAAAATCTTAATAACTTATTGCATATTAATATTTTCCTCTAGTCTCCCCTGGTTCTATTAGCAGTTACTTTAACCAAAGGTTTTTAAACGAACAGCCACTGGAAATGTCTGTTTATTTCCTCTATTGAAATCCTTAATGTTTTTAGATTCTTCTAACCATTCTTCTCTTGGCCTTCCCTGCTGAAGGACCACAAACCTTGTTTTTCCAGACTACCCACACAACTTGTCCTACTACCTTAAAATATCTCTGCACAGCTGGACAAGAGGTATGTGAACCAGAGAACCAAAATCATTCATTCCTCCAGCATTGCTCATACAAGTACACACAAACATATTTATCAGAGTCATTTTGTTTTGATTCTGGCTTGTTTCTTTTTTTCCCCCCTTCCCACAGTGCAGAGAAACCACTTCCAACATAACCATACAGAGGAATTAATATAATTTTAAAAAGCAGCAATTGATTCAACTTTGATCCTTAGTACAGATCTTCCTTTGATCATTTTCATGCTGTCAACAGTAATCTTTAAGCATATGTAGCTTCTGATCAATGGCCAGAGCCAAAAATGTTTCTTACCTGCCATGTTTGTCCCTGACTGGTATCCTGATGATCCAGAGGAGACATCTCCAAGTGTATTCATTCTCACTGGTTGATCAGTTGCACCCCAGAGTGCAGTGCTGGCACCATTGGAGGCTATCAGGGTCTGCAGATTATTGGCACCACTCAACTGCCGCCGAAGTGCATTCTGTGATTGTGATGAAGAGCCGCCTTGTTGTGCACGTGAAGACATATCAGGGCTAGATCCAGAAAAGGTCATGTCTACATAGGGGTGGTTATCAGTGGAAGAAATTTCAGTTTTGCAAGGAAAAAAAGAAACAGCAATTATTTAGCTTACATTTAATGAGACACAGAGGACCACTTAAGGGCAAAGACAGTTGGAAACAACCAAGTTGCATTGACGATGCAGAATATGCAGTTTTTCAATATTCAATATTGAAATTATTTGAGGACCCGGTTTATAACTTTGGTGTCAGTACAATAAGGATTAAACAGTAGAAGAGTCAAGGAGAAGGATTTCTATGAAGTTGAGATTCATTCACCTCTTCAAGAAACAGCTTATTTCATTCTAATGTTATAATTATCAATCTTGGTGTGCTCTTCACCCACCTTCATGGGCAGCAATGATGGCCTTTTCATAAATACATTCTGCAAAATCATGCAATACTCTGTAATTAATCACCCATCAGCACAGTTGTTCACTTATGCTGAATTGCAGAACATTAATGGATCACTTTCTCAATAGTGTTAAGCTGTTAAGAAATGCCAAAGGCGTTTAGGTAATTTAATTGTGCAAGCAAGCAGCATTGATTAACCGGTTGGTGTTAAAAACATTAGGTTTACAGTATATCATACTGAGCTTTTAGAGTCAAATGGAGCATTCAAAGCATGCAGTGAAGGATAAGAAGGGGTGCATTGCATCTCCAACATTAAAGCATGTTATGTTGAATAGAATCACATCATATAACAATTACAACATGGAAACAGGCCATCTCGGCCCTTCTAGTCCGTGCCGAACTCTTACTCTCACTGAACTCTTAATCACTGTAGATTAAAGAACGCCTTTTTGTGTTTGTACACAATTACTTCATTTTCTGCTACAAGTTAGTACTATTAATATTTAGACCACAGAAGGTTGAAATGACATGTATAGTTCCCTCTTTCACTATACCTAGGATTCTTTGGATTAATAAATCCTCTTTGATCATGCTGCCAATCATGGAATTGGTTTGGAAGCCCTAACAAAATTTAAAATCTATTGCAGACCTTGAAATTTTGACTTAAATTGCCATCTTCATGACAAAGACATTCTGAAAGTAACATTATAGTGACTTCTCAAAGCTGCTCTTATTCTGCCTGTGGCTCTCCACTGAGCCTATGGGTTGATCAATTTACCATGATCTTTTTTAGAGGAAGAATTAACCTTCCCTCCTGACTGCTGCAAGTTATGATAATAAGGTTAGGGGATACTGGCTGTTCAGGGTACCTTATTGATATCAGCAGATTTTGACTCTCAAGGATGCAGTAAAAATGAACATTGCTTATGATGCGTTACACCATACGTAATCCTGTGCACAGGGTGGGTAAAAAGTTGAAGAACTCCCTGTTCACGCACACTTCACAAGTATATATCTGTACACTCCGCAATCAATGTCATTAGAAGTTACAAGCACACTGAATACTCTACAACAGTGAGGACAGTGGGATAACAAGGAAGTTTTTATTTTATTTATTTAGTGACATAGCACGGAGTAGGTCCGTCTGCCCCTTCAAGCAATGCCGCCCCAGCAACCCACAACAATTCTGATTCAACCCTAACCTAAACATGGGACAATTTACAATGACCAATTAGCCTATCCGGTACATTGTTGGACTGTGGGGTGGGGAAACCAGAGCACCCGAGAAAAACTCACGTATTCCACAGGGAGGATGTACAGAATCCTTACAGAGATTGAATTCTGAATCCAAATGCCCCGAGCTGTAATAGTGTCGCATTAACTGCTAAGCTACCAAAGCGCTCAAAGTAGAGGCATCAAAAGTGGCAAAGTCATCAAAGATGTCAAGTAACTAAAGCAGTATGTTGGTTGGAGAGCAAGAAAAGCTTGAGATTAAATACCACGAGCCTGAGGTACAGACTTGAATAGAAAGTGTCTTGAAAATTTGTTGCTAATAACAAGCCCAGCAACCATCAACGGTACAAACTTACAATCCACACTTCCTAGACTGATTACATTGGAAGCCTTGAATAAAAGCAGAACCCTCCACAATTAGTGAATGAAACAAATGGGATTTTTTTTTTACGGTGAGTGACCAAAATTGCGGACAAGGTAGAAGTTCTTGAAGTGATCTACATTAAATGGAGAACAATGAGTTTGTTAGTAGATAAAGGTCTAGATATTTAAAAGTTGACAAACTTCATTGGAAAAAAAAAGTAACAAAGCTCGCAATATTCCAGAATCCCTGAACATTAAGCTGCCAGCTCTGCCTTCTCTCGGCCATCTTTCTGTTATGGCCATGATAACTGAGTCTCTAGAGGCAAGTTATACCCTCAGTTCATCTACTTTACCTGTTAAGCTGTGTATGTGCATTGCAATAGATGCAGTTTAAACTAGTGAACTTATCTGGCCATTTACTGTAAACATGGCTATCCTGATTGCTAGGCTTACATACTTTGGTAGCTGTACATATCCTTCTGTACTCACTGACTTCACTCTCAAGCCCCACCCCCTGCCAATCTAGTTTAAACACTTCCTGTTGACAAGAGCAAATTTCCCCACTAGGATATTGGTCTCCTTCTTGTTCAAGCTTGATCAACAAATCCTTAAAACATTAAAATACTAACTTTGTATTGCAACTTGGTTTCAATATTTCCAGCAAAGGCAGTGACTCACCATATCATTGTAAGTCTATTGCCTGTTCAATTACATACACTGGCCGAAAGTGAAAAATGAATTAAGCTTGAACAGTGGCAATGATATTTGGATTTAGAATTTCACCAATTCTAGCTGGGAAGGCCATTCACAGTAGTTATTGATAACAAAGTTGTGTTGGTCTTTCTGGGACCAAAGTCTGCTTGTCCCATGATGAACATGTTAAGAATAGAAAGGTGGGGCTGTTCTACTGCCTCATTACAACAGTGCCACACAGAGCATTTAAACAACGTGATATGGTGGATGCCTGTTTACAGTATCTGTCTTACTTTAAACAAAATTCATAATGTACTGGCTGAAGCAGATGACTTATCTGGCCCAGGAGTGGAAAATCTAGGTTTATATAAGACCTGACTTTTGAGGCAAGGGCATGACAGATATTGTGTGGATGAATAGAACAGACATAGGTCTGAATGAAGAAATTATCCTATTGCAGATACTTTGAACTGTCTACCAAATAGTGATAGAGAAACAATACTGAAGAAACTCCAAAGGAAAATTAATGACAATCTTCATACAGAAAATTTGTCTTTAGTGAATATGAAGGCTTTGTCTGTTGACCTGGTGTTGTCAAAGATAGACAGGACTGGCAAACACATCTCCCAAAGCATGCCTGCAAGTGTGGAAATGGCCTACAACATGATTTTGTTGGATCTGTAGAAAGTATTGGGGGAAAAAAAGGATACAATGTCTTATTGTATTTATCAATAGCCATTCAAAGAGCTAATTGATATGGGACCAGGAACCAACACAAAATTCATCATAGAGGAACCTTTGCCACACACCTCTTTGGGGAAGTATAATTAGATACTGGTCCATAGTTTAGACGAGCATGAACAATTTATAAAGAACAATGGAATACGAAACAATTTAATTTCTCTTTATCACCCATTTTCAAATGGGAATGTGGAAAGGTCCCTTTGAATGTAAAGAAGGCATCAAAGAAATAGGTCACGGAAGGTGACTGAACATCATCAAAAAGCAATGGAATAATATTGCACTCCAGAAAAATACTCATCTGCAGAAATATTAATGGGAACAGAAATTTCAGGATAAGCTTGAATCTCATTCAGCCAAATTTGTAAAGAAAGACAATTGTTATCGAATAAGCTTCGCAACATAAGTTGCATGAAGCAGACTTTGGTGTTCAGCCCGACCTTTGTATCATTTACACCAATTCAGGTGTAAGCTAGCTTTGCACAGACTGGTGACAGATACTTTGAAGTTAAACATTGTTGAGAATGGAAAATTAATAATAGTTTATGAGTTTAAAAAAAAGCAAAGTAAGTTGAATAGGCAGTCAAAGCTCATTCATATTTTAGTGCCCCAATTAAACCCCCACCATTCCACATCATGCTGTTTTGCACATGCTCTGTTATATTGGTGATATCCAAGCAGAATCAGGTAAAATTCTCACTTTCTCCCAGCTGTCTTTGTAACATGTGAAGTTCTTGTTGGACCTCGGCCAGAGAAAATGTTGATGGTGTCAGGTAAGCTGGCCCAAAGGGCATGCTTCCAAACTGAGAAGGGAAGTCAGCACAATATGAAGCCTGACAGGCATTAAGACTTGATGGCACACTGCTGGAATACAAACCTAAAGATGGACAGCAGAATCAAAATAGAAATAAAATGAAGTATTTTATAGAAATAAACATACGCTTCAACATAAACACAGTAAATCTGGAGATACTTAACAGCCCTATTCCTACTGCGTATAAGTATGGTCAAATTTGGAATTGGCAAATTTGTGATTTAATTATTTCTGCCGCTTCAAGTCTGGAGGGATCTGACTGTTGCTAAAGTATAATTGGTATATTCTCAGTTCTTTGATGTGTAACTCATTTGCTTGCTCTTGTTTGTGATGAAGGTTGTGAATGTTAATGAATGTTAATTCACCATTCAAATTCCATATGAAATCCTATTATAGCAGGAGTTACTAGAATGGAATGCCTGACTAGATTTTCTCC
The DNA here is from genome assembly GCF_963921235.1 of Mobula hypostoma. Classification (NCBI taxonomy): domain Eukaryota; kingdom Metazoa; phylum Chordata; class Chondrichthyes; order Myliobatiformes; family Myliobatidae; genus Mobula; species Mobula hypostoma. Next base: position 52,288,632 of record NC_086108.1, on the reverse strand, counting down.
TCCTTAGCACAAACACTAAGCAAAGACAATAATCTTGGCTTACTCATTATAGACCTTTACCCCTTCCTTTTCCTGATGTGTTTTTGGTTCACTTTGGATGGGTGCACTGGGCTAACTACATTGCAAGTGTCAAAGTGATTTAAGATGGAAAGCAAATCATCTGTTCCTGGATCCATATAGCCCCCTTGGATGTAATAAGTGCATTCAATTCTCTGTCGATCTGCTCTTGAGCATATTCCACGAAGTTGTGAAATATTAGCAAAGTTGAATGTATTGTGTCTGCAATATTAATGATGGGTCTCAAGTGAACACTAATTCAGAGAGGTGAAAATAATCAGAAGCAGAAGAAAGACACAGGCACAATCTAACTGAAGGGAGAGGGATGCCTTGTGCTCTTGGTGTGGCCCACGTAGGATAGAGCCTTTTATTTAATATCTAAGCAGGCTTCACTTCTCTTGTTAAGACCTGCTTCACTGTTCTCCCAAGTTTTATATGATCAGCTGAATATTGCGCAGGTAACAGCAAACAATTTGGCTTACAGTCTATTGTTCATTGTTGGACATAGCCCTCCAACCATAAAGGTCTGGGCACACTGAAAACGGCTAAATGGTTCCAAACATTTAGGCACCACTGTGCTAGATGATGCATAACAACAATGTCTACTTGTCTAGTATCCTTCTCTTTGTGGGAAATACATTAATGCCATAAGTTTCTACAATGCTCCCACTATCATCCAGTATAAATTGAACTCTGTTTACATACTTTCCCTGGTATTTTCATAAACTTTACTTTAGATTAATAACTTAGAGAGCCTCCACAGAAATGTTTTTCCTTAAGGTATCATATTCTAATGTCCAGTGTGATAAGGATCGAAACTCAGTGTATGGAACATAACACTGTACCCATTTCCTGTCTTCTGCTTCACACTGCTACTCATGGTATTTGAATGCTTCCAGTCAATATCCTGAGCAAACAAATGGTATCAATTAGTAGCAGTGAGTTAACCCAGCATAATACTAAATACAGTCAGAATCTGGGAAACTAAATCACTGCCTACATTTAATAGAGGAAAAACAAAACGTCACTCTCAATCTATCTTGTTAGAACCTCCACACTCAATTTAAGATTCCAATTAAAGCACCATGCATCGATCAGTTTCTAACCATACCTTTTTGTGATTTAACAGTGTCACAGGGTTGCTGTGAGGGTGAGATGCTGGCACTGTCCTTTGGTTGATTTTCACATGAAGAAGCAGATGCAAGAGATGAATGTTGGGATGGGTGTTCGCTATGATTTTGATCATCTGACAAAAGTAAATGCTAATGTAATGAGATGTCAAAAAGTCACAAACTTGTACAAATATTTTTCTGGCATGAAACTAAAACAAACTAAAGACAGTGCAAATTCATAAACACCCTGTCCAAAAGCAATGTGAGGTTACTTTTACCAGACAAGCTATAGCAGTTCGAGACAACTCACCATCATCTGGTCAGGATGGTGCCTCCTGATTACCAAATGTGAATGAGCTGTTTCTTGATGTATTTTACTGTGAATCTATTTGCACCAAACTTAAACTGATGCAAAGAGAAACATAATTTCATGGATGTTTTTAAAATATTAAGGGTTTCAATATGGCTTTTCTGGTTGAAAGGAGAGTGACATAGGACCATCAACATAAAATTGTGGCTATGCTATGTTGGTGGGGTAAGAATGGCGATACTTGTGGGCTGCCCCAGCGCAATCCTCGTTTATTTGATTAGATGCAAATAACACATTTCAACGCATGTTTTGATGCTTCCATGTGCATGTGACAAATAGAGCCAATCTTTCAAATATAATCATCTCACTCATGGTGTCTCAAGGGACTTTAGTACTAATGAAGTACATCAGATATGTAGTGACTGAATTTAACACAATTGTCAGTTTGCAGAGAACGCTATGATAACGCACTGAAAATCTGTTTTGGTAACACAAGGAATACTGGGAATAATTTTCCTGTTCTTTTTCGAAGCACCATGAAATCTTTAAAGTCCACCTTACAAAGCAGATAGGGCCCGTGTTAACATCTTAGCCAAGACCAACAACACTCACCTTCTTCAATGCTACACTGAAGTGTCGGCCTAAAATTTTTGTGCTCAAACAAAGTTCCGTCTGGTTTACTGACTGACCCATAGCTAACAAACTCAGGATTGCGAGCCAAGTTACTTGAACATTAAGCTGAAGAGATTGTGGAGGCATTACTAATTATCTTCCAAGAATCACTGGATTCTGGAATGCTCCCAGAAGACTGGAAAATTGCAAATGTCACCCAACATTTCAAGTAGGGAGAGAAGCAGAAGAAAGGGAATTATAGGCCAGTTAGTCTGACGTCAGTGGTTGGGAAGATGTTAGAGTCGATTGTTAAGGATGAGTTCTCAGGGTACTTGAAAGCACATGATAAAATAGGCTGTAGTCAGCATGGTTTCCTCAAAGGAAAACCTTGCCTGACCAATCTATTGGAATTCTTTGAAGAAACAACAAGCACGATATACAAAGAAAAATTGATTGATGATGTGTATTTGGATTTTCAGAAGGCCTTTGACAAGGTGCCTCACACGAGGCTGCTTAACAAGCTACAAGCCCACGATATTACATGAAAGATTCTAGCAGGGATAAAGCAGTGGCTGATTGGCAGGAGGGAAAGAGTGGGAATAAAGGGAGCCTTTTCTACTTGGCTGCCTGTGACTAAAGGTTTTCCACAGGAGTCTGTATTGGGACTGATTCTTTTTACATTATATGTCAATGATTTGGATGATGGAACTGAAGGCTTTGATGCAAAGTTTGTAAACAATATGAAGATAGGTGGAGTGCCTGGTAGCTTTGAAGAAATAGAGAGGCTACAGAAGGACAGACAGATTAGGAGAATGGGCAAAGAAGTGGCAGGTGGTACAAAGTGTTGGGAATTGTATGGTCATGCACTTTGGTAGAAGAAAAGAAATGGCTGATTATTTTCTAAATGGAGAGAAAATACAAAAAACTGACGCACAAAGGGAGTTGGGAGTCCTTGTGCAGGATTCCCCAAGATTAATTTGCAGGTTTAGTCTGTAGTGAGGAAGGCGAGTGCAAAGTTAGCATTTATTTAAAGAAGACCAGAATATAAAAGCAAGGATGTAATGTTAAGAATTTATAAAGCACTGCTGAGGCCTCACTTGGAGTATTGTGAGTTTTGGGCCCCTTCACTTAGAAATGTGCTGAGACTGAAGAAGGTTCAAAGGAGGTTCACGAAAATGATTTCAGGATTGAATGGCTTGTCATATGAAGAGTATTTGATGGCTCTGTGCCTGTATCCACTAGAATTTAGAACGTTGAAGGGTGACCTAATTAAAACCTATCAAATGGTGAAAGGCCTTGATAGAGTGGATGTGGACAAGATGTTTCCTGTGATGTGAGAGTCTAAGACCAGAGGACACAGCCTCAGAATAGAGGGGCATCATTTTAGAACAGAGATGAGGAGGAATTTATTTAATCAGAGAGTGCTGAATCTGTGGAATTCTTTGCTACGGGCAGCTGTGGAAGCCAAGTCTTTATGTATATTTAAGGCAGAGGTTGATAGATTCTTGACTGGTCAGGGCATGAAGGGATCCAGGAAGGAGAGGGGTTGGAACACAGGAGACTGGGGCTGAGAGGAAAATTGGATTAGCCATGATGAAATGGTGAAGCTGACTTGATGGGCCAACTGGCCTGATTCCAATGCTGTATCTTATAGTATTGGAGCACAGATTGCTTTGTCAAAGGACTACATGAGTCAAGCCCCCATTCCTCCGTCCCCAAGCACATATTTCAATAAAATGTTTGATATACCAGGTGTCCCCCCCGCTTTTCGAATGCTCGCTTTACGAAAGACCTACATTAGTACCCTGTTTTCGCTTTCAGAAGATGTTTTCACTGTTACAAAAAAAAAGCGTGCGGGGAAAATCCGCGTGCGCCCTGAGCAGCTGCTCTCCGCGGATTCGGAACTGCATTCTGGCCGGCATTGCTTTAACATGTGCCTGTGAGCAGCCGTTTGCAAGATGAGTTCTAAGGTATTGGAAAAGCCTAAAAGAGCTCGTAAGGATGTTACACTTAGCGTAAAACTAGACATAATTAAGCATTTCGATCATGGTGAACAAAGTAAGTTTGGCTTGTGGAAGCTGACGAACATGATGTTAAAGAGGTTTTGGCATCCCACGACCAAGAACTGATAGATGAAGAGCTGATGCAATTGGAAGAGGAAAGGATAACAATCGAAACCGAATGAGTAATGATAAAGTATGACTTTAATTTTGAAAGGGTACCTCGGTTTAGGGGATATTGCAGGATGGTTTGAGTCCTTACAAAAACCTGTATGATAGAAAAATGCGCGAGGCTCATCAGTCAAGCAAGCCTTCCACATTAGCCCCACAGCAGACGACGAACCTCGACCTTCGACATCGAGGCAGGCAGTCTTAGGAGAAGATGAGCTGCCTGCTCTAATGGAAACAGACGACGAGATGACACCCCAGTGTCCCACCACCCCGCGATTTGCGGGGAATGCAGCTGTAGCCGGGAGGCACACAGCACATCTTTAAGAAAAAAGCCGAAATAAACATGCTAATTAATTAGGTGCCACCCGACATGTAATTAATTAGCATGTTTATTTCGACTTTTTTCTTAAAGATGTGCTGGATGCCTCCCAGCTACCGTTGCACCCCTGCATGCTTCGCGGTTCGGTATCTGTCGGCGGCCTGGAGGGTGGGGGCCACTGCACCACCCAAATTCCAACTCAGTCTAACACACCATCATCAGTGTGCTCTGCGCTTTCCTGATTCCGGTAAGTGATACTACACTGTACATACATTATTTCTACTTTATATAGGCTGTGTATTTTTACATGTTATTTGGTATGATTTAGCAGCTTCATAGCTTAAAGGTTACTGGAGAGCGCTTGCACCATGTTTTTGCCAACAGCGCTTGCGTGAGATTTTCTGCCGACGGCGCTTGCGTGAGATTTTCGCTACGGAGAACAGTGCAGTAATGATTGTGGAAAAGTATTTCTACTTTATATAGGCTGTGTATTTATCATATAATTCCTGCTTTTACTGTATGTTACTGTTACTTTAGGTTTTATGTGTTACTTGGCATGATTTGGTAGGTTATTTTTGGGTCTGTGAACGCTCACAAATTTTTCCCATATAAATAAATGGTAATTGCTTCTTCGCTTTATGACATTTTGGCTTACGAACCGTTTCATAGGAACGCTCTACCTTCGGATGGCGGGGGAAACCTGTATAACATAATTAGATTAAATGGTCATCATTCTGGGAGTTCTTCAAAGGTGGTATTCTGACTTGGGGCCCCCTTTTTCATATTGCATATGGAGTGAATAAAGAAAGAAACAATGGTCTTTGGAAGTACCACTGTCAATATACTCTAGGTGCTCTTGTGGACTGTAATAACTGGATGAGTGAATAAAACAGTAATATGTATCAGCATACTTCTATTCAATGAACCAGATAAAATGAATTGTGACATTTAAGATTAATGAAGATGATCATGATGTTGCGAGATCACTATTGTGTCATTTTGTCATCCTGTGATATCACAAGGACATTCCGTGATGATTGAAGGACAGAATGAACAATGTATGCAGAATGAGCAATGCACACAGGATATAGTAGCTAGCAAGAATAACATGGTAGCTGAACGAGACCAACTAAGTAACTTCAGTAAATTCTTCAGGCTTGCTCATTGGTTAGTAGAAACTGTTCTTTATAACCTGCTTTGTGACAGAAGTTTTATTCACACAAATGAGGCTAATTTATAAGTTGGTCAAATAGACATCGATATACTTCGCTGAAACAGACACTGCAAAATATTTGTGAAGTGTGCTTTACCTCATACATCAACAGAATTTGACAAAAACCCAGCATGGTGCTGACTAAAGGACAAATATTACCAAGATATACAGGAAGTTTTCCCAGTCCTGGTATCTTTCACATTCACACGAACTATCTGAACATGCCCATTCTCTTCCACATTTCTCATCCTTTCTGCCTTTTTGTGGAGATACCTTCATTAAGGCTAGCTTGCCATTGCACACTAAACCCCAACTGGAAATACTTCACAGAAGACTGCCAAAGACCGTTTCATTTGAGTGAGGCTGGATCCAAATTTGTTCACATGAAAGATATAAGGTATCTAATTAGAGTCAAAGTCATAGAATCATCAGAGAGCAGGGCCTTTGACCCAATAAATCCATGCCAACCAAGATTTGCCCCATGTTTGCCCACATCACTCTAATTCTTTCCATCCATAAGCCTACCTAAGTGTCTTATAAATGCTGCTCATGTATCTGACTCATCCAATTCCTCCACCAACTCATTCCATATACTGACCACCCTCTAGGAGAAAAGAATTTCCCCAAGGTTCCTAGTAAATTTCTCCCCACTCACCCTAAACTTACATCCTCTAATTCTTCATTTCCCAAATCGAGGAAAAAAGAGGGGTTCTATGCTCCTCATAATTTTATATGCCTCTACGATATCACCCTTGATTCTCCTACACTCCAATAAATAAAGTTCCAGCCTTCTCAACCTCCCTCCTTAACTCAGTCCCTTAATTCCTAGAATCATGTTTGTAAATCTCCTCTGCACCCCCTTCAGATAAATATCATCTTTCTTATAACTCCTATAGCACGATGAAAACTGAACACAACATTCCAAATAGGGCCTCACCAACATCTTGTAAAATTGCAACATTATATCCAACTTCTATACTCAATGCCCTGACTGGTAAGGCAAGTGTGCCAGAAGTGTTTTACCGTTTACCAGTGATAGCAACTTCAGGAAATGACGTTACTTTCCAGAAAGTGTTCTATCTCATTCCACAACTGCAGTATTTTATTAATATTTTAGTTCAATGTTACTGCTAATATTCCTACATAAATATTGCTGCTACAACCAGGACTCCAATTTCATTTTGATATATGTAATTATTCCCCTTTGCTCTTCCTTTACTTAACTCTAGTGGAGTTTTAAATGTAAGCTTACCTGCAACAGCATGTGCTTCCAACTCTGTACTCTGCTGATCATCATGCGAGTACTCACTGCTCAAGTCAACTTCGTAACGATAAGTATCCAGGTCATCATTGGTTGACTCTTGCCCATCCGATGTAAATGATGCTCTGTCAGACTGTTCAGAGTCTGAGGGAATATGGCTATTGGATGGAGTGTCTGCCCGGTTCTGCAGTTTGCAGCTCAGGGATTCAATGAGCTCATTTTTCTGCTCGAGCTCTTTATTCAATCTGCGAATAAAGTTAATGCTTCAATTAAATTACCATCTTGTCAGAGATTTTGTAGCCAATATTCTTCATATGATCTATAAACATTAGCTGCTGGTAATTTTTTTTAACACATAATGAGGGAAGAGCTACCAAAAGCTAAGAGAAGGCTGATGAAATTTAACACAACACGGTAAAAAGTTACATTTTCATACAAAAACAAGGATTTAAATAATACATAGCACAATCAATCTTAAGCTAGTTACAGCAATGGAAAGAGTTGAGGCTAAGTAGGCATTAAGGAAGTAGTAAAAAAATATAAGGACCCGGGGCATTGAGTAAAAGGGCAAGGATGTCACATTAAATATTTATAAAATACTGCTTTGATTGCAACAAGAATATTAAATCCAGTATTGGTCAGCACTCTTCAATTACACAGCGCGAAGGCTTTAGAAAGTATGCAGACGAGAGGTCCTGGAATGAATACAAGAATGTGGACTCTAGATTGGAGAAACAGGGATTGTTCTTCTTGGAACAGTGGAAGTTGAGCAGAGAGCTGATAGATACATTTAAAACTATGAAGGGTCTACACAATATAGATGAAAATAATATGCTCCCATCAAGTGGTGTCCATTGCAACAATGAGTAACCGAGGTAGATTCAGTCATAGTATGGAAAAGGAAAGAGTGTGGAGAGCTATGGGGAGATAGTGGGAGAGAGGAACTAGCCGGGTTACTCTCGCATTGGGCCAGCATGAACACAATGGAACAAAGGGCCTCCTCTGTGCTATTACATTTCTGTGATTTATAAACAAAGGGAAAATGACTTTTTATTTACAATTAATTTTAATGCACAGTCAGTCACCTGCCCCATCATGTAAGTACAGGGTTTATAAAACAAAGTATTTGAATTAATTTCCCTGAATGATATTTAAATGCTATTATTGATTCTGATTCCATTTCCATTTCTAGTAGTCCGCCTGAGATAGAAGTAATCTTCTGTTGCTTACTGTGAATCTGGTATATTGTCCGGTCTTTAAGGTAGCAGCACAAATATATAAAGTAATTTTTCATATCAGGAATCTTGCCTCAACTACTTTCAGATAATCATAAACACAGACAAATTCAGAATAAACCTCCAGGATATCCAATTACATAGAATATTCACACTAAAATAGTAGGCTCTTATCCTGAAGCCATACAATGTAATTTTCAGTATTTTTTTAGGATGTGCAGATACCAATTAACAATGTGTCATTGAATGTATTTAAAGTTCAAAGCAAATTTATTATCAGAGTACTCATATGTCACCATATACAATGCTCATTTTCTTGCGGCATTCACAGTAAATACATAACAGAATCAATGAAAGATTGCAACCAATAGGATGGACAAAGAAATAATGTGCAAAAAACAACCAACTGTGCAAATACTTCAATTGAGGCCTCACTGAAGATTTATAAGTATCAAAATTACGCCCTTGCTCTTATTAACAAGAGAAAATCTACAGATGCTGGAAATCCGAGCAACACACACAAAATGCTGGAGGAACGCAGCAGGCCAGGCAGCATCTATGGAAAAAAGAACAGTCAATGTTTTGGGCCGAGATCCTTTAGGACTGAAAAAAGATGAAAAGGTGGTGTGTTTTGTCTTTCAGTCTCTGAAGCAGTCACTAAAAGAAAAATTCTCAAGTTTGTCTTGTAGGCCTAAAGTTATGCTTAGTTTCTCTTTTACCATGCTAGCAATTTTTATAGTGGTCCTGGTATTTACTGTTGAACAAAACACAAACCTGCAATTAGAAGCAATGCACAAGAGCCAATGGAAAAATATATTTCATCAGCAAAAATACAAGAATTTTCTATGTCAAGTTGTTAAATAGTTGGAATAGAGAGATGCCAATATATTTGCATCAAGGGAGAAAGGAAGAGGAGAGCCATCCGCAGTACCACTGATGCGGCAGAGAGGGCCTCAAGATGGCTGTGGCTCAAAAGAGGGGAGCCATGGAGACATAAGTAGCTAGCCATCTGGACACAAGCTGGGGTCTGATCAGCCCCGGCTGGGTCAATTGGAGGGGGGCGTATCATGTTTAAAGACCCGAAACACCCGATGATTCCAGGAACATCACTGAAGATGTGTCCAGAGGCATCAGCAGATGTATGTACACAGCACAAATCCTCCAAATCTGTTGACAGGATAAATAGACCATTACCAATGTCCTCTCCCAAGTGAATATCTCCAGTTTTGAGACCAAAATAACTCCCCTGCCCCACTTTTTAAATCTACTCCTCATCTTTTCTTTTTTCCAGTCCTGCGGAAGGGCCTCGGCCCAAAATGTCGACTGTACCTTTTTCCATAGATGCTGCCTGGCCTGCTGAGTTCCTCCAGCATGTGTGTGTCTTCCTTGTTTTTGCTTTGTAGTCCTCTTGAAATGAATGCTAACATCGCATTTGCCTTCCTCACCACAGACTCAACCTGCAAATTAACCTTTAGGGACTCCTGCACAAGGACTCCCAAGTCCCTTTGTGCCTCAGTATTTTTGTATTTTCTCCCCATTTAGAAAATATTCAACCCTTTCATTTCTTCTATTAAAGTGGATGACCGTACACTTCCCGACACTATATTCCATCCGCCACTTCTTTGCCCATTCTCCTAATCTAAGTCCTTCTGTAGCCTCTCTGATTCCTCAAAACTACCTGCCCCTCCACCTATCTTTGTATTGTCTGCAAAGTTTGCAACAAAGCCATCAATTCCATCTTCCAAATCATTGACATATAACATAAAAAGAATCGGTCCCAACAGTCACCGGCAGCCAATCAGAAAAAATTCCCTTTATTCCCTCTCTTTCCGTTCTGCCAAATAGCCATTGCTCTATCCATGCTAGAATATTTCCTGTAATACCATGGGGTTGTAGCTTTTTAAGCAGCCTCATGTGTGGCACCTTGTCAAAGGCTTTCTGAAAATCCATGTACACCACATCAACAGATTCTCCTTTGTCTATCCTGCTTGGTATTTCTTCAAAGAATTCCAACAGATTTGTCAGACAAGATTTTCCCTTGAGGAAACCATGCTGACTATGGGCTACTTTATCATGTGTCTCCAAGTACCCTCATGCTTAATAATCGACTCCAACATCTTCCCAACCACTGAAATCAGACGAATTGGCCTATAGTTTTCTTTATTCTGCTTCTCTCCCTTCTTGAGACTGGAGTGACATTTGCAAATTTCCAGTCTTCTGGAACCATTCCAGAATCTAGTAATTCTTGAAGGATCATTACTAATGCCTCCACAATGTCTTCAGCAACATCTTTCAGAACCCTGGGATGTATGCCACCTAGTCCAGGTGACTTATCTATCTTCAGACCTTTCAGTTTCTCAAGAATCTTCTCTCCAGTTATGGTAACTTCAGGACCTCTGACACCTGGAACTTCCACCATACTGCTAGTGTCTTCCACAGTGAAGACTGATGCATAATAGTTATTCAGTTCGTCCTCCATTTCCTTGTCCCCCATTACTACAACATCATTTTCCGGTGGTCCGATATCCACTCTTGCCTCTCTTTTACACTTTATGTATCTGAAGAAACTTTTGGTATCATCTTTAATATTATTGGCGGGCTTATTTTTGTATTCCATCTTTACTTTCTTAATTAACTGTTTAGTTGCCTTCTGTTGGTTTTTAAAAGCTTCCCAATCCTCTAACTTCCCACTACTATTTGCTCTATTATATGGCCTCTCTTTGGCTTTTATGTTGGTTTTGACTTCTCTTGTTAGACACAGTTCCATCTTCTTACCTTTAGAATACTTCTTTCTTCTGGGATGTATAATCCTGTGCCTTTCAAATTGCTTCCAGAAATTCCAGCCATTGCTGCTCTGCCATCATCCCTTCCAGTGTTCTTTTCCAATCAATTCTGGCTAACTCCTCTCTCATGCATTTGTAATTCCCTTTACTCCACTGTAATACTGCTACATCTGACTTCAGCTTCTCCTTCTCAAATTTCAGGGTGAATTTGATTATATTATGATCACTTGCCCCCAAGGGATGTTTTATTTTAAGCTCTCTAATCAATTCTGGTTTATTGCACAATACCCAATCCAGAATAGCTGATCCTCTAATGGGCTCAACCACGAGCTGCTCAAGGCCAATTCCTTGGTACTCTAGAAATTCCCCTTCCTCTAATCCAGCACCAACCTGATTTTCCCAATCTACCTGTATATCGAAATCCCTCATGGCTATTATAACAATGTTCTTTTGGCATGCATTTTCTATCTCCCATTGTAATTTGTAGACCACATCCTTGGTTCCTTAAGTTTGTTATAGCCGAGGGTGGTAATGGGAACAAGCTCCCATTAACTATTAAATGCTCCCAATGGCATATGCCTCAAATGGCCTCTGACAGCCAAGTCCAGCTCCTGGCTTTCACGTGTGGTTAGCTACTGAACCGGGCAGAACTATTTCTACTGACAACAGAAGGGGCAAAGGTGGGTTACTGGTGCCTTAAAACCAGTTGTTTCTGGCAGATAGGGCTCATCAGCTGTGGTTGACAGCTCACATAAGAGTAGAAAAACTCTGATCTCAAATCTCCTCTGTCTTCTGGCTACAACCACTCCTTTGGGAGTAAACCCCAAGGGAGAAAACCGGAGCTGGAATCCTTAAGGCAGTCCTATATTGAGTTCAATGCTGACTGGCAACTCCTGTGACACTGCTGGTACCAAACTGTATCGGTCTCCGCCATTGCTTTGGGTTCATCAGATGCATGGAGAGAGGGAGCTTGCTACATGAGCAACAGCTTGCTCTCCATATCGTACTGGCCAGGCTCGTGTATCTAGACAGCTAGGACACAATATCCATGGTCAGCTCTGACTGACGGAGGCTTCAGACAGAGAGACATCCTTACTAGTGTTTGGGGGTCTGTATACAACTCCCGTCAAGGTCTTTTTACCCTTGCGGTTTCTTAGCTCTATCCACAATGATTCAACACCTTCCACCCCTATCTCACCTCTTTCTAACGATTTGAATTCATTTTTACAAACACAGCAATGCCATCCCCTCTGCCTACCTGTCTGTTCTTTTGATAATATGTGTACCCTTGGACATTAAGCTCCTGGCCATGATTCAGTGATGCCTACAACATCATACATGGCAATCTGTAACTGTGCTACAAGTTCAAGCGGATTATTCTGTATTCAGCTCTGTGCTTCTGAGCCACAGCACCAGATTCAGTGCTAGAGACCCAGTCACCATGGCTCACCCAGTAGGTTGTCCCCCTCAACAGTATCTGAAGTTGTATACTTATTATTGAGTTATTCCATATTTTATGCACATTCAAATATAACACCTTCAGCCCTGTAATCACCCTTTTCGATTTCGTCCACCTTTTACATTGAAACTCATCCTGTTGACTACAATTTTGCCACATCAACAGCCTCTGTTCACTACACATTACCTCTGTTTGTAAACCAGTTACCTGATCTTCAGCACTATCACTCTGGTACCCATCCGAAGCACCTTCAATAACTCCAAAAGACTGAAGTAGGGTAAATACTAAAAGGCTTTTATTCGCTGTACAATATGACCTCCACGGTGAGTGTCTGCCCCCGGACTGAGGGGGAGGGGCAAGGTGAAACACCTTTATACAGGACTCTGTGGGAGGAGCCACAGGGGCAGTCAGCAGAGGGGCGTATCCAGTTAACCCAGTTACAACATATATATGGTTTACCACACCATACCCCTGCCAAATCAGTTTAACCCTCCCCAAACAACTCTAGCCAAACTGCCTGCAAGGATATTAGACCCCTTCAGGGTTCAGGTATAACCCATTCCTTCTGTACAGGTCATACCTTCCCCTGAGGAGATCCCAATGATCCATAAATCTGAACCCTGCTCTCTACAACAGTTCCTCAGCTACACATTCACCTGTCAAGTCATCCTGTTCTTACCCTCACTGGCACATGGCACAGGCAACAGTCCAGAGATTACTGCCCTGGAAGTCCTGTTTCTCAGCTTTCTACCTTGCTCCCTAACATCTCTCTTCAGGACCTCCTCACCTTGTCTACCTATGTCATTGGTGCCAATATGTAGCAAGACTTCTGGCTGCCTACCCTCGCCCTTGAGAATGCCGTGGACATGATCTGAGACATCCCTGATCCTGGCACCAGGGAGGCAACATACCATCCGGTTGTCTCTATCGCATCCATAGAACCTCGGCTCTGTTCCTCTGATTAGAGAAGCTCCTATCAACACTGCAGTCCTCTTCACCTCTCTGTGCTTCTGAGCCACAGCACCAGGCTCAGTGTCAGGGACCCAGTCACTGTGGCTCCCCCGGTAGGTTGTCCCCCCTCAATAGTATCTAAAGTTGTATACTTATTATGGAGGGGAATGGCCACTGGGGTGCTCTGCACTGCCTGTGCATTTCCCCTTTTCCTCCTGACAGTCACCCAGTTCCTGTCTCCTGTGATCTGGGGGTGACTACCTCCCTATAGCTCCTGCCTCTCTCTTTTTATGCACTGCCTCCTGCTGATTGGTTGCTCCTCAACTCAGAGACACTGCCACGAAGCTCTGCCTTTAAAATCCTGTTGTTCTGGTTGAAAGCGAGCTCTTTTTATACACTCCCTGACATCGATTGTCCAACACTGAATACAACACTTTGCATACACACATTCTGTATTGTTTTATATGTAGAGTGATCTTATAAGCATCAACACTAGACCATAGGACATAGGAGTAGAATTAGGCCATTTAGCCCATCGAATCTGCTCCAGTATTCCATTATGGGTGATCCCAGATCCCACTCAACTCCATACACCTGCCTTCTCACTTTATCCTTTGATGCCCTGTCCAATCAGGAAACAATCAACGTCTGCCTTAAATATATCCACAGACTTGACCTCCACCACAGTCTGTGGCAAAGCTTTCCAAGGATTCACTGCTCTCTGGCTAAAAAAAATCCCTCCTTACCTCTATTCTAAAAAGTCACCCTTCAATTTTGAGGCTATGCTCTCTAGTTCTGGATACCCCTACCAGAGGAGACATCTTCTCCACATCCACCCTATCTAGTCTTTTCAACACTTGGTAGGTTTTGATGAGATCCTCGTGCATTCTTCTAAATTTCAGTGAGTACTGGCCTAGAGGAGATTCCAATGATCCATAAATCTGAACCCCATTAAACCAGAAATTCTGTTGACTGGTAAGCTGCCAATCCTATTATTTGCCAGTCTTTGAAGTCTGCTCTTTCTTGGCAAGGCAACTCCCATTTAGTCAGTGTGGTGTAAAGCTTTACTCTGCCAATCTATCCACCTTGGATTGCCTTGATAGCCGTATGGTTCACCTCCCACCCCTTCCCCACCCCGTCAAACTTGTCAGCCGTCAAATCTGTCGTTGACATGGGCTACTGTTCTGGCACAGACTCAATGGATAGATTTCCCAAACTCGGTTGCATGAAATTTGAGGAACCTTTTGCCTTCTTGTTGGACTCCCATGATGAATCCAGCAGCACTATGCAGGTGTCCTGTGACCATCGAACACCTGACAAGAAGGTGAGACATCTACCTGCACACAACAGTCTCAAACTTCCATCTACTGGAACTACCATCTCTATTTACAAAATCCAGCCCAGAGACACATTAACCCGTCAGTCCTACCGCAGTGACATGTACACATAGAGAAATGCACAGTAATCTGAACAAGTTAAACATATTAACTGAATTCTGTAATATAGTTAATTTCTTTGAACAAGAATTATGGTAGTATTGATTTGAACAAACACTGACTGCATTAACCTGACCTCGACATTCACCAACTAAACTAACAATCTAACAAGTATACAGTGACTGCTACATCCTGTGTACACATGATCTTTATATAGCGACAGTATCAGCTTCTGCGTATACAGTAGATTTATTTGCCTTGCATATACAGTACATTATATTAAACCAATTATATTCACCATTTGAGTAAAGTCATTTATAAAAGAAACAGTTGTACCAATTTGTGCTAAAGAACTCAGTAAAGAATGACTGTACCTGAATCATCCTGGTCCGTACAGACATTGGAGTCATTTCTAGTTACAGGGAGAACTTTAAACCAGTGAAGAGGCTGCATAAATCTAGAATGACTGTATTATGCTATGGTAGCTTGCATGTATTGATTATGATTACTCCATACATAATGAAATCCTAATAATTTCTATACACAATGTATCCTGAAAATGTGAGAAGCAGTACATATAGCCAGGCACAAATCCTTAATACATGAAGCATATCAATAATTGTACATATTAGAGCATTACATTGGAAATATAGAACTCATATTGTGGATATTCAGATGATGTCAATCATGGATACACAGAAGCTCTAACTTATTTATACTGACAATGTTGTCAACATCTATAGAGGCTATATTGTTCTGTATACAGTGAGTTTAGCAAACTGTATATACAATAGTGAACATATCACTAAACAGTTGTTTAAACTACATATAGTTTATAATAGCCTAGAGACAGAACTACTTATATTTACGTAGTTTGTATTATATTAATCTTATATTTTATTAATAACTGTGTAAACTTTGTGCCACAGTGTTTCAAATGGTCCCAAGGTATTATAAGAGCAATGAAAAGCAACCCACAATTTGACAATGATCCTCAGTCCCTAAAAATTATAATAAACTCCAACATTCTTTCTAGCAAACAATGAAGTTTGAAGGCATTTTCATTAATTAGCCAAATCTCACTCTGACAGTGTTATACCTGTTTATACCCTTCTTTCAGCTTCTCATAAGTTAACTCACACTTACATCGCTGCACATTTAGGCTTAGGTATAAGCTCATCGACAATTCCTGAAAATAAAGATTTCTCTAAACTGGGGTCCTTCATTTTTTCATTCATTAAGTTAGACCTAGAGTGAACTCTTACTTGTCTAGTTCCTCCTTGGAACTTGCAGCCAGGATCTGTTGCTGCTGCATTAAATTTCTCAGCTGCCCATGTAGCAGGCTTCGCTCCTTCTCCATCTGTTTGCGAAGAAAGATCACTTCCCTCTCCAGGTTACGGGCACTGCACAAGGAGAAGGAAAAGAGGGATCCTCGATAGAGAGGGCTGTTCTTTGACAGCATGGACAGCCACAGAGGAGCCATTTCCCCAGCCAAGAGAACCTAAATGCCACCATCAATGATCAGTGCAGTGAGGACTTCCACTACTTTAAGGAAAGTGCAGGAAATCAAGATCCAGGAAGAAAGTAGTAATTAATCAACTGGTCAGCAGCGATCACTGTCACTCATACCTGGGAGCAATAGTGACAGTGGACCAGGCAATGGTGATAGTTTTACAGAGTAAACTGCACTGATTATGTTCTCCAAGCTCAACTAATTAGCATATGCTTCCCATCCAGCCTTCTCCTGCTGCTCTCTCTTCTCAGCCTGTGTCCAGAATAAACTGCTAGAATATCTTTACTCCTCCCTTCCCGGTAATTTAATGTCAAAGCACGTTGGAACTCTTCCAAGAAAGAGGTTAAAGGGCAACTGTTTTGCCCAATAAAAATTCTGGAACATGTTGAAACACCTTTGCTAATGATCTATAACTAGATCTTTTGTCAAAGAAAATCAACTGAATGAAGACAAAACTTCACAGTCACTGGTTAACAGCTACACTGTCAATTTAATGAAGTACAGATGTACCTCAGAGGGTTAGACTCTCAAAAGACAAAATCCCTGCTCCTCAAAGGATAATCCATTCAAGCACAAAAATTATTGAAAATAATTCAATCCTATGACAATTGTAGTTATTTACTTGAAGGCAATGATAAAAAAAAAATCAAAAGGTCTGCCTCAAACTTAATTACTAGATCCAGTCCCAAGGAAACTTGGGGAAAAATAGAAGTCACTTCAGAGTACGAGTGACAGCAGCACTACTGCCTGCGACATTGTTGTGAAAGACACCGTTATGTTAGCCACTCATCAAACCTCTGGTTTGTGTTTTTTTTTAGCTCAAGTTTACTGTTTAGTGGTTGACAGGAAATAAATGGAACTCTACAAAAATAATTCTATACTGTAACTTTTAGTTTCACTCCTCTTTTCCTACAATTATTGTGCAACTGTAATAACAACTAACGTATTAACAAAGAAAATGCAGCAACGTGCATTATAATGGCAGAAAGTAATTAGGACCGGAAAGAGAATGGATATTAGGTCACAGAAGGAGTGACGAGGGAGGGTGGACAATGAATTTGGTGGAATTGGTGGCAATATGGAAAAGACCGTAAGGTCTAGAAATGATGATGTCAGTCTTATTTGTGTTCATTTGGAGAAGTCATGGCTCATCCATGGCTTCATGCCAGAAGATCATCTCATAATACAGAGAGGGTCACAGGGTCAAATGAGGCAGTGAACCAATGAGATAAGTAAAATCTGCTCGCAGAGGAAAGCTGGTTTTATGGCAGATAGAAGATGAACTTTTTCTGGAGAAATATGACCTGCTTCTCCTGCACCTATTTTCTATGTTTCTATGTATTCAGGTTGATTAGAATGGGACCTACCATGGAGCTGGTATGATGGTATGATCTTATAAAGCTGTTTGATTGAAAAGAGGCAGAAGGGAGGTTAGTATAGTTCAGCATATCAAATGCTCTTATAAAACCATAAAAAAAGGAAGAGACAGCTTGAAGAATATAATTTCTGATTTTGAAAAAAACAAGGATGAATAAAATAAAATTGGGAGATTCCAACTGCCCTAATATTAACAGGGGTACAGTCAGTGTAAAAGGTATGGAGGATACAGAATTCCAACTACTACATACTACATTTAAGAGAGCTATATATATATATAAATAATATATGTGGAAGGAATATTAGTGGAAAGCGGCCAGTGAGTGAGTGAGCCAGTGAAGGAGTGGAGCTTTGAGGCTTTGTCTCGAGAGATTCTGGCAGTTTTGGCAGTTGGTCTGTGCAATCAAGTCAATCAAGATTTGAATAGCTCAGACTCAGCAGAAAGCAGCTGATTGGGCAATCGAGGTCAGGTGATCAAGCATTTTGAAAGGCTCAAACAGATAAATAGAGGGGTAGTTCAAGTGGAGCGGCCGGTGAGTGAGTGGGCCAATGAAGGAGTGGAGCTTTGCGGCTTTGATTCGAAAGGCTTCAATGAGAAGAGGCAGAGGACAAGCTTGCTCGCAGTTAGTCTTTACAATGTCTCCTGAGACGGTGATGTGCCTTTCATGTGAGATGTGGCAGTCTTGGGGGAACGCCCCTCTCCCGCAGAGTCACATCTGCCAGAAGTGCATACGGCAGATGCACTTCTGGAAGACCATGTAAGGAATCTGGAGCAGCAGCTGGATGACCTTCGACTCATAAGGGAGAAGGAGGCAGTCATAGATGAGAGCTACAGAGAGGTAGTCACACCTAGACTGTGGGAAGCAGGTCGTTGGGTGACAGTCAGAGGGGGGAAAGCGAAGGTGAGCAGACAGGTAGTGCAGAGCATCCCTGTAGCCATTCCCCTGAATAATAAGTTTACCGTCCTGGATACTGTTGGCAGGGACAATCAACCAGGTGTGAGCCATGGTGGCAGGGCCTCCGGCACTGAGTCTGACCCAGTGGTGCAGAAGGGTGGGACGGAGAAGAGAAGAGCTGTCGTCATTGGAGACTCTATAGTCAGGGGAGCAGACAGGAGATTTTGTGGACATGAGAAGGACACTCGCATGGTTTGTTGCCTCCCGGGTGCCAGGGTCCGAGACGTCTCTGACCGGGTGCACAACATCCTGGTACGAGAGGGAAAGCAACCAGAAGTTGTGTTACATGTTGGGACCAACGACGTAGGCAGGAAGAAGGATGAGGTCCTGAAGTGTGAGTTTCGGGAACTAGGCAGAAGGCTGAAGAACAGGACCTCAATGGTGGCGTTCTCAGGATTACTGCCAGTGCTACGTGATAGTGATGGTAAGAATTGGAGGAGATGGCAGTTGAATGCATGGCTGAGGAGTTGGTGCGGGGAGCAGGGTTTTAGATTTTTGGATCATTGGGATCTCCTCTGGGGAAGGTGGGACCTGTACAAATTGGATGGATTGCACTTGAACTCCAGGGGGAGCAATATCCTTGCAGGTAGGTTTGCGAGCATGGTTCGGGACGGTTTAAACTAATTTGCAAGGGGGTTGGGACCCGGAGCAATAGAGCAGTGAAAGAAGTGCATGTAAAGCCAGATCTAACATATAGAGAGGCTTTGAGGTAAGAGAAGCAGAATAAACGGTGTAAAGGTAGTAAGGCAAAAGGGCTGAAATGGGTGTACCTTAATGCAAGAAGCATCAGAAACAAAGGTGATGAACTGAGAGCTTGGATACATACATGGAATGATGATGTAGTGGCCATTACAGAGACTTGGCTGGCACCAGGACAGGAATGGATTCTCAATATTCCTGGGTTTCAGTGCTTTAAAAGGGATGGGGGGGGGGGGCGGAAGGGGAGGCGGGGTGGCTTTACTGGTCAGGGATACTATTACAGCTACAGAAAGGGTGGGTAATGTAGCAGGATCCTCTTTTGAGTCAGTATGGGTAGAAGTCAGGAACAGGAAGGGAGCAGTTACTCTATTGGGGATATTCTGTAGGCCCCCTGGTAGCAGCAGAGATACCGAGGAGCAGATTGGGAGGCAGGTTCTGGAAGGGTACAAAAATAACAGGGTTGTTATCATGGGCGACTTTAACTTCCCTAATATTGATTGGCACCTGATTAGTTCCAAGGGTTTAGATGGGGCAGAGTTTGTTAAGTGTGTCCAGGACGGATTCCTGTCACAGTATGTGGACAGGCCGACTAGGGGTAATGCCATATGAGATCTAGTACTTGGTAACAAACTGGGTCAGGTCACAGATCTCTCAGTGGGTGTGCATCTGGGGGACAGTGACCACCGCTCCCTGGCCTTTAGCATTATCATGGAAAAGGATAGAATCAGAGAGGACAGGAAAATTTTTAATTGGGGAAGGGCAAATTATGAGGCTATAAGGCTAGAACTTGTGGGTGTGAATGGGATGATGTTTTTAAAGGGAAATGTACTATGGACATGTGGATGATGTTTAGAGATTTCTTACAGGATGTTAGGGATAAATTTGTCCCGGTGAGGAAGAGAAAGAATGGTAGGGTGAAGGAACCATGGGTGACAAGTGAGGTGAAAAATCTAGTCAGGTGGAAGAAGGCAGCATACATGAGGTTTAGGAAGCAAGGATCAGATGGGTCTATTGAGGAATATAGGGAAGCAAGAAAGGAGCTTAAGAAGGGGCTGAGAAGAGCAAGAAGGAGGCATGAGAAGGCCTTGGCGAGTAGGGTAAAGGAAAACCCCAAGGCATTCTTCAATTATGTGAAGAACAAAAGGATGACAGGAATGAAGGTAGGACTGATTAGAGATAAAGGTGGGAAGATGTGCCTGCAGGCTGTGGAAGTGAGCGAGGTCCTCAATGAGTACTTCTCTTCGGTATTCACCAATGAGAGGGAACTTGATGATGGTGAGGACAACAGGAGTGAGGTTGATGTTCTGGAGCATGTTGATGTTAAGGGAGAGGAGGTGTTGGAGTTGTTAAAATATATTAGGACAGATAAGTCCCCAGGGCCTGATGAAATATTCCCCAGGCTGCTCCACGAGGTGAGGGAAGAGATTGCTGAGCCTCTGGCTAGGATCTTTATGTCCTTGTTGTCCACGGGAATGGTACCGGAGGATTGGAGGGAGGCAAATGTTGTCCCCTTGTTCAAAGAAGGTAGTAGGGATAGTCCAGGTAATTATAGACCAGTGAGCCTTGCATCTGTGGTGGGAAAGCTGTTGGAAAAGGTTCTTAGAGATAGGATCTATGGGCACTTAGAGAATCATGGTCTGATCAGGGATAGTCAGCATGGCTTTGTGAAGGGCAGATCATGTCTAACAAGCCTGATAGAATTCTTTGAGGAGGTGACCAGACATATAGATGAGGGTAGTGCAGTGGATGTGACCTACATGGATTTTGGTAAGGCATTTGACAAGGTTTCACACAGTAGGCTTATTCAGAAAGTCAGAAGGCATGGGATCCAGGGAAGTTTGGACAGGTGGATTCAGAATTGGCTTGCCTGCAGAAGGCAGAGGGTCGTGGTGGAGGGAGTAGATTGGGATTGGAGGATTGTGACTAGTGGTGTCCCACAAGGATCTGTTCTGGGACCTCTACTTTTTGTGATTTTTATTAATGACCTGGATGTGGTGGTAGAAGGGTGGGTTGGCAAGTTTGCAGACGACACAAAGGTTGGTGGTGTTGTAGATAGTGTAGAGGACTGTCGAAGATTGCAGATAGGATGCAGAAGTGGGCTGAGAAGTGGCAGATGGAGTTCAACCCGGAGAAGTGTGAGGTGGTACACTTTGGAAGGACAAACTCCAAGGCAGAGTACAAAGTAAATGGCAGGATACTTGGTAGTGTGGAGGAGCAGAGGGATCTGGGGGTACATGTCCACAGATCCCTGAAAGTTGCCTCACAGGTAGATAGGGTAGTTAAGAAAGCTTATGGAGTGTTAGCTTTCATAAGTCGAGGGATAGAGTTTAAGAGTCGCGATGTAATGATGCAGCTCTATAAAACTCTGGTTAGGCCACACTTGGAGTACTGTGTCCAGTTCTGGTCGCCTCACTATAGGAAGGATATGGAAGCATTGGAAAGGGTACAGAGGAGATTTACCAGGATGCTGCCTGGTTTAGAGAGTATGCATTATGATCAGAGATTAAGGGAGCTAGGGCTTTACTCTTTGGAGAGAAGGAGGATTGCAGGAGACATGATAGAGGTGTACAAGAAAATAAGAGGAATAGATAGAGTGGATAGCCAGCGCCTCTTCCCCAGGGCACCACTGCTCAATACAAGAGGACATGGCTTTAAGGTAAGGGCTGGGAAGTTCAAGGGGTATATTAGAGGAAGGTTTTTTACTCAGAGAGTGGTTGGTGCGTGGAATGCACTGCTTGAGTCAGTGGTGGAGGCAGGTACACTAGTGAAGTGTAAGAGACTACTAGACAGGTATATGGAGGAATTTAAGGTGGGGGGTTATATGGGAGACAGGGTTTGAGGGTCAGCACAACATTGTGGGCCGAAGGTCCTGTAATGTGCTGTACTATTCTATGTTCGACTAACATAGTTGAAGAAGTCATTATAAATTAGATAGCTTCAACGTTTCTGTGAAATAGAACAAAAATGATAAAAATGCAAAAAATCTACATGTTAAAATCATTTTTACTAGATTGTTAAGTGATTTAGCAAAAGTGGATGGAAACTGCTACTTGATCTATAACAACAGGAGGAATTTAAGAAAGGGGTTCAGGAAAAATGTATTCCTTCAAAGAAGAAAGGTAGATCAGCCAATGTAGAGTTTGGTAAGTGACAATATGTATAGAGAGTAAACAAAAAAAAAGTATATATCCGGCACCATTAGCTTAACTTTCCAGTGGCTTAGAGGAGTATAAAAAGTGTAGGAGTGAAATTAAAGCAAAAGTTAAGAGATTGTATGAAAAATGGCAAGGAAAAACAAAGAAATCCAATAATGTTTTGTAACAGCATAAAATGCATAATGAACAAGAGGATAAGGTAACCAGGAAGGAGCACACCCTAACAGGTACCAAAGGGGTAACCTATGTATGAAGGTAGAGGACGTAAGTACAGTTATTCATGATTTTTTTTGTCACTGCTTTTACAAAAAGGATGGGTGAATTAAATGTTGTAGTTAAGGCAAAATACTGGATGGGATAAAGACAGTAATAGAGGGATTATTAAGGGAGAGAGCATCTTTGAGAATAGTTATATAAATAGTCCCAGAGAAATATATATCAAGTTATTAAAAGAAGTAAAGGAGGAAATTGCAGTTTCTGACTTCAGTGTTTCAATCCTCTCAGGCTCCAGGAACAGTGCCAGAAGATTGGAGGATTGCTAGCCTCATACTGGTGATTAAAAGGGAGAAGATGATAAACTAAGTAATTACAAGCCAATTAAACTTCAATTGCAGAATCCATTCTCTAAGCCTTCATTAAGAAAGCGCAAGATTAAAAGTAAAAGATCACAGACTCCAAGGGAGAGTGGCAAATTGAACCTAAAATAGGCTCAGTGGCAGGAAGCAAAAGATAATGGTTTGTCATACTCTTGTGACTGGAAAGCTATCATCAGTGAAGTTCCATAGTACAGTCACTCCCGTTTTATAATATGTAATAATAATTTAGACACAGTTTGATTTAAAAAAAAATTGGTCAAGATGATACTGGTGTCTAGTGAGGAATACAATTATAGCCAGCTGGGCAGAATCCACCAAAAATTGTGTGAGTTAATTAACACCAACAAAACATAAATACATTGAAATGTGACAAATCAGCAGGATTATGGTATTACCATTCCAAAGTTTCAAAGGACACAAATGAGATTATTTTATCTAACCCAATCACAATCTCCTAATGTTCTCTCAATTCTGGAATACCTCGCAATGCTAAATTACAAATAAATGAGACATGAAGGCATAAAAAGTCCATAATTGACAATACAGTGATTGAAAACAGTAAAAATTTAAAGCTGATCAGTGAATCACCATAGATGTTTAAAGGGCGGATCATGCCGATGAACCTGGCTGAATTTTCTGAAGAGGCAATTAGAGTTGTTGGTAGAGAAGTATTACGAATTTCAGGTGTTTGATAAAAATCACTCCTAAGTGTGGTAGCTCATGGTGACACTTACAGAAATGTGGCAAAATTATGATCTGTGTAGGAAATTAGCTGAACAGTCCAGGACAGATGATGGATTTTGGCCAGCTACTGTATTGGTTGGAGGTAGTCACTTCGATCCTACTAAGATCTGTGTAAGAACCCAAAAGGATTCATTGTATTTATTGATTACTTCATTAAAGTTGAAAGCATCCATTAATCGCTGATTAAAACACTGAGGCAGATTGAGACATCGAGGTGAATGCGGAAGCAAGTGAGGGTTACAGCGCCGACTGCCTGCCTTTGATCTCTGCCGGAGAAGGATCCTATGAGCAGCCAATCGCTATGTGGTTTGCGGTGGCAGCCAGGTAGGCCTCTCTGCCTTGTGTGGTGTCCTTCTCTTCTCTTTCGATGAATGATGGTGATATCATAGGATGGTATCGTGGTTCTGTGTTTATGGTTTGACTATTGCATTTATGGACTGTGGACTTCTCAGACTTACGGTTTTTATATTGTGCTTTTTTTAACCGCCTGTTGCGTTTCTGTTTTGTTGTTTGGGGGTTGATGTTCTGTTGGGTCCCGTTAGTTTTTTGTGCGGGGGAGTGGTTGTTTTTTGGGTGTTGATGCTCCTGTTCTGTTTTGTGGGTGGATGAGGGGGGGGGTTGATGATCAGATGTCGTTCATTTTTGTACAAGGGGGTCAGCTTGATGTTTCTCTCTGAATGACTTTCATATTCTTTCTTGTTTTCGTGGCAATTTGGCAAATTTCAAGTTGTATGTGGATGCATGCTTGGATAATAAATGAAATGAAATGAAGTTGATAGGAAACAGAACTACATATCCAAGATGGTGGATGACAAAGATGGGCAGCATTATAAGCAATATATTGAAGAAAAAATAAAATTACAGAGATAGCAATAGATTAAGTGATTGGTCAAAACTGTGACAGAAGAATTTCAATACGGACAAAGGTGAGAAGCTAAAGCAGGATAAATGAAAGTACTGTGATCCCACGGTAACACAGTGATCATTTATATGTAAGGTTCTTGAATTCAAGCATCAGCAGTTTTTGACTATACACAGTCTTGTTTAGACCACACCTGTCAGTTCCACATTAAGTTTAGTGCGTCAGAATTGAGAAGGATGTGCAGTGCATATTTACTTGAATCATATCTGAACTTCAAATTTTAAATTGTCTCAAGAGATTATAGCAAATCTCTTCAAGATATTAATGAAATGATATTAATCTTGAAAAGATTCTGTGGTTGGATAACAAGCAGTAGAGTACACAGGAATTGGTGCACATTGCAGAGCCTTTGTGCTCCGTTTAAGACCCCGGCTCTTCTCTGTGATTGCTCTGGCAGAGGCTCATTTCCTGCAAATTTCTTCATCTTTTTCTGCAGTTTTTAGAGGGGTCAATTCTGTGGCAGGTAGCATTTCTGCTTTTGCCATCACCAAGGCATCTGTTCACAGGATTATCTTCTTTGCAGAGCTCTGGAAGGTCAAAAGGTCCAAGGATGAATGGAACACCAATAAATTTAATATTACTGTGGACAATACACTGTGCATTGCCCCACATACACTCACTATTCAGAACAGATTAAGGAGGCTGATTAGGATCATCAGTAGAAGTTAAAAAGCTGACTGGTTTTCCTCATTCTCCTACAAACCTTGGTGATATCGTGTAAGTTGTGGCAAGGATAGCCTGGGGCAGTTATGGTGAAGTGAGACTGCCGGAGACACCACTGCTCACTACAGATAAGATAGGCTGGGGTGACTGTGGCAGTATGTACTGAAGCCAGATGAATAGGGCCTCCATAGTGAGACTTTTCTAGAAAGGTTTTCCTAAAACATAGTGTTTCTTTACACAACAGGGGGAACCGGAGAAAGACAAGGTAGGAGTAACAGAAGGATGTGAAATACATCCAACAACTAAGGGACAATTGCTTTACTAACTTCAATATACTGTATTATCAGTTGTCAGCTTGAAGTTTTGATTGAGTTTTAACACCTCTATTGTGAATGGTAATTGATCTTGCAAGTAAGGAATTCAAGTATATATGTACAATTTACCAAATGGTCAATATCCGTAATTGATAGGCCAATTCTGTATAAAAATAACAGTTTTCTGTCCTGGCTTCAGAACGGTGTGGGTTCTGATGTTCCCTCTAATTTGTAATGACCAGTGTGCGCAAAAATCTTGTACTGTGCAAATTTTTGCCCAATGGCAACAACATGTGCGAACGAAATAACTTTTTCAATAAAAACAGTATAATTAAGCCAGTTCTAAAATCTGCAGACAAATCATCCCAAACTCCACATTGTCAACACCGTCCTTATCAGAAACTGGAAAAGAAAATGCGACTGTGTACTATTGTGATATATACTTAATGTACCAAATGAAATAGGGGGTGACAACTTTCTGTACAGCTTAAATTCCTTTGTGCACTAGCAGCTAAAGATGTGTGCATGCACACCTTAGAGGGAACCCTGGGGACAGGGGCCATGCTGGTCTCCATGTGCACAAGTAAAATAAAAATAATGCTCGAGTGGTAAGTGTGTGTATTCTGAACCCAGTTATTTTAATTTTCTTACTTTGTTTTATTATCAGTGACAACAATACTGGTCACAACATTAACTGATTGGACCTATTAATCATGTTGGCTCTACAAATGACTGACGATCAACTCTGACGGATTCCTGGCTGATTAGTAAAGACTAAAATCTTTTCTGTCATGTGAAGGTTAAAAGGGCCAACGAAAAGCTTCTCACGTGTACATCACAAAAAGATGTCTGCAGCAAATCTTGAGGCAATATATTCCATCATTTCTAACAGAATTGAACACAAGTGACTGGAGTTTTTTTTTGGTCTGAAAACAAAGTTGGAAAGCCCTACAGTTCAACGCCTGAATGTATGAATTTCTAGACAGTTTTAAAAAAAGTGATAATGTACACAGTTCTTAAAAATAGACAACCGAAATTTTCCTTATATAACTGGGATGTTGGGATTAGCCATTACTCATCACTAATGAGATGGGCTATACAAAAACAAATAAAAGTTGCTCTATAATCCATATGTAGAGTAAAAGGGAAAAGAATCAGGACACTGCTCAGCTTGCAATGTCCCCCAGGTAATGTAAATGGGTACGGACAGAACGAAGGCACAGAGAACACAAGACTCGTAGGGATGCTAATTGGGGAAAGGCAGGCGAGAGGAGAAAGTCTTATGTTTAGGAGCCTTTTATTTTGGCCATTTCTAAGTACCACTAATTTTATGTCAAAGATCCACTCCCATAGTCCATTGCCCTTTGTGACTATAATGAGTGTGATGTATAAAAAGAAACAGCATTTTGATGCATAAGAATAAATATGTCAAAATACTTCTGAGTTTAAAAACTGGTAAAATGTAAATAACCATCCATTGCAAACATCATAAGAACAAGCCTTATCATGACTACAATTATTTTCCACATAGAACATTAGTGTTTTTTTATGCAGTTAACAACTGGCTCACATTGAGCATATACGGAGGTTTCAGAAATTAGCTACTGAGCAATTTACTGATTAAAATCCTGTTTCTCTTAATTTATTTCTTAGCATATGGTGCAGTACGTTTCACAAAACGATTGTTCAGGTGGGTAAATGTGCAAACAATTATCACCAAGTTCTGTGAACACAGTTAAACTAGTCATTCAAGCCTCTTGATGGGAAAAGGCTTAAATTGTGTTTAAATGAGAATTACTCACTGAATATTAGTTATTTAAATTTACTGAAATAGTCAAAGAACTTTTAAAATGTAATTTACATAAATGAGCTGCTAGAAACCAGGCATTCCAATACAGTTAAATCCCACAATGGATTGGTTTGTGACATTCAACTAAAAGATCATAAAACAATAATTTGCCAGCACATCCTTGGTAATCATACCATGGCCCACTGTCATCTCCTGCCAGATTCCTTCTTCTTCATATCATACTTGTCAATGTGGTTCAGACACGGCCCAATAGCGGAGTAAGAGACACTACAGCAGGTCGATAGGTCACAGACTTTAATGCGAACAATATTAAAGGGGAAGAAAACAATAAACGCTCAGCCAAACACTCAAATGGAAAATGAAGCCTACACCACGGCTGAAAAGAACAACTAAGAGTTAAACGAATTCAGATTCAGTTGACTCAAGAGTCCAGTTTCTTAGGCAAGGCAGAATGCAGGCAGCGAAGTGTTTCTGTGTCCAGTCCTGGGTTCAAGTTTTGACAAGTACTACGATGGAGCAAATGGAGTTAAATACTATCACAATGAAATTATAATTAGCTGACACGTGCATATTCAGGAGTGCAATTGCCAAATCTGCTGCGCAGCTGAATCTGTGGTTGTGACACTACTAATGTTATTGTGCACTCAGGAAGCAATACCATTTATAAGCCTTGCAAGGGAAACATACTGTAAACCCATCAAAGGGCCACTGTGGGTTTACTCACATGGTTATTCACAAAGTTGATTTAGATATTGCTCAATTTAGACTCTTTAAATTTCATAAGCTTAAATGACTGGAGGAGACTGCTCACAGCTACAGACACTGCATCAATCAGGAATCAGCTCATTCAGTTGGTTTATGTTTCCTCTGTGACTCATTTGTGGAAATAACAGTGAGTTTAATGCAGAAAAGTTATCCATGGAGCATAATTTTCTGTACTAATCATCTAAATGTGCCTGCCGTTGGTTAAATATGTCCTTGTAATTCTTAGGATGAAAAATTTTGCAAACAACAATTTATTGAAATAGGATCCAGTAATGACACAGCAAAGGAAAGCAACTGTGACATGAGTGAACAGAACAGGCAATTATGCATCTCCTTGATGAGACATTGCTTTTACTAATCTAATCAAAGGTGTTTGAAATGTGTAAATTAGTTGAATTCAATGTCAACACACATACTGAATGTTAAGTGAAAAGGGAAAATGGAATACAGAGAGAAAGAAACAACAATTAACAAAAATAAAATGTGAAGAAATGAGACTCCAGTGTCAGAAGAATCCTGTAATATTAACCAGGAGGAAGAATTTGGTGCAGCAAGATGTGTTACAATGGTATGATCTACTTCAAAACCTGACGAAAAAATATTAGATTAGATTAGATTATGAGGACTCGCAGTCCTCTTTTATTGTCATTTAGTAATGCATACATTAAGAAATGATACAATGTTCGTCCAGAATGATACCACAGAAACACAAGACAAACCAAGACTGAAAAACTGACCAAAAACACATAATTATAACATATAGTTACAACAGTGCAAAGCAATACCGTAATTTGATAAAGAATAGACCATGGGCACAGTAAAAAAAAGTCTCAAAGTCTCTCAAAAGTCCCATCATCTCACGCAGACAGTAGAAGGAAGAAAAAAAACTCTCCCTGCCATGAGCTTCCAGTGTTGCAAACTTGCCGATGCAGCACCTTGGAAGCACCCGACCACAGCTGACTCGAGTCCGTCTGAAAACTTCGAGCCTCCGACCAGCTCTCCGACACCGAACACCATGTCTACCAAGTGCTTCGACCCCGGCCCCGGCAACAGGCAACAGGCAAAGTCGAGGATTTGGGGCCTTCCCCTCTAGAGATTCTTGATCGCACAGTAGCAGCAGCAGTGAAGCTGGCATTTCATAAGTTTCTCCAGATGTTCCTCCGTGCTTCTCACGGCTGTCTCCATCAAATCAGGATTGTGCACAGCCCCTACTTCACAAATACAATATCATTTCGGAGTGGCCGGGTGCACTGTGTCGCGTCGCCATCTCCTCCTCCCTTCAATATCCCTACAATACTTCAAATAACTTCCAGCATTATTAATGGAAGCCTGAAATACAGTCACTGAACAGTCCTGTCTCAGTTAGCACAAGTCCCAAGTGGCACTGGAGAGCATTAAATCAAGAATAAGAAATACCTTACCTGCAGTTGGAAATAGTTACATTGACAACATATCCAACAACAAATTTAATTCAGTGAAAATAATATAAAGGGTCTGCGGTGGAAAGGATTAGCAGCTTCAAGTTCCTGGGTACCACCTATCTATCCTGGGCCCACCACATTGATGTAATCCCAAAGAATGCATGGCAGAAGGTATACTTCATTCATAGTCTGAGATTTGGTATGTCACCAAAGGTTCTTTCGAATTTCTACAGATGTCCCATGGAGAGGATTCTAACTGGTGGCATCACCACCTGGTATGGAGACCCCGATGCACAGGATTGAAATAAGCTGTGAAGGGTTATTGACTCAGCTAGCTCCATTAAGTCTCCCCACCATTACAGACAACTTCAAAAGGCATTGACTCAAGAAGGAGGCACATATCATTAAGGACACTCTCTTCTCATTATACTCAGGGAGAAGGTACAGGAGTCTGAAGACCCACACTGAAAGAACTAGGAACAGCTTCTTCTCCTCTGCCATCAGATTTCCGAATGGTCCATGAACCAATGAACACTAACTCATCATTGCTCTGT
This sequence comes from Mobula hypostoma, assembly GCF_963921235.1. Taxonomy (NCBI): domain Eukaryota; kingdom Metazoa; phylum Chordata; class Chondrichthyes; order Myliobatiformes; family Myliobatidae; genus Mobula; species Mobula hypostoma. The sequence continues at coordinate 52,258,224 of NC_086108.1, read as the reverse complement.
CACATTATTTATTTATCACTTTCTATCTATTATAACATTGTGATTTTTTATGTCTCGTACAGTATTGCTGCCACAAAACAATAAATTTTATGACATGTATAATAAACCTGATTCTGAGAAAATTCCAGATATTGGAAGTCTAAAATAAAACTGAACATGCTGGAAACTCTCAGCAGGGTAGACAGCATCTTTGGAAAGAGGTTTCAGGTCGAAGGCCCATTATTGGAATGAGAGTGTCTTAGACCTTAAATATTGTTCTGCTTCTCTTTACACAGAGCTGCCAGACCTGCTAAGTTACCAGCATTTTGTTTTTAACTTAATTCACTTTCTGTCAAAAAGGATAGCATCATAGAGCTGCAGCTTCACAGCTCCAGTGACCCATGTTCAATTCTGACCTCTGGTGCTGTTTGCTTGGAATCTGCATGTCCTTCCTGTGTTCACACGGACTTATTTATTCAGGGTTCCCTTTCACATCCCAAAAACAGGCATGTAACTTGGCCATTGTAAATTAAACCTGGTGTATAGCTGAGTTTTAAAATTTGAAGAGTTAATGGAAATGGGGGGGAGGGGAATGAAAATAGGATTAATGTAGGATTAGTGTAAATGGGTGCTTGATGGTCACTGTAGATTCATTGGTCAAATATAACTCTGACTAAACCAATCAAAGGCCAGCCGGCCCAATCCCAACTTGAAAGAAATTTTTCTGACTTTTTACCCACACCCCCCACCTCACTGGTTGTACTGGTAAAAGTTTATATCACCAAACAGAAATGTCAGAAGTCAACCATTGTGAATAGACCAGCTTGGAGCTTTATAAAGCTCAAGCTGAATAAAGCTGGCAACTAACCTCTTTTTACATTACAAAAATAAATGCATTATTTTTAATAATATGCTTGTAATAACCAGCAGATTACTTAAAGATTTGGAAGTTTTCTAAAGGTTTTATTAAATCTGCTGTTTTAAGTTTAAAGCCACAAACAGCATGCAAAAAGGCCCCTTGGCCCAGCTTCTCCATGTCTACCAAGGGGCTTTCCTGAACCAACCCTATTTGCTTGCATTTGGCTCATAGGAAAGGTTTAAAGTGGACTGTGGCAAAAGACTCTGACCATCTACCTTATCTATGCCCCTCACGATTTTCTAAGCATCGATAAGGTCACCGTTCAGACTCCTTCACTCCAAGGAAAACAGTCCCAGTTTATGCAGTCTCTCCTTCCAACATAGGTCCTTCAGTCCTGGCGAAACCCCCGTAAATCTTTTCTGCACCACCTTTAGTTTAATCATATCCTTCCTACGGTATAGCAACCATTCTGGGCAGCACGGTAGCGTAGCTGTTAGCACAACACTTCACAGTACAGGTGATCTGTGTTCAGTTCCTGCCCTTGCCTGTAAGGAGTTTGTACATTCTCCCCATGACTATGTGCATTTCTTCCGGGTGCTCTGGTTTCCTCCAACAATCCAAAGATGAATCCATAAATTACACCAGTGCCTAAGAGGAATAATGTGGGCTGCCTTAATGAGCACTCACATCGACAGTGATCAAATGCTTTGGGAGGTTGGTCATGACTAGACTGAACTCCTGCCTCAGCAAGGACCTGGACCCATTCCAATTTGCCTATCACCACAATAGGTCAATGGCAGATGCAATCTCAATGGCTCTTCACGCGGCTTCAGACAACCTGGACAACAGAAATACTTATGTCAAGATGCTGTTCATTGACTACAGCTTAGCATTCAATACCACCATTTCCACAATCGTGATTGAGAAGTTGCAGAACCTGGGGCTCTGTACCTCCCTCTGCAATTGGATCCTCGACTTCCCAACTGGAAGACCACAGTCTGTGTGGTTTGGAGATAACATATTCTCCTCACTGACGATCAACAGTGGTGCACCTCAGGGGTGTGTGCTTAGCCCACTGCTCTACTCTCTCTATACCCATGACTGTGTGGCTAGACACAGCTCAAATACCATCTATAAATTTGCTGACGATAGAACCATTGTTGGTAGAATCTCAGGTGGTGACAAGAGGGCGTACAGGAGTGAGGTATGCCAACTAGTGGAGTGGTGCCACAGCAACAACCAGGCACTTAGCGTCAGTAAGACGAAAGAACTGATTGTGGCCTTCAGGAAGGGTAAGATGAAGGAACGCACACCAATCCTCATAGAGGGATCAGAAGTGGAGAGAGTGAGCAGCTTCAAGTTCCTGGCTGCCAAGATCTCTGAGAATCTAACCTGGTCCCAACGTATCGATGTAGTTATAAAGAAGGCAAGACAGCAGCTATACTTTATTAGGAGTTTGAAGAGATTTGGCATGTCAACAAATACACACAAAAACTTCTCTAGTTGTACAGTGGAGTGTATTCTGACAAGCTACATCACTGTCTGGTATGGAGGGGCTACTGCACAGGACTGAAAGAAACTGCAGAAGGTTGTAAATCTAGTCAGCCCCATCTTGGGTACTAGCCTACAAAGTATCCAGGACATCTTTAGGGAGTGGTGTCTCAGAAAGGCAGCGTCTATTATTAAGGACCTCCAGCAACAAGGGCATGCCCTTTTCTCACTGTTACCATCAGGTAGGAGGTACAGGAGCCTGAAGGCACACACTCACTGATTCAGGAACAGCTTCTTCCCCTCAGCCATCTGATTCCTAAATGGACATTGAATCTTTGGACACTACTTGACTTTTTTAAAAAATATACAGTATTTCTGTTTTTGCACTTTTTAAAAATCTGTTCAATATACATAGGAACATAAGAAGTAGGAGCAGGAGTAGGCCATCCGGCCCATCGAGCCTGCCCACTATTCAATAAGATCATGGCTGATTTGTCCATAAACTCAGCTCCATCTACCTGCCTTTTCTCCATAACCCTTAATTCCCTTACTATGTAAAAATCTATCTAATTATTTCTTAAATATGTTTACTGAGGAAGCCCCAACTGCTTCCCTGGGCAAAGAATTCCATAGATTCACCACTCTCTGGGAAAAAGTTTCTCCTCATCTCCATCCTAAATCTTCTCCCCTGAATATTAAGGCATTGTCCCCTAGTTCTAGTCTCACCTACCAATGGAAACAACTTTCCTACTTCTAGCTTATCTATCCCTTTCAAAATTTTGTACGTTTCGATAAGATCCCCTCTCATTCTTCTGAACTCCAGAGAGTACAGTCCCAGGCGACTCAATCTCTCCTCATAAGTTAACCCCTTCATTCCTGGAATCAATCTGGTGAACCTCCTCTGCACTGCCTCCAAACCCAGTATATCCCTCCTCAAGTATGGAAACCAGAACTGCACACAGTACTCCAGGTGCAGCCTCACCAGTACCCTGTATAGTTGCAGCATGACCTCCCTGCTCTTGAGTTCAATCCCTCCAGCAATGAAGGCCCACATTCCATTTGCCTTCTTAATAACCTGTTGTATCTGCAATCCAATTTTTTGCAATTCATGCACAAGCACTCCCAAGTCCCTCTGCACAACAGCATGCTGCAACCTTTCACCATTTAAATAATAATCTGCTCTTCTATTATTCCTTCCAAAGTGGATAATTCCACATTACCAAAGTTGTATTTCATCTGCCAGACCTTGGCCCACTCACTTAACCTATCTATATCCCTCCGCAGACTCTCCACATCCCCTGTATAATCTGCTTTTCCACTCAGTTTAGTGTCATCAGCAAATTTTGCTACGCTACACTCAGTCCCCTCTTCCAAATCATCATTAAATGGTAAACAGCTGTGGGCCCAGCACCAACCCCTGCGGCACCCCACTCACTGCCAACTGGAGAAACACCCATTTATACCAACTCTCTGCCTTCTATTGGTTAACCAATCCACTATCCATGCCAATGCACTTCCTCCAACTTCATGAATCCATATCTTATTTATAAGTCTCTTGTGCAGCACCTTATCAAACGCCTTCTGGAAATTCAAGTATACGACATCTACCTGTTCCCCTCTATCCACTGCACTCATTACGTCCTCAAAGAACTCCAGTAAGTTTGTCAAACAGGACCTGCCCTTTCTGAATCCATGCTGCGTCTGTCTAATAGAACCACTCCTCTCTAAACGTTTTGCAATTTCTTCCTTAATGACAGCATTAAGTCGGCATTTTCCCGACTACAGATGTTAAGCTAACTGGCCCATCTTTTGCCTATATCCTTTTTGAAAAAGTGGTAATTGATTTACTTGTTTATTTATTTACTTGTTTATTTATTTTTTTCTCTCTCTGCTAGATTATGTATTGCATTGAACTGCTGCTGCTAAGTTAACAAATTTCACATCATATGCTGGTGATAATAAACCTGATTCTGATTCTGTTTCATTTGGTAGGTTAATTGGTCATTGTCCCATGACTAGGCTAGGATTAAATTGGGGGATTGCTGGGTGGCATGGCTTGAAGTGCTGGAAGGACCTATTCCAAACTCTATCTCAATAAAAATAATAAATTACTAGAAATGCACAACCTTCTCAAAGTCCAACCCTACGTGCCTGTCATGAGAGGTGGAAATGGGGAAGGCTAGCTAACACTGTGAAGTTGTATAGGCCAGTTCTCTATACAATGGATTACAGAAATATTGATAAACATCAACCATACCATCAACTTTGAACGATGGAGACGGGAGATCATCAATAGCCTATGTTTCACTGGGAGCTAAGGGTCCAAGTCAAGAAGAAGAAATGCGCACAATACTCCAGGTATGGTACAAGCAACATCACGTGCAGCTGTAACATGGTGTTCCAACTCTTGTACTCAGAGGCCCAGGTGATGAAGGCAAATGTGTTATTCTCCTTCTTACCACCTTTTAAAAAATTTAAATCATCATTTTCAGGGAACAATCTATTTTTATCCCGAGGTTTCTGTTCTAGAACACTTCCCAGGGCCTTGATTCTTGAGTCCACTACCCAAGAAACTTAAAACAAAATAGAAATGCGTCCAAATGTAAACTTTGGTGGGAAAACGACCGGTTAAAATGACTCCGTCCAAACAATGAAATAGTTATTTCACATTGAGAAGCCAAGGTGTAATGTTTTTGTCCTAGATTAACATCATGATTTAAATCTTTATACTCGTATTGTTTAATAAAATTATAAACGTATTCTTGGAGAATATTTTTATGTTTTCACCAGAGTTCACATTTGAAGAAATCCTTCCCATGCCACCGAGGTAAAATAATTCAGTCCTCCATTTTCCACTGTACACTTCGAGATGAGCACCAGCTCCCTTTGCTTAATGCTGCTTAATTTGCCCTGACATCTTGGTTAAGTCACAGCATTAAAGCAGAGATAACAAGATTCCTTTACAGACTATTTTGTGTTTTAATTATTAATAGTATAATGATGCATTACTTGTGAGAAAAAGAACTTTGCAGTGGTGGCAGAATTAATGCCTGATTCTGCACTTACCAAATTAGTTTTCATCACAGCCACTTGGGTGAATTTTGCATCTGACCCCAGTCAGTTTTTGGGGAATTCTGAAATTAGTGAACCACAACATAATAGCCATCCTCTGAACTATCTTGTCTCATTATGTTGATAAAGGCCCTCATCAAATATGATTGCCAAGACATTGATGGCACAGGGCTCTGTGACAATGATGGCAGGAAGAGTACTGACTTTTAGATTAGACTCGCTTGTGTAAACTTGGCAGTTGTGTGGCATAAACATTACTTGCCACTTATTTTACGAAGCTATATTCTGATGACACTAAACACTTGTGTCAAAATATCCCCAAAATAATATATACAGATGCTCTCATAACAATGAATGGGGTTGAATGAATTGAAAACTAATATAGCAAGAGGATGGGAACTGCAGTGATAGAGTTAAGGATGGGGCAGTTGGTATGCAAGTAGATGTAGTGTGTAGTGAGACTGTGGGAAAGGACAGGCAGATGACAGGGCAAAATTGCTGTCAGTTCAATGAGTTAAAGTGTAACAGGGGGCCAAAATCAACATGGGTGATGAATACAGGACTGAATGTTATATTTAAATGCATGCAGTATACGCAATAAGGTAGATGATCTGTAGCACAGTTAGAGATGGGCAGGTCTGACATCGTGGGTATCTCTGAGTTCTGGCTGAAAGAAGCTCATAGTTGGGAGCTCGACATCCCAGGATGCACATTATATCGGAAGGACGTGCAGGTAAGCAGAAGGGGTGGGATGGCTCTATTGGTAAAAAATGAAATCAGATCCTTAGAAAGAGGTGATATAGGATCAGAGGATGGAGAACCTTTGTTGGTAGAATTAAGAAAATGCAAGTGTAAAAAGGCCCTGATAGGAATTATATAGAGACCACCAACAGTTACAGGATGTGGGCAACAAATGACAACTGGAGATAGAAAAGGCATGTAGGAAAATCATGTTGGTGCTAGCTCCCAAGAGAGGGAATTTGTAGAATGCTAATGGGATGACTTTTTAGAGCAGCTTGTGTTTGAGCCCAGTTGGGGAACAGTAATTCTGGATTGGGTGTGACTGTTTGTAATGACCCAGATTTGTTTAGGGAGTTAAGGTAAAGGAACCTTTAGGAGACAACGATCGTAATATGATAGAATTCACCCTGCAGTTTGAGAAGGAGAAGCTAAAATCAGTTGTATCAGTATTACAGTGGAGTAAAGAGAGAGGAGCTAGCTAAAGTTGATTGGAAGGGGACACAAGTAGGCATGAAGGCAGAACAGCAATGCTGGTGTTTCTGGGGGAAATTCAGACGGTGCAGGAAAGTTACATTCCAAAGATGAAGTAATATTCTAAAGGGAGTATGAGGCAACCATTTGTTAATGTTTTGTAACTCCAAAACATAAATCTAATCGAAAAGAAAAACATGGGAGGCCCGAAGATGTGTGTCTACTTTGTTTTTACTTCACAGTGAAGCACACACTTATAATGAAATGGCATAATGACATATGCCATTCATATACTTTCACGTATAACCCATAATTAATTATTTAAACAAAGAATGCTTTATTTCATAATTCAATTTATTTTATTTGATTGATCATGAATATGGGATACTGTAATTGTATCAGTGTGATTTATTTATAGTGCATTATGTGCTACCTTACTTTGATTTATAATAAGTATCCTTATGAATTCTGTATTTATGTATATGAAATTTAATACATTTAATAAAAATATTGGAAAAGAAAGGAAGAATGCTTAATCAAATGATATATTTAAAACATTACTCAAATATTACTGAAATATTAAATACACAACTTAGCAAAACAACTCAACTATATACACAGTGTACTATATAAAACAACTACTATAAAGACATCTACAGCATAGTAAATTTTAAGTTGTCCCATTCAGGCCTAAGGATTTAATCACTGTGGATGATTTCCTACTCCTGTGAGATAACGTCTTTCCTGACAAAACATGGGCACCCTGCTCGGTAGGAGAGACCTGTGGCTGCGAAACAATCTAATCCACTAGGGCTTCCTCCGTGGTGGTTGCAGGAGTTGACTGAGACTGCAGGAAGTGGTTCTGACAGCTGTGGACACCTTTCTTCTCTAACAATGGACTCTGCTCTCTTCAACTGATTGATGCATCATACGAAATCTCCTCTGTGTAGGAGGGTGGTCCAGTTTTGTCCTATTCTTTCCAAGTGCCCACTTTGATCATCTCTGCAGCCCTGAACCAGGACTTCTTGTCCAGGAGTGGAACATCAAACCTTCTTGTTTGAGGAGCCCTCAGTTTGTCTCGGCTGTTTTTCCTTCTGAAACTGGGTTTGATGAGACCCAAGTGTGAGTGCAAGAATGCCCAGGAACAGCACAGCTGCTGAGTTGTTGGTTGTGGAGTGTGCTGCACTGTGAAATTGGCAAGCTTCTGATTCGGTGTTAGTACGGTGTGTTCTGCTGACCTTCCTTGTTCTTTAGACTCCGGACAAACATTTCCGCCGAGCCATTTGGAGCTGGGTGGTGCGGTGCAGATTAATACGTCTTATTCCATTTATTTTCAGGAATGACTGAAACTGTTGGGCAACAAACTGTGGCCCATTTTCACCAGGTGTTCTGGAACACCAATCCTTGAGAAATGGCTTTTCAACACATCAACAGTGTGCACGGCTCTAGTGGAGGTTTTTGGGAACACTTCTGACCACTTTGTAGCTGCATTCACTACTACTACAAAGTTCATGCCCATGAATACTCTGGAAAAATCCACATGAATCCTCTGCTAGGGCAAGGCAGACCATTCCCAGGGTGAAGAGGCGCTTCTCTTGGCATCTTCTGGACATGTTGGCATCCCAAACAGTGCATGGTAAGCTGATCGATCTGCTGATCTATCCTAGACTATCAGACAAGGCTTTGAGCCAACACTTTCACTTTGACCATACCTAGATGAGTGCCATGTAGCTCCTCCAACACTTCAGCTCTCAGCTTGGATGGTACAACAACTCTCAATCCCCACACATGGCAACCCCCATATAAGTTCATTTCAGCGCTAGTAAAAATGGGAAAACTGGAATTTCCGCTGAACATTCCAGCTATTTTTGGTGGCCATGTAGGCCTGAGGCAGTTTGGGGTCTTCTCTGGTTTCCCCTTGGATCATCGCTGCCATAATAGAGACTTCTAATTTGCATTAGAGAGAATACGTCAAGAGGAGTGAACTCTTTTTAAAATTTTTCCGGTATTTCCTTTTCCAAGCATAAACAGGACAGCCCATAAGCATTTCCACGATTAGCTGTTCTACTGAATTTGATCTTGTAATTGTGTCCTCCATGAAATCGAATCCATCTTTGCATTTATGATGCTACTGTTAGTGGAATATCCCTCTGGTGGTTGAAAATGGACGCCAGTGGCTCATAATCAGTAATAAGGGTAAACTCTCTTGCATACAAGTACTGGTTGAAATGAGTTACACCCCAAACCAGACTCAAGTCACCTCTCTAAATCTGTGCATAATTTTTGTCTGCAGCAGTAAATGAACATGATGCAACATCTATGGGGTGTTTACTTCCATCACTCATATGACATGACTGCACCTATACCACAAGGCGTGGCATCACAGGCAAACTTCACTGGACGATATAAATCATAATGTGTAGTACAGTGTCTGACATCACCATTTCTGGCTAAAGGGATCGGGGGGTATGGAGAGAAGGCAGGTATAGGGTTCTGAGTTGGATGATCAGCCATGATCATACTGAATAGCGGTGCAGGCTCGAAGGGCTGAATGGCCTACTCCTGCACCTATTTTCTATGTTTCTTTTCCCTTCTTGAAAGCCACCTCACATTCATTTCTTCCTAATCTGCAGTAATGAGTTTAAGGGGTGGAGCACAGTAGCCAGGTTTGGCAGGAACCTGTTATAGTAATTGACGTATCCAGAAAAGGACCACAACTGTGACAAATCCTTTGGTCTTGGAACACCCATCACCACTTAAATTTTCTTAGCACCCTTGTGTAATCCTAGTGCATCAATAGTGTGACCACAGTAAGTGATGCTTGATTTAAAGAATTCACATGTTGCGTTGTACGCTGAGCCCATAATTTTCTAATCTTTTTAACATTGTCTTGATATTTTGGAGATGTTCCTTGTTATCCTTTTCAGAAACAATGACACCATGCAGCTAACACTGAGTGCCTGGGCAGCCTTGCAGCACCTGGTCCATCCCTTTCTGCCAGGGTCCAGGTGCAGATGCTACTCCAACAAATGTGTAGCAATAAAGCCCATTGCAAGTGTCTATGGTGAGAAACACTTTGGACCCTTCTTCCACCTCCATCTGTAGGTAGACTTCAGCTAAATCCAATTTGCTAAAATGTATCCCTCCCAAAGGTTTTGAAAGATATCCTCTATACTGGGCAGAGGGTCTACTTTCAGTACAGTGTTAATAGTGCCCTTAAAATCAACAACAAATCCTGACAGACCTATTCTTCTTGGCTACTGGGACCACTGGTGTTGTCCATGGACTCCTCCCAATTTTGGAAAGAATTCTTTCAGCCTCCGTGTGATCTAGCCAAATGGCTACTTTATCACAGATGCGGTAAGGAACTAGACAGGCTTTGCAAAACTTGTACATGGCAGTTTCATTTAACACTGTTGAACCCTTGATACGTTTGAGGTTTCCAATGCCATCATTGAACTCTACTGTGGCATCATCCGGTACCTTTCTTAATTCGCCTTTAGTGTCTCTTGCAGGGGATGTGGCATGCAAATAGTGATGGATTTTCAATCAAGTTGTAGCTGCCTCAGACAATCATGTCCCCACAATGCTGGCTCTCCTGTTTTCACCACATACAAGCCCAATGTGGCTTGTCGGTTGTTGTACCAATGTCATTTGTGCTTTTTTTGAAACTGGACTCGACTTTTTATCATTTACTCTGTGCAGTCCATTTATTTTTGTCTGCCTGACGTGCTCTTTGTACGAGTCCTACTTTTTTGCATTTTCCACAAGTTTTGCCTTTAAACTTACATTGGTCAGGTGATGTAAGCCCCTGCTACAACAGTAATACAACAGGTTTGGCCAGGCTGCTTTCTGTCTATACACTGCAATTTTGTTCACGTTCACTTTCATTCCTGACTGCCACCCAATTTTGTCTGTCTGCTGTTTTAATCGCTTTCTTGTAAGATTGCACAAACTAAATGATATGTCAGTGCATCATTAAACCCGTCATTGAACTGAGAATGCTCAATCTCTTCAATTCAGCCATGTACATTAAAATGGACTTCCCTTCTTTTTGATTCCACTAATGAAAGCCAAAGCCTTCTTCAATCAACATGGTTTCAGTTCTAAATCTTCCTCCATTACTTTCATGATATTAGCACAGATCATTTTAGCTGGTTTGGTTAGAGAGTCAAACTTCTAAGCAAACTGAATGCCTTTCCACCCAATGCACTCAGCAAAACTGGCATTCGCTTTTCACTGGCTTTTTCATTTGCTTCAAAATACTGCTCTATCTGCTCAGAATACAATATACAGTTATCACATGTGCAATCAAACGTGTCTACCTTTCCAGCCATTTCTGTTTTTTAAAATTTATTATCATCTGGTACCCATGCATTTCATCCATTTTCTGTCTTTTTTCTAAAACTCTACCTTCTCTGTCCCTTTCTGAAGAAAAAAAACACTGCTGCAATTTTTTAAAAACTGGAACATCTCACTGCGCTTTAACAGGTCTCGGGTTTATTTTAAAACTAATTCATTGCTACTGTTATGTTTTGAAACTCAAAAACATAAACCTAATCAAATGAAAAACATGGGAGACCAGGAGGTATGTGTCTACTTAGCTTTTACTTTTAGCAAGGCATACATTTATGATATGGTGGCATAATGATGTATGCTATTTACATATATTGCTTTTACATCTAACCTGTAATGGATTACTTAAACAAAGAATTCTTAATCTAGTTTATTGTCATTTAACTATATACATGTATATATTCTATATAACCATATAATATATAGAAAGGAGACAATATTTCTCTGAACCAGGGTGTAAAGCACAGTAGTACACACAACACACGATAACTTATGAAGGTAAGGATAAAACTTACAGATGAATCACACATAAATAACAAACTAAAGTGCATTAATATTAAATATTGTACAGAACAGATTAAAGGCTGGGAGAAGAAACTGTTTCTCATCCTGACTGTTCTTGTTTTTATGCATCGTAGTCTCCTGCCTGATGGTAGAAAGTCAAAGAGGATGTTGGATGGATGGGTGGGATCTTTAATAATACTAAAGGGCCTGCATATGCAGCGCTCCTGATAAATGTCTCTGATGGACAGTAAGGAGACCCCTATGAACCTCTTAGCTGTTCTCAAAGCCCTTTGTAGCGATTTCTGGTCCAATGTTTGAGTGCTCCCGTACCAGATGGAGATGCAACTTGTCAGGATGCTCTCAATGGTTCTCCTGTAAAATGCAGTTAAGAATGGGGGGGGGGCGCTGGGGGAACATTGCTTCTCAATCTTCTTAGGAAGTGGAGGCGCTGCTGTGCCCTCTTGTTCAGGGAGGTGATATTAAGGGACCAGGTGAGGTCATCCATGATATGAACTCCCAGGAACTTGGTGCACTTAACTCTCTCTACAGAGGAATCATGTACTTGCAGAGGGGATGGTTTGTCTGCACCTTCCTGAAGACCACAACGATTTCCTTTGTCTTCTCCATGCTCAGGCTTAGTTTGTTCTTCTCACACCAAACAACCAGCCGTTCCCCTTCCTCTCTATACTCCATCTCGTCATCGTTCTTGATAAGGCCAACCACTGCAGTGTCATCCATAAACTTGATACACGATTTGAGCTGGATCCAGCGTCACAGTCATGTGTCAGCAGTGGGAATGGCAGCAGGCTGAGTACACAGCCTTGGGGAGCACCAGTGCTCAGTGTAATGGGACTAGAGACGTCATTGCTCACACCCACTGACCGTTGCCTTACTGTTAAGAAGTCCAGTATGCAATTGCAGAGGCAGGTGTTGAGACCCAGTTTCCTGAACAGTTTCTGGAGTATGATGGTGTTAAATGCTGAACTGAAGTCCATAACCAGCAGTCTGGCATATGAGACCCCATTTTCCAGGTGGGACAGGACAGAGTGGAGGGCAGAGGTTATTGCATCGTCAGTGGATCGATATGAGCGATAAGTGAACGGGAAGTGTGTCCAGTGTAGCCGGGAGAAAGGCTTTAATGTGCTCCATGACCAGCCGCTCAAAGCATTTCATAATGGTTGATGTTAATGCTACTGGATGATAGTCATTTAGGCAGGTTACTGTCGCCCTCTTTGGCATTGGAATGATGGTAGCTGCCTTGAAAACTAAGGAGATAATGGATTGTTCCAGAGAGATGTTGAATATATCTGTCAGTACCTCCGTCAGCTGGGCTACACAGTCTTTCAAACAATACATTTACAATATTACTCAAATATTACTGAAATATTAAATACACAACACCATGACTGACAAGAGAAGTCAAAGACAACAAAAAAGCCAAAGAGAAGGTATAAAGTATTGGAAAAATTAGTTGGAAGATAGAGAATTGGGAAGCTTTTAATAACCAGCAGAAAGCAACTAAGAAAAACCATAAAGAGAGAAAAGATTAAATATGATGTAAGCTAGCCAATAATATAAAAGAGGATACAAAAAGCTTTTTCAGACATATAAAGGGTGAAAGAGAGGATCAGAGTGGGTATCAATCCTTAGTCAGACCCCACTTGGAGTACTGTGTTCAGTTTTGGTCACCTCACTATAGGAAGGATGTGGATACTGTAGAGAGAGTGTAAAGAAGATTTACGAGGATGTTGCATGGATTGGAGAGCACGTCTTATGTGAATAGGTTGCGTGAACTTGGTCTTTTCTCCTTGGAGCGATGGAGGATGAGAGGCAACCTGATAGATGTATATAAGATGATGTGAGGCATTGATCGTGTGGATAGCCTGAGGCTTTTTCCCAGGGCTGAAGTGGCTAACACGAGTGGGCATAGTTTTAAGGTGCTTGGAAGAAGGTACAAGGGGGATGTCAGAGGTAAGATTTTCCACACAGAGAGTGGTGGGTGCGTGAAATGCACTGCCAGTGACGGTGGTGGAGGCGGATACAACAGGGTCTTTTAAGAGACTCTTGGATAGCTACATGGAGCTTAGAAAAATAGAGGGCTTTGTGGTTGGGAAATTCCAGGCAGCTTCTAGAATAGGTTACGTAGTCAGCACAACATTGTGGGTTGAAGGACCTGTAATGTGCTGGAGATTTCTATGTTCTATGTTCACTGGAAAATGATGCTGCGGAGGTAGTAGTAGGGGACAAAGAAATAGCAGAGGAACTAATTAAGTATTTTGCTTCAGCCTTCACTGCAGAAGACATGAGCAGAATGCCAGAAATGCAAAAGTATCAAGGGGCAGAAATGAGTGTTGTTGCTATTACCAAGGAGGAAGTACTTGGGAAGCTGCAAAGTCTGAAAGTAGAAAAGCCACCTGAATAAAGATGGACTATACCCCAGGGTTCTGAAGGAGGTAGCTGAAGAGATTGCGGAGGCATGAGTAATGATAGTTGAAGAATCACTAGATTCTGGAATGGTTCTGGAGGACTGGAAAATTGCAAGTGTCACTTCACTCTTCAGGAAAGGAGGGAGGCAGAAAAAAACAATTATAGGCCAGTTAGTCCAACTTCAGTGGTTGGAAAGATGTTGGAGTTTATTATTAAGGATGAGGTTTCGGGATACTTGGAGGTCCAGGATAAAATAGGGCAAAGTAAGCATGGGTTTCTAAAGCAGAACAGAGTGTCAATAGATATTGTTTATTTGGATTTTCAGAAGGCCTTTGACAAGATGCCGCACATGAGGCTGAAGATAAAAGCCTATGTTATTATAGGAAAAGTACTAGCATGGATAGATGACTGGCTGACTTGCAGGGAGTAAGAGTGGGTATAAACGGGCTTTTTCTGGTTAGCTGCTGGTGACTAGTGGTGTGCTGCAGTGGTCAGTGTTGGAACTGATTCTTTTCATGTCATTGGTCAATGATTTGGATGAATGAATTGATAGCTTTGTGGCCAAGTTTGTGGACAATACAAAAGATAGGTGGAGAGGCAGATAATGTTGAGGAAGCAGGGTTCCTGTGGAAGGATTCCGACAGATTGGAGGATTGGGCAAAGAAGTGGCAGATGGAATATAGTGTAAGGAAGCGCATGGTCATACATGTTGTGGAAGGAATAAAGGCATGGACTATTTTCTAAATGGAGATAAAATTCAAAACTCAAAGATGCAGAGAGACCTGGGAAAACTTGTGCAGATCCCCTAAAAGTTAACTTGCAGGTTGAGTTGGTGGTAAGGTAGGCAAATGCAATGTTAGCATTCATTTAGAGAGGGCTAGAATATAAAAACAAGGATATAATGCTGAGGCTTTATAAGGCATTGGTCAGACTGCAGATGGAATATCATGAGCAGTTTTGGGTCCCTTATCTAAGAAAAATAAGCTGACATTGGAGGTCCAGAAGAGATTCACAAGAATGATCCAAGGAATGAAATATGAGGAGCATTTGGTGGCTCTGGGCCTAATCTTGCTGGAGTTTAGAAGAATGGAGTGGAGGATCTCATTGAAACCTATTGAATATTGACAGGCCTAGATAGAGTGGATGTGGAGAAGATTTTCCTATGATGGGGGAGTCTAGGATCAGAGTGCATATTCTCAGAATTGAGGGATGTCAATTTAGAACAGACGGGCAAAGTTTTTTTAGCCTCTGAGTGGGGTGATTCTGTAGAATTCACACGTACAGCTGTGCAGGCCAAGTCATTGGATATATTTAAAGCAGAGGCTGATAGGTTCTTGAGTAAACAGGGCGTCAAATGTTACAGGGAGAAGGCAGGAGAATGGGGTTGAGAGGGATAATAGATCAGCCATGATGGAATGGGGGAACAGGCTCAATGGGCCAAATGGCCTAATTCTGCTCCTATGCCTTATGGTCTTATGGATTTCTATAGTGCTATAAAGGCTCAATAATCAATTCCAGCTGTGTTGTACCATACTGATGTTTACACTGCACTGAAAACTCCTGAAACTAGTGAGACTATTTGCAACATTACTATACAGTATAGTGTTCCTTTAACTAAACAGTATGAGCAGCTTTAAATTCAAGTTGCATTCTCTGCCATTAGCACAACACCTGCTCTCCTGATTGGACCAAACCTACTTCAATTAATCTCTGGGGAGCTCTCTAAAATATTGATCCTTGTTGGAATTGATTCTACATTTAGGAAAATGCAGACACTGAAGAGGCCAGTTTGCAATCCTTATTACAAGTTATCCTTTTAATGGAGCAAGTGGGACAGCATCATTGCTTTTCATCTTCTTTTCTTTCCTATGTTGAAGCCTTCCACGTGTATGCATATTTCCACTTGGTTTCAGCCTGGTCCATATTTCTGTTTCTATTATGTCTTCTCCTGGATGCTAGGAGGATTTTTTCATCCTTCAAGCAGCCATGTCTATCTAGATGTCTGAGTATTTTTTTCTCACACACACACACACACACACATACGTTGTTGAGTTGGAGCTGAGAGTTCAGGTTATCAAATAAATTTGAATTGTGCGCAGTGATACCTTAAAGTAGAGGGCGAGGAGGAAAGATATAACACATCAGAGAAGCAGCCCAATTTTTTTTTATAACTGATAGAAGTGAGAACAATAATTGTGGAAACCTTTAATGCTCAAAGCACAAGCAACTTCAATAAAAACATACGGCACACCTGATGGTAGAGTGAAATATTTTTAAAGGATATTGAAAATAGTACTTTTCATTTAATGAGATTATTCCTGACCTGGTTTCAACCTCAGCTCTGCATTCTTGCTTACCCACAGTATACCTTTATAACCTTTGCCTATCAAATAGCTCTGTCTGTCTATGTTTACCTTAAAAATACACAAAGACAATTCCAGACTGTTCCAATGAGGAAAAGAATTCCAAAGACCTCCAACCATCTGAGAGAGAAAAGAAATCATCTCATCTCTACATTACGTAAACAGCATCTTATTTCAATTAAAAGAAATCAACTCTATGTCTTAGATTCTCCCATAGGAGGAAGCATTCCCATCAAATCCACATTTTCCCTGTCAAGGCCCCTCAGGATCTTATACATTTCAATGAGATCGCCTTTCACTCTTCAAAACTCCAAGCGTATCCTATACAGTCTTACCTCATAAAACAATTATTTCATTCTATATGCTGGCATTGTAAACCACCTTTGAACTGCTTTCAATACATTAGTGGTATTTCCTATCAATAGTATTGAAACATATTTTCCCCAAGAGGACCCCTCTTTACTTTGGGAATTGCTCTAGCCACATGGATTGATGTACTTCATAAAAAGGAACAGCAGGCAAGTCAGTATTTATATCTGCACACACTATTCTTGCCTCTGTAAAGGAAAATAAATAGCATATGCTGGGAATCTGAAACCTGGACAATTCTTGTGAAGGTTCTTTGACAGGAAATATTAACCTTGCTTCTCATTCAATGGATGCTTTGACATGCACAGCATTTCCTACATTTTCTGTTTTTAATTCTTATCTCAACGCTCTCTCCCTTTTCAAACTTTGAAACCAAATTCTGACTCTAAATACCTGGTTACAGGTTCATTATTTTCACAGTTCAGTGATTTCTGTTGATATCTTCAAAGGTTCTCTCCCTCCCCCTTTCCTCCTCTCTCTGAGATCTATGTCAGTTTGGGCGATCTTTCTCCTTACACTTTCTGTATTGTTCTTTTCAAAAAGTCTGTAAGACCAGGTAGAAAAGAACCTGCTCATACTGACTTTCTGAGCAATTGGCAATTAAAACAAAGTGAAACATACTTGGTGTAATAAACACACAGACAGTATCAAACAGTTTCTGGTAAAGCACACAGGAGTGGTTCATATTTATTGCAATGGTACATATTCAGTTTAAATATAAAATATCTTGATACATGTCATCTTGAAAAAGATAACATGATTTATGAACATTTGGACCATGCCACGTCCCTAATATTGACTGCATATGTTCAGTTCTGGAACACAAGACCTGAACACAACATTCTGGATTCAGTCATAGAGTACTAAAGTACAGAAACTGGCTCCTCGGCCCACCTAGTCCATGCTGACCCATTAATCTGCCTAGTCCCATCCAGCCACACCCAGACCATAGCCCTCCACACCCCTTTCATCCATGTACCTATCCAAAATTCTCTTAAATGTTGAAATTGACCTTGCATCCACCACTTATGCAGGCAGTTTGTTCCACAATGTCACCACCCTCTGAGTGAATTAGTTCCCCTCATGTTTCCCCTTTCACCCTTGACCCACGACCTCTGGTTGCAGTCTCATCCAACCTCAGCGGAAAAGCCTACTTGCATTTACCCTAACTATACCCGGCACAATTTTGTAAACCTCTTTCAAATCTCCTCTCATTCTTCTACGTTCTAGGGAATAAAGTCCTAACCTTAACCTTGGCCTATAAATCATGTCCTCATGTCTCGGCAAAATCTTGTAAATTTTCTCTGCACTCTTTCAATCTTACTTACATCTTTCCTATAGGGAGGTGACCAAAACTGCATACAGATCTCCAACTTAGACCATTGATTTATGAAGGTCAATGTGCCAAAAGATTTCTTTATGACCCTGTCTACCTGTGATATCAAATAGGCTCAATATAATTCAAAGTTCGAAGTTCAAAGTATAAAATAAATTTATTATCAAAGTACATATATATCACCATATACAACTCTGAAATTAATTTCTTGTGGGCATTCCTAGTAAATACAAGAAACAGAATGGTGGGGAGGGCTTTACTTGTGATGGACAGGACCGTATCCACTACGTTTTGTAGGGCTTTCCATTCAAGGGCATTGGTGTTTCCATACCAGTCTGCAGCCAGCCAATATACTCTCCACCACACATCTATAGAACTTTGCCAAAGTTTTAGATAACACGCCGAATCTTCGCAAACCTCTACGGATGTAGAGGCACTGCCATGCTTTCTTTCTAATGGTACTGATGTGGACCTAGACCAGATCCTCTGAAATTATAGCACCGAGGAATTTAGAGTTGTTGTCCCGTTCCACCGCTGAACCCCCATGAGCACTGGCTCATGGACCTTTGGTTTCCTCCTCCTGAAGTCAATAATCAGCTCCTTGGCCTTGCTGACATTGTAGCAATAATCCCAATTCTTGTACTCAAAACTGTTTGCAGTAAAGATCAATGTACTATGTGCTTTCCTAATAGCTTGCCGAACCTGCAAATTAACTTTCAGTGATTTGGGTACAAATCCCTCCAGACACCTACAACTTTCTCTTTCTTTTTCTTTTCTTTCTTTTTAAATCTCTTTATTGAGTAAGTATACAAAAAAGGTAAGCCATATAAACATTAATACAATGTTAAGGTATAATAAAATTCCAAAAGATATCAATACCAAAAAGAAATTACTACAAACAATGTAATTTAAACATAAGAAACCAAGATAACATAATAGTATACTAAATTTTATATATATCAATGGAAAAAAAAGAAAAAAAAACTCCAAAAAAAAAAACCCACCGTGCAGCTAACTAAAAGCAAGGCAAAGCAATGGGCTAACTTGAAACCAAACAGAGTTAAACTTAAAATCACGTCCTCAATCCCAACCTCCATTAAAAACAGTGAAAAAAAAACAAGAAGGGTAAATATTACATTAAATGAAAATATCGAATAAAAGGTCCCCAAATCTGTTCAAATTTAAATGAAGAATCATAAAGGTTACTTCTAATTTTCTCCAAATTCAAACATAAAATCGTCTGAGAAAACCAAAAAAAGGTAGTTGGAGCATTAAGCTCTTTCCAATGTTGTAAAATACATCTTTTCGCCATTAAAGTAAGAAATGCAATCATTCTACGGGCTGAAGGGGAAAGATTACTAGAAATTTTAGGTAGTCCAAAGATAGCAGTAATAGGGTGAGGAGAGATATCTATATTTAATACCTTAGAAATAATATTGAAAATATCTCTCCAAAAAGTTTCCAAAGTAGGGCAAGACCAAAACATATGAGTTAAAGAGGCTATCTGCCCCGAACATTTATCACAGAAAGGATTAATATGCGAGTAAAAACGCGCAACTTTCTCTTATTTAAAAACATATCCATTCTTTCTATTTTTCTGCAGTAGTTGATGATGTCTCATTCAGCCATGTCATTTGACACACTTCTGCCATTTACTCAGCCTCTCTGAATCCCTTTAAAACCTCTCTGCATCCTCTTCACAGTCCATATTGTGGCCGAACTTAGAACCATCAACAAACTTCAACATAACATCCCTCTTCCCCGCATCCAAATAGCTGCTTAGTGCAAAAATGATCCTTTTATCATCAGTCTGTTAACTAATCCTCAGTCCACGCCAGTCTATTACTGAAAATAAGACACACTTTAATTTTGTTTAATATTTCTGGAGTTGCACTTCATTGAAAGGGATCTGTAAGTCTAACTACACCATATTAACTAATTTATCCTATACTGTATATTCTGATAGTTACAACCTCAAAATACCCCAAACGATTTGGCAAATGTAATTTCCCACTCATCAGTCCATGGTGGCATTACCCAGGCACAGCTAGAAGAGGGTACAGGGACACAGTGAGTGAAGCTACTGCCTCACAGCT
The DNA here is from genome assembly GCF_963921235.1 of Mobula hypostoma. NCBI lineage: Eukaryota > Metazoa > Chordata > Chondrichthyes > Myliobatiformes > Myliobatidae > Mobula > Mobula hypostoma. The sequence goes on along the minus strand of NC_086108.1, from coordinate 52,238,160 downwards.
TTGGCCACCAAGGTTCAATCCTGGCCTCGGGTGTAGACTGAATGCTCTCCCCGTGACCATAGGCTTCCTCCAGGTGCTCCAGCTTTCCCCTAACCCCCAACCCAAAAAACACTGGGTTTGATGGTTAACTGGCCACTGTAACTTGTAACTTGTTTTTATACATGTAATAGAATCAGGAATTTGGGGGGGGGAGGGGGGGAGAGGTGGTTGAGGTGGAGGGCAGGGGAAGCTTGATGGGAATGTGGGGAAAATAAAAGACAGGATTAGTGTAAAAGGGTGCTTGACGGGTGTAATCCTCTGCCGAATATGGAGATTTATTCAATTATCAGTATCACTGCTTAATGGTAAAAAGCCTTTTGCTTCAGACTGCAGTTTTAATTTGAAACCTAATAAATAGAATAAACTTAAACACGAGGAAATCTGCAGATGCTGGAAATTCAAGCAACACACACAAAATGCTGGTGGAACGTAGCAGGCCAGACGGTATCCATAGGAAGAAGCACAGTCGACATTTTGGGCTGAGACCCTTCGTCAGGACTAACTGAAAGAAGAGATAGTAAGAGATTTGAAAGTGGGTTGGGGAGGGGGAGATCCAAAATGATAGGAGAAGACAGGAGGGGGAGGGATGGAGGTAAGAGCTGGAAAATTGACTGGCAAAAGGGATACAGAGCTGGAGAAGGGGGAGGATCATGGGACGGGAGGAGAGGATCATGGGATGGGAGGAGAGGAGCACCAGAGGAAGATGGAGAGCAGGCAAGGAGTTATTGTGAGAGGGACAGAGAGAGAGAAATAAAGGGGGAAATAAATAAATAAGTAAATAGATAGATAAACAAAGGATGGGGTAAGAAGGGGATGAGGGGCATTAAGGGAAGTTAGAGAAATCAACGTTCATGCCATCAGGTTGGAGGCTACCCAGACGGAATATAAGGTGTTGTTCCTCCAACCCGAGTGTGGCTTCAGCTTGACAGTAGAGGCCATGGATAGACATATCAGAATGGGAATGGGATGTGGAATTAAAATGTGTGGCCACTGGGAGGTCCTGCTTTCTCTGGTGGACAGAGTGTAGGTGTTCAGCGAAACGGTCTCCCAGTCTGCATTGGGTCTCACCAATATATAGAAGGCCACACCAGGAGCACCGGACGCAGTATATCACACCAAAAACTTAAGTCAAGTTTTTGCCAGCCTCAGATGATGTCTTTAAGGACTGCTGATCTGTTTGCTTGGTCATAGATTTGTACAGCACAGAACTGGGTCATTTGCCCATCTCACCAATGCTGAATGTGATGCCTCTACATAATTCCTTTAGCACTGCATCACTCTGCTTCGTTCCTATCCAAGTACCTGTCCAAATGCACTTTAAACATTCCAATTTATCTCCCTTTACCACTTCCTCTGGCAGCTCATTCCATATAATCACCAACTGCTGTGTGAAAAACCTGCCCCTCAGATCACCTTTAAATTTCTCCCCTCTCACCTTAAAAATATATCCTCAAGTTTTAGACTCCCTCACCTGAGGAAAAAAAGACTTAGATTATTTAACCCGTTTACGTTCCTTACAATTTTATAAACTTTCAGGAGATCATTCACTCAGCCCTCTACATCCCAGTGAGAATAAGCCTCCATTTATAAGTTCTACATTCCAGGTAAAATCCTAATGAATCTCTTCTGTATTCTTTCTAACTGTACCACATCCTTCCCAAAGTGTGGCGACCAGAACTATACACAATGCTCCTAATGTGTCCTGACTAATGTTTTGTACAGCTACATTGTGACATCCCACTTCTTATACTCAATGCCTTAGCATTATTCACCCCGTGTCACCATTCTCAGAGAGCTATGGACTCACACTCCAATGTACCTCGGTATATCAACATACCCCAGGCTTTTGCCAGTTACTGTGTATGTCCTTTTAACAACTGCCTTCCCAAATCACATCGCCTTACACTTATCTGGATTAAATTCCAGATGTTCCACCCAACCTTCCCACTGATTTATATTCCTCTGTATCCTTTCACAATCTTTGCTACCTGTGATTCCACTTTTGTACCATATTTCATCACCACATTTTGCAGACTGCAGTCATTCACATTTCAAATCTGAAAAGAGGTGCAGTACTGGAATTAGAAGTTCCTTATCAGTGAATTATAGATGTCATAATGATTTCAGTGCATGACCTGTAGCAGCTCTAAAGAAAATGGGCTTGTTGCACTTCTGTTGCAAAATGTACAGTACACTTCCAATCGTACTATTGAGAAATACCAATGAATTCAACGTTTTTGCTTTTGCAAGTCCTTTTACACAGAATACCTACAGTTTTCTAACTAAAAGAAAAACTCCATATCCAGTGCCTTCTCAAGTTACACACAAATTAAACCTACTTCACTCCAATTTCTTCAAATGATGTTGTCTAAAAATGTTATCACTACACACATTTATTCTGAAATTCCAGCCAGTATTGCACAGATAATTCATGCTTGAGGGTGTTCTCTAGGGCTGAATCCACAGAGGTGTGGATTCCAATGTAAATGTATAAGAGAGACAGTAACTGAGTCCAGTCACTCCAGTGCATCTTAAATTTTTTCCTCCATTTATACTTCCTTTGTTGTTGCATAATCAGGTACAATCACAAACTGGAGTGCACAAAAAGGGTGTCAAGATTATTATCAAGTTTCTTCAGCTGACAATAATTTCTTTACAAATGCAATAAACCTCACATAGCACAGGTTTGTCTTATATTCATCTCCCTGCCAAGATTAACTACAATTGTGCAAAGAGCACCCAGAAGGAATTTAACATCTGAATATTACAATCACAGTATTCATACACTAAAGTCATCAGACCACTTAGTGAGCCTTGCTCATGTCTCTAAGCATCAGTGCCTTACCTGGCAATAAATAGCTCCTGGTCACTTTTGCTATCCAAAGGAACTCCTGCAATGTATGTAAGCAATTACAGCAAAACATTAGTAAATTACTAAATCTATTTCAATGACCAATTAAGCCAAATGTACAGACAAAACATTGTTAGCTATCACAAATTAAAGAACAAGGATTTATCATTTATCCAAAAAAGAAACTCAGTGAAGGCACCTGCCTCTGGGTCTGCAGGCTGTCCATTGTATATTTGTATGCTGTAGCACTTACTTTTTCTTCGCAGTTATTTTGTAAATAATACTATTCTTTGCACTTCTGGTCAGATGCTAATTGCATTTCATTGGCTTTGTATCTGTACTCGGCACAATGACAATAAAGTTGAATCTAATCTAATCTAATATTCTTAGCCCACACTTCAGCCCAAAACTGAAGGAAGACTGTGATTATGGACCTGTCATATTTTGAATGAGACTGATACACCAAGTTTCTATTCAAGTGGACATGAAAAATCTCAAGAGCTAAGAGTTCCTCCTAATACCTTTACCAACACATATCCTTTAAACAATAACCAAAATACATTACTTGGTTATTTGTTTTGATGGATGAGATTCTGCTAGAGTCTACTCAACAATTTTATACTGCTCACTCTGAAATGCCTTGAACTGTCATGAGATCTGAAGAATGCAATCTAATGCAATCACTTCTTTTTCATGATTGCTTTGTTGCTACTTTGGTTGAGATTAGTTAATGTCAGTCTGAATGTGGATAGGAGATTGGGTCTCATTGCAAAATGGCATGACTGTGCAATCTGTTTAATTGTTTAGCCATCGGAATTGCTTGGGACTTAAGTGAAGAGCTCATAGCAATTTTCTGTCTGAATTGGACACGACAAGTATGTAACAGTACATCATATAACGATGCCATTAAAAATGCCAGTTCAAGGAAAATAGAAAAACAACTTACGACCAGCCAGCTTATGAGTGATCCTCTCTGCCAGTTGGCTTCCTTGTGCTAACTGATCTCGGAAGCTCTGTCCCATATAGTAATCAATATCATTTGCTCTTAGCAACTCCTCAAAGGACTTGGTGGTATCGCCTAGGTGTTGTTTCAGAATATGGCAGACACCTCTGCCTTCACGCATCTTCTGACGGAGGTGGGAGAGCTCTCGAGCTTGGATCTGGATCAAACAGTTGTATTTCCTGGAGTGCAAAGCAGAATTGAATATGAGAAAGAGGTAGGGTAAAAGATCGGATGGAAAGTAAGGTACAGACATGATGATGTCCTAAGGTTGTGGAATCAATTCATTTCAAATCTATGCTAATGTTTAGTGCAATACCAAGAAAGTACTGTATTGTAGAGTGTCACAACTTTCAAATGTATCTTAAAACTAAATTTCTGGTCTGAAAGGCATCAAAGATCCTATGTTACAAAATTCAAGGCTTGGTTGGGATTTCTTCCAGTATTCTGAATGATCTTCCTCCCTCAAACAATGTCACCAGAAAAAAAATCTGATTATTCAGTTCAATGTAATTACTATAATCTTGTTGACTGTAAAATTACTTCGAAGGTGTCTAAAATTCAGAAATGATGAGGCAAATAATTCCTTTTATTCTTCAATGTGAAAATGAATGGAGACTTCCAAAGATGGCATCATTGTCTCAAATTATATTTATGATGAGACAAGTTCTTAATACGTGGAACAGAATGTAAGGAAAAGGTATCCAGTTTAGGATAATGCATTTAATTAAAGACCTCTCTGGCTTTCCTGTAGTGAAATCACTCTTACATGGAATTCAGAATACAACACAGTGACAACTGAATGAGAATGAAATCCATATGCAAGCAGAATTAGTGGTTCAAAGTTGAAAGTACATTTATTATCGAAGTATGTATACAATATACAACCCTGAGATTCATCTCCTTTCAGGCAGCCACAAAACAAGAACCCAAAAGAACCTATTAAAAAAAAAATGACAAACACCCAATGTGCGTGCGTGTGTATATATATATATATATAGATATAGATAGATAGTCAAGAACTTTCCATCCATTTAGTTTGATTATAATGGAAATATAACAGTGGGATACAAACACTACAAACTCCAATTTTAAATAGTTAAATATTCATTCTATAAAATTAACCAAGGATAACATTTGTCAATTTATATTGCTAGATTTCTACAGCAGACTTAATATTCAATGTGTTAAGGAGAAATCAGTTAGGTTCACACTCAGTACCATCTAAAACCCATTGACCAGAGTGTTGATCTCCATAGGCAAGGCAAGATGAAGCTCAATAATGATGAAGCCCACTGATCAAAACAGCACCTATAATGGCCTCTTTGACAAGATACTGGACAGCTGCTTAGGTAGAAAGAATTACATTCAACATATGTAACTGCTTTCAAGTGAGGAGCAACATTGTAAGATGAAAGTAAAAACAATAGTAGTTAATAAAAGAATGTTTTGATAATATTTACCCTGACCAGGAAGCAATTTTATCTGATGTATTTTCCATTTTTGCATGCTTTAGCTGTGATTCTAGAGTGGTAACCCTGTGAATGAGCTTCTTTATTTCCATGTTGGACTGTGTCATTGGTGGGTACTGGTCACCTCCATCAGACTGCCAAGTATCTTCATCATCTTCCAGCTCATCAAGCTGCAATGCTTCAAATACATCACCTTGGGCCTGTGCTTTCTCCAGACTGGAGGCATAATCACTAGTCATCGAGAAGGAGCGGATCCGAGACTGCAGGCTGCGGATGACCTTGTCAGATTTAATCAGTTGGGCTTTGAGGTCATTGATATGTTGATGGAGGGTGGCAATTTCATCAGGTTTCCCGTCATTTTCAAAAGTAAGCTCCCTCCTCAGGCAAGACTTGATTGAAAGTGGAAGTGAAAAGACAGGATGGGAGGCTGAGAAGTGTGGTTTCCCTTGGGTAAAGTGTCGCTGGGTCATTTTCTTCATGGAGGATGGGTATAAGTGTTCTTGTAAATCAACTTCACCATACTCTGCATTTGGTAAAGAAAAACAAATTAAATTAATTTCTTTCTTGCATACAGATCATTTCTCTTTGAGATTAGATACAGTTTGTCTCGAGTTTAATTTATTCTTCCTCGAACTGCTGAGTGTTAATAATTCAGCTCTTGGTTATCCCTTATTATTTTACCCATGAAACCATGGGTCGTGTGTGTGCCTGGATAGCTGTGGGGTTGTCTGAACATAACACACAGCACACCCAAGTTTAATTATGCCCTTTCTCAATTTGTCAGCCACTGAACTCTAATTCATGTAAGAGTATGTTACATCGCCACAAACTTAACCTTGTGCCGCCACATACTGTATGTTGTGACAACCACTGACTTTTCCAGTTTTATTAAAACAGACTGTGCAAAATATTTGATGTATGTGCCAAAAATACACCAGTGTTGGGATCTCAAAAATTGTTATAGTTTATCATTTAATACAAAATTGTGTAAAGAAAAAAATGGTCTGACAATGGACCTTCATTGTCTTTGAGAGTCATCTTGTGTTCATTTTTATAAGGTACTTACAGGGGCGATGCAACAAAAATAGAGTTTTCCTTACGATTTCACTAAATTCAACAAGTTTATATTGTGGTTGATGGAAGAAATAGGAGTCTATTTGTCATAAACAAGTGAGAAAGAGCAGCATTAAATGAGCCAGTATTCAGCCATTCACAGAAAGTATGTGGATTATTTATTTATTGGTTTCACACTTTGAAATGAACAAATCACTACAGTAGCCTTCAATACAATAGTTTTATTTTCTTTTGTCAGGCCTCAGATGGCATTTAAATTGGGCAAGACATTCACAGTTCTTTGACTTACAATCCTTTACATGGTCACTTCTGTTTATATAATGAGGTAAGCCCAATACTTCCAGTGGGAAGAATGGAAATATAGAGGAAATTTGTTGGCTAAATGCTATCTGAATTCATAGGCTGGTTGGCAAGAAGACCAGTGCCAAAAGGCTCCAAGAAGAGATCTTTGAAAATGCTCAATGGCCATTGATTAAACTGTTAGGTGGACTTCAGACCATGTCTCATTGGGTTGTTTCAGATAAATTTAATTCAAAATTCAAAATTTAGACTGATTTAAACTTGTTAATAAAGTATCCAATCTCTCTGAAGCAGGATATTTGCTTGATTTAAGTATCCTGAATCTAGAAATAGTAACAAGTGTGTGTCCACAGCAGAAAAATATGATGTTCCTTTTTCAGTCCTTTGAGAAAGCTTTCAGTTTCCCCATTCACCACACACCTCAACATGGGCTCTCTCCTAACTGTGTCTTGCTTTCTTCCTAATCTTCTTTTCTGCTGCCTTTGGCAGGCTGTCTATTTTGCCAGTGGATGACTACAAAACAAAATGAAAATCCTGCCCTGGTTATCAGAATATTTGTCTCCTGTGTTTATTGGGAATCTAGGCTATTTTTTCCCTCATCTACACCTCAGTGGCCTCTAAGTGACACCAAGGATATCAAGAAGCTCCATCCAATCAAGCCTGGCTTATTACTATTAATCCAATTCCTCAAAAGAATGTAACAAGAGCATTTCTTACCTTCATGAAGCATCATGTTCATAAAAAGAAAGCATCTATTTATTAGTCAATTGGATTATGCATTGCAAATTACTCAGAATGTTCTCTGCAGACTGCATTCGAAGACCACATCAGAGTGTTGTATTCAGTGCAGAGTATGGCTATTTGTACTTCTCAGGACTAAAACTTTTTAGCAAAGTTTACAAAATTAATATTTAAAATACCAAATTTTGCAATTTTTAAAATATGCCACAACTGAAATTTTCCCTGTTGTTTGTCTTCTGATAACAGAGGAGCAAGATCATGTCACAAAGGATTGATTGTGGTAGGGATGATGTCGTGGAATGACCCAAGGTTAGATATTACAACTTAAAACATTTATTTGCCATTTCTGCTGAAGTGCTGTTGTTAGATTCCGCAAGATCTCTGAATTCAAGACCTTTCTACACTACTCCACTCTCCTCATCTCCCTGTAAAAATACATCCTGTTAATTCTATTTCTCTTTTCACAGACATTTAACCCACTATAACCTTAACTTGCTTGTCCAAGTAATATTTGTATTTCCTTACATTTGAGGCCAATCGACATAGAATCTATCCCAGCTCTCAAAGCAATCCCATCATACCCCACATACTTCTCAGATCAAACGTAAAGGGACAATACACTATAATGGCAAGGCACAACGGCTAGAGGGATCTTGGGGTAATGTTCAAGGTGCCTCTGATAGCTATGCAGGTCGATATGCTGGCAAAGAAGGTAAATTGTATGCTTGCCTTTCTTAGATGAGGAATTGAGTTAAAAGTTGAGAAGTAATGTTGCAGATTTATAAAACTCTGGTTAGGTCACATCTGGAGTATTGATTTATTTCTAGGTCATCTCATTATGAGATAGACGTTGAGGTTTACCATAATGCTTTCTGATTGGGAGGGCAGATGCTATAAGGACAACTTGGGTTGTTTTTTTTTGGAGCAGCGGAGGCTGAGGGCAGATCTGATATACGGTCAAAAGATTAGAACCATAGAACACTACGGCACAGAAAACAGGCCATTCGGCCCTTCTCGTCTGTGCCGAAACATTATTCCGCTAGTCCCATTGACCTGCATCCAGTCCATAACCCTCCAGACCTTTCCCATCCATGTACCTATCCAATTTATTCTTAAAACTTAAGAGTGAGCCCGCATTTACCACGTCAGATGGCAGCTCGTTCCACACTCCCACCACTCTCTGAGTGAAGAAGTTCCCCCTAATATTGATTGGCACCTGATTAGTTCCAATGGTTTAGACGGGGCAGAGTTTGTTAAGTGTGTCCGGGACAGATTCCTGTCACAGTATGTTGACAGGCCGACAAGGGGGAATGTCATACTAGATCTAGTATTAGGTAACGAACCGGGTCAGATCACAGATCTCTCGGTGGGTGAGCATCTGGGGGACAGTGACCACTGCTCCCTGCCCTTTAGCATTATCATAGAAAAGGATAGAATCAGAGAGGACAGGAAAATTTTTAATTGGGGAAGGGCAAATTACGAGGTTATAAGGCTAGAACTTGCGCGTGTGAATTGGGATGATGTTTTTGTAGGGAAATGTATTATGGACATGTGGTTGATGTTTAGGGATCTCTTCAAGGATGTTAGGGATAAATTTGTCCCAGTGAGGAAGAGAAAGAATGGTAGGGTGAAGGAACCATGGGTGACAAGTGAGGTGGAAAATCTAGTCAGGTGGAAGAAGGCAGCATACATGAGGTTTAGGAAGCAAGGATCAGATGGGTCTATTGAGGAATATAGGGTAGCAAGAAAGGAGCTTAAGAAGGGGCTGAGGAGAGCAAGAAGGGGGCATGAGAAGGCCTTGGCGAGTAGGGTAAAGGAAAACCCCAAGGCATTCTTCAATTATGCGAAGAACAAAAGGATGACAGGAGTGAAGGTAGGACCAATTAGAGATAAAGGTGGGAAGATGTTCCTGGAGGCTGTGGAAGTGAGCGAGGTCCTCAATGAATACTTCTCTTTGGTATTCACCAATGAGAGGGAACTTGATGACGGTGAGGACAATTTGAGTGAGGTTGATGTTCTGGGGCATGTTGATATTAAGGGAGAGGAGGTGTTGGAGTTGTTAAAATACATTAGGACGGATAAGTCCCCGGGGCCTGACAGAATATTCCCCAGGCTGCTCCATGAGGTGAGGGAAGAGATTGCTGAGCCTCTGGCTAGGATCTTTATGTCCTCGTTGTCCACAGGAATAGTACTGGAGGATTGGAGGAAGGCAAGTGTCGTCCCCTTGTTCAAAAAAAGTACTAAGGATAGTCCAGGTAATTATAGACCAGTGACCCTCACGTCTGTGGTGGGAAAGCTGTTGGAAAAGATTCTTAGAGATAGGATCTATAGGCATTTAGAGAATAATGACCTGATCAGGGACAGTCAGCATGGCTTTGTAAAGGGCAGATCATGTCTAACAAGCCTGATAGAGTTCTTTGAGGAGGTAACCAGGCATATAGATGAGGGTAGTGCAGTGGATGTGATCTACATGGATTTTAGTAAGGCATTTGACAAGGTTCCACACGGTAGACTTATTCAGTAAGTCAGAAGGCATGGGATCCAGGGAAATTTGGCCAGGTGGATTCAGAATTGGCTTGCCTGAAGAAAGCAGAGGGTCATGGTGGAGGGAGTACATTCAGATTGGAGGGTTGTGACTAGTGGTGTCCCACAAAGATCGGTTCTGGGACCTCTACTTTTCGTGATTTTTATTAACGACTTGGATGTGGTGGTAGAAGGGTGGGTTGGCAAGTTTGCAGACGACACAAAGGTTGGTGGTGTTTTGGATAGTGTAGAGGATTGTCAAAGATTGCAGAGAGACATTGATAGGATGCAGAAGTGGGCTGAGAAGTGGCAGATGGAGTTCAACCTGGAGAAGTGTGAGGTGGTACACTTTGGAAGGACAAACTCCAAGGCAGAGTACAAAGTAAATGGCAGGATACTTGGTAGTGTGAGGAGCAGAGGGATCTGGGGGTACATGTCCACAGATCCCTGAAAGTTGCCTCATAGGTAGATAGGGTAGTCATGAAAGCTTATGGGGTGTTAGCTTTCATAAGTCGAGGGACAGAGTTTAAGAGTCGCGAGGTAATGATGCAGCTCTATAAAACTCTGGTTAGGCCACACTTGGAGTACTGTGTCCAGTTCTGGTCGCCTCACTATAGGAAGGAAGCATTGAAAATGGTACAGAGGAGATTTACCAGGATGCTGCCTGGTTTAGAGAGTATGCATTATGATCAGAGATTATAGGAGCTAGGGCTTTACTCTTTGGAGGGGAGGAGGATGAGAGGAGACATAATAGAGGTATACAAGATATTAAGAGGAATAGATAGAGTGGACAGCCAGCGCCTCTTCCCCAGGGCACCACTGCTCAATACAAGAGGACATGGCTTTAAGGTAAGGGGTGGGAAGTTCAAGGGGTATATTAGAGGAAGGTTTTTTTACTCAGAGAGTGGTTGGTGCGTGGAATGCACTGCCTGAGTCAGTGGTGGAGGCAGATACACTAGTGAAATTTAAGAGACTACTATACGGGTATATAGAGGAATTTATGTTGGGGGAGGGGTTATATGGGAGGCAGGATTTAAGGGTCGGCACAACATTGTGGGCCAAAGGGCCTGTACTGTGCTGTACTATCCTATGTTCTATGTTCTAAACCTTTCCTCTTTCACCCTAAAGCCGTGTCCTCGCGTCCATCTCTCCTAATCTAAGTGGAAAGAGCCTATTCACATTTACTGTCTATACCCCTCATAATTTTGTAAACCTCTATCAAATCTCCCTTCATTCTTCTACGCTCCAAGGAATAAAGTCCTAACCTGTTCAATCTTTCCCTGTAACTCAACTCCTGAAGACCCAGCAACATTCTAGTTAATCTTCTCTGCACTCTTTCAATCTTACTATTATGTGATTATGAGAGGCATTGATGGATAACCAGTATCTTTATCCCAGGGTTGAAATGCCTAATACCATTGGGTATGTGTTTAAGGTGAGAGGGGGCAGGTCCAAAGGAGATGTGCAGAAAATGGAATAGTGGGTGGCTGGAATGTGTGTCAGGGAGGCAAATACAATAGGGGCTGTTAAGTACATGAACGTGTAAGAAACAGAAGGATATGGACACTGTAAACTGAAGGGATTAGTTTAGTTGGGCATTTGATTTGCTAACTACATCACCACCTTGGACCTCTGCAAGGGGTATTGGCCTGTCCCCCTGGAGAGCCAGTCCCGGCCCCTCACTGCATTCAGGACCCTTCTAGGCCTCTTTTAGTTCACAGTGATGCCCTTTGGCTTACATGGTGCCCCAGCCACATTCCAGAGGCTTATGGACAGAGTGCTGCAAGGTTGTGAGGAACATCCAGTGTTATATCTCAGCAGGAAACTTCTGCCCCGTGAAACCTGGTACTCCACAATCGAGAAGGAGTGTCTAGCAATCAAGTGAGCATTGCACAGCCTCAGGTACTACCTTCTTGGGAGGGAGTTTGACCTCCAGACGGACCACAGAGCCCTGACCTGGATCCAGACAATGAAGGATCGGAATGCCAGGGTAACTAGGTGGTACCTGGAACTTCAACCTTTCAGGTTCTGTGTGCGGCATAAAGCAAGCAAGGAGAACATCACAGCGGACTTCCTGTCAAGACTGCCAAACATTGCCACTGCAGGAGAGGAGGGTGGTAATGTGACGAAGGCTCGTCACTGATTATGGACGGCAGATGGCGTACTCAGTAAAACACTCATCCCCAGCAGTAATAGTGACTGGGTCTGAACCAGAGCTGCTGCATGGAGCTGTCTCATGGAGGCAGCAGAACCTGCACAGGTGTGCTGATGGTGGAGGATACCATCTTTAATTGGATAATTGAGTTAATTAGCTTTTGGTTGGTCTAGGGGGAGGGGCTTAGCAGTTATAAGCCTCAGGTTACCAAGGCTTCGGGGTTAGTTTTCTTTTGTGTTTAGTCTGAGGGTAGCTATATATATTGTTTTTTTTTTCCAGTTTTTGTCTTGTTTTGAGGTAGAAAAAAGCACATCAATCTAGTTTTGTGACTCAAGCCATCTTGTTATTTTTCTTAAACAATTGACCCACAGTTTTTTGTTACAGTCTGGCACAACACTGTGAGCCAAAGGGCCTGTTCCTTTTCTGTATGTTCACATGCAAGGTTCTCCAAACCATAGTGACCCATAATTAGGTTCAGTGGTGGAACACAAGTACCCTGAAATTTCTATGTGACTTCATCTTAAGTATTGGTTTAGTTTTTCTATTAGGAATTCTTAACCTTGCATTTTTCATTCACTGTGGTAAATAAGTTGCAAAGAGTGGCAAGCATGTAGACTGCCAATCTCCCAGTTATCGGGTAACCAGATAGAACTAGTTGACTGATGTTACAGTCATCTGTTTCAAGAGGCATTCACTCCCCTCAGATTATGTGCTACCTGTCCTGTCAGTCACAAGAAACAGAAGGGAAGCAGCAATCATAAGTGAGAGTAAGAGGAGCTTTAGCCTTGTACGTCTCAAACAGAAATGAAATCCTTTCCATTTTCTGTGAACAGTATCAACGACTACAGAAAGGATGATGACCCTTTCGAGACCTATAGTAGTGATGAGGGACAGCATAGTTGGGAGGAATAGATACTGTTCTCTGAAGCATGAGTATATGTTGTAAACAACGTGTGGGCTGCCAGGCTTAAGGACATCTCTTCAGGCTGCAGAGGAACTTGGAGCGGAAAGGGAAAGGTCGATCTGTTATCTTGTGGGAACGCAGAACACAGGTAGGACTAAAAAGAAGGTTCTGCTGAAGAAGTATGAGTGGCTGGGGTCCAAATTAAAAAGCTATCAGAAGTTAGAGTTAGTGATGAGGATAATCATTTAAAGGTATTACTTGAACAATATACAAATTGGCATAGGTCAATAAAATGTAGGAAACTAAACAGAAAAGTCAAGGCAATAGTGCAGGCAGCAAAATGAGAACCAGTAACCAGAGTGTGCTAGAAAAGAATAGAATGCATAAATACTAGCATGCTTGTAACTAATGTCATGATGAACCATGAGATCCACAATCTGCTGATGGCCAGATCAGAGGAATTCAGGTCTGGTGACCAAGAAAGATACTAGAGGTCCAGGTATGTTCTCCGAAAGTACCTCCTCACGGGCGAAGTGGCAATTCTGGACTAAACTTGAATCAATGAAGGATGCTCCACAGCCATGGAAGGGTCTGAATGCTATCACCTCTTACAGAGAGAAACTAAGTGACATAGGTGACAACAGGGCTTTGCTTCAGGATGAGCTCAATGCCTTCTATGCTCACTTTGACCATCAAAACATGGAGGAATCTTCACAAACTCCCACAGCCCCTAATGACCCTGTGACTCAGTCTCTGACACCAACGTGAGAGCATCCTTCAGAGGGTGAACCCATGGAAAACTTCCAGCCTAGGTGGGATAACCGGCTGAGTACTAAAGACCTGTGTTAACCAACTGGCTGGAGTGTTTTTAGATATTTTTAACCTCTCACTTCAGCAGTCTGAGGTACCCACCTGCTTCAAGCAGGCTTCAGATATTAGTGCCCAAGAAGAAAGTGATGACCTGCTTCAATAACTATCATTCAGTGACAATTACACCACTGTGCTGAAGTGCTTTGAGAGAGTGGTGATGAAACATATCAACTCCTGCCTGAGTAGTGACTTGGATCTGATCCATTTTGCCTACCAGCACAGCAGTTACACAGCAGATGCTATTTCACTGGCTTTTCACTCAACCCTGGAACATCTGGACAACAAAGATATATACATCAGGATGCCCTTTATTGACTACAGTTTGGCATTCAATACTATCACCTCCTCAGAACAAATCAATAAGCTTCAAGACCTTGGCCTCAATACCTCCTTGTGCAAGTGGATCCTCGATTTTCTCACTTGCAGACCCCAGCTTGGATTGGCAACAAAATCTCCTCTACAATCTCCATCAGCACCACAACACTGTGTAGTTAGCCCCCTGCTCTACTTGCTTTAAATGTATGATTGTGTGGCTAAGCACAGCTCCAACGGCATACTTAAGTTCGCTGATGACATTACTGTTGTAGGTGATGAATCTAATGGGAGATTGAAAATCTGGCCGAGTGGTGCCACAACCACCACCTCTCACTCAATGGCAGCAAGACCAAGGAGCTGATAATTGACTCCAGGAGGAGGAAACTGGAAGTCCATGAGCCAGTCCTTATCAGGGCATCAGAGGTGGAGAGGGTCAGCAACCTTAAATTCCTCGGTGTTATCATTTCCGAGGAACTGTCCTGGGCCCAGCACATTAGTGCAATAACAAAGAAAGTACTGCCGTCCCTTTACTTTCTTAGAAGTTTGTGAAGATTCAGCATGACATCTAAAACTTTGACAATCTTCTATAGGTGTGTGGTGGAGAGTATACTGACTGGCTGCATCACTGCCTGGTGTGGAAACACCAATGCCCTTGAATGGAAAATCCTACAAAATGTAGTGGATACGGCCCAGTCCATCACAGGTAAATCCCTCCCCACTACTGAGCACTTCTACACCAGCATGAGCCCACCTACACAGAGCGCTGTCGCAGGAAAGTAGCATCCATCTTCAGGGATCCCTACCACCCACGTTATGCCCTCTTTTCATTGCTGCCATCAAGAAGGTGGTACAGAAGCCCAAGGACTCACACCACCAGGTTCAGGAACAGTTATTACTTCTCAGCCATCAGGCTCTTGAACCATAGGGCATAACTTCACTTGCCCCATCACTGAACTGTTCCCACAATCTATGGACTCAATTTCAAGGACTCTTCATCTCTGTTATTAATACATTATTTATTTATTATTTTTTCTTTTGTATTTGCACAGTATATTGTTTTTTGGTGTTTGTCCACCCTGTTGGGTGCAGTCTGTCATTGATTCTATTATGGTTCTTGTATCTACTGAGTATATCCACTAAAAAACAAATCTCAGGGTTGTATAGGGTGACATATATGTACTTTGATAATAAATTCAATTTGATCTTTGAATAGGGGAAAGCATTTAAAAATAGAACTGTGTGTTCTTTATGTGAATGC
The DNA here is from genome assembly GCF_963921235.1 of Mobula hypostoma. Classification (NCBI taxonomy): domain Eukaryota; kingdom Metazoa; phylum Chordata; class Chondrichthyes; order Myliobatiformes; family Myliobatidae; genus Mobula; species Mobula hypostoma. The sequence continues at coordinate 52,222,658 of NC_086108.1, read as the reverse complement.
ACATATTTTTAATAGAATATAACAAGGGTATAAAGATGAGTAAGTAGCTGCAATGTAATAGCCATAACAAATATGATAAGTTTGAAGGAGATGTGTGGGGCAAAAAACAGAGTGGGTGCTTGGAATGCTCTGCCAGGGTTGGTAATGGATCCAAGTATGATGGGGGCATTGGACAGGCACGTGAATATGCAGAGAATTCAGGGATAGGGGATTAGATTACTTGGGCATCTAATTACTAGCTTTCATTAGTTTGGCACAACTATACTGTACTGTTCTATTTTCCATGATATGTGCTTGCAAAGTGAGCTTAACTTTAGAAGACATAGACAGAATGGAAAAAGAGAAGGAGCATTGATAGTGAAGAATGAAATAAATCCAGTTGGCAGCATATTAATACTAATTTCAAGAGTATTGGAGCACAAATTGTAAATATGTTTTACTGAGACTATCTGCATCCAAAATAACCTGTAGTGCTTTATTCTCCCTATCCAAGGAAGAAGCACAATATAGGTTCAGTAATTGTACAATCTAGTTTCCACTCTTCTAGGTACCACAGTATACAGGAGATAGTTAGGGAGGATGTCCTACTAAGATTCCAGGTCTGCCTTTGTAATGGTGTCTCACTTTGGAACTTCTTACCATAATACCATATTCACTCATGTAAAATATAGTCTGTTTCACATAGGTGCCCCTGTCTTTACCTGGGCTACTGGCCTCTTCTCTTTCAGCTTCATTTTCACTTCTTCCACAAGTTTCGTAACCAAGGTCTTGCAAGTCCACTTGCACCTGTTTATTGTCCTGCTCCACTGATGATTCCGCTGGGGAAAGTACAGACATTACAGTCAGAGGGAAGAACGAAACACACTTAGTCAGAGTCAAAATTAGAACACATCATTTCCCCCGAGCACCAAAGTTGAATGTTACTGTAGGTTTTCACATTGGTGCAGTACACTAAATTTCAAATAAACTATAGTAAGGAATAACAAATATTATTCTTCAGTGAACTTCAGATCTCGGTTTTTATTTAGTCAGTTATTTGCAAGAAATGCAGATTAATCCATTTAATATATGCTACCAATATTACTCATGGCATCAACTAAACAGATACTTCGCCATCTGCTTCCACGACCGCCTTCCTTTTCATTTGGATAGTTCATTAATGTGTCTCATTTACTGTAAGAGGCTCCTTATGTGACACTATCAAATGTGTGCTGAGATTCCATATAAATATCATGCTATTACTCAAAATAATGTCATGTGCACTTATCTTTATAAATACATGCTGATTAGACCATAAGAGATAGGAGCAGAATTAGGCCATTCGTCTCAAAGAGTTTGCTCCACCATTTCATCATGGCTGATCCATTTTCCCTCTCAGCCCCATTCTCCTGTCTTCTCCCCATAACCTTCCATGCCCTGACTAATCAAGAACCTATCAACATCTGCCTTAAATACACCCAGTGACCTGCCCTCCACAGCTGTCTGTAGCAAAAAACTCCATAGATTTACCACTCTCTGGCTAAAGAAATTCCTCCTCATCTCTGTTCTAAATGGACGTTTCTCTATTCTGAGACTCTGCCCTCTGGTCCTAGCCTCACTAAAGGAAACATCCTCCCTACATCTATATTATCTAGGCCTTTAAACATTCAATAGGTTTCAATGAGATTCCCCTCCCACCCTATTCTTCTAAATTCCATCGAGTATAGGCCCAGAGCCATCAAATGCTCCTCATACAACAACCCTTTCATTACTGGAATCATTCTTGTCAACCTCCTCTGAACCCTCTCCAAGGTCAGTACATCTTTTCTTTGATTAGAGGCCCAAAACTGCTCACAATACTCCAAATGAGACCTCAACAGTGCCTTCTAAAGTCTCAGCATTACATCTTCGCTTTAATATTCTAATCCTCTCAAAATGAATGCTAATGTTGCATTTGCCTTCCTCACCACCAAACTAACCTGCAAGTTAACCTTTACGCAACCCTGCACAAGGACTCCCAAGTCCCTTTGAAACTCCCATTTTTGAATTTTCGGCCTGTTTAGAAAATAGCCTACACTTTTATTCCTTCTGCCAAAGTGCATGACCATACACTTCCCTACACTGTATTCCATCTGCCACTCTTTGCCCATTTTTCCAATCTGTCTAACACAAAATAATCTGCAGGTGCTGGGGTCAAAGCAACACTCACAACTTTCCAATCTGTCTAAGTCCTTCTGCAGTCTCCCTGCTTCCTCAACACTACCTGCCCCTCCACCTATCTTTCATATTGTCCACAAACTTGGCCCCAAAGCCACCAATTTATTCACCCAGATCAGTGACATATAACATGAAAAGCAGTCCCAACACCAACCACTGCGGTACACCATTAGTCACTGAACATGAAACAGAATGCTATGTTTCCCACCTTGGCTTTTGTGGTTTCAAAGATATTTTAAAACTTTGGTTGCTCATGTTTTGTGATAAATCACCTTTTTTTTTTACAATCAAGAATGGATGTTTTAGAATGAGGGAATCAGATGCTAAGGGGGTGTTGTTAGTTTAGTTTCTGTTGAGGAGATAACATGATGAAGGAAAATTTGAATAACAGGAATTCTGCAGATGCTGGAAATTCAAGCCACACACATCAAAGTTGCTGGTGAACGCAGCAGGCCAGGCAGCATCTCTAGGAAGAGGTGCAGTCGACGTTTCAGGCTGAGACCCTTCGTCAGGACTAACTGAAGGAAGAGTTAGTAAGAGATTTGAAAGTGGGAGGGGGAGGGGGAGATCCAAAATGATAGGAGAAGACAGGAGGGGGAGGGATGGAGCCAAGAGCTGGACAGGTGATTGGCAAAGGGGATATGAGAGGATCATGGGACAGGAGGCCCGGGGAGAAAGACGGGATGGGGGGGAACTCAGAGGATGGGCAAGGGGTATAGTCAGAGAGACTCTATCCACAGCCTCCTCTACTGTACAGATGAAGCCACACTCAGGTTGGAGGAACAACACCTTATATTCCGTCTGGGTAGCCTCCAACCTGATGGCATGAACACTGACTTCTCTAACTTCCGCTAATGCCCCACCTCCCCCTCGTACTCCATCCGTTATTTATTTTTATACACACATTCTTTCTCTCACTCTCCTTTTTCTCCCTCTGACTATACCCCTTGCCCATCCTCTGGGTTTCCCCCACCCCCTTGTCTTTCTCCCCGGGCCTCCTGTCCCATGATCCTCTCATATCTCCTTTGCCAATCACCTGTCCAGCTCTTGGCTCCATTCCTCCCTCTCCTGGTCTTCTCCTATCATTTTGGATCTCCCCCTCCCCCTCCAACTTTCAAATCCCTTACTAACTCTTCCTTCAGTTAGTCCTGACGAAAGGTCTCGGCCTGAAACGTCGACTGTACCTCTTCCTAGAGATGCTGCCTGGCCTGCTGCGTTCACCAGCAACTTTGATGAAGGAAAATTTGTTGGCTTGGCCTCAAAAGTGCTGAGGTGAGGAGTTTGGGATACAACCCACAAGTACTATAATTTTTGGATGTGACCCATAACATGCCCACAAATGGACAGATGAACTAAACACATGAAAGGAGGAAACCAAGATTCATCAGCTTTGGTAGTGTTGAATGTTAGCACTGCATAAGAAGGAAGTGGCATCCTGGGTAACCAGAGGGTTGAGAGAGCTCAACTCAGATGGCAGCAAGGACGGATATAAGAGTGGGATACATCAGCTTATTGAGTCGTGTTGCAACAACCTCACACTAAATATCAGTGAGACTGAAGAATTGATTGTGGATTTCAGGAAGGGCAAGTCGGGAGAGCACACATCAGGCCTCAGTGAGGGTTCAGAGGTGGAAAGGGAAAGCAGCTTCAAGTTCCTGGACATCAGCATCATGGAGGATATATTTTGGGCCCACACATTGACACGATCATGAAGGCAGCATGCCAGCAGCTCCATTTCAACAGAACTTTAAGGAGATCTGGTCTGCCACCAAAGACCCTTGTGAATGTCAAGAGATGTATGGTGGAGAACATTCTGACTGGTTACATCACAGGTTGGTAAGGAGGTTCTAATGCACAGAAGCACAGGAGGCTGCAGAGAGTTGAAGATTCAGCCAGCTCCATCATGGGTACAACCCTCCCCAACATCTTCAAGAGGCAGTGCCTCAAGAAGGCAGCACCTGTCATTATGGACCCTCATAGTCATGCTCTTTTCTTATTACTACCATCAGAAAGGAGGTACAAGGGCCTGAAGACCCACACTCAGTATTTTAGCAACAGCTTCTTCCCCTCCACTATCAGATTGCTAAACGGTCTTTGAACACTATCTTGTAATTCCTCTTTTGCTCAATTTGTTTGGGTTAGGAACTTATAGTAATTGCTATTGTAATTCCAGTTTGTCAGGGGTCAGAAGTGTGTGAAGTTGGCATTACTAAGGAGAAGGTTCTTGGGAAACTGAAAGGTCAGAAGGTAGATGTTACCTGGAACAGATGGTGTACACCAAGGGTTCTGATAGAGGTGGCCGAAGAGATTGTGGAGGCATTGGTAATGACCTTTCAAGAATGACTAGATTCTGGAATGGTTCCAGAGGACTGGAAAATTGCAAATGTCACTCCATGCGTCAAGAAGGAAGAGAGGCAGAAGGAAGGTAACTATACACCTGTTAGCCTGACCTCAGTGGCTGGGAAGTTGGAGTCGATTATTAAGGATGAGGTCTCAGGGTACATGGAGGCACATGATAAAAAAGGCCACAATCAGCATGGTCTCCTCGAGGGAAAATCTTGCCCAACAAATCTGTTGGAATTCTTTGAAGAAATAACATGTAGGATAGACAAAGGAGAATCTGTTGACGTGTACTTAGATTTTCAGAAGGCCTTTGGCAAGCTGCCACATATGAGGCTACTTAACAAGTTAAGAGCCCATGGTATTACAGGAAAGATTCTAACATTGATAAAGCAGTGGCTGATTGCCAGGAGACAAAGGGAGCCTTTTGTCATTGGCTGTCGGTGACTAGTGGTGTTCCACAGGGGTCTGTTTTGGGACCCTTTTTACGTTATATGTCAATGACTTGGATAATGGAATTGATGACTTTGTTGCAAAGTTAGGTGGAGGGGCAGGTGGTTTTGAAGAAGTAAAGAGCTATAGAAGGACTTAAGACAGATTAGAAGAATGGGCAAAGAAGTGGGAGATGGAATACAGTGTCAGGAAGTGTATGGCCATGCACTTTGGTAGAAGAAATAGAACATTTTCTAAAAGGAGAGAAAATACAATAAATTGAGGCACAAAGAGAATTGGGAATCTTTGTGCAGGAGTCCCTGAAGGTTAATTTGCAGGTGAGGAAGGCACATGCAATGTTCGCAGTCATTTCAAAAGGACTGGAAGATAAAAGCAAGTATGAAATGTGGTTTTGTGATGTTTCCTCTGGTGGAAGAATCTAGGACCAAAGGACAGAGGCTCAGAATAGAGGGGTGTCCTTTTAGAACAGAGATGAGAAGGAATTTCTTTAGACAGAGTGTGGTGAATCTGTGAAGTTTGTTGCCACAGGCAACTGTGGAGTCCAAATCTTTATGTATATTTAAAGCAAAGGTTGACAGATTCTTGATTGGTCAGGGCATGAAGGGATATGGGGAGAAGACAGGAAACTAGGACTGAGAGGAAAATTGGATCAGCCATGATGAAATAGCAGAGCAGACTCGAAGGGCCAAATGACCTAATTCTGCTCTTATCTTTATAGTCCTATGATTATGCTTTACATTGTACTGTACTGTACTGCTAAACAAATTTCATGATGTTTGTCAGTGATCCTAAACCTGGTTCAGATTCTGAGCTGGAAGAAAAGTAGTCAGAGAAGTTATGCAAAGTACAAATGTTTTGTTTCGGAGCAGGAAAGAAAACTGCTAAAGGAACTAAGCATCTCAGGCAGCATCTGTGGAGGAAAATGGATAGTCAACACTTCAGATTGAAACACTTCATCAAGGAAGTTGACAGCAATCACTAGAAAAAGGAAAACTGAACAAGCATTGAAAATGAATGCATTCCTTCATTAGGCCCAAAGATTCACAAATGCTACAGTGAGATGATACAGGAAAATTTACTTCTTTGTTCCTCTTGCCCCACTCCTTCATTTCCTTCTGAGAAACCACTGGGCCATTATATTAAGGTTGCATATGTTTCTTTAGGCCAGTTTGTAAATACTCAACTTAACAAAATGTCAGTGGAAGATAAATATATTAGTACATTACAGAGGACTTTGTTCAGAGTCTTTACAGGCTGAACATGATACATACTGAGTAGGTCTTTGTACTGCTGCAACTGGTTGTCCTGGGCCTTTACAGTAGCCTCGGTCACTACAAGCTTCTCCTGTAATTCCTTATTCTGTTGTCTGTACTCAGCTAGCTCGCTCTGAAACTGTTTGGATTGTTGTCCAAATTGCCCATGATGCCATGGGCTGATACTTCCAACCTGGATAGTAACACAAAAATCAAAAAGTTAAACAGAAATTGCAGAGAAGTTATTTAAATAACTTTAATAATGACCAGTAAGTATCACATAAGTGTAGGTAAAATACATTGCAGGGTCACAGTAAAATCATTTATCCAATTTTCTTCAATCCCTTTTTGAAGGTTCTAATGATTGCTTTGACATGCTTCAGTACCTAGACCTAGTAATATTGCATCACTATCACCCCCCTGTATGTGTAATCACAATGACCATTGAGCTGAGCCTGATCCAACAGTTAGCTAATAGCCAGACACATTTAACTGTGATAAGATGGCCTGAAAACATGGCTGCCCTCTCCCAACATCCAAGCCATAAAGCTTAATAGCCAAACTGAACCACCATCGCTGTCAGGGAGATCAGCTAACTCCGCGCAGATTCGGAATAGACTACAAGACCCTGTCTGGTCTGGAAAGCACAGTTCCACACTGAAAGGAGAAGAAATGCATTCACCAGATGCAAGGAAAGTAACATTTATATGAGCCATTTGATATTACCCTCTTTAATCACAGCAGACTGAGAATGAGGTGTTAGATAGAAATTAAATAACTTCCACTAATAATGGAGCTCCAGATTCTACTTCATTTCCTCACAGCCTTGTGACTGATGGCCATTTGACACTGGGAATGATCATTAAAGAAAGCTTGTGCTTGATTGGTTTGGGAAGCACAGAAGTTGGCACCTCATAGCCTCAGATATCCAAGGTCGCTGGTTCAGTTCTGGTGTGGGTGCCATCTGTGTGGAGTTGACCTTTCTTTTCTGAGACCATGTGGCTTTCCCCAGCTGCTATAGTTTTTTTCCACATCCCAAAGGTGCTAATAGTTTAAAACACTGTAAATTACTCTTTAATATAGGTTAATGGCAAAAGGAATCAATGGACAAACATGAGAGAGAATAAGCTGCAGGGGTACAGGACAATATGGAGAGAGGAAAGTAACTAATGGGTGTCAGCATATGAAAGTGCCCTCACATATTGGAAGAGTCTGACTGAAAACCAACCGTTGTCTATGTCATAGCATAGGAGTTTAAGAAACTTCAGCATACAGAAATTAAAAATCATTCACACAAGGAAACACAAGCTCAAAATATCAATTTTGCATCAAATCTTAATCCTATGGTACAAGACAATATTTCACAAGCCATGCATCTTGAATTGAATTGCTTGTGTTGCATATATTACAGAACACTGTGTAGCTTCTAGACAGTAATATCGGTAATACATCAAAAATGCAAATAAATTTAACAGCACCCTAGTCCATCACCCTGCCTCATCTTTGCTGCTGCTTATACTAACTTAATTCTCTCTTTCTCAGGTCTGATATAGGGTCCCATAAACCCATCCTGTTTGTACAACTTGCCTGCTGGGCAGATCCCATAACCCCATCATTAACACATACACAGACCAAGAAGCTTAGTGTGCTGATAACCTTACACAAATATTCCCTTTGTTCTATATATCCCTTCCCCTGCCTTCAATTCAAAGCTAAATGGCATCTCCTTCTTTCCCTGAAAGAGAATGGTGGCAGAGCTGAAATGTTAACTGTTTCTTTCTAAGTCTGACCTGCTGTTTTTGTGGCATTTTCCATTTTCATTTCAGACTACCAGCGTCAACAGATTTTTTTTCCTGATTTTCAAACTCTAACCTTTCTGGCCTCACTCCGCCTTCCCAGCACTAATCACTTCATGCTGGAGAAGACGATTTCTCTAGTAACACTTCATACCACACCATTGGATATGTGACCTGATTTTCACTAACTTCAAAGATGAAGAAGTTCAAATGAAAAAGGAAAATTTGTTGAGACTGTGTGCATCATATAAAGAGGATGTTGTTTTCTGTAACTGTGATCTAATCAGAGTAATACAGCACTGAAATAGTCCCTTTGACCTAACTTGTCCATAATAAATAAAACGTCCGCCTAAGCTCGTCCCATTTGCCCATGTTTCTTTCAACCTCTCCTATTCATCTACCTGTCCAAATAGCCTCAAATGTTGTTACACCTGCCTCAACTACTTGTGCAGATTTAGAACAGCTCATTCCACATATGCAACCACCTCTATGTGAAGAAGCTTGCCTCACGCCCCTTTTAAAATTTTCCCTCTCACAAATATATGCCCTAGAGTTTTGATTCCCTCTCCCTGAGAAAAAGACTGTGCATTTACATTATTCTTTTGCCCCTTATGATCTTATTCACCTTTATAAGGTCACCACTCAGTCTCCTCCATTCCTAGGAATAAAGTCCATGTCTGCTCAACCTCTCCTTAAGTTTCAAGCCCGAGTCCTGACAATATTCACATAAATCATTTCTGCACTTTGTCCAGATTAATGGCATTTTTTCTTATAACAAGGTAACAAAAACTAGACACAATAATCTAAGTGTTGCCTCACCAATGTCTTCCACAGCTACCAAAGTCTTGTACAACTGCACTCTGTTTATCAATTGTTCTTATTTATTTAAACTGGTTCCTGTTTGCCACTCATTTCTCAGTAAAACATATACAGTGTAGAGGTTTAGAGAAAAGATGTCTAAAAAAGTAAAATGCTTACATAAAAAACAAAAGCAACCTCAAGCTTTTCATTATTTTTACCATGAACACAGGCACTGAGTTGAATTAAGCATCTTCCAGTGAACACCAAGTAATCAAAATGAACAATGGCTTGGTAACACAGAGATGAAAATTAAAATATTATTAGATGTTATTTTTTAAAAATAACTATAGTGTATTCATACTAACCTGCTGAACAGCATCAGTCAAATATGGGGCCTCTTTATTACTCTGTGATAAGAGAATTCCAAGGTCCAGTGAATAGGGTCTGGCCTGCTTAGTCCTTCTGTCACATTGTTGCATGTCTGCTTTTGAGCATTGCACCCGAGAATGGCTAAGCTCTGATTTTAGTCGCTCAATTTCTTTGGCCATATTTACAATGAGCTCTGGATTGAAACGTTTTTCTCCGGTCTGGGAAGAGTTGAGCTCCAGCTGTTCCTTCAGGAGGCTGATGATGGTTTCTGAGTTCTGTAATTTCACAGTTAACTTTATAATCTCCTCCCTGAGGTCCCAAACATCAAGGCTGACCTTCTTTGCTTCTGTGCTCCACCCTGGCCCTGTCAGATCCGCTTCCACAATTCTCTTCTGCTCAGCATTCTCCAAAGTCTGATTTTGTAATGGGCTTCAAGGAATGAATATGAATAAAACTGAATGTCAATATGGGGTATAAAATACATATGTTCAATATTTTACATTTATGTAAAAATAGATTAAAAACTAAGGTTATCAAGAATATTAAAACCCCTCCCTTTGAAAATACTGGTATTTCAGAAAATCAACACTTCCTACATTCAAAGGTTTCCTCAGCATCAGTCTGACAATTCATAAACTATGTTCCTACCTCCTATGCAGTCACTATGCTTGAGAAGGAGCTCGATTTGCTTCCCCCAATACACCATGAAAATTCAAAAATCATTTGGTGGTCAGCTGGACCTTGCTATGAGTTAATATCTGCTCAGTGCACTGAAATGCAATAGTGATTCACAGAGACACCCCACAACTTACCACCACCATACCGTGTGTTGAAAAATTGTTTTCAAAAAGCTTCTCCACAATGGCTGAATGATTAGTTGAAAGCACTCACAAATTTCTGTGCTTACCATAAACTACTGTATATCTAGTTTACTTAATTTGATCAGTTGACCTGTTGTTTTTAGATAAGTTACACAACAAACCCCTCCCCCACACCACCTCCTTGAATAATAATTGGCTCAGGCTAGTTAATTTAATTAAAGAACTAGATGAATCATTAATGTTATTAGTGAGGGAAATGAGAGGCATTCCTGTAACAAAGGAGGAGTTTTGGTTTTGAGTTCTAAGCATCTTATGTATTAATGTTCCATGATATAGAACATTTACTATATTCCCTTAATCGACAATACAATAGTTCACTCAACAATAACCTATGTTTCTCGGTAAATTTAATTAAAAAATGCCAGTGTATATCAATATTACTGCATGTTATTTGGAACAATTTCCAGACTTCCACACATGTGGATGCTGGCAGCTAACTACACTCTAACTCTGGAAATCTGATGGAGCTCCTCAGGGGCAGGGCTTTGCTACTTGATTCCAGATTTACTGAAGCATTCTCTGCCAGGTAAGTGAAGGAACAATTGGCCTGTTCCCCTTGCATTGAATGGAAAGGAACGACTGAAAGAGTCTTCAGAAAATATCCTCAATGTAAACATCAGAGGATTTTTAGTTTAAAAATACACTTGTTAAAATTTTAATTTTGGAAGGGTTTTTCATTTAGATTTTTTGATAAATTTTAATGAGATACTGATGTTTAGAAGTATGTAAAGATGTAAAGAATCTTCTTGGTAATACTACCAGGGCTGAATAAGTAACATCATATAATGTGTGATCCATGTTGGTGAACAAAAAAGAAAAGCAGGGTACTTTTTAATGTTGGAGCTTTGGAAATGTTGGTGTTCAAAGATGTGCTTGGCAGGTTGGATGCAAAGAGGATGTTTCCACTGGCTGAGGTATTTAGAACCAAGGTTTACCATCTCAGAATAAAATACTATGACTAAGAGGAAGTGAAACCCCTTCAGTCAGACATTGACGAACTTTAAAACTCTCTACTTCAGATGGTGATAATGATTGGTATTATGTTAATTCAAAAGAGATATCAAAATATATCTGGGAATCAAGAGATATAGTGTAGTGCGGGAAGATGTCACTGAGGTAGAAGATCAGCCATGATCTTGTGAATAATGAATCAGGACTTGATGAGCTACTCCAACTTAATATGTTCTGATAAATTGCTTTAGTGTTTTAGTATCTTTCACATTTTATTCTTTCAACATACAGTGTTACGTGTTTCTAAGTTATAAAATATTTTTGTATATTTCTGTCTACCTCAAACTTTCAGAAGCATTAAGTATGTTTTAGTGGTTTGACTGTCTGGGAGCACAAGTTAGACAGCTATCAAAATCTTTTCTCTTTACTTTGAATGGAGCTTGGTTCAGCTGCCCCAGAGACCCCATCACTGTCCCAAGAAACTTGAAAGTTTCCAAGCTGCTTGTCTGCTGGGAGGATTGTAAAAAGGCAAACCCAGTTTTTTTTCCAAATATCTGAGATGGGCCAACAGTGTTCCCTTCTCACACCAATGAACTGACTGTGAAACGCCTTGAAGAGTCCTGTCAATATGAAAGGTGGTTAATAAATTTCTTCCTTAATAACTACATCATAGTTTTGCAATACATTATCAAACATTATTTAATCTAAGTGCAGGTGCCACCTTTCAAATTGCTAACATGGTCAGCTGGACCTTGCTATGGGTTAATATTGTTCAGTACATTGAAATCAGATAAAAACTGCAGAAAGTACTTGTAATTAACATCCCATTCTAGATCTTCTAACATTTTCTAACATTAATCTCATCTTAAAATTAGCAGTGACTGCTAAACACAATTGTCCTTTTCTGAAAATACAAAATGCTGAAACTCATGCCTCACCAGCTGGCAAGGTCTAATATTGTACCCGGTCAGTCTGCTACCATATGTATTGATCAACTGAGATAGACAAATTTTCGACAGCAGGGTAGTAAAGTGCCACGATAAACAGGGGACAAAGTGAAGCTGAGAATTTGGTAGAGAAGGGAAAGGATCCACACATATACTTGATTTGAAATGTGGTTGAATCTGTGCCCAGCACATTTAATATTCTCAGTCTTATAAATGTTAAGCTAAAACAAATTGACCAAGGCATCTAAATTTAATAAATAAAGTATTTACTCCATTTGAGGTACTGATTTCTCAGTCTGTGTCCTCAGCTCCATCGGTTTGTTTTCCATCAGTTTATTTTCCTCACTCGGACTCTGCATTTCGAGTTTCATCTGCTGGAAATTGTCCAGTGCCTCTGTTCTCGTGGCCATTGAATTGTGAAACAAGATGCTGGAGTCAGTTTCTTCAATACAACTTTTAAATCCAGAATCATTTGAGCCTTTCTGTAAAGACTAAAAGATTTAATTGCAATTTGAGACAAATGAAAATGGATGGATCCAAAAAATAAACCTTTTTGTTGTTAACACAAGCAACTCCTTTTCTCCCCTCTGTTGATGAAGATGGACGGCAACAATTCTAATTTTATGTATGTATGCTGCAAAGATGTCACACTACTCCATGGTTAGAGTAAGAAAATTTCCTAAGATTTGTGTTCCTCATCACTACTCAGTTACTTTCACTGGAATTCTACAATCGTGAACATTGTATGTTACAACTTGTAGTTCAATAACTATAATAGGTTGTCAACACTCACCCACACAGAGAAAAGCATATTAATGCAATGCAACAATGGAAATATGCATGTGTGAAATTAATTGCTATGTAGGAAAGGAGGAGAGACAAGAAACATTGGGAAAATACCGAGTGTCATGTGATCAACATTATTTAATCGAGTTAGCACTGTACACCTTCATTAACAATGTAAACAGTGTAAAACAAACTAACATCTATATGAATGCACTAAAAGTATTGAATTAAATACACTAAAAATATTGAGTGCCATGTGATCAACATTACTTAATCATTGAGTTGGCACTGTACAGCATCTTCAAACTTAATTGGCAAAGAATTGCCAATAATGTGAACAATGTAATGTAAAATATAACATAACATCGATATGAATGTATTAAAAGCCTGAATACAAAGACGTGGAATTTCAATTTACAATTCTTCACCCAAATTTATTCATGTACTCAGTGACTATGCTGTAGATGCAGAATCAGACTATTCAGCCCCTTGATTCTGCTCCACCATTCGATCATGGCTGATTTATTTTCCTCTCTCAACCCCGTTCTCTGCCTTCTCCCTGCAACCATTGACAACCTTACTGATCAAGAAGCTATCAAACTCCATTTTAAAACACCCAATGACTTAGTCACCTGTGGCAGTGAATTTCGTAAATGTGCAGAAGTGCAATGAATTCCCACGTATGTACAGAGAATGAATCTAAAGTTTTTCATTGATTCTATTGTGTTACTGTGACTATCTGGAAGAAAATGAATCTTGACATACAAAAATGGTGACATACAAGTACCTTGATAATAATTTTATTTTGAACCTTGAATCCTGGCTAAAGAAATTCCTCCTCATCTACATTCTAAAGTGATGTCCTTTTGTTCTGAGGCTGTGTTTTCTGGTTTTAGATACCATATCCATTCTATCCAGGCATTTCAGTATTCAGTAGGTTTCAATGACATCCCTTTTCATCCTTTTAAATTCCAGGGCCATCAGATGTTCCCCATACAGTAACTATCTCACCCCTGGGATAATTCTCATACATCTCCTGTACACCTTCAACAATCCCGTCACATCTTTCATTAGATATGGAGCCAAAAACAGCTAACAATACTCCAAATGTTTTCTGACCAACACCTTAAAAAAGCATTATTATCATGCTTTTGTTTTCTAGTCCTCTCAAAATGAATACTAACATTGCATTTGCCTTCCTCAACCCTGACTCAACCTGCAAGTTAACTTAGGAAACACAAAATACTCTGCAGATGCTGGGGTCAAAGCAACACTCACAACACACTGGAGGAACTCAGCAGGTCGGGCAGCATCCGTGGAAACAATTAGTCAACGTTTCAGGCCAGAACTCTAACTTAGGAAATCCTGCATGAGGACTTGCAAGTCCCTTTGCACCTTTGATTTCTGAATTGTCTCCCCAGTTAGAAGAGAATTCTCTACCTGTAGAGAAATAGTCTGTACCTTTTTTTGCTTCTACCAAAATGCTTTACTGTACACTTCCCCACACCTTATTCCAACTGCCACCTCTTTGCTCAGTCATCCAACCCATTCAAGCCACATGGACAAGAATGGAAGTGATAAGATCTCCACTCTCCATGGGATTCTAATTCATGCTGCCCATTTCCCCAATGGCAGAACACCAAGCCATCTGAATTATAATGAGACACTTCCATTTCTGGGCATACATTATTTCTTTTGCATTGAAAACAACAAATGCTAGACATACACATCAGGCATATCATCGCTGGAGAAAAAAATCGGCTTCCAATGTGGCTTTACATCAGAAGCACATTCAATAGCTTATGGTGAAAGATTATTACCTAAACCATTAGCTTTTTCCCTCTCCACAGATGCTGTTTGATCTGCCAAGTATTTCCTGCATTCTTTGATTTTATTTCAGATTCCTGCTGATCTGCATCTGCAGGTTTTTATTCTTTTGAACGCTTCACAAATTAGGGCATTAATTAAATGTTCTGCCTCTCTCCAAATTGTACTTAAAACAAATTCCACTGCAGCTTTTGATGTTACCTGCTGGTTGTGCTCCACATTTGTTGGATGCTCATTCAATGAATCTTTAAACTGAGTGCCCTCATTATCCTCAGCTCTCTCACAATGGTACTCTGAAAGAAAGTGAAAAACAGATACTTGTCAAGAACATGTAAAAGGATGCCAATGGCCACTACTCACTTCAAATAATAAATAACAATCACACATCAATAAAATTGTTAATTACTTTTTAAAAATATCTTGATTGATTGCTACCAAGAATACATGCACATTTATTCAATTTTTACAAGGTGTGCTGAAATGGTAGATTTAGCCTTCCCTGGAGATTTAAATAAAAATAATGTTCTGCTCATTTTCCATTTTGCATGCTGTTGATTGAAAACTACCAGCCTACATCCATGAATAACAAACTTTTTCTTGCTGCTTTATTCAGAGGCAAATGATCTGTCAGTTGGGTTAACCATTTCCTGTACATTAACAAGCTCAAGTTGCTATGGTTAAATTGCTGAACCTCTAATACATTCAAAGCAAATGCTCTGAGCAAACGATTCAGGTTAAGCATCAGTGATTGACCACTTCCCACTTTTCCCTTAATTTGTTCATCAAACAGTATATGAATGTGTTTTAAATGCCAATGTGAACCCAAAACATATTTTAAAATAGGGTGTTACTCATTAAATAGAGAAATATCAGGTGAATGTACAACAGCGGAAAGATGACAGAAGTTATATTTTTCATGTAGTTTGTTAAAAAGTGAATAACAGTTGCTGGAGCACAACAATTTCAAATCGATCACTGCACACAATGTCACCCAACAATCTGTGGATGGCACTTGAGCTGTGGTTGGCAATAAAGCATGGTGGTGATGCTGAGTTTTTAAAGGTTAATGTAACAAGAAAATATTCAGCAAAGCAAAGCAGAGGCATTCTGAAAAACATCAGCACAGCAGTTTCTCACTTTACGATTTTAATTATTTTACCAGAAGTGAATTCATTTTCACAATTACAACATCACCCACAAAATTACTGCAATTCTGAATGTATGTACCAAGGATTTACAATGTAATTGGGTATAAATGTATTTCTCACCTATTTGCATATTCCTTGGATTATAAAAGGAAATCAATTATCAAAGGTTTTAGTGTTTTTGATACACATGTTCAGGATTTGTAATTTTATTCAATGTGGACCTGATTTACTCAGGCATAATACCATTGTGGTTAAATTACTGGACTAGTAGAGACCCAAAGAAACCAGTCTAACTCACACCATACTAGCCAAGAAATTTGAGTTTATTAAATAAATTTGTAGTTTAAAGTATTCTGGTATTTGTAATGATGACCACACAAGTTAATCCACTTTTTCTCATTGTGGCATTATTGATTCCATATCTGTTTGGTTGACTGTTAATCGTCCTTTAATACAGCTAATAAAACCACTTAACTAAACAAAACCACAATACCAGAACATAAGAATTAAAACCCCGACATCTGGCCTTTCCCTAATCTTTCTCAAAACCTGGATGTGCAATAGCCTGACAATCAATATTTTACAGCAAACACTGTGGTATAATCCATAAAATATACCAAATAATTAGTCAACAATTCATAATTAATCTCATGGACTGGCTGTACTACTACCAAGAGAAACAGCGCAGTGGACGTTGGGCAATAGTACCATTTGGAATTTGGTTTCTGATTTGGAAAGATTCATTATCCTCTTCACTGTCCTATTACCATTGGCAATATCTGAATGTACAAATTAATAAAATGATGACAGTAATGGCTTTACAATAGTTGATTTCATTACAAGATCTTTTGTCTCCAAACCTCACTGTTCCAAACATCTGCCTAAGGTCACCTTTCACACATTGGTCAATAATCCACTGCACTATCTTCCCACATGAAGTGTTATCCAACTGCCTTTTTACTTACTGTCATTTGAACAACCTTTTTTTTATCCCTTCTCCAATATTTTAAGAACTGATAATGAAAGTAACACATGAACCAAAATAGTACATTTCTATTTTCATGATATTTTTCCCCAGTCTTATTCTGTCGTCCAGGTTTCCGAGAAAGTTGCTCAGATTCATCTCCAATTTCTGTGGATTCCAGGGCAATCCTGGAGAGTTGACAACCTTAACCTTGGCCTGGTTATGCAGGGAATTTAGCCAGATAACAGATGTTCCCTGCACAACTCTGGTTTTAATAAAAGGAAAGAAATTGAAGAGGAAAGGGATTAAAGTTCCAGCTGTAGCAGTTAATATTTTATGTATAACTAGTTGAAGACTTTAAGAGGAGGACAGCTGCTTACTTAAATATATATTTCCAAATATGTTCTCTTTGCATGGTGTCTCCAACTGGGAATGCTGATTATGATACTACTTATGCAGTTTTATTCACTTATTTCTGGACAGCATTGACAAGATTAGCAATTACTGTCCATCCTTAATTGCTCATTGAGAATATGGTGTTAAAGCATCTACAACTGAATGGTTTGTTAAGTCAACCATGTGGAGTCATAAATTGGACATTATTGAACCCAATCTGGTAGGTTTTGTTAGACTCATTACAAAGTTCAGCTATTGTCCCACCTTCTAATCATTAACTGAATGAATAATCTGGACAGCCAGATTATTAGATTATTTCTATGGTAATTTAACTTTAGTGACTTGTTATCATTCGAATAGTTTGTTTCTCACCATGATGGAGGAGACAGGTTTCTGTCATAACTTACATCTTCTAAATCTGAATAGCAGGATTTTAGTCCCCACCACAAATTAATTTTGAAGTTGAACATGGAATTTACGAGGAATAAGGCGTGTTTTAATTTATGGTGTATAATGATGGTCTCACACAGCATGAAGGACCATTGGGTGACTGGGGAGGTACTGTTCTTTGCAATAATCACACATTAGATTACTGTGCCTCTTGCTCTGAAAGTCCTCCGTTCATGTGCATTGCAATGCTATGCATGACACGTCCACACCACTTAACAATTCAAAGCCACACTTCTTTTACGATGCCCACAATGCTGGGTCAGATTTCGCAAGCAAAATGTAGGCAAATGTACCCCCCTAATCACCCAATGATCAGATCTCACTATTATTATACCACAAAACTGACAGCAAATTTTGGAACACACATAAAAGTTGCTGGTGAACGCAGCAGGCCAGGCAGCATCTCTGAGAAGAGGTGCAATCGACGTTTCAGGCCGAGACCCTTCGTCAGGACTAATGCGAGGGTTAGGGTTAGGAGTCTCAGCCTGAAACGTCGACTGCACCTCTTCTTAGAGATGCTGCCTGGCCTGCTGCGTTCACCAGCAACTTTTATGTGTGTTGCTTGAATTTCCAGCATCTGCAGAATTCCTGTTGTTAGCAAATTTTGGAGATTAACAGAGGAATCAGGAAATTTGTGAGAGTGGTTCCTTGTTCTATCCTTGGTAAGGTTTTTTTTTTGCAAACTACTCCAACATAATGCTGCAAGTGAGATTTTAATAGCTACAATTGCAATTCAACGACATCTCTGGACCTATAAATTTTAGATCTGTGGATAAGCATTTCCTCAAGTCTTTCAAAGTTCCAAAGTTGATTTTATTTCTTTAAAATATTTCAGCTTTGATCTTAATCTTGAGTATGAAGCAGATATTATTTTGGATTCTGTAAGGCATTTAAAATCCCTTTTACCACCAGGTTTTCCATTTATGAGAACACACAAGTATTATTAACTGCGCAACTCCCTGATGCCATTGTTATTAAATGCCATAGATCCCCTAGAATCAAGGTCTGATAGCACCAATGTTGAGAAAGAAGTAATCTGCATTACAGAGATCACTAGATCATTCTGCAAAGTTTCTTCTTATTTTGTTCTGTCACAAAATCCAGGATTTTGCATTGTGGGTCCTGCCAGAAGCACATCAAATGCTCCCTTTGTTATCTGGAAAGAACATACTCACTAACAGCTACTCTTGAACCATCAATTGGGAATGCTAGTCTTTGCAAGCTGTTTAGAGCAAAGGGAGATTGAAATATGTGTAAACTTATTTTACTCAACACTTCGTGTGAGCATTTTCCAGTAGAGACCATTGGAGAATCATCAGCAAACCTAGCCGTTTCTTTCCCAGTACCACTGAATTTTCCCACTCCCACCTACATTCATCCAGGTGCATTGAAATTGGCAGCTCTATCAAGAATGATTAGCTAGCAGTAGGAACTACGAACAGAATCCATGAGTTTCCAGTTTGACACTAAGCAGATGAGCTTTGAGTACCTATTAACTTACTGACATTTCCTCAACCTGGGATCAAATTTCATTTCTGGTGCACATAGATGAAGTTAGTTTGGAAAATACTTTAAGACAATTTTTATTGTGGACAAAATGCATCAGAACAGAGAGACTAGAATTTCTCTATCATCACAATCTGATAGTACATGCAAACAAAGAATGAATCTGCAACAAAAAGAAAACACTTTCTTATTGCACACAATCCAATTTAGCAATTGTCCATCTTTTTCCACATTACATGCCAGTTTAAAATGCTGGTCAACTCAATAATTACTAATGATCTTCATGCATATCTGGACAACATGCAGAACAAGGAAAGCAAGGCTGGACATTGTTCCATTTACTTCAGCAGAGTAGATACCATTCTCAAATCAGGAGGGTGGTCAGGCCAATTATTTCCCTACTCCTCAGTCTCTCGCAATGTGTTCTTTAACAAAATGCCAGCAAGAAAAGAAACCAGGTTGATTTATACTTTGTATATTACATTCTGGAGAACAGAGTGGTCAGGTGCCAACCTCCTTTCACTGACAGCATCACCCACCAAAGGCTCTGATTCCCTTCCAATAAGTAGCTGTAGGCAGGGCACTAAGTACTAATGGGTTAGCACAATCAGCCCTGATTATTTTTGGTCAAAATTCACACTTACAGGCTTCCAGCCAAGGTCAGAAATTACTGGTTGTCCCTTCACTAAATATTCTGGTCAAACCAGAGGTGTTGAGGTAAGATTACCCGAAGTCAATTCTCAGCAAAACAAATCTGAGGCTTTCCTGGTCTGAATAAACACTCAAGTCTTGGCTGAAATCCTATTTAAAATGATCTAAATTAAGTCTATTCACTCCCACAATACTTTTAACTTTGTAACTGATAGCCAACTTCAATGTCTGATTTACATGGAACAAAGGCATATAATATCAGTATGTTAATGTAATAAACCAGCCATTTTTCATTACCATGGACTGAAAAGGTCCTGTATATTTTCATCATTTGTACCAGTTCATTCTTTGTCAAAGCATAAACTTGATTAGATCAATAAAACGTATCTACAACACTACTCTGCCTGTTGCATAGCTGGTAAAAGCAATGAGATCATTTACTGCTAAGATAGTCAAAAGCTCTTTGTGCATTCTTGTTCTGTGTTGGTGACTTTTGCTGAAGTACATGTCCATTAAAAAGGAAGTTTGTGTCTTTACACATTTATGCTTTCCAAAATGTTTAATAACTGTGGCAGCAAAGCCTAAAAAAGATATACAAAATGGTGACTATTATGGAATTGGAAATAATCAAAAGATTATAATTTCAATTGAAGAGTAAAGCTAACATTTAGAGAGGTTGATTACCCTGTATCAATTACTTTCTGTGAGTAGAAAGCACTAGAACACATAACTGGTGCCAAGTATCTCTCCAAGTCATCAGATAGTATGTCTGTTATAATCTTAACAAAAGTACAAGATTAGACAGCTGGAAATATCTCCCCCAAACTTTTTTTTATATATATGGCCCCAGGATGCACATTTCCATTTTTACACTTAATTGTGCAGACTTATAAATTTTGAATGAATATATAAAAAACTTCTATGTATGGAAGGAGGCGGCTCAAATGACCTTAACTCAATCATGCTTTTTAAAATTCTTGATAACATTTGATTATAGCTGGACACAGTTTAAAAGTCCACAATGCATTCAGCATGCACTTAATGGCTTTTGAAGAGATGCAGCTGTGGTTGATGCCTTTGCAATAAAAACATAGAGGCATGTCTAAAGCTTCAAAACACATTCTAGGCTCCTATTCTTAAACTTTGAAAATTACAGTGTAATTTATTACTGTTTATTGGATTTTATTTAACAAAATTACAACTTTTCCAGGAACAATCCCACTAAGCTTGGCACCAAATAATGACAAATTTGACTGTGGATTATAGCAGTTTTTCTTAGGTTAATAGAAAATGATACAAAATTTAATTGAATTCAGTTTCTTGAAAGTGGCTGCAATACTTTGCTTAAAAGAAATATGAAAATGTTTTCTTAGAATCTCTCTTAAACCCTCAACTTACTTAAAGAAACAAAGTTTATTATCCTGTTCCTAGAAGGATAAAAGGTCTGAAAATATTTGAAATGCAATCAAGATCCCTATGCATAAATAGTTCTTTTCAGAAAATGCTTCAACATGCAACTTTGATAAACTGGTCTTCATCATATTTAAGGGTCAATGCCAGAGATCTTACAAGATGACTACAATTTACAAATCCATCATTGAAGTACATGGGAGATCAGAAATAAAAAATGATCTCAAAACGGAAGAGTTAACTTTTAAGTGAGGATTTAAACCTTGTCCCATTACTTGCTTTGAGTAGTTTTCTACTTTGAAAAACCAATCCTGTGAATTCCAATTTTGTATCAGTGGTGGCAATCCCGGTGCTATTTAGTTCGTGTTATGTGAAATACAGCACAGCCAAAACTGGCGTAATAACTGGTGCTTGGAAAGAAAAAAGAAATTATCACAGTAATTACCAAGTTGAATTTCACAAAAGGGTTACTGTTCAAGAAATATCTGGAGGCATACATGAAGGTGGGATTAACAAGCCCTCTCCTCCTTGGAATTATTGAGATTAATTGTATTCTCAGAATAATTGCTTCAATTATCTAATGATATGTATTGCTTATCAAAGCAGGATACAATTAGAGTAAAGCTCAGGGGAAGTTTTACATACATAGTACTGCAGAGTCATCAGTACTGGAATGCAGAAACTGGAAGTTCATATGAACATTCCCAAAACATACTTGTGTAATCTGTTCTTTTTTGTGGAGATAACTTCCCACACAGGCCACAGCATTATATTCCACAAAGACAAATAGTATTTTCTGTACACATGTAGTTAATAATTCAAAAAAGTTTAAACTTCACAATTAGTAAAAGAAACAGAGAAAGCATTAAGGTAATCCGGAACATGATTCTGTCAATGAAAACTCTTGAGTAGTCACCAGTTCATCCTGTTTGTGCACATGCCACTGCCCACACACAGCTCTAATATGACACAACTACTTGTGGTTCTCTGACCACACAACAATCCAACTAAATCAGTACAGAATATCAATAGTTCACTAAAGTGATCTTTCCATCAGAAAATATTCACTATTAAGTAATATTATCCTTTATCATCTGAAATCTCAAATGTAAATTAGTTCAGTGGTACAATTTAGCTGCTATAAGTGAACATTTTGCGTTTAGTCCATTCTTATTTCTTTTGGAATATTTGGGTAGGTGGAAGCAGGTAATTACTGTAGACTACTATTTCTTAAATTGCTTTCTGAGTGATTTTTTAAAAATGAGAGCAACTTTTCCTTTATCAGATTAAAGAGATTTATATCAAAAAACGAATTTGCTTCTAACATGCTACGTACTAGAACTTCACGTGTTTAGTTTGCAGGTAAACAGAACGCTCGCCCAGTTCACTTTTCAAAATAACCATATACATTGGCCAATATTTCCGACCTTTCATGAAAATCAGAAAATAAAGCTGGAATTCTGTAAAAACAGAAAATGCAGGAAATACCAAGTGATCAAATTGCAACTGCGGGAAGAGAAATAGAGCTTACATTCCTTTGATCAGAACCAATGGAACAGGTTCTAAACCCTGCCTCTGTGTGTTTATGTTTGGAAATTCAATGCCATGAATTCCATTATCATGATAGTGGTGGCCATACAGCTGTAATAATAGATCAGCCATAGGGTTAGCTTGTCTTCTGACAGTGTGGCTGAACTGCTGAGAACTTCCAGCATTTTCTGTTCTTTATCTACTATATATACATTTGGCATTTTAAAATTATTAATTAACCTGTACAGTCATCTTTCCATTTTTCCCATGCTTGGTATTGTCCAAAGCACAAGAAAAAAATGAACTTTTTTGCAAGGCTCAAAATTTCAGTAACACAGACTAATATTGGAAATTGTGGCCCACGAAATCAACAAGATTATATCTACTTTGAGAAATGTATATCTTAATTTGAAGTGGGATTTCCATTTCAATTGCAATCTACTCTTTAACAATGATCATACAAAACTCTTCATGTTTTACCGTGCCAATTTGAATAAAGAGTAACTTTTTTTGCTTGAAGTCTAGCTCTCTCCGCCCATCACCCACGTACCTATATATCCTGGTTCACCTTTATCACTTCCTCCACTTGGTTCCTCCCTTATCTGATTCACCCATCACCTACCGACCTCCGTCTCTACCTTTCTTCCTTCCCTGCCTTCTTCTTCCCCCTTACGTTTCCACTCAGCACCTACCCCACCCCGTAATCAACCCCACCACCTCATATTCTTCCACCTACCTATCAGCCTTTTCTCACCCCTCCCTCTCATTTCTATATGCTGACCATCTTCCCTCAGCACTCCGTTCTGATGCAGGATTTTGACTTAATATGTCTATCATCGCTCTGCTTCCACAGATGCTGCTGACCACAGAGTTCTTCCAACAGTTTTTTTTCCACTCCAATTTCTTGCACCTTCTTTTTATTTGGTACCTGCATAATCAATTTGATACCAACATTGTAGATGATACGAAGGTCGGTGATGTTGTGAATGATGTATATACTGGCAAATAATACAGTGGGATATAGATCAGTTGTAGATATGTGTGGAGAAATAGCAGATGAAGTTTATCCTGGCCAAATGTGAAGTGTTGTACTTTGGCAGGTCAAATACAGAGGCAGTACACTGTTAATGACAAAACCCTTAATAGTGTCAATGAGTAGAAGGATCTTGGGTTCGAAATTCATGTCTCTCTGAAAGTGGCCATTACAGGAGGGATGAGGCTTTGGAGAGGGTACAGAAGAGGTTTACAGGTCTACCAGGATTCTGCCTGCATTAAGGGGCATGAGAGGTTGGACAAACCCGGGGTTGTTTTCTCTGGAGTGGTAGAGGCTGAGAGGAGATCTGGTAGTGATTTAGAAGATATGAGAGGCATAAAGAGTAGGCAAACAGACAGTGTTTTTTTCCCAGAATTGAAATGTCTAGTACCAAAGGGCATTCATTTAAGGTGAGACTGGGTATGTGAGGCACAAGTTTCATTATATAACACAGAGTGGTGAGTACCTGAAATATGCTACTAGCGTAGTGGTTGAGGCAGATACATTCCGGACGTTTAGAGAGGTACATGAATGTGAGGAAAAAGAAGAAATACGGACATTGTGTAGGCAGAAGGAATTAATTTAGTTGGCCATTTGATTATTTATTTGGTTCGGTACAACATTGTGGGCTAAAGGGCTGCTTTGTGTTGTACTATTTTATGTTCTAATATTTCTTTATAAAGTGGCTAACAATCAGTGCCCTTCTGTGAAAGGCTAATATGTGGCATCTGCATTCTTTCTTTATATCGGTCCAGCTGTGTGAATACAAGTGCTGTCGTTTATTATTCCTGGAAATCTTGGCATTCAAAGAAATAACAAACAGTCTCCATTGAATAATGGGCCTCTTGATTCAAGAATGGATTCTTACTGTTGCCATGAATTATGGGAGTAGCAGCCCCTATTTAATTTTTCATATAGTTGTTGGAGAAAACGAGAGAAATTAAATACCAGAAAGTAACAGACTACATATACCATCAGAAGATAAAGCAGGATACAAATCATCTTCTTTTGATTAACGGGGTTAGAATGGCTGGATTCCCATACCTGATTGTCATTCATTCACTATGAATGCCACATGAGGAGATTGTGTAGTCGAAAAGCCTGTCAACATTCACCATTAACATATCAATGAGGGCTACCTGGGTGAATTTTTGGAAGTTGTAAACATTAGTGGAATCAACCCCTGATAGCTGACACTGGTCAAGAAGTGGAATAAACCAGAATAATTTATCATTTATTTTTGTTTTGGATTCAATGTAAACTAATATATCTCAGGCCATTACTTGCAGAGACATAACATTGTTATTACGCATTTTCATTAATTGCTTATAGAGTATCGAAAAGGGTTTTCAATCACCAACACAGATGTCCCTGTAAATATGGAAACTATATCTGTTTAGAAGCATAATAAAAAGACAAAAATGAATGAACCCTCAGATAACAAATTCAGGAAACGTATGAACCATCACATAATATCTGATGAGCAAGGACACTGTAATGTAGAAATGACGAAGATATGAAGGAAACTACCATTTAGAAATGAAAATACTGGTAAACAATAAGCTGGTTATCAATTTCCAGCAATGCTGAGTATATTACTATCATTGATCTAAAATTTCTAAATGGATTGTTCTATTCTCAAAACTGTCAACTGTACAAGTTAGATAATAAACTGGGGATGCTATGCAATTTGAAAATAGTTACGAAGTTTAGAACTTATCCATGCCCAATATCCATCACTGAAACAGCTTCTTAAAGATATTAGCAAACTAATTTGTTTAGAAATTAATTCAGACTTTTATATACAAAATCTCAAGTCACTTGTGGTCAGGAGTGTGTTTGACTTCTGTGCTTTCCATATGGCAAATTTGCAGCCTTTGGTGATCAAAATTAATATCCAGCACAAAGTTTCATTCTTTCCTGAATTAGATAGCAAGAAGTGATAAAATAGAGATACTTACTGCCACTGTAACCAAGGGGTATCTTGGAAAAACATTTGGGACCAGTATGGTCCACAACACATACAGCTGATATCATGCTTTTAGAAGTAGTAATATTACTAATAAATGAATATCTACACAAACAGTTCAACCCAATTTAGGAGCAACTTTTAAAAAAATCTTCAATCAAGCTATTAAATATATACATATTAAATATATGTATATGTTATTATAACTTAATTGCAAAATTGCTTATTTACTCCAGACATTCAGTAAGGTCGAATAAATTTGCTTAGCAAATTGATAACTGAATTTTGAGGGACGAAGGGAAAGAAGACAGGTAGGATATGGTGGGAAGGCTTTGCTGGAGGAAAGATGGTTCATGCATTCAAAATGGAAAATGTGCATAGGCAAAATGAGAAAATTGAAATGAAATTTTTATTTCATCAACATAAACAGGGAAAATGCAATAACTTAAAATAGAATGATCTTTTTCTTCTCATGATAACACGTAATACATCCTGAGTCATGAATTCTATATGACAAGGAAAACTATTAACATATATGGTACAATCATGATTTTCTGAATCCAGGTCAGTTAACATTGCACACAATTAGTTAGTAAACAGTAAAACCCCATTGGCATTAAGCAGGCATTTCCTGTTAGCAAGATTTTTCGGCTAACCACAAGCCCATATTCCACTGCACGCTATGTGGTTTGGCTGCGAGACACCTCAGTAGAGCAGGCCACATGCTCTTGCAGACTTGCCAGCCTCTCCATTCCCCCACCTCCAGAATCTGCTGAGATCTCAGGCTCCTTCTCCAGCCTGCCAATCTGCTCCTGGGTTCTCCTGAGGGCCTCTTCCAGATGTCCACGGAGTGCCTGTACAGCCATGAGTTCAGTCTGGAGCATCTTTTCTCTGCTGGTGCTAAGTGGAAATGTGAATTTAGAGACAAAAATGAGCTAAATCAATCTACTGAAGACAGTACCCAATGAACTAACAACAGATGCATATGGTCTACGAGAACCACAGAACATTGTTACAGTGACCATGGTTGAGCACTTCAATTTCCCAAACCACTTACAAGAGATGTACCTTTTAACAAAACAGCCTTACAGGCTTAAAGAGTTACCACAGAAACTTATCTGGAGGAAGGGAGTGGATGAAAAGATGGTTTTGAATTTGGAGACATTAAAATAGACTGAACATTAACTAGTGGGCATAGATGAGATTATCAATTAAACAGGACAAATTTTGAGACCCAGCTGTAAGAGATACTGTTTATAGTTAATGAAAATATAAATCAATATCTAGGTTGGAAAATTCAGAGAAAGTATTTTGAACAATAGAAGATGAAAACGTCAAGTGGTATCAAATTGAACAAGTAATGATTCATAGTTCCCTTGTATGTATTTATTGCCATACAAGGCTATAACTTTCATCTTGCACAATGATCCAGCCAGTAATATTAATAACTAGATTCCTTGCTGGTGTATGTGCCAGCATTGATGTTAATACAGTGTTATACAACTATTCTCAATCTTCATGTCAAGCAATATTAATTTTTTGGATGTGAATCTGTAAAAAATTATTCCACGCAAATTTCTTCATCCAACAGGCTTACCATTTCATAATTATATTTGAAATAAATAAGATTACTTAACTTTGGAAAGGAGACAAAATTGTAACAGGGGGTCCCTTCTATTCTGATGGCATACATGTTACTAACGAATAACCTTCAATTTTAGTTATTTTAATCATTACACTTTTATAATATCTGGTAAAGTATATAGAAACATATGTGGAAATATCACAGAGAAAACTGATATTCCTTTTAAAAACGGTGAGCAGTTTGAATCAAATACTAACAAAAGAGAACACATTCTATATACTCACACTGACTTCAAAAATCTACGCCAAGTCAGGACTTTGTCTTACCTGTCAGTTTGATTATGGAATTTAACGAGGCTAATATAGAGTTGTCTTTCAGCTCGAAGTGCTTCGTTTAGGTGAGACTGCTCCAATAACTGTTCTTCAAGAGCACAGATCAGCTGCCAATAAAAATTGGTAACAGTAAGAAACACTGAAATACCTTGTTATTTGAGGGAAATGGCCTTTGTGTTCACTTAGAGACACATAATTTCTCCTGCCATCCCAAATGAAAATATCATCCGCCTTGTCTTTAAATTAAGGTTGGAAAGGGAAATATTTACCTGTTCACTGTCACTACTGAGAAATCATCACGACAGGTATAGATAATGGAAACTAATGAAAATAATAAGGCTTGGTTATGATTTCTATTCACTGGATATCTGAATAACCTGAGGACATTCAAAGTTGTTGTTGTTCGTCCATTGTTGACGTCGATGAGGACCTCGACACCATTATCATGGTGTGGAGACTAGCGCGTCATTTGGATTTAAGTGAGGGAGAGTTGCGCAGCGTCAGCCTCACTCTCTCTTCCCAATTCCCATCTGGATCCAGTGGCAAGACAGAGTCTAGACGGCTGGAGATGGGACTAGGCGCAGTGGATGACCAGGATGTCTTCTCTGTCTTGTCCTGCTCTACACGTTCCATGATGCTTGCAGAGACCGCCTTCTTGACCGTTGGACCTTCCATGGATCTCGTCCGCTCAATCCGTCGGAGTTTGTCTTCACATGCTGGGATAGACAACTCCCTATCTCACCGAGGGTTTGAGACCCGTCGGCTACCCTCACCTGGTTTAGCCAGCTTGTCGAAGCCGTTGCCCGGGGTGTGGCCGCTGTCGCATGCAAACAGCTACGGGGAGCCACAGGTAAGAGCTGAGTGCCAGGTGGGGACCAAAGGTGGACTAACCGCCCTGAAAAGGACGCAACATGTTCCCCCACCAGAGGTGCTACCCGTCCCTGACACCCCATACATTCGAAGTACATGAGTGATAATCAATTGGCACAGCTACCAGAAGATATTTAATGCACAGAGTATGCATTAAAAAAGTGAATGATTTCAGTAGAGAAGAAATTGGGGAGTACTTTTAGGAAGAAAAAAAAACAATCAATTCCCATTGGCTCGAAATAGAACACAATCATTTAATTTGAGCTCATTTTTTGACCTTTTGAAAACTGCAGCTTTCTTAAACACAATTCGATTCATGTTTTCTATTTTTTTCATTGCTCTAATTTTTTTCAACCTTCTTTCCATATGGTACCATTAATAAACTAGGACAGTAGTCTTACTAATTTATAAATGAATTTTAAATTTACCTGTGTCTTTCTAATAGGATCACAATTTAATGTACTTGTGCTACCCAAATCAGTTAGCCCATAGGTCATCCCATCCATTTACTATTTACTGCTTTCAACCTCTTGACTCACTAATGAATTTGATCTGATCAAATTACTACTTAAATAACCTAAGGGGACTATTATTTACTGCAACAAGGTTTATAAATTGCTGGAGTTCAGCATGCTTAAGCCTCACTTGATTGAAATGTGTAAGTACTAGATTGATGCACGCTTATGAAAAGGAGAAAAATTACACACCTGATCATACTTTTTCCCTACACTTTTCTGTGCAGATAATTTCATGGTTGCCACTTGCTCCTTCAATTTCAGGAGCTCTTGTGTAAGCTTTTCCACCTCTGGAGATTCCCTTGGCTGTTCCAGCTGCCTCTGCAGATCCTGTAGTGCAACAAGATCATTAAGAACCAAAACCATTCAGCTGGCAAATCTAAAGCAACACCAATTCTGTTTTTTTTTACATCTGTAATCAATAATGCAATCTTTTTTACATTAATATTTTGTTATTATTATAAAAAGTCACACCTTGCTCTGTTGCTCTAAAATTTCTCATTTACCTGGACTATCATTCAGCAAGATCTTTTGGTTCCACA
Source organism: Mobula hypostoma (assembly GCF_963921235.1). NCBI lineage: Eukaryota > Metazoa > Chordata > Chondrichthyes > Myliobatiformes > Myliobatidae > Mobula > Mobula hypostoma. The sequence goes on along the minus strand of NC_086108.1, from coordinate 52,193,157 downwards.
TCCTATTGAACACACAAAACCTTCCCTAATTCAGCACATAGCAGGAACTCCACAGAGCCCACCAATCAGAAAATATAGACTTTTCTTTCAAGCTGATCTTCAAATCACAACAAAACAACCACAACAATTCAACTGCTGATTAAATTAAAACTCACCATAATGTGTTCTTCCTTGTCACGAATATTGTTTGAGAGTGTTTCAATCTCCACTGCCTGACATTGGAGCTCTCGCTGCTGGTCAAAAAGGGCAGACTGCAGCATTGCCAGTTCAAGCCGAAAAGAGAAAAATATAACCCATATTTAGATACTTAACCTTAGATCAATTACATAATAGAGTCATTCAACAATCTAATGGAGCATCATTTTCAAAATAACTCAAAGCATGTTCCCCAATAACACAGAGAATCATCAGCAAATTGCCAACATGTATGACTCAATTCAACTTATAAGTTATAGTCATAAATCCATGCAGCAGATCCATTCACACCAATGCTGCAAAGAGACAGAATTAAAAAGAGCAGGATAAAAGCCACAATAAATCAAAAATTTATGACTTGAAGTCTAACGAGATTCTGTAAGTCTTGAAAAGGATAAATTATAGCTCCTTATGGTTAACTCAGTCTTGATTTCAATACACTGAAGAACTTAAGAGTTTGATGTGCTTTACAGGATATGCTAGTCAGGAATTCAGTGATATCTTATGTGACTTTTCCCCCAAAGATCTTTATTCAAGGCTCATCTATTCTATCCAGTTGTTGTTTTAAGGGGTCCTTTTTTCTGCAACTTTACAATTAGTCACTTCCAAGTTTCAAGGAAACAATCAGCTTTATTATCACTGATAATGCCATGAAATTTATTGTTTTGTGGCAGCCTGGAACCTCACTTCCTGAGCTGAATTTCTTTGTTAGTTATCTTAGCTGTCCATTCATCTCAATAACTGTCAGACTTTGCCTTAGTCTTCAACTTGTGTGCTGTGAGTTCCATCTCGCCGATAATTAAATTAAAGAAGTTTTATTTTCCCCATGTGAACCCCACATTTTCCCCTAAATTTCTTCATGAAACTGACCATCTTTCAGTTACAGTAAAATCAAGTGCTGGCTGAGCACTTTATTACAGAAACTTTGGAGTCTCATCGAATGCTGCCACACATTTTGCCAAATTACTGAATAGCCAGCTCTAGTGGGAGTAGTTCATGATTTCCACAGTCCTTGCATGATAGCATTGAGATTACCTGTAGCTTCCCTCTCCATAACAACAAAAACCTACTTCTCCAACATGTTTCTGCAACGTTTGCATTCCCTTCTCAAATTCCCCTACACTATCACAAACACTCAATGAATATGAGGAAAAAGGAGGTACCTAATAAAGTGATCATTGAGTATAAGCTCATGGCTTTCTTTGCTGTAGCCCATCCACTTCAAGGTTTGACATGTTGTGCATTCAGAGATGCTCTTCTGTTGTAATGCATGGTTATTTGAGTTACTGTTGCCTTCTTGTCAGCTTGAACCAGTTTGACCATTTTCCTGACCTCTCTCATAAACAAGGCATTTTTACACACAGAACTCACGCTCACTGGATTTGTTTTTGTTTTCCCGTACTATTCTCTCTAAATTCTTGAGACTGTTGTGCATGAAAATCCCAGGAAATCAGCAGATTCTGAGATACTCTAACCACCCTGTCTGGCACTAATAATCATTCTATGGTCAAAGTCACTTAGATCACATTTCTCTCCATTCTGATGTTTGTCTGAACAACAACTGAATCTCCTGACTATGTCAGCATGCTTTTACATGTTAAGTTGCTGCAACATGATTAGCTATTAAGCTATTTGGAGTCACACCAGGTGTACCTAGTATACTGGCTACTGAATGTATACCTCAGTAAACCTGAAACTGTGACACACTAATGAAATTTTTAAATCACAAATCTGGAGATGACGGTTATATTCAGACTATTCTGTCCTATCCATTAATAGCAAGTTTAAAACTCACCCTGCTCTCTTTCTCTTTTCTTAAGGCAAGCTGAAGTTCCTCTTTCATTAGATCTAGCTCAGTCCGCATGCTGTCTTCATGGTCTGATTCAACCATTGCTTCATCTTCATCCAAGGCTGTCTGCAAACCTTCTGACAGAGTAAAGAATTATTACTGTACACTATCAATCTCCTGAAGCATTACACCTACTTTCTGCATTAGGGAAGTTGTTTTACAGCTGAGTGATACAACATGACACCAGTTCTAGCTGGTTGTATACTGGGAGCTGGAGAAAACTTTAATACTTGTAGTTTCCTCCAGTAATTGTACTCTCACCATGCTAGAAACAATGCCCTTTAGTTCACCTGATCTGGTATACACTTTTCTCAATGTGCCAGCAAGTGCAAGATCTTATAAATCAAATCTCAAAAAAGCCAAGCAGCTCAGATCTTACTTGCACCAGTGAGATAGTTCCCATATTAAAGTTGCTGGTGAACGCAGCAGGCCAGGCAGTATCTCTAGGAAGATGTACAGTAAACATTTCCGGCCGAGACCCTTCATCAGGACTAACTGAAAGAAGAGCTAGTAAGAGATTTGAGGGGGGAGGGGGAGATCCGAAATGATAGGAAAAGACCGGAGGGGGAGGGATGGAGCTAAGAGCTGGACAGTTGATTAGCAAAAGGGGTATGAGAGGATCATGGGACAGGAGGCCTAGGGAGAAAGAAAAGGGGGAGGGGGGAAACCAGAGGATGGGCAAGGGGTATAGCGAGATGGACAGAGGGAGAAAAAGGAGAGAGAGAAAAAGAATGTGTGTATATAAATAAGTAACAGATGGGGTAGGAGGGGCGTTAGCAGAAGTTTGAGAAGTCAATGTTCATGCCATCAGGTTGGAGGCTACCCAGACGGAATATAAGGTGTTGTTCCTCCAACCTGAGTGTCGTTTCATCTTTACAGTAGAGGAGGCCATGGATAGACATATCAAAATGGGAATGGGACATGGAATTAAAATCTGTGGCCACTGGAAGATCCTGCTTACTCTGGCGGACAGAGCGTAGGTGTTCAGTGAAACGATCTCCCAGTCTGCGTCAGGTCTCGCCAATATACAGAAGGCCACATCAGAAGGAGCCTCCGGCTCCAATATATAATTTTCCGTAACTTCCGTCACCTCCAACAGGATCCCACCACTAAGCACGTCTTTCCCTCCCCGCCCCTCTCTGCTTTCCACAGGGATCGCTCCCTAAGCGACCCTTGTCCATTCGATCCCCCCCCCCCATTCCCTCCCCACTGATCTCCCCTCCTGGCACTTATCCTTGTAAGCGGAACAAGTGCCACACATGCCCTTACACTTCCTCTCTTACCACCATTCAGGGCCCCAGACAGTCCTTCCGGGTGAGGCGACACTTCACCTGAGTCGACAGGGGTGATATACTGCGTCCGGTGCTCCCGATGTGGCCTTCTATACATTGGCGAGACCCGGCGCAGACTGGGAGATCGATTCGCTGAACACCTATGCTCTGTCCGCCAAAGAAAGCAGGATCTTCCAGTGGCCACACATTTTAATTCCATGTCCCATTCCCATTCTGATATGTCTATCCACGGTCTCCTCTACTGTAAAGATGAAGCCACACTCAGGTTGGAGGAACAACACCTTATATTCCGTCTGGGTAGCCTCCAACCTGATGGCATGAACATCGACTTCTCTAACTTCCATTAATACTCCACCTCCCCCTCGTACCCCATCCGTTATTTATTTACATACACACATTCTTTTTCTCTCTCTTTTATTTCCTCCCTCTGTCCCTCTCACTATACCCCTTGCCCATCCTCTGGGCTTCTCCCCCCCCCCTTTTCTTTCTCCCCAGGCCTCCTGTCCCATGATCCTCTCATATCCCCTTTGCCAATCACCTGTCCAGCTCTTGGCTCCATCCCTCCCCCTCCTGTCTTCTCCTATCATTTTGGATCTCCCCCTCCCCCTCCCACTTTCAAATCTCTTACTAGCTCTTCTTTCACAGTTAGTCCAGACGAAGGGTCTTGGCCTGAAACGTCGACTATACCTCTTCCTAGAGATGCTGCCTGGCCCACTGCGGTCACCAGCAACTTTTATGTGTGTTGCTTGATATTCCAGCATCTGCAGATTTCCTTGTGTTTAGTTCCCATATTTCCACTTTTGTCGCTTATGGAAGTCTCACAGGGAACTGTGCTTCATTAATTCCACTACTTTTAATGTAATTTCCATTTCCACAAACTGAATTTTGGACTCAGCTAGAATCTTGGTATGGATTTTCTTTGTATGTTGCTACCAGTCAATACACAAACACAACAAACAAAATTCTGGAAATCTGAGTGAGACTTTTCAGTGAAGATGGTGGCTTAATTTTACATACCTTCCCTTTCATTTGTATTCTGTTGGGCATCAATGGATTCAGAAGCTTCCATCTTCTCAGACTGGGGTGAGAGCTCATTCTTGCTGTGACCATCCTGCACCAATTCCTGAGCAGGTCAAAGAAAAGGCTCAGATCAGGTGGTTTAAAAAATTTGCCATCCCTTGAATAATGGTGTAATGGGGTCTTCTGATTTTTAAAAATTTTGTCCTATATGGATCTTACTTCCAATATAACACCATTTGGGAAGTGTAGTGAGATTTTTGGTGTCACAAACAACATTCATCTTATCATTGTTCAAGATTGTACAGCAGATTCCTACAACAAATATCACATATGGAACAAGCTTAACATGTTTTAACCTAATTAGCCTTTATGGAAGCATCACTAATTTTCAATGGATACTTTTACCTGATTTTTTTTGATTTTACTTGATTTCAGCACCTAATCCAGCCTGCATGTCTTTCTGAGTCAGCCTAAATAGTAATTGTTGGTATGTTGCAGCCTCAACCTCACTTAAGAGTATTGTCTCCAGTTATGGCGGTCACTGTACATGAGGGAAGTGAGTGAGCGCAGAAGAAACTGACCAGGATGTTCCCTGTACAAGAGGCTGTAGTTGTGAGGGACTGGATAAGCTGGGTTTATTCTCACAGGAACATTCAAGGTCAAGAGGTGGACCCAGAGGTTCACAAAGTTACGAGGGGCACAGATGCAATAGGGAGAATCACAACTTTTCCCCAAGAGAGGGAAGTCCAGAACTAGAGGGCACAGTTTTAAGGTGACAGGGGAGAAATTTAACAGAAATCAAAGGTGCAAGTTTTTCTACATAGAGGGACATGAATATCTGAAACGGAGGCAGTGGAAGAAGATGCAATTACAATGTTTAAAAAAATGACAGGACAGGTACTCGAATAGGAAAAGCAGATTGTTATGGGCCTCCTGTGAGGAAACAGAATTAACATAGATAAGCAACATGATCGGCATGAAGAGGTAGGGTGAAAGGGCCTATTTGTATGCTCTATGTTTGTGTGATTCTATTTTCTCGTATGTGCAGGAATAGTTAGATGTTAAAACCAAACTGAATCCTCTCTTTACCCCCTAGCCATACGTATGCTTCCCACATTTCCACCAAACAGGGATAGTAGATATTGTTGGATTACAAGTAAAATGGGAACAAGGCTTCAATACTTTTTCTTTTGTGAATGAAGATCATCAAAAGAACGTTTTCTAAACTCCCACCAACAGTGCAACGCAAAGCATTAGTGAAACAGACAACACATGACTTTAGGATTGATATTACTAAACAAATTTCCTTAATAGCTCAAGGAATATTTCATTTCTGCTATTTTAATCAATAATTGTATATTATGACAGCAATTGAAAAATGAACTAACTGGATGCAAATATTTCACAATGAGGGCTTCTATTGTCTGTAATGAGGGACGGCACTGGGGCCAAGGCTCAAACAACAGTAGGAGTACTGCTGGTTCACATTTCATTGAAAAGTTACTGACTCACTCCAACTAACTGAAGTCAATGGGCATGAAGGGGTTAATATTCCAACAGTCGTAGCTCGTTTGGAGGATGTGGCAGTTGGCAAATCTACCAACCCCTCTGCAAGGTATATCTGTTGGAATAATTTGTTACAGATAGCCCCTAGGACATCATCCTAGGTTCAACCATCCTTAGTTAAGGACAAGGAAGTATGCCAGATGAAATCCCCCATCTGCTGTTGCCCAACAAGCTATGCAGTATTCTGACTTCAAAATGGATTGTAGTTTCTTCATTGTCACCAGGTACACATTTTGGAAATCCCTAATTAACAGATGGATTGTAGTTTCTTCATTGTCACCGGGTATACATTATGGAAATCCCTACTTAACAAAATTGTGACAGTTCCGGTATGTGCCTCAACACCATCTTCACAGGCAGATAGATATTGGCCTTGCCCACATCACACACACACAAAAAACTTGTAAAGACTTATTTCTGTAGTTACAGTTAATATGGTTCGTATTGGGTCACTTACCTTATGATGCAGGCATACTCTATGCTTTTAATGGCATAAATTTGTATATTTTATGACTATGAGACATGGAGAAAAGGAATTCTATTAAGCAGAGTTTTCAAATTCAACATGCTGTTGGCCAACATCAAACTTTAAGAACTTACTTCAATTAACCGATTCTTTTCCGTAAGTTGTTCTTTGAGGTGGGCTATTTCCATTGGCAGTTCTGTTGCTGAAGTATTCTGCTTGATTAAATTTGCTATTTCCCGATCCTTCTCCACCAAGTGCTGACGTAATGCTTGAAGTTCATGCTTTTTCTCTGCAAGAGCACGAGTTAACCTCTCTGCTGCACCCTGAATAATTGAAGAGAAGTATACTGGAAATGAAATTTTGTAAGGACAATGGCAAATCAAACTTCACACACATGCCAGCGTTCATTGTTGCTGAAAGTTTGAGCCCCACATGATTCTACTCAATCTAAACTGACTGCAGTACTGAAGGGCAGCTGCATTGTGTGAGACTCTGCTTGGTGGATCAGGTTAACCTTATTTGCTGGAATGACCTTTCAAAAAAAAAAAAAAAAAATCCAATGAGGTTGCTTCAAAAACACACACAAAATGTTAAAGGTCAGACACAATCAATGGGGGGAAATAAATGGGTGATGTTTTTGGGCCAAGATTCTTCAACAGGACTAGAAAAGAGGCAGAAGCCAGAATAAGGAGCTGGGAGGTGAGGAAAGAGTACATGCTGGGGGGGCGGGGGGGGAGAGGCAAATTGCTGGGACATAACAGCTGGAAGAGGTAAAGGGCTACAGAAGGAACATGATAGGAGAGGACAGTGGAATAAAGCAAAGGAGGTAGGGAACCAAGGGAAGTGATGGACTGACACGAGGGCAGGTCAGAAGAAAAGAGGCAAGAGAGCCATCAAAATTAGGAAATGCAAACAAAATTGAACGAGGTGAGGGGAAAGAACGAGGAAGACAGTCCTGATTTGTTCCTGAAAAACAATGGAACCCGAGGTAATATGCTAGCTTACCAAATTGTGATGCATGCAAATCAGATGCTACAGATCTTCTGCTGTTAGTGAATTAGCCTCACAGGAATAATGCATCAAAGGTTGTTCATTACCTTCATCTGCTGCTCACGGGAGCTGATAGACTGCAGCAACTGTGTTACTTCTTGCTCATGATCAGCGGCCAGCTTGCTCCTGTCGGCGAACACCTCCTGCAGCATTTGCTCCTTTAGCTGCAGTTGCAGCCTTAGCTGCTCCATCACCTCACTGGGTCCAGCGCAAACCTTGTTCACCAACGTTGCAGTCAGGACCTGTCAACAAGATTTTAGACCAAAAGTGTAGCACTGGAGGAAGACCTGCTTAGAGACACAACCCTGAGTGATCCCACCTGTGAGAATCATTCTTAAAAATGTGTACCAATACTCTATACTGTAGCTTGATGGATGTCTGCATTGCCACAAAGGAAAGGTTTCATCTACCTCACTAGCCATAAGTAAGCAAGGTTCAGTGATATTTCATGCACGTTATTTTCACATGTTTATTATCTGGTTGATTTGAAAATAGCCTATTGCATCAAATATGCATAAACATTAATTACCAATCCCAAAGGCCCTCCCCTGAGCTCCATGCTACAAACATCAGTGAGCAGTTGTTATAATCAGATCAGAATCAGATTTAATATTACTGGCGTATGTCATGAAATTTGTCTTTCAGGCAACAGTACCATGCAATAATTAGAGAGAAAAAAACTGAATTACAGTGAGTATATATAAAATAGTTAAATTATAAAAGCGGTGAAAAATATTTTAAAAAGTGAGGTGGTTACTATCCCAAAAGAAATGGTAATGCCAAGAAGCATGTTGAGAGAGGTGAATATTTACAAAAATAGATCATAAGAACTATCTTACTTTATCTATAGACATCAAATGACTGAGGTGATCTATGCAATGTGGGAGATGAAGGTGGTGGTAGTGGAAGAGAACAGTTCTGAACTTCACACTGAAAGGTGGTCTGGTCACTAAAGACACATGAAGGATCTACTCTCCTATGGATGACAGTGCACAGGAAACCTCTGAAGCATCGACTCCAGTCTTAAGAAAATAGCATTTTTCTAATGTATAATATTTAGGAACACGAAAAGTGTTTGAAATTTGCAAAATTGTACAACCCCTTTTTTGTTTCCTACCAATTTATGAACCTCCATGAACAGGATTTTTGTCAAACTGACTTTTCCTCGGCAAGGCCCTTGCAGATTTCCTACCTCTAACTCCTTATTGTGATCCTGCAGTGCTCTCTGGAGCTGGTTGTTCATGGCATCTTTTTCTTTCAGGGAAAAGCCAAGCTTCTCTTCTACCTCCTGCTTTTGCCATTGCAGGCTTTTGAATGCTGTACCTAGTTGCTCCAACTCCAAGTCTTTCTCTTTCACAAGGCTATCCAGACTCTGAAGATACGAGGGGAGGACAGTAGGAGAGGAATTAGCAACTCAGTTGAAGGACATACAATTTTTAAATTTCATTATCCATAAACCAATACATATTCTGTAATCAAGAACAAAAACAGGTCTCCACCTACTTAGGGAATTCTTGTTTTTACAAATAATCAAATTTTGAAACAATTTCTTAAAATTATATTGTTAAATGAGCATTGCTCTTATAAGTTCTACTTTTCATCCATCCTCACTTTGTAGTCAAGAGAAAAATTTACATCCCTTCTACTTCAAACAGATTGCTTTTTTCCCCCTCTCTTTACAAGTTATTTTGAAATGATGAGCAATATCTACATGATCAATCACTTCAAAAGCCATCTTGTGGGATCCAGGATGCTTGATTTAGGATCAAACATCCATTTTCACATGCAGCTGACACATTCTTCCTAAGTGCTCAGTAGGGCAGAAAAATTGTTATTCTAAATTTTAAGGGACTCTCCAAAATCCACTACTTAATACAAAGACCACTCAATTCCATTTCCTTAGCTTAAAATGCAAGTTTTTAAAAAATTCACCAGGACTCAAAACAAATACTCTCAGCATAGCCTCACTGGCAAACACACTTGGCTTTGAGTCAACTGTTTAAGGATTTAAACTTCATTCCAAGGCTTTAGCACAAATCTAGGCTGATATAGTATGTACATATAGCACACTAAGGAAGTACTGCACCAAAGATTCAGAATTTCCAATCAAACATTAAATCATCCTTTACCTCTTGGTAAGTACATCTCAAGAAAATCCACACGGTTGCTCCAAGATAGTGGAATGTTCCATGTATGTGCAAAACCCTTTATTTTTCTAAAGACACGATACCCAATTCTCCCAGCCATTTCTTACAACTGATTTAGTTACAGTCTTCGACATAGTTTGTTATTTCTGGCTATAAAACTTATTAAATAATTAACACAGCAGAACACTCTAAAACCGTGTTTTTTTTAAGTACTGAAATAGAAGGGTATATTTATGTATGGTTGGCTGCAAGGTTCTTAACACCTTTATTAAGAAATTTAATCATTTCAGTAAGCAGATAACAAAGCTTCAAATAGTCCTGAAAATATACTACGATATTTACGTTCAATAAAGGATTGTAATACTGAAGGTAAAACAGGTCAATTCTAGATGAAATAATGCATTGAAATATAATTATAAAAAAGCTATACTTCCTCCAAATACTCTTGTTGCACACATACTTCTTGCATATGAATATCTGTACATCACAAACCATTCACTTACATTGATAGTTTCTTCATTACTGGAGAAGATGTGACGGAATCGCTCTAGATCCTTTTCTTTTTCACGTACAGTTAGATTCAGTTGTTGGATTTCACTCTCCTTTTCCTCCAAGGAACGAAATTTCTCCTCAAGGGCTCGCTGGAATAAACAGCAGAAATGAGACCGCAGTACTTAAAGATGCACAAGCTCTCCTAATTCTTGTAAAGTTTTAAAGTTGTATAAACCTTGAACCCTGGGATCTGGACTTTTCTCTCTCCACAGTTGCTGCTTGATGGGTCCCTTCAGAATCTATTTGTATTCTTCTAGTAAATGACTGTGTGGAATCTTGTAGTTTGCCCAAACATTTTGAAACAGGATCAGTTAAAACATAAAAAAAACCTAACCCACCAATCAAGCTATTTCCTGCCCCACCAACACAAAACTGAACAATTTTCTCATGAATTTCTCCAACAAACAAAATCAGAGGCATTTCATCAAAACTATTCCATTTCCTAGTAATCCTTTCAAACATTGTCTTAACTTCACCGTTAATATGCTTAATGGAACAATCATTTTCTGTTGACACAATTAAAACATGCACAATATGATCATTTCTACAATAAGCTGAAGTGAATAGGAACCAAGACTCAGTGAAGTACCTCTGAAGCTTTATCTCTCTCTTTGATACACTCCCAGAGTTTATCTACCAGTACATCTTTCTCTTGTCCACTTTGCTCCTCATTCTGCTGGCATTCAAAAAGTTCAATATATTGCTGTGAATATACAAAGAGAAATATATGGAACAAATATTGTTTTGTTGCAGTTCTCCTTCATCTTAAGCACCTGGCTGATTTCAAATCCAAGCCACTGTGGAGTAAATCTGTGGTTGGGTAAATGATTTGTGGTAATTGAGTGATCCTGCACTAATCAAAGCCTGACCCAACATGATGTTGCATAGTAAGCTTCAGTATCTCCTTACTAATTTAAAAATCTTATTCAGACCACTAGTAATGGTTCTGGAAACAGAAAATACATCTCTTCTTCTCCAGTTAATCTGCTTCAGGTAAGATTAAATGGCCAAGTGTCTCACCAATCCCAAGGTTAGAGTTGACCAAAAATTCAGCTGGATTAGTCACTTAAATACTATATAAGAGCAGGTTAGATAGAGGGAGGGTAGCCTGCTTTGAGGGGTTCATTCGACTCAACTATCTCTAAAATACAAGGGAACAGTCACCACCAGCCTGGATGACTGCAGCTTCAACAAAACTGACACCATCCAGGACAAGGCAGCCCACTTGACTTACATCCCACCCATCACCCTCAACATTCACTCCCTCTGCAACCGGTACACCGTGGCTACCGCATGTACCATTTACAAAATGTAATGCAGTTACTGGCTTAGGCTACAATACCATCTCCCAAACCCACGAGCTCAAGCATAAAAGAGGATGGTGTTTCAGGAATATGGCACATGTTCCTCCAATTCATCCCAACTTGGAAATATATTGTAGTTCCCTCTTTGTTAATGGGTGTAACCCTGGAATTCTTTATTCAACAGACTTACAAGGGAAACTTAACCAGAAGGACTTCAACTGTTCAATGTGTTGACTCACTACCACCTTTTCAAAGATAACAAATACTAACTTTTCCACAGATGTTCAGATGCTGAAAAATTAACATTTTTTGTGTTTTTGGATGACTACTTCAATAACAAAATCAGTTTGTTACCCGATTATTAAAACTATTATGCCTATGCTTTATAAGCAGAAAAATCACACCTTTTTGGCCTACACTTAGTGAAAGGAATACTTATTCTCTACTTTAATAAATCTGTCAGAAACATCCCAAAACACTACACTTACAATAAATTGCTTCCATTTTTCAACACCTTTTTTAAAAAAAAGGGGGTGGTTAGGGGAGAAGGTATTTCCTCAAATAAAATCCACAATGAAGCTGATTTGTGAATTTGGTCTGAATGCAACAGAACCCCCAAATCACATTTATAAATTTGGACGTATTCTTTTCCAGTCAAACTCAACTAAATATGTCCAGTCATTTAGGATCCCCATCACCATGAAACTTTACCCTCCATCACGTTTTCAATAAGGCATAAAGATGTAAATAGGGTGAAGATTCAGTGTGGTATTGACCAAATGACAAAACAATTGGCAATTAATAGTGCTCCTATATAAACACAATCTGACTAAAACTGCAGGACCTCCATCAATATACATCTCATTCAGCTACGTGAATATTTAATAGTAGCATGTAGAATGGCAACTCTTTCTACCTGCAGGAAGTGCTCTTTATCATGCAACCTCTCCCTCAGGCAGAGGATGTTCTCCTCTTGGATGTGGATTTCACGCTGATGCTCTCCCTCCAAGGCTCGATAGCCCTGGTCCTTCTCTAGCAGCTCCTGTCGGACCTGCTGCAGTGTGCTGCACAGCTCCTGAAACAAACCATTAAAAAAACACCGTTACCTTGCAACAGAATGATTCCCTGCATCCGCTGCCAAACAAATAGTACCACCTAACTCATTTTATATGATGCAGTATTAACACCTCTACAGTGTAATTGATCTGGAAAAAATTGCAGTAGACTATCTGTATCAGCAACAAATTTTAATGAGTCAGTGTAAGAAATTGGAGAGAACATTGCAAGTTAATAAATTAAGTTTTCAGCTCAAAACTCTAATCTCAAATCCAGCCAAGTCAATGATGTGAAAAGTCTTTTTTTGTTTCCTGCAGACAGTCCAAGTTTTTTTTTGCCACCCATACTTGGCAGAAACAAACAACCTCAGTCAGCCTGAGGCTTTGGCAAAGTTGATGGAAAAAGTTACAGTGGTGAATACAAAGATTCTCTTCTCCAGTTGAGGATGAGGCAGAATACACTTCCCCTATTCGTGAAACTTGTGTACTGCAATTTCTGATCTGGTAATGCTTACTCTTGACCAGGTGCCTTCAATCCAAAATACAGACCTGCTATAACTTGGTGAAAAATAAGACAAAACCAAACCAGGCCTCAAAAGTCTGTGTCACTGTGTTATATGCTGGAAAAAATGCACCCTTGGAAAAACCATGAGCTCATGAGAGTGAACACCCAAGCACTCACTTTATTGTGTTTGACAGCATCCTCCTTCTGCTGATAAAGTTCCTGTACTTCAGTTTCCATCAGTTCTTTCTTCCACTTGATGTCAGCCAATTCATACTCCTTCTGACGAATCAGCCTTGCGTTTCGCTGTAGTTCCAGCTGATTGGAAAAGGAAGTACTTTGCATTTCCAGAAATTCAGCCTGCTGGGTGTGTGATGATGTCAACTGTCCATCCTTGCTCTGACAGGATGAGCAACGCTGCAGCCCCGAGCAAAGACGAACACATTTGGAACAAATCGTAATAAGGAAGAGAGAACACACACAAACGTAAAATAGATTTTACATCTTCCATGGGATTTTACATTACTCTTTCTTGTTTCAAAATATTCTGTTGTATTCTCCCCTGAAACTTGCATACTCTCACTCTTCACTTATTCCTTCCACTATCATGTCAAAGACATCAGACCAATGGCCTCACTTTCTGTTTCCATTAACCTAGGCTCTCTGATAGTGGCCTTTTCATTCAGATTACACCTCAATGCAAATAAAAAAAGAGTGCTGCACTTTTGGAAATCAATCCTTTGAGATGAGATAATAATGTTCTGATTCTCTCCCTCTAACTCTTTGCAGAAGAATGTAGAAACTAACTATCCTGGACAGCATTATTCTCTGCGCCACATCAAATTAACTGGTCATTTTCTGTTTGTGGGATTTTACTAAGCATTAATTTTGCATTTTAGAACAATACTTGTATGGCAGAAGTATTTAACTGATTGTGAAGCACTCAGAAGTATGCTGTGAAGCATACCAATGTTGTGAGGAAGTTATGCAAGTACAAATTCGTACTTCTTTTCTATATGAAGCCTCATACTTAATAGGATAATCAGAATCCCCGGCAAAAAGCTGAGCTTGAGACTGCGCCAAAAGCTTTAGCACCAGATTTAAAAAGCAATTACAGCCTGTTGAGATATTCTGTGGAGCTTGACATCCTTTGGACTACAAGGCACTTGGCAAGGGCCAATAAAAATAAATTGGGTTTAAGTGGAGTGGCCATTGTGGGAGAGACCATAGCATCAGTAGGCCAGGGTCAGAGTGGTGAGCTGAGGTTTTGCCTCAAGATGCTTCAGCAAGAAGAGGCTAAGCTCAGGTAAGTTTCTTTCTTTTTTACTGCACAGTTAGAGCAGTGGGAATGACAGTTGGGATGGCAGTGCTCCTCTTGTGTGATGTTGGAAGTCAGGGAGCCCTTCGGTATTCCTGATGACTACACCTGCAAGAAGTGCATCCAGCTGCAGCCTCTTATGGACTCCATAAGGGAGCTGGACCTGGATGACCTTTGGATCATTCGGTAGATGAACGGGTAATTGACAGGAGAAACAGGGAGGTAGTTATATGCAAGGTATAGGACCTAGGTAACTGGGTGACTGTCAAAAGAGAAAAAGGGACAGTCAGCCAGTGCAGGGTACCCCTGTGGCTGTTCCCCTCAATAACAACTATATTGTTTTGGATAATGTTGGGAACAAATTAGCAGTGGACAGCCGCAGCAGTCAGTACACTGGCACTGAGTCTGGCTCTGACTCAGAAGGGAAGTGGGGAGAAGAAGTGAGCAGAGCAGTAGTGGGAAGAGGTGATTCATTGGTTAGGGGAACAGACAGAGCATTCTGTGAATGAGAATGAGATTTCTGGATGGTATGTTGCCTCCCAGGTGCCTAGGTCAGGGACATTTCAGATGGAGTCTATAGCATTCTTAAGGGAGAAGGTAAGCAGCCTGAGGTTATTGTCCACATTGTTAACAATGACATAGGCAAGAAGGGTGATGGGGTCCTGCAAAGTGGGTTCAGGGAATTATGTGCTAAGTGAAAGATAGGACCTCCAAGCTAGTGATCTTAGGATTGACATGTGCTGGTAAGGCTGGAAACAGGAATATAATATAGTTTACCATGTGGCTAAAGAGATGGTGCAATAGGGAGGGCTTCAGATTTTTGGATCATTGGACTTTCTTCCAGTGAAGGGGGAACCTGCAGAGACAGAACCGTTTGCACCTAATCTGGAAGGGGACCAATATCCTTTTGGGAAGGTTTAGAAGGCGAGCACTGCTCCAGGGGGTTTAAATTAGTGTTGCGGGGGATGTGAACCAGAGTGCCAGGCAGCTGGTGGAACAGTTGTGGGGAAAGTAGATGTCAAGGCAGGACATGAAAGGTTGAGCATGTTGGGACTAATGTTCTGAATTGTACCTATTTCAGTGTAAGGAACAGTACAGGGAAAGGCAGATGGGCTAGACCATGGATCAACACGTGGAATTATGATATTGTATCCTTTAGTGAGACTTGGTTGCAGGAGGGGCAGGACTGCAACGTAATGTTCCAGTGCAAAATACACAAAATGCAGAGGGACTCAGCAGGTCAGGCAGCATCCACAGAAATGAACAAACAGTCGACATTTCAGGCTGAGACCCTCCTTCGAGCCCTGAGCGAGGGCCTCAACCTGAAATGTTCATTTCCACGGATGCTGTGCGACCTGATTTCCTCTAGCATTCTGTGGGTTGCTCTGGATTTCCAGCATTTGCAGAATTTCTGCTGTCAATGGTCCAATGTTTTAGACATGATAGAATGGGAGGGATTGAAGGGGGAGGGGTGGCATTATTCATCAGGGAAAACGTCTGATAGAGCAGGCACAAGGGCTTGTCTACTGAGGCTATCTGGGTGGAACTGAGGAATAAGAAAGGGAAGATTATGTTAAATCTGATATAGACCCCCACTAACTAGTACCTCCTATTAGTTAGCGGGATTTAGATGAGCAATGTGTTCATGAAAGTTTCCTTAACAAATACAGAGAGGTCCCAGCTAGAAAGAGCACAATACTGGATCTCCTAATAGGGAACAAGACAGGACAGGGCAGGTGACAGAAATGTGTCTAGGGGAACACTTTGGATGTAGTGATCATAATTCTATTGGTTTCAAGATAGATACCGTCAGAACTGGTCCCTTGGATTGAGATTCTAAATTGGAGAAAGGACAAGTTTGAGGGCACCAGAAAGGATTCACCAAGTATGGATTGGGGTAGGTTGCTTTCTGACAAAGGGATGCTTGGTAGGTGAGAGTCCTTGAAAAGCAAAATATTGAAAGTACAGAGTTTGTATGTTCCTGTTAGAATAATAGGCAATGTTAACAGGTTAAGGGAACATTGGTTTTTGAGGGATATTGAGGTCCTGGTTGAGAAGAATAACAGATACAGGCAGCAGGGGGGAAACAAAGCACTTGAAGAATGTAGTAAATGCCACTTAAGAGGGAAATCAGGAGGGCTAAAAGAAGGCATGAGGTTGCTATAGCAGACAGGGTGAGGGGGAATCTCAAGGACTTCTACAGATATATGAAGAGCAAGAATATATCAAGGAACAAAATTGGTCCACTTGAAAAATCAGTATGTTCATCTATGCATGGAGCTGAAGGAGGAGGAGGAGATCTTAATTAGATTTTTTTTGGCATCTATATTTACTGGAGAGATGGACACAGAGTGTACAGAACTGAGGCAAAACAGTAACGAGATCACGGACCATATCTGGATTTCAGAAGAGGTGGTGTTTGTAGTCTTGAGGCAAATTAGAGTGGTTAAGCTCCCACTGCCTGGCAAGAAGTCTCCCCTTGGCCAGTGCAGAAATTGCAGGGGCCCCTTACAGAGGTAATTAAAACAGCCTTAGTGACAAGTGAGGTGCCAGAGGATTAGAGGATAGCTAATATTGTTCCGTTGTTCAAAAAAGGCTCTAAGAATAAAGCAGGAAATTTTATAGGGCGGACTTGAACCAGAGGTCATAAGTTAAGGGTGAAAGGTGAGCTATTTAAGGGGAACTTCTTCACTCAGAGTGCAGTGTGAATGTGGAACAAGCTGCCAGTGGAAGCAGGTTCAATTGCAACACTTAAGAAAAGTTTGGATAGGTACATGGATGGGAGGAGTATTGAGGGCCTGATGGGACTAAGCAGAATAATAGCTCGGCATGAAGGTAGGTTGTAGGGTTGATTCCTAGCACCTGCAGATCTCTTGTGGTTACTGTTTCTGTAGTGTTCTATAACTCTAAACCAGGGTTTCTCAACCGGGCTTCCGTGAGAGATTGTGATTAAGAAAAATAAACATCGCATTTTTCAACTTTGTGCAGTGTGCAACGGTAGCACTTGCAGTGGTGGGCAGTGACCGAGCAGCCCCATTAACAATCTCGTTAGAGATCTCTCAGCCCAGTATGGCACTGCGCAGTATGACCGTGTTTATCTGGTTGAATCCATTCTCAGTTTTTGACTAGGAGATAGGAGAGGCTGTTGATAATTGGTGAGCACTTTATTGCACAGAGGGGACGACAGTAGACTGATGAGGAGCATGAGGTGAGTTTTCTGAGCATTGATTGGACTCGCCTAACTTGGGCTGTGACATCAGCCCTTACGACCCAAATTACCTCCCCCCAACTTCCCCGCTCCACGCTTCCCAACTTCTCCTTTTATTAACCTGTGTTTTATAGACATGCCTGCTTGTCCAATATGGTGATTTTTGAAGAGGAGGTTTCTAAGCCTATGGAAAATTCTCAGAATAGAGGAAGAGTTCTCAACAGGGTGTTTGAGCTGAAAGCTGTATTGCAGGAGTTCTTTCAAGAAAACAGTAGGCCAGATTTTGCTGAGTGCGAAGATGAAGAACGGCTGCAGAAACTCACCTACTTAGCAAATATTTTTCATCATATGAACCAGTTAACAAATCTCCACAAGGCCCTGGAGAAAATGTTTTGACTTCAAGTTACAAGATTCTTGTATTTAAAAGGAAAATGAATCTTTGGAAAAGGAAAGCTTGAAATGTTTTCACTGCTGCTTGGGCTTGAGAGTGAGGAAGGATATCAGAAAGTCTCATTGAAAACCACCTGGGAGAACTGTCGAACAAAACTAAACAGTATTTTTCCTCCCTTTCAACACAAGTGTATGTCTGGATGAGGGACCCTTTCTCTGAATCTTCTGCTCAGCCTAAGAACTTGACTTTGAGAGAAGAGGAAGAACTTTGTGAGTTGCGGTCTGATCATGCACTCAAGATGAAATTTACTGACCTGACCCTGGATAAGTTTTCAATGTCTGTGAAAGAAGAGTATCCTGCCATTCATAAGAAAACAATGAACATTTTGCTGCAGTTTTCACATGTGCCAGCTAACTTTAATAAGCAGCAAGAGCAAGGATAGAAATTGTCTCATTTCAGATGAAGATGAAATCCATGTGTGCTTATCTCAAGTTCGACTCAGAACCTGTTCAGCAAAAAGCAAGTTAAGGTTTCACATGCTAGGCCTACCTATACTTGAGACTGATCATGTCACTTAGTAAGAAAATGCTTTTTTAAAGTCTTGTATAAAATTGCGTGTTAGACTGTATTTTTATTCATATTGCTTTGCTTATGTTCTTCATTAACTCTACTATTCAACATTGTCAATAAATTTTCATGCTATATATGGCATTAATTAAAATCAATTTACAACCTTTATTTAAATTAAATCTACCGAGCCTACCTTTAGAAAAATTAAATCCCATTTTGGATTAAGCCAGTTATTTATCAGAAATTTATTATGTTTGCCTTATGAATTTTTAAAATTTGTGAGAAGGGAAGAAAGAGATTAATTTCAAGAAAGGTAAGTTAAGCTTAACAACCTGTTGTGTTTTTTTTTCCCAAGGAAGGTTGGCTAAAAATTCATTCTCTACTCAAAACAGCATTGACAATTATTTTTGGATTATTATATCTGCAACTTACTGATCACACTACATGTACTGTGAGCTGCAGATATAATAATTTTTAAGCCGGGATTTAGAGATCTGAAAATTATTTCAAGGTTCCTCCAGGACAAAAAGATCAAGAAAGGCTGCTCCAAACAAATAGTTGAAATGACTTAGGATCAGTAGAAATGACATGCTTACTGTACTATCATATACTTCCCTATAAATAAGGACCACTTAAATTGATTATTCAGTCACTGGAAACAAAATTCGCTTTGAATAATTGTGTTATGACCACAAATGACAAAGGCTTTAAGAGCATGCAAGAGGCTGGATATCCTGCAGCAAGTGATTCATCTCCTCACAATCAAAAGCCTTTCCATTATCTACTGGGCACAGAATGGAATTACAAAGAAATATTTTCCTATTGCTGGATGACTAGAGCTCCAGCAATTGATTCATGGCTTGTCTGCTAGTAGTGCTCAGTGGCTACAGCTTTAACCATCTACCACATGCTTAGTAATTATTTCCCAGGCTACCGTAACAACATTTTCAAGCACCAAGAAGAGCAAGGGCAGCACATGGATAGGAATACCATGATCTACATTATCGTCCAGCTTGGAACTATTCTTTCATTACTGGGTCAAAATACAGCAACTCTTGGGAAATGAAAATCAAATAAAAAACAACTGCTGATGCTAGAAATGCGTAATAAAAATAGAAAATGCTGGAAAACAATCAAGAACTTAGGGAGTTCTACGCACAAGTTGAAAAAAGGGAGTTAATGGAGAGTGGGGAAGCCGGCTTGGGAAAAGCGCCTCATCTTCTGTCTGAGTACACTGTAGTTTTATAATTGCAAGCACAATGTGCTTTTTCTGCTTGAATCAGAATAAACATGTTCTGCTGCATGTCACCCATTTACAATACTGGAGCACTTTTATACTTTCATTCTCTCCATTTACAGAGCCTGGCCTTCCAGGTATATCTATAGCATTGCATTTTGTAACTGCTATGTTTGTTTTAATTTATGCTCTGTTCCCCCCCCCCACCAAAAGTTTTTGCATTTCTTTGATCATACTATCTCTAACTGCCCTCATCAACTTAGTAACTCTATTACTCCATCAACAACTTAGGTCCAACAGCAATGGCCTCACCATATCACAGAGATATTTCTCTTGTCCCTCCCTCACCCTCTCTGTAAACTTTGAACTAACTCCTTGTGTCTATTCCATGTTCTGATAAAGGGTCTCTGACTTGAAACACTGTTTCTCTGTCCATAGATGCCATCATGATCAAGTTTCTCTTCATTAGCACTAAGGGAATACCTCTACCAGAAAGACTGCAGTGGGCTGGAAAGGTTGCTCATCGCCATCTTCCCAATGAAAGTTCAGAAAGGCTAACAATTGCTGTCCTTGCTATTGATACCTAGATCCCCAAAATATGAATTTAAAAAAACTTCTATAATACATTAAACTGGGGAATGATGCAGAAATGTAGAGAATGAGCATCAGCAAGAATCAACAGGAAACAAACAAGAAACAGGATCTTGATAATTATACTACCCTACCCCCCCCACACACTCTAGCTTACAACCAATTGTGCTACATTATTTTTATCTTAGAACTAAGTTACCTGACCTCCTCTACTGATACCAACAAACTTGCATGCCTAACTGACATTAGCTCATTTAGAACTACCACTGACACCAGGTAACTGGAAATTCCCAGTCAGATTAATTAATTCAAGACTTCAAGTGAGAATATTCATTCCAGTCTATGAGACTCAGGAATATATTAAGCAGTGCATTGACCCACTGAACTGTTGCAGCTCTTTTTACATTACTAAAATTTTTTAAATAGAAAATAAAGTACACTAGTGACAAAATAATTTTGATTTTCAAAGTAGATGGACTATAGGTTATGACATTTAACAGCATAACCAACAGCTCCATGGTTTTCAATTTTTGTGGAAAAAATGAATTTGAATAAAATATAGTGTTCTGTATCTCTACTTTAGCATATTAGTAAAGGGGAGGAAGGGAACGTCAACTCAGACCATGAGAGGCCTGTGTCGGGCATTTTCATGCCTTACAAGGCGCAGATTGGAAGTCTGTGTGGGGCGCCACTCCTCACACAGACTAGAGCAATGTGTGATTAAGTGCCTTGCTCAAGGACACAAACACGTTGCCACAGCTGAGGCTCGAACTAGTGACCTTCAAATCTAGCAAAGGGCTGTGAGAATTAACAAAGATAGTATCAATTATTATCTTGGCTAATTCTTGAATTTGGAATTTGAAAGTCATTTTGGAGCTGATAGGGCACAAGTAGGAATAATAAAAACAAAAATAAGATGTTTCAGTACAATTCAATATTATTATTTATGTTATTATTTTACTTGTTCTCTACCTTCAGATTTTCAAGTTGGCTTCTGTGAAGCATCTCCCTCAGCTTGGCCTGTGTCTCATTCTGGCCATCAATTGCACGATAAAGTTCTTCGATCTGAGAGAAAAACAAAGGTGAGAGATTTGACTTTCAAGATCACAAAAATCACTGGAACTATTTCTACTAATAAAAGCATCCATATAACACAGGCTGTTATTTTTTGTCATTGTCAGGTATAGCTTCCACTGACTAATATTTCTAGCATAAGGATACAACAGTGGCTCCTCCTAGAAGTAGAAAAGGTGGAAAATCTTCTGAAGACATCTGTAATTTTGTTTATGCTTTTATTCCATTTGTTGCTCTTATTAATGAATGGATATTTCTGATTCATCTATTTCTATTAAGCAAAGGGAGCACTGTTCACTATCAGTCAACAATGTTAGATGGATGGATTGGTGATCAAACCTGAAAATAGTTATACTATTATATTGTAGTCACAATTAACAAAGACTGCATTGGCACCTAGATTTTACACATTACTTCTTAGTGGCAACATTGCCTGTCAAATGCAAAATTACCAGAGCAGAAAAAGTTAAGTGGACACCTAATAAATGGTTAATGATATAGTTGTAGTTTATTTTAACTGGTCAGAGAACACAGATTGAAAATAATTAGCAAACAAGGAGTCAAGTGGGGAGTTACTTTCCAAACTGCACCCAAGGAGGGGTTGTTACAATCTGCAACTATCGGCTGACAGGATGGAGGAAGCAGATTCCATTAGGTATTTTCAAAGAGCATTTTATGTGCACTTGAACCAGAGTAATTTACACTATAATTCCTGTAAATTATTAGATACATCCTTTTGCTTCCGTGGGCGATAGTTGCCACCTGTGTCTCTATTTACCTCCTTGTCTTTGTTTTTCAAAGCCTTGTTCAGCCCCAGCTGAGCATGTTCTTGCTTCTGTGCTGCATAACGCATTGCCTTCAATTCACTTTCCATTTCATTTAGATTCGCCTGCAGCATCTGGGAGAATGGAGAAATGGGATTAACCACAAAAAAAGGTACTAGAAAGTTGTTCAAAAACTGTTTGATTATCTGAACTACATAAGCTACTTCTGCTCTTCGCAGGAAGAGGAAATGTTAATGACCTTGCTACTGCCACAAAACATGAAAGATAGTACTGGATTTTTAGAATGAAAAATTTGTACCCGCGTGCCACTCACATCATAACATCCATCAGTTATAAGATGTCAGCTCACCTTATTAGCAGATTCCGACTCTTGAATTCTGTCCTGCAATCCACATATTTGGACCTGAGCTTTCTGTAATTCGGCGACACACTGACCAGCTGCTGACTCATACTGGTTCAACTGCTGCTGCTGCTCCTCAATTAGATTCTGGAAAACAAATGATCAAAGATTTAGTTGGTCAAATACCTCAGCACCATACAACAAGGTAAAGCAAAGTGTTCAGTTAGCCCAATTCAATACAAAGTTCCATTTGGTAATAAACGTTTTCACTATTTCGCAACAACTACTTTTTTTTATCTCCAGAATAGATTGGTAAATTCAAAAAAATCTGTGCCCAAAACATGGACTTGGATCCAACAATCTAGTTTTTTAATCCGGTATGGGCACTAATGATGGGGATAACATCTTAAATATAGCACAGAAATGGGTAGTGTTTTAATTCTTCAAATCTAGCATTAAATACATTAAACTATTGACAGGAAGTCCCATCCTCATGAATCACTGGAACTACTTTGAAATTTGCTCATTTATACATCACTGTGTTACAGACTATGTTTAATGGTGCAGGAAAACACAATGGATCATGGGTCCAAATCAGCCCAAATGGTTTAATGTCATTTGAGGCAATGGAGCTGATCAAACGTGACAGCACATCATCTCAAATTAATATAGCAGACTAGCTGATGAATAAGCGAGCATTAAAAATGCATAAGGTGCTGGGCAATGCAATGTCATTTATGTTAAGGAACATAAAGCACGTGTGGCTTTAACATTACTATCAAGTAATATTACTGTGTAAACAGGGATTGCAAGCCAGATGATTTATCAGACCATAAACACTATCTCACTATTCCTCTCTTGTGTTGTTTATTTTATTATTGTAAATTATAATCCTTTTTGTTTTGCATTGTACTGCCAACACAAAACAGCAAATTTCACCACACCTCAATGACAATAAATCTAATTCTGATTAAATAAAATTATCAGCATTATTTTTAAGCTCACAACAACACAAAATATCCCAACAGCTGAGGTGTTACATGCTACGTTGGTTAGAATGGTGAGAATCAGCGTAATAGACAGAACTGACCTGTTGCCCACATTCTAACCACTTGCTTCACGATTCATACACAGTTACAGTCGCAGTGGAAGAACAACCCAAAACAGTATTACCCACAAGAATAGAACGTAGTTTAAACTAAACAATATACTACACCACTTTTGTAGCAGTGCTGCCGAAAGACCATTGGTTCATTCCAACCACAAATTCAAGTGACCGATAATCCAGAGTCTAAAGTTTGACATCACTGGTTCTGCACAGATATCTTCACAAATGTAGCCCAATCTGCTGAACATTCACAATATTTTCTATGGTTGAGGTGTAGAATTTTTCCCCCACAGCTGAGTCCTCTTGAAACATAAAGAGTTCTTCAGCATCAATGACATTTTCAGTAGATAATTTGTAGAGTGAAGGACACAGTAAATGGTAGACTGGGGGTGTCATCAGAATGCAAGTACACAAAAAAAAATACATATCTGTGTGCTCAGCAGGTGAGAACCATAGCCTCAGTGGGCCTTTACTATTGGAATAACAGGAAGATGCCAACCTGTTTGTGAGTACTGGGTTGTTTTCAATCAAGCAGCTTCATATTTCCCTTTCTTGCACACTAAAGAACAGGCAACAAATTAGACTGCGCCAAATCTATTGAATAGACCACCATTAAAAACCCTAATTATTCCTATCCTATTGCAGTTATGGTGCCAGCATGATATTTATCTCTGTCATGTAAACAGTAGGTTCAGACTGAAAATTTACAATAGGCTGAAGGGCACCACCAGCAGCAATTGC
The DNA here is from genome assembly GCF_963921235.1 of Mobula hypostoma. Taxonomy (NCBI): domain Eukaryota; kingdom Metazoa; phylum Chordata; class Chondrichthyes; order Myliobatiformes; family Myliobatidae; genus Mobula; species Mobula hypostoma. The sequence continues at coordinate 52,168,796 of NC_086108.1, read as the reverse complement.
TTCATAAACGTCACTGCACCAGATACCATTTTAAAATGCAACAAATGATTTGAATTATCTAATACTGAGCTCTGTTCTCATCAATACATTGTTTATCTGACAAAATTTGCACCAGAGGCTTGGTGAAAAGATGTGCAATTATTCAGAGATACAGCTCAGTAACAGGCCCTTCTGGCCCAGCAAGCCTGTACCACCCAATTATGCCCATGTGTAATTAACCTACTAACCCCTACATCCTTGGAATGTGAAAGAAAACTGGAGCACCCGGAGGAAACCCACACAGTAATGGGGAGAATGTTCACACTCTGTACAGACAGTGGCAGAATTGAACCTGGGTCACTGGCGCTGTTACACTAACCACCACGCTACTGTGCTGGCCCTATTGTGAAAAGAGTTATAAACAGAAAGTGTCCAAAAGGTGCACTAGAAGTTGTTAATTTCAGTTTCTACTTACAAAAACCTCATCAGCAACTCTCTCAGATGCAGGAAAGGTTTTGCATTTATATCAATTTTTTTTCTTTCAGCCCCACCTCCTGTCCACCCCACTTAACCATCAGTTAATCCACAGGCATTCAGTGCTGATGGGTCGGATTTGGTGTATACTTGGAACTCCTCTCTATTCTGAAGGAGCACTGACTGAAAAAAGGTAAAAGGGATAAAAATATCAGTGTAATAATTTCAAAATCAAATATTCTTGAATGTTATACCATTCGTCTGCCTAGCCTGGGTCCAGCTATGTCATCACAAGCTCCCAAATTATACATTATGCCCTCTAATAAATGGACGTGTGGGAAAATAGGTTAAAAGCAGGTTATTGGAACTAGATTATGTTTAATCTGTTAAGGTGCTCACAGCCTGTCATTTTCTTCTTAAGCAGCAAGTGCAACGGAGACCCTTCTACCAAACAGCAGAAAATGACAACTGTCAGTCATCTGTGCTGCAGTTATAAAAGCAGCTTCACTTAGTGTTCTTATCTTTTTCATTTTTATAAATGGCTGGAAATGCCCAACATGTCAAAGAACTTAAAAAAAAACAGCCAGAACTCCCTTGGTGACTTGGACTAACAATACAGGCTGCCGTGTTTTGAACCATATAGATCTTGGAATTCCACAGATTTGATCTAATTCACTATAGAAATATTTAACATGTTGCATGTCCACAGAAATCACCTAACAGTGAATTTCGGTTTTCCCTTGCACGAAATGAGCTTGAACCATCAGAATCCATTTCCAAAAGGGCAAGGTCCTCAAAAAAACTGGCACTAGTGAGCAATAGGCACAGGAAGTTACACCTTGCTGTATGGAGGTTTCAGATGGCAGGGGCCAGATTTCCAGCTCAGGCCTCATGAACTTCGGAACTCTTGTTTAGAAAGTCTCCCAGCTGATAGCACCAACTCTACATGCCTTACTGCATTTACACAGAGTAAAAGAAAAATAAATAGCACTGCAGCCAGAGTTCAATTCTCCAGTACCAACATGACTCAAGTACAATTTTGTTTATTTATGTCAAACTATCCTCAGTGGCCACTTCATTAGGTGTCTAATGAAGAGATCACTGAGTGTATGTTCATGGTCTTCTGCTGCTGTAGCCCATCCACTTCAAGGTTCCAAGTGTTGTGCATTCAGAGATGCCCTTCTGCACACCACTGTTGTAATGTGTGGTTATTTGAGTTACTGGCACCTTCTTGTCAACTTGAAACAATCTGACCATTCTCCTCCGACCTCTCTTATTAACAAGATGTTTTTGCCCACAGAACTGCCACTCGCTGAATGTTTTTGTTTTGCTTCTCACACCATTCTCTGTAAACTCTAGAGAGTGCTGTGCGTGAAAATCCTAGGAGATCAGCAGTTTCCGAGATACTCAAACCACCCCTCTGGCACTAACAATCATTCCACAGTCAAAGTCACTTAGATCACATTTCCTTCCTATTCTGCCATTTGGTCTGAACAACAACCGAACCTTTTGATGCACTGAGTTGCTGCCACATGATTGGACATTTGCATTAACAAGCAACCTGTGTACCTAATCAAGTGGCTGCAGAGTGTAACTACTGAGCATCAATGATATACAGTATTTTAAACTGTGCCAAGTCCTCAGTCACTAGGATTAGAAAACATCCAGGACACTTCATTTGCACAAACGCCTACACTATTATGATGCATTCCCTCCAATATTCTGAGGCTCCACATGAAGTCCAAACACACAAAGGAAGATTGCAATGCAGTGAAACAACTAAAACTACAGTTAGAGATTTTTATAATACTTTGCAAACTTGCTTACACAGTACCATTCTGTGATTTAACTGTGTTGATCTTTCAGTGGATCAACTGTATTGTTTTTTCATGGAAGAAACTTATTACAACAGCACAGAAACAATTTGCTCACAAAATTGGTGCAACTGAACACCCAATTTGTTTCACATTCACAATGGTTTTTGGAGTGGATCTCAGTGGGAAAGATGGAGAGGAGAAAAGCTCAGATTACAGTTATCAAAAATCTGCACGACAATGTTATTGAAAAAAGTTGTCTGCAAGGGTAGGGTCAGCTTCTATTGATTGCTGCAAACTAGTTTACAGAACACTGAGATGAGGGAAAAATCAATCTTAACAGTCATTCTTCAAGTACCTGTGTGCGAATGGGAATATATTCATCAAGCACGTCCTGCAGGAGGTCCTCAAGATCTGTCATATCATCAAAGCTCAAATTCATTCTAGGAGGCTCCAAGTATTTACTGATTAATTCATAGCTACCGCTTTGCAGGTGAGATCTGAAAATCCCTTCGCACAAACTACCACTTGATTGAGAGCCCAATGGTGTTGCCCTAACATGAATTGGTAACTTGCTGCCTTTCGGACTTTGCACTGGTCTGTATTCGACATTATTCACTAAACTTAGTACCAAGTCCAGTTTATGGGGGTGCATAGCAGGACTTGGTGCTGGACCATCAGAAAAGTCTGATTTAGGACTTTTGTCATCTTTCACACTTTTTTCTCCTTGTGTCACATCACTACTGGGTGCAGGACAGGATTCTACTGCTGTTCCAAGAGATTCCACAGAAGAAGCTGGTGATATTTTGTCCAGAGAGTCAGCATAGGTGGAAGTCCTAGATTCACTTGGTCCCATAGACATAGTTTCATGAATGACTGGCATTGAGAGTCCCTCCTCAGCAGTTATACTGCCTACTGTAACACTTCCACACTTGGCAGAGAGATCACCAGTCTTTGCCAGCTTCCGAGGGACCCTACAAACTGCCTCATAGTCTGCATCGGTCACACGCAAGGCTGAGCAGCTACGACACTTCCGGGATTTGAAGGTTGTGCTTTCTGAAGTCTGGCAGCTGTGAGTATCTACAGCTTCCTCCCCATGTTCTGTCCATGACTCATACCCAGAGTAGACGAAATCATCCTGCAGTAAAGCATGGTATCGGACATCAGGTAGGTTTGGAATGTCTGCTGCAATGTCCTCTCCCTTGGCGTCGATACTTGGTTCTTCATTGGTTTTACGATAAAGGCTGGCAATGCAGTGTTTGATCCGGTCTTTCTCTACCAGCAACTTCTGCAGACGCTCAATGGAGAGTGCCTCAATCCTTGCAATGACTGTATCAAATCTGTAGATTCGGTCCAACATGAAAGCACACTTGCTGCAGGCAAACTCTGGCTTCCCGTCTCGGGATATCTCTTTGCCCAGTACATGGGATAGAATGACCTGTAGGTTTAGCTTGGAAGCCGTGTGAAAGATCCATCGTCGCTGGTTACCATACAGCTCACGGGCACAAATCCTGCAAACTTCCTTCATTCTGGTGCCCAAAGTAGAGTTGATTACACAGTCAACTAGACAACGAGGTTAAAATTTAAATTGAAAAGTCACAACCTTAGTCTCCACAGCAAGGTTTCACCATTTGTCCATGTTTCTCAATAATAGTTACGAAGTTAACTAGTTTCTATTAACAATAAAGTTATCCTTTAGAAGTCTCAAATAATGTCAGGAGGAAATCAACGTACAAATACCGCTTTTTTAGTTTTTCTTTGCAGTTCAATTTGATAAATGGTTTTTCTCCTGGCACCAGTTCAGATAAATCGCAGTGTGGGCGCTATCTGGAACCATCTCCGGGTATATGAAGGCGCCCTCTCACATCCATATAAACATCACGGCTTTGAAATATTTCCATTAAACATAAATACTCTACAATAAAATATTAATTATAAACCAGCTCCTTTTATAACTTCCTAATATATATTTATATTCTCAGTCAAGCGATTCCTAATAAATAAAATCTAATTCCGGCAAATCGAAAAGCTGTGCTTTGCGCATTTTCACATATCGGTTTTCTCTCCAACCCTCCAGGTATCTGAATGTTGGAAATATTCAGGATTCAGATCAGCTCATGCCATTCCAATCAACGAAGGGAAAAATAAAACGGGGCCGCCAAATGCGCTGTGGTCCGCGTTATTCGGGGGAATCCTCTTGCCCGTAGAGACACTGGAGAAGTTGTGAGAACAGGTCTTCTCTTGCCGCCGTAACTTCGGCCATGTCACAACCCGACGGAGAACAAATCATCACACTGTCATACTCCTCGTCTTCACCGCTCCTGGCAGAGATGGAGGCAGAGCAATTGACTATCAGAGCAGAGGCACCGCCCCTCGCGTCTCAACAAAGCGGCCGCCGCCGAGTAACGGAACGGACTGAAAGAGATTGTCCATGCCAATACTGGATTAAATTACATCCCGTAAAATGAATTTCCTGGGCACAATGTCTTCAAAAGGGGAAACTTCAGCTCGCAACCCTTTAACCCGGCAGTGATGTGGCAACAATGTAGCTGAAACGGACTCAGGGTTTCAGAGATCTGGAACTAACCATGTACCGGCAGGGGAGAATCTGTCTCACTCTTTTCGCTGTAAACTCGACGCAGCGTCATACATTTGTTGCCAAATACAAGGTCTTTAAATATTTCCTGAATCTAATTATCGGTGGTTTCTAACAACGTTAAGAATACAGAAATCCTCGTTAAGAGAACCAGTCACCTTGTTTGACACCCGTCTGTGCCGTGGTACGGCCCTCTTCCCAGCAGCGGCACCACGACGACTAACAATCACCTGGTTGTCGATGCGTTTCACTGGCCGAGCATTGATACAGCACTTTGCCGTACCGTTCCTCGAACAGGACCTTACACGCGAAACATAAGTACTCTGTGCAGGAATCCGTTACTATAAATCCGAATTAAGCCATTCATCCCACAAGATGGCCCAGTAACATTCTAGTTTAGAGTTTCGTTGACATCGGTGGCGTATATTGTAGGAAACCCCCTACACACTGCAAATATTTAAAAAATATAACTGAAAGGCGTTAACAACTGAGAGTATGCATGGAACGCCAAACCTACATTAAATAATTATACCAGAATAATAGAGCTAGAATCTGATAGGTACCTTTGGCAGTTACAAATATTATAGTGTACTGAACTGATAAGGCTCAGCAAGAGAAAAATGCATCTAAGCAGCTTTTTCTTGATTCTAACACACATACAGGCTCAGGGTAATTTGTGGTGCCAATTAACTTACCAACCCACATGTGAAAAGAAACCCAAGTGGTCACCTACTCCATACAGGTGGTATCAGAGCAATATTAAGTTGTAATTGGGGCACTGTGGAAAGCTGGAATGGGACAAATCCCTGACCATGCCAACACCTCTGGAGAGATTAAACCACCATGCTCTGCAATAGTTCCACTTGTGATTATTAATGACTTCGTCAAACTTGGATTGTCTGACAAAAGTTGGCTATGGTATAAAAACGAAGAGCATGATGCCAGTCTCATTCGTACCTTTACAGCAGGGATGAGCAAAGGAATAATTTTATTTTGATTTACTACAATTATTTTTACTTTTTTTTAGAGATACAGCACAGTAACAGGCTCAACCAGTCCAGTGAGCCTTTACTGCCCAATTATATCCATATGATCAATTAAACTACTAACCCGTATGTCTTTGGAATGTGGGTGGAAACCAGAGCACCCAGAGGAAACCCTTGCAGTTGTAGGGAAAACGTACAAACTCTTTAGAGACACCGCTGGAGTTGTCGCTGGCTCTGTACTGCCATTATGCTAACTGCTGCGTTATTGTGCCATGGTGTAATTATTTTAAAATGCCGTTTCCCATTTATCCTGTCCATCCCTCATTAACTTAAACACATCTGTTATATTGACACATATTCCATGCCACAGTAAGACTCTTTTGAAAAGTACTTTCAAATGCCCACTTTTTAAAATTTGTTTTCTCTATTTCTACTAAACATCTTGTGAATCAGCCACTACCCACTCTAAAGACTTAATATTCTTTCTATTGTGTGGAGTCCAATGCAATGGCAGATGATCAGAACGATCATCTCGCCTGATCGTGCTAATGGGTGTTCAAGGTGAAGAGCTGTTTTAATTGATAGATGTATCCTCCATCGTTTAACTACTAAGGAAAGGTAATTTCCTTTCATTAGAAATTTCCTTTGCATTAAATAGCTGATCAGGTTTCAGAAGGGACAAAATATCTGGACCAACAAACCATCTGCTGGAGGAACTCAGTAGGTAGAGCAACGTCTGTCAGCCAAGAGATTGGAGCTGTTTCGGGACAAAACCCTGTATCAGAGAAAAAAATGTCTGTTTTGATTGAGTGACAGTACCACCAGCAATGTAGCATCTCCTCAGTAGTATACTGGGTGTCAATCTGGATATTTTGCATTCAAATCTTTTGTGGTGCTTAACCCACTGACTTTTCAATCAGAGATGAATGATGCATCACTGTGATTCAACTGAAAGTGAGATGGGAGTATTTGACAGCTCCTCCAACTGGAATCGTGCTTATTTATTTGAAGGCTTCAAAATAAAGCAATTTAATGACATATCAGTTATCACGTCACTAAAGTGTAAATTAATCCATTGTTAAGAAGAGGAGTGGATACCAGTATGCATCTCTGTTCATTTCAAAAATGGGAGGGAGGGAATTCATCATTAAAATTTTTTTCAAGTATGTTACAAATTAAAGAGAAATGAGAGTGGATATAGGACTGCTAGAAAATGAGGCAGGAGAAATAATAACGGGAGACAAGGAGATGGCTGATGAACTAAATGAGTATTTTGCATCAGTCTTCACTGTGGAAAAACACTAGCAATATGCCTGATGTTGTAATGTGTGAAGGAAGAGAAGTGGGTGCAGTTACCATTACAAGAGAGAACGTGATCAAAAACTGCATTCTAGGGTTCTGAAAGAGGTAGATTATGGTGGCATTAGAAATGATCTTTCAGAAATCAGTGGACTCTGGCATGGTGCCAAAGGAGAAAGACAGCAGAAAGGAAATTATAGACCAGTTAGCCTGGCCTCAGTGGTTGGGCTGATGTTAAGAGTCAATTGTTAAGGATGAGGTGATGAAGTACTTGGTGACATAGGACAAGATAAGACAAAGTCAGCATGGTTTTCTTCAGGGAACATCCTGCCTGACGAACCTGTTGGAATTCTTTGAGGAGATTACAAGTAGGATAGATAAAGGGGATGCAGTGAATGTTGTATATTTGGACTTTCAGAAGACCTTTGACAAGGTGCCACACATAAGGCTGCTTATCAAGTTAAGAGCCTATGGTATTACAGAAAAGTTACTAACATGGCTAGAGCATTGGCTGATTGGTAGGAGGTAGTGTGTGGGAATAAAAGGATCCTTTTCTGATTGGCTGCCAGTGACTAGTGCTTTTCTGTGGGGTTGGTGTTGGGACCACTTGTTTTTTACACTATATAAATGATTTAGATGATGGAATAGATGGCCTTCTTGCCAAGTTTGCAGATGATACAAAGATTGGTGGAGGGGCAGGTAGTGTTGAGGAAACAGGTAGGCTGCAGAAGAATTTAGATAAGGAGAATGGGCAAGAAAGTGGCAAAAGAAATACAATGTCAGAAAATGCAGGATCATGTACTTTGGTAGTAGAAATAAATGTGTGGACTATTTTCTAAACAGGGAGAAAATCCAAAAATCTGAGATGCAAAGGGACTTGGGCGTCCTTGTGCAGAATACCCTGAAGGTTAACTTGCAGGTTGAGTCGGTGGTGAGGAAGGCAAATGCCATGTTAGCATTCATTTCAAGAGATCCTAGAATACAAGAGCAAGGATGTGATACTGAGGCTCTATAAGGCACTGGTGAGGCCTCACCTTGAGTATTGTGAACAGTTTTGGGCCCCTCATCTTAGAAAAGATGTGCTAGTATTGTTGAGGGTCCAGAGAAGGTTCACAAAGATGATTCCAGGAATGAAAGGGTTATCATACAAGGAAAGTTTGATGGCTCTGTGTCTGCATTCACTGGAATTCAGAAGGATGAAGGGGGATCTGATTGAATTCTTTTGAATGTTGAAAGGCCTAGACAGAGTATATGTGGAAAGGATATTTCCCATGGTGGGAGAGTCTAGGATAAGAGGGCACACCCTCATCATAGAGGGGCGCCCTTTCAAAACAGATATGTGGAGAAATTTCTTTAGCCAAAGGATGGTGAATAGTGAAATTTGTTGCCACATGTATATATGGAGGCCAGGTTGTTTGGAGTACTTAAGGCAGAGATTGATAGGTTCTTGATTGGACATAGTATCAAAGGTTACGGGGAGAAGGCCAGGATCTGGGGTTGAGGAGTAGAAGAAAAAAGGATCAGCCATTATTGAATGGCAGAGCAGACTTGATGGGCCAGATGGCCTAATTCTGCTCCTATGTCTTATGGTCTTATGGTCTTTATAATGCAGTATGCTTATATTTTAGAGAATGAAAGTAAACTTCCAAGAAGGTGTTGCAAATGGACTTATAGCTATGATCAATATCACCAGGTTCCCAGCCAATATTGCAATAACTCTCAATAGTGCAATACATTCAATAGCATTACCACTGCCGAGTCGCCCACTATCAATACCCAGGGGTCACCACTGACCAAAAGTTTAAATCGATGACAAAAAATACCATGGCACCTAGCAAAAGTAGATCAGAGGCTGTGAACCTTGAATCAAGTACACCCCCCACTTCTAATCCAATTTTATAGGAACACCAGTGAGAATCTCCTGAGCAGTTGCATCACTGTCTGGTACAGGAATTGCAAGGCATCTGACCGCAAGGTCCTACAAAGGATTGCATGAACTGTTGAGAGGATCATCAGGGTCTCTCTTCCATCCACCCAAATTCAGGATCATGGCCCTTAGCATTGTCATGGATCCCTCCCATCTGTCCAACAAGCTCTTTGACCCTGACCATCAGGAAGGAGGTATCACAGCATTAGAACAATGTCTGTTAGGCTGGGACACAGTTTCTTTCTCCAGGCTGTGAGATTACTGAACTCCCTGCCACCACCCAGGTCTTATCACATATGAGGCACCAATAGCGTTATACTGTTTACTTTTAAACGTGTCATAAATACACCCTTTACTCAATGTCAGTCTTCTGGAATATACTTTATTATTCATTAATTTACATTATGTGTTACATTATGTGTTGTGTATGAAGCATATGTACTGTGTTGTGCATCTTGGTCTGGAGGAACATAGTTTGCTTAGTTATTAGGTATACCTGCTTGTTAATGCAAATATCTAATCAGTCAATCATGTGGCAGCATCTCAATGCATAAAGCATGCAGACATGGTGAAGAGGTTCAGTTCTTGTTCAGACCAAACATTAGAATGGGGAAGAAATGTGGTCTAAGTGACTGACTGTGGAATTATTGTTGAGCCAGGTGGGGTAGTTTGAGTTTCTCAGAAACTGCTGATCTTCTGGAATTTTCATGCACAACAATCTCTAGAGTTTACAGAGAATGGTGCAAAAATCATCCAGTAAGTGGTTGTTCTGTGGGCAAAAATGCCTTGTTAATGAGAGAGGTTAGAGGAGAATGGCCAGACAGTTTCAAGCTAACAGTAAGGCGCCAGTAACTCAAATGACCACATGTCACAACAGTGGTTTGCAGAAGAGCATCTCTGAATGCACAACACTTTGAACCTTAAAGTGGATGGGTTACAGCAGAAGAAGACCATGAACATACACTCAATAGCCATTTTATTAGGTACAGGAGGTATCTCATAAAATTGCCACTGAGTACGTTCAACAAGGCAGCCTGCCACCACTGTTTCAATGGAATTGAATGACGGGCAATAAAGGAGGAGGGAGGAGAAGATGGCGGTGCGACACAGCGCGCGCGGCCATTCCGAATGATATTGTATGTGTTAACTAGGGACTGTGCACAATCCTGATTTGATGGAGACAGCCGTGAGAAGCACGGAGGAACACCTGGAGAAACTTTTGAAATGCCCGCTTCGCCGCCGCTGTTACTGTGCGATCGAGAATCTCCGGAGGGGAAGGCCGCAAATCCTCGGCTTTGCCTATTGCCTGTTGCCAGGGCTGGGGTCGAAGCGCTCAGCAGGGATGGTGCTCGGTGCTCGGTGTCGGAGAGCTGGTCGGAGGCTCGGAGTTTTTGGACGGACTCGGAGTCAGACTGTGGTCGGGTGCTTCCAGGATGCTGCATCGGCAAGTTTGCGGCGCTGGAGGTTCACCATCTGCGTGAGATGATGGGACTTTCGAGCGACTTTGAGACTTTTTACCATGCCCATGGTCTGTTCTTTATCAAATTACGGTATTGCTTTGCACTGTTGTAACTATATGTCATAATTATTTGTTTTTGTCAGTTTTTCAGTCAGTTTGTCTTGTGTTTCTGTGATATCATTCTGGAGAAACGTATCACTTCTTAATGCATGCATTACTAAATGACAATATAAGGGGACGGCGTGTCCTCATAATCTAATCATAATCTAATCTAATCTAAAAAAAGTGGCTTTAGCAAATCCTAAAAGTGGATAAATAAACACATTATAGTGAGGTGTGAACTATGTGTGAAACTACCGCGGGACAAGAGGAAACAGCTACCATAAAAGTGATACTATAATAGTCACAGTGACTAAATGAAAAATCACAGCTTTGAATTATTTGTTGATGCAAAGTACCAGCGTCAGATCAGGTTTAATATCAATAGCATACGTTGTGAAATTTGTTGTTTTTACAGCAGCAGTACAATGCAATACATAGTATGTATTGCAGTGAGGTAAGATTCATGCATTCACTGTCCATTCAGAAATCTGAGGAGAAGAGACTTCCTGAATCATTGAATGTGTGCCTTCAGGCCCCCGTACCTCCTTCCTGATCGTAGCAATGAGAAGATGGTAGCATGTCCTGGGTGATGGGGGTTCTTAATGACAGATGCCACCTTTTTGAGGCATCACTCATTGAAGATGTCCTGGATGCTACGGAGGCTACTGCCCATGATGGAGCTCAATGAGTCCACAACTTTCTGCAGCCTCTTTCGATCATGTGCGGTTGCACCCCACCGCCATACCAGATGGTGGTGCAGCCAGTTAGAATGTCCTGCACGGTACCGCTGTAGAAATTTGTGAGTGTCTTTGATGATATACCAAATCTCCTCAAACTCCTAATGAAATATAGCTGCTGTCATTCCTTCTTTGTAACTGCATTGAAATGTTGAGCCCAGGATAGATCCTCAGAGATATTGACAGCCAAGAACTTGAAATTGTTCACTCTTTCCATTTCTGATCCGTCTATGAGGACTGTTGCGTGTACTCTCATCTTCCTTTTCTGAAGTCCACAATCAGTTCTTTGGACTTACTGATGTCGTGTGCACAGTTGTTGCTGCGACATCACTCAGCTAGCTGATCTACCTCGCTCCTATTCACCTTCTTGTCATCATCTGAAATTCTGCCAACTATAGTTGTGTTGTCAGCAAATTTATAGATGGCATTTGAGCTGTGCCCAGTCACATAGTCATGGGTGTAGACAGAGTTTAGCATTGGACTAAGCACATATCCCTGACGTGCGGCAGTGTTGATTGTCAGTGAGGTGGAGATGTTATTTCCGATCAGCACAGACTGTGATCCTCTGGTGAGGAAGTCAAGGATCTAGTTGCAGAGGGAGGTACAAAGGCCCAGGTTTTGGACTTTTTAAATAGAATTGCAGGAATGATTGTGTTAAACACTGAGCTGTAATCAATAAACTAAGTATTAGTATTGTCCAGGTGATCCAAGGCCACGTAAACAGCCAAAGAAATTGCATCCTGCTGTATGTAGACCTATTGTGGCAATGGGAAAATTGCAGTGGGTCTAGGTCCTTACTGAGCCAGGGGTTAATTCTGGCCATAACCAAGCTCTCTAAGCACTTCATCATTGTAGATGTGAGTGCTACTGGACAATAGTTATTAAGGTAGCTAATCCTTCTCTTCTAGGGCACTGGTGTGATCACTTCCCTTTTGAAACAGATGGGAATTTCTGACTATAGTAATGAGAGATTCAAAATGTCCTTAACACTGCTGCCAGTTGGTTGTACAGGTTTTCAGAGCCCTAACAGGTACTCCGTTGGGGCCTGTCACCTTGTAAGAATTCATCCTCTTGAAAGACAATCTGACTTCAGCATCCAAGACAGAGATCACAGGCTCACCAGGCGTTGCAGGGATCCTCATTGCTGTAGTTTTATTTTCCTCTGCTTTCACTACTCTTTCAGTGAAACGATTCAAGATAATAACTCATTGAACAAATATTGTTACTTGTTACAATGTACAAAGGTTAAATCTTTGTACCTTGCTATGACCAACCATCAGAAATGGACTTTTGAACTATTGGAAGGTATTTCTCTTTTTCCATAAGACATAGGAGCAGAATTAGGCCATTTGGCCCATCAAATCTGCTCCACCATTGAATCATGGCTGATCCTTTCTCCCCCTCCTCAACCCCACTCCCTGGCCTTTTCCTCATAATCTTTGATGCCGTGTCCAATCAAGAACCAATCAATCTCTGCCTTAAATAACCCAATGATCTGGCCTTCACAGCTGCCTGTGGTAACAAATTCCACAAATTCACCAGCCTCTGGCTGAAGAAATTTCTCCGCACCTCTGTTTTAAATGGTGCCTCTCTATCCTGAGGCTGTACCTTCTTGTCCTAGACTCCCCCACCATGGGGAACATCCTTTCCACATCTGCTCTGTCTAGGCCTTTCAACATTGGAAAGGTTTCAAAGAGGTCCCCACCCCCATCCTTCTAAATTCCAGCGAGTACAGACCCAGAGCTATCAAACATTCCTTTTATGATAACCCTTTAATCCCCAGAATCATCCTTCTGAACATCCTCTGAACCCTCTCCAATGTCAGCACATCTTTTCTTAAACGAGGAGCCCAAAACTGTTCACAATACTCAAGGTGAGGCCTTACCAGTGCTTTATAAACCCCCAACATCACATCCCTGAAATGAATGCTAACATTGCATTTGCCTTCCTCACCATCAACTCTACCTGCAAGTTAACCTTTAAGGTGTTCTGCACAAGGACTCCCAAGTCCCTTTGCACCTGAGATTTTTTGGATTTTCTTCCCGTTTAGAAAATAGCCTGCACACATTTCTACTACCAAAGTGCATGATCATGCACTTTCCAACATTGAATTTCATTGTCCCACTTTCTTGCCCATTCTCCTAATCTGTCCTTCTGTATCCTACCTGTTTCCTCAGCACTACCTGCCCCTCCACCAATCTTCGTATCATCTGCAAACTTGGCAACAAAGCCACCTGTTCCATCATCTAAATCACTGATATACAGCATAAAAAGCAGTCCAAACACAAAAATGCATCATGATTTTCTATATCTGCTCAGGGAACAACAGCATTTAAGTTAATTTGTTTACCTAAGGAGGTATTCATAATGGGGACTGGGAAAATGGCAGAGCAATAAAACAAATATTTTAGATGTATCTTCATGGATGAGAGGCATACAGAGTTCTAAAATGTTAGGGAATCAAAAATGTAATGAAGGTCAGGAAAAGAATAGTATTAGTGGGAGCAACAAACAAACTGCTGGAGGAACTCAGTGGGTGGAGCAGCATTTGTGGGAAGAAAACCATTGTTGACATTTAGAGTTGAAACTGCATCAGGACTGATGCAGTGGGAAACAGTGTAATGGCATTGAAAGCTGATAAATTCCTACAGACTAATTTGCATCTCAGAGTATCAGAGCACATAGCTGTGGAAATAGTGGATGCATCGGTTACAGTTTTCCGGAATTCCATAGATTGTTGGGTGGTAAATGCAACTCCCCTGTTTAAACAAGGGAGGGAGCAAGAAAACACAGAAATACAGACTGTGTTAGTTTAACATATGAAATGGTGAACATTCTCGAGGCTGTTAAAAAGGATGAAATTACAGACCAGATGGAAAATATCAAAGTATTTCTGGAAGGAAAACAGAGTTTGGAAAAACTATTGGAGCTTTTAGGAACGTAACATAGAATGGGGGAAATAGTGGATGTGGTTGCTTGGAATTTTTGTGTGCCTTTTAAAAATTAAGGTACATGGTTTTGGGGGCAAACTATTAGCATGGATTAAAGTTTGTTGACAGACAGAATACAAAGAGGAGAATAAAATATACACAAAATGCCGGAAGAACTCAGCAGGTCAGGCAGCAGTTATTCAGGGGAATAAAAAGTCACTGTTTCAGGGCAAGATCTTTATCAGGACTGAAAAGGGAGGGTGAAAACAAGAATAAGGTGGTGGGGGGTGTGGAGCTTTCTCAGGACAGCAAATAATAGCCAGTTAAGTAAGACACTGATCAATGAATGGAGTTTAGCTATTCACACTATATATCAATAACTTGGACAAAAAACAAAACTGAATATTTGAATATATCTGCAGTACCAAACTAGGTGAGATCATGAACTGTGAAATGGATGTAAAGACACTTTCAGGCAACTTAGATAAATTGAGCAATTGGGCAAAAGCACGGGAGATCCAGCATAATTTGATTAAATATTAAGTTAGTCTCTTTGATATTTAAATTGTGTTAGGTTGGTAAGAGATGATTTACAAAGAGATGTGAGTGCCTGTGTATGTACTCTGGTCATTGAAAGCAAAGGAACTGTCAATGCTTTAGGTTAAAAACAATGAATCAGGACACAGATGCTGCTCAACCCTGTTGAGTTCCTCCAGCAGATTGCTGCTCCAGATTCCAGCATCTGTCATCTCTTCTGTTGCCATAGAAAGCAAACATGCAAATGCAGACATCAGATAAGAAATACCGTCTAGGTAGTCTCCAGCCCTTTGGTATGTAAACTCAGGTTGGAGGAGCAACACCTCATATACCGTCTAGGTAGTTTCCAGCCCCTTGGTATGAACATAGAATTCTCCAACTTCCAGTAATTCCCTCCCCCTCCCTTCCCCTATCCCTATGTCACTCTGCCCCCTCTCCCAGCTGCCTATCACCTCCCGTATGGTTCTGCCTCCTTCTACTACCCATTGTGTTTTCCCCTATTCTTTCTTCACCTTTCCTGCCTATCACCTCCCTGCCTCCCCTCCCCTACCCCTTTGACTTTCCGCTTACTGGTTTTTCACCTGGAACCTACCAGCCTTCTCCTTCCCACCCTCCTTTATAGGGCCTCTGCCCCTTCCCCCTACAGTCCTGATGAAGGGTTCCGGCCCGAAACGTCGACCGATCTTTTCCACAGATGCTGCCCGACCTGCTGAGTTCCTCCAGTGTGTTGTGAGATAAGAAATCAGATGGTATGTTGGCCTTCATAACAAGAGGACAGAGAACAGGAGCAATTGTACAGGGTCTGTACAAGACATGAAATACTGCAGATGCTGGAATTCCAAAGCAACACAAAATGCATTAAGAGAGTGCAGTGTAGGGTCATCATTTCTGGAATGACAGGACTGTTTTAGGAGGAAAAATTATGTGGATCAGGAATGTATTCATTAGAGTTTAGGACTGAGGTGAAATCTAATAGGAACTTACAAAATTCTTATGGGGCTAGACAGACTGGATGCAACGGAGACGTTTCCCCTATCTAGGATATCTAAAATGAGTGGACAACATAATCAACACACTTAAGATTGAGATGAGGAGAAACTTCTTCATTGTTGAGGGCTGTAGAGACTAAGTTGCTGAATATATTTAGGAAGGAGAATGGCAGAATCCTTGACAAAACTGCATGAAGGGGTATGGTAAGAGAGCGGGAATATGGTTTTAAGTTACGTAGAAACATAGAAAACCTACAGCACAATACAGGCCCTTCGGCCTACAAAGCTGTGCCGAACATGTCCTTATCTTAAAAATTACCTAGAGTTACCCATAGCCCTCTATTTTTCTAACCTCCATGTACCTATCCAGGAGTCTCTTAAAAGACCCTATCGTATCTGCCTCCACCACCATTGCCGGCAGCCCATTCCACACACTCATTACTCTCTGTGTAAAAAACTTACCACTTACATCTCCTCTGTAGTTAAGCACCTTAAAACTGCGCCCTTTCGTGCTAGCCATTTCAGTCCTGGGAAAAAGTCTCTGACTATCCACACGATCAATGCCTCTCATCATCTTATACACCTCTATCAGGTCACCACTCCTCCTCCAAGGAGAAAAGGCTGAGTTCACCCAACCTATTCTCATAAGGCATGCTCCCCAATCCAGGCAACATCCTTGTAAATCTCCTCTGCACCTTTTCTATGGCTTCCAACTTAAAGGATAAACCATGATTGTATTGAATCGTGGAACAGGCTCGAAGGACTACTTCTACACTAGCTTTCTTTAATAATATCATGTGATAAGTCAAAGCCCTTTTGAAAGTCCAAATGTACCACATCAACTGCTTCATCCTTATCTATTCAGCAAAGGAGGAGCAAGGCATTAAAAAGGAAAAGGAAAGCAGAAATGCCAACTAATTTGTAAAACATAATTTCCTTTTCATAATTCAATGTTGTCAGTGCTTAAACAATTGTTACTTTCAAAGGGCCCCATTACCTCTTCCTTACCAACAGATCCTATTATTTTCCCTTTTACTAAGATCACCCAAAGTGCTCCATAGTTTCCAGTTTTCTCTCTCTTTCTGTACTTAAATAGTGCAATTGAATTTGTCATTTCCTAATCTGTAGGAACTGTTCTGAGATTAATGAAATTTCGAAATATGACAATCACTGCATCCAATACTTCCATTATCACCATCTACAAAACTAAAAGATGCACATTTTCAGATTTGGAAAATTATCCACATTTAGCACTTATTTCTTCTAATATTTATTTTCAATTAATGCTGATTTCTATGAGCTTTTCATCTAATCTAAACCTGCAGTTCACCTCTATTTCCAGATTTTTAGTGTCATGCTTTTTCTTTAAATTTCCCTGCCATTTCCTTTTTTGACAACATAACTTCATTGTATCAGTCTCCAAGACACAAACATTAACTTTTACTTTTTTTACATACAAGCTCTTTTTTGGGTTGTTACTCTTCTACACTCATATTCTGCTTTCCTTTATTCCCCTTTGCCAAATTCTAAAATCTTCCCAGTCCTTATACTCACTACTTTTATTTGGTTATCTGAAAAGCTTTTTAATTTGATGATATTATGTTTTATTTATTTTGTCAGAACTAGTTTGACCAATTGTAAGTTTACGTCTTAAAGGGATGATATATTACTTACGGTCACCACAGTGGTGTAGCAGTTAGCACGATGCTATTACAGCTCAGGGCATTCTGGAATTCAATTCCAGCACCATTTTGTAAGCAGTCTCTGTACGTCCTCCCTGTGAAATACATGGGTTTTCTCCAAGCGCTCCGGTTTCCTCCCACAATCCAAAGACGTACCAGGTATGTTAATTGATCATTGTAAATTATCCCGTGATTAGGTTAGGGTTAATTGTAGTTTTAGGGTTGCTGGGGCAGTGTAGCTTGAAGGACTGGAAGAGGATGGATAGATGGATAACGTGCTAACCACTTTGCTTCCTTGGCACCTAAATATATACCAGATAGAATTTCATATCTAAATTTAGATAGGCAAGAAATATTTGTAAAGTAATTTTTCAAAAAAATTGTTTTCTTTTTTGTTTAAATAGAATACATGCAGTTCCTTGAACAGTGAAGCATCATTCTCATCAGAAATCACTAACACTGATCAGCACCAAAACCTTTGGAAGTTTCCAATATTAACAACAGTCTTGACCTCAAAAGAACATTACATGTACTTACATTAGATGTCCTTCTCATACACTTTTTCTGTTCAAGCTTCCATTAGAGTGTTTCACAAAAAGAATAGGTGGTATAGACAGTATACCCTTCTCAGATAAAATACAAAGTCCCAACATGTCATTATGTATTCATATTTTGTGGGAACAAATGAACTTAATATGTGCACATTCAGACATGATGTTTTAGTTTGCCTTATTGTCAGGAAATGTGGAGGAGGCTTGACCCAAATACAGAGCAGTGGAGATGATTCATAGTGAACAATAATAACTTTAATTAAAAAAAACTGCAAAATACAAGCTATGAGGGGCTACAAAACAACACAGAACAGATACGAAACTCACAGGCAACAAGGTAGCTGAAGACTAGGAGCAACGGCTGAGGCTGGCTGGTCCAATGAGTGAACATGGATTGTGGATGTGAGCTAGGTTTAAATAGACTCCAGGTGATGAACTAGAAATGAGTTAGCTGGGTGGCGACTGGAAGGAGCCTGCCTGTGTAGGCCTGACAGGACCCTCCCACTTATGACCGGCACCTGACGGCCCACGAAAATCCAGATGGGTCCAGTGAAACTCCTTGATAAGCAGTGGATCTAACTGGACTGGACCTCTCCATCAGGCCTCACCCTTCCCAGCCAACCAGGTAATGCACAACTCGTTCACAAAGACATGAATCCATGAAACAGTGAACCGTGTACATTGCACCAACGTCCACCATCCTAGGTTGCAGAACTGCCCCCTCAGCTGGGTGGGGTGATCCATGGGCAACAGGTAGGTGTGATCCTGAGGGTTGGTGGCAGCTGGAGATGGTGAGTGACTGGGTTGATGTGATGGGTAATCTTACAGGAACTAATGAACCAGGATGAGAGTTTGTGGGAGTCAGTTCACAGGGACAGATCTCAGGTGGACAGCCAGACATGGTCTCCAGACCGGAGTAGTCTGGCTGGGAGCCAATGGCAGGTGGCCTGACAGCAGCAGACATGGCTGGCAGCTAGGATGGCCCTCTGTGCCCTTTCCCAAGCATTCTGACATCTGCGAACCAGGGTCCTGGCAGATGAGACCAAAGCCATTGGCTCCTCCATGGGGAACAGCAGGAGTTGGTAGCCATGAAGCACCTCAAAGGGTGATGTACCCGTGGCAGAGGAGGTGGGTAAATTGTCGGACAGTTTGACCCAGAGCAGATACTTCTTCCATGTGGAAGGGTTAGAGGTGGGGAAGCATCACAGGAACTTCTGCACTTGCTCATTGGCTCTTTCTGACTGACTGTTGGTCTACAGATGACAGCCAGAGGACAAACTCATTAAGATGCAGAGAAGGGAGCAGGAGGCTCACCAGAAACGGAAGATGAATTGTGGGCTCTGGTCTGACACAATGTTCTGGGGAAAGCTGTGGAGGTGAACCACATGTTGAAGAAGTAGGTCTGCCGTTTCTGCGGCTGATGAAAGCTTGGGGAGGGCAATACAGTGGGTCGCCTTAGAGAATCAGTCCACCATTGTCATATTCACCATGCCCCGATGGAAGATGGCAAACCTGTGATGAAATCCAAGGTGATGTGGGACCACTGATGTTGAAGGACCAGCAGGGGCTGCAGAAGCCTAGAGGGCTGCTGGTTGGAGGAATTGGACTGGGCATTTTGAGGGCAGGCAGCCATGAACTGACATAAATCTGCAATCATGGTGGGCCACAAGAACCAGCATCATAGAAAATTCCGAGTCTGTAGTGCGCCCACTGGAGTGCCTCAGAGTGGACAGCTGCCAGCATGTACATGCAGTTGTCAGGTGTGTCAGCCGGAGCAGGCTTGTGCCATAGGGCCTGGCAGATCAGCTTCTCAAGGTCCCAGATGATCAGGGTGAGGATCTGGGAGGATGGAATGATGGGCTGAGGGTCGATCTCAGTTTCAACTGGGTTGAACTGTCATGACAAGGTATCCACTTTAGTGTGCTTGGAGCTGGGTCAACAGGAGCTGGAGAGGTTGGATTGCTCAAAGAGGGCCCAGCGAGCCTGACATTGGCTGAGTTGGCAGGTCTATTGAATAAATATAGGGGTTCATTGGTTAGTCCAGATCAGGAAGGGCCTGGTGTTTCCATTAATTAATCTCTCCATTCCTCCAAGGCCCAGTTAATGGCAAGTAGCTTCCTGTCTCCTATTCCATAGTGACACTGTGTAAAGAACATAAGAAATAGGAGAGGGAGTAGGCCAACTTGCCCATCGAGCCTGCTCTGCCACTCAATAAGGTCATGGCTGATCTTTCCATGGACTCATCTCCACATACCTGCCTTTTGCCCATAACCCTTAATTCCCCTACTATGCAAAAATCTATCCAACCTTGTCTTAAACATATTTACTGAGGTAGCCTCCACTGCTTCATTAGGCAGAGAATTCCACAGATTCGCCACCCTCTGGGAAAAGCAGTTCCTCCTCATCTCCATCTTAAACCTACTCCCCTGAATCTTCAGGCTATGTGTAGAAATGAACTTGCGCGAGAAGGCACAAGGGTGTGTCTTCCCGCCTGGTCCTCACAGGGAGAGCATAGACCCAGCACCCACGTCAGATGTGTCCACCTCTACCACAAAAGGTCTGGAAGGGTTCAGATGGCGGAGAATGGGATCGGTGGTGAAGCATCTCTTGAGCTTCTTGAATGCATGGTCCACAGTAGCAAACCAGGTTATTCATGAAGTAGTTGATTTAGAGAAGGAGGTGAGAGAAATGGTGATTTGGCAGTGGTTCCTGATGAAATGGCAACAGAGGTTGGAGAAGCCCAAGAAGGGCTGCAGCTGTTTGAGGAATCGTGGTCGGGACCATTCAACAACAGCATGCTATGGGTCCATTGTTATGCTTTGGGAAGAAAGGCTGTAACCCAGGAAGAAAATGAATGAGTTGTGGAACCTGCACTTTTCTAATCTGCAACACATCTGATTTTCAAGGAAGTGCGGAAGGACTGAACAGATGTGACAGACATGGTCTTGAGGGTCCTTGGAGAAGATGAAGATGTCGTTGAGGTAGATGAACACATACCTGTGTAGCATGTCTCAGAGTATCTTGTTAATGAAGGCTTAAAAATGGCTCGACTGTTGGAGAGTCTGAAAGGCATCACCAAGTATTTGTAGTGTTCTGTAGGTGTCATGAATGTTGTCTTCTACTCATCCCCTTGGTGGATGTGAATCAGGTTGTTTGTGGTCTGTAGATCCAGTCTAGTGAAGAATATGGACTCCACGGAGTGTTTTAAATGTGTTATCCCATCAAGGGGATAGGGTAGCGGTTCTTAATAGTGATTTTGTTCAGTCCACGCTCGTCGACGCAAGGACAAAGTCTCTCATATTTCATTCTGACAAAGAAGAATCCTGCACTGACTGGGGACTGGAATGGTTGAATGAATCTGTGCTGTAGCGCTTTGGTCATTCATGGCTTGGGTCTCAGGCGGGGAGGGGGAGAACAGATTACCATGGGGAGGGGTGGTGCCCAGGAGGAGGTTGATTGCACAGTTGTGTGGTCTATGAGGTGGCAGGGTGCTGGCCTCTCTTGTATTGAAGGCAATGACTAAGTTGTGGTATTTCTGTGGGAGTTTGGTGAGTTTGAGGTTGTCCTCCACCACCACGGATTTAAGGGGTGTAGTCAGCTGAAACTGAAGGCAGACGGTTTGTAAGGTGGGTCCCCAACTCAGCAGTGAACTTGATGACCAGGCAAAGTGAGGGTTGTGAATGTAGAGCTAGGGGTAGCCCAAGATAACAAGAGTGTGGGGTAAGTTGATAAGGAGGAACTGGATGGACCTGTGGTGCTCTCCGACGGTCAGGTGCACAGGACGTAAACATGCTCTGACCATTCCAGACCCCCAAGGGACAGCGTCAATGGCCGTGATACAGAAGGGGTGAGAGATAGCCTTGGTAAAAGCTGCACAGAGTCCAGTCCAGAAAGCTGCCTATGCACCGGAATACACCAGGATCTCCTGCGAGAGTAGAGTAATTGGGGCGTAGAAGAGGACAGAGCAAGTGAGTTGGGCTACAGTGCTGGAACAAGAGGCCAGAAGGAGCTTATTAGATAGAAGGCCCCTCGTTTCTACCTGGTGGTGCTATTTTCCTGATGCAGTGGACATTTGATACATGGGTGATCGGCGGTCTGCATTAAGTACACAAGTTGTTGCTCCACTGATGCTCACAATCTTGGGGTTGGGGGGGGAGGTTTAAGAGAGTTCTCCCTAGCTGGGTAAGTTCTGAGAGGTTGATGATAAGGGGCTGCAGCCTGAAGTAGTTCTGGGAACGGAACTGGGGGATCTGGCTGATGATCTGGAGGGTCGTTCCTTAAGGCGTTTGTCAATTCGGAGGGCCAGAGTGATGAGGCTTTTGAGGTTGGAGACATCTCCCAGGTGAATAGCTCATCTTTCAAGCACTCTGAAAGGCTGTGATGGTAACGGGCCAGCAGTGCTTCCATATTCTAGCCATATTCCACCATGAGGATCCTGAATTCCACTGCGTATGAGCCTGTATGCTGGGGAAGTATCCGATCCACTACCTCCTTTCCACTTCCTGGACGGTCAGAAATCGGGCATTTCTCAGTGGCAAAATCTTCATATTGGTTGCAGATGAGGGTTTTATTGTCCCAGTTAATGGCACCTGTCAGGAAATGTAGAGGAGGCTTGACCCAAACACAGAGCAGTGGAGAAGATTCAGCGGTGAATGATGACTTTAATGACAACCTGCCAAATAACAAGCCACGATGGGCTACAAAACAAGTGAGAACAGATACTTAACACAATAAGGCAACAAAGTAACTGAAGGTTGAGGCTGGCTGTTACGAAGAGTGAACATGGACAGTGGATGAGAGCAGGGTTTAAATAGGCTGCAGGAGATGAGTGGCTGATGGTTCCTGTAGCTAGGTGGAGACTGGGAGGTGCCTGCCTGTGTAAGTCTGATACTTACCGCACATAAAATTTATGCCTATACTTCAGTGCAATATTGAAGGAGTACCACATTGTCAAAGATGCTAATTTTAGGGCAAGTTATTACACCAAGGACTTCTCTTCACGGCCTGGGCAATATTTACCTTATGACCAACATCTGGTCAATTGAATTCTCTACTCGTTTGTCAGTTATTTAAAAGATGTGCATTAGTAACTAATAGTCTGCACAGATACAAACACACATACCCACATCTATGTGGAATGAACAAAGTACATTAAATACAAATGTTTGTATATTTATAATGAATAACTCATGTGATTAAGATGCCATAGGTTCTGAATGATCATTTTTTTCTGAATGTTTACTCTGATTTTATCCTAGACATCATTGCTGGCATTTATGCCTGAGACAACTAACTGGTTAGTCTGTTTTCCTTTAATCTTTGTTTAATCTTATTTGAAAAATGTGGTCAAAGCACTGGGAGAATTCCCAAGCACTCTTTGAAATAGTGCAATGAAATCTCTTGCATTCATGTGGAAAAGATCACAAGATGTCTTCTGAAATAAATTATCCATCAATAATGAAACACTCTTCACTGTTTTTTTGAGACATCAGTCTGGAGACTGTGTGCTCAGTAAGTTTCAACTGAAAAGTGAAAAAACTACCACTGAGTTGGCTTTGCATAATTTTTTTATGATTTATTGATAAATAAAGTGAATCCTTTAATTCTCCATTGTTAACAAGTTAATCAAAATTAAACTTATTTTCCTCCTCAAAGTACAGTAAAAGATATAAGCGCTTTGCCATGCCAAGAATTAATTTGATAAAATAATTGCAACTCAGATTCAAAGTACATTTATTATCAAAGTATGCATGCAAAATTACAACTCTGGGATTTGTTTTCCCCACAGACAGCCACACAAAAAAAATAAAACCATGGAACCCGTACAAAAGAAAAACATCAAACCCACTCATCCCACTGCCTTAGAGACTCCAGCTCCGGAGTTTTCCCTCGGGGTTTACTTCCGAAGCCTACCTCATGCGTGGGTATAGTCGCAAGGTAGTGGAGGTTTGAGATTAAAGTTTTCCTTCTCCTAGATTAGCTGCTAACCATGGCTGATGAGCCCCATCTGCCCAAAGCAGCTGGCTTTAAGACATCAGTAACCCGCCTTTTACCATTTTCCTGTCAGTAGAAACAGTTCCACCAGGCTTAGCAGCTAAGCCACATGTGAAAGCCAGGAGGTGGACTTGGTTGTCAGAGGTTATTTGAAGTGCACGTCATGTAATAGCTGGCGGGAGCTTGTCCCCATTACTAACCCACCAACTGTAACAACCTTAATTGAAAAATCAGCTTACACAAATGCCAAGGAGATGGCTGGATGATTGAAAATGAGAAAAAAGTGCAGCTACTGGAATTCTGAAATAAAAACAGAAAATACTGGATATACGCCAGGAGATTAGATAGTGGAAAGAGTAACAGAGCTAACACTTCTGACCAAAGGCCTTTCACCAGAATCGTGGAAGCGTGAAAGTGACTTACTTGCAGAGAAGGAGGGGAAAAAGATAGCCAGGGAAGATTTCTGATTGGCTGAGGACAGGGTTTCCCAGGAAATTCCAATATTTATGGAGCCATCTGTTTGAGTTGTTATTAAGGGCAGTTAGAAAGGGAGAGAGAAAACTAACAGAAGGACATGCAAAAATTGTGAAGTACTGCTCAGATCTGTGGCTGAAATGAAAACAAAAAGACAACAGCGGAAATGCCCAGCACATCAGCAGAGAAAAGCTGTGTTAACCTCACAGATAGATAACTTCACAGCAGAATTAGCCATTCTACTACAAGCAGAAGGAGGAAAAACAAACTCAGCTGGAAAATAAGGTTCTGTTCCACAAGTTTATGTTGGGCCCTGTATTAACAGTTTGGACAGCTACAGACAAGTTGTTCAGAGTGGGAGTGGGATGGAGAATTAAAGTTGCATGCAGCTGGAAACTCAGTGTTGCCTGAGCTTACTGTACAGAAGTGCCTGCAAAATTGCCACCAAATCTGCACTCCAGTGCAGAGGAGACCACAGTGTGAACAATGAATATAATTATTTGATTGGAAGATGTGCATGTGAATCACTGCTAAATCTTTCAGGTCTCTGTGTCACTTAGGCTACGTCCACACTAGACCAGATAAATCCGTAACCGAAGCTTTATCTCTTCGTTTTGACCTTCCGTCCATACTGAAACGGCGTTTTCCTCCCCTGAAAACAGAGCTTTTCTAAAACACTCTCCAGAGTGTTTAAATCTGAAAATGCCAGTTGGGCGTTGTAGTGTACACGGTGTAACCGAAGGTTTTAAAAAACACTGTCATGACGTGCTGGAACAGATGGTGGCGGCAATGCGGCATTTCATTGTTTTCTTGAACGCAACCCCCAACACCACAACAATATCTGACAATAGATGTGTAACAGCCTAATGTAACATTGTATGGAAATACAAGATAACACTGATGCAGACCTGTTTTATACATTTAACAAGGTGCTTTATTAATGTATTGCTTGTGCAAACATTCAATAGATGCAATTGTCACTACTTCCAAAATGTCATTTTTAAGTAGTAGCTTATGTTTGGCATAGATGTGAAAAATGTTAAGGCCAAAAAAGGAAAATTGTAAGTTTCACTTTTACTCAGGTAAAAATAAAATCACTTTTGCCCAGTAACTCGTTTTATTGCACATGTTAAATACAACAAAATAATACAGAAAGTCATGGCAAAAGTAAAGGCAAACAAATGAGGTAACAGCAAATTTCACTTTTGCCCAGTAACAAGCCTTATTGCATTTAGTTGTAGCTGTCGTCCCTTTCATCGGTGAAGAGACTATGGCTGTAGGAAATGTTTCCAGGGTGATCCCTCTGTGGGAGTGGGCAAGATGTTGGTGGGGCCACCCAGGGGTCTGTGTGTCCATATGTGAAGCTATTGTAGTGGCAGTGAAAAGTACATGGGGTGGGGGGGAGCCATCATATTCCTCATCATTGCGAATCTCTCTGCAACAGAGTTAGTCAGTTTTTCAATGTTCGTCATCAGCCAGGTCATACTGTCTGTGAACTCTCTGTCGGTTACCTCCATACACTCTGGTATTTGCTTTTTCAGTTTTAAGTCCTCCTGTGCGAGAGCCAACAGCTGTCCGTCGTTTGGTAATTTCCTTTTAAGTTTTTCTAGTCTGTAACTGGACAAACATGACCAAGTATATTGTTTCCTCTTTGCTTGTTTTCTGTAGATGTATCCTGTGCATGCCCAGTAGGAGGAGATTCACCCAAATACCCGTTTTAATGTGGACGGAGGTATTTTCAAAAACGCCTGGTGTGGATGCCTATCGTTTTTACACGAAACCGGCGTTTCCAAAATTATCCAGTCTAGTGTGGATGCATCCTGAGTTTCCTCTTTCTTGAACTGCCATCAATAATCTATCCACAAGATGGCTTTACTAACATGGAAGAATCTGGGGAAGCCTGGCCTCATCCTATCATAGATATTCATTTTGCCCTAGGTATCCCTACCCCACACTCTCTGCAACCTAGAACTTGTTTCCTCACTTTCCCAGTTCTTATCAAAAGGTTTTGACTTTAAGTATTAAATCTGTTTCTTTTATAGATGCTGCCTAGTGCTTCCAGCTTAATGTGCTTTCATTTCAGAACCTGAATGATCTTGGTTGTTAAAAAAAAGAGTAGAATCAATTAATTTAGTGTCAATAAATTTGCAAATGTTGCATAAATAGGGCACCACCAATGCCAATCAAATCTAGTACCAGCATAAGTACAGGTTGAGTACCCCTTATCCAAAACGCACAGAGCCGGAAGTGTTTCGGATTTCAGATTTTTTTGAATCTTGTAATATATAATGAGATAGAGTAGGATCGCCATCATTTCCAGCTCTAAATTTATGTGCTACCGGTAAGCAGTCATTATCTTGCATTTGTTCATCACACATACGTACTGATGCATGTTAGATTTTCATCAGCGATGACCTTGGCAAACTCATCAATAAATTTCGTGATCAGCAGACGCTTCATCACCATAAATCTTTAAAAATTAATGCCCTGCCTTTTCTTAAATTTCTGCATCCAACCTGCTGAATATTCATGATTACAATTTCAATTTTCAGTTCAATGTGATAGACCTTTGCTTTTTTCATGATCAGCATACCATTAAGTGGCAGATATTCTCTCTGACACTGTCGAAGCCACTCATTCAATACACAATCGAGATCTTCATTTTTCACTTTATGCAGTATTTTTTCTATTTTACATTAACTTCTTTTTATTACAATGTGAGGTCACTTCTCAGACCTGTCTGTGGTGCACACAGACCTGCGCATCACCTGGGAACTTTCCCAGTACCTTGTGGAAATTTCCATTTGTGATGTCCTGTCAATGCTCAAGAAGAATTTGAATTTCAGAGGTTTTTGGATTTTGGAATTTTGGTTGAAAGGTACTCAACCTGAATAGTGAACCTCGTGGCAATGTGGAGAAAATACAGTTTACGTTCATACAGTTCATTAAATAAAGGGATTTACTCCTACCTGTATTTCTTGTTGTGTCCGCAACTTCTCTCTGACCACTTCACTTTGCAATTCCTAGCAACATACAGAAAACCAACGGTTTAATGTCATGCAGGATTAAGCTGATTATAGATTATAAATTCAAGTTGGACAGCATGGAAATGGGGCCCTTGGCCCACTATGTCTATGCTGACCTTCTTGCCCATCTGCAATAATCCCATTTGCCTGCGTTAGGACAACCTTCAAATTGAAAAAGGATCTCATGTATTCCCGGCATTTATGATGAATAAACTCTTCTTGGGCTACCAGCCGGGTACAGGTATCGATTTTAACTGACGTTTCGATGTCAAACGCTGCCATCTTCATCAGGAATGATGTCTGGGCATATCTAGTCCGGTGGTATTTATACCCCCATCCCTCCTGATTGGTTAGTCCACATCCAATCAGGTTTCCACTGTATCACCTTCTTCACAATCGAACTCCAGTTCTTACTTAGAGTGAAACCTTCATCTTTGTTAAAATTCTTTTCCTCTAGTTTTATTTCAATGGCTTCCTTCACCATGCGGTCCCAAAAGCCATTGGTACAACACAGTTTTGTGCAGTCGAAGTCAATCCTATGGCCATTGTGAATGCAATGTTCTGCTACCACTGATTTCTCTGGGTAACCCAAACAGATACATCTCCTGTGCTCCTTGATGCAGGATTCCACTACGTGTCCCATCTGGCCAATTTACACTGCTCTACATTCACAGGGAATCCTGAAAATGCCAGCTAGTAACATCTCGAAATTCAAGGGTAGTCACTTGAGATTGAAGAAAGAATATCCTACAAAGGTCTGAGGAACATTTCACATTGCAAACATAATGCATGATAGCAAGGTAAATTCATTTATTATTGTCATATATACAGAGATGTTAAAATCGTTGTTGTGATATGTCTAGAGTGATAGTGTAGTGGGTAGTGCTTGTCGCTCTCACTTTCAGCTTCCCACCGCTGGCTAGCAGTCTTGCGAAAAAGAGAGCTGAATGTGTCAGTTTCTCCCTGCCAGTACGTAGCCTCTCCAACAGCAAGTCTCATGTGGTGAGACACGCAGAAACTGTGTTCGGCAAGGACTCTTCCACCCCCACCGATGACCCCTTCTCCCATCTTCAACCCTCCTCCTCTTCATGGACACCCCGCTCTGGTCTTCTGCCTGCTCTGGTTCTCTTTATTGCTAACTGCCGACGGGACATCAACTGTCTCGACTTCACCACACCTTGTTCCCATTCCAACCTTACTCCTTCCGAACGCTCTGCTCTCCACTCCCTCCGCACTAATCCTAACCTTATTATTAAACCCGCTGATAAGGGAGGTGCTGTTGTAGTCTGGCGCACTGACCTCTACCTTGCCGAGGCACAGCGACAACTCGCAGATACCTCCTCTTATTTACCCCTCGATCATGACCCCACTAAGGAGCACCAGGCCGTTGTCTCCCACACAATCACTGACTTTATCCGCTCAGGGGATCTCCCATCCACTGCTACCAACCTTATAGTTCCCACAACTCGCACTTCCCGTTTCTACCTCCTACCCAAGATCCACAAGCCTGCCTGTCCTGGCAGACCTATTGTCTCAGCTTGCCCCTGCCCCACCGAACTCGTTTCTGCATACCTCAATACGGTTTTATCCTCCTTTGTTCAATCCCTTCCAACCTATGTTTGTGACACTTCTCACGCTCTTAAACTTTTCGATGATTTTAAGTTCCCTGGCTCCCACCACTTTATTTTCACCATCGATGTCCAGTCCCTATATACTTCCATCCCCCATCAGGAAGGTCTCAAAGCTCTCTGCTTCTTTTTGGATTCCAGACCTAATCAGTTCCTCTCTACCACCACTCTGCTCCATCTAGCGGAATTAGTCCTTACTCTTAATAGTTTCTCCTTTGGCTTCTCCCACTTCCTCCAAACTAAAGGTGTAGCTATGGGCACCCGCATGGGTCCGAGCTATGCCTGCCTTTTTGTTGGCTTTGTGGAACAATCTATGTTCCGAACCTATTCTGGTATCTGTCCCCCACTTTTCCTTTGCTACATTGACGACTGCATTGGCGCTGCTTCCTGCAAGCATGCTGAGCTCGTTGACTTTATTAAGTTTGCCTCCAACTTTTACCCTGCCCTCAAGTTTACCTGGTCCATTTCCGACACCTCTCTCCCCTTTCTAGATCTTTCTGTCTCTATCTCTGGAGACAGCTTATCTACTGATGTCTACTATAAGCCTACTGACTCTCACAGCTAACTGGACTATTCCTCTTCTCACCCTGTCTCTTGCAAAAATGCCATCCCCTTCTCACAATTCCTCTGTCTCCGCCGCATCTGCTCTCAGGATGAGGCTTTTCATTCCAGGACCAGGGAGATGTCCTCCTTTTTTAAAGAAAGGGCTTCCCTTCCTCCACCATCAACTCTGCTCTCAAATGCATCTCCCCCATTTCACGCACATCTGCTCTCACTCCACCCACTAGGAATAGGGTTCCCCTGGTCCTCACCTTACCACCCCACCAGCCTCCTGGTCCAACATATTATTCTCCATAACTTCCGCCACCTCCAACAGGATCCCACCATTAAGCACATCTTTCCCTCCCCCCCCCTGCTTTCCACAAGGATCGCTCCCTACGCGACTCCCTTGTCCATTCGTCCCCCTCCCATCCCTCCCCACTGATTTCCCTCCTGGCACTTATCCTTGTAAGAGGAACAAGTGCTACACATGCCCTTACACTTCCTCCCTTACCACCATTCAGGGCCCCAGACAGTCCTTCCAGGTGAGGCGACACTTCACCTGTGAGTCGACTGGGGTGATATACTGTGTCCGGTGCTCCCGATGTGGCCTTCTGTATATTGGCGAGACCTGATGCAGACTGGAGCCAAGAGCTGGACACCTACGCTCTGTCCATCAGAGAAAGCAGGATCTCCCAGTGGCCACATGTTTTAATTCCACATCCCATTCCCATTCTGACATGTCTATCCACGGCCTCCTCTACTGTAAGGATGAAGCCACACTCAGGTTGGAGGAGCAACACCTTATAGTCCATCTGGGTTGCCTCCAGCCTGATGGCATGAACATTGACTTCTCTAACTTCCGCTAATGCCCCACCTCCCCCTCATACCCCATCCGTTATTTATATACACACATTCTTTCTCTCACTCTCCTTTTTCTCCCTCTGTCCCTCTGACTATACCCCTTGCCCATCCTCTGGGTTCCCCTCCCTCCCCCTTTTCCTTCTCCCTGGGCCTCCTGTCCCATGATCCTCTCATGCCCCTTTTGCCAATCACCTGTCCAGTTCTCAGCTCCACCCCTCCCCCTCCTGTCTTCTCCTATCACTTTGGATCTCCCCCTCCCCCTCCCACTTTTAAATCTCTTACTAGCTCTTTCTTCAGTTAGTCCTGACAAAGGGTCTTGGCCTGAAACGTCGACTGTACCTCTTCCTAGAGATGCTGCCTGGCCTGCTGTGTTCACCAGCAACTTTGATGTGTGTTGCTTGAATTTCCAGCATCTGCAGAATTCCTCGTGTTCACACAGAAACTGAACTTCTTTTGGACTCATGCTGAACTACAGAGGATGGGGAGGAGGTCTGGCCCCTGCACATGTAGCATGTAGGCCCACTGGTGTGTGGATGTGGTTCTCGTAACCAGATCCTCAGCTATGGGTAAATAGCCTCACAGTCTTGTGGACAGCCTCGGGAGAGATGAAGGCTACGGGAGTTAAACCCAGACAGTAAATCTAGAGTGGAGCCACTAAGATGGCTGGATGTCATTAAACATCCTCCCGGCAGCTCCTGCAGCCAAACTGGTGCCAAACCGTATAAGCTTTCCTTTGGACTGCACTGGTGAGGCTAACAGAGGGATCTTTGCAAATGCTTTGAGAGTCTGGTCAAGGACTACATCTGAAGCATGCTACCACCCACACTGGACCCCCTACAATTCACCTACTGACACAACCAATCGACAGATGACGCAATAGCTACAGCTCTACACAACGTCCTTGCACATCTGGAGAAGAGGGATGCTTAGGTGCGAGTGCTGTTCTTGGACTACAGTTCAACACCATAACTCCCTCCAGGCTTGTCGCAAAAAACAAAGCAGCTGTTGTGGACTACAGGAGGAACGGAGACAGGCTCACCCCTATTGACATCAGTGGATCCGGGATTGAGAGGGTGAACAGCTTCAAGTTCCTCGGTATCCACATCACCAAGGACCACACTTAGTCTATACATACCAGCTGTGTGATGAAAAAAGCACAATAGCGCCTCTTTCACCTCAGAAGGTTGAAGAAGTTATGGAATGAGTCTGGCCCCAAATCCTAAGGACTTTCTACAGGGGCACAATTGAGAGCATCCTAACTGGCTGTATCACTGCCTGGTAGGGAGCTGTACTTCCCTCAATCGCAGGACTCTGCAGAGAGTTGTGTGAACAGCCCAAGCACATCTGTGGATGTGAAGTTCCCACTATTCAGGACATTTGCAGTGATAGGTGCATAAAAAGGGCCCGAAGGATCATTAGGGACCTGAGTCACCCCAACCACAAACTGTTCCAGCTGCTACCATCCAGGAAACGTTACTGCAGCATTAAAGCCAGGACCAACAGGCTCCAGGACAGCTTCTTCCACCAGGCCATCGGACTGATTAATTAACGCTGACACAGTTGTATTTCTAAGCTATATTGACTGTTCTGTTGTATATCTTACTCTGCATACTATTTATTACAAATTACTGTATTGCACATTCAGATGGAGACATAACATAAAGATTTTTACTCCTCATGTATGTGAAGGATGTAAGAAATAAATTCAATTCAATTGAATTGACAACTGGGCATCTCAGGATCTCCATACCTTCCACCCAGGCTTGTGATGATGATGATCATCTCCCATTGTCCTTCAAGACAGACCAATGCCAACCATCATAAAAAGAGATATATCAGAAAAACTTACCTTGAGTGGGTGCCTTTACTGATGCTCCAGAGACGAGTGTAGGACTAGGGGGATGATGTCTGCTATAGACCTGTTTCAGCAGTAGGTGAATTGCAGTGGGTTGAGGCTGCTTGGGAGTCTGGCACAGTTAATGTGTGTCATATTCAGCCTCCAGAAACACTTTGTGACGGCGGATATGACTACCAAAGCAGTAGTTATTCATGCTTACTATTTTCTTTGCCAAATATCTTCAAATTGTTATTGAAGTCCCAGCCCATTAGTTACAACGGTGTATGGAGCCTCTAGAAATATTCAATGGTCACCCTTTAATTTGCATATAAATGGATATAAATCGTTAGATCTCGATTCAACTGGGGATTTTAGAGAGATCCAAAATCTGCCTGAATTGGGATTTGGTGTAAGGGGAATTTCACCTCTAATCCTTTCTTAGACGTTATCCTATAAAACAAATTATTCTTTTCTTCAAATGAATAGTTTTGCAACGTTTTATTTTTACACCTGGGAGTCATTCCTAATTAAAGTCAGTTTAGGTCATCACTTTTATCTAAGTTGTAACCAGTGTTGATGTTTTAAAATGCCTTTTATACACTATATCTTAAATATTGTATCACTGTCTTAGATCCAGACTTCTTACAATCCCCAGCATTCCATCCTCTGAAACGGTGTCCCATGTAAGAAACATTGTGCTATTTGTAGCTGGCATAATTTTCTGTGCTATTAAGAATTCAGGCACTGAGGTCAGAGCTCTCAAGTCATGGACTGCAAGATTATCTGTCAATTAAATTAACCTCGACTGTGAACTCGTTACATCAGTCTGCTTGCCAGATTTTTTTGATATTCACTTCTATTCCACAATCTGCTGCTGTGAGAAATAAATTATAAAATTTACTCTATGTAAGCAGCAACTAATGAAGATTAGGTGGTGAGAGTACAAGTGTTTAAACTAAAAGTCCAGTTTTCAACAGTAATCATCATATCTGTGATATCAGTTAGACTTGGGCATGTTGATGGAATTATCTCACTGGCTTTTATGTTAGCTGTAAAACAAACACTTACTTCATCTTCATTTCCTTTCTGATATGGACTGTCAATCAGTTCTTCAAAATCTAAATCTTCAATATGATGATCCACCACTTTGTGATTTTCATCACGTAAAAGAGCTATCTGTGTAACTTTGTTCCTTAGTTCTTGGGTCAGCTGATTTATAAGTCTGCATGAAAGTAAAAATGTGTTCAGTTTGAAAATACTGAATGAAAATCTAAGTTTATAACGATAGGTTTATACACCCTGAGGGAATCTTGTTGTTTTCTGTGTAGGAGTACTGCACTCTTGTGTTGTATTAAATTGACATTAAAATCCTTTGCAGGTCAAAGAAGGAAAATATAGTTGCACTATGAATAGTGGATCTAATAGTCCAAAATATGCAGCACCACAGAGATGCATTATTGATGGGAAGATTTTGTACCAGAATAATAAAATTTCAATAATTCTAAGAAAAACAAGCAACTGTTAATGTTTCAATACTTAACTTTAAAAGCATTGCAATGGACCATTAAGATTACTTACTCAATATATACAAGAAATAATGGTTTGACTTAAGATTTTCAGGATATTATAAATATTATAGCTGTAGATAATGATATTGGCTATTTTTTGCTGAGCAGTGTATGATAAAAATATCAGGAATTTATTTGAATCTACTAAAAATAATACTTGAATTTATGTACAGCTTTACCACATTTTTTTTTTAACATTTAACAAACTGAAATACATCTGAATTACAGTTATTGCTTTTGTGGGGCCAGTTTAATATCTCCTTTAAACTACCAAACTCCTTGAAAATTCCACAAACTGAATAACCATCTATTAGTTTTTACACATTTATTTATAAAGATGGAAATATTGTTAATGATTATAGAATAACACCCTGATCTTCTTTAAATAATGCTTTGGATCCTTGAGATTTGCTAGAACATTTAACAACTCAATTCCACCCAGGAAAGTTAGCATTTAATTATTCACTTGTTGTTTCTTTTCATACCTGTGGCGCATTGGGCAGCATTTTTTACTGTTTCCTTAGCATTTGTCTGCTTTGTACAAGGCCGAGGTTGCTAGTTTGATGCTCAACCCAGAACGGATAGAAAGTGTGCAAGGGGCCAGTTGTATTTGAACCTGGGACCATTAACCTCCGTGTCCAGTGTTGATGCCATTACACTACCAGCCGGCATAATTGTGCACTTAGATCACAATAAAATTTTTGAAAATAATAATCAGAAAGGAAATCCTGAATTATTTTTTCAGAAATAGTCAAATCAAAATCCTTGCAGAAAAACATTAGTAACTGAGGCCCTTTCTCACAATCAATCTTCTCTCTTCAAACCAGTGCTTTTATTTCTAAAACATTATTTCAGTACAGTGGATTCCAGTTAACTGGGACACATCAGGACGAGTATATTTTGGCCCAATTAAGTGGCTACCCCAATTAGCTAAGTTTCATGGAAATATTTAAAAGGGTATAAAAAAGACAAACTACTATTTAACTGAGTAACAAATTAAATATTGAAATGAAATACAGAACAAAATAGAACACTATCACAAAATAGAACACAAAAAATGAATACTATTACAATACCATAAAACTGAGTATTAATTTCTGATAGTTATCGACAGAGGAATTCATCCAGTGTACCTGTCTGCTGCTGCATTCTTTTGATTTGACAGTAAAGGAACAAAATCAGCATAGACACCTAATGTGGATAATGGACTGCCTCCATACAATGCTATCAATGATCGCATACTCCAAATCTTCATTTTCATTGCAACATTCAAGATGATTGTTGATACCTTCAAATTCTTCATAGTTCCTGATTTGTTTTAGCAGTGAAATCGTTTCATATTTACTCATGGCCATTTCAGACATCTCCAAGCCTGAATGCCTGAAAAACAGTTCTGAATTCTTTTACTGCTTATTTCTTGCCAACTATTAGTTTTTGAGCACAAGCATATGCAACTGACATAATAGAAAAACTGTTCCTTCTAAGGGCAGTGCAGTGTCTAACTGCCACAAAACTGTATGCACCTGTCACTAGCTAAAAACTGCTAGGCAATAGTCCCCGGCCCCAATTAAATGGCACAGTGTCTGAAATAAATGAAGGGAATCCTAGCTATTTTCTCAATTTGTTTTTGTTCTTTAAGAGTTGTCCCAAATAAGTGGTTGCCCTGATGAACCAATTGTCAATTAACCGAAATCCACTGTACAGGTTTCATGCATTACCTGTCCTTTTCCATTAAAGCCTTTTCATTAGTTTCCCACAATTTTATATTCTCTTGGTTTTCCCAATTGCAATCATTCAGTTTCTTCTCCAATTCAAGAGATCGTAGTTTCTCAGTCTGCAAATTAGCAGTCATTTTTTCCACTTCATTTTTGGCCAATCTGGATTCCTGTTTTGAACAACAGAGATAGCAATTTTAGCTTTCTTTTTTTTATTTTTGAATTTACAAGTATCAGTTATAAATCAATGTTTGCCTCAGTCTGGTAAAATCTTTAATAATTTGGTTGCTACCTTCACAAAAAGATATTGTGATGAATATTTCATTTCCTGGAAAGTGAGTGGCATTCCCTTAAAAAATGGTGTCAACGTGTGCGTGTGCGTGTGTGTCCCAACACAATTCCCTGATTAAACTGTCTACAGTCAAATCAATAGTTTGAAGAGGGTACAGTATATACAACATAAGCAATTGAAATAAAAGATTGAAGAGTCTTATATTCATGCATATTTTTTTTCTCTCGCATCCAAATGGCTCTGTTCAATGGGTATTGCTGAGATGACCTAAAGGCTCTTGTATCTGATACTACTTTCCTGCACTGTAAAATGTGGCCTTTGGAACTGATGCTAAGACTGGAGAATTGGTTGAGTGTGGGGTTAGAGAGGGCCAGCTACCTCAATTAAAGGTTTGAGGCTTGTGGGTCAAGTCGGCCGGTAAGGTTAGTGGCTGGAGGAGCATGACTGCTATATCGTTGCCAAGAGATGGCTCTAACTAAATGATAGGGATCGTGAAGGTAGTTTGTCAGAAGGATCATCACCAGGAGTTGGTGGCGGAGAAAGGTGTGATAGATGATAGAGAATTCATGCAATATTAGGATCTCACCATCAACTTAGGGTTAGGGATTCGGTGGACTGGTGAATGAGACCATTGGAAAGGGACTGGCAGATTGTGTGTGCTGGGAGCTACAGTAATTGAGAAATCAGATGGTTGGAGGAGGTCAGTGGACCTTTTGTTGGAGTAGCAGATTCAATCCATTGGGGGCCGAAAAATACAAGGCAAGTCCAGAGATTCAAATGTAATTATATACTTGTCTTACAAGTATATTTGCCACACAATTGCAAAGATAAATACAGAATATATCTGTTTAATGGTCAAGCTTTGAGCCTTCATGAATCTAAATGATGGAATTCCATCACTTCATCTCTCTCATTTCCTTTAAGATGGTCCCCTTTAGCCAAACTTTTGATTACCTATCTTAATATTGTCTTGTGTCCATATTTGTCTAATTATACTGTGAAGGATTAGCTTGGGTTGCTTTACTACTGAATATGTAAATTAAAACAAGTGCTACCATTTTTGACGTATGAAGAGGGGAATGTTGTTGACCAGGTCTATTTATCGTTCACATTATGACACAATGACACCATGACTTATCTCCACTTCTGCCCTCAGACTGGTCACAGTCTCCTTTAGAAATGTAGTAACATTTAACTGTGGACCAAAGCCAAGTATAAAACTAATGGTTTTAATTTCCATGTGAGTTTTGTTTACTTTTTGCTGAGGCAAAATAACAAAGCAGAGTACTGAGACTGTAACCTTTTGACTTGGTGATGATGTTAAACAATCATGATCATAAAAGTACATCTTTTAAAAAGATAGGTGGCTTGGTAATTGGAACTACTTGTGAAAATGAGAGGAATGAAATTAAATCCTATGTGCAGGATTTGATTGATTAACTAAATTTACATTGTGTTCTGATATAATGATCTACTCCAAATAGTTGTAACAATAAAGGAAATCATCAACTGAGGCTGTGATGCTTCCTTTACCTACCTCTTGCAGAAGCTGGATTTTATTGTGCAAGATAGCTTGCACATGCTCAGTCTCCTGCTGCCTCTCTTCATATTTCTGGTGGATGTCAGCCTCATTTTGGTTACTCAGTTCTTCCACTGCTTTCCTGAGAGGCACAGAACAAGAGGAAAATTACTATTTATTCACATATCAAAAAATAATTTTAAGTGGACCATCTCATAAAACAATGTTGGAAATAGATAAATGTAATTGCCATTCAGAGCATGTATGTTCCCTGTCTTCCTTCTTATCAGAATTTTTGTAGGAAAGGAACATCAGTATAGCCCATCAATGATTGGTTTGTTATTTAAATTGTTACTATTTTGTTGGGTCAACAAAATTAATATAATGGTCAATTACACTGTTTTAAACCTTGTTCACAAATTTACGCTGTAGCCTCTTTCTGGGATTGCGACTCATTCGGATTCACGTTATTCTTAGAGAGCATCCTTAGTACAATGGGAAGTGGAAATTTCCCTTTTTTTCAATGTGCAAATCTGTATTTATGTATTAGTCTATAATTTGCATTGCCTTCCCTTCAATTCTGATAAATGCTAATATTAATTATAGACAAGGGAAGATACAGCAACATATTCACCTTTACAAAGATGCAACAGTTTATATGTTTTTAATATTAGACACAAAGCAGTTATATGTACTTTATATCAACAAAAGGTGTCTGACTGAAGAATAGTCAAAATACCAGCTATTCTTCAGTGTTTTCTTTTCAGATGACATGCCTCGTGTTCCAGGATAACCACTCTTCAACTGATTTTATTTTATTTTTTTATTTTGTTCTTTTCAAATCTTTTTATTATTATTATCCAAAATTAACAAGAGTACATCAAAGTAAGCAACACTTACAATGTCTCAAGAAAAAAAGCATTATTTTAAAGACTGAAAAATTTTTCGTGATTAAAAAAAACCTACTAAGCAAGAAAAAGTGGGAAAAAACCCCATTAGGTGTTCAACCCTGGAGCCATGTGTCATACAAAAAGCTTCTAAAGATAAACATCAAACCGCCAGCAAGAAAAAAAAAGTACCAAAAATTTACAATTAGATCGTGGAGGAAATCTGTCAATTAACTCAAATGATAACAATGAGCAAATGAACCCCATCTTTTCTCAAAATCAAACATAGGCTCAAAGGTTCAACTTCTAATTTTCTCCAAACTAAGACATAGCATCACTTGAGAGAACCATTGTGACAAAGTGGAAGCTGATGTATCCTTCCACTTCAACAAAATGGCCCTCCTAGCTACCAAAGTAACAAATGCAATAACATGTTGGTCAGACACAGAGATACCACGGATATTTTGAGGAATTATTCCAAAAAGCACAGTTAACTTGTTAGGTTGTAAATTAACTTTAAATATTTTAGAAATTGTCGATAAAACTGACTTCCAGAACTGTTCCAGTATAGAACAAGACCAAAACATGTGTGTCAGTGTAGCTGTCTCAGTTTTACATCTATCACAATAACTACCAACATTAGGGAATATTTTAGACAATCTCTCCTTCTTCAAATGGTAATAATATACAATTTTAAAATTAATCAGTGAATGACTAGCACAGGTCGAAGAAGAGTTAACCAGCTTCAGAATCCGTGTCCAATCCTCTGTCATAAAAGTCAAATTGAGTTCCTTTTTCCAATCTTGTTTAATCTTAAATAAAGGACGCTTATCCCATTGTAATAGTAAATTATAAATTCTTCTAATGGAACCCTTCAACGAAGGGTTCATATTCATAATAGTATCTAACAGGTCAGCATCCAATATGTAAGGAAAAGTACTTAAATATTTTTGTAAGAAATGTCTAACTTGAAGGTATTGTAAAAAGTGTGAGTATGAAAGAGAATATTTATCAGCTAATCGCTTTGCCTAATTTAAGAATGTATTACTGGGCTGTTAATGTGCGATACATGTCCTTTTGGTTATATTGGGTTGACAAGAACGATCGGCCAATTTGGGTAGACTTGGAATTGAAAGCTGTGAAACAGTTTTATTTAACCTCATCATTGGGAGCTGCTTTACCTATACAGTTAGCTAAAGTTGCTAATTTAAACTTAAACCCTGTGATTAAGCATTCTTTACAAACTTGGCTCCAGTTCTGCAATTTTTTTGATCTTAAAAAAATTAAACTTTGTAGTTTAATTTATCGAAATTACTTTTTTAAGCCTTCTTCGAGTGATCCAATTTTTTTACTTTGGAAAAATAAAGGTATTAATTCTTTTTTGGATTTATTTAAAGAAGATAGACTGATGTCTTTTGAAAATTAGTTGATAAATATTCTCGTTCAACTGATTTTAACTTCTCCAAGATAAAAAAAGGGAGAAATGGAAAGTTACTCTTAGGGAACATGTTGAAGACTGATTTTACATGTGGTTATGTGAATTCGCTAATAGGCTATAAGGATCAAAAGCAATGCATAGTAGGCCATTAATAATAAGTGGGTAGTATCTGAACTGTTCTGTGTTCACAGTCTGCCAACATGAATTGTGGCAGAAATATCAAAAATATTTAAGTAAACTGATTGTGCATTTTTAGAAGATGGACCCAGTGCCTGAAAAACACTTCATGCAGAATCTCCTCCACCACATACACCTCTTTCCATGTTCCAATATGCCTGCACCAATAAGAAAGTCATGTTTAGCTGCAAATGCAGTTAGGTCTGTTGACAGGTTCTGTTGTAGCCTCAATGGAGTTCACAGCTGTCATTAGCTATTAATATGCTGTGATGGGAGCAGAGGAGAGTATGTCCGTGGAGGCAGTACTGAAGTACAAACTCTTAGTCAGTTTCCAACATTCCTTCTGCCCCAGTTACACATGGTTTGTTGATAGATTACATTAGCAATTCAGAGTGCTGCTTATGAATGGCCTTTTTCCAATATTCTAGCTGACCTTGCTTCTATCTACAGATGCTCAACGTTGTTGGCAACATTTTAGGGTTAGTCATACATAACTTGTTGAAGCAAAATCTGAAACTGGGCAACACTATGTTGTGTTTTGAAGGTCACACAGGCTTGAACTCATTCACATAACACAACTGTAACAAGTAAATATTTTCAATATATTTTCATCTCAATACAAACTTCAAAACTTTGAAACTTCCACTCCTCAACAGATCTGCCATCTCTGTCAACACAACTACTTGTATCCATTTCCTATCCCAATGTCCCAGTGACAATTGGTCTGGCCCCAAATCGTTGACTCATTATTTCTTTCTGTAGATGTTGTCTGACCTGCTGACAAACTATCCAGTCCTTGAATGAATAAAAACTTAAAAACAGATATTTTGTCTGGACAACATGCTAGAAACACTCCACAGATCAGACAGCATCTAGAGAAAGAGAAACAGAGCAAATGTTTCTGATCTGGTTCTCTGACCTTAAAGATTAACTCTTTACTTTTGTTTTAACATTTAACTGGCCCTCAATCAGTTATAAATATATAAATACATCACAGAAAATTTCCCCCTTTTTTTCTGGGTTGTAAGATCATAACTACATCCAATTTGATGCTTACATTTTCTCTATTAACAATGATATTTGTCTCCTTTTCTGTCAATTTTGAGTCCAGTTCAATTGTCTATCTGGTGACTTATCCCTGAGCTTCATTACTTAGGTGTAAAAGTTTTCTTACTGATTTCCTTTCTTACTCTTGACCTTTCCCTTTTACATTTATGTCCTTGAATTTTCACTGTATTAAGCTTACAGTGTGACATATTGCTTGAAAGCATTTTGGTGATA
The DNA here is from genome assembly GCF_963921235.1 of Mobula hypostoma. Lineage (NCBI taxonomy): Eukaryota > Metazoa > Chordata > Chondrichthyes > Myliobatiformes > Myliobatidae > Mobula > Mobula hypostoma. Next base: position 52,127,494 of record NC_086108.1, on the reverse strand, counting down.
TGTTTTTGTTTTCAGAAATTTTGGATACATCTGAAGCCGTGATTGTACAATGAGCTCCTTTTCTGCACCACAAAAGCAAGAACATGCTTCCTACAAAGCCACTATACGAGCCACTTACTGTACTTAATTACATAGTCTTTCCTTCTGTCTTTTGAAATCTCATTGTCTTCAATTTAAAACTTCAATTCTTCTGGAAGGATTCTGCAATCTTGTGTTCTTGAGTCTTAGAATTCTATGATTTACTTATCCGTTCAAACATTTAACAAAAATCAAGTTGCCACTTTAAATTTGTAGCCATTGTAAATAATGCAATTATTAAAATTAATTAGAATATCAAATGAAAGAGAAGCTGACTGCACTTTCACAAACATGAATTTTTAGTAACTTCTGCAAACCAGTTTGATCTCTCTCACTGTATGCACCATTTAATGTAACGCAATTTTGGGGTATGCCTTCATCAAATTTGCATGGACAATCAGTACAGATGTGAATTAACTTTTCTGTGAAGAACCTGACAACATAATTGTCCTTACTTTTTACATTTGCAGCTCTTCACCATTCTGGCTCAGAATTTTCTGGCAGTGGTGCACTGCTTGTTCAAAGATTCCTTAGAGTGCTTCATACTATGCAAGTGGCTTCACATAGTGGGGCCAAAAACCCTGAAACAGTCTGAGGAAAGTTTAGCCTAGCACTCAAGTTTGGTGGACAGATTTTCCAGTGCAAACATTATAGAAAGGTAGGAAGTTAGTACTACATTGCTTGAATCCATGAAAAATGAAGAGATGGCGTGTCGACAGCACAATCTCAGGAAATGCCCATTTGGAAGTTCAGCACTTCCATGTCTGCACATTCTTGCATCAAAGGATTAAAATTTCTGGTATGTAGGAAGATGTCAACAGTTTCAAAGAAAATTGCTGGCATTTTAGAGGGAAGTCTAGCCCATTGCTTACTGTTAATTACTTGGAATTTGTGTGGTTGTACATATGTTGAAATTGCACTTACTGCACCATTTACAATCTATAATGTTGTGTGTTCCATTTATCAAGAAATTACATGAAATATTGCTCATTCAGTTCCCTGGAAGTATTAAGTAACACACAGTAGAAGTTTAACTGACTCCCACATAAGGATAGTCCGATCAAATGCTGATTTCATTAAATTGGCTCACTCCTAATGATCCAGGATTAGAGCAACTTTTCAGCTAACTAAACATTTATTATATTTCGGTTCAGAAGAAATTAGAAAGACAAATATATCGTAATTTAGTGCTGCATGGTTTTCTTCCACTTCCAAGATATAATGGAAATGGAAAGGACATTCAAATTCACCATATGTGTAAATATTTCTCACAGAATTAAAACTTTTAGATCTATTGGTGTTACAACCATGCAGATGTTCTATATTAGTCATGTGCAGGTCATGGCCAATAAATTTGTCAAGAGAAATGAAAAGACTGGCTAAACAGACTGCAAGATTTTAAGGATTCTTCGTGGACATGCTAAAACATGTCACGAAAAATCAGGAAGTCTTAGTTTAAAGCAATCCTCTGAAATAGGCATATCTTTTTCAGTGTTCACTTTGTAGGTGATTGATGAATTTCAAGACTTCATGTACATAAATATTTTTCGAATTTACATTCTCATTGTTTTCTCAACGTAAGTACTGAAAAAAAACACAGACATTGTAGGATAATACTGGAAGTATTCAGAAAATAAATAACTTTGGATCACTTCAGGCAAAAACCATGTCACTAGTAACCTTCTTTTGGTTGCTAGCAGCAGTAAGCATGAGATTGACAAGAAGTTACGAAACCGTTTAAATTAGTTGAAATCTGTGATAAAACTCTATTACAAGAAAACCTTCAGATGCTGGAAATCCAAGCAGCATACACAAAATGCTGGAGGAACTCAGCAGGCCAGGCAGCATCCATGGAAAAGACATTTCAGGCTGAGACCCATCGCCAGGACTCTAAAACCCTATTAACTATTTCTGTTTAAGATAAAACTAAATGATATATGATGACAGTCTATTCTTAAGTAATAGGGATAACACTATTCGATTTGAAAACATTGACTTGCATGTTATGTATTACAGACTTCTGAGTTGTTGATAATTAAGTTCATTTAAAAAAATCCTTAAAATTCCATCTTTACATCAACTGAAACTGCCATAATGACAAGGGCTTAGATGGGGTGAAATTAGTTAAATCTGTCTAGAAAGAGCTAAGAAATTAATGGAAATTGAATGAGGATGTCTTGGAATTATCCATATACAAAAGAGGATGTACTAATCATCTTAAAGCATATTAATATGAATAATTCCTTGAGACCTGACCAAGTGTATCCTGGGACATGTTGGAAAGGTAGGGAAGAAACTGCAGGGGAAGTGGCGTCATCTTTATCCATGGGTGAGGTACCAGAAGACTGAAAGGTGGCAATCGAATGTTGTGCATCTATTTGAAAAGGCTACAAGGACAAACCTGAGCCAATGAGTCTGAGATCAGTGGTGAAAAGTTACTGGAGGTGATTCTGAGGGACAGGATCTATCTGCAATTGGAAAGGCAAGGGTTAGTCAATATGGCTTTGGGCGTGAAAAATTGCTTCTCACAAATTTGATTGAGATATGTGAAGAGGTGACAAGAGAATTAATGAGGGTAGGCTGGTAGATGTCTACATGGACTTTAACAAAGCTTTTGATAAGGTCCTGCATGGTATACTACTGGGAAGATTAGATCCCATAGGAACCAAGGTTAGCAAGGTTTTCAATTGGATGAAAAATTAGCTTCCTGGAAGGAGTCTAAGGATGATAGTGAAGATGTTTTTTTTTCCAAATTGGAGCCTAGTGACCAGCGGTGTAGCACTGGGATATCTGGTGGGTCCACTGTTGTTTTGTAATCTACATTAACAATCTGGGTGGCAATGTGGTTAACATGGATAGTAAATTTGCAGATGATATCAAATATGTTATAAGGAGAGGTGTGTAGGTCTGGAGCATTGGACGTTAAAGGGTAACATTATAGAGGTATACAAACTCATGAAAATCCTTCTCCAAATTTTGGATGGAGTAGGGGGAGGCTGTGAGCCTAAAGGCCATAGGTTTAAAGTGAGAGGGGGAGGATTTAAAAGGGACCTGAGCAGTGACTTTTTTTTAAAACACAGAGGATGATGGATACATGGAATGCACTGCCTGAGGATGCTATTGAGGCAGGTACAATTACAAAGTTTAAAATACATTTTGATAGGGGTTTGGAAAGATATGGACAAATGCAGACAAATGGAATTAGCTCAGGTAAACAACTTGGTCAGCATGAACGAGTTGGGCCAAAGAAGCTTGTTTCCAAGCTCTATCACTCTATAACTCTAACAGCTCTTATAAAACTAATCCAAATAACATAACTTGGTTTGGTGTTATACAATACACTTAGGGAACTGCACTTTTCACCTTAGACGAGAAAGTGCATTGGAAAATCACTCACCTCTTTCCTCAATACCACTTACATCTATCACTTACATTCACTTTAGATTGTCTGAAATTGCAGTTTAGAAATAGCAGATGTACTTTTGACAACACTCAGGGGATGCTACAACTAAGCATGCATGATATTTACATTCTGTCACCACTTGTCTTGAGTGTTGCAGAGGTGGTGCAGAGTCAAAGTCAAAATAAATTTATTATCAAAGTAAATGCATTTTGCCATTCATTACCTTGAGATTAATTTTCATGTAGGCATTTACAGGAAAATAAAGAAATACAATAGAATTTGTGAAAAACTACACATAAATAAAGACTGACAAACAACCAACGTGCGAAAGAAGATAAATTGTGCACATAAAAAATACTGAGAACGTGAGTTGTAGAGTCCTTGAAAGTGAGTCTGTGGATTGTGGAATCAGTTCAGAGCTGTAGTGAGTGATGATGGATGCTATTTTCTTGTGGCAGTGCTCCATTTAAATGTGCTCATTGGTGGGGAGGGCTTTGTCTGTGATGGTTTGGACTGTAACCACTTTATTTAAAGTTAATGCCATGTTACAAATTGCATTTTCGTACAATCTGTCACAGCTCATTACACTGCCACAGGATTACACAGATAAGAAAACCAGAGGTAGATTATCTCTGCAGCTATCCATGATGTGGGGCACCATGGTAGCATAGTGGTTAGAACGACACTATTACAGCTTAGGGCATTGGAGTTCAGAGTTCAATTCCAGCATCCTACATAAGAAATCTTGTACGTTTTTCCTATGTGTGCATGGGTTTCCTCTGGGTGCTGCAGTATACTCCCACAGTCCAAAAGACGTGCTGGTTAATAGGTTAAATTATCCTGTGATTAGGCTAGGGTTTGAATAGTGGCTCGGTGAGCAGGAAGGGCCTGTTCCACACTGTATCTCCAAACAAAAGAAAATAAATGTGACTGGAATATGTACAGCAGCATGTAATTACAAATGTCCGAGGAGAATCACAATTGACAACAGTAAGTAGTAAATTGTCACACTGAAAAAGTTGAAAATACTCATGGGGAAGAAAACTTCAGAAATTGAAAATCTGAAACAAGGAAATGCTGGGAAGTTTCAGCTGACCAGGTAATATTGATGGAAAGAGAAACAAGTGGCATAAAACTGCAACAAAAAAAAAGCCTCTGCGAATACAAGAAGAAAGCTCAAAATTCAATGTGTCCTAAATTTTAAAGTAATTCATTGAAGCCTTGCTGTGGCAGGACTATTGGAGCTCAGGTTACTTGGTAATCAGCAGGGTGAAGTGGAAAGCAGGTGTGTCAGCCGATGGGAGTTTGTATAATCACCCACAGGAACATTCTGCGCCAGAACCATTTATAGTATCACGTACCCTGTGCAGCTGTGTTACCAGCTGACTCCATGATCAAAAGATGTGAAAGATACTTGTAAAGATTGAATTATAATGCACCAGCAAAGCAAAAATAACACAGGCAAGGACAAAATAATCCCACTTTGTCATGCCTTGGCCATCTAAAGAAAGTGGTATATACATTAGTTAATTCAGAAGTTAAATGAGCAGTACACAATTATCAGTTATTCTCCAGAGGCATTTAGTAAAGCAATGTGGTCTCTACCTGCTTCTATTCTGTTTACCTTGCTGTTTCTTACTGTCCCTTGTGTTTTTTCCTACTTTGTTGCCACTTTCTGTTCTCTTCAATTTCCCTTTTCCCAAATGCCAATTATGCTTTTCCTTCTGTCCCTTTTCTGCCTCCAATTCTTCATGCTTCTACCTCCAACCCATGCTGTTTTATCTCCTAACATTGTCTACATTTCACTTTCTATTCACTCTCATTTTTATCTGCTTCCCTACCCCACCTCTCACTGAACTCTCACAACAAACCTTGTTTTCTCCCTGCTGCCCTTCCCACTGTCAGCCAATTTGACTAAAGGCACAATAGCGTAGTGGTTAGCGTAACTCTTTATAGCAGCAGCAAATGGAAGATTGGGGTTCAATTCCCACCGTACTCTGTAAGGAGTTTGTACGTCCTCCCTGTGACCTTGTGGGATTCTCCCGTGTGCTCCCGTTTCCTCCCACATTCCAAAGGTGTATGGATTAAGGTCAGTAAATTGTGGCCACTTACGACACTTACAGGCTGCCCCAAGCACATCCTTGGAATGTGCTGATTGTTGACATAAAAGATGCATTTCACTGCATGTTTTAATATTTCAATGTGTCGTACATGAGACAAATAAATCTAATCTTTAAATCTCTGGCACTGTCCCAGATTCATTTGGTTCCTTTAAAGACTACTGACAATGGCTGTTTCCGATCACTGTCTTGAAAGTGATGTTTTCCTACATTATTTTCAGGAGGTGGGTATAGCCACACCTCTAAAGATCAGTCACCCCAGACATAAATGTGCATCTCTTCTGATCAGAGTCAATATTGAGAGAGATTTCAACTCACTAAAAAAGCTCTGTAAAAACTCTGGAGGAATGTCTGTGAGGCATATACCCTGAACATATTCTTTCCTTCCCTTAGAAATAATGAGAGTTGCAATGGAACACAGATGTCATATACCGAATACTGACAATATAGTCAAAGGAAGAGGGTTGACTATCTTATCTGCCCATCCCTGACACACCCAGGATGTTGCTAAAAGTAATTAATCAAAAGAGAATAACCAGTATACAGTATTCATAGTGTCACCAGCATGGGGATTATACTTAAATGCATTCTGCTGATTGTCTGTATTTGATCCAGTTGATTTCCCAAGTCAGTCTTCCATTATCCAAAACATTCTTCAAACAGCCCACAGATGGTCTCTATTCTATGACATCTGCAAAAGGCATTCTCTCCAAATGAGTGTGAATCAGAAAAAAGATACAGTTGTCTAACAAAGCAGAAACAGAACTTGGATTTTAACATCATATTCCAATTATTTGGACCTTACATAGTGAACTGTAGGGCACCAAGGAGTATGGCCAAACAAAAGGATCTGGGAATATAGATTGAAAGTGCTATCACAGGTACTGTAGATAGTGTCATAAAGGAAGCTGTTGGCACATTGGCCTTCATAAATCAATGTATTGAGTACGGGAGTTGGAATATTATATTGAAGTTGTATAAGACATTGGTGAGGCCAAATTTGGAGTATTATGTGTAGTTCTGGTCACCACCCTATAGGAAAGGTATTAATAAGATTAAAAAAGCATAAAGAAAGTTTACAAGAATGTTGCTGGGACTTGTGAGTTATAGGGAAGGATAGAATAGGTTAGGACTATATTCCCTGGAGTATTGGAGAATGAGGGGAGATTTGATACAGGCATACAAAATGAGAGGTATGGATCGGTTTCAGCAGGCTTTCTACATTGAGATTGGGTGACATAGAACTAGGGTCATAGTTTAAGGGTCAAAGGTAAAATATTTAAGGGGAACCCGAGGGGGATCTTTTTCACTCAGTGGGTGGTGCAAGTGTGGAATGAGCTGCCAGCAGAAGTGGTGGATGCTAGTTCCATTGCAATATTTAAGAGAAGTCTGGATAAGTACATGGATGGTAGGTGTATGGTGGGCAGGTGTGGGTCATTGAGACTAGGCAGAATAACAGTTAGGCATGGACTAGATGGGCCGAAATGCATGTTACTGAGCTGAGGCACTTTATGACCAGCATAAATCGTCATAATCTTTGTTAGTCTTTCAACAGCTTCAAAACAATTTAGTTCTTAAAGTAGATTTAATCTCAATTAATAAGACTAGATGGATGGATTTTAGCCAGACAAGGCAGATCTCAGTGAAAGGCCGATTAAGCCTGAGGGCTAACTGGCATAATGCTGTTTCTATGTTCCTAATCCCAACTCACTGGCATGTCAGTTGACCTCAGTTTATTACAGATGGCCTTAGCACCACTTGCCTTAGGGAAAGGAAATATCAGCCAGGATGCCTGTTCCTTATTGCTATCTAGTGACTGTGGTGGAACGTATCCACTCTGACTTCAGGGAATAAACCCAGATCAGATTTGAATGCTGTTCCTGATGAATGCCTCGCATTCAGGAACAGAAAACAATCACATCTGTTTTTAAGAAAAGAAAGGAGAAAATTAAGGCATTATTAGGAAAAGCTATATTCCACTTAAAAGGAGAAATCTTAAATCCAAGTTGACGCTGGTACATGGCTCCCTGTATTCTGTAACAAAGAAATAAGACAAGACTGCTGTAAGTATGATAATGGAAGATGAATAGTTTATGAAAATTGTAAAGAAGGTTTTCATTGCACTTTAAGCCTTCTGAAAAAAGTATTAAGACTGTTCTATCATTTGACATTGGTTTTAGTGGGGAAACAGCTGGTTATATCAAGTTGCATTTGCCTGGAATCTGTATAATATAATCTAGCTCTATACTGGACTATATATAGAAACACACATCAGGAGTTCAGAATGGAGTAATTTGCTAGAGGGGATTTATAGTGGCGACAATGTACTGTTCAGTCTTCCTAGTAAAGCAGCTGTTAAGAGAAACAAACACAATTTCAGGGTCCAGTAATATTTATTGGTGATGATAACTGCCTGGCTTTACTTACATTGGAAATCAAAAACAATCTGCGTCTATCTGCACAATTTGTGTATTAAAAATATTAGAAACTTGCTAAACTAACAGGAATTCCAAATGACTTCAAAAATTGGAATCCTGAACTATGAAAATAAATATTTAACAAATGGGTCTTTGTTGGCATGGCTAAGTGTTATGTATGGCAGAAGGTCACAATCTTTGAAACTGTTCAGTGATTCTGGCTGACAAGTGTGACAATTCAGATGAAATGGATACAAACCCCACAGGGATGCAGAAACCTTGGGCCTTAGCCTGGCATTGGAGTTCACAGTGCCCTTATTATGGAGCTGTGCCTCAGCATGCCTACACTGAACATGCTCATTGATGCAAAAGGGTTCAAGATCAAGGACTCTTCATACCAAGAAATTTCACTTGTACTGATTAAAAGAAGGAGTTTTAGATTTTCAGGCTGGTATGTTCCAATGAGGGAGGGAAATTGTGTGAATGGCCCCATTTGTGGTTGTGTGGCCAAAGTAAATGGGTGTGTTCTCATCTGATCTCCCCTTCCCAGTGGATGCCAATCAGGAGACAAACCCTAAAATGATAGAGAGATATTATTAGAAGTAAGTGCTTTCTTAAACAATATCTGCCTGGTTGAGTTCTGTAACTTAGCTCAAACCAAACACAGAATTTGGACTCTTTTTAAAGTAGAAACAAAAAACTGGTGAAAATACTCAAATGATCAGACAGCAACTGTGGAGATAGATGCAGTATTAGTGTTCCAAGTTGATTGGCTTTCATGGCAACAAGAAAAAGACAGAATCAAAACACATTTTCAATTCCAGAGAGATGTGGGGAGAGTGAAAAAAGTAAAAGAGAAGATCTATGGTAGGCTGGAGATCAGGCAGTGGTGGCGTTGGGACATGTAAAGGAAGGTGAAAGTGCAATGAGGAGGAGGTGAATGAAATCTGAACCTTTGAGGGGTAGAGGATAAAGAACTCTGAAATCCAAGACTGAAATGGCTAATTATCTGAAACTGTTAAACTTCATGTCACATCCTGAAGGCTGTATTGTATCATGTCCAAATATAAGGACCTGTTCCTTGAACTTGGACCATTATAGGAGGACAAAGTCAGAGAGGTCAAAGTGGAAGTGGAATGAGGAATCAAAGTGACTGGCAACAGGAAGCACACGGTTACCCTTGCAGTCAAAAGGCAGTGTTCTGCAAAGATGATTACACAATTTGCATTTGGTTTTCCTAATGCAGAAGAGATCACATCATAAGTACCAAATGCAGTAAAGAGGAAGAAATACAAGTAAATTGTAGGTTTATCTGGAAGGAACCTTTGGTGCTCGGACAGGATGACAGAGGTAAAATAGTAGGGGTTGCATCTCTTATAGTTACTGCATATGGTGATGTGCCATGAGAAAGGGCGTAGGTATTGGTGGAGGAAAAAGACTGGGCTTAGCATGTTATAGAAACAATGCTGGAAGGGCAGGAGATGGTATGCTTGATGCTGGCATCAGTTTGAAGGTGTCACAAATGACTTATCCGTTGAAGGAGCAAACTTGTAATAGAAGAAGAACCATCCTTATTTTCTGGGTGATAGGAGTGAGGATGAGTGCAGAAGTTCTGGAAATGGAATAGAAAATAAAATGATGAAACAATGTACAGGGAGGAGGTCAAACACCTAGAGAGCTGGTGCAGGGATAACAACTTGATGCTTAATGTCACCAAAACCAAGGAGATGATCGTCGATTTCAGACGGTCTCAGCCTGAGCACACACCCCTCAGCATCAGCGGCTCCACAGTGGAGAGAGTGGAAAACACCAAGTTCCTTGGGGTGCAGATCTCGGACAATCTCACCTGGTCCAGGAACACCACTGGGATTGTGAAAAGGGCCCAGCAGAGATTACACTTTCTGAGGAAGCTTAAACAAGCATCACTCCCCACTAACATCTTAACTACATTCTACAGAGGCGTGGTTGAGAGTGTGCTGACCTTTTGCATCACAACCTGGCACTCCAGCTGCAGTGTTGTCAACAAAAAAGCCTTGCAGAGGGTGGTTAGGGGAGCAGAGAAGGTTATTGGGGTCTCCCTACCTTCTGTCCAAGACCTTTTTCAGAGTCGATGCCTCCAGAAGACACGGTACATCATTAAAGACCCCTCACACCCTCTCCATGAACTGTTTGTTCTCTTGCCATCAGGCAAACATTACAGGAGCATCAAAACTAAAACCACAAGGCTACTAAACAGCTTCCTCCCACAGGCAGTCAGACTGCTAAATAGCTGCTGTACCTGACTCTGCTTTGGACACTTTTAACTTGCACTGGACACTTATAACTTGATTTTAACTGACATGTGGCTGTTGTGTTTTACTATTTATTGTTATGTTTATTATTTAGTATTGCGTTTGTTATGTTATGCTCCTGAGAAACGCTGTCTCGTTCTGCCCTGCAGAGCTGATGTATGGTTAGAATGACAATAAAGTTTTTTGAATCTTTGAATCTTGAAAAATCTTGAATCAGTTGAGAGTCATGTCAACAGCAGTGGTGTGAAGTGACAGTTGAGGAGTTAGAAATATATATTGGAAGTGCTGGTATGGAAAATAAAATTGTTGATAAAAAGTATGGTAGACAGAAACTGGAAAAGTGAAATGGAATTCTTACGGAAGGCAAGATTGAAGGAAGTGTAATCAGGTAATGTTGTCTATTAGTAGGTACGTTAGTAGTCAGTATCCTGTGTGCATGTTGGCTGGATTGGACTCAATGGTCTTGAGTTAATTATACATTGTAATCCCTATACTCAATGTTAGCACCTGTTCTGTTGATTAAATGTCATCTCAAACAGCTTAGCAGGGGACTCTGTTTAAGGGCAATTAAAGATGGGCAATAAATGCTGACATTATGTGTGTCTGATCTTAAAAGAAGTGAATAAATAGTAAAATGAAATTTAACCAATTAGGTCTTTTATGGACATTGTAAGAATTACATATAGGCAACCGTTAGTCTCATGAGACCATGGATTTGCGCCTTGGAAGGTTTCCAGGGCGCAGGCCTGGGCAAGGTTGTATGGAAGACCAGCAGTTGCCCATGCTACAAGTCTCCCCTCTTCACGCCACTGATGTTGCCCAAGGGAAGGACATTAGGACCCATACAGCCTGGCACCGGTGTCGTCGCAGAGCAATGTGTGGTTAAGTGCCTTGCTCAAGGACACACACGCTGCCTCAGCCAAGGCTCGAGCTAGCGACCTTCAAATCACTAGACAAATGCCTTAACCACTTGGCCACACACCAAGAATCATAGGAGGCCTAGAAATAGCTTTACTTCATTTTATGGTGTTAAAATTACTTTGTGCATCACCCTGATATTTTCAAAAGTCAGATGAAGATTATGATCTTTTATTACAAAATTTTTAGTATAGTGTTATCAGGGTTAGTCAGGTTGTAAGAATGCACTGTGTCACGTTCAGTTCACTGTTCGACTAATCAACTACAACTTCACACAGCTGCTGACTCCTCTTCTTGCCTTTGTGACCTCAGCAGCCAACTGCTAAAGAGACTCAACACGATAAAAATACCCTTCTAGCAGGTGGGAGGAATATTGTTTGCAGAATGTCTTCTTCTTGGGTAACCTCTCAGGATCAAGAATGCCTTGCTTTCATTCTGGTTTTTCTGTTCTGAGGTGGGTACTGCAGATCTGTCCACAAATGAGGTGGGAGCTTGGGAAGTAGTGTGCTCCTTCTACCACTTATGCATGGCTTCATGTTCTCCAGATGGATTGTCTTGAGGTGCTCAGCAGCATCCCAAATTCCCCTTCTTGATGTTGAGTCAGAGATTCCTAGGAGTTGGTGGGGATGTTGCACAGAATTTAATAATTTTCTCTATCTACTCAGTAATTTCTTCTCATCCTAGAGCTCAGGATAAATGCTGCAATGATGGAAGTTGTGATGAATTAGGCCACAGGTTCTGGATAGGTTAGAGATTAACAGTACACAAGATTAAGAGCACACTAAGAGGGCACTGACAAATGGTGACTCTTTGCATGAAGTTCCAATGGGAATAATCAAATATTCCCATTTAGGCCTAGCTGAAATCCACAGTCACAGATATGCATACGTCAGTAATCAGCATTGCTTTAAGACGTTTAAAAAATCTATCAATACTCAAAATCGACGAACCTTGGAAACTAGAAATTAGTCGCAAGTGCAGTTCCCCTTTAAGAAAATAGAAGCGCTGGTCTACATATGATTGAAATGCCAGGGGCTTCGAACTACCTCTGCCCCTCCCCTCCCCACTCCCAACTATCCTACTGGTGAATGTACAGTCTCTGTAGACAAAATTGAAGACCTCAGAGCAAGATTGCTGGACCAGAGAGGCATCAGGGACTGCTATGTACTCTGCTACATGGAAATATGGCTATCGCCCACCATTTTAGAAGCAACACAGCAGCCCGATGGCTTCACCATTCTCTGCAAATACAGGTCAGCTCCATCTTTCAATGGTAGAGAAGGTGGAGTGTGCTTTATGATTAACTCATCTTTGTACACAGACATGACAATTGCCTCAGTCCTGCTCACCTGACCTGGAACATCTAGCGGTCAAATGTCATCCTTTTTATCTGCCAAGGGAGTTTTCTGCCACCATTCTGGTAGCAATGTACATTCCACCCCAGGCCAACATCAGGCAGGCACTAGAGAAGCTGAGCATCATGATCAGCAGTCACAAAACAGTATACCCTGTTGCCTTCCCTATCATTGCAGGTGATTTCAAACAGGCCAGCTTGAAGAAGTCCCTGAACAACTACAACCAATATATCACTTGTGGAACTAGAGGAGCCAACGCACTTGACCACTGATACATCATCATCAAGAATGCTTACCGTGCTATCCCACATCCACACTTTGAAAAGTCTAATCACCTGGCTGTACTTCTATTCCTAGACTAAAGGCTGCAGCACCAGTTCAGCTGGTAGTGTGGTGTTTCAACAGCCTTGCATTCAATATCAGTAAGACCAAGGAATTGATTGTGGAACTCAGGAAAGAAACACACACCCGTCCTCATTGAGGAATCTGCAATGGAAAGGGGGAGCGGTTTCAAGTTACTATGTTTCAACATCTACCCTGAAGGTCTATCCTGGTCCCAACATATTGACGCATTACAAAGAAGGCACAACAGCGACTGTATTTCATTATGAGTTTGAGGAGACTTGGTATGTCACCAATGATACTCGCAAATTTCTATCGATACACCATGGAGATTGTTGCAACACCATCTGGCATGCAGGTACCACTACATAGGATTGGAAAAAAACTGCAGAAACTCAGCCAGCTATATCATGGGCACTAGCCTCCCAGCATTCTCAAAAGGCGATACTTCAAAAAGGCAGCATCCATCATTAAGGACCCCATCATCCAAGACATGTCCTCTTCTCATTGCTACCATCAAGAAGGAGGCACAGGAGCCTGAAGGCACATACTCAATGTTTCTAATGGCAGCTTCTTCCTCACTGCCATTAGATTTCTGAATGGACAATGAATCCATGACCCCCCCACCCCACCTTGGAAGCCTTCATGGTTTATTGTTCTACAACACTGAAACACAGTGGATTTAGTTTGGCTTTTTTGACACTGGTCAACAGACAAATACTCTTTCATGTCAAAATAAAAACCGATCTCTACAAAGTGATTTAAATTAATTACAAATATAAATCACAAAATAATTGATTGCATAAGTATTCACCACCTTTAGTGTGATACACCAAATCAGGACTGGTGCAGCCAATTAATTGTAGAATTCACATAATTAGTTAAATGGAGATCACCATGTGCAGTCAAGGTATTTTAACTGTTTATGATAAAAATACACCTGTATCTGGAAGGTCCAACTGATGGTGAGTTAATATCCTGGCAAAAGCTACACCATGAAGACAAAAGAACACTCTAACTAACTCTGCAAAAAGATTATTGAAAAGCACAAGTCAAGAGATGGATACAAGAGAATTTCCAAGTCACTGAATATCCCTTGGAGTACATTAAGAAATGGAAAGAATATGACACAGTTGTAAATTTGCCTAGAGCAGGCAGTCCTCAAAAACTGAGTGACCGTGCGAGAATGGCACTAGTGAGGAAGGCCACCAACATACCTACGACAGCTCTGGAAGGGTTACAAGCTTCAGTGGCTTAGATGGGAGAGACTGCACGTACAACAACTGTTGCCCGGGTGCTTCACCATTCGTAGCTTTATTGGAGAGTGGCAAAGAGAAAACCACTGCTGAAAAAATTCACATGAAACCCTAGCAAGAGTTTACCAGAAGGCACTTGGGACACTCTAAAGTCAGCTGGAAGAAGGTTCTATGGTCTGAAGAAACCAAAATTGAGCTTTTTGGCCATCATAACAAATGCTATATTTGGCATAATCCAAACACCACACATCATCAAAAACACACCATCCTTACAGTGAAGCATGGTGGTGGCTGCATCATGCTGTGGGGCTGCTTCACTGCAGCAGGCCCTGGAAGGCTTGTGAAGGTAGAGGGTAAAATGAATGCAGCAAAATACAGAGAAATCCTGGAGGAAAATGATGCAGTGTGCAAGAGAATTGCGACTTGGGAGAACATTTGTTTTCCAGCAAGACAATGACCCCAAGCATAAAGCCAAAGCTACACAGGAATGGTTTAAAAACAACAAGGTTAATGTCCTGGAGTGGCCAAGTCAAAGTCCAGACCTCAATCCAATTGAGAATTTGTGGATGGACTTGAAAAGTGTTGTTCACTCATGATCCCCATGCAATCTGACAGAGCTTGAGCAGTTTTGTAAAGGAGAATGGGGAAAAATTGCAGTGTCCAGATGTGCAAAATGGATAGAGAACTATCCACACAGACTCAAAGCTGTAATTGCTGCCAAAGATGAATCTACTAAATACTGACTTGAAGGGGGTGAACGCTTATGCAATCAATTATTTTGTGTTCTATATTTGTAATTAATTTAGATCACTTTGTAGAGATGTTTCCACTTTGACATGAAAGAGTATTTTTGTGTTGATCAGTGTCAAAAAAGTCAAAATAAATCCATTGTGATTCAATGTTGTAAACAATGAAACATGAATACTTCCAAGGGAGGTGAATACTTTTTATAGGAAGTATATATTGTAATTTATAGTTTTTAAATTATGTATTGCAATATATTGCTACGGCAAAACAACAAATTTCATGACATCTGCCAGTGATATTAAACCTGATTCTGATTCTGAGGAGGCATTCCATACATGGGGCCACAGTGACATTCTGGGTCTGCAGGCAAGCACTACTGCAAGAAAAATACTGTGTGACTGTAGTTTATGAATACCTGTAATTTGTGGAAGTCTCCAAGTCAGGAAAGTCCCTTGAACTTTCTGCTTGCTGTTTTAGGCTGAACTAAAAGCATTTGAATGATTTCTTCCCTTAACTGTGAAGTTTAGGTGAGTTTCCTAACGCATGAGTGAGTGAAAAGATTCTAAACTGTGGCAGAAATGGACAGCAGCAGCTGGGAATGATTCTGAGGCCAGGAAGCTGAGTGGGACTGTAAACATGAGCTTCACAAACAATGTAGTCGAGGCATATACATTAGCCTGTATGGAGTTCTCAGTAACAGCACTCTTAAATAGCTTTTGCTTCAGGACAAACAGGTTTAATGAAGGCTGGCTGTCCTGAGAGTAAATGACATGTCATTTTTCAGATCTATCTGTGAGGCTGAAAATCATTCTGCAGAAACTTCTGCATTAGTGTTGATGTCATTGTGAGAGCCTTATGCTGGAAAATGGGCACCAGCACAAATGAAGTTCCCACTGAAAAGTCTGGGGTGACATTTCCCAGAAAGACACCAAGCTTCCCAGAAATGTTGCAATATTGCTGTATTCCAGTTAAGCTTTGCAACATCAAGATTTTTTTTTTACAGAGTTTCTAGATAAGGAGTTTCTAGATAAGAATGTTTTATGTTTAGTTCTGATTACTGTTTTAGTTGATGTAAGGTTTATATATAATTTTAGAATGTTCTTTTTTAAATGCTTCGGATGTTCTTTTAAACATTTGGAATTCATTGAAATTATTTTTTCAGGTGTTAAGTTCTAATAGCATATGGTTTAGCAAATCCACAGATTAATCTGTTTAGTGAAAGTGTGAATTAATGATGTGAGTATACATTTCAGGCCACCTTGAAGTTAGGATATTACTGCCCTTGGAGACTACAGCGGCAAGCATGAAGAGTGTTTGATGACATCAGAAGTATGTTAAATGGAAAATGGAAGGTTTATTTTCTTTGGACTACTGGAAGTGGAAATTGGGGAAGAGCACGATCCTACTCAGCTGCAATAACCTTGCAGCTGAACAGCCAAGTGTTACTGTTCTTTCAAGGACAGCGCACATTGAGTCATTTTATTGCAGTCCCAAAGTAAACAACTCAGTAATTTAGAACTTAGTTAAACCTAATATGTGAATGGCCCCTTCAGTAGATCAATCAATAGTCCTGACACCTGTAGATAAAGAAGCAAAAACCTTCAAATGACAAAGACTAGACAGGTGGAAAATTATATAAAAACGTCTTGTAAATAATTATATTTATATGATAGATTATACTAGGAATATTAAAAGTTTAAAAAATGAATAAAATACAGGAAAGAACATTAAACTCAGTTCTAAGAAGCACACTACATGACAGAACAACCTGACCATAAACATTATTAAACTTGTACTGAAGTTAGTTTTGTCATAGCCTCTTTCTTGTCCCTTATTCATTCTCACAGGCAATGGGAAAAAAAAGTCAATCATTCAAACAACCAGCAATGATGCTTTATTACAGAAAGTGATAAATATGTAAAGCAGTGGTACTGTGCCTTTCTTCCACACTGACTATCTCTGGAATGTGCTACACTAAAATGCATATTTCTTTTTTTACTTTTACAGTCTTAGTTTACAGGGAAGGGAGGATTGGAGAGAATGATGGGAATATTGGTGACGGCAAAGACAAGATTTATGAGATGATATAAATGCTGTCAGCACTGCCACAGAAATGCTACCCGATCTGATGAGAAATTCCAGAATTTTTTTAAATTTCAGATTTTCAGCAACTACTGTGCACAGCATCTCACAGCTCCAGTATTATTTAAAATTCTTTCTAATGCACTCACTCAACTCTCGCTATTTACACAACTCCAATAAGACCAATAATGATTTACAAACATTCATCATCTTCTCTCAGATGTCATCAACTGCACTTCTGTCACTTAACTTGGTCTCTACTCTGTCAAAAAATTGTTCTTAGTTCACTTTCCCCAAACCCATTAAACTCAACTACACAGGAATATAGCAGTACAGTGCAGGAGCAGGCTCTTTGGCCTACCACGTCTGTGCCAACTACGATACCAGTTTATACAAATCCTGTCTATCCACACATGGTCCATATCCCTCTATTTTCTGCCACTTCATGAGTTAGTCCAAGTGCCACATAAACACCACTATTATGTTTGCTTCTATGACCTCAACTGGCAAGTTCCAGGCACCTACAACTCACTGTTTACAAAAGAAATTTGCAACTGATCTACCCTATCTATGCCTCTCATAATCTTATAAATTTGTTTCATTTTTCCCCCAGTGAAACCAATCTAAGTTTGATAAACTTCTCTCATAGTTAAAACTTGCCACTTCAGACGACGTCTCGTACATCTTCTCCAAAGCCTCCACATCTTTCTAACAGTGTAGCAATTAGAACTGTATATAATACATTAAATGTTAAATGCAGCTGCAACATGACTTTCCAACTTTTATACTCAGCACCCTGAATGATGGAGGCAAGTGTGTCATATGCCTTCTTTATCACCCTATCCCTTGTTACAACTTTCAGGGAGCTCTGACTTTGCAGCCTAATATCCCTCTGTATATCGATGAGAATAAGAGTCCTGCCATTTACTGTATACTTTATTCTTGCATTTGAACTCTCAAAATGCAATACCTCACACTTGTTTGGATTAAACAGAGGGACCTCGAGTTCAAGTACACAGTTCCCTGGAAGTGGTTTTGCAGGAAAACAGAAAGGAGAAGGCGGCCTTTGGCACACTGACCTTCATTAGTCATGGCTCTGAGTATAGAAGTTCAGATGTTATGTTACAGTTGTTCAGGTAGTGGTAGTGACCAAACTAATTTTGTATCACTGTGGATTCCATATGACTTAATCCTCTGGACCAGCGTACAAGGAGGGTTCTTGTCAAGTACTTTGCATAAGTTGATTTAGACAACATCCACTGTCCTACCCTCATCAATCATCTTTGTCACTTCCTCAAATAGCTCAATCTAACTCATGAAATGAGCTCCCATGGACAAAACCATGGTCTGCAACATAAAACATGTTATTTTTCACACTTTGCCAATTCTTTCGAAAGGTCACTG
Source organism: Mobula hypostoma (assembly GCF_963921235.1). Classification (NCBI taxonomy): domain Eukaryota; kingdom Metazoa; phylum Chordata; class Chondrichthyes; order Myliobatiformes; family Myliobatidae; genus Mobula; species Mobula hypostoma. Next base: position 52,109,081 of record NC_086108.1, on the reverse strand, counting down.
ACTTAAAACATTAATTCTGTTTCTTCCTCAATAGATGTCAAGTATCTACATTATTTTAAGTTTAATTTCATATTTGCAGAATCTGCACCCTTTTGAAATGGTGGGAAATTCGAACTTATTAGTATTCAGAGGAAGTTGGGTATTCTTGTACATAAAACACTCCAAGTTAATATACATGAACAGCAGGCAGATTAGGGAAGTAACAGAGTGCTCGCCTGTATTGCTTCTGTTATTAAACACAAGCATAAAGATGGAAGCACAAGAAACTGTAGATATTGGAATCTGAAGCAAAAAACAAACTGCTGGTGGAACTCAGAGGGCCGAGTAGCATCTAGCATTGAATTATCAATGTCTTGTGTCAAGATTCTGCATCAGGACTAAGAGTGAAGAGGGAAGAGGGAAGACAGCCTGCATCGGGGGGGGGAGGGGGGGAGAAGCCCAATTTGTGAACAGTAGACCAAGGAAGTAATAGGGATAATGAGCAGAAGGGAACCAGGTGGGGAAGGGGGATTGGTGGAGTTGGGAGACAAGATGGCCAGTGAGTGATGGGTTGAAGCAGACAAGGAAGAAAAAAAAGCAGATGGAGGTGTAGACTGGAGGTTAACAAGCAGGAATGCAAAAGCTACAAGTACTAGAATCTAATAGGTAAGGGAGGTCATAATGAGAACTGTTAAGAGAGAAGTGGGCAGATGAAACCAGATGGGGAGGGGAAAGTGGGTGAAATGTGTGGGTAGTGGATGGATGAAACCAGGAGGGGGAGGGAGTCAAAAAAAGATGATGGGTTTAGGAGGCATTTTGTGGATGGAAATAGAAATGTGAGGACCAGTGGTGGATTAGAGGAGGAAGGAGAAAAGAGAGGGAGAGTTACCTGAAATTGGAAACCTCAATGTCCATACAACTGGATTGCAGATTACCCAGGTAAATTCTAGTTTGCAATGGGTTTCAGCTGAGTCTGGCAGTGGAAAAAGCCTAGAATAGACAGGTTGGTGTGGGAATCGGAAAGGAAGTTGAAAATGACATGTAGGGGCCATGTATCTATTTTCTGTCTGCCTGTATTGTATTTTTTGTTGTGCATTTTTATTATGGGTTATGTTAATTTGTCACATGGGTTTGGTGTGGTAGAAGTAAACAAGTATATCACGTATTCACCCTTTGTGCAGTTAATTTAGTTAGAGAGGAGGTGAGCCAGGGAATGGATTTAATTTTGCTATTACTACGTTAGTTTCATTTGTTTTTATCACTAATTTTGATCGTTGCTCTTTTCTGCTTGTTTTTGCTGGTTTTGTAATAAAGGATCGAATGTACTTCTTTTGACTTAGAACTCAGTTATTTAGAAATGTGTTGCACAGTGTTAATTCTCTCACTCAGTCTCTCAGCAGTTTTGGTTTGTGTTTCAAGCAGCCGTTACAGCATGTAACTGGGATTTTGGGGTGGCCAATGCGGTCAAAGCGCAAAGCTCTACAAACCGGTCACCTGGTTCACACTTCATATTACAAAAGCAGAGGAAGTCACATTGAGAGTACCACAAGCAGTGAATCATGGTGGAGGAAGTGTGCATGAAATTTTGTGTGGAAGGGTGTGTCCCTGCAAGGTGGGGAAGGAGGAGGTATAGGAATTAAACCTCCTCCAGTCATTCCCTGGTTGAAATATCTAGATCTGGAGTCACAGACTTCTGTATAAGGGATTATTCATTCTGGACTGGGATTAGAAAACATTTTCTTCACCCAAAGAAAAGTGAATCTTTATAACCCTTTACTGAAGAAGGCTTTGGAGGCTTGATTGAGTATATTCATGGCTAGTTTGATATACTTTTGGTAATTAAGGAGATTGAGGGAACGTGGAATTAATATGGGAACCTAATGGGGTGCTATAAAATCAGAAGTAATTTTACTGAATGGCAGAGCAAACCCAATAGCTAATTACTCTTTTATTTCTTTTGCCCTTATTTCCTAAGTGTTTTGGTTATTTGAAAATTCTCAGCATATCACTTCATTTGATACCAATCTGGATACCCACTGGGTACACATGTTTAATGGGGTTATTATTGCCCCCTCAGTTTGTCCTTCCGAATCATCTTAAATTTTCTCCTTGAGGGAGACTAAAATAATCCTTGGTATTTACTAGTAGATGTTTCCTTTCATCTCAAACTAAACAGTTTCTTTTTCATGTTGCTCTCTCAATCTCTGCAACATCTACAAACGTAAATAACCCTGGCAGTACTTTGTCTACACTGTTCTCACCCCTTGTGCTGGCCAGCCAGCTTTGCATGTCTGTGAACACTTTTCTAGAGTTAGCTTTATATCACATAATAACTGTTCCCTCAGCCTGGACTCCCAGATTCCACAAGTAGTTCAATTTATAACGAGCAAACTCAAATCTACAAAATGGCAGTAATACGTTTCACTCCATTAAGAAAATATCAAATGATTCTTTGCTTCTCTTGGGTGAACATAAAGAACTGCTTCCTAAGTTAATAACCTGGATGATGAAATGGTGGTTTTGTTACCAAATTTGCGGACATTACAAAGAAAGGTGGAAGTGTTGGGGAGCAGGGATTCTGCAGAAGAACTTGGACAAAGAAGGAGCAGATGAAAAACAAAAATTACACGCATTATCATGAACTTTGGTGGAAAGAATAAAGGTATAGTCTAGTTTCTAAATGGAAGAAAATTTCCAAATCAGAGGAGCAAAGGGACTTGGATAGATGTTAACTTGCAGATTCAGAGGGTAGTAAGGAAAGCAAATGAAATATTAGCATTCATTTTGAGAAGACTAGAATATAAAAGTTAAGATGTAATGATGAGCTTTATAAGGTGTTGGGCAGATCACATCTGTGAGATTAAGAGCAGTTTTGGGCTCTGTATCTAAGAAAGGATGTGCTGGCATTGGAGGTAGTCCAGAGAAGGTTAATGGGAATGCTCCTGGGAATGAAATGGTTGATTTATGAGGAGCGTTTGATGGCTCTGGGCCTGTACTCATTGGAATGAAAGGGGATCTCACTGAAACCTATTGAATTGAGAGCCTAGAAAGAGTGGATGTGGAGAGTATTTTCTAATAGTTGGAAAGTCTAGGACCAGAGGGCACAGCCTCAGAATACAAGGACATCCCTTTAAAACAGAGATGAGGAGCAATTTCTTTCGCCAGAGGGTGGTGAATCTGTGGAGTTCTTTGCCACAGAGTGGTGTGGTTGATAGATCCTTGATTAATACGAGTTTCAAAGTTTAGGGGAGAACACAGGAGAATAGGGTTGATAGGGAAAATAAATCAGCCATGATTGAATGGTGCAGCAGACTCGACGGGCTGAATAGCATAATTCTGTTCCTATGTCATATGGTCTAAATTGAGTTGAACTGTCTATCTAATCGCTACATCATTACAGCCTCTTTCAAACACTCCCTTTCTCCACCCACTGTCCTCCCTCCCTTCTTTGCTAGTTACACTAACTTGCTTTCTCTCTCAGGTCTTATTAAAAGTTCACTGTTTCTCTTTCCACGGATGTTGCCTTACCTGCTGAGATTTTCAATTATTTTCAACTTATATGACAATTTCACTTATGATGTTCAAAAGGTCACTTGATACTTTTTGAGGTTGTAGCTGGTAAATCTGAATAAATAGTTATGCTAGATAGCAACCAAGCCTTTATTTTACTGCTGGATGGGGAGAGAGAGAGAGGGAAAGGTGGGGGGGGGGGAGAAGAGAGGGGAAGGGGGGAGAAGAGGGGAAGAGGGGAGAAGAGGGTGAGAAGAGGTGGTGAAGGGGGAGGAGAGAGGGCGAGGGACCCAAATACACACAAGTAACAAATTGGCCAGTCCTAATACAGAAGGAAAGAGCAGGTTATCTGAAATTGCTGAATTTAATATTGGCTCCTGCAAGCTACAAAGTACAAACTTTCACTCAGTGTCAGCAAGACTAAGGAACTGATTGTGGACTTCAGGAAGAGAAAGTCGGGAGAACCACACAAGTCCTCTTTGAGGAGTCAGTGGTGAAAAGGGTGAGCAGCTTCATATTCCTGGACGTCAACATCTCAACATTCTGAGCCCAACACATTGATGCAGTCACAAAGAAGCCAAGCCAGTGATCCTACTTCGCTTGGAGCTTGAGGAGATTTGGTATGTCACCAAAGGCCCTTACAAATTTCTATAGTTGTACAGTGGAGAGCATTCTGACTGGTTGTGTCACAGCCTGGTATGGAGCCTCTAATACACTGGATTGCAAGAAGATGAAGAGGATCATAACTCAGCCAGCTCCATCAGGGGCACAAACCTCCCCACCAAAAGGACATTTTCAAGAGATGGTGATTCAAGAAGGTGGCATCCATCATTAAGGACCCTTACCATCTGGGACACATCCTCTTCTCGTTACTACCATCAGAGAGGAGGTACAAGAGTCTGAAGACTCAACTATTTAGGAACAGCTTCTTCCCCTTTACCATCAGAGTTTTGGATAGTTCATGAACACTGCTTCGTAACTCCATTTGTCTGCACTGTTATTTATGATTGTAATTTGTAGATTGTTATGTTTTTGCACTGCAATGCTACCGCAAAACAACAAACCTCAGTGGTAATAAATCTGGTTCTGAGACAAAATATGAGGTGTTGTCCCCTGAACTCACGTTGGACCACATTGTAACAGTGCTGGTGGCCACACTCAGAGAGGTCAGAATGGACAGGGCATGATGAATTAAAACAGCAGGCCACCAGAAACTCAATATCACTCCTATGGTCTGAACGTAAATGTTTTTGCAAAGCACTCACACAATGCATGTTTGGTTTCTCTAATGTACAGAAGGCCACTTTGTGAATATAAAATGCAATTTTCTTGATGGCAGCAAGTGAATCACTGCCACACCTGGAAAAGCTGTTCCAGTGAAGTTCTTGTAACTTGTGCAATGTATCACAATGTCACAGCTTCAAACCTGTGCCTTCAACGTTTATTTCCTCCTGTTAGGGGCAAAGTACAGTGGATTCCAGTTAATTGGGACACATTGGGGCCAGTACATTTTGGTCCAAGTAAGTGACTGCCCCAATTACCTTAAGTATTATGGAAGTAATTAAAAAGATATTTTAAAAAATACCACCATTTTTAATATCTTTAAAATTAATATCATAATTTACTGAGTAGCAAATTATGCATTTAAATAAAATAACTAATTAGAATACTACCAATGTTACCACAGTGCTATAAAAATGTGTATTAGTTCCTAATTAATTATTATTCAGTATGGGGTCTCCAGGGAGGGTAGCACCTCTGGTGAAGGGGCTTATCGTGTCCATTCTGGGGCAGCTCACTCACCTTTGGTCCCCGCTGGACATTCCGCTCTCACCTGTGGCTCCAAGTAGTTGTTTGTATGTGATAGTGACCACACCTGGAAAGCCACTTCAAAAGGCAGAATAAACCAGGTGAGGTTAGCTGGTGGGCCTCATACTCTAGTGAAGTAGAGGATGTGCCTGTTCTAGCAGCGGACTGGGTAGATGAGATCAACAATGAGATCCAATGGCCAAGACAGCAGTTCTGCAATATTTCGAGAAGAGAGAAGGCATGATAATGCACAGTAGTAGTCATGGTTATCCATTGTAACCAGGGAAGACCCCAGTTTCTGACCACTATTCATACCAATGGACCCAGACTTCAAAGGTTGAGTGAGTGGAACTGTCCCAGTGCAACAGCATTTCCACCTTTAAAACTCGTCTGCACAAGTTTCACTGCCATTGTCAGATATGACGGACAACCAACACACTGTCGTGTTGTTTTAATTGACAGTAAATGAGCAAAATCAGTGCAGGCACCTAATGTAGATAATGAGTTGTCTTTATACAATGCTTTTGACAATTGCATCCTCCATTTTCATTGTCCTAACTTGTTAAAATAGTGAAATTGTTCAATTTTCACTTCCAGCTGTTTCTGGCTTCACCAAGCCTGAAAGCTTGAAAACGCAATGAGCAAAGCAATTCTATATGGTCTTAGCGCTTACTTCTTGCCAACTATCAGTGACAAAAATTACTGCTTTTTGAACATAAATACATGCAAGTGACTCTATTTAAAAACTGTTCACTCTAAGCATGGTGTAGTGTCTAAGGGCAACACAAGTTCATGCAACTGATGCTAGTTAGAAACTGTTTGGCAACAGTGTCCTGTCCCAGTTAAGTGGCATAGCGTCCCAAATAAACAAAGGGGATCCCGACTATTTTCTTGATTAGTTTTTGATCTTTAAGAGATGTCCCAAAGAATCAGCTACCCTGATTAACCAACGTCCCAATTAACCAAAATCCACTGAATATTTCTTTTATTGACATTTAACACAGCTAAATAATAGCGAAATCACCAGAATGTATTGTTGCAGACTCAGGCAATGTTTTGCCAACATGGTTCCTCAACTTATTGCCAGGAATACAGAATAATATGGTATAATTACAGTATTTGAAACGTCTGTTAAGCAAGTACGCCTGAGCCAAATGAATGATATTTATCTGTGAAAGGAGAAAGCTACGTCTGCCATGTGGTCCACCAATGTTAAATGATACTAAATGTTAATATCAGAGTTCAGATTTTATAAACAAAAATACAATCTCAAATTAATTCCCTGCTCCATAATTAACTTGACATCTCCTTTCAATCAACTTTACTTCTAAAAGTAAAATCAATTTGGGGGCTTCAGTCAAGTAATTAGGGAGTAAATGCATAGTCCAGACCAGCAAAAGTTCATTACACAATCTGTGCTTTGTTAGCTGATATTAGCTGCAGTGTTGTTATAGTATGTGCGCTGAATTAAAGCACGATCATGTTTGTCAATGGAGTTCATGACACAGAAACCAACCTGGAGTCAACTGTTTCATGGAGTAGAAAAATTTGGGAGAATACAGTATCTAGTTTTATAATTGTATCAATAACAAAAGCTTGTTGATTGACACGAAACATATATTTACTCAAATATTTACTCAATTTACTCCACTTTCATAGGTGAAATTGAAATTGAGTGTTCACAATTTTGGTCTGCACTTTAAAGGAAAATATATTTTACCTTGGTGCTGATAAAGCAAAGTTCATGACACTGACTGCCAAGATACAGGTTACTTTAAAAGGAAATAATGAAAAGACTGGGTCTTCACTCCCTGGTGCTTTGAGGAATAAGAGTGATTTCATGAGAGGGTGAATGGTGTGAGAAAGTTTTCCCCAGCATGGTAAGTTAGGATGAGGGAGTAAATTTGGAATAAGGGATTGATTGAGCTAAGATGGAATTTCTTCTTTCTGGGAGTTGTGAATCTTTGAAATTCTCAACTAGCTGCTACAGCTATCTTTTTTGGACAAAATTTTCATGGATCAGGCAGGAATCCAGAGTTGAGGCCTAAGAGCATATCAGTTATCTGTTTACTGAATGTGGAAGTAGGCTTTGAAGGCCCATTATACCTCCGCTTATGTTCTGGCCCCTCCCCACGGTGAAAGATATTAGTACAAACCTCAAAGGCATGTGCACCCTTGAATTCCCGGGAATTGTTGACAGGGGTTCAGACCATAGCAGTATCCTTTTTGCCTAAATCCTTAAAAGTTTATTGATTAGAACATTACAAGACACAGTGAAAAAGTATTATGGATAATGAAGATGACTATCTAAAATCTTTATTGATAAGAAGATGCAATAAAAATGAAGTAATATGTTTAATAGGTTCCAGCATAGGAATTATCTGTACTATTCATCTGATTTTGTAACTTAGGCCATAGTTTAAAACATATATTTCTGTAAATCCTCCATCCACATGAGAGAGAAATAATTCTGAACTGTGCTGCACATAACAGTTCCACAAGAGGGTGCAAAAACCATATACATTCAGTTTGGTGTCTAAGTTATGAGATGATTTTTTTCCATACAGTTTTTTTTAAAGATGAAACACTGATCGAAACCTGTACTAAACTCCTGATCCTGAGGTGACCTTTAAAAATAAGATAATTTCTACTCAGTAATTTAACCTAGTTCTAAGTAAATAGGCCAGATGAGGGGTGAGTTAGACTTCTTATGATTGATATGCTTATCTGCTGCCTCAGTAAGGTACATTTGAATTTGGTCAGACTCTTGAGCATGGTGCAGTGTTTCTGTGCATTTGTCATTCAGCTGACTAATGTGCTTTTTCACAAAATTCTAAAAAAACTTAAGTTTCAAAGTTAGAACTGGAAACGCAGAATGTGAGAAAGCTGACTGAGTTTAAAAGATTAATTTCAACATCAAATACATGATAGTGACAAGGTTTTGCAATTAGCTATTTCCTGACCAGTGTCAGACTATAAAGTTTATTATGACAACTAAGGGCAATTATATTGTGACATTTTCAGCAAAAGGCTGCATGAACAAGTGAACTAACAAAATGTTTCTTCAACAAAATTGAACGAAGAATGCTTTCTGACATATGCAAAGCTCAAATGAAAAACCACAGGTTAAAATCTTTTCTTTAATTTCCAAAGAGAGAAATAAACAAATGCAAAGAAAGGCAGGATAAAAAGAGAGAGGTAAAATAGTGGGAAAAAAATCAATCAGAATCTTTTAAAATAACCTCCAATAACTACAAGCTGAAGAAACAAGAATACAACACTGATAAAAGGAGGTGTCAGTGCCAGAAAAATGTTTTCATTGTATTTAAGACTCACCAGGCTGTGAATTATTCACCGTCACTAAAAAGGCCAAGCCTAATATTTTATGGCCTTGTGTGATGGGTAATAAGTGACTAAATATAGTAACAGCCTTCATGCTGAAAGCCTTACAATTTTTCTTACTGCAGAATATAGACCATTATTTCCACAGTAATGAATCGTAAAGAGTGTCAGAACCAGTAATAAGCATTAGTACTGTATGTCCAATCCACCAGATGGTGCCAGATATTCTCAAGAACAATATGTCACCTATGTTCGGATATTTCAAAATGTAGATTATAGATCTATCACTCATTATTTATTTGAGTATGATTCGATAGCCCATGAGAGTTCTGAGCATATATACAGCATGCGAATGTTACAGAGTACTAGAAATAGAATTTAAACGTTCTGTCCATTGTTTGTACTTGCTGCCAAACTAAGTTTTCTCAGTATGAAGCCTGGTATGTAATTGAAACTGGTCTCTGCACAATCTTGCTGCACCAGCAAATTAATTCATAAAAATTACAATCTGAGCTTTTCTCCCTTGCCTGAAGTAAAGCTGCAAATATGGTTCTGGAATCTGTGCTTGGAAGGAAGGAAGACGTTTCATGCCAGTTGTGTTTCATCTTGCATTGGTACGAGTCTAGAGCTGTACTCTAGCCTAGTGTTTGGGAAAAGAGAAAAAGACCTGCGACGCAAAATCTAGATACTCATGCATACTCACATGATGTTTAAAATATGGTGTTTCATAGGAGTTGTGCTCAGCTGGACAACAGTATCCTTAGCTAAATGAACTGGAACTAATATTAAGAATATCTGTCTCAAGCAGGTATCTGCAGTTCAGATGAGCAATAGGACAGCTGAACACTCTTGGAATGAGCAAGCAGATCCATTGCAGTAATATTTAAACAATTGCAGCACCCACTGAATTCCATCATGTAACCAAATGTCAGTTGCACACTGTGTATGGTAAATTCTGACTGGAGGTGAGAAAATCAGGAGATAGCCATCTTAAAAGAATGCTTCCAAGAGAAATAAAACCCAGATGGATCAGATTAAGATTTTGATCTCACCAGCTAAATGGTTAGTAGAATTCTTCAGAGACATAAATTGAACAAGCCTCCTGCTGCAGTGGAGCCAACCTACAGGACTAATGGAAAAATTTGCACCTATCCTTCTTCCTCTCCCGAAAGAAGCTCACTCCAATCTCAGTCAACAAACCATTGCACACAAATAAAGTCTTCATAGTTTACCATATTACAAGATAGCAAATGATTGTCAATTAGTTTGCAAAGTAAACAAGAGAACTGGCCTTCCACTTAAACCAGCAAAACAAAGGCCTTTTACCAATTTGTTCCTGCTGCATAACACAACTCTCCAACAACAATGGAAAGCCTCTGGAAAGCATGAATCACTTTCCCATATCCTGAGAGCTACCTCTGAGTGAAAGCAGTGAAATTCATCGCTGACATCGATGCTCCAGACTAGCTGGTGGCAATTTAAAGAAGAGCATATGCAGATCAATACCTTTAAATCAGCTCAAAGCTTATTGGCTTTTGAGCAGCAGTGATCCCTTCCTCCTGTAAGTTTCTGAGACACTGACTTCCTATTGCAGGCAAAATCACCTCAAACTCTGCCAGATCTACTGGGAGGATAAATGAGCCAATGTCAGCATCCTTTCCAGCATTGAGGCTCCAATTACACTCATCTGGCCCTGACGGATAAGCCATATGATTTACAAGTTTGACAGCAGTCTCCCAAAACAGGCATTCTATTCTAGGCTATTCACAGCAATATATTACCAGGAGAACACAGTAAGCAGGTCAAGGATATTATCAGAGCCCCCTTGTGTCATAAACACTCAAAATGCAGAAGGGCATTCATAGTGCAATTAAGAAAACAGAGTATAAATGTAGATTGGAGAAAAAAATAGGACGTTAAAATAGGACGTAAGACACGAAATAAATGAAAAGACCAACAAGAGAAATTGTGGATCCCTTTCAAACAGAGACAGGAGAATTTATAAACACAGGAGATTCTGCAGATGCTGGAAATCCACAGCAATGCACACAAAATGCTGGATGAACTCTGCAAGTCAGGTAGCACCAATGGAGAGGAATAAACAGTCAACATCTAGGGCTGACATGCTTCATCAGGACTGCAAATGAATGGGGAAAAGGAGTAACAATATAGCAAAGGAATTAAACAATTAAACAATCCTTTGTGCCTGTCTTTACAGAGGACACAAAGAATTCTGCTTTGGATTCCAGAGAACAAAGGGTCTTGTGATAATGAGAAATTAAAGGAAGTAAACATTATTTTTAAAAAAATGCCAGAGAACATGGTGACACTGCACATCATAAATCCCAATGACTCAGTGATTTAGATCCCAAAGTTTTGAAAGACGTGGCTGTAGATATAGTGAGTACTCTGTTATCATAAGACCATAAGATATAGGAGAAGTAGGCCATTCGGCCCATCGAGTCTGCTCCACCATTCAATCATGGGCTGATCTACTTCTTCCAGTCAGCCCCAGTCCCCTGCTTTCACCCCTTACCCTTTAATGCCCTGGCTAATCAAGAACCTATCTATCTCTGCCTTAAATACACCCAATGACTTGGCCTCCACAGCCATTCATGGTAATAAATTCCACAGATTTACCGCCTTCTGACTAAAGTAATTTCTCCACATCTCAGTTCTAAAAAGATGTCCTTCAATCCTGAGGTCATGCCCTCTTGTCCTAGAACCCACTACCATGGGAAATAATTTTGCCATATCTAATCTGTTCAGGAATACAGCCCAAGAGCTGCCAGTCACTCCTCATACGGTAACCTATTCATTCCTGGAATCATTCTTGTGAATCTTCTCTGAACCCTCTCCAATGTCAGTATATCCTTTCTAAAATAAGGAGCTCAACTCTGCACACAATACTCCAAGTGTGGTCTCACAAGTGCCTTATAGAGCCACAATATCACATCCCTGCTCTTATATTCTATACCTCTAGAAATGAATGCCAACATTGCATTTGCCTTCTTCACAACTGACTCAACCTGGAGGTTAACCTTTAAGGTATCTTGCACAAGGACTCCTAAGTCTCTTTGCATCTCTGCATTTTGAATTCTCTCCCCATCTAAATAATAGTATGCCCGCTTATTTCTTCCACCAAAGTGCATGACCATACACTTTCTAACATTGTATTTCATTTGCTGCTACTTTGCCCATTCCCCTAAACTATCTAAGTCTCTCTGCAGGCTCTCTGTTTCCTCATCACTACCAGCTTCTCCACCTATCTTTGTATCATCAGCAAATTTAGCCACAAATCCTTTAATACCGTAGTCCAAATCATTGACATACATCGTAAAAAGCAGCTGTCCCAGCACCGACCCCTGTGGAACTCCACTGGTGACCGGCACTCAGCCAGAATAGGACCCCTTTATTCTCACTCTCTGTTTTCTGCCGACCAGCCAATGCTCCACCCACGCTAGTAACTTCCCTGTAATTCCATGGGCTTTTATCTTGCTAAGTAGCCTCATATGCGGCACCTTGTCAAAGGCCTTCTGAAAATCCAAGTACACCACGTCTACTGCATCTCCCTTGTCTACCCTGCTTGTAATTTCCTCAAATCATCTTTGGTCCATGATGTCACGCTGAGCTAGTTAAGTTAGTAACACCTAATTCCACGTGGTCCACACCCCTCCATCATCTGAATATTCATGTGCCGACCTAAGAGTCTTTTAAATGCACCTATCATATCTGCCTCCACTAGCAGCCTTTGCAGCCAGTTCCTAGAGAAATCCCTTTAAGATTCCTTCTGCATACCTTAAACCTATGTCCCTTTCATTTTTATACTCCTACCAAGGCAAAAAGATTCTGATTATGTATCCTGAATATGCCTCTTATAATCTCATATAGCTCTATCAAACACATCTCAGGAAAACAAACCCTACGGATCAAAGATCTCCCATGATTAATGCCAGGCAACATCCTGTGAACTTTGCTACACTCTCTCCAGCAGAACCACACTCCAGGTGGTTTAACCAGTGTTTTGTAAAATTGCAGCATAACATCCCAACTTTTAAAGTCTGTGCCCTGATCAATGATGGCAAGCATGCCATATATTTTCATCACTACCCTATCTAACTGTGTTGCTATTTCCAAGAAACTATGGACTTGAATTCCAAGGTCCCTCTGTGCATCAACACTCCTTTGCACCTGACCATTTAGTGTATATACCCTACCTGTACATGACTTTCTAAAATGCACCACCATGCATTTGTCATCTGCCAATGCTCCAGCCATCATCATATATCCTGCTGTAGCTTTAGACAATCTTCCTCAATATTTATAACACCAGCAACCTTTGTGTCACCTGCCAACTTACTTTTACACCCAAATTGTTAATATACTGTATAACACAAACAGAGGTCCCAGCACTGATCCTTATGGTACTATACTGATCATAGACTTCCAATTAGAGAATCCCGACCCTAACACTTCTACCCTCTGCCTCCTATCAACAAACCAGTTTTGAATCCAATTAGCCTTGGCTCCCATGTGCATTAACCTTCTGGAGCAGCCTACCATGTGCAATCTTGTTACAAGTCTTGTCTATTGCCTGTCAACATTAATCTTCTTAGTTGCCTATCAGTCAAATTTTAAGGCAGGATATGTCCTGCAGAAAGCCATACCAAATTTCCCTGATCATTCTTTGCCCTTTCAAATGTATAAAAATCTGATCCCTTAAGATTTTCTCTAATAATTTCCCTATCACTTACGTAAAATTTACTGTAGCAACCAGTTGCCCCATGCAAATAATGGAACATCATTAGCTATCCTCCAGTCTTCTGACATCTTACCTGTGGCTAACAAAGATTTAAAGATCTCCTTTCTCTCTTCCAATAGTAACCTAGAATAGATCTCATCCAGCCTTAGAGATTTATCAATCTTTATACATCTCATGACATCTAACATTTCCTGCTTCTTTATATTGACTTTCTCCAGATTATCCTCAAACTCACAGACTGCAACAGCTATTCTGAGTGAATCTCCACTCACCCTCCTTTCTCATCTCCTCTGTATCTGTTATCAAGATGAGGACTTCCATTCCATTCCTTTTTCAGGAAATGTCCTTCTCCTCACTGTGGTCAAAGGAGCTTTTCCCTACATCTCTTCCATTTCCATACCTGCTCTCACCCCACCTTCTCTCAGACAGAACAGGGACAGAGTTCTCTTGGTCCTTACTTTTCACTCTACCAGCCTCCACATCCAGCAAATCATTCTGTGATATTTCCACCAGCTAAAACATGATCCGATCACAGCATGTATTTCCCCACCCACCCCTGACTGCTTTCATAGGGACTACGGTCTGTATGAGTCCTTAGTTCACTCAGCTCTCCCCCTCCCCAGACACTTCCCCCTACAACCATGGGAGGTGTGATATTTGTCTTTGTACCTCCTCCTTCACCACCATCCAAGGACCTAAACAGCCCAGTTGAGGTTGGTATTCACATGTACCTCCTTCAACCTTGTCTACTTTCAATGTGGCACCCTCTTCTATCAGTAAGACCACGCACAGATGAGGCAACCGCAATGCCAAACACTTGTTGTTCTCCATGTCCATCTGGAGCTTCTGGTTGCAACCTATTTTAATTCCCCACCCAACTCCCACACCAGCCTGTCTATCCTTGGCCTCCTTCACTGCTAGGTTGAGGTCAAATGCAAACTAAAGCAACAGCAGCTCACATTCCGCTCTGATCGTCTCATCTAACCATGCCCTGTCACATATATTCTTCTTTCCAAATCCACCCTCCGCAGCTCCCCTATCACCCAGTTTCTTTCCCATCCTCTTCTTATTCCATCTGACAATCACCCACACAGTCCTTCACTCTGGGTGCCCTTCCCCACTGGTACCATTTGCCCACCCAACCTCCATTTTTTAAATTCACGTTCCTCTCTCACTTTCAACCAGATTCCACCATGTCCAGCCTCGGTTGCTTGCCTCCATCGTCCAATCAACTGCTCCACACCTGGATCTGCCTATTGTTTACCAGCTTTTGGCCCATCCCTTCCCCTCACTGGTTACTACTCTCTCTACAACCATAACTGTGTGGCTAGGCACAGCTCAAACAACATCTATAAATCTGCAAGTGACACAACTGTTGTTGGCAGAATCGCACATGGTAACAAGAAAACGTATCGCAGTGACACAGATCAGTTGGTTGAGTGGTGTCACAACAACAACTTCGCACTTAACATTAGTAAGACCGAAGAATTGACTGTGGACTTCAAGAAGGGAAGTCAAAGGAACACACACCAGTACTCATCGAGGGTTCACCAGTGGAAAGGGAGAACAGTTTCAAGTTCTTGGGTGTCAACATCTTTGAAGATCTTTCTCAGGCCCAACATGTTGACGCAATTACAAAGAAGGCATGTAACCTGCTATAGTTCATTGGAAGGATGACCTGGAACCACGATAACTTTTTTGGTACTTTCAGAGAAATAGAGAAAAGGCAATTATAAAGTGCAATGAAACTATTTCTGTGGTACTTCAGAAACCTCACAATCTTTATATGGTTTTCTATCGCTGAGAAAATATATTAGTTTGTTTACTGGTGTGCCCATGACTGAAAATATATTCACCACAGAGAGAAACTTGACAACCATCTTTTCTGCTTCATTCATTACTTATCACTCCAGGAGTTGTAAGTACCATGGGCTGCACTTGCACAACTCGTAGTTACCACATCAGATGTAGATCAAGTTGAATGCTTCTTTTAAGTATTGTGCAAAAAGACATTTTTGGTACTCCCTCAGACATTGTGATTTTATATGGAAGATCCAAACGTAGATTCCATGTAATTACTCCCATATTTACATTATATCACTGTTGAAAGACATTCAAATGTCTACAGAGAACAAATCAGGAATGGGATGAATTACTCTCTATTTAAATAAAATGGATCTTCTTGCTATTAATGTAACAAATGCAATCAAACGGCAAGCTGAAAGGGATAAATGACAAGAATCTATCACTGGTAATCCAAAAATTGCAGTAATAGGATGAGGTTGTAAATCAATACGCAGAACTATGGAAATAATATCAAAAATGTCTTTCCAATCCCCTTACTACATTTCAATGGTTTTCCCAAACTATAACATGTTTAAACTTGGAAAAAATTAGGAGTGGTATCAAACCTTCGGTTAAATTTGAAGAAACTTGGAGGCCACTTATTCAACATTTTCATAAGATGTAAGCTGACCTTTTCTGAATCGTTTTCAATAACTTTTTGTTTGTGTACAGAGGAGCGGAGTTAATGACAAATAATGATTTTAACCGATGAAACATGGCAGCCCAGCCTTTGTTTTTTTTTGCTTTTTTTTAAGTGCAGAGGGTCTTTTTCTTTGTATAAAATTTTTTGAATCCTTTTCATGTTCAGTTATTAAGAGATTGGGAGGCTTAAATTACATATGTTACCTAGAGTTTGTGTCTGTATACATTAACCTTTATTAATGCAATCCCGATCTCTTTGTATCATTATCATTGTTATGTTTATCAATTCAAAACTTAATAAAAAAGATTAAGAAAGAAAGAATTACTCTCCACTAGTCTGGATGAGTGCAGATTCAACAATGACAGAAACTGGATAAAGCAACTATTTTAATTAGTGAACCAGTCCTAATATCCCTTTTTTGTTGGCATACAATGGCTGCAGTATGCATCATCTATAAAATTTACTGTAGTTATTTGCCCAGGCAACTCTGACTGTCTCTCCCAACCCCATGGCCATTATTCCTAAGTAGGAAAGGGGCAGTGGGTGCTCGGAAACACCAATAACTGCTGGTTCTCGTCAACTTGCACACTATCTAATCCGGAAATATATTGCTGGCCCTTTCAAGAAGGCAACTCAAAGACAATTGCTGTATGCCGAGATCCTCTACCCACCCACTAATCACTCGGCACTAACCTTCCCACTTGTGAACTTCAAACCTCTTCCCCATCCACAAATCCAACTTCAGCTTCAAATGCACACCTTCTGATTCACCCCAGTCTTCATAATTTACATAGAGTCCATGAACTCCACTAAAAACACAATAATCATCCTTCTCTTCCCCCTGCCAGTCAATAGATTAGTAATGTGACTGCACGTTCCTCTCCACCATCACCTCTAGGTGAATGGTAAAAAGGAATAATGCCTGTACAGTGGCCTCAGAGTATATGGATGTTTTCAACCACATGATGGTGAGTTACTGGTGTGCCCTGCTTCAACAACCTAATACACCTGATGAGGCACACTAGAATTTCTGGGCACACGGACTCTGAAGGACAGATTTAGATGGTTACTTGGTGCATGGTAACATACTGTAGGTTCATTATTCATATCAATAATAGTATTTAATTTGTATACTATGGAGGATTTTTATTAACAAAGAAAACAATATTGCAATTTGTTCCTCCAGTCTTTCATACGGAGCAGCTAGCCAGTTCCAAACAAATATAACCCTAAAGGACATCATGATAGAATTACTCTTCAGTAACGGCATACTTTATGACACGCATAATGAATCATGTGCAAACAATATTTGTGACTTACGTGGCTTTCTCAAGTTGCCCTGCTTTTACGTTCAATTCTCGTTTCAGGCTCTCCACTTCAACTTTCAGCTCGATGTTCTGAAAAGTAAATGATTTGATGAGCTTTGGTAATTGAAGAAAGACAAAAGGATTCACATTTATCTTACATCTTTTATGATCTCAAGGTGTCCCAAAGTGCTTCACAATCATGTATGTACTTTCAACATATTAACATTGTAATAATTTTGAAAATTTGGCAGTCAATTTGTCCCAAAAAAGCAGTGATGAATCCCAAGGTTATTTATCATTGGTCATGTTGTTTAAGGGATAAACCTTGGTGAGAAAACTGTGACCGATTATATTTCCAAGACAAAATTAATTCTGACTTGGAGAAGCACATGTTAATTGGAATCAAAACAAAGTGATTGGAAGCAAATCATGCTTGATTGAATTCCTTAATGAAAAAGAAAGATTTCAGGTTGTGCACAGATGTTTTATAGTTTGTGGAAATATGGATTGTTCTCATTGAAGCACAGAAAGTTACGAAGCAAATAAAGATATATGATGTAGTGAGAAACACATTCGTTCACTGGGGTTGTCCAAAGCTGAAAGTTTAAAATAATTGACTCAAGAACCGGAGATAAAATTTCTTCACACTGGAATTGTCAACATCTGAACACACTCCTTGAACAAATAAAAAAGTTAGATACAATAAAACCCTTAAGAAATATACTTAGAAATGCAAAGAAAAACTTGCAGATTTAGGGTAAAACCTGAGGTATGGCCGTAAATTGTACATCTGTTTTAACAAGACACAAGCACAGCAGGTCTTAGAGTCTTCTTCTATGCAGCAAATGTTGTGATTCAATCTTTGGATAAACCCCCACACGATTCTTCAAATAATACTAAAGGATCCAAGAGGGCAGACAACACTTTGGTTTAATCACACTTGAAAGGCAACATCATAGAATATCCAAGTTTTAGTGTTTTGGGGTCTTTTGGGTCTCCTGACTTTAATTTTGGTGCAAGATTCAAGTTTGAAGAAATTGGTTATAGCTCTCCTTGATGTTTTCCTAGTGTTAGAGCGGACAATTGGGAGAAATCCTTAGAAATTTCAAATACAGGCTATCCTCAGGTAATGAAAGGTTCTGTTTTTACAGAGGTACATTAAGTTGATTTTGTCCATGTCAAAATATACAGAAAACTCCTTAGTATTGTAATGAATAGCATCATAAGCATATAAAACTGATAAGAAAGAATGGAGATAAGAAAGAGTAAAATAGTTCTGCGATTTGCAGGAACAAATCTATGTATATACAGTATTATATGTAGGATTTTAAAATTTAAAAATACTATGCGAGAGTGTTCTTACATTAGGGTTGTCTATAGGCCAAGCATTCTTAATCTAGGGATGGCCTGTGTGTTCCATCAATTTTATCCTTGCTTTCCCCTCCATGTGTTAGGGCTTACACACAATGCATTTTCTAAGTGCTCTTTTGAAGTTAAATTCTTTGTCTCATTTGTTCATTGTTGCTTTAAACATTAAGCTACATAATGTGCTGATCAAAGAAAGCATATCTGAGTATGACTAGAGCATTTTCATCACCCTTATCTTTACATCCAGCCCTTTTGAATTAAGTTGTGGTGCTGGAGGAGTGGGTGGGTGGTGGGGGGAGGGGTGGCATCAAGTGTTCAAACATCAGTGAAAGTTGGGAACTGAAACAAGCCTTCCATCTCAACAACTGGAAACTTTATCAATAGTCAGGGAAATTTACACTGAAATTAAATAAAGATGATGTTGAGTTTGGCAAATTGTAACTTCCAATATGATAGTAAAAGACAAATTGCTGAAAGAACTTAGCAGGTCAAACAGTATCTGTGGAGGCAAAGGGATGGTTGGCATTTCAGGTCAAGACTTTTTATCAGGAATGAGTGTGTAGAATGAAGATAGCCAGTATACAGAAGTGTGAAGGTGAGAGAGGCTGGAAGGTGATAGGTGGTACCAGGTGAGGCAGGGATGATGTGCAGATGAGCCAGGTGGGCGTGTGGGGGTGCAGGAAAGTGTTGAGATAGATACCATTGTGTGATTGATAAAAACATAAGAAAAAAGTAGGTAGGTGAAGCCCGGGTTGGAGGCGGGGGGGATAGGAGAGGGGGAAGGGTAAAGACAGAGGCTGGAAGGTGATAGGTGGAACCATAGGTGATAGGTCATCCAAGACCACTACAACCTTGTTGTGGTTTGGAACTTGTGTGCCTCAATGACCTGGAGAGCTATGTTGGCTGGAGTCAGGGCTTTGTGCTCTGGCTCTTGGTAGCGTCACCCATGCCAAACAGGTCAAAGGGTAGAGGCTGGTCCTCCAGGTTCAGGGGTTCAACTCAAGGCCAACAACCCTGACTGGTAAAACAAAATTGTTGTGGAAACAGCAATGGAGAATCCCTCTACATCTGTGTGTGATGGTACTCCTGAGTCTCCGCACAGAACTTGCATGACTGACAATAGTGAAATCCGAGCTAATGGCATGATGAAGGAAGCCCTGAACATCACCAGAGATGGAAGACCTTCAACGCTGCCCTAAACACCAGTGGCATTACAAGCAGTAGAGAGAAAGGTGTAGGTGGGATAATGGGCAGATGGAACAGTGGGTGGAGGAGAATGATGAGCCAAGGTAACAAGGGGTGGGGCATGATGGAAAGGGTTGATAAAGAGCCTGGAAGCACTAGTGGGAATGGGAATTGGATTACCTGATATTCTAAAACTGGCTGTTCATGTATTTGAGCTTTAGGTTATCTAAGTAGAATATGAGCTGCTGTTCTTCTGGTTAGTATTTGACCTTACACTGGCAGTAGAGTAGGCCAAGAACAGACAGGTTTGCATGGAAAGGGGAGTTGAAATGACCTGCAAATGAAAGCTCAAGGTAGCCACTAAAGGCAGAATATAGGTGCTCTGCCAAACGGCTATTTATTCTACACATCGTCTCACTTGGTAAAGGAGGCCACAATACAAGCATTGAATGCAGCAGATGGCTCACCTGAGGATGATCTGATTGGAGGAAGTGCATGTGAATCTCTACCTCACCTTCAAGAGCTGCTGAGGTCCCTCGATGGTAGGGTGGGAGGATTTGGAACAAGTGTAGCATCTTCTCTATGTTTGAAGAGGACAGTACAAAAGGACAGGGAGAGGTGAGTGGGATGGAAGGGGCAGACTAGGGAATCACAGTGAGCATAGTTCCTGGGGAATACAGAAGGGAAGGGAAGTGGGAAAGACATGGCTGGTGGTGGGATCCTGTTGGAGCTGATGAAGGATAAAGAGCAGATGTAGAGACTAGGGCGGAGGGGGGTGTGTAAGATTTATAGTTTGTTGAACTCTGAAAATATTACTGCAGAACTGACACCCAGTGATAGCATTTACGGAAGATAAACCAAATATTTTTCAGGTTAGTGTAAGCGGTTTGGCAGTACTTTCAACTGTCACTTTCCTTTCCAGGTGCACAAGGATCACACCTCTCCCAAAACAGACATTCTCATGTCATAGGCCAATGGGTTTTCTGCAGAAATCAGCTTTCAGGAATTTTAGGTGCCTGATATTACTCAACGCAAATCCTTTATACTTTGACTGATGTGGAAGATTAAAAGATCTTTTGCAAACCCACTGAAAATTGTCCTTGCCATCCCTGTTTCAATCACTTTATTCATTCACCACCCACATGGACACTCACTGGACTCAATGGCTTTTTAGGGAAACCACAAATTGAATTTATTTGTTAATTAGAACATTTTTTAATCAAGATAAACAGTATATTTAACACTAACCATGTGGGAAAGCTTTATGCCTTTGACATTCAAACCACTGGCTACTGCCCAATAAAGACACTGGGTAGTGTAAACCACCACTCTCCGGTTCCAACTGCTTTTCAGATTAGGACAGCATGCCGCATGTTAACTCTCTATCAAGTAAGTAGAAATAAGGGAGGGTAATGTTCAATATCATTTAAATGCAGAATATAAAATAAATGCATTGCTCTTCAAAGTCAATTACTTTCAATTCTGGTATCTGTACTTTCTGTTTAAAAATTTTTAATGTTGCTGTTATAATTCCAGCGGCAAAATCAGATTACTGGATAATTCAGTTTTGCATTTAAAAGGTAGAGGTAGACTCTAAATTCAATGAATGCTCCTATGTAACCCCTGAATTTATTAATACCCTCCTTTTTAATTCTTTCTAAAGAGTGACTAGCATTCAGTTACATTTTACAATTAAACCATCATAGGTTGCAGGATTTGACGTTAGCAATAGCTTCTATATTTAGATTTGTTGTCTCCTCAGCAACAACTCTAAGAATAAACCCAACCTGGGATAAATAAGATGCAGAACACTCCCATTGGCTGGTAGCTCTCAAATACTTGAAGCAGATTTTGTGGCAGGTCAGTAATAGATCTGTTACCACATTTGTCATATTTACCATCCACCTAGGGAGTGTGCAACAGGGAATACTCTGTGGAAGAGGGAATACCTCATGCCTAATGATATTCCTTTGATGTTAGCCCCTTTTATAATGTAGAGCTCTAGCTACCTAGACTTTTTCTCTTCTCTTTTCCATCTCAGTTTGAAAATCACAGCCTTAAACAGAAATTCGATTTTATTGAAGCTTGCCATGTTTAGCGCCCTACTAAGGTCATCACTGGAGACCTCAGGTACTGTCTATGCAGTTTGTGTCTTCTCTCTGTAACTGTATGGGTCTCCTCAGAGTGCTCTAATTTGTTCCCACACTCCAAACCATGCATTATGCAGTTTAAGTGAAAACTACAGGTTATCTCTTGATTATAGGTTAATGGCAAAAATAAAATCAAAGGGGAACCTTTAATAAAATCAAAAATGGATGTGTGTGAGAGAAAGTAAGTGACAGGTAATTAAGAAAGGTAAAGCTGCATGGATTTACTAGGTTGATTAGCTCCCAGCTCCATGTTATTATAAGTAAAACACAAGAACTGTCACGCATATTGATTAATCCAGACATAAAAACGTTGATAGGCTATCTTACAGTGGAAGGCATAATGTCAATGATCAATGTTGCTCTAACCTGGCATTTTTATCTTTTTGTCAACAGTTTTTTTTTACTGAGAATTGATGTCTCACAAGGATTTTTGTTCCTCCCAAATTCAGGACACTGAGTCCTATCATAGATCAGTAAACTCAGCAAAAACTGGTAATCAGATTTAGAGCTGTTCTGAGTACAACTCAGTACTAAATTAAGGAGTGATCTGCTGACTGAACTGCAGGACTGATTTAAAGATATGTTATGTAAAATGCAGAACTCAAGCTTTAGGTGACTGCAGCAGTGGATTAAGAATACAATTTGCCCTCTTTTTGTCACAAGAGTGCAATGTTCAAATGCAAGTAAAAATTATGTCTCAAAATAGCCTTTCTATTCTAACCAAAACCTCCAGAAACACAGCTGACATACAAATTTGCCAACCTGATTTTTCCCAGCTTGGCTGTTGGATCAGAGTAATACTCAAGCATGAATCCAGCTGATAATCAACATGATTCTCCCTTCAAATCTTATTTTTTCATATGTTTACAAGATTCCTTTGTAATTTTGAAGAGAGTTTTAAACAGCAGTCTATCCAAAATAAACTACAATTTTAGACAGTTACTTCTAATTAATCATAATTTGAGCATGCTGCATATGCACCACCCAGAAATCTGCCCAAAGAAGAGGAAGATGGTGACTTGAGAACCCTTTGCCTGAGTGACTACCTGGGCACTTTAAAAATTACTGGTAATGGTGTCACACTGCTCATGTAACCTAAATGCCTCTCCGTGCTTGATGAAGATAAAGAGGGGCACTGGCAGGGCAGAAAGAAAATATAGAGTTGGGAGATGAGGATGTGGAAAGAGGTTAAAGACTAGTAAGAGAAAAGAACTTGTGTAGGATACACTATTTTTATTCCATCCAGTCAATTTTCTCAAAAGATGCATGCATATTACTTGCACCGAGGTGCTGGCCTCCAAATATACTCAACCTACCACAGCATTAGCAGACTGTCATAGAGGCACAAAAATCTGCCATCGGCCCACCACAGCTGTGCCAGTCTTCAAGTACTTATACTAATCCACTTTCCTGCTCTTGGCTCGAAGCCTTCTAGACCATAGTGTTTTCTAATGCTCATCTAAATACTTCTTAAATATTTCAACCGCCTTCTGGGTGAAAAATAAATTTTCTCTCAAACCCCTTCTAAGTCTCCTACCCATTAAACCTATATCTTCTGGTCATGACACTCTCTATTTACCCTATCTACTCCCCTCTTAATTCTGTATCCCTCAATCGGGTTGCTATTCCAGGGAAAGCAAATCCAGCCTACCAAGTCTTTCCTCATAGCTGAAATGCTCTACCCTGGTTACCATTCTAGTGAATATCCTTTACACCAGGTGCAATCACATTCTTCTTGTACTGTGGCAATCAAACTGCATGCAGTATTCCAACTATGCCCTACTATATAAGCTTTATATAGTTGCATCACAGTTACTATTACATTCTACACCACAGCAAATGAAGGCAGGTATTCCTTTTAGTATCCTAACTACCTTATCCACCTGCACTACTGGCATCTGGGATTTTGAACATGTACGATGGTTCCACAATGCTTTCTGGGGTTCAATCACCCACTGTATATATCTTAGCTTAAATGGTCCTTGGGAATAATGTGGGACCATGATATAATTATATATGAATTTGGCTTGCATGTCTGCTCTTATGGTAACAGTGATTGCACATCAAGAGAGAAGTTAATGCAGAAGTGCCACGCGTAAAATGCTGGAGGAACTCAGCAGGTCAAGCAGCATCCATGGAAAGGAATAAAGTGTCTACGCTTCAGGCTGAGACCCTTTATCAGGACTAGAAAGGAAGTGGGAAGAAGCCAGAATAAGAAGGTGGGGGGATGGTAAAGAGTACAAGCTAGAAGGTGAAAGGCGAAGTTAGGCAACGGGGAAGGTAGGTAATTGGGGGAGTTCTTCCCACATTGCATATTCCCATATCCCAATCTCTTCAAGATTGGCTATTTCAAATTATCACTCAGTGTAGGTTAATAGCAAAAAGAATCAAGAGAGAGTTGATTGGTATGTGTGAAAGAAATAAGTTGCAAGGCGACAGGGCAATAGGGAAAAGGTGAATTTGGCCTCATGGGATTGCTGCCCTTGGAGCAGACATGAACCTCATAATTACATAGAAGGAAGGCATTCAGCCTGTAAGTATAAGAAGATAACAGAGGTATCATGCTGCAATAAACTGTTTATGTTTGCTTCCTTTACTTGCAGGCATCCAGAATACAAGTAGAACCTTGGTTTAACTCCTCATCAAAACATTGTGTTAGTGTGTAAATATGGGGCAAATATAGTTCAAACACTCACTGACCTAGCTACCCAAGCATGCCTATACATCACATGTGTTCACATCCATCCTAGAACTCATTCACTTTCCTCTAAAAGTAATGGTGAGGAAGATGGACAAAGTGTTTGTCGCATACCTCATAAAAATGCACCAACTTGGTTTCACAGCATTCAGGGCACAATTTTAAAAAATAAATTGTAATGGACTTTTACCTTCATTTGAAATATTTCTAACAAAATATGAATTGTTTGCTTACAACATAAATAGATGAAATGACAAATTAAAACAATATATCAAAACCAGTTGTGACAATTTTATGACTCCTAATATAACAGTGGATTTACAAGACAGTGTAAATATTGTAGCTTTCCTTCAACACACCTTACCCTCCATCCTCATCACTTAATATATTGCCCTATTGTTAACCCTTTCCTTGTTTAATGTGAAACAATACTTTGCTTCTTTTTACGCTTTCTGCCCAGTCTAGACAGGCAGTGGCAGAAATGGGATGGGGGAAGTATGAGAGAGGGGTCTCAAAAATGATTTTTTTTGCAGGAAATTGTATAGCAGGAAAAGCAGAAAGCAGAATAGAGTTCTACCCTTATAAGAAAAGCAAATAATTTACCAGGTTCTCTTTATCAGGTTCTCTTCCACAGATGCTTCAGCCTGCTCATGGATGTTAAAATATTGACAGCAATGGATTGAATCCCTAATTTGAACATGCTAGTTATATCCTGCTGGTTTTAGTTGGGTGGTTTTACAGTAGGCTAGGGAGTCTTTTACAGTAGACTAAAATCAATCATGATGAGACCTACAGTTAGTAGCCACAGACATTAATTAGTGCAGCCCATTTTAACTGCTCACCTACTCAATGACATCAAAATGCCTCTGAAATTTCCACAGATTGTAATGAATTTGGTACAATCTGCATCTTAGCAAGTGATTACATGTTTGCCCACTTATATGAAACATGAAAGTTAACTAGCTAGCTGATAAATGATTACACCAACAGCAGTAAACTAATAAGCTGAAAATCTGGTCACCAGACCACTTAAAAATTGGGAAATAGTTGAACTCAACATAAAAATTGATTCTAGGTTTAAAAATCTCTCATAACCATGAAAAGCATCATATTTATAATAAGCCTCTGTCTAATACATTCAGAAAAATAAGATTCCCTATGCTACACTGTAAATAAGGAAGAATAAGTCTGATGTTTTCACTGCTTAATTCTTTTCATCCTTTATGACTTAAAATATATAGAACATGAACTTGGAATTTACTCCTTAAACCTCTCCCTTACTTGTAGTTACGATGCTTCTGAAAATTTACACATTAAGAGCTTTCTTTACTTTGTTAATGACGATCGACAAAATGCTTTTTGAGTAGTTACAGGTCTCTGTTGTTGACCCTCTCTTATTACACATTATTTCTGCAGCTTTTAAAAGATATCTTCAATCCTCCATGAATTGGCTCATTTGGTAAATACAGACTTCAGGAAGGGGAAAATCGGAAGAACACGCACCAATCCTCACTGAGGGGTCAGCAGTGGAAAGGACGAGCAATTTCAAATTCCTGGGTGTAAACACTTCAGGCACATCATATTGATGTATCACAATGAAGGCACACCAGTGGCTTTACTTCATTAGTAGCTTGAGGAGATTTGGTATGTCACCAAAGACTCTAGCAAATTTCTAGATGTACAGATAGACGGCGGAGAGCATTCTGACTGGTTTCATCACCGCCTGGTAGGGAGGCACCAAAGCACAGGGTTGTAAGAGGCTTCATAGGATTGCAGACTCAATCAACTCCATCATGGGCACAACCCTCCCCAACATCAAGGACATCTTCAAAGGGCGGTTCCTCAAGGCAGGATCACTCAGTAAGGACCCTCACCATCTGGGACATGCCCGCTTCTCACTACTACCATCAGGGAGGAGGTACGGGAGTTCGAACACCTACACTCAACATTTTAGGAACAGCTTCTTCCCCTCCACCATCAGGTTTCTCAACTGTACATGACCCATAAACACTACTTTGCTATTCCTCTTTTGCACTTCTTAATATATATTTTAACTTACAATAATTTGTTTTTCCTGCACTATACTATTGCCACAACATAGCACATTTCACAATTAACGTCAGTGACAAAATCAGTGATTCTGATCGAACCAATCAAGAGTTCCTTCCTAAATCCCTACAAAATGCCCTTTTGTCATTAAACAACCACTGAAAGTCCACCTATTTGACCAGATCTTTGAATGTTCCCCCTTGTGTTTGTGGCATTAGCGTATTCCCTTTTCAGTTTGCCTCTGACTGGGTAAATATCTATTTGTTCACCTATTCACTGTCAGTTTCTGTAGACAAGACTATAATTAACCAAAGGTATTTCTATGCTAATGATTGTTAATAACATTATCTAATCAAGTTGTCAAGATGTGCAAATAGAGACTATTTTATTTTCCGAACTGAGATGTTCTTAAAAGGTGCTGAGAATTCAAATACAGCAAATTAATGAACATCTGTCAGGAATTAAAATCCTAAATTCTTTCAGGTGTGAATTAAGCCTAATATAAAATTGTATCAGGTGCAGGCATCCAGGTAACAACACTCTCCTTTTGATTAATGACCAAGAGGAGGTTAAAAAAATAACTAAAACCCCTGCATTGATTCCTGGTTACTTTATGCAAACATTTACCCTAATTCATAAAAAGGTCATTGCAGATAATTGAGGTCATACACTGTATTTTGACAATTGTCTTCAAACTGTAGGGTTGGAATTGCAGTTTGCTGGGGGAGCTAATTACAATTTAAAGCAAATTTATTGTCAAATTTGAACTGTATCATAGCCTGATGTGGGTATACCTTTAAGCATTAATAATTCAATGACTCTTAAATCCACAATTTTATTTTTTGCTTTATCTCTCCTAAACTTTCATGTACTACTTTAGGAAGGTGAGCTTCATAAATTTCTCTGTAATCTTCACATTGTATTTGGTCGATACATTGCACATTAATTAGGACTAAATGACCCTGGATAAAGGTGTGGAGTGTCTTATGCTTTTGTGTTAGAGCAGTTGATATGGGGAAATTAATAAAAGGGTGAACATAAACATTTCTATCTCTCCAGCACTGCTTGTTCATTTTCCAACATACTAGGTAAGAAATATTGTATTTTTGAGATTTTGCAGAGAATTTATTTTCAATATTTTGTCAAAACAGTATAAGCAGGGAAGTCTCTTACCCTTTTGTAGATATCCTCATTGCTGTCATCATATTTTTGCTGTATTCTCTCCTCCAGGAAATAGATCCGGAGCTTGAGGCTGAAATTTTCTTTCTTCAAGTCATTTAGATGCTGGGAAAGAGTACGATAACCGTTAGACATGGCAGGTGACTCAGCAGGGGGCAAAAGCCCCCCCACCTCACTCAGTGCAGTAACATTTCAAAATCATCTATTAGAGGTAAAACCATTGAATCATCGGCAAAGTTGTAGAGACCAACTTAACACACAGTTAGCGTGCCATCACAGCTCGTGTTCGTGTACGGTAAAGCTGAAAGTCTTTTTTTATCTCAAAGAGGAATGTTAGGAATCTTGAACAGACCAGCATGCTGCATGACAAGTGGCACAAGTGATGTAAATTGATCTCATTGCTAGTGAGAAACCCTACTAGCTTCACAACACCTTATTACTTACATATTGGTGGGTGCCTGCTAGTGTTCTTCTTCAATCTCAGCAATGTGCCTCAACAATTGCTGAGCATATTTTAGGATTAAACCATTCCAATAAGTAAATTTTTAAGTTCAAAGTAAATTTATTATGTCATTATATGTTACTCTGAGATTAATTTTCTTACAGGCACTCATAGTGAACAGAAAGAAACACAATGAACTATCGCACATGACGGACAGACAAACAGCCAAGTTGCAAATGACATCAAAATGCAAACACAAAAATAAAATAATAAGAATAATAAATAAACAATGAATATCGAGAATACGAGTTGTAGAGTCCATTAAAGTGAGTCCGTAGGTCGTGGAATCAGTTCAGTGTTGGGGTGACTGAAGTTATCCCCACTGGTTCTGACTGTTCCTGAACTTGGTGGTGTGGGTCCTGAGGCTCCTGTACCTTCTTCCTGATGGCAGCAGCAAGAAGAGCGCATGGCCTGAATGGTGGGAATCCCTTATAATGGATTCTGCTTTCCTGTGACAACGCTCCTTATAAATGTACTCAGTGGTGGGAAGGGCTTTACCCGTGATGGACTGGGCTATATCTACTACTTTTTGTAGACTTTCCTGTACAAGGGATTGGTGTTTCCATACCAGGCAATGATCCATCCAATCAATATATTCCCCAATGCACATCTATAAAAGTCTGTCAAAATTTTAGATAACATGCTCAATCTACACAAACTTCTTAAAATCCTGATTGAGAAGTTACAGAACCTGGGCCTCTGTACCTCCCTCTGCAATTGGATCCTCGACTTCCTAACCGGAAGACCACAATCTGTGCGGATTGGTGATAATATCTCCTCCTCGCTGACGATCAATCAAAACTGGTGTACCTCAGGGGTGTGTGCTTAGCCCACTGCTCTACTCTCTCTATACCCATGGCTGTGTGGCTAGGCATAGCTCAAATACATCTATAAATTTGCTGATGATACAACTATTGCTGGTAGAATCTCCGATGGAGACGAGAGGGTGTACAGGAGTGAGATGTGCCAACTAGTGGAGTGGTGTCGCAGCCTTGCACTCAATGTCAGTAAGTTGAAAGCTGATTGTGGGCTCCAGGAAGGGTAAGACGAAGGAACACATACCAACCCTCATAGAGGGATCAGAAGGGGAGAGTGAGCAGTTTCAAGTTCCTGGGTGTCAAAATCTCTGAGGATCTAACCTGGTCCCAACATATCAATGCAGTTATAAAGGAAGGCAAGACAACGACTATACTTCATTAGGAGTTTAAAGAGGTTTGGCATGTCAACAAATACACTCAAAAACTTTGAAAACTGTACTGTGGAGAGCATTCTGACAGGCTGCATCACTGTCTGGTATGGGGGGGGGGTGGCTACTGCACGGGACCGAAAGAAGCTGCAGAGGGTTGTAAATTTAGTTGGCTCCATCTTGGGTACTAACCTACAAAGTACCCAGGACATCTTCAAGGAGCGGTGTCTCAGAAAGGCAGCATCCATTATTAAGGACCTCCAGCACCCAGGGCATGCCCTTTTCTCACTGTTACCATCAGGTAGGAGGTACAGAAGCCTGAAGGCACAAACTCAGCGATTCAGGTACAGCTTCTTCCCCTCTGCCATTGATTCCTAAATGGACATTGAACCCGTGAACACTACTACATTTTTTATATGTATATTATTTCTGTTTTTTGCACAATTTTAATCTATTCCATATACGTATACTGTAATTGATTTACTTACTTATTATTTTATTACTTTTTCTCTTCTTCTATGTTATGTATTGCATTGAACCGCTGCTGCTAAGTTAACAAATTTCATGACACATGCCAGTGATAATAAATCTGATTCTGATTCTCAAAGTAGAGGTGCTGCCCTCTTTGTAATGGCAGTTACATGCTGGACCCAGGTCAGATCTTCTGAAATAACAACACACTGAAGAATTTAAAGTTGCAGTTTCTCGCCACCTCTGATCCCCTGATGAAGATTG
The DNA here is from genome assembly GCF_963921235.1 of Mobula hypostoma. NCBI lineage: Eukaryota > Metazoa > Chordata > Chondrichthyes > Myliobatiformes > Myliobatidae > Mobula > Mobula hypostoma. Next base: position 52,078,832 of record NC_086108.1, on the reverse strand, counting down.
GCTCATGGACTTCCGGTTTCCTCCTCCTGTAGCCAATAATTAGCTCTTTGCTGACATTGAGTGAGAGCTTTTGTTGGGGCACCATTCAGCAAATATGCAATCTCCCTCCTATTTGCTGATTTATCACCACCTTTGATTCAGCCAACAACAGTTGTGTTATCAGCAAATTTAAATATGGCATTGGAACTTTACTTGGCCTCAAGTCCATAATAATATATAGTGAGCAGAGCAGGGGAACAAGCACACAACCTTATGGTGCACCTGTGCTGATGGTGTTTGTAGAGGAGATGTTGTTGCCAATCTGAACTAACTGGGGTCTTCAAGAGAGGAAGTTAAAGATCCAATTGCACAAAGAGGTATTGAGAACTAGGTCTTGGAGCTTATTGATTTGTTTTGAGAGTATGATAGTATTGAATGCTGAGCTGAAGTTGATAAAGAGCATCTTGATATATGCATCTTCACTGTCCAGAGCTGAATGAAGAGCAAGTGAAATGGCATCTGATATTGACCTGTTGTGATGGCCGGCAAATTGGAGCAGATCCAAGTCACTCCTCAGGCAGGAGTGATATGTTGCATCACCAGCACTTCATCGCTGTTGATGTAAGCGCTACTGGAGGACAGTCATTGAGGCATGTTACCATGGTCTTCTTGGGCACTGGTATAATTGAAGTCTACTTGAAGTAGGTGGGAACCTCAGACTGCCGAAGCGAGATGTTAAAGATATCAGTGAACAATCCAGCCGGTTAAATAGCACAGGTTCTCAGTACTTGATCAGGTACTCATCTGGGTCAGATGCTTTCAGTGTGTTCGCCCTCCTGAAGGATGCTTTCACATCGGTCTCACAGACTGAAATCACAGGATCATCTGAGGCTGTGAGCCTTAGTGAAGGTGCCTGCATGTTTTGACAGTCAAATTGGGCATAAAAGGCATTGAGCTCATCTGAGAGTGAAACCTTATTGTCACCTATGTCACTTTGTAGGAGGTGATGGTATTCAAGCCCTGCCACAGCTATTGAGAAGTGATTTCAATTTGGTCTGGAAATGCCATTTCACAAGTGAGATGGCTTTCTGGAGATCGTAGCTGGACCTCCTGTATTCTGCTTAATCGCCAGACCTGAATGCCACTTACCTAGCCTTCAGCAGATTACAGATTTCTTTGTTTATCTGGGATTTCTGGTTGGGGAACACTCTGAATGATTTTGTGGGGGCATACTCATCTATGACTTTCTTTATAAAGTCCATGACAACCGTGGCATAGTTGTGCAGATCCTCTGATGAACCTTTGAACATGGCCTAGTCTACTGACTCAAAGCAGTCCTATAGCCACTCCTCTGTCTCCCACATCCACCTCTTTTTTGTCCTTACCTTTGGAGCCTGTTCTTTAGCCTCTGCGTGTATGCAGGTAGGAGGAGAACAGCTAGATTTCTCAAAATATGGTCTAGGGATCAAATGGTAGGTATTCCTAATTGTAGTACAACTGTAATCAAGTGTGTTGGGACCCCTGGTGCTGCTGGTGATATGTTGATGATAAATGGTATTAGATACGTGGGTTATGACCAAAGAAAAAAACAGCTGGGGTCGCTTAGCACTTTACTGCAAGGGTGTTTATTAGGTATGTCAAAAATCAAAGTTACATAAGAACACAAGAACATAAGAAATAGGAGCAGGAGTCGGCCATTTGGCCCATCGAGCCTGCTCCGCCATTCAATAAGATCATGGTTGATCTGGCTGTGGACACATCTCCACCTACTTGCCTTTTTCCCATAACTCTTAATTCCACTACTATGCAAAAATCTATCCAAGCTTGTCTTAAGTATACTTACTGAGGTAGCCTCCACTGCTTCACTGGGCAGAGAATTCCACAGATTCACCACTCTCTGGGAAAAGCAGTTCCTTCTCATCTCCATCCTAAATCTACTCCCCCGAATTTTGAGGCTATGTCCCCTTTTTCTAGTCTCAATTACCAGTGGAAACAACTTTCCTACCTCTATCTTATCTATCCCTTTCATAATTTTATATGATTCTCCTCTTATTCTTCTGAATTCTAGTGAGTACAGTTCCAGGCGACTCAATCTCTCCTCATAGTCTAACCCCCTCATCTCTGGAATCAACCTGGTGAACCTCCACTACACCGCCTCCAAAGCCAGTATTTCCTTCCTCAAGTAAGGAGACCAGAACTGCATGCCAGTACTCCAGGTGTGGTCTCACCAGTACCCTGTACAGTTACAGCATAACCTCCCTGCTCCTAAATTCAATCCCTCTAGCAATGAAGGCCAACATTCTATTTGCCTTCTTGATAGTCTGCTGCACCTGCACAAGCACTCCCAAGTCTGTCTGCACAGCAGCATGCTGCAATTTTTTACCATTTAAATAATAATCTGCTCTTTAATTTTTCCTTCCAAAGTGGATGACCTCATATTTACCACCATTGTACTCTATCTGCCAGACCCTTGCCCGCTCACTTACCCTATCTATGTCTCTCTGTAGACTCTCTGTATCTTCTGCACAATTTGCTTTTCCACTCAATTCAGTGTCATCAGCAAACTTAGATACACTACACTCGGCCCCCCTCTTCAGATCGTTAATGTATATTGTGAACAGTTGCGGGCCCAGCACCAAAAACAAGTGACAAAAGTTAGTGAAAAGTAAAATGCCAATATTTACAAAATGATATCTACTGGAAAACACAATGATAGCTCTGTGCTTATTCTTGTCCATTATGAATTCCTGGTGTTGTGTCTTTGCAACTGCATATCAATTAAAGAGAGAGAGGGAGGGGGAAGACAGTCCATAGCTAGTGCTAAGGGGAGTCATTGTTCTGAAATAAATAATCCAAACATTACACTTCCTCCCCTTTAGATTAATTTAACATAGAACTGAATATGTACAAAACATTCAATTTCCCTTTCACAAACCATGTTCAAATAATCATGCTTTCACAATAATAGCCCATAACTAACTTTAACTATACTAAGGATTCAGTCTTTTGGGTGGTGGTCTGTTTCTTTCAGGATAGTGCCTCTGGACCAGTGGAGTAGCATCAGGTTTGGCAGGTGTCTTGTCAACAATAACGTTCTCATCGCACCTCTGTACCTGTGGATCAGCTTTGGTAGGTGTCTTGTCTAAGGCAACATTCTCGATTGCTGGTGTCACGTTGCTGTTAGTGACGTGATCATCATTGAGAGGCAAGTCCACTGGCTGTAACGTGTTCATCTTGTTGGATGCAATTGACTCAGGCGTGTTCTTTGGTCGAGCATCCAGTATCTGGTCCACATGGCATTTCCATGTCAGATCCTCAACATCCACTGTGTACATCAGTGGTCCAGTTCTTGTAGGTATCCTACCGGGTGCCGACTTGTCCTCTCAGTAATCATGCACTAGGACTTCCTGTCCAATCTCAAGGTTCCTTGCTGATTCACTTGGCAACTGGCTGAACTGTTTATTCTGCACTTCCCTCCAGAGTTCTGGTTTCAGGAGGTCTATGTGAGATCTCAGATTCCTGCTCATGAACAGCATTGCAGATGTTTGATTTCTTGTCGCATGAGCAGAGTTCTGACACACAAAAAGTAGTTGTCCATCTGGTGCTGTAGAGAATGACCTTCTTGTCCATAGCTTTAATAGACTCCTTGAATGTTTGGATAAATGTCTCAGCTAACCCATTTGTTGCTGGGTGATGAAGAGCTGACTTGAAATGTTTGATGCCATTTTTCTTCATGGTTAGTCTGGACTCCTCTGACGTGTATTGTGGTCCATTGTCATTCACAATTTGTTCAGGCAAGCCATTTCTGGCGAAGATAGTCCTCAGAGTGAAGACAGTCTTTGTTCATGTGATTGACTTCATTGGTATGACATCCAGCCACTTTGAATGAGCATCCACAGCAATCAGAAACATGGAGTCCATGAATAGCCCAGCAAAGTCAATACGTATTCTTTGCCAAGGTGATGACAGGCACTCCCATGGGTGTAATGGTGCCTGTGGGGGTGCCTTTTGAACTTTTTGGCATCCCAACAGCTTTTGGGCAAGTTTTCAATCTGTTTATCTTTTCCTGGCCACCACACGTAGCTCCGTGCGAGACTCTTCATTTTGACTGTACCCACATGTCCTTCGTGCCAATTTTCTAACACTCTGGTGCTCAGTTTAGAGTGAACCACAACACAAGATCCACACATCAGTGTTCTTTGCCATATCGACAGTTGGTCTCATCTTACTGAGAACTATGGAAACATAGGGTTACCATGAACTGACCATCCTTGCATGGTGATTTCGTAGACTTTTGACAATGTTGGGTCACTCATTGTTTCTCTTTGTATTTCTGAATTTGTTACCAGCAATTGGTCCACCAATGCTGTGTGGAACACTTCTGCTGGGTTACAGTCTGAAGACTTCTTCTTCAGTTGGCAACAGTGGAAGACGTGACAAGCAATTAATGTTGTGTTTTTTGGTACCCTTAAAGTCTATGACATAAGAGTGGACTCCTAAGAATAGTGCCCAACGTTGTAACTGGGTAGCAGACATCACCGGAATTCCCTTCCTGGGATTGAAAATGGACACAAGGGGTTGGTAATTTGTCACTAGCGTAAACTTGTGTCCGTAGAGTTAGTGGTGGAACTTCTTTATTCCCCATACTAGACTAGGGTATCTTAGTCAATCTGTGCAGAGATGTGTTCTGCACTCGTCAGAGAACTTGAAGCAAGCGTAATCGGACATTCAGATGCATCTTTCATGGTGGATGACAAAATGGCCCCTATGCCATAAGGGAATGTATCGCACACCAGTCTGATGAGCAGGGATGGGTCATGATAGGTGAGCAGTTCATTGAATGTTATTAGTCTCTTTGTTTCCTTGAATGCTCTTTCACATCTTTCTGAGCATTCCCACTTGGCTCCTGTATGCAGCAGTGCATTCAATGGATGCAGCACTGTAGCAATGTTTGGGAGGAACCAGTGGTAGTAGTTTACAAGGCCCAAGTATGACATGAGTTATGACACATTTTCCAGTTTGGGTGCCTGTAGCACTGCTTCAACCTCTCGTGACTTATGTAAGCCATGCTTGTCAATGACACGTCCACAATATGAAATTTCTCTTTTTTTGTGCACAGATTATACTCACACAGCCTAGTAGGCACTTTACCAAGGTTCTGGAGGTGCTCTTCATCATTCTTGCCAGTGACAATGATGTCATCAAGACAACATTGTGTTTCTGGGCTATCTTGGAGCACTTGGTCCATTGCTCTTTGCTAAATTTCTGGAGCTGATGTAACACCAAAGCTGAGACAATTTTCCTGGAACAGTTCCTTGTGTGCGTTGATTGTGAGTAACTTCCTGCTTAACTCCTCAATCTCCATTTCCAGATCGGCTTGTGACAAGTCAATCTTTGAAAATCTCTCCCTGCCTGCCAAGGATGCAAAAATGTCTTCTATCCCTGGCGGGGAAACTGCATAGTACACAGCACTGGGTTGATGCATGCTTTGAAATCCCCACACATACAAACGGCTCCAGCCTTCTCTTTCTTGATCCCCGGAATAATGGGTGTGGCCCAATTGCTCTACTCAACCTTGGAGAAAATTCCAGATGTCTCCAAGCTCTGAAGTTCAGCATCCATTTTAAGACGTAGTGCATAAGGCAATTGATGTGCTTTATGGAATCTTGATATTGTTGCTTCATTCAATTCAATTCTGGCTTTTATGCCTTTGAGTTTACCAATACACTTATCAAACACTTTCTCATTAGCATTAAGCAGCTGTGACAGTCTCTAGTTCATGCTACCATTTGGGTTGCAGATACCTGTTGATGACACATTGAGAGCTTTGATTGGGTGCCAGTCTAGTTGGATTTTTCTCAACCATTCACATCCGAAAAGTGCTGGCCCTTCACTTTTCAGGAAATAAAACTCTAACTGCTGTGTTTGGCCTCCACATGTCACATTTACTTTCGGTTTGACTTTGGGAGATACTCTTTCGCCTGTGTAAGTCTTTAGCATCACTGGGCTCTTCTCTAATGGTTGTTTTGAAAACTCTGTTGTAGTCAGCCTCTGAAATTATAGACAAAGCTGCCCCTGTGTCCAGTTCCATTTTCAGGTTTACACCAGACACATCCATATGAAATAGCAGAACACTCAACACAATCGCACACTTACAATTAAGTCCAAAGAATAAAAGTAAACTAAACTTTGGTGTCTGACTCTGAATATATGTACCAATGCAGAGAGAAAACAGTGGGTTAATTATGAGAATATATCAGGGAAGACATTGAAGTGCATACACTGACAGCAGAACAAGGAAATGTTTGTATGTGAATGAATGCGCTTGTGCAAGGACTGTGCTTACAGAGTGCTCTCCATCACAATTGGGCAGAGATTTCTTCAAACAAGCCTGATTGAAGCCCCCAACAATGATCTTAAAGACTCTGGGGGTAGGATGTTTCATGTTTGCCAATTATGACACTCAATACCTTGAGTGCTTGCTTAATGTTGGCTTTTGGCGGTATGTAAACTGTGGTGAGGATCCTGGAGAACTCTCTTTGCACGTAGAATAGACAGCATTTGATCATTAGGTGTTTCAGGTCAGGAGAACAAGAGTGTGACAAGACTGCTATGTCTGAGCACCATGAAGAGTTAACCATGAAATGCACACCCACATCTCTTGCCTTTCCCAAAAGTTCTGCATATCGATCCATCCAGTAGTTCGAGAATCCCTCAGGCTGGACCACCATATCCACTGTGTCTTGAGTGAATCACATCCCCGTGAAACACAGAATGCAGCAACCCCTAATAATAATTTATTAATGAACTTTACCTTCACGTCCAACATTTAGTACATATCCTATTTATAAACAAATGGTTGCTTTACTTCAAATCCATTGTTAAAAAATTATAATTCAGTTAGACTGCTTTTTTAAAAATTAATATATTTAAACAGACAGTACGTACAACAAATTTTCAAATATATTCAAGTGGAACAAATGGCAACTATTCCCAAATTATAGGATTGAAATTAAAGCTGCTGAATGTAACCACAAATTATATAATTTGCATACAAATGATGACAACACTGGGATACCTTTACTATCATCCATTTATTATTAAATCAATGTTTAGTTCACAAATCCTGTTCCTAATGTTACTTTCTTCCTCCAAACATTCCTGCATTACACCAGGACAATGTACTTCACATATGTATCATATCTATCTGCCAGTTTCATGCTCTATTTTGTTGACATGCTGCATACTAGCGTTAAGAATTAAATCATCCTTGGTAAATGTGACAATGCGTTACATGGGAGAATCTAGACCTAGAGAGTCACCCATTTAAAATAAAGATGAAGCAATATATTTTTTCTCCTCAGAACACGCTTAGTATCTTCTTTCTCAAAGGGCAATAGAAGCAGAGTCCTTGAATATTTTAAGACAGAAGTAGGTAGATTACTGATAAGCAGTGGTTAAGGTTTACCAGAACAGGCCGGAATATTATAATCAGATCAACCACAATTCTTCAAATGCAGTACAGGCTTAAAGGGCTGAAGACCCTATTCATAATCCCAATTCATATGCTCATTGAACACATCTTCTGGTAATACTACTGATATGTGCACGGAGATATTGTTGAGTCTGACCTATTAAAGAGATAAATTAATATTTACAAAGATACAGTTGATAACAGGATGCTTCAATGATTTAGTTATTCCTTACATACAACAATCTATATATAAAAGCCAGCAGAGTGCAAATAGCAAGGTGTTGTAGCAACTGGTGTAGGGCAGCACCTCAGCTTTGAGAAACAGGAACAGGTCTTTGCTATTTAGTCTGTAAAAGGAAGTGGAGAAAATCATAAGACCATAAGACATAGGAGCAGAATTAGGCCATCTGGCCCATCAAGTCTGCTCCACCATTCAATCATGGTTGATCTTTTTTTTCCTCTCCTCCTCAACCCCAGTTCCCGTCTGAAAAGAGGATGCTGTCCAAGTTGCATGCCATCTTGGACAATGTCTCCCATCCACTACATAATGTGGGCACAGGAGTACATTCAGCCAGAGACTCATTCCACCGAGATGCAACACAGAGCGTCATAGGAAGTCATTCCTGTCTGTGGCCATCAAACTTTACAACTCCTCCCTTGGAGGGTCAGACACCCTGAGCCAATAGGCTGGTCCTAGACTTATTTCCTGGCATAATTTACATATTACTATTTAACTATTTATGGTTTTATTACTATTTATTATTTATGGTGCAACTGTAACGAAAACCAATTTCCCCCAGGATCAATAAAGTATGACTATGACTATGAAATTCACCACCCTTTGGCTAAAGAAATTTCTCTGTTTTGAAAGGACGCCCCTCTATCCTGAGGCACTGCCCTCTTGTCCTAGACTTTCCCACCATGGAAAACATCCTTTCCACATCTACTCTGTCTAGGCCTTTTAACATTTGAAAAGTTTCAATGAGATCCCCCCTCATCCTTCTGAATTCCAGTGAGTACAGACCCAGATTCATCAAACGTTCCTTGCATGATAACCCTTTCATTCCTGGAATCATCTTTGTGAACCTTCTCTGGACCTTTAACAATGCCAGCACATCTTTTCTAAGATGAGGGGCCCAAAACTGTTCACAATACTCAAGGTGAGGCCTCACCAGTGCCTTATAGAGTCTCAGCATCACATCCTTGCTCTTGTATTCTAGGATCTCTTGAAATGAATGCTAACATGGCATTTGCCTTCCTCATCACAGACTCAACCTGCAAGTTAACCTTCAGGGTGTTCTGCACAAGCACTCCCAAGTCCCTCTGAATCTCAGATTCCTGGATTTTCTCCCCGTTTAGAAAATAGTCCACACATTTATTTCTCCTACCAAAGTGCATAACCATGCATTTTCCAACACTGTATTTAATTTGCCACTTTCTTGCCCATTCTCCTAATCTGTCTAAGTCCTTCTGCATCCTACCTGTTTTGTCAACACTACCTGCCCCTCCACCAATCTTCGTATCATCTGCAAACTTGGCAACAAAGCCACCTATTCCATCATCTAAAACATTTATATACAGCATAAAAAGAAACGGTCCCAACACCGACCCCTGCGGAACACCACTAGTCACTGGCAGCCAACCAGAAAAGAATCCTTTTACTCCCACTTGCTGCCTCCTACCAATCAGCCAATGCTCTAACTTTCCTGTAATACCATGAGCTCTTAACTTGGTAAGCAGCCTCATGTGTGGCACCTTGTCAAAGGTCTTATGAAAATCCAAATATACAACATTCACTGCATCCCTTTAGCTATCCTTCTTGTAATCCCTTCAAAGAATTTCAACAGGTTTGTCAGGTAGGATGTTCCCTGAAGAAAACCATGCTGACTTTGTACTATCTTGTCCTGTGTCACCAAGTACTCCATCACCACATCCTTAACAATTGACTCTAACATCTTCCCAACCACCGTGGTCAGGCTAACTGGTCTATAATTTCCTTTCTGCTGCCTTCCTTCTTTCTTAAAGAGTGGAGTGACATTTGCAATTTTCCAGTCCTCTGGCACTACGCCAGAGTCCAATGATTTTTGAAAGATCATTTCTAATGCCACCAAAATCTCTAACAGTACTGTACCTCTTTTAGAACCATAGGATGCAGTTCATCTGGTCCGGGTAACTTATGCACCTTTAGGTCTTTCAGCTTTTTGAGCAACTTGTAACAGTATCTGCACCCACTTCTCTTCCTTCACACACTACAACATCAGGCATACTGCACAGTCAAGACTGATGCAAAATACTCATTCATTTCATCAGCCATCTCCTTGTCCCCATTATTATTTCTGCTGCCTCATTTTCTACCGACCTATATCCACTCTCATTTCTCTTTTATTTTTAACGTACTTGAAAAAATGTTTACTATCCACTTTGATATTATTTGCTAGCTTGCTTTCGTATTTCATCTTTTCCCTTCTACTGGTGTTTTTAGTTGCTGTCTGTAGGTGTTTAAAAACTTCCTAATCCTCTATCTTTCCACTAATTTTTGCTTTGTCATATGCCCTTTCTTTCACTGTTACAATGCCTTTGACTTCCCTTGTCAGCCATGGTTGTACTATTCTATCATTTGATTATTTCTTTATTTTTGGAATACATGAGTCCTGCTCCTTCCTCATTTTTCCCAGAAATACATGTCATTGCTGCTCTGCTCACATCCCTGCCAGCAGCTCCTTCCAATTTAGTTTGGCCAACTCTTCTCTCATACCACTATACTCTCCCTTACTCCAATGAAATACTGCTACATCAGACTTTACTTTCTCTCTATCAAATTTCAAGTTGAACTCAATCATATCGTGATCATTGTCTCCTAAGGGTTCTTTTACCTTAAGCTCCCTAATCACCTCCAGTTCATTACATAGCACCCAATCCAGTATAGCTGATCCCCCAGTTGGCTCAACAACAAACTGCTCTAAAAAGCTATCTCTTAGACATTCAACAAACTCACTCTCTTGAGATCCATTACCAACCTGATTTTCCTAATTGATCTGCATGTTAAATTCTCCCATGACTACCATAACATTGCCCTTTTGACTCATCTTTTCTATTTCCTGTTGTAACCTGTGGTCCACATCCCAGCCACTGGGAGGCCTGTACATAAGTGCCACCAACGTCCTTTTACCCTTGCAGTTTCTTAACTCAACCATCAAGGATTTAACATCTTCCGATCCTATGTCACATCTTTCTACTGATTTGACGCCATTCTTTACTAGTCAAGCCACACCACCCCCTCTGCCTACCTTCCTATCCCACCGATATAATGTGTAACCTTGGACATTCAGCTCCCAACTACAACCATCCTTCAGCCATGATTCAGTGATGGCCACAACATCATTCCTGGCAATCTGTTATATTGCAACAAGATCATCCACCTTATTTCTTATAATACGTGCATTTAGATGCAACACCTTGAGTACTGTATTTGATATCATTTCTGATTCTGCGTCCCTAATGATTTGATACTCACCCTGTTGGCTGCAACTAAGTCCCATCACTTGCCTGCCTTTCCTGACAGTCCGACTGCATGCTATCTTTACTTTTTTACCATCTATCCTATCCTGAGTCCTTGGAGACTCCAATATGCCTAGTTATTGGCGAGTCATTTCTTTAGGGTACTTAGTCTCTGAAATATATTTAGGAATCCATAAATTATATAACCGGTCAAGCTAATCTTCTGGCAATGGTTAAATCACTAGATTTTGGTGGAGGGAACTCTGATAAAGTTAATGCTACTGAGTATAGAAGGTATGTGTTTCTCAATTGGGCAGTGCCCGAGCAGGCTCGTTAGGGGTCTCTCAGCCCACCGCACAGTACGACCGTATTTATTCGATTTTTGACGTGAGATAGGGGAGGCCGTTGATAATTGGTGAGCACTGTATTATATGTAAGGGAGGACGGTAGGCTAATGAGGAGCATGGTGCGTTTTCCGAACATCATTTTTATATTTTATTAACCCCTGCATTCTATGTACAAGTCTGATGGATCAATGCGGCAATCTTTGAATTACAACCTTTAGAGTCACTTCACTGCACTCATGCAATAATAGACACAAAAAAGTTCGTCTTTATAATGAAAGCTACTTATCAGTGAGTTTTACATGGACTGGTGATCTAATTTGTCCTATTCCATTGTGCCTAGTCTATGGCAAACAATTGCAGCAATGGCTCCAGAAAAATTGAAAAGATGCTTACTACAAGTCACAGCCATATGATGCATAAAAGTGCTGATTATTTTAAATGGGTATTGGAATCTCAAAACAAACACATTAAAGCTTTTGTTAATAAAGTCACAGTCAGTAAAAAAACTACAGGAGGTTATTTAGTAGCAGAACTTGTTACCCAGAAAAGGAAAGGTCACACAGTTGGTGAGAACCTAATAATGTCAGCATGTAAAATTGTATTGGGTAAAATGCTAAGACAAGATGCAGCATGAGAAATTGAAAAGGTTTCACGCTCAGTGATGATGATGGCTGGTTCTTTGCTTATGAAGATCAGGAGGGAAGAAGAGTCTTCATGAGCGACGGCACGATCGTTGGTGACTGTAGAGGCCAATTCTGGATCTGTAGACTCTGGAGCAATAGGGACACAGGAGCAGCTGGGATGCGGACAATTGAGTAGTAGGATCCTTCCTGTGTCTCCTCTTCTCTTCAGTAGTCGCTCTCCTGGATCCCTCAAAATTCTTGGCTGCACCGTGGATCAGCATTCTCCAGCAGTCTCTGTCACAAGCCAACTGCTGTCACTCGTCGACCTTGATATTTGCCTGAGAGAGCCGCTGCTTAAGTTGGTCTTTGTATCTCTTACACGGGGCATCATGATCTCTCTTGCCCTGAGAGAGTTCTCCGTAAAGTACTGCTTTCGATAACCTGGAGTTGTCCATGTGAGACACGTGGCTTGGCCAACAGAGCTGCCTGAGCAGCAAAGTGGCTTCAACGCTTGGAAGCTGAGCCTTCTCCAGGACTTGCTGTTGGAGACACAATCCTGCCAGCTGATTCCCATGAAGGAGTGGGCGCAGTGCTGATGGAAGCATCTGAATAATCAGATTTGCTTGTGGTACAAGACCCAGGCTTCAAAGCCATATCGCAGTGATGTGGTGACAGCAGCTCTGTACACCTGGATTTTTGTGGACAGACGCAGCTGATGGTTCTTCCACACACGTTTCTGGGGGGTGGGGTTGAGGGCACTGCTAGCTCTGGCGGGTCTATTGTCAACATCCCTTACCACCATAGCATCGTTACAGATTATGCTGCCCAGATAGGTGAACTGCTCAACTGTGGTGAGAGGTTGGTCACTAATGGTGAACCAAGGTGGGTTGTAAGTGCCATGAGGGGGCTTCTGATGGAGGATCATTGTTTTCTTTAGACTGACCATTAACCCGAGAGCCCAACAGCCTCGGTGAACTGAGTGACTGCAGCCTGTATAGTGTCCTCTATGTGTGTGAGAAGGTCACAGTTGTGGGCTCGTGCACAGTTCTTGTTCAGGTAAGATGGCGGCCACTCTCAAACAGTATGATAAGTCAACATATTGATGACATGTTACATGATGCTGAAGAGGTTTTGTGTGATAAAACTGAAAAACAACAACTTCTCTATCGAGGTTGATGTGTCAACAGATTTCACCGATAAATATCATGTTGTAGCATTTGTAAGATTTGTAAATGATGGTGAAATTCAAGAAGACTTTTTCTGTTGCAAAGGGCTGCCCAAGACAAGCAAAGGCCAAGATATATTTAATGTTTTGTCTTCATATCTGGAAACAAAAGGCCTGTCTTGGAGGAACTGTGTTGACATCTGTACTGATGGTGCCTCATCAATGGTTGGCTCCATGAGAGGTTCTGTTTCTCTTGTAAAAAAAAAAGAAAATCCTGATGTTGTCACAACACACTGCTTTCTTCACAGAGAGGTGCTGATGCCAAAAACTCTTGGAGCTGAAATGAAAAAAGTTCTGGATGATGCTACAAAAATTGTTAACTTTATTAAACAAAGACCAGTTCACTAGAAAACATTTAAAAGATTGTGAAAACCTGGACAAAGAGCACACCAGTCTCCTGATACATTCAGAAATCCAGTAGCTTTGCAGAGTTTTCAACAGGGTGTTTGAGCTGAAGGGTGAATTGCAGGAATACTTTCAAGAAAGTTGTAGGCCAGAGTTTGTTGAGTGCTTTGAAGATGAAGCATGACTGCAGAAACTAGTCTACTACAGACATTAGTCTACTAGTCTACTAGACATTTTTCATCATATAAACCAGTTGAACACGTCCCTGCAAGGCCTTGGAGAAAATGTTCTGACTTCAAGTGACAAAATTCTTGGATTTAAAAAGAAACTGAATCTTTAGAAAAATCATGTTGCAAAAGGAAATCTTAAAATGATTCTACTACTGCTTGTGCTTGAGAGTGAGGAAGGGTCAGAAAATCTCGAGTCTTATTGAAAACCACCTTGAAGAACTGCAGAACAAAATTGAACAGCATTTTTCCTCCCTTTCAACATAAGTGTATAACTGGGTGAAGAACCCTTTCTCTGAATCTACTGCTCAGCCTGAGAATTTGACTTTGAGAGAAGAGGAAAAACTTAGTGAGCTGCTCTCTGATCATGCAATAAAGATAAGATTTACTGACTTGCCCCTGGACACATTCTAGATTTCTGTGAAAGACGAGTATCCTGCCATTCGTAGGAAAGCAATGAACATTTTGCTGCAGTTTTCAACTTCTTACATGTCTGAGCAAGCTTTTTCTTGTTTAACAAGTATCAAGGGGAAGGATAGAAACCAACCCATTTCAATTGAAGGTGAAATCTGTGAGTGATTATCTCAAGTTTGACCCAGAATTGAGTACTTGTGCTGCAAAAAACAGTGGCTTCACATGTTAAGCCTATATTTGAGCCTGATCATGTCACTTAGTAAGAAAATGCTTTTTCAAAGTCTTATATAAAATTGTAGCTTAGGCTATATTTCTATTCATATTGCTTTGGCTCACAGTTTTTAGTGACTCTACTATTCAACATTGTCAATAAATTTTCATGTTGTAAATAGCATTAATTAAAATCAATGTACAACCTTTATTTAAATTAAATCTTCTGAGCCTACCTTTAGAAAAATTAAATCCTATTTTGGCTTAAGGCAGTTACTTAACAGATATTTATTATGTTTACTGTATGGCTTTTTAAAATTTATGAAAGGGAAAGAAAGAGATGAATTTCAAAAAAGGTAAGCTAAGCTTAACTACCTTTTTTCAAGAAAGGTTGGCTAAAAACTCATTCTCTACTCAAAAGAACAATTGACAATTATTTTTGAATTACTATACCCATAACATACTAATCACGTTAACGTGCCCTGGGCTGTAGATATAATAATTTTTACACAGGGGTTCCCTGAGTCCTGAAAATAATTTCAAAGGATTTCTTCTAGGGCAAAAAGGTTGAGAAATGCTGGTTTAGACTCTGTTGGTGGTCAGAGTTATTGTCCGACAGTTACATATTTTCACGTGGATCTTGCGCATTAGGACCCTGAAGAGCTCATGCAGAGATGAACTGAGTGAGATGACTGGCTTCCAAGACGACATCAAATCCTTCTGCACAAGGAAAGGACTTGTAGGTAGTTTTCTGATCCCCAATGACTTTAGTTTTTAAAAATTTAAACAAAGTATACCTGTTGGAAAGGTTTAAGTTTTCTATCTTGTCCATAACATTCTATCAGTCTTCTGCCTCCAACTTCTACTTCTGTGATGTGCTATAACTACATTGACAAGAGACTGAAGCTCAAGATCCTACTCACTAGATCAAAACAAAATACCACCCGAAGAGCCTAAAATACAATTCACCAGGACATGGGCCAGCTGTAAAATACTCCATTTAATACCCCAGAGATACTTAAGCATACTATTTGTACCTGTTGTCAGCCAGTACCATTTTTATTCACACACCAAAGTGGTGTTTCAAAAATTGGCAGGTTCTCCATGAGTTAAGTCACTCTGCTGCTGGAGAATCCCTGTGGGAATTCTCGGCAGATATAATATATATCACTTTTTAATACAGTACAAAAACATCTCATTACCCGGGTTTATCCAAGTATTTGTAATGCAATCCAAACATGGAAATACCATTGTGATTACATAATAGAAGAAATTAGAGGAGTATGTCATCTGGTCCTTGGAGCCTGCCCCACCATCCATCAAGATCATGGGTGATCTTCTTCATCAGTTCCATTTTCCAGCACTGTTGTTATATCCCTTGATATCCAGAAATCTGTCAATCTCTGCTTGGAAGGACTTCAACAACTGAATCTCTAAAGCCCTCCAGGACAAAGAATTCCAAAAGTTCAATGTGCAGAGTAAAGAAATTTTTCTTCAACTTACTCCTGACCAGGCTACCTTTCATTGTCGAATGGTGCTCCTTATATTAGATTCCACCAGCTAGGGCAACATCTGCCTTGTATCTAACCTATCAAACCTTTTTAATAATTTTCTAAAGTTTTGCTGAAATCTCCTTTCATTCTTCTACACACTGGGGAATGCAGTTCTAGTCTAGCCCGTGAAAATCAAAAAAACTGCAGACGCTGAGCATCTGAAAGAAAAATTAAAAAAATGTGGTAATCACTCAACAGGCCAGGCAGCACCTGTGGAAAGAGAAATAGTTAATATTTTAGGTCACAGACCCTATGTCAGAACTCAGCAGATTTTTTTTCTGCAGAAGCTGTCTGACTCAAATTCTCTCTGGAACTAGTCTGGTAAATCTTTACTTTAACTATGGTAAATAAATCCTTTCTAAGATATGTTTTTACTATAGTGTGAGTGCTATTCTCAGTGATCCAGATAAAATCTTACTATGGATCAAAACAATTGCAATAATTCCTCCTGTAACCAACCCCTTTCATAAAAGGTTGGCATGTCATTTCCTTCCCAAGTGTAAGTTGATCTTCATTAATTTGTATACAAGCACATCTACATCTAGTTTTGAATATTAATTCTTGTGATTCTTCCACTATTTAAAAAAAACTCGTACCTTTTCTGAGCTGTGATTCAAAATTAATAACATTACATCTTCCATATAATAAGTGTTCTTACACATATGTTCATCTTGCCATATCCCCTTAAAACCTTTTTATATCCCCCCTGTATAGAGTTCCAAAGTTTAGCATTGTCAGCAAATTAGGAAACTATTACGTTTGTTCTCAGCTACACAATCATTGATATTTGTCAAACACCACATGGGTGAGAAAGCAGAAAGGAGGTGACACTGTAGAAATGAATCCTGAAAGAAGACAAGCTAAGCTAAATTGTCTTACTGTGCTTTCCCCATACTATGGTTCTTATATCAAAGACTTTTCCTCTAACTACAAATTCTATAACCACTTTAGACAATTGCTATTCTACAAAAAGAGTATTATGTATTGTATAGCAAAACAAAGAATGGAGAAAAGAGTAATTAGATCTGAAGGTGAATTGTGAAAGATCAATACAGGAAGTATGAGCTGGATTTTGCTGTTCTTTAGCTGTGGGTTCCATGCAGAACCTGTTGCTTGCCGCAATGTATGGGTCAGGTTATTCCTGCTTTCCAGGTCCACGAATTGTGACACAGATGTCAGGAACAGAAGAGATTCCACAGATGCTGAAAAACCAGAGCAACACACAAAATGTTGAAGGAACTCAGCAGGTCAGGCAGCAACTGGGCATCAGAATCTGGTGCAACAATATCTTGAGCTGAGGGAGTTGATGCACTTTGCTTCATGCCAGGGGAAGCTGATGCATTAGGACAATCCCATCCATTTGAATGGGGTTACTGATCTTGATTGAAAAGGCTCATGCAGGTAAGCGGTTTTGTTATTATTTTGATCTTAATGTTTTCAATTATCCTTAGCACTTTAACATATTTAATTGAATTATAACTTTGAAATTATATGTTTTAAATAACATATACATTTACATAAAAGATGTAAAACAATAACATATTGTGGCGAGCATTTGGTCCATAATGACAGACGAGGAAGCTCTTTAACTCAACTCAAATTTTATTGTGATAGACACAAACAAATCAGGCATCATGACCCGGTGAGTGAACCCGACCAGTCTCACACCAACGGGGGGAGGTGACCATCACACACCCTGGTTACAGTTAGGGTGACCCACAAATACACAAGCAAATAACTGTATAACCCAAGCTAAAATGTAACAATAAATGAACTGGAACTTCCCACAATAATCCCACAAAAGCATTTTAACACAAGGACAGTGAACAGCGCTGGTCATTAGAAATGCAGGGGCAGGCTGACAACTACACCCCCACCCAGAACGTCACAACATACATAAAACACACACACACACACACACACACACACACACACACACACACAGAGTGTGTACTATATATATAAGTAGAAATTCTTCCTAGAAATGCAATGCTCTTTTGCCTAGATCTGTCTGAACATTCTCTTAGAAATGGTATGAAAGGAAAAAACAGACCGTCATGAAGAGAATTAATACAAAGAAAGCAGAAAAGTTAATTAAATAACTTAAATTTATTTCCATCTGCTAATTATATTCCAAAAAGGTTGAAAAAGGATCTAGTGTTTTCTCGGTGTATATGACGAAAAACTCTTCTTGGGCTTCCAGCCGTACAGGCATTGATTTTAACCGACATTTCATTAACAAACTCTGCTATCTTCATCAGGGATGATGTCTAGGCATGTCTATTCTGGTGGTATGTATACCTTGTTTACAATCAAATTCCAGTTCTTACTTAGAGTGAGACTGTCATCTTTGTTAAAATTCTTTTTCTCTAGTTTTATTTCACTGGCTTTCTTCACCAGGCAGTCCAAAAAGCCATTGGCACAGCACAGGGTATATCAGCACAGTGGAAACCCACACAAAGGAGCACAGGAGATGTATCCATTTGGGTTACCCAGAGAAATCAATGGTAGCAGAACACTGCATTCGCAATGGCCATAGGATTGATTTCAATGCGCCAAAGCTACTGTGTTGTGCCAATGGCTTTTGGGACCACCTGGTGAAGGAAGCCATTGAAATATTAATAGAGGAAAAGAATTTTATCAAAGACTAAGAACCCGCTCTAAGTAAGAACTGGAATTCAATTGTAAACAAGGTGGGACAGCAGAAACCTGATTAGATGAGGACTAGCCAATCAGGAGGGACGGACAGTGGGGGTATACATATCACCAGACTAGACATGCCTAGGCATCATCCCTGATGAAAATGGCTGAGTTTGTCATTGAAACATCAGCTTAAAACTGAGACCTGAACCTGCTGGAAGCCTGAGAAGAGTTTATTCCTCATACACTGGTTCATCTCAGATACAGCGTTAACAGTAGCACTTCATAACTAATCACTGGAAGAGAAAAGCAATCTAATAAAATTTCTTTGTATTTCTTTCTTTTGTGTATCATCTACATGGAATATTATTATGACAATTGGACAATGTTGAAAATTATAGACCTGCCCCTATCTGGAGCAATGCACAAGATGATGGACAAACTCAGCAGATCAGGCAACATCTATGGAGGAAAATGGACACATAATCTGTCTGTCTGTCCAGGTACCATATCCGATGCGGACTTTGGTGACCATGGTTTTCCATATAGATCTATCCCTCATTCTTGGGATGACTTCCATTTCCTCCATGTGTAGCCACCTGGCCAGGCTTTTGATGTACATAAGCCGAGGTCTTCCTCTAGGCTTGCTCCCCTCGATCTTTCCAGAAAGATGAATTTTTCTAGTTCATCTTTCTGCATGATGTGTCCTAGGAATCTGAGTTGGCTTTCTCACATAATATTTCAGGAAAATTGCTAGTATAGAAATGGGGGGGGGGGGGGAGAGATGGAGCAAGGCTGTCAGGTGACAGGTGAATCCATGTGAGAGGGGGATGATAGACATCTGGGGGAGGGGAGAGTGAGAATGTAAAAAGCTGAGAGGTGATAGGTGGAAATGATAAACGGCTGAAGAAGATGGAATTTATTGAAGACAACAGTGGACAATGGAATGAAGGGAAGGAGATGAGAAGAACTGGAAGAAGTAACGTGTGGGTGATGGGCATATGGAGAGGATAGGAAGGGGAAAGGGTTGACAGTGCTAGTGCCAGTGGGATAGGGAAAAACAAAGGGGACAGATGGCAGTGGTTATCAATTTAGAGAAATTGATGTTCATGCCATTAGACTCTAGACTTCCCAGGTGGAATGTGAAGGGCTGCTCTTATAATATGCAGCTAGCCTCAACCTGGCAGTAGAGGATGCCATGGATAGATAGTGTCAGTGTGAGAATGGGAAGTGAAATTAAAATGGGTAGCTACTGGGAGATCTTGGTCATTGTGGAAGATAGAGCAAAGCTGTTCCATGACCAATCTGCATTGGGTCTCACTCACGTAGAGGTGGTCATACTGGAAGCATTGGATGTAATAAATAGCCACCCATTTTAATTCCACTTACCACTACCACATTGACACAGTCTGTCCAGGGCCTCCTTTATTGCCAAGTTGATGCTAGAATGCATGTGAAGGACTGTTTATGGCCCAGAATGGTAGTAAGGGAAGACACGTAGAGGCTGGAGTGACACTTAGTATGGTTGCAGGGATAAGAGCCTAGAGGTAGATTAGTGGGAAGAGACAAATGGACAAGGGAGTCATGAAGAGAGTGATTCCTGCAGAAGCTGAGCAGAGAGAAGATGCACCTAGTGATGGCATCCTGTTGGAGATGGAGGAAGTTGTAGAGAGAACATAAATAGAGAGCATAAAGTCATAAAATCTGATGCTACTGGGCATGATCTAGTCTTCACAATTTGACTACATTTATAATGAGAAAGTTAAAAAAAAAAACTCCAGCAGTATAAATGGCAATTAAACTGTGGAGCAGTACTTTCCACTTTAATTTCAAACTGAATATTTGGTAAGTTAAGTTGACAAATGCTGACTGTGGAAAATGGAACATAATAGTCAAAACTATTATTAATAAACATGCATTCTTTAAATATAATGCAAATACTTCTTCAAAGTCTCCATTAACTGAAGCTTTAAAAAGAACCATTTTCATTTTAATTCTACAAAAGGCACAAGGATTGATATCAAAAACATAAGAAAGTCTGCAGATGCTGGAAATCCAAAGCAACACACACAAAATGCTGGAGGAACTCCGCAGGTGAGGCAGCACCTATGGAAATGAATAAACATTTGATGTTTCAGGCTGAGACCCTTCTTCAGAATTGAAAAGGAAGGAGAACGATGCCAGCTTACTGGTAGTTTAGATGGCAAGAAATACAACTAAAACATTACTAATAACCCCTTTTCTGAAGTAAATTGTGGTCAACTATCACTGCAAACAATGAAAAAGCAAGTGGAGTGAAGATGATTTGAAGGATGCATCATGTGGGTGCATCACAAAGCCGAGGGCAATGTGCTCAAGATGGAGTCACAGACAGAGTTTGTATGATTGTTGCTGTGGAAGTGACTGATTTGGAGAGGCGACGATGCGGAAGAGTTTCAATGCTCATCCACCTAATCCAGGGTTGGGTAGGTTTCACTTGTTCTCCTGTGATGTTCATCCCTCTCTCTTGCGGCTATCATCTCCGTGAGATTTTGACCCACTAGTATGATGAACTGAGATGGCTACTATGAATAGGCTTGGGCCTACTCTGGCTGCTCCAGGGAGAGCACCTAAGAACTCAATCTGGTTCTGAATGCTGTTGTTTGCTTCTATTGTTCGCATGATGTGTGTGTGTTTTTTTCCTCTTTTATTGTTTTCTTATTAATTGGGTTTTTCGGGTTTCTTACTTTATGGCTGCCTGCAAGTAAACAAATCTTAAGGTGTATAATTTGTACAATCTTTGATAATAAATGTACTTGAATCTTCAATCTAGTTATGCACCAAAAGGAAAATGTGTGCAGAAATTGGTCCCTGCAGATCACTCTCTCTGCTGCAGACGCAGTGGAATTTCCAAAGCTATTGCAACGTGATACTGATCCCATCATTTGATCCAGTGGTGGTAGTACAGTGAACATGAGCCAAGAGGCATATTCTTAAATTAGCTTGCGTGATAATTAGAGACAGAGACTCAATGGTCAGCACTTGTTCCATCATTCTTTCCAACAAAAGTATATAACTCTTCCTGTTCAAAAGTAAACAGATTTATTTCTGAATACTTTTGGTGCTTTTTATATCAATGGGCCAAGGCCAAAGGTTTGCTCTGTTAACTCATTAAATTTTTGTTAAATCACTATACTGTGATATGGGGATAACCTTTTTGCCACTTTTTAAAAGCAGGTTGCATGTTGGAAATTTAGGTGTGGAGAATGACAAATGCAATTAATGACCTCTAAGTTTTCCCTCAAAAGTAAAGTAGAAAAAAAATGTGCAATATAAGTGGTTTATCACAGGCTGTAAGTTGTGCATGTTGACCCCTTGTGATTCAAGTCTAAATGCATGCTCCTGACTCATTAATCTCTGCACTGGTTTAGCTGTCATTAAGTTTACCGCATCATATCTCATTGGTTCTTTTCCCTAAATCCTCAGTGACTGGAAATCACGACTCATTTTTCCTTTGACCTCAGGGCAGGCAAGCTCCATTCTTAACCCACGCACATTTCTATTCCTTCTACAAAACAGAGCAGGAGCTGTCAAAAAATTAATCATGGTGACTCTTGGACCTTCAGACAATACGTGCAAAGCAACCAACATATTGAAAAGTCAAATATCAGCTTTTGTTCTTCCTGTCAAGCTTTTCTCATTTTGCCCACGTGATACTCATTGCTGATCACCATGGCTGAAAGAGTGTTCTGGTTCATGGTAGTCATTGTTAATCAACAAGTTGAAGTCCACTCCCTGCTGAACACAAATCAGTAATAAAATACTTGCACAATATACCAGTGAGGTCACTGGCTCACTAGAACCTGATCTTAAACTTCAGCAAGGCTGAAAGCAGCTGGAGCTAGTCCAGACCCCAAATAACCATGTGAAGACAATTGTGAACATCAGCAAGTTTAATGGCAGAGGAATTTGGAACACAAGTTAATATAATTTTGTGTTATTCAATCTTGTTTCATCAACCCCAACCTTGCACTTCCCAGCAAGTTCTCAGATAATCTGTCAGCCAACTCTTGGATCTTAAAATCTGGCCTGTCTTGAAGCTCATCCACGGGGCAATGCTGCTGCAGGAAGCCAACTGCCAGTTGATTGACAAGGCCCCTTGCAATGCAGACCCTTCCAATCACTAGCAGAACTCACCCTGCAGAATTGGTTTGAGAACCAAATCTCCCCAAACTTATTGACTATCATAGCTATCAAGAAGATTGAACATCTGTATTGAATTCGAGCATGCCTGATACAAGGCATAAAAAGATCAGATGCTGTAAAGCTATCATGGATGCCAAGGGGCAATACAAGACCAAAATTAAGTCTCAGACCAGCCGCCAGTTGCAACAGGGCTAATGTGCTGTAACAGGCTGCAAAGAGAATTTGGGCAGTGTCACTAACAATAGTGCATTCCTTCCCAATGAGTTTGTCTCGTTCTAAGCACATTTTGAACTTGAGAATGGAGCATTAAACTGTACAGGCTTTTCGCCTTGCAATGTTGTCCTAACCTTTTAACCTACTCCAAGTCAAGCTCTTTCCTCTCACGTGGCTCTCGGTTTTTCTTTCATCCACGTGCCAATCTAAGAATCACTTAAATGTCCTGAACATATCAACATCTATATTACCCTCTGCAGTGCATTCCATGCACTTGCCACTCTCTGTGTAAAACACCTACCTCTGATATACACCTTACAGTATCCTCCAATCACCTTAAAATTATGCCCTCCTGTATAAGCCATTGCCAGGAATGCCACCACCCACACTTACGCACCTGAACCCACGGTCACCATTGTGGATGTAAGAGCAGTCTTCCAGAAAGTATCAACCTTATATCAGTAAATGATGGCATACAAGCCTTATCTAAATCAATTGGTCTACACAGGTCCATTCTCAGTGCAGGCTAGTGTCAAGCAAGGCAATGTGATGATTCCAACACTGTTCAATCATTCTTACTATAATCCTACATTTCACCTTGGCTGAGTTTCCTGCTGGAGTGCAGTAATTCACAGGGAAAACAGAAAAAAGTTAAACATCGATTCAGTACAGTAGTGTTCATGGCAGCCAGAAGAAACACTGAATGTGCTGGGGAGTCAGAAAGGTAATGCATGGACTCAGTCGTTTGACTTGTATCTGGACAAATGCAAATATCCTGAAAGGCAAACTTTATCATTGAGCTTTAGGGAACGTTGGAAAAATGCAGTGAATTAGAGAAGAGAAAGGTGAGATTGTTGCTAGCGATTGGGACTAAGGCGCAATTTCATGTGCAAGAAGGGAACAAGCCCACGTAGATTGTCATGACAGGGTATCTCCAAGATAAAGCAAACCTATAACATTACAACAGCTGGCCATTCCCACTTCTGTAACATCAGCCTCCACTGCCCCTGCCTTTTTCTAACTGTTCACTTCTCATGCATGTCCTTGTTTCCTCATTATGCTAATGAACTCTAGGCCGCCAACCTCTCTAATAGCCTTTGCCAACCTTGTCCAAATTAATGTTTAGTCCTCCTCATCCATTGCTCCAAAATTATTGTTCTACAGTGGATTGTAGTTAATTAATGCTACAAATTTAAAATTTCCATATTTTCAATACCTCTGTGGTCTCATATATCACTATTCTCTACATCTAGGATTTCCATAACCACTCTCCCCCAAAAAAAATCTTTAAAAAAAAATCTGTCATCTTGTACATATATGGGTGGAAGAAGAGGCCAGGAAGCATCAATAGAAGTTTAGAGGAGTTAACATCTTTAGGAAAGGCAATTAGAAAACTTCCAGTGAAAGGGGAATTAAAATATCTGAATATCTGAAATTTACGCTAACTTAACACTGCATTAAGTAGAAATAAGCCACTTGGCCTTTGCAAGGTGACAAGATTTAGACAACTTTGTGGTAGAGAATTTTGATGGAACCACAGCAATGTAGGACATCATGTTTTATTCCAACAAATCAAACTTATCAGAGAAAAGTAGAGGAAAGTTTTCTACACTACCATCTGTAACACCACACAGAATGCGTTAGAAAAGTTCATGATGAGTGAATGAGCTAATAAATACGGCACATTGAATGGGATGCATTCATGATGTAAGATGAATAACTTTAAAAAAACGTTCTTCAAGGGTGATGCACATTACTCTTCTTTTACAAATGAGTAATTGATTTTTACAAGTCCATTAATATGATTGTCCTGAATAGGAAGTGTTGCCTCATTGCTTCTAGTTTTAGACTAATGTGGGTGTGCCAACTTCAGCAAGATTTCATTTACATATGAGCTGAAATCCAAAAATGAAAAGAAAGAAACAGAGGAAAAAAACAGTAAATTAGTAGTAAACAGTAGGCTTATAAAAGAACAAGTTATAAAATGGTTTCTTTGAGCAGCTTTTAAAATGCCATTTCCCACAAGCTGCATGTTCTTTTGGACAGGAAGTGCTTTAAAAGTCTTTTGTTGATATCATTGGACTGTCTGTCTTCAGGTTTACTTGTAAAGAATGTATGGAGGTACAGGAGTGTTTCTACTGCCCATGAAAATGAAGTACATAATTATTAGTGTCAAGTGCTTCTTCTGTGTTGTTCAGTCAAGTCTATAATCCAAAGCATTTCTTCTCTTCCATGCAACTGCAGTTCTGTAGAATGGAACTATTTCAGACAGAATACTTTTACAGATGTACTGTGAGTCTTTGGATTTACAAGTTCAAACTTAATTGTCAATCAACCATACAACATGTATACAGCTAAATGAAACAGCGTTCCTTCGAGGCTACGATGGAAAATACAGTATATACAGTCACACATAGCACATAACATTACAACAGCACATACAATCACAAAAAATCTCTTAAGTCTTATGATTTATAAGTCATAAATTTTATTTATTGTTCAGGCATCATGCAGAAAAGACAGGTGACAAAGGTTCTAATTGAGGGTCTTAAAGGATAAACAATAGCTGCAGAGGTGGGTATTCCAGAGTTTGGTAATGCCTAAAAATTTTATGGTCCAGCCATCCTTTTAGATGGAGGGGAAGCGAGGGGGTTAGGGGAAGTGGCAGAAATGGAGAAACACAGAGTTGTCTGAAATAGCTGAGATTGCAGAGACAGAAGGATAAAACCATCCAGAAATTTCAACACAAGAATGAAATCACTTCGATCCTATGTAGAACCTTAGTGAACATGGGGAAAACTTGGGTGAGTTTGAACAACAGATATCTGAATCAGCTAAAGTGAGGAAGTCATAGGTCTTCCATGAAAATAGTAAAATAGTGGAGTCTTGAGACAAAAGGAGTAAAGTTGACAAGTTCAGCAGAAAAGGATTAAGGTATAGATGATATTATGGAAGTGAAAAATGTGTATTAGAGATAGAGGGAATATGGGTTGGCAAATAAAACAAGTTGTGAACAAAACAAAGGCAAAGCTTCTGAAGTGCTAACGTGGTGAAAACCAAATACAAAAGCAATCAATTTCTGCAGAATATTCTGAAATTACTTTTTTTTATTGTGTGGGTCTCTTTAACTATTATGACATCTGGATTTCTTATACAGTAATGTAAAGAGAGATGGTTTTTGGCAAGAGTCTGGGAGCCCAGTGTTCACAAGCCTTGAATGCTGTAAAAGCTGTAGAGTTGCAGACAATCATGGCCCAGCTACTTTTGAGTTTTCTGCTGTGGTTAACCACCAAAAATGAAGCAGACTTTAGTAATTAAATTTAGCTCAGAGCACAAAGAAATATTGTCTGTTCAGCAAGTTTCTTCACCTGGGCTGTTTTTACGCAGCTCTAGATTTACCTATTGATAAATGTGCACACAAAATCTGAAAATGCTCTAAAAGGAAATCATTACTACGACCACATCTTCAAATGTGTATTGCAAAGAGGCAGGTATGCCACGTTATGCATCATTACATCGACATGACCTTTCATCCCAGAGCTAAGCCTTGGAACCTCCTGCCACTGGATCAAGGTCTCATTCTGTTACATATATTGTACTGTTGTGCAATGTTCACCCCACTATAATTCTCCCACAGTCAGCACTTTTTGGAATTGAAGTGGAAGCAAGGCAGCCCCGGCCCGTAACAAAGTGCCCAAGAATAAGATGGAAAAAGCAGATAAAGGCCAGGCAAATAGAACCTTACACTTTAAATATCGATATTTTACAGAGCAAATTATATACACACCGTTATGAAGCAGATGAATAACAAAATCAACTACATATACAAAATTCTAGAAATTCCTAACCTAACATATTATCAGCAATAAATTGTGAATGATATATCAATGCACCTATCATTATTTACATTTTACAAATACGTTTTACAAATTTACAAATAAACATCCAATCATATTGAAAAATATCAAAAGTATCTTTATAAAAATCTTCCACAAGAGTACAGTGTTTATAATTTCACATTAATTTTAATACATTCTTTGGGGGCTAAGATTGCCCTTTGTAGCAAGCAACACTAAGAAGCAATGAATGACAAAATGGTGTCACAGAGGCCCTAAGTCTAAAACAAAAATGCTGGAAAAACACGGCGAATGAGGCCACACTTGTGGGAAGAGAAAAAGAGATGATGTTGCAAGTCAAAGACCCCTTACCAGTTCTGACAAAACGTTTCAGGTTGAAGACCCTGACTATTTCTCTCAGATCAGCCTAATCTGCTGAGTATTTCCAGTGTTTTCTGTTTAAAGATTTCTAACATTAGCAGTTCTTTTGATTTTCACAAAACCCTTACATCCCCTACAACAAATATACATGCTTAAACTCTTGTCTGCACTTGTTAAATTATAAATTGTATTTCTTTTAAAAGAATACATACCTGAGACTCAAAATAGTTTCAATTTATAAATAGGAGTGGCAATAATTTGACTTTCTTTTTTCATTTTCACTATAATCTGCTGCTAAATTACTGCCGGTAGAAATTTGGTAGAACTTTTAAACCTATGAGAATAATTTACTCCAAGTGATGAGGCACAGTGTGTAAGTGTTTTATTTCTTATCATGGCTGAGATGTGTATTATTTCTTCACAGTAAAAATGAAATGCCACCATCCACTGAATGCCAGGATTCTTGTGGAGTCTCCAACAGAGATAGATGAATGTTAGTCTCCTATCTTAGCACATAAGTTTAGATCCTTTGACACTGATATTGCGACCCTGAGTGAGACAGAGTTGGCACAAAACTGACCAGCTCAATAACCATGGGAACCTAACAATTTTTATGGTTATCTCCATGGTCACTTTCCCCACCATGTCTCCTGTAAACATGCTACTCCCTTTTCTCAGTTCCTTTGACTCCACCACATCTGCTCCCAGCATGCGGCTTTCCTCTCCAGGACGTCAGAGATGTCCTCCTCCTTCAAAACACCTTACTTTCCTTTCTCCACTATTTATGCCACCCTCACCCGCACTCCCTTCATTTCCCAGACATCCGCGCTGGCTTCGTCTTCCCGCTGCCTTATCAGTGATAGAGTTCCTCTTGTCCTTACCTATCACCATATGAGACTCTACATACAACACATCATTCTTTGCAACTTCCAGCATCTCCAAAGCGATCCTACCATCAAGCATTACTTTCTCCCTCTCTCCGCTCTTCCTCAGGGATCACTCCCTCCATGATTCCCTTGTCTATTTGTCCATCGCCACTCATCTCCCTTCCAGCACTTATTCCTGCAAGCAACCAAAGTGCCATACCTACCCATTCATTTCTTCCCTCACCTACATTCAGCCCTTCTAGGTGAGGCAACACTTCACCTGTGAATCTGCTGCAGTTGTCTTTTACCTCCTGTGCTCCCAATGCAGCCTCCTCTACATTGGTGAGATGTCATAAATTGGGGGACCGCTCCGTTGAGCACCTCTGCTTCATCCGCCAAAATGTGGAATTCACAGTTGCTAAAGATTTTAATTCCAGTCCCCATTCCCATATGTCAGTCCATGACCTCCTCTTGTGCCATGATGAGGATACCCTTTGTGTGGAGGAGCAACACCTTAAATTAAGCCTAGGTAGCCTTCAACCTGATGGCATGAATATCAATTTCTCCTTGAATAAAATTTCCATGAGTAAAATTTCTCTCCCCCTCCACTCTTCTTCTATTCCCCACTTTGGCATTCTATCTGCCTATCACCTCCCCGAGATCCCCCCTTCCTGTTTCCTATGGCCACTCTCGTCTCCTATCAGATTCCTTTCTCTCCAGCCCATTACTTTTTATATGTACCTGGCTTCATCTATCAGAATCAGAATCAGAATCAGGTTTATTATCACCAGCATGTGGCATGAAATTTGTTAAGTTAGCAGCAGCAGTTCAATGCAATACATAATGTAGCAAAGAAAAAATATTAATAATAATAAATAAAATAAAAATAGTAATAAACAAGTAAATCAATTACATATATTGAATAGGTTAAAAAAGTGCAAAAACAGAAATACTGTATATTAAAATAGTGAGGTAGTGTCCAAAGATTCAATGTCCATTTAGGAATCAGATGACAGAGGGGAAGAAGTTGTTCCTGAATCACTGAGTGTGTGCCTTCAAGCTTCTGGTACCTCCTACCTGATGGTAACAGTGAGAAAAGGGCTCTGGGTGCTGGAGGTCCTTAATAATGGACACTACCTTTCTGAGACACCACTCCCTAAAGATGACCTGGATACTTTGTAGGCTAGTGCCCAAGATGAAGCTGACTAGATTTATAGTCATAGTCATACCTTATTGATCCCAAGGGAAATTGGTTTTCGTTACAGTTGCACCATAAATAATTAAATAGTAATATGTAAATTATGCCAGAAAATAAGTCCAGGACCAGCCTATTGGCTCAGGGTGTCTGACCCTCCAAGGGAGGAGTTGTAAAGTTTGATGGCCACGGGCAGGAATGACTTCCTACGATGCTCAGTGTTGTATCTCGGTGGAATGAGTCTCTGGCTGAATGTACTCCTGTGCCCAACCAGTCCATTATGTAGTAGATGAGAGACATTGTCCAAGATAGCATGTAACTTGGACAGCAACCTTTTGCAACTTCTTTCGGTCCTGTGCAGTAGTCCCTCCATACCAGACAGTGATGCAGCCTGGCAGAATGCTCTCCACGGTACAACTATAGAAGTTTTTGAGTGTATTTGTTGACGTGCCATATCTCTTCAAACTCCTAATAAAGTATAGCTGCTGTCTTGCCTTCTTTATAACTACATTGATATTTTGGGACCAGGTTAGATTCTCAGAGATCTTGACACCCAGGAACTTGAAGCTGCTCACTCTCTCCAATTCTGATCCTTCTACAAGGATTGGTACGTGTTCCTTCGTCTTACCCTTCCTGATGTCCACAATCAGCTCTTTTGTCTTACTGAAGTTGAGTGCTAGGTTGTTGCTGCAGCACCACTCCACTAGTTGGCATATCTCACTCCTGTACGCCCTCTCGTCACCACCTGAGATTCTACCAACAATGGTTGTATCATCAGCAAATTCATAGATGGTATTTGAGCTATGTCCTTCCCCTCCCCCCACCTTTTTATTCTGCCATCTTCCACCTTCCTTTCCAATCCTGAAGAAGGGTAAGACATACAAAATACTTGAGGAATTCAGCAGGCCAGGCAGCACTATGGAAAAAAGTACAGTTGACGTTTCGGGCCAAAACTCTTCGGCAGGACTGAACAAGGGACTCGGCCCAAAATTGCAACTGTTTAATCATTTCCATTAATGCTTCCTGACCTGCTGAGTTCCTCCAGCATTTTGTGTGTGTTGCTATGAATAACAAGTGGGTAGGTTTCTCGTTCTTCTGGAAGAGGAATGCCAACTTGATATGGTGGGTTTCACTACAGAAAATGAACAAGTCAGGCATCTCAACAATTCGAACCCAGGATAAGAAAACATCATATGATCTGACAATTTGCTGAATCCAGAAACAAAGCAGTGAATATGCTGCAAACCTGGAAGCTACATGAAAGGTTAATTTTGGACAATGCCTCACCTGAATTACAGGGAGAGAAAATTGACCTACCTGGGCAGTTTTAATACCAGGATCAATATAGTCCGTGAGCCAGTAGGGTTAGTCGGTACTGTCTGAGGGGGATAATGCTCATAGTGATTTTTGGCAAGGTATACATCTCTAGAGTTAGAAAATATGTGATAGCATTGCACCAGTGGTAGCTTTATTACTTCAAATAAGTAATCACTTTTTGTATATATTCCATATTAACATCAGTACAGCAGAAAATGTTACCCCACCCCCCCAAAAGGTAAAAAACCTCATTTGGAGAGATTTTTGGAGTTTTATCAATGTCATGATATTTTCCATATTGTTGTATCAAATCAAAACAACCTTAAGCTTTTGTCATAGCATATAGAATTACAGTACAATAATTCAAAGCGGTTCCACACGGCCAATAACCTAGGCCCCATTTAGTTGTAAAATGAATATATTTAATCAAAGACTGCTTTCCATACTGTCATAACCTATTAATAATCATAATAATTTTCCAAGTCTTCTACGTCTTCCACATCTTCATATGAACTTTCCACACTCTCTGAGGTGGATGCCTGGTTCTCACAGTCTGCCAGTCTACATATGTCAATACACCTGAGGCCATTTGCAACACATGTACATCTTGTGAGTGAACACTTTTTTTGGACAGTTACAGGCCAGTAGATCCAGGACAGCATCGGGTGCTGCCTGGCCTTCCATCCAGTGCACCACCAACTGTTCAGCTTCCTCTTCTCTCTCCATCTTCCACCCTCTGCCAACAGGGCTTGGCACTTGTGGGTCCTTCTCCAAACATCTTCTCCATATACCAGCCTGGTAGTTGGCTCTCTGTGTATGTTTTGTTAAGCAGTCCTTGCATGGTGGGAGTTGATGACTTTCAATTTCACCTTTTTTGGCACAGAAAAGGTGATACCTGAGCTCACTGACCTTGGTGGCTGATGCTTTTGGGGCATACAGGAGACATGTAAATGCCTCCAGTTTGTCCATCAGTTCTGGGGAGAGGTCCCATTCCTGACCCAACTCTAAGAATGTGTCCTGAGTTTCCCTGTTGCTGGTCAGAAGTTTTAGGGCTTGTCTTCCCTTTGTCTGCAAGAGCGCTTACAGTGTCACATCCTGTAAAGCAGCTTTATTTGTCTTTCTCAGCAATCCTTCTGGTATGGACAGGGCCCAGGGCAATGG
The DNA here is from genome assembly GCF_963921235.1 of Mobula hypostoma. Lineage (NCBI taxonomy): Eukaryota > Metazoa > Chordata > Chondrichthyes > Myliobatiformes > Myliobatidae > Mobula > Mobula hypostoma. The sequence goes on along the minus strand of NC_086108.1, from coordinate 52,047,143 downwards.
TCCAAGGGGATGAGAACGGATATCCTCCATATGTAGACTGCGCCCTTGTGCCGTCACTATGATGCTTCCAAACAAAGACCTGTCTGCTTTCAAGATGATCGCCCTCCCATTTGATTTCACTTCTCTCTTCTTACACATATCACTGAATGTTTTCAGCTTGTTGGTTTTCATTGGGTCATGGAATTTCTTTGCTGGTGGGTCTTCCTCTAGTCTCTCATCCTTGAAGGTTGCATAGCATTGCTCACCAATGTCATATGCCTTCATCAGGTCGAAGGCAATGTCTTTGGGGGCTGCCTTTGCCGTAGAGATGCTAATGAGGTCCCACTTCTCTGCAAATGGGTTGACCCATTCATGTATGAGACTAACCACTGCTGAAACTGCTTCCTCATCTTTCTGGATTCTTGGCCGCTGTAGCTCCGCATGACAAAGCTCTGATTTGTTGCCTTGCACCATCTCCCTTAACTGTCCCAGGAATGCACTGTGGTGCTCAGGTGTTATGTAGTAACACTTGATAGCTCCAGCATTCAGGCTGAACTGTGATGTGCCTCCAGGAGTCTGTGTGTCTTTGTTTACTGTGGCTTCAATAGCCTGGTCCACAGGGATCTGCTCAAGGGGGTTGCTACTTGACAGCTGCACTGAGAATTGGCCTGTCTTGAAGGCCTTATACACAGAAGGATTCTTCTCTGGGAGGTTCATCATCTGAGCAAAGTAAGGGGACAGGTACCTGGCATAATTCATCTTATCATAGGCAAAGGACCAAGGTTCATGATTCTTATAGCATGGAGGTTGCCATGTTAGCTACCACCGCTGCAATGCTATCACATATTTTCTAGCACTATGGGTGTATACCTTGCCAAAAATCACTATAAAAATTATTCCCCCCAGCTGGTACCGGTGGCCCAAATTTGGGGTCCTGGCTCACGGACTAATAAGGACATACTCCCAGCCAGGTGTCATTGGCAAGGAAAGAATAGGGAAAGCTAGCTCCAATGAAGTCCTCCCCTTATAGCATTATCATAACCAGCTCGTTCTTTCATTAGAGTAACAAGCACAAGATTTAAAGGCTGCACTCTTAATCCAGTCAATGAGATAAATTAGACTATGTCGTCATCCTAACAAGGACCTGCAAGGATGCACACATCAATCATGCCATGACAGGTGCCAATAATCGTTAGACCCATCACCAGCAAACCAGACCTGCCATTTTCAGAGCTGTACGCATCAACGGAGACAACAGAAATGCTGCAGTAAGATTAACAACGTTGAAAGTCTCAAGGTTCGATCTACAGGGTTCTCCTTCAAGTCTGCCTTTAAGTTTAGCATTATTTAGTTGGTAGGAAGGAATGCCTGGCTTCTCTGACAAAAATCACCAGCACTGATTTGTTAGAAAAATGAGCAAATCAAGGCTAATTAACCCAGTTCAAAGTTCAAAGTAAAGTAAATTTATTATCTGAAGCACCTTCAATAACTCCAAAAGACTGAGGTTGGGTAAAATACCGAAAGGCTTTTATTCGCTGTACAACAATACGACCTCCATGTTGAGTGTTTGCCCCTGGACTGAGGGGGAGGGGCAAGGCAGAATCACCTTTATACAGGAATCTGTGGGAGCAGCCACAGGGGCAGTCAGCAGAGGGGCGTGTCCAGACAGCTAACCCAGTTACAACATATATATGGTTTACCACATTATCAAAGTACAGATATGTACCTGTGATTCATTTTCTTACAAGCATACTCAATAAATCTATAATAGAATAGTAATCATAACAGAAGCAATGAAAGACCACATGCCAACTTGGGTGTTCAACCACTGTGCAAAAGACAACAAACTGTGCAAATACAAAGAAATAAAAATAATAATTATAAATAAATAAGCAATAACAAGTATATAAAATTATGAGGGGGATCGATAGAGTTGACGTGGATAGGTTTTTTCCTTTGAGAGTGGGGGAGATTCAAACAAGAGGACATGAGTTGAGAGTTAAAGGGAAAAAGTTTAGGGGTAACAGGAGGGGGAACTTCGTTACTCAGAGAGTGGTAGCTGTGTGGAATGAGCTTCCAGCAGAAGTGGTTGAGGAAGATTCGATGTTGTTATTTAAAGCTAAATTGGATAGCTATATGGACAGGAAAGGAATGGAGGGTTATGGGCTGAGTGCAGCCAGGTCAGTGGGACTAGGTGAGAGTAAGAGTTCGGCATGGGCTAGAAGGGCCAAGATGGCCTGTTTCCGTGCTGTAATTGTTATATGGTTATAAATATCAAGAACATAAGATGATGAGTCTTTATAAGTGAGTCAATTGGCTGGGGGAACATTTCAATGATGGTGTAAGAGAAGTTGAATGAAGTTATCCCCTTTGCTTCAGAGGCCTGATGGCTGAGAGGTAAAAACTGTGCCTAAACCTGGTGGTGTGAGTCCTGAGGCTCTTGTAGCTTCTTCAGGATGGCACCAGCAAAGAAGAGAGCATGACCTGGGTGGTGGGGGTCCCTGATGATAGATGCTGCTTTCCTGTGACAACACCCCGTGTCGATGTGCTCAATGGTGGGGAGAGGTTTACGCATGATGCACCAGAAACAGGGGTTGGCTAGTAGGCCCCTTGAGCCTGCTCTGTCATTAAATTCAGATCCAATTTTGGCAACAACACCACTTTCCCACACTATGACTTATCCCGTAATTCCTTTGTGGCTTAAATTTCTATCAATTTCTGTCTTAAGGGTACTCAATGACTCTATTTCCAAGCTTTCAGAGGTAGACAATTGCAAAGAGTCGGGATCCTCTGAGAGAAGTTGTTCCTCCTCATCTCCATCTTATATGGGTGAGCACTTATCCTGAAACTATGCTTTTGTTCCAGATTCCTGATAAGTTAGAAACATAGAAAACATACATCACAATACAGGCCCTTCAGCTCACAAAGCTGTGCGGAACATGTCCCTACCTTAGAACTACCTAGGCTTTACCCATAGCCCTCTATTTTTCTAAGCTCCAGGCAGCCATCCAGGAGTCTCTTAAAAGACCCTATCATTTCCACATCCACCGCCGCCGCCGGCAGCCCATTCCACGCACTCACTACTCTCTGTGTAAAAAACCTACCCCTGACATCTCCTTTGTACCTACTTCCAAGCACCTTAAAACCCATACTTGAATGACTGGGGAAACATGCTCTCAGCATCCACCCTGCAATCTCATACATTTGAATAAGATCACCTCTTCTATGCCCAACCTGTTCAATCTTTCTTTATACCTCAAGCCCTTCATCACAAGAAACAGGTCTGTAATACCTCTAAAGAAAAGCATCTCCTTATTTAACTAGAACAAAACTGCACAGGAGACTCCAAATGACTCGCAGAGATTCTGCAAAATTTTCCTGCTTTTATACTCCATACCCCTTGCAAGTAAGGCTAACATTCCATTTGAATAAGTTGTCAAACCTGAATGCAAGTGTTTTGTGCCATTTTGTCAGCTTCCTTCATACACACACACACACACACATATACACATACATATATATTTCCTTCTCTATAGCATTTCATGCAGGAAAAAAAAGTTGTTTCTAAAAGTTTGACTCCTTGGGGAAAACTTCCATCGGAGAGCACAGAAATAGCACACTAGCATGCCACTTTCTCAATCACAGAATAGTTTAATAAAGTAATCGTGGATGCTATGGTCTCTAGGCTGTGGTTTCTCACTCAGAGATACAGAATTTGGGACCATGCACAACAATGCTAGATAGCGAGTGAGGAGGAGGTGTGGAAATACACCAAATTTAATGGTTTGTTCTGGGAAAACCCAGACGTGAGACCTATCACTATTAAGATCAAGACCATGAGTATAATTGGGTGCTAGTTGTCTTTCCCCTCTCTTTCCGAGAAGCATACATACTTTTGGCAAGTTTCAAGTTCATCTGCTTTGAGGATGGAGGTTTTCAAGTTTCTCATCTCTTGGGATATACCAGCTGATACATACAGTTTAGAATGAAATCAGTAACAAAAGAACTCAAGCATATTAAAAGAATACTATAAATGGTTCAGACTGAAGTTATATCCAATATTGGATCTCTTCTGCAAGTAACTCCAAGTATGGTTTGGAAGACCATTAAAATGAAGTGCAACTATCAATGTAGCACAACTTGGAGAATTGATTTTTTAATGTGAACTCTCTGTTTAAGTATGCGGTTTTAAAATACTCTGTTTCCTGCAATTGCGTACAATTATTTTTAAAATTGTGAGTCAGCGATTTGAAAGTCTCGATATGTTTTGGAAGATTAAGGACATTGACATTGATGTTATTTATTCAGGGTTAACTGTTGAAGCTGTGAAAAGTAGGAACCTCAGAAATAAACTAGTTAAACTGACAGTACATTACTTAAGAATGCCTTGAAGTAACTACTAAATATTTATAAGTTTAGAAAAAAATTGTGAGGAAACTATTTTTGGTAGCCATTATTACTTGATTAATATGGAAGATCACCTGTCAAAAATATGATCTTCATTATCAAATTATTTTCATAATTTATGTTCCTCAGCTTTTATGTCTCTTCCCAGATAAAATTATTTTTCAATGATTTTTACAGCCTTCAGATACTTTCCATGATCACCTATGTATTTAAATATATTTCCAATGCTTCAATTTCTTTTGGAATTTCTTTTTCATTTTTAATTTCTTTCTCATCTGGCCAATCTCGGGTCTATCCTGCACACTAATTATGCTTCATCTTTTTTTTAAATATCTGTCATCCTCACCAGATTTTATCTTACAAAGATCTGCTGCTCACAATGGATTTATTTTTCAGTGGTTACTTTCTGTCTGTTTTCCATTCTTCCATATTAAGGCATTTCTTTTCTCCATAGAGGGTGGATTAAGATTGGACTGTAGCCTAGTTGCCATGGTGTGTACATCATGTGAATAATGTTTTCCATTAAGTAAAACACTTGAATTATATGTAAGTAAACCATCAGTATCTTAAATGTGCAGATTTGTCAGAGCATGGATCATTTAGGAGTCCATGGCTTTGGCTAACAAATCTTCTTGCATGGCAGTCAGCCATAGCCTAAGGCACTCTAATCAGCACCATACTTCCAGTAAATTTTTAACTATTTTTTTGGAACATACGGTTTATTGTGTCCATAGAAGGGTTCTTTTGTAATAATCACAACAAATGCTGTTGTACTAATAGTTTCATATTGAACAAGAGAGCACAATATATTGGAGCAGGAGTATACTAGTCAGCCCCTTGAGTCTACTCCATCATTCTGTAAGATCAAGGTTAATGCAGTCTTGTCCTTAATCTATATCTATTTCTCTCCCCCCCCCCACCCCAGTCTACTGCAGTTTAAATATCTGCCAGTTATTGTCATATGTGCAATGGTCTCACTTTCACACGTCTCTGGGATACAGAATTCCAAAGAGTGCTATGTATGGATGATCAGCTCAGATTATGAAAGTATCATTTAGCTTCTCCAGAATTTAACTTTGAAGATTTTTACAATTAAATCCTAACTGCGAAGTTGAATTTCGAGGCATTCCTTACAAGTTTATATTTTCATATGTGGTGCAAAAAGCATATTTCATGGATAATCAGGAAATATGGTTTATATTATCACTTGCGAAGATAAATTTCTAATTTTCCTTTGAGTTACTGGATTATCCATACTCAGAGGAACAAGTAGTATTTATCGTTTCCTCATACAGAATCCGATATTTTGCTTTAGAGGTTGTTGACAATACCACCCACAAACATTAGCTATTCCATTTTCCTTTCATCCTAAAGCTCTGAAATTTAAAAAAATATTAATGTTATAACACGACCTCTGGTGGAATCCTGTGATGATAATTAAATTAATATATATTTTGGGTAAAGCTCTAAAATGTTGTTTCAAATAATCGGCTTTGATGAAGCTGAGCTCTGTGAGAGCAAGGTTTGAGGGGCTTGTGAGTATTAGCATCAAAGTCTATATTAAAGGGCTAAAACCATGTCTTACAGCTATCATTATTTATTCTGTTATCACTTCTGAACTAATGGGCAGCAATATAGTTAGAAATTGAAACGTGAATTCAGGACATCTGAGTGACTTGTTTCAGGTGCTCTTTATTCACTAATGTGTTTGTTTGCACAGTGATCATGGAATGTACAGTCAATCAGTTGGGCCAACTATCTCAGGAGTGCCTATACTTTCCACAGCATTTAATTTCTCTCTCACCTTGTATAATGCCAAATACTGGAGCTGGGAAATATGATTTCAGTTTTATTTTCTGTTGACCTAGTAAGTATTTCCAGCATTATCTGCTTTCCCTCTATTTCTGTTTGTTAGGTTTCCCATTTTCTTGCCAGTCTGGAATTCTCCTCAGTAGCAAAAATATTCTGCTGTACAAAATATCCCCAGAATCAAGAGGCCAACCCTGAGCAAGTAGAGCAGAGATACTGAGAAAGTGCAGCATAAAAGGCTTTTGCTGCCAAATACCGGTGGTCTCTGCTATAACGCTCAGATAATTTTATTTTACAACTGCTTAAACCCTTTCCTTTCATGTTAGATATTAGCTTCCATGCCAGTTCTAGCTTGTGGTGAAGAACCTCATAATCTAATCAGTTTCTGACTCTTCTCCCTCTTCTGCTTTACTGACTATTCATTTCTCATTCTTTTTCCTACATCATATTAATGCTGCTGCTGCTGACTCCAGAAAGCCAGATGTTTTCAATAGCCAGTGAATAGCTTAACCATTTGTCTATCAAAGGTGGCTCACAGCCCAGAAGTGCCATTTCAAAGAAGGCACATCAGTGCCTCTACTTAGAAGTTTGTGGATTCAGCACATCATCTAAAACTCTGACAGACTTCTATAGAGACACCATGCAGAGTATCCTGTCTGGTTGCATCACAGCCTGGTAGGGAAACACCAATGCCCAAGAACAGAAAAGCCTACAAAAAGTGGAGGCTGCAGCCCAGTCCATCACAGGAAAAGCCCTCTCTACCATCGACACATGAAGAACACTGCCACAGGAAAGCAGTATCCATCATCATGCACCCTCATCACCCAGGCCATGTTCTCTTGCCACTGCCATCGGGAAGGAGGTACAGGAGCCTTAGGTCCCACACCACCAGGTCTGGGACCAGTTATTACCCTTCAACCATCAGGCTCTTGAATCATTGTGGATAACTTCACTCACCTCAACACTGAACTGATTCCACGACTTCTAAATTCACTTTCAGGGATTCTGCAACCCATGTTCTCGGTATTATTTCTTTACTTATTAATTTATTATTATTGTTATTTGTTTTCTTTTTGCGTTTGCACAGTTAATCTTCTTTTGCACATTGGCTGCTTTCCAGTCTTTGTGTGTAAATTTTCATCGATTCTATTGTATTTCTCTGTTCTATTGTGAATGCCTCTAAGGCTATGAATGTCAGGGTAGTACTTAGTGATATATATGTACTTCAATAATATATTTATTTTGAACTTTGAGATAAGCCATTCATTTCTTGCTATTCATGGCTTCACTGCCAACTCTCCCCACTTGTACTTCAAGATTGCAATTGATCTCAGAATATGGCACAGGATGTGATTTAAACAGTCTCTTACATGTTGTGTATAAACACGTACCTATCTGTAGAGCTACAGTGCCTATAAGTGCATTATATGGATCTTCGGCTTCCAAAGAGAGACAATGCTCCCCCTCCACTTTGACACTTATTTCCCGTAGCGTCATCATTCTGGTCACAAAAATCCATGCTTAAGGCCAAGATTTGACGAGACAGGAAGGTCTTCGTTTAGCTGTATTAGCAATATCATTACAACACATTCCACTGATACATGTAGTCATGTTATTGTGATATGGAACATACCCACTTACTTTGCACAGAGTAAGCATTTCCAGAAAATGGTACAAATGGTATTTCTGAAATGTAATTCTCAGATTATTTTTAATGAGATTTATGAGGGTTTTTCCCATTATACGTATGGAAAAAGTGAATGGAAAAAAGTAGTAACCATGACAATAAGAAACTAAATGGTGCATACACAAATAAACACACAGGCACATAAACACAGAGAGAGGATACAGACGCAATGAACTAGTGGTAATGCACAAGTTTCCAGACTGTATAGATTCCAGTTATTCAATCCAAGAAGGCACTGGAATAGAGGCTTCCAAACGTTCCTTCAATGTGAACCCACTTCCAGATTTATCAGCTACCAGTTTGTGTTTATATTTTAATCACCAAAAGTCCGATAATTGCCTAATCCAATGTAGCAGTCCCCTTCAATTGCCCAACACATCTACCAAGCATATCTCTGACTAACCCCCCCCCGACCTTCTCTCCAACTTCTTCCACCCATAGTTTTGCAAATGGATCACTGCACAATATTGTCTGCATACTCCTACAGATTTATTGTGTATCCATAACATAGTTTTCAAACCTTGCATTAAGCAAAAACTGTCCTCAAGCTAAGATGAGGCTTTAAAGAAGAGTCTCCTTGTTTTTCATCTTTTCATTCATTTCTGGGATACTGAAATCACTGGGAAGCCCAGCAATTTTTACCCATTTTCAACTCCTTTGAGGAAGGTGGTAGTGAGTTGCTGTCATGAACAAATGCTTTGTCACTTCTCATTGGTGGAAGTTTTGAATGAGACAAACTTGGTTGAAAAATCTACCAGCCAAGAGAATGGACGATACTCCGACCTTGACAGAGGATTAAAATTGGGTCCTGCCTGAGAAGGACTGCTTCAATTATGAGGAGAGGCAATATTGGTTGAGTTTGTTTACCTTGCAGCAAAGGAGGCACAGATGGACCTGGTGGTGGAAGATAAAATTATGACAGACATAGATCGAGAAGATAGGCTTTCTTCTGTGGTAGTGGTATGGTATCTAAGATTAGAAAGTATAAGCTTAGGATGAGGGTAAGATGTTTGGAGGAACCTGAGGAAGAACTTTTTCACCCAGAGTTTGGCAGGAATCTGGAAAGCACTGCCTGAGAAGGCAGTGAAGGCAGGAATTCTCACAAAATTTAAGAACCATTGAGATAAGCACTTGAATCACCTAAAACATGGAAGCAATGGACCAAATGCTGATAAAATGTCTTGAGTTTAGACGGGTATGCGATGGTTGGCATGATCATGTTGTGTTGAAGAGCCTACTTCTGTGCTGAGTGACCATTCTCAAATCGAACAACATTCTGGAGTTCTGGTACTGACAACATCTGAGAATGAAGATATTACATTTTAAAGTCTCAGTATTCTATAACATAATAACTTAGTAATTAGAACATAGAACATAGTAGAGTACAGCATCCAATCAAAAACACCCAAACACTTATCCCTCCTACCTACACCATGTCCATATCCCTCCATCTTCCTTACATCCATATGCCTATCCAAACATCTCTTAAAACCTCTAATACATTTGCCTTTATCACCAAACTAGGCAGCACATTCCAGGCATCCACGAATCCACGAGTAAAAAAAAAACTTAACCCTCACATCCCCCTTGAACCTACCCCCTCTCAGCTTCAGTGCATGCCCTCTGGTATAAGATATTTCAACCCTGGAGTCGGATACCGTCTGTCCACTCTATCTCTGCCTCTCATAATCTTGTAAACCTCCATCAGATCGCTCAGCCTCCGGTACTCCACAGAAAACAACCCAAGTTTATCCAGCCTCTTGTGATAGCATATGGAAGGGTCTCCCACTGAAAGGTCAGTCCCCTGGCAAGGCTCCTTACCCAACACAAGGTCCAGTATGGCTCCTCCTTTCATTGGACCGTCCACATATTGATTTCAAAAAACTTCCTGGAAACACTTAACAAATTCTGCCCCATCTAAACCCTTTATATTAAGGTCCCAGTTTATATTAGGGAAGTTGAAATCCCCCGTGACAAAAACCCAATTATTTTTACACATTTCCATAATCTGATTATATACTGTTCCTCTATGTTCCGGTGGTTATTAGAGGGTCTGTAGTACAATTCCATCAGTGTGATTGCTGAGTTTCACCCAAATGTATTCAGTGTCTGACCCCTCCATTAGTCTCCTCTGAGTGCGGCTGTGCGATTGACCCTGGTTAGTAGTGAAACTACCCCCCACTCCCCACCACCACATTTTACTCCCTCCTTATCTTCTCTAAATCTTCGAAAACCTGGTACATTAATCACCCATTCCTGTCCCTCTCTCAACCAATTTTCAGTAATGGCTACAACATCATAGTTCCATGTGCTGACCAACTTAAAATTTTAATCATACAATACATAGATTTGAGTCAGCGATGAGGCACTGATATTGATTTATCAACAGCTAAGTGTGAAGCAGACTCTCATCCACATGGTTTATGTATTGTATTGCTTAAAGAGTCATTTTCCAATTTTGTTTCATTTTGCTGCCAAGCTTTGGAAAACCAGGAACTTTGATTTTACAATTATTGCATTTAGTTTCAAATCTTGGGGAAATGTCAATTAAAATTTTGGTAATCTAACATAGTGCAGACACTTGACCTATCAGTTATTATGATGAAGTAACTTCAGGAAGAAAGCAGTAACAACAACAATTAGAAAATTGATTTTGTTTTAAGTTCAAGCTCTGTATTTCATCAGAATTAAAGAATCTGGCCCATGCTTTTGGTCACTTCAAGGAAGATTCAAATATCTGATTTTTCTTAAAATGTAAATGAAGTTGAAATAGCTCACTTGTATATGGGTGGAAACCAATCAAAATTAAACTACTTGTATATTCATTTGGAAGAATTTAGCCAAGTACAGTAAATGAAGCTAACGAAGGCACTTGTTTTTGTGGCCACTTTGGGCAGAACAGTGCACAGTTGAGCTCATCAAATAACACAAGCACACATTAAAACTGCATGCCGATTAGTGCAAACTAAACGTCAAAAACATGAACATTATGAAGACAGGCATTTCCTCAACCTGTTTCCTATTGAGAGAAATTAAATCAAAACCATGAATGAAGCTCTTGGGGAATTGACAAAAACACTGGCGGACTTACATTCTTTAATCTGATACTTTTCTGGATTAAATCGTAATCAACGTGGGGGAATTCTTTAAACACAACATAGCATTATGCCTTGATTAAACATGAACAGGCAGTTTTAATTTCTCTCTACCACAAAAATGTCCTTAATCAATTCTGCGTAATGCTATCAATATGAAGTTTCCTCTAGAGAAAGGTAACAGTACACTTCCTATGAGCTCCCTCTTGATTTCCAGGAGGAGTCTGTCTAATGTTAAATCTTGAAATTTGTTTAACTGCATCCCTGTCCTGTCATGCAATACAGATGCAGTTAAAAAAAATCAAGTTTATGCACATTGGCTCAGAAAAAGAAATTGGTTTTGATGAGATGGAAAAAGGAACTCAGCAAAGTTATAGATAAGGGTTGCAATCCCCACATTGGTAGCTTCAGTAGGCAGCACATAATGTTTAAGTTAATGTTGAAACACAAATATTTCCATTTCAGTCATGGCATGAATATCACTATAAATGCCAATACTGAATCACTATGCATTAATTTATTCTGTAAACATGATCCAGTGCACATGGAATAACTCAGTGGGCCAGCCACCATCTTTGGAGAGAAGTGGACAATCAACATTTTGGGTCAAGATCTTTTATCCCAGTCCTGATGAAGGGTCTCAACTGAAACATTAACTGCCCATTTCCCTCCATAGACACCATCTGACTTGCTAAATTGCTCCAGCACTTAGTTCTTCAGTTTTCCAGCATCTGTAATCTCTCTTGGAAATGGACAGATTTTTTTTGTAGTAACCATATATTATGGGGGGGAGGGGGATGGAAATCAAACTTATAATCTAGTACAGGTCAAATCTTGATCCAATCATAGTCATACTTTATTGATCCCGGGGGAAATTGGTTTTCGTTACAGTTGCACCATAAATAATAATAGAACCATAAATAGTTAAATAGTAATATGTAAATTATGCCAGTAAATTATGAAATAAGTCCAGGACCAGCCTGTTGGCTCAGGGTGCCTGACCCTCCAAGGGAGGAGTTGTAAAGTCCTCAGGCAGGAATGACTTCCTATGACGCTCTGTGCTACATCTCGGTGAAATGAGTCTCTGGCTGAATGTACTCCCTGTGCCCACCCAGTACATTATGTAGTGGATGGGAGACATTGACCAAGATGGCATGCAATTTAGACAGCATCCTCTTTTCAGACACCACTGTGAGAGAGTCCAGTTCCATCCCCACAACATCACTGGCCTTACGAATGAGTTTGTTGATTCTGTTGGTGTCTGCTACCCTCAGCCTGCTGCCCCAGCACACAACAGCAAACATGATAGCACTGGCCACCACAGACTCGTAGAACATCCTCAGCATCGTCCGGCAGATGTTAAAGGACCTCAGTCTCCTCAGGAAATAGAGACGGCTCTGACCCTTCTTGTAGACAGCCTCAGTGTTCTTTAACCAGTCCAGTTTATTGTCAATTCATATCCCCAGGTATTTGTAATCCTCCACCATGTCCACACTGACCCCCTGGAAGGAAACAGGGGTCACCGGTACCTTAGCTCTCCTCAGGTCTACCACCAGCTCCTTAGTCTTTTTCACATTAAGCTGCAGATAATTCTGCTCACACCATGTGACAAAGTTTCCTACCGTAGCCCTGTACTCAGCCTCATCTCCCTTGCTGATGCATCCAACTATGACAGAGTCATCCAAAAACTTCTGAAGATGACAAGACTCTGTGCAGTAATTGAAGTCCAAGGTGTAAATGGTGAAGCGAAAGGAAGACAAGACAGTCCCCTGTGGAGCCCCAGTGCTGCTGATCACTCTGTCTGATCACTGTTCTGCTTGACCAAATTTCCATATCAAGTGTTTTGCACAGAAACAAGATACAGTTATTACTTTAAGTATTTCAAATTATCGCTTACATTATTAAAAATTCTAAACAGAACCAATTCATTGCCTCAAATCAACTAGAGGAGCATGACGCAAGGCTAATTGTTGCTCTGAAATGGTGGTTTATGTTATTGCTACTTTTTATTGCTGAGGCCTTATCTGAGCTATTGCATGGATAAATAAGGAACCACAGCAAGTAGATTATGTGAAGTGACCTCCCCATTCATGCTGTGACTGAAATGGAAATTCTAAACCCATGATTTTTAGCAAAGTTAATTGAAGAATGTTGTTACTTGGAAGCAAATTAGATGTTTACCAGGATTTATCTTGAGTTCAATTAAATTCTGCACAGGACTGTGAAATGAAAAAGAAAAATCACCAGAGTGGGTCTGAAGTGAGTGGAAATTGTATAAAACGGAACAAAACGACAATCATGTGGCCAGAATGAAAATAAATCAAATTTGTCTCAGTAATATTGAATTGGGCAATGTTCTGAAGGTTAAGTACTTAGCCCTCTATCATGTTTTTAAATCTGTTTTCAGGGTTTAGCCTACTTGCACTTTGAACAATTTTTTTCACATGTCTAATGTAAAGATTCCCATGCAGAATATCTAAAAGCAAAACACAATGGGTGTTCTGGGATTCCAGATTAAAAATATAAAATGGAAATACACAACTGGCAAAAGACTCCCAGAAATTTAAGATTTTATTTATCATCTCCTTATTTACTCCTTCTCTAGATCTTTTTTCATTCACTAATGCCTTTACCAATCTGCGTTACCTGGCCCCACCACCACTTCTGTCAGTCCATGTCTCATACATTATATCCTATCATTGGCTTTTCCCTTTTATTCTTCCTTTCTTCCTTGCTTTAAATCTTACTGAACTGTTTTTCTATTTTTTTTATTAGAGGTCATAGATCTGACAAGGTCTGTTTCTCTCTCCACAAACTCTTGCCAGACCAGCTGAAAATGTCTATATTTTCTGAATTTCTTCCAAGATATGAATAATTCTGACGCACTCGGTGCACTCAGACAATATAATGAAAGGAAATCTATTGGATTCTGTCGTTCTATAATGTGATCCTAATGAGAGTTGCTCAATGCAAAAGGTGATTAAGTACCTTTCTTGCTAAGTCTGTTTACCAATGAGAGTACAGTATTGAGAGCATTTATTTTCAAATCACATTTTTTTTTCATAAATCTATATTGACTCTTTCTAATTACATTGATATTTTTGGCTGTCCGTCATGGAATATTCTCCACTTCACTGGAGAAGTCCATCTGCAACAACTCTCAAGAAGTTTGACATCAGAGGAAAAAGCAGCTCATTGGCAGTTCAACCACCACTTTGCAAAAAGCCTTGCAGGACTTGTCACTAGTTACTCCAACAGTACCTCTCAACCTGCAATCTACCACAAAGATGGACAAGGGCAGCTGCCACTTTGGAATACCCCTTTAAGCCGCACCCCATTCCTGATTGGGAAACGTACTGCTTGTCCTTCATTGTAGCTAGGTCTAGTACTGAAATTTCCTATCAACAGCACTGTGTATAGCTTCACCAGAAGAGCTGCAATGGTTCATGACAGTGGTAAAAATCTTCACAACAGTGATTAGGAATGGAAACTGAATTCTGGCCTGGGCAACAACACTCAGACTCTTAAAAAAAAATGAATCATTAAAAAAAATACAGCATGATGCCATCTTAAAAGAGTGTCCTCAGGCTGGATATCTCTTATAACAACCATGGCAAAGCCCCTTGCCTTTTATTTCCGTAATACCTTAAGGACTGCAGTGTTTTGAAATTATGAGACTGGTTTTCTGCTGAATTCACACAACTCATCCACAAGGAAAACAAAACTGCCACTAGCATCTTTGTTAGCTGGTTCTCTGCTTATACCGCAAAATAGATTTTCTATATGGTCAGGTTGTTTTATGACAGTTGGGTGGAATAGATATACCTGTTGAAGTTTACAAGAGGGACAGAGGACTTGAATGAAACATCTTAGTTCCTGAGGATTTATGACAGTGATGGTGGAGAGAATATCTCCCCTTGTCAGAGAAACTAGAACAAATGATAATGTTTAGAAATAATAGGTACTCCATTTATGATGGAGAGAAGGTAAAATGTTTTCTCTCAGCGCTGTGAATAGTTGGAGCACTCTTACTCAAAGGGAGGGAGAAGTACAGTATTTGAACATTTTTAGGGCTGGGGTAAAGTCAGTTATAGTAAACAAGGGGTGAGATCTTACTGGGGTTAAGCAGGAATGCAGAAATGATATAACTGTCTGATCAACATGACTATTGAATGGCTGAGCAGCCACAAGGGCAATGAGGCCTACTTCTGCTAATTTTAAGATTCAAGACTGTTTATTGTCATTCTTTAGTACATGAGTGTAAAGGAGAACAAAATGATTGCTACTCCAGATCTGATACAGCATAAAAACATAAAGAACACATTCAGAAAAATGCAATAAATATAAAAGCAATCATATAGAACACAATGTGCAAGTAACTGGTGTGTGTGTGTATATATGGACTGATTGTCCGTACATAAAGTGATACTAGGTGATGTGTGTGTAGTTGTGGTGGGGTGGTTTAGTGAATAGAGGTATTGATCAAAGTTCATAATTCAAAGGAAATTTATTGCCAAAGAACTTACATGTCACCATATACGACCCTCGGTTTCATTTTCTTGTAGGCATTCACAGTAAATACAAAGTAACACAATAGAATCAATGGAAAAACCTCACACGACAAAGATAGAAAAACAACCAACGATCTGTGCAAATACAAAACAACAAAAGAAAAAACATCATAACAAATAAATAAGCAATAAATATCAAGAACACAAGTTGTCGAGTCCTTAAAAGTGAATCCGTAGGTTGTTGAGGCCACACGCACCAAAGTTGCTGGTGAACGCAGCAGGCCAGGCAGCATCTCTAGGAAGAGGTACAGTCGACGTTTCGGGCTGAGACCCTTCATCAGGACTAACTGAAGGAAGAGTTAGTAAGAGATTTGAAAGTGGAAGGGGGAGGGAGAGATCCAAAATGATAGGAGAAGACTGGAGGGAGAGGGATGGAGCCAAGAGCTGGACAGGTGATTGGCAAAGGGGATATGAGAGGATCATGGGACAGGAGGCCCAGGGAGAAAGACGGGGGGGGGGGGAAACCAGAGGATGGGCAAGAGGTATAGTCAGAGGGACAGAGGGAGAAAAAGGAGAGTGAGAGAAAGAATGTGTGTATAAAAATAAATAACGGATGGGGTACAAAGCAGGATCTCCCAGTGACCACACATTTTAATTCCACATCCCATTCCCATTCTGACATGTCTATCCACGGCCTCCTCCACTGTAAAGATGAAGCCACACTCAGGTTGGAGGAAACAACACCTTATATTCCGTCTGGGTAGCCTCCAATCTGATGGCACGAACATTGACTTCTCTAACTTCCGCTAATGCCCCAAGTCCCCCTCGTACCCCATCCGTTATTTATTCTTATACACACATTCTTTCTCTCACTCTCCTTTTTCTCCCTCTGTACCTCTGAATATACCCCTTGCCCATCCTCTGGGTTTCCCCCCTCCTTGTCTTTCTCCCTGGGTCTCCTGTCCCATGATCCTCTCATATCCCCTTTGCCAATCACCTGTCCAGCTCCTAGCTCCATCCCTCCCCCTCCTATCTTCTCCTATCATTTTGGATCTCCCCTTCCCCCTCTCAAATCTCTTACTAACTCTTCCTTCAGTTAGTCCTGACGAAGGGTCTCGGCCTGAAACGTCGACTGTACCTCTTCCTAGAGATGCTGCCTGGCCTGCTGCGTTCACCAGCAACTTTGATGTGTGTGGCTTGAATTTCCAGCATCTGCAGAATTCCTGTTGTTTCCGTAGGTTGTTGAATCAGTTTTTGTGTTGGATGAGTGCAGTTATTCCCTCTATTTCAAGAGCCTAATGGTTGAGGGTTAATAACTGATCCTGACCCTGATGGTGTAGGGTTTGAAGCTTCTGTACCTCCTTCCTGATGGCAGCAGTGAGAAGAGAGCATGGCTTGGATAGTAGTGGCTTTACCTGTGATGGACTGGGCTGGATCCACAACTTTTTGTACGTTATTGCACTCAAGGGCATTGGTGTTCCCATACCAGGCCATGATGCAACATCAGGATACTCTCCACTGCGCATCTAAAGAAGTCAGTCAAAATTTCAGATGACATGCTGAACTGGCGCAAACTTCTCAGAAAGCAGAGGCGCTGTTGTGCATTCTTTGAAATGCACTTGCATGCTGGACACAGGACAGTTCCTCTGAAATAAATTAAAGGAATTTAAAGTTGACCCTCTCCACCTGATACCCTGATGAGGTCTGGCTCATGGACCTCTGGTTTCCTACTCCTACAGCCAATAATCAGCTCTTTTGGTCTTGTTGACACTGTGAGAGTTTGCTGTTGAGGCGCCATTCAGCCAGATTTTCAATCTCCCTCTTATATGCTGATTCATCACCATCTTTGATTCGGCCCACAGCACTGGTGTCATCAACAACTTAAATATGGCATTGGAGCTGTGATGAGCCTCACAGTCATAAGTATAAAGTGAGTAGAACAGAGGGCTAAGAACACAGCCTGTGCTGATGGAGATTGTGGAAGAGATGTTGTTACAAATCCAAACTGACTGGGGTCTTCAGGTGAAGAAATCAAAGATCCAGTTCCACAAGGAGATATTGAGGCCTGAGTCTTGGAGCTTATTGGTTAGTTTTTTGAGGAGATGATGGTATTGAATGCAGAATTGTAGTCAATGAAGAGCATCCAGACTTATGCATCTCCACTGCCCAGATGTTCTAGCTTTGATTGAAGAGCCAATGAAATAGCATCTGCTGTTGACCTCTTGTGACAGTAGGCAAATTGAAGCAGATCCAAGTTGCTCCGCAGGCAGGAGTTTATGTGCTTCATCAGCAACCTCTCAATACACTTCATCACTGCGGATGTAAGTGTTACTGGATTCATATGTTTTGTAACTTCAAAATATTAAAATAATTCAAACAAAGACACAGGAGTCTGAAATGTAGGTCTAACTTCCTGTTTACTTTAAGCGAGGCACGCATGTATCGCATCATAGCATGATCACATATGTAATTCATGTATTTATACATATAACCTGTAATGAATTATTTAAATGAACACAAATGTTTAATCAAACAATATATATACACAAGATTACTCAAATATTACTGAAATATTAAATACACAACACTCCTCCCTGTTTAGCTAGCAACTCAATAAATAAAGCATCTCAACCATATACACAGTACACTATATAAAGCAATTATTATACACAGGCATACACAGCATAGTAAATTTTAAATTGTTCCGTTCAGGTCTAAGGATTTAGTCGCTATGGAGGATTACTTACTCCTGTAGGATAACGTTTTTCTTGACAAGGGAGGTCACTCCAGTTGGCAGGTGAGACATGCGGCTGTGAAAATAATCTCAGGTTCTGGGGCCGCCTTCTTGGTGGTTATCGGAGTTGATTCTGATAGTCTCAGCCAGCTTCCTTCATCTTCCTTTTTCTTCTTCTAGTTTGTGCATCCTGATCTTGGGAAGGTGCATTTAGTTCTCTGGAGTATTCTTTTATTAATCCTTCTATTGCTCTCTTTACAATCTGATCTCTCTTCTTGGTTTCCTCATCCACAACATCATCTGACAAATCCTCTGTTTTCGTATCTCCATTGACTCCTTTCTTTTTGGTCTTCCATTCATCCAGCTGGGCTTTGATCTTTGTATCTACATTTACAAGCAGCTTTTTGTCTCTCACTTGAAGTTCATGCAATAACCTTACTGTATGCCGAATAGATTCTGGTTTTATATACTCACAAAAGCCAAATGCTTGCAACTTTCCAGAAACTCCTTGAATTCTCTTCCAGCGTAAAACCAAGCCACAGTTCGCAAGTAACTGCCTGATGAACTGGAGACAGTTGTGGCATCATCCAGTACCCTTCTTAATTCACTTTCATTTGGCTTCATTGCAGGGGCTGTGGCATGCAAATGGTGGATGGATGTCAAATTAAGTTGTAGTTGTCTCAGCCAATCATGTCCCAAAATGCTGGTGCTTCTGTTTTTACCACATACAACCTCAATACTGCTGAATTGTTGTACTTAACTGTTATGGATGTCATTCTCACAGAAGTTATCTTTCTCCAGTACAAGTTCTCAGTTGGATATCTGCAGGCTTCCGTTTAGTACCTTTGAAATGCCTCTCAAACTCATTTTGTGGAATGACTGAAACAGTTGAAACAGTGTCTAATTCCATTATTTTCTCATTATCAGATTTTTCATCCATAGCATGCAGGTTAGTGCTCTTTTTGAAATTGCAACTTTTTAATCTTTTTCTCATCTATGTGCAGTCCATTTATTTTTGTCTGCCTGGCATGCTCTTTGTATGTGTCCTACTTCGTCGAATTTTCTGCAAATTTTGCACTTAAACCTGTATTGTTCTGCTGTGAGTCAGCCCCTGCCACAACAGTGACACTGTGTGTTTGGCTAGGCCGGTTTCTGTTTAGACACTGCAATTTTGCTCACGCTCATTTTCATTCCATAAGACCATAGGAGCAGAATTAGGCCATCTGGCCCATCGAGTCTGCTCTACCATTCAATCACGGCTGATCCTTTTTTTTTATCTCCTGACTGAAACTCAATTGCATTGAGTTCCATTGAAACAGCAATTTCAACTGCTGTTTTAAATGTAAGTTATGCTTCAGTTAGGAGCCATTGTTGAATGCTTTCTTATAAGAGTCCGCAAACTAAACAATCCTTTAGTGTTTCATTAAGCCCATTACCAAAGTGACAGTACTCAATCACTTAATTTCACCTGTGTACGCTGAAATGGATTCTCTTTCCTTTTGTTTCTGCTAATGAAACCTAAAACATTCTCCAATCAACAATGGGTTCAGTTCTAAATGTTCCTCCATTACTTTGAATATATCCGCAAAGTTCATTTCTGCTGGTTTGGTTGGAACAGTCAAACTTCGAAGAAAACTGTCTGTCTTTAAACCCAATTGGCTCAGCAAAGTTGGTACTCATTTCTCATTGGCTATTTAATTTGCTTCAAAATACTTTTCGATTTGCTCTGTATATAAAAATCCAGTTATATTTTCTGTAATCAAATGTGTTTATCTTTTTGATGTAGCCAGCCATTTCTGCTTTTTTATGATTATCATCTGGTACTCACTCCTTATGAAACCCATGAATTCTTCCATTTCTGCCTTTTTTTAAACTCAACAGTCTTTGCACACGCTGAGCTGTGTTTTTTACTTGACGTTCCTTGCTGCATTTTTTTTTAAGTTCAAATATCTTGCTGTGATTTAACAGGTCAATATCTGTATTGGGTTTGTTGTAAAAATACCTCATCACCAATGTTGTGTTTTCTAACTTCAAAACATTAAACACAAGAAGACACGGGAGTCCGAAATGAGGGTCTAACTTCGTGTTTACTTTAAGTGAGGCATGCACGTATCATGTTGTAGCATGACGACATATGTAATTCACATATTTATACCTATAACCCATAATTAATTACTTAAACAAAGAACACTTGATAAAACAATGTATATATACCAGATTACTCAAATATTAAATACACAACATGGATGATCGTCATTGAAAGTTGTCACATTTTTTGGGCACCGATTTAATTGAGGCCTGCTTGAAACAGGTGGGTAGTGCATACTGCCAAAGCGAACATTTAAAAATATCAGTGAACAATCCAGCTAGTTGTATAACACAGCTCTTCAGTGCTCAGCCAGGTATCCCATCTGTGCCAGATGCTTCCCATGGGTTCACTCTTCTTTTAAGGGTTCTCTCACATTGGCCTTAGAGACTGAAATCACAAGGTTGTTGGGGGTTCTGGGTGTTTGTGATGGTGCCTCCATGTTTTCTTGTTCAAACTGAGCCCATCTAGGAATGAAGCATCGTTGTCACCTATGTCACTCAGTTTCACTGTGTAAGAGATGACAGCATTTAAGCCCTGTCACAGCTATCAAGCACCCTTCTGTGATTCAGCCTGATGACTTGGGGGAAGTGCCAGTTTTTGAGTCTAGTGGTCCTGGCATGGATGCTGCGTAGCCTCTTCCCTGATGGAAAGGGAACAGACAGCTCATAAATAGAGTGATGGGATCCTTCATGATATTGTTGGCCTTCATCTGGCACTTTTCTCTATATACCGAACGAACTTGATGGTGGGTAAACTGGTGCCAGTGAATTTGATTAAACATATGTAGCATTTTATTTGCATCTCATCCTACCACCAGCATCAAAATTGCCTTCGTATTCTCACGTACTGCTGTAATTCTCTGTTCTGTGCCCTCCCTGGGACCTCAAAAACAATGTTCATCCTCAGAGAAATTTCCACTACATCTCTAAATAGGCTGAAAGGTTGGGTCTGCTTGTATCTCTGAATTTCTCCAACATGCTTGAAAGACCCAATGCCTGCCATTGCTGCTGCTTTGCTTTGGCAGCATAATTCTCTCTTTTCTTCAGAAAAGATGACTGTAATCTATTCCAACTAATTATATCCTTTTATTAATGTACAGCTTGTAAGTGACTGCTTCCATAGGCAAATAAACCAACCTACAGCCATAAATCGAACATCCTGTATTGAATATAGCAACTCTTAACTAAACAGGAGTGTCCGGTACAACATAGTATCAATAGTATATGGTCCTTTCTCTTCTTAAAGTACAGTTCATTTTGGAACAATTTTTAATGCAACTGTGCAAAAGACAAGTTAAACAAAATTCTTGGTTACAAACTCCCACTTAAACATACACCCCAATGATCACAGCATAACTTGTGCTTATTAAAACCAGACACCATATACAATAGGTTTCTCATTCCTTCCCAAATATAGAGCTGAGATCCTACAGCTGTGTCAATTTCCAACATTTCAAATGCATCTCTCCAAATCAGATCACCTCTGTTAACCAAAGGGAGTTCAATGGCTATTATGTATTCACCAAGAACAGTGAATGAAGTGCAGCCCATGGATGAGGATTCAGAGTTGCATTTCAAGGCTTTGAACTTGGACCAGATTCACTCCATGAAATAGCACACCCCTATATTTCCTAAATGAATAACTAAAATTATTACACCATTCAAGTTACATTTTTACAATCAAAGCTAAATAAACAAAAAAAATCCAAGTTATATCATTCCTAACATAACCAACTTGAAATATCAGTAATGCATATTAACATGCATAAAATTCTTTGCCAAAACTTAGAATTTTACTTTCCAGTGATATTTTGTTTCTCCTTGCCATACAATTCTTAAGTATGATCTCTGTCAATGATAATTTAGCCAGGTCGACATTATTGCTCTGACTGTGTCAGATGTGTTATGAAATGCCATACCTCATTAGCTGTGACTGACAGCTAGGGCAGAAGGTCTCTTCATAACTGTAAATGAGTGTGAAATTCCTCCCTCCTCTCCCAGCTTTTGTGAGGCAAATATAAGCAGATCCTTACTTTTACAAAAATATAAACTGCAACTTGTTAATTTTGTTTTCAGTACTACTCTTTGAATTCTATGGATCCTGTTCATTTTTGGAACAACATATAGGTAAGAGCCTTGTGAACTTTTCCCCATGTTTCTAAATACAGTAGAGTTATATTGCAGGATAAAACAAAATTACATCATGAGTTATAAATCAAATGTGTCACTATTCTAATTCATTATTATTTAAAAATTCCCTGAAGCATGACTCAGCTGGGCAGAATTACATAATTTAAGTTCACTATGGCCTAGTTTCTGGAACACAGCTGATGGTGGGCACATGGGAACTTCAGAAATTGGCCTTTGCTAATAATTTAAGCAAACACCTTCACAGGCATGATGCTTCACGAGGGGCTGTTTGCTTTATTGCCCATGGCTGATGCCAGAGGTGAGAAAGGTTGAAAGGAAAAGGGTTAATCACAGTTCTCTGGAGCAGTGAGGTCACTCCTCAAATCAAGTAGCAAAATAAACACAATATTTATTTATTATTCTGAAGTATTCCCTTTAAAATCTGACAGAGTTGCAAGTGTTAACAATATTTTATGAAGGGTCATAATGGCATAATACAAACGTAATTTGGCATTTTAAGTTGAACTAAGTTTACTCACCATTGTTTCTTACTATATTGGTTCTCCATCTGGATGCCTCGGCATCAGCATAATTCTCACGACTGAGTTCAAAAGCACTACAGCCTTTCCACTTTATATCACTTCAGCCCGCCCATGTCCCAGAACCTTCTGAGATTTTTGTGCAAACTTTGTACATTCCATTTGATATTCCCCGGGTTGAGCCTTCAGCTGATCAGGTTTAACCTGCTGGTTCTTTTCTAAATCATTTTACTTTTCCTTTCCGAAAACTCCCTTTTGAACCTCTATGACCCTGCTTTTGGTTACCTGCACCTGTATCATCTTCTCTGGTTTTGATATTTGGTGAAAAAATATAACAATGTGCTTTAGGATCCTTGCAACATAAAGTGGACATATGAAGTCAAGTTTCAGATATTATTGCAACTGTCCAACATAAACTTGGATGACTGGAAAACTTGGAAGGCACAAAATGTCAATATGTCATTGGGAATATTCAGCAGTCATATATAATCACTGTGAAATAGGGTCTTTTTCTGCTACAAAAACAAACAAAACGTCATTTAAAAATTATGCTCTAAAACACTGCCTGATTGTGCTGCTTCAAGGATTTTAAGCCTAGTGAGCAGAAGTTAACTGAAAATAATATTCATCAAAGCTATCAAAATGCATGGTGACATTAATACCAGGCTGCTGATTATGCATGGGTCACCAGAGCTGAAATGAGTTACCAAATGAGTTGATTTCCCAGATGAGTTCAGTCCCAAATGACATGTGCCTTACCAAATCCAAAGTTTCTTTCCTGTTTCACAGTGGATTGCATACGACCATTTCATTAACAGATAAATTGGACATTAGATGTGAATACAAGAATTCCAGACTTTCAGTCTTTCCTAAATGAAGATGAAGCAAAAAGCTGTGCCAAAAATTTGGTCCCAACTTGACTCAGTAAAAGTAGTTCATCAATTTACTGTCACCATAAAGCATTTTTCCTTTATGAATGATGCAGCTTTGCCATTCTTAGGTTCACTGAATATGGGTCAAATTTCAAAAGGGAAAAATCAGTGACTATTTTAAATCTGTGGTTTACTACTCATTTGATTTTAAATTAAAACAGATTTATGATTTAGACTTTGAAATTCTGGTCAGATTAATATGGAATAAACACCACTTGTAGAAGGAAGTATTTGATAAAAGTATTCACTCAATTTAACTAAATTGAGAGAACCAATTCTAAATCACCAAACTATTTTATGTGCATTCCTGTATTTTGTGTCCTGTCTTTTTCAGATGGAAGCTTTATTAATATTTCTTTGCCAGAAGAAACTCTACAAAGCACAGCTGATACGTCTTGAATATACATGTATACTTCTGAACCAGGCTAGCTGTTCATTGCAATACGAAAGTAATATTGGCTATATAACGCACTAGCATGTCAGGATATCTGCTTCTTTGGCTCATTAACCATTGGCTGTAAAATGCTAATTTAGCATTTCTAAAACCTTGATTTCTGAACTAATCATCGCACTTTCTTAATGACACAACATATATCCTTGCCTTCAGGATTAATTAATTTATGGTATTTCAGTATGGTTCATATCATTTTGAGATTGTGTTTCCAGTCTGCAGCCTATTTATATCAATCTCTTGCCTCTTTTTTAAAAATCTGCTTTTCTTTCATTCCTGAGTTAATTCTGTTTCTATCACTTGTTCATTAGACTTTCCCTTGAAAATATTTGAGCTGCTGTCAGGCCACAGTGAATAGCTGAGGAAAGAAGTCGGACTGACCAATGAGTCTAACCTTTTCCCTTATAAATCTGAAAGATCATATTACACAATTATTAGAGAAGGAATAAACACTTCACCTATGCTTTACTCAAGATTCATTACCCCAAAGTACCAACATTTACAAACAAAACCTCCCACGTGACAAACAGGTATGTAATACAAAAGTGACTGTGAGGGCCGCTCCAAGGATAGTATGCAGCAAATGATAGCATTGTCACTAAAGAAAGGGTTAACTTTCTACTTCTAGAGGTGGGCACAGGCGTGATTAACTTTTCCTTTGACTCTCTGTAACCTTAACAAGCTCAGGAAGCTCCAACAGATTGGTGGAAGAGTTCACACTGCAGATATATGGAAACATTCTTGCAGTTTTATTCCTTTTATCAATGGACTCCATTGATCAATATAAAAAAGAGCAAACTGCATGGTCCAGGAAGCACAAAGCTTCAAAGAATCATTTTTAAGTGGTCAGAGAATGTCAGGTTCATGGAATAGAACAACACAGGGTGACAGTTAACTGTGGAGTCTCTGATCATTTACTCCTAATCCCTTGTACTTCCTCCCTAGCCACTCAATTACTTCTCCTTCATTTATCTGATTCCCTTTGGACAGTTCATATTAAATTTACTTGCACCACCCTATCAACTGAATGAAAGGAATTATCTTTGCCTTGTGTTTCCTTCGTCAATTGCTTTAAATAAAATCTTTTGGCTACTGACCAATCTGCCATGAGAGACACTTCGTATTTATTTATTTTATCAAAATACTTAACGGATTCCCCTGAATTATGGTTGACAGGGCAGTCAGTCACAATATCTCTATTTCCCAAACCATTGCTCTCGGTACCTCTCCTCCAAGACAAAACAAGAACAAGACTCCCATTCAGAATACAGTGGATTCTAGTTAATTGGTCCATCAGTTATTCAGGGCAGCCACTTATTTGGGACAACTCTTAAAGAACAAAAGCTGTTTGAGAAAATAGCTGTGATTCCCTTAATTAATTTGGGACACTATGCCAGGAGACTGTTGTTGAATAGTTTCCAACTAGTGTCTGTTGTGTAAACCTGTGTGGTCATTATACAAAACACCATGCTTACAGAGAATAATTTTTAAATAGTATCATTTGCAAGTGATTGCGTTCAAAATAACAGTGATTTTTGTCACTGATAGTTGGTGAGAAATAAGCACTAAGACTATTTAGAATTGTTTTGCTCACTGCAGTTTCAAGCATTCAAGCTTGGAGATGCTAGAAACAGTGTGTAAATAAAACAATTTCACTACTTCAACAAGTTAGAAACTACAAAGAATTTGAAGGTGTTGACAATCATATTGTACGTAACAATAAAAATGAAGTTTTGGAGGATGCAATCATTGAGAGCACAATATGAAGGCAATCCATTATCCGCAGTAGGTAATTTTGAACTGATTTTGAACATTTACCATCAAAAGAGAGTGAAACCTGTGCAGGAGACTTTTAAAATGGAAGAGCCGTAGCACTGAGAGATTCTACTCTCTCGACCTCAGAAAATCTGGTTCCAGTGACATGCGTAGTCATCACAAACTGGGATCTTCCTTAGTTACAGTGGATAACCCATGATTTCTGTGCCTTATTATGACTTTGCTTTCCTCGAAGGGTTGTAGAACCGCTTTCTTGGCCACTGGATTTTACTGATGATCTCATCTGCCAGTCTGCCGGAGCTGACTTCACATGCTACGACAGGCATGGCCCTACTTCATCGGGGTATGAGTCCTGCCAGCTATCCTCATCTGGTTCAGCCCACCTGTTGAAGCAGTATACTGGGGTGTGGCCGTTGTCACATGTAAACAGCTAATTGAGGCCACAGTTGAGGGCTGTGTCTCCAGTGGAAACCAAAGGTGAGTGAACTGCCCCCAGAATGGGCACAACAAGCCCTTTCACCAAAGATGCTACCCTTCCCTGGACACCCCATACATAGCAGCTTACAAGGGATGAATTTCTCCATCGATAACTAACCGGGACTAATACACAGTTTTACAGTACTATAGTAGCATTGGTAGTGTTCGAATTAGTTTTGTATTTCATTTAAATGCATAATTTGTCACTCAGTTAAATGGTAGTTTGTCCTTTTTATATCTTTTTAACTATTTCCATGAATCTTTGAATAAATGGGACAACCACCTAATCGGGCTAAAATGTACTAGTCCCGATGTGTCCTAATTAACTGGAATCCACTGTATTTCAGATTTCTAGCATTTGCACTTTTTTGCTTTGGAAAATCAGCAGAGACCACAGGAAGACCTCCCACCTTAGAAGCATACACAAGTACCAGAACAGTAAAAACAAAAATAGTTTTTCAGCTGACATCGCAAAGATTTTAATATTTTCAGGAAATGGCATCAAGTTTCCCTTATTTTATTATATAGATAAAAACTACAATATTCACTAATTTAATCTCAATGTAAGTAGAACACCAATTATTTTGAGAGAAATTGTTCAAATTGCTGTTGCAGCTGGGGTCAACAAATGAAAGAGGCAAAAGGGTTGCAGGGCTGTTAGAACAGACTTTGGCATTGTCCTACAGTGCTAGCTATATAGCCGTGTAATTTGTCTACAAATCTAGATAAAATTGTACAATAAGTTCATGGGCCCATTTGCTGTGGCATACACCCAGTAAAAAAAAATTTACTAGAAGGCAAAAGCTGGGCTTCATTTCCACACAACACATATCTGCATAAAGTGTGGTGCAACCATTTATACAATAAACTAGCTGCTGTGGTTAATTTTTTGAAATGATATGAAAACAAATTTGAGATAGAACATAGAAATTTACAGCACATTCTCTTTGGCCCACAATGTTGTGCTGACCATGTAACCCACTCTAGAGACGGCCTGGAATTTCCCTAGAGCATAGCCCTCTATTTTTCCTAAGCTCCATGTACCTATCAAAGAGCCTATTGTATCCAAATAGATATGAGTGACCGGCCCTTTAAACTGTTAGATCTGCTTAAAAGTTTTTTTTGGAGGGTGACATTATGTTTTGTAACTCCAGAACATGAAACTAATTGAAAGCAAAAACACAGAACCAGGAGATAACGTGTGTACATTTGTTTTTACTTTAAGCAAGACGTGTGCTTATCATGTGGTGGCGTAATGATGTATGCCATTTATGTACTTTTACATATAACCTGCAATACATTATATAAATAAAGAATACTTAATCAAATATATTTACAATATTACTCAATAGTACAGCTAAGAGCTGTTTTTAAATACTTCCTTGTAAGATTCCACAAACTAAGTGATCTCTCAAGTGCATCATTAAGCCCATCACAGAACTGACAATGCTCAATCTCTTCAATTCAGCCTTTTGATTCTGCTTATGAAACCTAAAGTGTTCTGCTATCAACAAATGTTCTTGCATTACTTTCTCAATGTCAACAAAGTTCATTTCAACTGGTTTGGTTGGAGCAGTCAAACTACTGTGTATGTCTTTAAATCCAACGGACTCAACAAAACTGGTACTTATTTCTCATTGGCTATTCCATTTGCTTCAAAATACTGCTCAATTAGCTCAGTATACATATTCCATTTATCTTTTGTGCAATCTGACATATCTATCTTTCCGATGTAGCTAGCCATTTCTGCTCTTTTATTTATTTTTTATCACCTGGTACTCACAGTTTATTAACCCGCGAATTCTTCCATTTTCTCCCTTTTTAAAACCTTGATGGTGTCTTCCCTTATGAAGAAAATGTGCTATGCTCTTTTGTTTTTACTCAACCATTTCTTGCTGCACTTTTTTTAAAAACTCGAACATCTAGGCTGTGCTTCAACAGGTGGGTAGTCATCTCGGGTTTGTTTAAAACTTCCTCTTCACCACTGTTATGTTTTGTAATTCCAAAACACGAAACTAATTGAAAGCAAAAGCACACAGCCAGAAGATAGCTTGTGTACGTCCATTGGCATATAGCAGGATATATTTACGTATTTTTACATAAAGCCAAAAATGAATAATGTAAACAACAAAGAATACTTAATCAAACAATACATTTACAATATTCAAATATTACTGAAATATTAAATACCAACAGGGAGAGTTTACGCTAATCTATTATATACTTCTGATATGTCAGTTGCTGTTCCCCTCAAAGGTTCATTTTTCCTCTAACCATCTAGTAAAATTACTCTGGGGACAGACCTTAGAACACAATGGTGATGATGTGCAAAAAGCATGGAATAGCATTTGCTATTCTTGACCACAACCATTTATTTCTTTTTCTCCCTCTCCTTCTCTTCCTCTGCCCCCTCCCCTCCTCCTCTCCCTATATCCCTCCCTTTCTTTCACTCTCTCCCTCCGCCCCTCCCCCTCTCCCTATATCCCCCTCCACCCATTTCTCTGCCTCCCTCACACTCTCTGACACTCACACACACAGATATCATTGGATTTTTTTGATTTCATTTAGTTGTGGAATTACACAAAATGTTTTGATTTAACTCTTTCACAGCTAGAGTATCTGAAAATAACACAAACCGAAAAGAAAAATAAATGAACAGAGAACCAGTGGAACTAGTGCTTAAAGCAAATTAATTGCGATAGCTATCAATGGCTCTACATCAGTCAGCAGTAACCCTAAAATAATTTGTCAAGAAGCCCATTTATATTTATTATCCACGCACACTTTGTACGACTTAAGAAGCTAAAGAAAGATCGACATTTATTAAGGGCCTTAACACATCTCTCAGAAACGTTCTAAGTGTATCACATTAAGTTTTTGATGCACAACACTGCTGTACTTTGGCCAACTTATCATTCATCACCTATTACATAAGAGCGTAATAAATAGGAACAGGAATAGGCCACCCAATCCCTTGACTGTTCCACCAGTCAATAAGACAGGTCTTCTTGGCCTGAAATGTTGACTGTACCTCTTCCTAGAGATGCTGCCTGGCCTGCTGCGTTCACCAGCAACTTTGATGTGTGTTGCCTGGCAGTTCTTCTGGTTCTTCATTCATTTCCCCACACCATGTCCTTAACCCCCTTTTCCTTTAGTTTCTGTAAATTGACTGAATTCTGTTGTGAGTGAACACTGCAACTGAGCCTCGACAACACTCTGGAGTAGAGAGTTCCAAAAGACTACTCTCTGAATGAGGATAGTACTTGGCAGCTCAGTCATATATAACCATATCTTATTTCAAATTATCTCCTTGCTCCTGGACTCATTAGTCAGATGAATCATCCTATTTGTATCTCACCTTTCAAGCCCTTCAATGATTTTCAGTTTCAATGAAATCTCGAGTTTTTCTGAATTTAAGGATCACAGTTCTGTTCTCCTTGTTCTTTCATCATACAGCACACCTGCCATTCCTAGAAATAGTCTAGTGAATATTTACTGCACTCCCTCTATGACAAGTCAATTCTTACTTAGGTAACAAGACCAAAACCATACATACAAAAATTCTTCAAGTGTAGTCCCATCAAAGCTATGTACTGTACAATTTACTTCTGCACTCAAATCCTCTCATGGGAAGGGCTGAAGGTTACCCTCCTAATCACTTTACTACATGTTGGCCTTGTGTATTAACACCGAGGTCCCTTCAAACATAACACCACACAGTCTCACAATATAAAAAATATTGTTTTTCTGTTTTGTGGACCCTCACATGTTGCACATTATACGCCATCTCCCATATTCTCACCCATTCCCTCAGCATGTCCATATTCCCTTTATATCCCTCTCCAAACTACCAATCTTCCTAATTTAGTGTTGTCAGCAAAGTTAGAAATATGACACCTGGCCCTCAACCAAACTGTTGATATAGATGGTGGATCTATGAGCACACAACTAGTCACAAGCTGCCAACCTTAGAATGATTCATTATTCAGTCTTTGCTTTCTATCTGAAAACCAAATCCATGTTGACTCTGCTTAATCCTATTCTCCTTTTCAAGTACTTCTGCTAATACATCCTACATTAACCATATAACCATATAACAATTACAGCACGGAAACAGGCCATCTCGGCCCTTCTAGTCCGTGCCGAACGCTTACTCTCACCTAGTCCCATCTACCTGCACTCAGCCCATAACCCTCCATTCCTTTCCTGTCCATAGACCTATCCAATTTTTTTTTAATGACAAAATCGAACCTGCCTCTACCACTTCTACTAGAAGCTCATTCCACACAGCTACCACTCTCTGAGTAAAGAAGTTCCCCCTCGTGTTACCCCTAAATCTTTGCCCCTTAACTCTCAACTCATGTCCTCTTGTTTGAATCTCCCCTACTCTCAATGGAAAAAGCCTATCCACGTTAACTCTATCCCCCTCATAATTTTAAATACCTCGATCAAGTCCCCCCTCAACCTTCTACGCTCCAAAGAATAAAGACCTAATTTGTTCAACCTTTCTCGGTAACTTAGGTGCTGAAACCCAGGTAACATTCTAGTAAATCTCCTCTGTACTCTCTCTATTTTGTTGACATCATTCCTATAATTCGGTGACCAGAACTGTACACAATACTCCAAATTTGGCCTCACCAATGCCTTGTACAGCTTTAACCTTACATCCCAACTCCTATACTCAATGCTCTGATTTATAAAGGCCAGCACACCAAAAGCTTTCTTCACCACCCTATCCACATGAGATTCCACCTTCAGGGAACTAAGCACCATTATTCCTAGATCCCTCTGTTCTACTGCATTCTTCAATGCCCTACCATTTACCATGTATGTCCTATTTTGATTAGTCCTACCAAAATGTAGCACTTCACATTTTTCAGCATTAACTCCATCTGCCATCTTTCAGCCCACTCTTCTAACTGGCCCAAATCTCTCTGCAAGCTTTGAAAACCTACTTCATTATCCACACCACCTATCTTAGTATCATCTGCATACTTACTAATCCAATTTACCACCCCATCATCCAGATCATTAATGTATATGACAAACAACATTGAACCCAGTACAGATCCCTGAGGCACACCACTAGTCACCAGCCTCCAACCTGACAAACAGTTATCCACCACTACTCTCTGGCATCTCCCAATATTAATACCTAACGATTGAACCTTCCTAACTAACCTTCCATGTGGAACCTTGTCAAAGGCCTTGCTGAAGTCCATATAGACAACATCCACCGCTTTACCCTCGTCAATTTTCCTAGTAACCTCTTCAAAAAATTCAATAAGACTTGTCAAACATGACCTTCCACATACAAGTCTATGTTGACCGTTCGTAATCAGACCCTGTCTATCCAGATAATTATACATACCATCTCTAAGAATACTTTCCATTAATTTACCCACCACTGATGTCAAACTTACAGGCCAATAATTGCTAGGTTTACTCTTAGAACCCTTTTTAAATAATGGAACCACATGAGCAATACTCCAATCCTCCGGCATTATCCCCATTTCTAATGACATTTTGAAATATTTCTGTCAGAGCCCCTGCTATTTCTACACCAACTTCCCTCAAGGTCCATGGGAATATCCTGTCAGGACCTGAAGACTTATCCACTTTTATATTCCTTAAAAGCACTAGTACTTCCTCTTCTTTAATCATCATAGTTTCCATAACTACCCTACTTGTTTCCCTTACCTTACACAATTCAATATCCTTCTCCTTAGTGAATACTGAAGAAAATAAAATGTTCAGAATCTCCCCCATCTCTTTTGGCTCCGCACATAGCTGTCCACTCTGATTCTCTAAGGGACCAATTTTATCCCTCACTATCCTTTTGCTATTAATACAACTGTAGAAACCTTTTGGATTTATTTTCACCTTAGTTGCCAAAGCAACCTCACATCTTCTTTTAGCTTTTCTAATTTCTTTCTTAAGATTCTTTTTACCTTCTTTATATTCCTCGAGCACCTCATTTACTCCATGTTTCCTATATTTATTGTAGATCTCTCTCTTTTTCCAAGCCAAGTTTCCAATATCCCTTGAAAACCATGGCTCTCTCAAACTTTTAACCTTTCCTTTCAACCTAACAGGAACATAAATATTCCGTACCCTCAAAATTTCACCTTTAAATGACCTCCATTTCTTTATTACATCCGTCCCATAAAACAAATTGTCCCAATCCACTCCTTCTAAATTCTTTTGCACCTCCTCAAAGTTAGCCTTTCTCCAATCAAAAATCTCAACCCCGGATCCAGTCCTATCCTTCTCCATAATTATATTGAAACTAATGGCATTGTGATCACTGAACCCGAAGTGCTCCCCAACGCATATCTCCGTCACCTGACCTATCTCATTCCCTAACAGAAGATCCAACACTGCCCCTTCTCTAGTTGGTACCTCTATGTATTGCTGCAAAAAACTATCCTGCACCCATTTTACAAACTCCAAACCATCCATCCCTTTTACAGAATAGGCTTCCCAGTCTATGTGTGGAAAATTAAAATCTCCCACAATCACAAGTTTGTGCTTACTACAAATATCTGCTATATCCTTACAAATTTACTCCTCCAATTCTCGCTCCCCATTAGGTGGCCTATAATACACCCCTAGAAGTGTTACTACACCTTTCCCATTCCTCAATTCCACCCAAATAGCCTCCCTAGATGAGCCCTCTAATCTATCCTGCCAAAGCACCGCTGTAATATTTTCCCTGACAAGCAATGCACCACCTCACCCTCTTGCCCCTCTGATTCTATCACACCTGAAGCAACGAAATCCAGGAATATTTAGTTGCCAATCACACCCCTCCTGCAACCATGTTTCACTAATAGCTACAACATCACATTTCCAGGTATCAATCCATGCTCTAAGCTCATCCTCCTTTCTTGCATTAAAATAGATGCATTTAAGAAGCCCTCCACCTCTTACTCTCTGTTTATCCCTAATGGTGCAAACAACTTTATTATCTTTTTCTTCCTTCTCCCCTACATCTTCGGTTTAAGCACTCCCCTTCTCTGTCACCTGCCTATCCTCCTTCACACAGTCTACTAGCTTTCTCTATATGTGAACTAACCTCCTCTCTCCTAGTCTCTTCAATTTGATTCCCACCCCCCAACCATTCTAGTTTAAAGTCTCCCCAGTAGCCTTCGCAAATCTCCCCGCCAGGATATTGGTCCTCTTAGGATTCAAGTGCAACCTGTCCTTTTTGTACAGGTCACACCTGTTCCAAAAGAGGTCCCAATGATCCAGAAACTTGAATCCCTGCCCCCTACTCCAATCTTTCAGCCACTCATTTATCCTCCACCTCACTCCATTCCTACTCTCACTGTTGTGTGGCACAGGCAGTAATCTCGAGATTACTACCTTTGTGGTCCTTCTTCTCAACTCCCTTCCTAACTCCCTATATTCTCCTTTCAGGACCTCTTCCCTTTTCCTACCTATGTCATTGGTACCTATATGTACCACAACCTCTGGCTACTCACCCTCCCACTTCAGGATATCTTGGATGTGATCAGAAACATCCTGGACCCTGGCACCAGGGAGGCAAACTACCATCCGGGTCTCCTGACTGCGTCCACAGAATCGCCTATCTGACCCCCTAACTATCGAGTCCCCTATTACTGCTGCCCTCCTCTTCCTTTCCCTACCTTTCTGAGCTACAGGGCGGGACTCTGTGCTGGAGGCACGACCACTGTTGCTTCCCCCAGGTAGGCTGTCCCCCTCAACAGCACTCAAACAGGAGTACTTACTGTCATGGGGTACAGCCACTTGGGTACTCTCTAGTACCTGACTCTTCCCCTTCCCCCTCCTAACCGTGACCCATTTGTCTGCCTCCCGTGGCCCCAGTGTGACCACCTGCCTGTAACTCCTCTCTATCAACTCCTCACTCTCCCTGACCAGACGAAGTTCATCGAGCTGCAGCTCCAATTCCCTAACACGGTCCCTTAGGAGCTGCAGCTCGCCTAATGAATTTAGAATTTACGTTATAAATTCTAGCATTTTCACATCCACTAATGTTAGATTAAGAGGTTAATAGTTCTCTATTTTAACTCTTCCGTCTTTTTTTTAAACTGCGGGGTCACATTTGTTATCCTTCAATCCAGAATGGAATTTAGGAAGATCATAACCACAATAAATACTCTCTCTCAAGTTACTTCTTTCAAAACATCAGGATGTAGTTCATCAAGTCTTTGGGATTTATTGGCTTTCAAGCTGATAAATCGGTTTCTCTAGTGCTAATATTTCATCAATGCTTCTTTCTATTAATCCCTCATTCTCACTAGATCTTTGATTTTCTCACATATCTGACAAAATTTGTATGCCCTCTTCTGTGAAGACAGATACAATGTAACTGTTTAATTCCTTTACTGTTTCCTTATTCCCCATAATAAATTCTCACATTTCTGTCCCTAAGGAACCTAGTCTTGCCCTTACTATTCTTTTCTTTTCAATTCGATGATGGAACCTTTTACAATTTGCTTTTGTGGTTCTTGCCAGGGCTGTTCTGAATTTTAATCTAGTCTTTCTTTTTCTAAAATACTGCCATTCCTGAGGCTGCTGCTATTTCTAATAATTTGTGAGTCTAATAAATTACGAGTCTCTGGGATTTGATACTATCTGCAACTTCTCTTGTAAGTCACAAAGAAAACACTTTTTATGGTGTGCTTAAAGGAATATATATTTTGTATGTATGCAAGCCTTTCTTCAAATACCAGTCAGTCATTGTCATGATCATATCCTTCAATGGATGCAATGAACCAGCATCTTCAGAATTTCAAAACATTTTATCATTGCTTATCTTTGCAGATCTTTTGATTGTGAGTGTAATGGAAGATATTGCAATGGAAACAATACTGAAATATCTAATGAGAGCAATTTTCATTGATCTTATCGTTTCAGTTTCTATTTATCTGCAGTCTGTTTTCGCACATCCCCAATCATCATACAATGATGAGGTCCTTCAAAAGAAACATTCAATAACATCCTGACATCAGTTCCTTCAGGTGCTTTGGATGTTTCTGGGGTGTATTCACATGTTCAAATATTTTGATGTCAGTAATTTCTTTTACCCCGCCATTACATGGACTGTAACATACAAGGAGGAATTTGAATTCAGGACAAAGTCTCAACAAGAAAATCAAACTTGCAGTGAATGAATTCAATGCCACATCAAGATAGGAAGGGTAGGAATGAAAGGTTAGATTAAGACCAAGAGAAATAGAAAGAGTAAGTAACGATTTTTCTAAATTTTAATATTTATCGCTCCTACAATGATTAAAAATCTGAAGCAGTGAGATTCACTATGTGTGATATTTGTTTACAGACCCATAGAGTACAAATAAGGCCCTTCAGTTCCACTCATCCATGCTGATCAAGATGTCTTCTTGAGCTAGACTCACTTATCCTCTAAACCTTTCCTGTCACACAACCTGCCCAAATGTCTTTTAAGTGTTCTAACTAAACCACTTCCTCTGGCAGCTTTTTCTATAGACCCACCACTCTGTGTGTAGAAAATCTTGCCCCTCAGGTCACCTTTAAATCTTTCCCCTATCACGTAAATCTATGCCCTCTAGTCTTAGAATGCCCTACACTTGGAAATGGGATGGTGGGGTGGAGATATATCTCTACTAAAAAGAGTGTAAAGTGCTCCTTCCCTCTGCTAGCCTGCAGGTCACTCTTGGGCAAGGTGTAGCACCTTCTTAGCCCCCCCACTCCCGAACAGGGTCATATGAAGCTACGGGAGCAGGCAGTGGATGGTTATATGAGCAACTGGTGCATATCACAAGTATGTGACCATTGGTGCCAGGCAGATAATCTCTGAACAGTACTGGTAATGGTTGAGGTCACCTGTTTTGTAAAAACACTGCCCAGAAGGTGGCAATGCAAACCACTTCTATAGACAAACTTGCCAAGAGCAATCACGGTCATTGGAGCAGAATCGCCTATGTCACATAACACGGCACATAAAAATGATGATGACGACCCTCGGAAAAAGACTGACATCCACATTATCTATGCCATTTATGATTTTATAAACCTCTGTCATCCCTTAACCTCATTCACTCCAGAGAAAACAGCCCTTCCAGTCTCTCACCATAACTCAAGACCTCCATTTCCATCCTTTCTACAGCCTCTCTATCATACTCGCATCCCTCCTGTAATACGGCATCCAGAACTGCACACAATATTCTGGGTGTGGTCTCACCAATGTCCAATACTGCTGTAACGTAACATCCCAACTCTTGTTCCCCGTCCCAAAGAAAGCATACCATTTGCCACTTTGCCTACCTGTGTTAGCACTTTTGGGGAGCTATGTACTTTTAACCCTAGGTCTCTCTGTTATACACCACTCCACAGAGCCCCGTCATTTTCTGTGTCACTCCTGCCCTAGTTCAACTTCCCAAAATATATCACCTTGCACTTTTCCAAGGTAAATTCCAACTACCATTTATTTGGCAACTTTCCCAGTTGATTTCAATCCTGTTTTAGCCTTAGACAACATTCCGCAATGTCCATCACAGTGGCAATTTTGGTGCCATCTGCAGACTTACTGATCATGCCACATACAGTTTCATACCAATTATTTGTATATGCCAAATAACAGTGGACCAAACTCAGAGACCTGCAGCACAACACTGGTCTCAGGCTTCTAACCTGAGAAGCAACTCTTCAGTATCAGCCTCTGACTTCAACCACCAAGCCAAATATGTATCCACTGGCCTGCTCACCTTGGATCTCATATAATTCAACCTCTGGACCAGCCTGTTGTGACTGTGATCAAAGTCACTGAGAGACACAGAAGCTGGTGGTATAGAAGTCTGTATTCATCACAACAAGCAGGCATCATTCTGGAGACACTCTCAGTGGAGGCTCACAAATTCAAAATAAGACACCTCTGAAGGTGTTTCTCCCAAACACCTTTGGGAGAAACTAATTAACACAAATATTCTAAAAAACATCTGATGACAAAGTGCCAGGCACCCAAAAGTAATATTGTCAGGGCTGTCTCTGAGCACACAACTCTGGTAAGTACACAAAAACTATCGATTGCCTATACCTATTGTTTGCACCTGTGACCTGTGACTATGTTTGATATGTTAAGTGACAACATCTGTCTGGTCTGCCAGCTTGAACTCAAGTCACAATGGTGCAAACAATTTAGCCATGTTGCCTGGTTTAATACAATCCCATTGTTTTAAATTTCAGCTGTTGCACGTGTCTGTAGTCTTCAATTTACTGCTTGCAATTTATAATAAGGACTGAAGGCTAATTGCAACTGTTCTGAATTTAATTTACATTTATAATAAGAACTGAAGATTGGTTCCTGTTTGAATTAATATCTGCTCTACCCACATAACTCCAGAATACTTCCTAACACAGTCTACCATGTGGAACCTTGTTAAAAGATTTGCTGAAGTCCATGCAGGCAACATCTACCCTGCTCCTGTCAATTCTCTCAGTCACCTCGTCATAAAATCTCAATTACATTTGTGAGAGATGATTTCCCATGAGCAAAGCCATGCTGTGTTCCTGATCAGTCCTTGGCCTCCAGTGGCTGAAAAGTTGACAAACAGCAATTCTCTCCAATCACAACACTAAAAGAATACATAGATTCAGCATAACATACTAAAATTTGGCAGGTTTATCTGAATGGAGAGCTAAACGAAATATTAGTTTACATGACATTAGCTAATATCTCAGATCAATACATAAATAGAATCCCTGCTGATATATATTTGTTTTTCAACTGTAGATATAGCTGGAGTTGAGGACAATTATACATATTGAAATTCATCAGAATGTGTAACCTCTATACTCTCATATGGACTGGATATTTTTAAAGTGATATTTTTAATAACTTTTTTATTTTTTATAATATCTAACTTGTAGCGTTAATTAATTCCAGCTTCCTTTCTTTCATTGAGGATTGCAAAGCTGCCAAGGGGTTGGTGAGGGAAGCGAGGGTTGAGATGTGGGACTGGTACTGGAATGCAAAGTCACTAGATCAAGGCTGAGGCAATGAACGTAGGATTGGTGATGAGGCCATGATTGCTGAAGTGTGGTTGTCAACGAGGCCTCTGAAATGGAAAGGAGTAGGGGAGAAACTGTTGCAAATATTGAGGGGGGAGGGTTTATAGGGGTATGGCTTTTATTGGAGGAAATAGAAATCAGGTGGTGACAGCAGGACTATCAGCTCCTAAAGGAAGAGAAAAAAATAAATAGCAAAATCATAAAACTTTATCCCTATCAAACTCCAGAGTTTTGGCAGGAAATGTGCTTGGAAATATTTTGCTCAGACTTTGAGCTAGACATGCAGAATAACAATTTAAGTGTACAAGAAAAGCAAATGCTTGACCTGAAATCCCATCTCTGACCCTTGGCACCCTGCCAGTCATTTGCCCAAACACGCGATTTCTATCCCAAATACCAAAACAGTTTATTTATTAATTTAAGCGTTTTCACTTTCCGTCATACACCAGAGGATATGGCAAGTACAACATATGAAAGTAATTAACTTTTAACTTGGGTCTTGATGAGAACACTACAGAGCATAAACTGTGATTACTCATGGGCATTTAATCTACAGACCAAAACTGCTGTACAGCCATTAGAGTAACAGTCATTCTGCTGATGTCTAACACTTTGACACCTGGCCAAGGAGAGCCTTTAAAAATGTTGTCTTAACTACATCTCATATATAAACAAGGTTATGCAAAGTGAACCTAATCATGCCTGTAGGACAAGCCTCTGTATACTATCATGCAATGATGAAAGAGAGAAGTAAGGCACTCTTGTGACATGATGAGACAGATCAACGACTGTGTTCTTCAGCTGTCAAAAGGTAGTAAAATGTCAAACAATTCAGTCAATAGCAGCGACTTAAGATCCTTTTTCCACAATAGAGCTCAGAACCCAATCCAGAGGTTGGTGAAGGAATTGGGAACTGAGAAAATGGACAGATGCTGAAATGCAGAATCACTAACTTGCTCCTGGAATAATAGAGCATCTGAAGATGAGCTACTGCATTTTATGGTGTACAATAGAGACTCTCCAATACAATGAAAATAAATATTTTTTGATAAGTATATACTGTGAATAAGTAATATCAGAAAAGAAGATGACTTTCTTCCACACTGATTCTGTGGGTTCTGAGTAGCTGATGAGGCCATTGCAGAAGCTGCAGCTCAGTAATCAGTGGGAGAGAAGGTACTTGATGGCATTGGTGGGTGGGCAATTTGGGGCTGCATTCTGCTGCCATCCTGTTGAATAGATTCAAGCTTTTCAATGCCACCTCACATATTCCTGCTAGGGGTTACCATGAGTCATTGGGGATGTTACACCAATATATTAACATATAATTTTATTTTATATGTATATTCATTTACTTATGCATATTTAAATTTTATTATACATATATATATATATAGACTAAACTTTAAAAACAAATTTGGCATAGTTTTGAATGAAGAGGAGATTTCCTTGCATGCAAGATAAATTACTGGTTAGCTGCAAAACTAAAACTGAAATAGTCTTAAATTCAGTCCAAGGCCAATGCTAAATTAGTTCATTTTAGCTTCCATTTTTAAAAATATAATTCTGCATATGTTTAATGTATATGCTCATACAAGACTGTGCATAAAGGGCTGCTTCCTGCTACAAAGACAGAAAATTATAGAAAAGCCACCTGTGTAAGAAAGTAATGTCTAGTCCTGTTGAATCAGGATCGATGCCTTACAGATGTAAGAATCTCCTTTGTGTTCAATTATTAAGGAGTGAAACCAAGTGCAATTTAAATATTCCATGAAATGGAACATGATGACAGAGAGAAACATAAAGAGATAAAACATGCATAAAAATGAGCTGGATGTAGGGAAGAATTTATTGAAGCAATCTAGCCATATTGTGGGTTCTAAATGAAAAAAAAGCATCTTGCCAATTTTAATTATGATTTTGGTGCAGGTTTACTCAGGTATATGACTTACAATTGGAATTACTTCACAGGGGACATTGGTCTAATGTTGAAAGCAAAGCCAATAAGTTCTGATGAAATTTATGTGCAAGGAAGTGATGGTCATGGGCAGGTTTCGGATCAGCAATGATGCTCCCTGTGGTCAAATGGGCTGTCAGCACACTGGATAGACTCAAAATGTAAAATGGCCTCAAGAGTGAGGCACTGAAGCATTGATGGAGCATATAGAAAGTGCCCC
This sequence comes from Mobula hypostoma, assembly GCF_963921235.1. Lineage (NCBI taxonomy): Eukaryota > Metazoa > Chordata > Chondrichthyes > Myliobatiformes > Myliobatidae > Mobula > Mobula hypostoma. The sequence goes on along the minus strand of NC_086108.1, from coordinate 52,006,315 downwards.
AGCATGAGTCATTGCTTCCAGGAAGTGAAAGAAAAACAGTTTCATTGTATGCATAATCGCACTGATATTTAAACTCGGATACAGGTTAACAGAGGTTACAAGTATTAATTAAAAACAGCAGGCCTCACTCAAAAAAGATTGAAACTTGGCAAGTATGCTGATTTTATACTGCTTTTTCCCTAAAAATTAAAGGCTCATAGTCACCCCCTAAAGTGTAATACGTGACCTTTCTCTCCATTGCTACATAAACACATTCACCCTTCTCAGTGAATAATGTTTAAAAGCCATCTTGCATTGTGTTTACCATGGCTCCCGTCGTTACTCTTCCTTTGCAAAATCTACATATTAAATGACATAATGAAATGAACTTTATTTTAAAAGTAGTAACTAGTACAAAGAAGTAGTAAGGAGAGAACCAAAAGTCACAGGTGTCTCACCACCTGTTGATGGTGAAGAATTTGGCCAAATCCAGGTAACTCTGGACCATAATGGCATTTGTGAATATAAATAAAGCAGAACTATCAACATAAAATTATTGCAGCAACAATCCAAAACTGTGACTAATGACCAGCAACAGCAATAGCAAGAGAACAACTTGGGAGGGAGAGGGTAGAACCACTCAGGGATAAAGAAGGGAACAGGAGAATGTGGGAGGCAGAGAATGTGGGAGAGATACTAAATGAGTACTCTGCATCAGTACTTACCAAGGAGGATGTATGGCACCTTAAGGATAGAGAAATGAGCGTGGAGTGCAATAATGCTCCAAAGCATTTGAGATAAGGGAGCTATTTTAGGTCTCTTAATAAACATTAAAGTGGAAAAATCCCTAGGAGGCCTGATGGGATATACCCCAGATTACTGAGAGAGACAAGACATGAGATTGCTGGGGCCTTTACCAAGATCTTCAAGTCCTCCCTATCCACAGGTTTGGTGATTTGCAGATGTTGTTTCACTATTCAAGAAGGGAAATAGAGATAATCCCAGAAACATTTCCTCTGGAGTGGCAGAGGCTGATTGGAAATCTGACAGAGGTTTATTAGATTATGAGAGGCATAGATAGAGTAGAAAGACTGAATTTTTTTCCAAGGGTGAAATGTCTTATACCTGTGGGCATGCATTTAAGGTGAGAAGGAATAATTCCAAAGGAGATGTGAGGAGCAATTATTTTTAAACACACAGTGGTGGTTGCCTGGAATGTGCTGTCAGGGGTGGTGATAGAGGCAGAAATATTAGAGACTTTTAAGAGATGTTTAGATGAGGGAAATGGAAGAATATGGGTCCGTGTAGGCAGAAGAGATTAGTTTAGTTAACCATTTGAGTACTACTTTAATTGGTTTGGCAACATTGTTCTTCTACTGTACTGTCCTAGCTCCTAGAGAAGATTCTTAGGTACAAGATTAATGAGTATTTGGAAAATCATGGCCAATTTAGGGACAAGTCATGTCTTACTAACTCGATTAAATTTAGAGAGGAAGTGACAAAGGTGATTGTTGAAGGTAGAGCTGTGGATGTTGTCCATATGGATTTTATTAAGGCGTTTGACAAGGACCCTCATGAAGATTAAGTTGCATGAGCGCCAAGATGACTTTTGGATTCAGAATTTGCTTGCCCATAGAAGCAGAGGATCGTAAACAATGGGATTTATTCTGGCTGGAGGACTGTGGCTACTGGTGTTCCAAAAGGATCAGTAAAGGAACTTTTGCTGTTTGTGATATTCAATATATGAAAGATCTGGATGACAATATAGGTGGTTAAGTTAAGTTCACAAACGTTACAAAAATTGATGGTGTGGCAGAGACTGTCAAAGGATAGAGTGGCTCTAAGATCAGTTGCAGATATATGCAAGAAATGGCAGATGTTTAATCCAGTCAAATATGAAGTGTTGCTCTTTGGGAGATCAAATATAATAGTCTGTATACTGTTACTGGAAAAACAGGAGGATCTTGGAGTCCAAATCCATAGTTCCCTGAAAGTGACTGCACAGGTTGACAGGATGGTAAAGAAGGCTTACGACATACTTTCCTTTATTAGTCAAGGCACTAAGTTCAAGAATCAGGAAGTTTTGTTGCCACTTTAACAAAAACTCCAGTTAGGTCACACCTGGTGTGTTGTATTCAGTTCTGAATGCCTCATTATAGGAAAGATGTCAAGGCTTTGGAGAGGGTACAGATGAGATTTATCAGGATGCCGACTAGGACAAGGAGAGGTTCAACTAACATGGATTGTTTTCCTTTAACAGTGGAGACTGAGAGAAGATCTGTTAGTAGTTTAAAAGATAGAGTAGATAGCCAGTATCTAAATGTCTAATACGCAAGGCATGGATTTAAGGTGAAATGGGGAAAACTCAGAGGAGCAGATGTGCTGAACAACTTTCAAAACCATTTCACTTTAAAATCCTGCTTTTAAACTTCTGCCCTTGCAATTTCTTCATTATTTCCAAACAACATACATAAAAGTTCATGAAATTCCAGCATCTGCGGATTTCCTCGTGTTTGCGTTCATTATTTCCAACATGAGTTTCTTAGTTTCACCCTCAAAAATTTTGAATGTGTCATTACCTTAACAAATGCCTTTCCCATATCTCTATCAGTACACCTTTCTATTTAAAGATCCAAAATCTATTCCCATGTCTCCTGCATCTCCAGATTAGTTCCTACTACTGTCTCCAATACTGAAATGGTTTTTAAGTCCAAAAGAACAATGGTGACTATGACCATTATTCATAAACCTGTTTGCCTTCCTTAATCTTTCTGTGGTATTCAACTTGTTTGTCTACATCATTCTCCATCATCTTCTCTACTGCCACTATTTGGTAAGACTATTCTTGCTTACAGCCAATCTCTGATATCGGACTTAACTAGAGCAGGTCAAGCACTGGTTAATTCTCCTTGAACATGTAACGCAACCTCTTAATTCTCCAATCTTAACATTATTCCCAGAAGTGGTGATCAAATAACATTTCTTAGCTGATATCCCAATTACTTTTCTATCACTTACTTTCTATCACCTCCGTGTAAGTAGCATTCTTATTGACCCTCCACTAATGTTGTCTTTTTTTTTTTGACAGCTGCATTGAACCAGTCCCAACTTTCTCAGAAATGACAAATTTGAAATCACAGTAATGCTGCGATATTTTTGAGGCAACACTTTCATCGTAGTTTGTAATAGTAGCTGAGTATTTTTTTTGTCAGTCGTACAACATTCTCTTTTCCAAATTCAAAATTGATTGTGTTTGCAATAGCAACAGGGTCAAACGCTTGCCATTCTCTTAATTCATTGTCAGGAAATCTATTATGCAATTGATTGCACTCACATTGAATGAATCAAATAATCGGCACAGTATCAATGTCAGAACTTATAGATGCAAGCAGATCTTTCACTTTGTCACTCCAGTAAATGCTATTGCCAAGATACTGTGACTGTAGCTTGTTAATTTTTTTGCTTTTGCATGCTGCAATGGTTCAATTGTATTCAAACAGCTTTCCTGACAAAGAGATGCCGGATCTGCTAAAACATCATTAAGGACAGTTAATGCTACTCGATAATGTAGCTTGGTCAAAATCTTCAGGCAGTAGTTGCTGATTGGATCATTATATTTGTTAACTTGCTCTTTGCAATACTGGATCAAAAGCTTAATTCGCAATTCCTCATTAAAGCAGTAAAGGCAAAATGTCTTGCCAGCCATCTTACTTTATTTAATAGTCTAAATGACACAACATCACATTCTGTGACATTAGCTAATTCTTCTAACTTTCCTTTTTTAACTGAAGACCTGTTGAATACTGTTAGTAGCAGTGTTTCTATATCCTGCATGATTGATACATTTTACCGTGCATCATCTCATCTCAAATATCTGTGTGCAACACAATGTTGCTCAGACAGATGCTTTCTCTTTCAAAGAATTGCTGCCACATCATTATTCTTTCCAAGCATAACATTTGCCCAGCCTGCCATAAACATCACCATCTTTGAACATCAAGATTGTTGTTGATATCAAACTTTTTATTGCTTGAACAATAATAATCCTGCCACATGCAGTTAGCTTCAAAATTATAACATAATTTCAAAATTATATTTTAAAAATTCCAGTTACGTGGCAACAAAGGGTATGCACCCAGCAGCATTTCAGTTACTGTGCTGCCACGCACCCATGCAGCTTGGAGAGAAGAGTGCTCTCCATATTGTTCCCCATTTTCCTCTGGATTGATGATAAATGTCATTGTTTTTATTGTTGTAATGTGAAGAAAATCACCAGAAAGACACTGAAATTAGTGGATACAGAAGTGTTTTTTTCAACAAAATGAGACACTCTCAGAGGAAGAGGCCTGTTCGATCCAATATTACATGACATTTTATATGCTAAAGATCAAAGGTAACATCTTTAGTTACAATGCTTCCTTTAAATGGCACATAGTTTTTCCAACTTCTTCTTCGTACCCACACTCTGGACAGCTAAAATGAATGTTAATCAGCATTGTTTGGTTTTCAATTAACTTGTGTCCACAGCTCAAGGAAACTATTGTCCAGAGCTGCATTTTAAATTTAATATACAATCCACATTCAGGTCTAAAGATTGTGACTGAAGTTAATATTTACTATATACCCTAACTCTAGAATATGCCCCAACATTTAATACCTGCCACAAATTCCAGATCCTCGCTATGATTTCTTTCCTTCTTGGGTAAAGGTATTTGCCATCCTGGTGTTCATCAGGTTCAGCTTCCATCCATCAGTGGTAACCAACCACGTCACCATGGTCACCTCAGCCTATCTTTTGGTGAACTCCACAGCTATCTGTTAATGTTTACCTCACTTAACTGTTCCAATTACTTTTCCCAAATTAAAACCCATTCTTTAACAGCTGTAAATTTAAGCTCATCAGAAATTCTACTACCTCTATCATAACCTGCACTTGGCCTTGCTCACCCATCACTTGCATTTGGCACTTGCTTGCCTTTTTGTGTACTTCTAAGACCTTTGCCCTCTGCGCTGGTATATTCTGTAATCTCCTAAATTCTCAGTTTCTCAATCACTTCTTGGTCTCTTGCTTTTTAATTTCAAGCTAGACCTCTTTGCTTTTCCACCTTTCCTCCTTTTAAACTCCTTATAATTCACTCCTGTCTATATTTCTGATGGCCTCTCCAGCAAAACATATGGTTTGAAAAGTAGAAACTGGAGTTGCAAGGAGAACGTAAGAAAATGATGGCAGTTTTGATGAAGGGTAACCAAACTGAAATGTTTATTTCAGAACAGACATTGCCCATTATTTTGTTATTTCATCTGATCAGACCTGTGCAGAATCATGAAATGTTTTTCTGTGTTGAGATGATACACAAGTCCAAGTTGTTGCTAATGCTTTTGCCATTTAAACCTATGTGTACTGTATAAATGACTACTTCAGGTTATTTATTTGGTTTTCTCCTCAATGAGGCAAAGAATTCCTCTACAACTACTCAATAAATACAAGTACAGGAATGAGTGTTGGAAATATTTAGTGCAGTAGTGACACTATACTACAGTGTCAACAACTTTCTTATTTCAATCTACATTTCCATCTGCAGTTTCAGGTAGATATTTTTTTAAAAATCATTATTTATTTTTAGTTCATCTGATGCCCTAGCCAAAGATTTATCCCTCAAACAGCAGCTAAATTAAATAATCTTATTTTTTTTTTAAGTAGCTGCTGGATGGACTATGGGGTGTGAACACTGGCTGTCATGTTTACTGTATTACAACTTTTACCATATTTCAAAATGTATGTCAAAGTATGTTGCATTGTACAGTGACCTTAAAATGCTCTGTAGAAACACCAGTTCTTTCTTTTTATGCAATAGATTATTTATTTATTAAGATACAGCACAGAAAAGGCACCTCAGGCCCTTTGAGTAGCTTGGCCCAGCAATCCCCGACTGATGCTAGCCTTATCACAGGACAATTTTTTACAATGACAAATTTACCTACTAACTGTCTTTGGATTGTGGGAGGAAACGATGCACCCAGAGAAATCCCATGTATTGCACGAGGAATACATACAGACTCCTTACAAACAGCATCGGAAATTAACTCTGAACTCTGACACCCAAGCTGTATAGCATCACGATAACCATTATTCAGCTGTATTAATTCAAATTATATTGACTTATTTTATTTTGATACAGAACCAAGTACTATTTATAATTTTCAAGTGTCTTTATTGTTTGTTGAATAACTCAGGAAGAGGTGAACATTACTACGTATCTCTGTCTTCTTGCAACTTGGCTCCTTCCAAGACAAGACAAAAAGGAAATGGTTTTCAGGTGGTTTCTATGTTGTACTAGTTGTAATATTTCTTTACCATTTGATAAGTAAACAGTGGTAGCTTTTACTGAAAATCTTCTGAATCTTTTTTCTTTGCAATGTAAATTTCTGGTAGGCAAACTAGTGTTTTGGAACCTCTCCTTCCAAATACAAAAACTACAGCCTGCAAATTGAGTTATATTTCAGTGAATCAAATAATATTCCTGAGAGTTTTGTTCCATGGCAAAGTATGTATAAGCCATAATATTTTCTGAATTGGTCAGTTAAGTAAGATACTTGAACACTGGCTTCATTTTTACTTATTAAATCACATTGATTATAACTCATCTACTCAAAATGTAAGCAGTGGTGAAATCTGTATGTAATCATAAAAATGCATCCCAAAAATTGCTTGAAACCAACCACAGACAACAAACAGGTTAATTGTTGCTCAAATACTCAGGTACTGGCAGCACTGCAAATTCATACACTGCCACAATTGAAGATTAAGTCCAGCATAATCTGTGGAAAGGAATGTTCAATCTCATTTTCCTCCCAGTTCAACTTATGAAATAACCTCAGTTAACCTGAGATAAAACCAACAAGAATACAAGTCAGGCTTAAACTGTGACTTATGAAGTTGCTTAATAAGTGCTACTATCCTCAAAGAGTAGAAGGTGTGCAATTTTAATTGTAGCAATAATGTTTTATGTGCTGCATGATTCTAGTTGCTCTTCCATTAATACATTGTCAAAATTATGCGACATTGATCTGTTACCACCAAGCGGTAAATGACAAATTTGCTATAAATTGCCATTTTATTCATTTCAATATTATTAACTGATACTTTAATGTGATAGTTCCACTCAAGTCCTTCGCGTTACACTGACGTTTAATTTTACTGAGCAAAAGTTGGAAATGAAATAATTAAATGTTATACAAGGAACTTCAAATGTACTTTAAGTTTAGACTCTTGGTCAAACCTAACAGAACCAATGGAGGTGACTCAGGTCACAGGTATTTCTTGAATTACCTGTGTAGCCACTGCAGATACTTATTCAAAAAGTTCCACAAAGGAGTTACAGGTTTAATAAATTATCACTAATCTTAGCTAGGGTAAGTTCAACATTATTTTCATGCCTTATTCCCACATCTCTCACTAGTCTGAGATTCAGAAGAACCCTGCAAATTTCTCGAAAGCTTTAGTACATGAAAGAGCTGAATTTCAGAGTTACTGCCAGCATTTCGTCCAGTGTGGTATCAAAGTGTCCCAGTAAAATTGAAGTCAATATGCAATAAAGGAAAACATTCTAATAGTAATTTTCATACCCCATACAAAAAAAAGTGGACTGTGGCTGTTAAAGGCCAATCATGCCATGCCAAGAGGGCTACTGCAGTAATTACTATGAACAGTATCTCAAGCCCAACCCTTTTCAGTTGCTTTGTCTATTCTCTTTTTTCCATCAGAAATTCAGATGTGAAGATGCTCTTTGATGATTATGTTATGTTAAATTCCAATAACAGCTCTTCAAACCCATAGTAAGCATTCAAGCATGAGCTGATAAACATCAAATAACATTTACATCGCAAAAGATGCTATTTGATGACCATATCCAATAAGAGCGTGTTTAACTACCCTTTACTGTCATTCAATGATATTATCATCACCATCAATACGGTGAAGGCTAATGTTAAAATGAAGCAAGCTTGAGGAACAGCACCTCATCTTCCCTCCAGCAGCACTACAGCCTTTCAGACAGTACCAACTTCCACAACTTTAGATAATTCACTTCATCTGGAGATATCAAGGGATTATTGTACTACTCTTTTGTATTATCAGTTCAACAATTGAAACTAACTTGTTTTCCTTGCTTTCCCAGACTTGACAAGAATTTCAGATCTGAAATATTAACTCTATTTCTTCTTTCACTGATGCTACCTGACCTTTTTTGTAATAAGCATATTACAGTGTCGGCATTCAGTGGGCTGGCGGTTAATTAACAATGTGCTACTGACTTCCATTCTGTGTTTGTTTTTACAATTTGTAACAGATTGTAACTTGAAACACTTACAATGTAAATACATTAAAGCTCTAAAATTTTCAAAGTAAAGTTTGTGGTACATTTATTATTTTAAAATTTTATGGATTATATTCATTAATACATAGTTAATTACTAGGTATTTCATAATTATATTAACAGATTCAAAAACTATATTCACATAATTTTATAATTATATTAACATTATACATCATAAAAGAAAATTCTAGCTGCATGGCAACAAAGGTCACATGCGCGGGAACATTTTAGTTACTATGGGGCAGCGCACCCATGCAGCTTAAAGGGAACAGTGGTCAAAAAGCAAGTGTTGAAACTTGCACTCTTGTAAATCACTTGAACTTCACATGACTTACTGCACTCTAGCATGATGTCAGCAGACTATCTCATATGTCTAAACAGCAACTAATAATAACAGAGATCTCTGGCATACAGAGTACAGAGTCATAATGTTCCTGTAAGACTAAAAGGCAAGGATAACAGGTTTAGGGAACCTACGTTTTCACAAGATATTGAGGCTCAGGTTAAGAAAAGGAGGAGGTGCATAGCAGATATTGGCAGATAGGAACAAATAAGGTACTTGAGGAGTATAAGAAATGCAAGAGAACACTTAAGAAGGAGATCAGGAGGGCTAAAAGAAGGCATGGTGAAGGAAAATCCCAAGGCCTTCTACAGATATGTTAAGAGCAAAATGATAGCAAGGGACAAAATTGGTCTTCTGGAAGATCAGAGTGCTAATCTATGTGTGGAGCTGAAAGAGATGAGTGAGATCTTAAATGTTTTATTTTGCATCTGTATTTCCTTGGGAAATGAACACAGACTCTATAGAAGTGAGGCATACGGCAATGAGGCTATGGACCCTATACAGATTACAGAGGAGGAGGAGGTGTTTGCTGTCTTGAGGCAAATTAGGCTGGATAAATCCCCTGCGCTTGACAAAGTGTTCCCTCAGACCCTATGGGAGAGGCTAGTGTAGAAATTGCAGGCACCCTAGTAGAGATATTTAAAGCTTTTTTTTAGCCATGGGTGACGCGCTGGAGAATTGGAGGATAGCAAATGGTGTTCCATTGTCCTTTACATGGACTTCAGCAAAGCCTTTGACAAGGTCCCGCATGGGAGGTTGATCAAGAAGGTTCTGTCACTTGGCACTGAGGATGAGGTAGTAAATTGGATTAGACATTGGCTTCGCAGGAGAAGCCGGGGAGTGGAAGTAGATGGTGGCTCCTCTGACTGGAGGCCTGTAACTAGTAATGTGCCACAGGGATCGGTGCTGGGTCCATTGTTAGTTGTCATCTACATCAACAATTTGGATTATAATGTGGTAAACTGGATTAGTAAATTTGTGGATTACACCAAAATTGGGGGTGTAGTGGACAGTGAGGAAGACTATCAAAGCTTGTAGCTTGAATAAATAGGCTTCAAAATGGTAGATGGAATTTAATGCAGAAAAGTGTGAGGTGTTGCAACTCAGGAGGACCAACCAGGGTAGTTCTTACACGGTGAGCGGCACTGAGTGCGGTAGAACAAAAGGATCTGGGAATACAGATCCATAATTCCTTGAAAGTGGCATCACAGGTTGACAGGGTCATAAATAAAGCTTTTGGGATATTGGCCTTCATGAATCAATTTATTGCATACAGGAGTTGTGATGTAATGTTGAAATTATGTACAACATTGGTGAGGCATAATTTGGAGTATTGTGTGCAATTTTAGTCACCTACCAACAGGAAAGTTGTAAACAAGATTGAAAGAGTGCAGAGAAAATTTACGAGGATGTTGCTGTGTCTTGAGGACCTGAGTTATAGGGAAAGGTTGAATAGGTTAGGACGTTATTCCCAAAATGGAATTTGAGATGTCATGATTAAGCTGCCTTAAAAGCAGAGAAAGCTTCATAACCACTCCTTGACATTCAATGGGTTTGCCATCATTAAATCCTCCACCATCAACATCCTAGGAGAGGATGCATCATTGTATGGTCCAAAACTCAAGTAAAAGGAGGCCAAAGACTGCATATTCTGCAGTGAGTAACTCATCAACTGATTCTCCAAAGACTTTGCACACTCAGCAGGCACAAATGAAGTCTGTGGAGAATATCCCCAAAGGCCTGGAAGAGTTCAGCTCCAAACATACCCAAGAATTTCTGCATGATTAAAGTCAAAGAGGCCTGCTTATCAACAACCTAATCACCATCCTAAACACTCGCTCCCTCTACCATAGTTCTATTAAACCTGAAGTATGCAAGATCCATTACAGCATCTCACTGAAGGGTCTTCATCAGCTTCTCCCCAACTCTTGATCTTACACCCCAAGATAAAGGTAACAGGCACATGGGAACACCATAATCTCCAAATAAGGCAGACACCTGAACTAATATTTTGAAACATTCCACCTAATTGTACTGCAAGCAAACTTTAACCACGTGGACTGTGGCAGTTCACGAAGACTGATGGCTAGTATCTTGTCAAGGGTAAGTAGGATGTGTCTATTTCACATTTTCAACACAGAAACATCAAGATGAACTAGAGCACTTGCTATCAATGCCTCTGCAACCTAAGCACCGAACAAGGATAAAGATCTAGCTCAGATTATTAATACATTTGTCCAGTGATTAATATTGCCTTAACACTGATTCAAATATTAAAACTCCAGCTCCACTCCACAGGTTTTATGTTTATAATTTACACTGAGCATTTCAGTGCTTAGTGAAGGTGCTGAGTTGTCGAAAATTTGTTAAACTGGATTAACTGTAAACAATCCCAAAAACACATTTGTTGTCTAATGTCATAACCAATATTTATGCTTAACTAAAAGCACAATAAGTGATAATTTATGTATTACCGTAAGACATTGTTTCCAGTTTTACCTATAATAGTTGTGATACTGCAAAGTTGTTTTGCTGAATTTGTTGAATGTCTTGAGGTTACAAGCATCTTCCTTCTTTTTCGGCTTTGGAGGATGAAATCCCTTATGTCCCAAATCTACCAGCAGAAATTTAGTAGCTCAGCATTTATTCATAGTCATAGTCATAGTCAATTACCCTCAGATTCTGTTATCGATCTCATACCACATTGTAGCACTGAAGTTTAAAAAAATGCTTGAAAAGATATCCTGTATCTCAAAGACTATCAGTAAATGAAAAAAAATTAAGCTGAGTCATGCCGCCCTAGGGATGGGTGCCCTAATGAAAGTTGAAGAGGAACATATCCATTATATTTAAAGCTTGCCTTTTGGTGTTCAAAAGCCACCACTGTAGAGGCAGTCAGTGAATTCAATTACATTTACCCACAGCACTCAGCTTGGTCTTGAATAGAGCATATTGTAAGTTTTAATAGGGTGAAAGTCCAGGATAGCTGAAGAATTCCTTCAGATGTGCTCCAGATGTTTGTCTTGCATTGAAGAATTGCTTGTTCCGCCATGCAGAATTTCCTGTGCTGAATCCCAAAGCAACTCAACAACACTGCAGCATCCTCAACCTCAGGAATTTCAGTCTCTTGGCCAAATACCAGTGGTGCCTTTTGTTTTTGTCATTTTAGCATATGAGGAAACACATGTAGCAGTAATAGTTAAACGAACGCCCATCTTAGGAATGTTCTGACCTGCTACACTCTCCTCTGTTTACAGTAACCAATTTATACAGATTTATTTTCCCAGCTGTTCCCTGATGGCAAACATCTGTGCAGAGTGAAAGCTGTAAATAGCCCTCAGTATTCAGGAGTTAATATCCTAAACCTAACAAAGGTCTACATGCTTCCACATTCCATTCATTAGAAAATACCTCCGCCATTTTATAGTTGAAGAGCTTGTTGGAGCACCTTCTCCACAAAGAATACTATTATTACGAAGTTTAGGAATCAAAACATATAAAAAATATAATTAACGACCTGACATTTTAAACATATGCTAGGATAAGCTCATTGACTGGAAACAAATAAAATAAATGGCAACTTTGATCACAGGCATCAAAATAAGAAACCTACAAAACTTTCAGAAGAGTTATTGTCAAATTGATTTTATTGTAGATGGTTGAGATAGAGATCAAGTATGAATAAATATGATTTTACTGGCTTTGTTTACAATGAACATTTGAAATATTAAGCATTCAAGATGCTGAGAAGATCACAAGTGATTTAATACATTGGAATTTACACTGTCCATTTATGTAAAATAAAAGGAGAAAATCCTGGAATGCACAGGAAGTCAGGCAGCATTTGTGAAAAGAGAAACAGACTCACCATTTCAGGTCAATGACACTTTGTCAGTCACTGACCTTAAATATTTATCTGTTTCTCTTTCCACAGATGTTGTCTGAATTGTTATTTGCGGACTTTGATTATGGAATCCAGTGACAGACGCAATATACTCAAAATGCTCAGCATTTGTGTTTGGATTGCAAGTTTGCACCAGGCTTGTCCAGACTCAGAAATAATAATAAGTTCATTCATTTCATTGGAACTCTGGCCTGGATGTTCTTCAGCATTTGTAAAGATGTGCTAAACAAGGTCCATGATGCACACTAGATTAAGTCCTGCATGCTAAACTCGCTTTTACTATGCAATGTCAGACCAAGCTAAAAAAAACAAGAAGGGTCACATATCTGGTTTGTTGTGGGGATAGCTGGGATTCATGGGGATCAGATGGAGGAGATGAACAAAAGAGGGCATGCAGTCACAAACATGGGCACAGTAGGTGATTTGGAGACTCTAGAAGAGCTGGTACAAGTTTTATTTTGTTTTATTCAGAGGTGCCCTACATAGAACGAGTTCTCAGCATTGGAATCCACAGGTTCATGCATGTTCCTTTTAACTATGCTGAAGCTGGTTGCGCAGTTCACAGGAAGGCCTGCCACTGCATTTGTAGCCTTTGCCAGTTGTAGTCTATGTACTTGTGGAAGACGTATTAGGTAGGTTAATTGGTCATTCCATTAAGGCCAGGATGATCAGGCTACGAGACAGCTTCTTTCACCAGCCATCAATTTATCAATACAGATTGATCTGATTGCATTTCACACTGTACATTGTATCTGACTGTCCATACATGTATACAAAACAATTATGTATAAACTCTTAGTGTTTGGGCAATATCCTCCCACATTTCCCTCCCTTATTGCTTGAACATAGCAACAGAGATGCAACATAAAGATTTTTACTCCCTCATTTTGTGAGATGGATGTAAGCAATAAAAAATTCTAATTCTAATATATTTGGGACTGGGATACACAGAGAAAATTGATAGGAATCACAAATTTCATTCTCCGAACAATAAGCTCCCAGCATTAATTACAGATTAAATTTCTTAGGAAACAGATGACATAGTACAAATCATCACTGCATTACATGACACAAGTTATAGGCCACTGATGTTCTCTGAAGACACTAATGCCACTTCTTCCACAAACAATCCTCTGTAACATGGATTCCTTCTCAACTTGTTCTCCTGATTAAATAGTTCTAAAAGTATAAGACAAAGCAACAAAATCCAACTTGGATGGCACAGCATATACTCAAAGTATTTCTGAAGTGCTTAGTTAAATCAGTAAAACATTTAAAAATCTTATTTTTATAAATGTCATAACACTAAGATATCTCAGACTGATATCTAAATGCTAAAGAAGACTTGGTTAATGATTTTGATCCTGGCTTACAGTGCTCAATGCATTTCTTACACTCCCCTAAAGTCTTGTTGACCCTGCTTGTGGTGGACCAGACAACAAACACTTCTTAGGTTGTCACTTAGGGTTAAAAGATTACTTGCCTCCACTCCAGTTCTGTGGTAGCTGAACAGTCCTGTGCAGAAAATATTTCTACTGCCATAGGTGGTGTTTGGAAGAGAGATGAATGGGTAGCTGGGAATGGTGGACTTTCCTTCTGCTAATTGTATGCATTCCTGTCATGGTACTTGAAGAGCCTGCTCCTCCATTTTGAGCAGCCACGGGCCAGAAATTCTCATAAATCGGTGAGTGTTTAATTTAAAAACACAAACACGAGGAAATCTGTAGATGCTGGAAATTCAAGCAACACACACAAAATGCTGGTGGAATGCAGCAGGCCAGGCAGCATCTATAGGAAGAGGTACAGTCGACGTTTCGGGCCGAGACCCTTCGTCAGGGCTAACTGAAAGAAGAGATAGTAAGAGATTTGAAAGCGGGAGGGGGAATTTAAAAACACAAACACTTTCCCCCTTCCACTTTCAAATCTCTTACTATCTCTTCTTTCAGTTAGCCCTGACGAAGGGTCTCGGCCCGAAACGTCGACTGTACCTCTTCCTATAGATGCTGCCTGGCCTGCTGCATTCCACCAGCATTTTGTGAGTGTGTAATTTCTTTGTATGGAGACTTTGAGAAGTCCCTGAAGTATTATCTCTGTCCTCCTGGCAATTTTTATCTCCCTGAGGAATTTTGAAGAAGATTGCTTATTTCAGGTATCCGATACTAGGTATTGGAGAATGCACACTGGAACTAGTGGACAAAGCCTTGAAGCTGGAGTTGACGAACTGGGGGAGGTGGCTAGTATTTAATTTGCCTATCTTTCAATTAATTATTTCATTTTGTGGAGAATGTTTTGGTAGTGTTTCCCACTGCTTTGAAGAGTCTATTGTAGGTTATCCGTGACTCCAAATGAATCATATGAGAGCAGTGACTGTTGTTGTTCAGATCATGCCTTTATGCAAGATTTGAGGACTCCTCCTTGAATGTCATTTTTTTAAAGTCAGTGTTGTTCTAGAGACAGTTGGGAACTTTGTTATTGAGAGGTGGTTCCCAAAATAATCTAAATTTTGCATGGTCTCACTGTGCTTCTTTAATATTGCCAGTTGGTGTTGCACTGGTTGGTGAAGGATCAAGGACAACTTTGACTCCAAGTCAATAATGACTTGGAGCTTCATCTCCAAGTCTGCAAATGGTGCCTGTATACTCTAATTCCTCTGCTGACCTTAATTTTGCAGTGGAAATGATAATGCATGAACAGTTTCCCCATTCATCCTGTCCATCAACTTCACTGCAGTTAGAAGTTCATTGGAGGCATATTGCAGGGAGGAAAGTTAGTAAAATTATTTGGAACAGTGGGAAAGGTACCGGAGGGGATTTTGAAAGAATTGATTTACTTGCATTTGGAAAGGATTAAGAATCAGCATGGCATTTTGCATAGGAAATTACATCTCACAAATTTGATTGACAAAAAGGATTGTCGAGTGCATGGTTGGTAGACATTGGATACACACCCTTCAGCAAACCCTTTGCCAAGGTTCACCTTGAGGGCTGGTCTGGAAGCTTAGAGCACACTGGATCCAGGGTAGTCAAGCTAATTGGGTACAAAATTGACATGGTGAATCAGAGGGTAGTGGTGGATGTTTGTTTTTAATGGTGTTCTGCAGGGATCTGCGCTGGGTACCCTTTTGTTTCTCATCTATATTAACAATTCAGATGAAAATGTAGATAGCATTTTGCAAACTACATCAAAATTTGTTGCATAGTGTACAGTGAAGTAGGCTATCTAAGATTACAGCAGCATCCAGATTAGGTGAGAAATAGGCCAAGGAGTGGAAGATGGAATTTAAATTAGACAAGTGTGATATGTTGCATTTTGAGAAATTAAACCAAAATAAGATTTGCACAGCAAAATGGCAGAGGCTGGGAGAGTATTATACAACAGAGAGACTGAGTAGTACGAATACAAAGCTTCCTGAAAGTGGCGACAGGGTGGTAAAGAAGGCACACTGACACACTGACCTTCAACAGTCCAGGCATTGTGCACAAGAGTTGGGCCATCATGTTCAGCTGTAGAAGAAATTGGAGAGACAACTCTTGGACTATTGTGTGCAGTTGTGTTCAATGAATTAACTTGGAAAGAGTGCATAAGAGACAAACAACAATGTTACCAGGACAGGAAGGCTTGAGTTATGAAGAGTCTGGACAACCTGGAGCTTTATTCTCCTGAGTGTAGAGGCTGGGGTGGACGTTAGAGAGGCATGTATAACCATAAGGTGAATAGTTACAGTCTTCTTCCCATGGTAGGGGAGTTTAAACTAGAGGGCATACGTTTAATGTGAGACAGAAAGGTTCTTCAAGGTGCAAGTTTTTCCACACATGGGATGGTGGATATATGGAACGACCCGCCTAAAAAAATGGTCCAAGTAAGTATGATTCCATTGTTTTAAAGGCATTTGGCCAGGTACATGTATAGGAAAGGTATAGAGGCAAACTGGACCAGCTCAGGTAGGAAACCTGGTTAGTTTGGATGAGTTGGACCAAAGAGCCCATTTCTGTGCTATTTAATGCTATGATGCTCCATTCCAATCTGCACCGGAATTGGTCTGTGATGAACCACTGTCTAGGATCACAGCTTGAATGCCATTGGGTAGCAGATGTGAAATGGCAATATGTTTCCAAAAACATGTCCACTTACATTATTGTAGTCTAGTAATTCTCAGAGACCTGTATGAAGTGGTACAGCCATGAAGCATTATGGAAATGAACCCAAACATTACTTCTCCATGTAAGGGGTTTCTTCTTTTATGTTACTGTGTAAGCTAATCAAAATGGCTTCTTTGTTATGTTAACTGCTGAGAAAGTTCTCTTTCTAGCAGCTTGTTTGGGTTATAAAGAGAATTGCATTCATTTGCTAACCAATTGGGATAGATGTTATTCTTTCTTGTGTGTCTGTAAGCTATTGTGTTACGCGGGCTTTGGTGCAGAAGGCACGATGGGGACAGAGAGAGATGACGTGATGCTGTAAGCTGGCCAATGAGATGGACCCCGAGCGGGAGTCCAAGGCCCAGGGTCTTCCGAGAGGAGAGGAGACGAATACAGACTCATGTGGAGCCTCTGGCTGACCATCGTGATTGGTCCCAGGCGGCAGGTCAAGGTGCTCAGAGGGGATCAAATGGTGAAAAGAGGACCCCGTCACTTGAGCTCCAACTGTTGTGCACTTGCTGGTTGAACTTTGATAAGTTTGGCACCTTTTACTCTCCTTTTATATTTTATCTCTATTAATGACATAGTTCCAGTAATATCTATAAAGTATAATCGCATATGGTGTATTGTCTGTTATTTGGCAGGGTGAAGTACATCACACAGCATCCACACAAACTTGATTACCCAGTTTGGTGGGGCCGAAGGCTGCTCCCCCTAGACGACAGCGAGTTGAGTGAGCATGAGGCTTACCAGGGGGCTACATTTGGGGGCTTTGTCTGAGATTGGATTCAGTAGTGTGCTGTGTGATTGCCCTGTTTAAATCAGTGCTGCTGTGTCTCTGTGGGATTGCGGTTAGTAATGTGTGTCTCTGGGATTGCTGGTTATTACTGCATGCCTGTTGGGTGGGGTCTTTGTTCAAGTTCAGACTAGCGCTGACGAGTTGGTGGTGGGACTGCCAGTGTTTATTGGTGCCTCGGGTGAGGCGGGACCATGGGCTGTCCATACTGATAGGAGAGACAGGAAAGAGTGGTCTGATTCGGAGGTACTGTCTGCGAATAAATGTTCCAGCTATGGCAGGCTCAGCCTGGGTTTTGGGATATTGTCCATCTCTAAAGGGGTGGAGGCATACAAGACGTGGACAGAGCGGATCTCTCAGTTGTTAGATGAGTGGCAGTGCTTGGTTGAGGGAGAGTGACAGGGATTGGTTGAAAGATTGAGTAGGCAGGCTGTTGACGGTGTTAGAACTGTCAGGTTCAATTACCCCGTAGTGACAGCTGCCAGTTATCTGAAAGCGGGGGAAAATGCGTCTGGTTCGACTGGAAGTAAAATGCAGTGCCTGGGGGGCTTTCCATACCTGTGTCAGGAGATTGAAGAAAAGCTTTCAGTGTATCTTCTCTGGCTAGGAAGGCAGCTAAATTGCTTGCAGTGTCAGGGGGATCATTTCCGAGGATCAGCCCCTCCCTCAGTTGTTCAGCAGATCAGAGAGGTGTTGGGAAACTTAGTGGAGGCCCAGTGGGGGAACGGCTTGGGGTCTCTGGGGGAGCACGTTCCCAGCAATGTACCAAGGAACTTCTGAAAGGAAAAGACCCTATTCCTGAAGGCATAGAGGGACCACGCCCCCGTGTGTCATTACGGATAGATGGAAGCTATGCTAAAGCCATCCTCGACACTGGGGCGCAGGTCAAGTTGTTGTACAGTTCGTTTTACAACCACTGTCTGAAGCATTTACCCTTGACAACATTAAGGGCACTGGAGATTTGGGGTACCACTGCCAGTGATTATCCAGAAGACAATTATTGGTCAGTGAAACTGGTGTTCTTGGGGGCATTGTCTGTGCACCCAGCGTTTCAAGCTGCTTGTGAGGACGCATGTAGCAGTCTTGGGCCGGTACCGAATTTAAACGAGAGCTGATTGTGGTACGGCCTGGGGGAAGTATCTGAGGATGAGACCCTCTTAGTAGACGCTCTGAACTACCATGAGGGAGGGGAGTTGACTGCTGAAGACACCTCGGTGAGAGAGATATCGCAGTGACTGGACCCTGTAGCCGTGGAAGATGTAGGCAGCGTGTGTGTGGATTATAGGACACTGAACAGGCGCACTGTCATTGACCAGAGTATGGCCCTGAGGGCCGAAGATGCGATGGTCTGTTTGTATGGTGCGATGTGGTTTAATGTGCTGGATCTGAGGAGTGGATGTTGCCAGATCCCGATCAGTGAGGCCGACAAGGAGAAGACGGCCGTTATAGGCTCCCTAGGATTCTTCCGATCCGAAAAGATGCCACAGTGCATATCCGGAGCCCCTGCAACCTTCCCGCAGGGCACGAGGAAGACCATGGGGGATGTGGAGGTGTTTGGAGTTTTGGCGTATGTGGATGATCACCTAGGGTTTGGATTCGCCTTGGGGGACAATGATGTGAGGCGAGTGCTGGAGCCCGGGACAACCACTGAAGACTTGGAGTTCACACTCGTCAAAGTGGAGATGGAGAAACAGAATTCCGAGCCAAAACTGCGGTCATGAACTGATGAATTAATTCAGAGAGACGAAACAATGACTGACTAACCTTCGAAAGGATCAGCAGAAACTCAAGAAATCGATCCAGAACAGATTGGAAGAAGCTGGTGGTGTAATTACGTCCCAGATGGAGATGGACAAGAAGCGTGGGTCAGATCTGTTGAGACTGGGGCGAGAGTTGGAGGAGTCGGAGAAGAAGCTGACATCTCGACTGCAGGAGGCTGAAGAGGCTGCAGAGGCAGCCCAGGCTAAGTGCTTCAGTTTGGAGAAAATCAAACAGCAGCTACCGATCGTGGGAATGAGGAAGAATACGGATTCAAAGGATGATGTGCGGGATGTGTGGTACATGCTGCCTTTCGCTAACTTCCCCTTGATTGAGGAAGAGACTTTTGGCCCTTCTTCCAGTGAGTCAGGTGTAGTGGGGAGGGCTAGCAGTGGGCAGCCGGGGTTACAGCAGGACCCGGAAGGAAAAGAAGCAGGGCCCCGGACACGGGACAAGGGCCTCCGAGTTGCAATGGGGGCATGAGTGAGAGATAGAGAGAGGAGTTGGCAAGCAGACCCGAAGTATCCCCAGTAGTGTCCGAGCCTTCAGGGTTTAGGTGAGGGGGTACAGCGGTCTTGGAGGATTAGGAAACTCCCAGATAGGGTAGCCTACGTAGCGCCTGTGGAACAGGGCGTAAGGTCTACTGTTTGGGGAGTCATGTGACTGTTTGTACCTGGATTGGGTTTTTGTGTCTGCAGGAAGAGTGGGCGAGTTATTTAGAAGTCATGAGGACATGACTTTATTTGGTGGGGGGAGAGTGTAAGGGGTTTCTTCTTTTATGTTACTGTGTAGGCTAATCAAAATGGCTTCTTCGTTTTGTTAACTGCTGAGAAAGTTCTCTCTCTAGTAGCTTGTTTGGGTTATAAAGAGAATTGTATTCATTTGCTAACCAACTGGGATAGATGTTATTCTTTCTTGTGTGTCTGTAAGCTATTGTTTTCGTGGGCTTTGAGGCAGAAGGCGCGATGCAGACAGAGAGAGGTGACGTGATGCTGTAAGCTGGCCAACGGGGCAGACCCCGAGCAGGAGTCTAAGCCCCGGGGTCTTCGGTGAGGAGAGGAGACGAATTTAGACTCATGTGGAGCGTCTGGTCGACCACCGTGGTTGGTCCCAGGCAGCGGGTCAAGGTGGTCGGAGGGGATCAAATGGTGGAAAGAGGACCCCGTTACGAGCTCTAACTGTTGTGCACAAAGTGGTTGAACTTTGATACGTTTGGCACCTTTTACTCTTTTATATTTTATCTCTATTAATGACATAGTTCCAGTAATATCTATAAATTATAATCATTTAATCGCATATGGTGTATTGTCTGCTATTTGGCAGGGTGAAGTACATCACACAGCATCTACACAAACTTAATTACCCAGTTCGGCGGGGCCGAAGGCTTGCTCCCCCTAGATGACAGCGAATTCAGTGAGCCTGAGGCTTACCAGACTTTATTCTCCTGAGTGTAGAGGCTGGGGTGGATGTTATAGAGGCATGTATAACCATAAGGGGCATAGATAAGGTGAATAGTTACAGTCTTCTTCACATGGTAGGGGAGTTTAAACTAGAGGGCATACGTTTAACATGAGACAGAAAGGTTTTTCAAGGTGCAAGTTTTTCCACACATGGGATGGTGGATATATGGAGCGAGCTGCCTGAGAAAATGGTCAAAGCACGAATGATTCCATTGTTTTAAAGGCATTTGGTCCGGTACATTCTGTTCGGGGGAGCGGGGGGAGTGTTAACCACGACTGGAATATCGGTAATAAGTGGCTAATACACTCAATTTCCTTTCTAAAAGGGTTTATCTAACGAATTTAATATTAAACACACAGCGCATATTTTTCTCGCAATTATCAGGGGAGGACAGGGGAGCTTGAAGAAAGTGTTGAACAAACTTCCTGTAGAAGTGGTAGAGGCAGGCTCGATATTATCATTTAAAGAAAAATTGGATGGGTATATGGGCAGGAAAGGAATGGAGGGTTGTGGGTTGAGTGCAGATCGGTGGGACTAGGTGAGAGTAGCATTCAGAGCGGACTAGAAGGGCAGAGATGGCCTGTTTCCATGCTGTATTTGTTATATGGTTATAGTAGTCACTTATAAGTAAATAGCATCATAACATTTTAAGTAACGTTTGGATATTAAACACACAGCACATATTTTCCCCGTATGAACATATAAAATCATTGCAACGCAGCGATATCGGTGAATCAGTGGGAGTCCTGGGCTTGTTTCCCTGCAACAAGATGGTCCTGTCGAGGGGTGATGGGAGACCGCGATACTCGAAGGGGTTCCTTATGTCCAGTCTATTCCGCAATTTAGTTTTCGTTGCATTCATTGCAGAAAAGTCCGCTTCGCAGAGATATTTTGGAAATGGAAGCAATGTTTTCAGTGCTTTCGTGGCTCTCAGGATATTTAGCCTTGACTTTGATCCAGAATGCCGGCAGAGATGTTATGTCAAACATACTTTTTAGCCTGCCATCATTTGCAAGCTCGGGGAGTTGATCTCCTTCCCGCGCTGACATAGATGACGCGCGGTTAATGACCTCGCATGCGTAATGGCTCAACAGTGCGTGCCTGGTAGCACGTGCTTTGCGGCCCGGTGGTTGGGGACCACTGAGGTACATGTATAAGAAAGGTACAGAGGCAAATTGGACCAGCTCAGGTAGGAAGCCTGGTTAGTTAGGATGAGATAGGCCAAAGGGCCCATTTCTGTGCTATTTAACGCTATGATGCACTGGAATTGGTCTGTGGTGAGCCACTGTATAGGATCACAGCTTGAATGTCATTGGGTAGCAGATGTGAAATGGCAATATATTTCCAAAAACACGTCCACCTACATTATTGTAGTCTAGTAATTCTCAGAGACCTGTATGAAGTGGTACAGCCATGAAGTATTATGGAAATGAACCCAAACATTACTTCTCCATCTTGCTGCCCAGCTAAATTCAGAATGCTTTGATTCCTAACAGTGACTCACTAATTTCCAGCTGTCTCCTGCTGGCCCAAATGTAATTTTGATCCATGTCTAAGAACAGAGCAATTATTTGCTGGAATGTGTTTTAACAATCTGTGGGAGAAAGGAATCAGTCGTTAATGAGAGTTAAATGCAGATATTAAAATGACAACCATAGAAGTCTAATTGTCCATGTTAATATGACTGTATTTAATTTTCCGCAAACTGGCTAGATGTGGAGATGATTTGTGAAAACAGTAGCACTGCCTGGATTTAAACACCCACACTTTTATTAGTCTTTATTTTCAATTACCATTATGTTGTCAAGTGCACTTAGAAACACAGATGACCATTAAACATAAACAGCAGGGTGTGATTATTTTACAATCTGTATAAATATATCAAATACAGAAAAGACATTTAAACTGGTCGGAATTAACATGCTACCTCTAGAAAAAGACAAGGTCATGAATTATTGTAACCGGTGATCAATGGATTGCACTTTTCTGCATTTGACTTTCATCTGAAAGCCTGTGGAACCAAGTCAAGTTATTAAGGGTCATACCACTTTCCTATATCTGTCTGGACTGGGATTAAGTTCTGGCATTTTATCAGTCATCCTACTACAATGGGTCTTCTCTTAATTCTAGTTCTTTTATCTGATTATCATCTCCTTGCTGTTCTTTTCCAGAGAAACAGCAAGTATTTTCACCAGCAGATCTCTATTATGCTTGTGCTAGGCTGAATAACTTCATTAGTTAAGTACAACAGTCCAGATGAGTAGTTGTTGAGCTTAATTTGTGTATTGCTTACTCCTTCTTTTGAGGATGAAAACATGGTGAGAAGGCAGGAGAATGCAGAGCCTGAGCTAATGCTGTACCTTATCATGCAATTGTAGCATTAAATGCAAGAACTTTAGGGCAAGATGGCCCCAGTGGCCAACAGCAATACCTTGCAGGTGGCTTGCAAAACTACTGGATACTCTTCTTCTGGACTGTGATCGATTACAGCCTGTAATTTCCCATTTATGAACGTATTTTTGGGCTGACTGAATGATCTGCCAATTCTGCCATCTCCTAGGGGATTTGGCAGCTACGGCTGTCACCGGGGATGTATGCCGTGTCGATTCCTAATGGCAGAAATGAACCCGTGGTCGACTCCATTCCTCTGTGCCGATTAAAGCATTGAGCAAGGTTAAAATCAATGAGGA
This sequence comes from Mobula hypostoma, assembly GCF_963921235.1. Lineage (NCBI taxonomy): Eukaryota > Metazoa > Chordata > Chondrichthyes > Myliobatiformes > Myliobatidae > Mobula > Mobula hypostoma. The sequence goes on along the minus strand of NC_086108.1, from coordinate 51,982,870 downwards.
TGAGAGCAGAATGGTTTTCAGTGCTGTCTGCCTGCACTTGACCAGTCTCCCTCTCACTGCTACTGGCGGAAGACACAACAATCTTGGGTCACATGTCGCAACGTTCAATCGCCTCAGTGGCTCGTGGCTGTCGCCTCTCAGTTGCGGTTTGATATTTGACGTTCTCAGCGCTGAATGTGCTTTAGTACTTGTGCAATTTGATCAAGGTGCCTTGGTGCAGAAATGGACCTGCAGCCAATGATACGGAGTGAACTGACTGACCTATTGGCTGTAGCTGCGGCCATTGGCTCCTGAACAGGCTTCCCTTGTCTTGGCGGCTTGTGGCAGTGGGCTCACTTTTGGAGACTCTACGGTTTGATGTTTAATGTTCACTTCTTGTTTTTGACGCGATTTGTTCTTTTTTCCATGTGTTTGATGGTCTTGTTATATGGGGTTTTTCTCTAAAGGGGTTCTATGGTGTTTCTTTGTTTTGTGGCTGCCTGTATGAAGACGAATATCAAGGTTGTATACAGTATACATACTATGATAACAAATAAATATTGAACTTTGAAAGCAATACGCATATCCTAATGGAGACTACTTATATAAACATTTTGTGCCATTTCCATGTGTGACTCCAGAAAGTAAAGATCACCAAGCTATCCCAAATATTTAGACATCAAAACTAGGTCTGAACCAGTTATTGTGTCCTTTGCAACAGCAGGTTTGTTTATATTGGAACAGAGAAAGTTGAGGTGTACAAAATTATGAGGGCATAGATAGGATAGTTACAGAAAAACGTATTTCCCTTGGCAGATGCACTTGTAACTGGAGGCATCGGGGCATAGCTTGGAAGTGTGTGTGTGTGTGTGTGTGTGTGTGTGTGTCTGTCTGTCTGTCTGTCTGTCTGTCTGTGTGTGCGCGCGGTGGCAATTTAAAAGTAAATTTGCGGAAGATTTTTTTTACACACACAAACAGGTGGTAGAAATCTGGAACATACTACCTGAGCAAGTGGTAGAGGCAGATACTATAACAACACTCATTAAGTACTTGAATGAGCACTTGAAATTAGATGGTATGGAAGGTTATGGTTCAAATACTTGGACATATGAAGAGTACAGACTGATACAATGCCAGCACGGATGTAGCTGGCTGAAGAGTCCATTTCCATACTTCATGACTCTGACCCTAATCTACAATGTACTTGGAGACTGCATTTTTAAGTAAGAAAAATACATATCCTCAACTTTGTGAAAATTACTTTCTATTTGAGAATTTGGTATCTTTTACTTTATTTTTTATAATTGCTCTATTCGAGCATCATCATGAATTACCCTTTCAAAAAAGGCATTCAAAGCAGGGTGACCAGCACCAAATGCACAGAGAGAACATGGATCAGTAAATGTGAAAGGCAGCCACTACAGAGTGGCATACAAGCCAGCAACAAAGATTAAAAGGTTCTGGACATAAAGCAATTGCAGAATGCAGCCTTTACATTGAAATAACCATACTCACATTGGTTAGCAGTTTGCCAAAATCTATTTAAAACTTGCAATAGGTAGATTGAATCTGGAATAGAATGGGCTACTTTTCAAATCCTTAATTCCACAGTAATAAATACACAACCAAGTCTGAAATTTATAAATATGTTAAAAGAAAGCTACACCATATGTTTCAAATTTACCCCACTCCTCTCTCTATAAGGGATTGAGTGGCACAATGGGTTTAGTTACTGCTCTTTTACCTTTAGATTCTGGATACAGGTTCAGCCACAATGATGCAATCAAAAATTTTTCTTTTAGGCTGCAAGGGTTCTAAATGATATGGCTTTAGTATTCTTAACCCAGCTCTCACAAGCAACAACACTAATCTAAATTCAGCCCCGAAATGGTAACTGTCTGGTAGACAAAGGATAACAGATGTGAGAGATGGAAAATTTGCCAAAGTGATGCGATGCATATTTCAGATTTGAAGCTATGATGGATAATGATGTGCCAAAATGAAAGAAATTTATTTTGTGCATTGGCATGTCATACCTACAACAGTAAACTCAATGTTAGACAAATAATAAATGTTTATTGTAATTGTCATCTTAATTTTAATTGATGTTTATAATATATTTTTAACACAAGGCTGCTCCCATTTTAAGTAATTTCCCTTAAAATTATGAACTCATTCAGACTGAGAGGACAATGTAGGGTTTACAGATGTAGCAAGAGTGCAAGGTAAATGTCAATTTGGGGTTCTACTTTTTCTCCTGATTTTATGAGAAACACATTCCCTTCCTCAGTGCCGACCCCAATAACTTGTTTGTGTGAAGCAACAGATGTTAACTGGTCTCTGACCAGACTTTTTTTGATTTGTAGATACTAACTCTTGAATGTGTGCACTGAATTTAATGAAAACAGAATTTTGGTCTCAGTTTAAATTACCATCCAAAGAAACTTACTGGTATTTTGGCTATACAGATATCAATTTATATTTTACTGAGAAACATCAGTCATATGGTGACACTGCCAACATGGTTGGATGCAGGATTCTGAAACTGGAGACTTCCAGATTTCTGTTTAGCTTTTCAGAGTTTCATATTAGATTGAAAGGGATTAAAGACAAACATTGATTCAACCATGTTGTTTTATCCCTACACATATTTACTAATGATAGTTGTTGCATTTATAGATGTGTTACTGATCATTTGTAACATTCAAACAAAGTATACCATTTTTACACTTAGTTCCTTAAAAATTCACATATAATAAGTTATGTGTTTTTAAAAAAAATACAGATATAACTTCATTTGAAACAAAATCCAACCAGGTAGTCTTTTTAATAGAAAGAAAATTGGAATTAGTTAACAAAAAATGTTTTACTTGAACACCAGTACTTCACAAATGACTAACTCAGCCTCCATAGCAACACCCATACTCCTGCCTCAGCTAACCCACTATTGTTTCCTCAACCCTACCTGTTCAGGACTACACATAAAATGCTGGAGGAACTCAGCAGGCCAGGCAGCATCTATGGAAAAGTGTAGAGTCAATGTTTTGAACCAAGACCCTTCGGCAAGACTGGAGAGAAAAAAAGAGAAGGAGTAGATTTTAAAGGTGGGGGGGGGTGGTGAGGGAGAGAGAGAAAAACACAAGGTGATATGTGAAACCGGGAGGGGGAGGGATGAACTAAAGAGCTGAGAAGTTGATTGATGAAAGAGATACAGGGCTAGAGAAAGGGGGGAGTCTGATAGGAGAGGACAGAAGGCCATGGAAGAAAGAAAAGGGGGAGGGGAGGAGCAGAGGGAAGTGACGGGTAGGAAAGGAAATAAGGTGAGAGAGGGAAAAGTGGATGGGGAATGGTGAAGGGGGCAATCCTCACCTGTACCAAAGGGATATCCTTTTATTCTGAGGCCGTGTCCACTGGTCTAGGCTCTTCCACTTGGAAAAATCCTCTCATCTACTCTATCTAGGCTTTTCAAAATTCAGTAGGTTTCAATGAGATCTCCCCTCATTTTCCTGAACTCCAGTGAGTACAGAACAAGAGCCATTAAACACTCCATTTCATCTTCAGGATCATTCTTGTAAACCTCCTTTGGACCTTTTCCAATGCCAGCACATCCTTCACTAGATATTGGGCCCAAAACTGATCACAATATTCCAAATGTGGTCTGACGAATACTTTATAAAGATTCAGCATTACATCCTTGTTCTAAAATTCTAGTCCCCTTGAAGTATCAGTAAATGCATGTCCCCACTTTTTAAGGATAAGGAAATGCATATTCTGCCAAAAGCAGTTGTGAAAGGGATGCTTGCAGAACCCTAACAGAACTTATCAAAACAGTCCTGGAAAAACCTTCCCTTTGTATTGCTCAAGTTTGCCAGTTGAGCATAAGAGCTTGAATCTGAAATTACTGGACAACAGGGTTTACACATGCCACCTTTGCAATGGTGTAATCATCAACTTTCTGAGAAATCCTGTGAAAAATATAATCTGAGTTGTGGTCAGAATATTCCATAGATGACGGCTACAAACCAGGCTCAAAATCCTTCAAAATGATTTGAACTTCCTTGGAATGCCACGGTTGCCCCCCACACACATATTTTAGCTAGCTATACATTAGACTACATTGTGTACAAAATAGTAACTTTACCTAATGAGTTCTTCTATGGGTCCAGCAAAAGACTACCAAGCCCTACTATATTTATTTAGTCCATTATTTTTTCACACTCCACCACCCTAACTTTGTTAAACATGTGATAGAATTGTCCAAAATAAGCTTCTTCCATATATCTAGAAAAATTCTGCCTAAAACTCCATGTCCTGAGATGCCAATGTAAGAATAGCAGTAACATCAGCTCCATGGCGAATAATTTCATGGACATTTTAAATTCAATGTGTGGATAACGGGAACGCTTCTATTTTGTGCTTGTGGACAAGCAAAGAATCGATGAGATCTATTGCACCAAATCACAAAGTATTATGTTTCAACATAAGAACAAGAGAAATGGATGTAGGCTGTATGTTGAACTTGCACTGGTTTCAGCACTTGCCTGTTTCTGCCTGATCCCCACACCACAAACCTATAGTCCTAAAGTCTATCTATGAATGTATTTAATTATTTAATATTCACAGTTTCCTGCTGTAAAGAATTATATAAACAAATCACAACTATGAGTGAAAAATGCCTATTAATTTCAAACTTTCAATGGGTAACTCCTTCCACCAAGACTATATCCCTCAGTTTTCCAGTCCTCCACCAAGGAATTATCCTCACAGCATCTAACCTGTCAACCCCCTACCATCTCATATGTTTCATTTGGTCACAACTCATTCTTCTGAATTCCAGAAGGTAGAGGCTCATTCAACTCCATCTTTCCCTTTCAATCTGGGAATAAATCGAGCAAACTTTCTCCATGTTGGCTCCAGGTATATATAAAATGGTACATAGTTCTTCAGGGTGGTCTCAACAAATCTTAGAGCGACTGCAGAAAGGCATTCATATTTTATATTCTATCCCTCTTGGCAATATTCTATTTGCTATCCAAAGCATTTGCTATGTTTGCATATTGATACTCTGTTTCTTCAATGAGGATATGCCAATCTTTCTGAACACCAGTGTTTACAAGTCTCACGGAGATAATCTCATATTCTAAACATCAGCCAGTGTGATGCCCTTGCAGACTTTTGCATTCTGCTCACAACTAATTTTCCCTCCTACCCTTGCAGTGTCAGCAGACTCAGCCTCCCCAAGTTGTTAATATGAACCATGAATAATGGAGGCTCCAGCTCAGATCCCTATGGTGCCTCAGTACAGTAATTACGCCTCTCTATCAATAAGGTTTGTCAATGACTCACTACTGACACAGATGAAACTGGAACATCCCTCTCTACAATATCACAAAAAGCAACATAGAGGAAAGTGCAAGTTACAGGCAGATTACAACTCACTAACTGAATCTTTCGCAATACTTAACAGGCTCAGAAAAGCATGACTATCAGACCAGAGTGATTGTTTCTATTTCTGTCCATTTCATCAGACACCCTCAGATGAAGGTCGTCAGTTCAGGGCCAATTTGTGCTGAGCTGAATTGTTAGGCCTTGCCCATCCCGAACGTGACTGAAAGTATGAACGTCAATCTTGAGATCCCACTGGTGATATTCCTGTCTGGGCTTGAACCCAGAATTTAGAGGATCTCACCAGATTTTCACTCCCACTTTAAACTATATTGCAAGATCTTTTTCCCCAATAGATGTTTCTTTGAACTATGTGTATCCAGTTTACAAAAACCTATGATATTCTGTGATTTCAGCAACAGGCAAAGACAGCCTGTATGTTGAGTGACTGAAACGTTCAGCTCTTGAAAACTGCTCAGCTTTTCCCATTATTCACCAGCTGGTTAAATTATTTGACACTGCAGTATTCAAAGAAGGTATGTTGTAATTATTTCACAATAACAGTTCTCTAACATTTGTTGAAGAGTGATTAAACATGCAACTGACCTTTTTATAATTACAAACTTTTGGAATAGATACTTATTATTTATTTTCACTTTTCCATGTATCATCATTTAAGATGATTAGAAACACTGCTTTTATCTGAAAAAAGATTTACTCCTTTTCCAAAAATGATTTGATCTGAGTTATATTCTCAGAATTAAAGGACAAGAAGTTAAATGTCTATACAAAGTATGCAACCCCCTTGGAAGTTCTCATGTTTTATTGTTTTACAACATTGAATCACAGTGGATTTAATTTGAATTTTTGACTCTGATCAACAGAAAAAGACTCTTTGAGTCAAAGTGAAAACAGATTTCTACAAAGAGATCTAAACTAATTACAAATATAAGACACAAAATAAGTATTCACCCCCTTCAAGCCAGTATTTAGTAGATGTGCCTTTGGCAGCAATTATAGCCTGGAGTCTGTTTGGATAGGTCTTTATCAGCTTTGCACACCTGGACAATGCAGTTCTTCCCCATTCTCCTTTACAAAACTGCTCAAGCTCTGTCAGGTCATATGGGGATCATGAGTGAACAGCTCTTTTCAAGTCCAGCCACAAATTCTTAATCAGATTGTGGTCTGGCCTCTGACTTGCCCACTCCAGGAGATCAACTTTGTTGTTTTTAAACCATTCCTGGGTAGCTTTGGCTTTATGTTTGGGGTCACTGCCTTGCTGGAAAACAAATCTTCTCCCAATTCGCAGTTCTCTTGCAGACTGCATCAGGTTTTCCTCCAGGATTTCCTTGTATTTTGCTGCATTCATTTTACCCTCTACCTTCACAAGCCTTCCAGGGCCTTTTTGATGATGTGCAGTGTTTGGCCAAACATAACATTTAGTCTGATGGCCAAAAAGCTCAATTTTGGTTTCATCAGATCATAGAACCTTCTTCCAGCTGACTTCAGAATCTCCCACATGCCATCTGGCAAACTCTAGCCGAGATTTCATGCATGCCTTTTTTTTTTTTAAAACAGTGACTTTCTCTTTGCCATTCTCCCATAAAGCTATGACTGGTGAAGTACCCGGGCAACAGTTGTTGCATGTAGTCTCTTCCCATCTCAACCACTGAAGCTTGTAACTCCTCCAGAGCTGTCATAGGTCTCTCCCTCGCTAGTCCGCTTCTTGCGCTGTCTCTCAGTTTTTTGAGGGCGGCCTGCTCTAGGCAGATTTACAGCTGTGCCATATTCTTTCCATTTCTTGATGGTTGACTTAACTGTACTCCATATTCAGTGACTTGGAGATTTTCTTGTATCCATCTCTTGACTTGTGCTTTTCAATAACATTTCTGCAGAGTGCTTGGAGAGTTCTTTTGTCTTCATAGTATAGTTTTTACCAGGATACTGGCTCACCATCAGTTGGACCTTCCAGATATACGTGCATTTTTACTACAATGAATTGAAACACCTTGACTGCGCACGGTGACCTAATTATGTGAATTCTAAAACCAATTGGCTTCATCAGTGATGATTGGTGTATCATATTAAAGGGCATGAGTACTGATGCAATCAATTATTTTGTATTTTATATTTGTAATTAATTTAGATCACTTTGTAGAGATCTGTTTTCACTTCGACACAAGAGAGTCTTTTTCTGTTGATCAGTGTCAAAAAAGCCAAATTAAATCCACTGTGATTCCATGTTGTAAAACAATAAAACATGAAAACTTCTAAGGGGGGTGAATTCTTTTTATAGGCACTGTATGCACTAAGACAATCTGGGGATATTTGTGCTCCACATATTAACACACTAATTGAATTTGTGAGCAGAGCAACCAATATCAGTATTCACCGCTAGAAGTAAAACATCAGATTTTCAAGTTTCTCAAAATGCTCATACCATTAGGTTTTGTGATGGTCAGCTTTATATCCATGAATGTACCTACTTTTATACAGGCAATGAATAAACCAAGCAAGTCAAACTAAACCAAAAGTAGATCACTGGTTTTGTTGTCCCTTTACCCCATTACCTGTTTCCCTTCTCTCAGTAATTTTCCATTTTGCTAACATTGATCTGATTCCAGAATCTGGAAAGCTGAGTTTAAAATGACTCAGAATCCATTTCACTCATTTAGATAAAGTTCCACCCAGACCCCTCTCTGAGCCCATCTAATTCTCTCTGACTCCCCTCAAAGTTAAAACCACCCTATATGTGTTTCACTTACTTCTCACAGATTCAGAGACAAGAACTGCCTTTGCCTAGGTAATAATTGGACAGAAAATGGTCAATGTCAGTCAAAAGTTGAAAGTAAAAATTTATGGTTAATTATTGGAATCCCATGGCTTGTGTTCTTTTTTTACACAAACAAACTGGGCTCTGTGCTCTGGGGCTGAGCCATGCATCTGCATTATTCTGCTAGCAAAACCCTTACTCAATTGTTTCCAGATGTGTTTGCTATGGTACCAATTACATGAAGGCACCGGCATGGGGCCGTCTCTGCAGGCTGCCAGCAGCCTGCCAAGGAAGTTTTCCATTCACTGCTGCCAGGTTTGAATAACAAAATTCTCCAGATATGAATCTGAGTATCAAATTTTCAGAATAATACCATTAAAGTGACATTTATTTCATTGTAATCCCTTTAGTTTGATTTTTTTTTATTAAGGTCCAATTCTGGTTAGGCATATTTCACAATTATTCTGAATTAGTCAGAGCCTTTTCATATACCACAGATTAATTCATACATTGTCACGTGGCTTGTAATGGATTTTATTTCAAAGTTTAGCTGAGTTCCTTGTTCAGAATGTAACCACTGTCATATATAGCAGTCTTGCTGTCATTTTCGACTGAAACTCATCACAAACTTGGTTATGTTTTAGTAAGAGATTCAACATAGGAGCTGGGAATCCATTCTCTAGAGAAGATTGAGGAATGACATGACAGGGGCCTTTAAGATTATAAAAACATTTTGATCATCTAAATATCAAGAAATATTTTCACTTATGGGAGACACCATAATTAGAAGCCATAAATATGAGAGCCATTGATTCATCTAAAAGGCAATTTGGGAGAAATAGCATTCTCAAAGTATAGGTAGAATGCAAGTAGTGGTTGGGGTGTACAGCTCATGGGAATGAGAAGAAATAGAAAGGTTGACCAAGTTAGATGAAGTACACCAGAGAAGGCTTGTGCGAAACATTAACGTTACTAGGATCTGTGGGGCTAAAGGGCCATTTTATGTGTTTTTGCTGTATGTATTTTGTAACATTGAAAAGGTACATTATACTCTTTTGTATCACAATCAGCTATTATAGAGCGGACAATCTACAAAAGATAATGGATTTGGTCCAGTACATGACGGGTAAAGCCCTCCCAATTATCGAGCACATCCACATGAAACATTGCCGTAAAAAAGCAGCATCCATCATCAAAGATCCTCACCACCCAGGTCATACTGTTTTCTCGCTGTTGCCATCAGGTAGAAGGTACAAGTGACTCAGGACTCACACCACCAGGTTCAAGAACAGTTACCACCCTTCAACCATCAGGCTCTTGAATAAAAGGAGATAGCTACACTCATTTAAGGACACCTATATTGTTAATTTCATGCTCATTATTTATTGCTATTTATTTATATCTGCATTTGCACTATTTGTTTACAGTTTATAATTCCTGATGTTTATCATTTACAGTTACTGTTCTATAAATTTGCTAAGTGTGCTCACAGAAAAAGATTCTCAGGGTTGTATGTGGTGACATCTATGTACTCTGATAAGAAATTTTACTTTGAACTTTTAAAATTAATTCACTAGAGCTGAATTTTATTTTATTTTTGTAAAAAATCCATTGCTTAGGTCTCAAGGTACAGTATACAGTGTTCAGTTAACTTTTGGCAAAGTGTTAGTATGCACTACAGAAGAGAAACTCAACCTGGGGGTCCATTCTTAACTACTACTGACCTTTGCTCCAAGGATAAGCATCTCTACTGTCTTCTATAATTAATATACTATTTAATATACTCAGACATCCCACCCTGCAAAAACTCATTTCAAGGAGGTAGCACCATCAATTTGCAGGAGACTTCCGGGAAAGGTGGAATGTCTGCAATAGAGTAGCTCCTTAGCAGCTAGCCAGCTAGTTTAAATAACGTTAGCTATGCTAATGAACGAATGACACCTGTTAAACTCACCTCAACACGTCTTTTACAGTCTTAACCCACCATGGGCAATAGAAAAGTCACTGTTGCAAACAGTGCAGCGAGCAACACTGTCATTATTTTGACCCCTATTAGGCAGGGGTACACTTTACTGTAGTCTGGGGTGACGTATGTTTTATATTTTTTTGAAACACTCTGCCATGGCGCGCTCTTGCTTGTGCTCTCTCTCTCTCTCGTGGTCGCTCGCGCGCTCTCACTTGCTTTCTCACTCACGCGCTCTCTCTTGCTTTTCTCTCGCTCACTTTCAAAAAAACTGATTTCCGTGATATTGTATATAACTTGCGGGCATCAGGGAGCCACTATTAATATGTGGGAGACTCCCGGAAGTTCCGGGAGAGGTGGGATGACTGTATACTGTACTTAAAAATTTGTCTCTTTACATAAAGAACTGTAGAACAGAATCATAGCTTGGAGTCAGTGCATTCAAGAGATTAAAAATAAGTGTATGAAGTTGACAGTGCAGATGCTTAGACTGAACAGTGCCATGACTGTAAAATGAATCCATGTACTGCTTTGTACTTCTTGCACAATTTTTTTTTGAATGAAGGTCAGTTTTGAAAATAGAAGAGTAAAGGAAGAATGTTAATAAGAGTCTCTGTAAATATATGTTCCCAACAGAAAAATAGAAAATGGGAGTAGGAGGCAGCTGTTTGTTGCTTTGAGCCTGTGCCATCCAATATAATCATAACTGATCTTCTGCCAAGATACTACTTTACTACTCTCCCCATACCCTCCTTGATGCTTTTTGAGATAGCTATCTACTTGCCTCCTAAATATATTTAGCAACTTGTCCATCGCAGCCTTCGTGGCGGAGAATTCCACAAGTTCACCTACCCTTTGAGTGAAGACATTTTTTCTCAGCTCAGTTTGAAATGTCTTCCCCCATGTCCTTATACAATGACCCCTTGTTCCAGACCCTTTAATCAAGAGAGATATTCTCTGTACCCAGTTTGAATGTGGTTTTGAATGTTTCAACAACATCACCCCTTTTCTTTAAAGCCCTTGTGAATACAGATCTAGTCAACTCAATCTCTTTTTATTACACAGCCCAGTTGACCCAAAAATCTGTCTGATAACTCTCTACAGTAAGTTCATACTTTCTTAGATAAAGAATCCAAATTGAACACAATGATTGAAATGTAGTCTTGCCAAGACCCCTTGATTATTGTAGAAAAACACTGTTGTTCCTACATTCAAATCCTTTGGTAATCTTTCAACGAAGGTCAACATATGTTTTGCCTGATTAAGCTCTATTTAAATAGTACTCTGCCTTTCTATTTCTCCTGCTGAGGTGGATAGCTTCCCACATGCACTTTATACTGCATCTGTCATGGATTTACCCATTTGCTCAATATATCTAAATCGTCTTGAGGCTCCTTAATGTCGTTCTTACAAACACAGCCGGCTTTACATCATCAACAAATTTAGAAATATTATAAAATGCTATTGTCTATCATAAAGAAAGTGATACTAGGACAATTCAACAATAGCAATGGCATTAGACAAAGTCAATATTGATTTATAAAAAGGGAATTATGTTCCATTAACCTAATCATTGTTGTACATTTGGAATAGCTGGGACCTAAGCACTGATCCCTAGAGTAGTCCACTTTTCACTGTCTACCACGCTGAGAATATCCTTGTATTTCTTGCTTATCTGCCAATTTTTAATCCATGTCAATGTATTAACCACAGTCTCACAATTCAGTGGACTTCATCAAAATACTGTGTATTACATGCATGGCTTCTTCCTTACCTGTACATAATTTCCTTACATAAATTAATATTTAGACTAATCCCATTGATGTTTTCTGAATGTATTGTATTTTTATTCCTAGGCAAACCAGTTTGCATTTCCTTGTTTTCTTTCCCTCTTATTTATTAAACAATGGGATTACATTTGCCACCATCTAACAGAACAGCTTTATATTAATAAAAGCATTCAGGAATTCCATAATTTTAAAGTTTACTTGACAGAGATCTAGGCATAATGAAGATTCCCTGCGACATTTGGCACGAGACCATGGAGTTCAGTTGAAATGTCAAAGACATTAGAATTGAATTGGCTGGTCCATCTTTAAAATGGTACCTCAACATGCTCATGATGTATTAAATAAAATCATCCACTGCATTATAATTTTGCCAGAGAATATTCAAAAATAATTCATGTCCTAAATTTTTGCTTCTGTTATGAATCCTAATTCGGGAATCCTGAAAATCGAATAAAGGAATCTGACTAAATCCAACAATACCAACAAGCCAAAGAAATTTTCAGGAAAAGAGTGCTAGCAGGGAAAAAAAATCATAAACAAGTACAATTCCCTCTCCCAAAAAAAATTGTAAATCTACACCACACTTACTTCAAGGCCAGTTTATTATTCCAAAAAAAATAGCAACATACATCAAAGTTGCTGGTGAACACAGCAGGCCAAGCAGCATCTATAGGAAGAGGCGCAGTCAACGTTTCAGGCCGAGACCCTTCGTCAGGATTATTATTCCAAATATTTTTCTCAAAAGCAGTTTCAAAAGACCCTGCAGAACCTCAGCAAAACTACATTATGTTGGTATTCCAATTTATTTTAATAAAGGTAAAATATTTATTTATTTACTTACTGATACAGCACCCAGTAGGCTCTTCTGTCCCTTTGACCACACCACCTTAGCAACCCCACAACCCAAAATATATCCTAACTGAATCACAAGACAATTTACAGTGACCAATTAACCTACCCAGTACATCTCTGGACTGTGGGAGAAAACCAGAGCACCCAGGTCAAGTCCACGCATTCCACGGGGAGGACGTAGAGAGACTCTTTATAGAATGGCACCGGAATTTGACTCTGGAACGCCCCGAGCTGTAATAGCATTGCACTAATCATTGGTGTACCGTGGCACCCGATTTGGCTTCCTGAGCCTGCTTGCTTACTTTCTGCATCTACTGTCCAATCTTTGTGCACTCCCCTTCAGAAGTTTACCAGTTCTCAGCATTTAAAACTTATTCAGATTTCCTGTTCTTTGTACTAAACTGCACATCACTTTATTTTTATTTACCCCCTCACATTATACCCCATCTGGCTTCTTTTTGTCCATTTGCCAAAGCTCTTGGTGTCCCTCTGTGACCCAATGTATCTTCCTCACAGCTCACTCTGCTATCAGCAAATATTACGTTGCCTGTTCATCCAAGTCATTTATTGCAAACTGTGAATAAGCAAATAACTGAGGTATTCTAAGAATTTTCTCAGTAGAAACACATACAGTAGTAATGAACAAAAGGCTGAATGAAAGTGTGGAACTGAAATTAATAAATATTGGTTAAAAAAATGTACTGGAGTAAGTTAAGTAACCAAAAGCTAACCAATCCCCCAGTCTAAATTTCTTGGGCTATAACGAGGCTTAGTTTCTGGAATGGTACCAGCAGATTAGTAATATATATAAAATTCTAATGAAATTGATGAATAAAATATTGGTTAGCCTGATACTAATTTGCGAGAAATGAATGAAATCTGTTATCAAAGAAATGATAGTAAGACATGCAAAAATCAGAATTAGACACGCTAGGGTCAACAAGGTTTATTGAAAGGAAACTGTAATGAAGATTTTAGGATGTGATTGGCATGATAAGGGTGAGGGGTGAGTTAACAATGATATTATACATTTGGATTCTCAAAAGGTACAGAAAGGTGAGTGAAAAGTTGCCTTACAAAATGAGGATATATAGAGTAATACATTAGCAAGGATACAGCATAGGTTAAGGGAAAAATACAGTAAGAGTCTGACATGTCATTTTCAGAATAGCTTACTGTTTGTAGTGGAGTGCCATAAGGATATACGAGTGCTAGGGTCTCAGCTATTTATACTTTGTATTTTTGGTTTAAGTAGCAAGACCTAATTTTGATCATAAAGATATTAAGTACACAATAGATTGTTAGGATGATGCAAATTGGTGTAGGTAAATTTAATGAATAGGAAAGTTCGTGGAGCTTTGGAGGACAATGGCGCCTAACAGGCACTCTTTTGCTTACAATAAAGGAACAGCCTTATTTGATATCTCTTTTTTCCCTTTTCAGGGTTCTTCCTGGAGGTACAAGCTGACTTCGGTTCTTTGCGGAAATGGGACCTGCTCTCAGGGCTTCATGACCGGCCGCATTTTGATATGCCAAGGACATAGCCTAGAAGACTAGCACACCTTCAGGGTGCCAGATTTTCATGGCTCTGCAGACGGGCTGATTTGAGGCCGACGCTGCCACCTGATGTGTCGTGGGAGTACACGGAAGATCGAAAGCAGCAAGCTGACTGCTGGCTGTGTGCCCAGGGACCCGAGTTCTTTGGGCACAGAGCTCGGAAAAAGCGACACAACAGATCTTTAACACCATAAATCAGCGAATTGTTTTGTTATATCTCCCCTTTTGTTGTGAAACAGGGACACTTCTTTTCCCCTTATTAGGGAGAGAAAGAGAGCCTGTGGTGTGTCAAATACCTGGTGAACGAGTAGTCTTTGGGGTACTGCAAGTCTGTATCTTTATTGATGCTTTGCTGCACACTTGAGTGTCGGTGGGTTTGCTGATGCTTTTTGCTGGGGGGGGTGTTGCTTTCCTGCTGCTTATGCGTGTGGGGGGGAGTTGGGGGGGCTTTGGGATTCTGACATTTAAATGTCATTCATTCTTTGGGGCACTCCTCTGTTTTCATGATGTTTGTGAAGAAAAAGAATTTCAGGATGTATATTGTATACATTTCTCTGACATTAAATGTACCTATTGAAACCTACTGAAATGGTCTGGGAATTGAAAATTATTCAATATAATATGAAGGTAAAAAAGCCAAGTTAAAATGAAGATAGGAAGAAAAATTGTATTTTGCCTTTCACTGCCATAAGGCAGCTTGCCTTAACTCCACAGGAGTTTGATGAGACCACATCCGAAATACTCTACTGTTTAGTTCTCCATTATCCAAGGAAAGATTTACTTGTTTGAGGGCAGTCCAGCATAGATTCATTACAGTGTTCCCCATGACGGGATTCTTTCTATACAAGAGTTGAGTAGAAGAGGCCTTTATTTTCTGATGTTTAGATGAATGAGAGGAGAAAATGAAACATAAGTTTCCAGGTAATTTGACAGGGTAGATGCTGGAAGGCTATATCCTTTGCCTGTACAGTCTAAACTTGGGGTATGGAGTCTCAAAAGGGATTGACTATTTAGGAGTGAGTTAAAGAGAAATCTCTTCACTATTCGGCTTGTACATCATCAGAATCTATTACTTATTAACTTGGAAATACACAGTGTATTCAGCACTACGGCTGTGTAACAAAAAGTAATTAAAGTTTCATTCCTAGTAATTTTCTGATTCCGCTGCAATAGGTATTAGCAAACAAAGGATGCACTGAAAATGTGTTTAAAAGTACTTTATTAACTTATTATAGCAAAAGAAACAAGATAATACTCATCCACACTGCACAATATACTGCTGGAGGGAACCACAAATGATCTACAGCCTTTCGAGACTCTCTCTTTTGTGATGTCCTTGTCTCTATCTATAGATTTTAGCACCAATCACAATCAAGCCTAAGAGAAGATTCTCCACTTACACAAAGAAATTGCCCCCATTTAATCTGTCAAGACCCCTTTATATATTTCACAGCCTTCAGCACAGACATACACAACTTAAAAATAATGACAGCAAGTGTGTAATGAGGAAAATATTCATCAACAGCATCTAATCTTAACAAAGTGCATTCAAAATAAAGACAAACCATTGATCAAGTAAGCAGGAAGGCAGGTCATTGCCACAGTCCAAACAGATACCATTTTGTCTTACAGATTTTAACATGCACAAAGGAAGAGTCAAATTTAACTCTTTCCTTATGGACTGATAAATTTTAGGCTCAATGAGTATGTGGATCAGATAAAACAACAAATCTGTAGAGAATCAGCCATATCATTAGAAGAAAAATTATCTCAAAGCTGATGATATCAGCAACAAAGTACGACACTAAGTGTACAGCATTATCAATTTATTAATAAACACCCAGTACAGATACAGGACAAGGAACAGAACTAGGATCCACAAAGTTATGAATGCTTATTACATTTATTGACTTCAACTGTTTTTCTTTACTTCAATACTGAATTGCTTGATTCTTGATGCATTCACTAACTTCAATAGTTGAATGAGAAGCTTTACAATTTCTGCATTTATCCACAAAAGGGAGAAAGTTTGCTCCAATTTACAGATAGATTTCTGCAACCTGGGTTTTACTTGACCTAGATTTTGCAATCAATTCATTTGGGAGCTGCTTCTAGGAATGAGATGATCACATGCACACAAATGTTTAAGTGCTGACTGCTCTTCATTGACAATTCCTGAATGTACTCTAATAAGGGACTTATGACAGAGTCTAGCAGCAGAGTATGAAATTGAAATAACTATCCACCACCCACAGAAGCCAAGGAATCTTTTCAAGAAACTGATGTCTGGTTACAGCCGATGAATTCTGATGTGTGGGATTATTAGATAATTTATGGCTTTTTAAAAATATTCATCTGAACAGAAATTAGTTTGTTTTTACTGGATGCAGTTTACTTTTTTATCTTTATAAAACTGTCACAATTTTCAGAATGTAATTTTTAATAAGAATTTGTGAATATTTCTCTGTTTCAGAGGCAAATTGTGCCTCACTAACAATTTGGTGAAAGAACAGAGATGGTCCATCAGGGAAAGATAGTGAATGAGGTAAGCATGAACTTCCAAAGGCATAATACAGGTCCACAATCTCTTATCCAAAATCCTTGGGGCCAGTTGCATTTTGGAATTTAGAATTTTTCAGATTTCAGACCGTGCGCCCCCCCCCCCGACACCAAAAAACACATATGCTCAAGTCCCTTATTTCACCGGTCTTAGTGTGATGGACTTTAGGACCCAGTGCCACACCAAACATACGCCCATCCGTCCGTATACTTTAAATCATCTCTAGATTACTTATAATACCTAATACAATGTAAATGCTATGTTAATAATTGTTATATTGTATTTTTTAGGGAACAATGACAAGAAGAAATTTTATTTCCAACAAAAACATTCAATAAAACAAAAATATACACTTCAAATGAACCGAATCAAACACATGGTAAATGACTTATTGGAATAAATGTAGGACGTCACTGTCACTATAAAACTTCGGTAACTTGTCTGTTTATTTAAATCATATACACTGGTAGTTCCGACACTATTTTCTTCAGTAAGACGCCGTACAGACACACCACGATCAAGCTTCTGCAATAACTCCACTTTCTGTGTTATTGATAGAGAAGATTCCTTCTCTTTTTCTCATTGTTACCCATTTAGGTATCTGTAGCTCTTTTTGACATTTTCACAGTGAAATTAAACACAAAGTCAACAGTGAGGCTTGTCATCAAACATTCTGGTGTACTCCTACAGATGTACAGTTGAAACTATCCTGATTGATTTATCATAACCTGGTACGGCAATTCAAATGTGCCGCAATGCTACAAGCTGCAGAAAGTGATAGACTCTGTAGTCTAGATAGACTATTCCTCTCCACTAGTGGTAGTATTTGCGGGAGGCACTGCCTCAAGAAGGCAACATCTATCATCAAATATTCCCATCACCTGGGCTTTGGCATCTATGGGCTATGTCAAATATTCCCATCACCTGGGCTATGCCATCTATGGGCTATGTCCAATATTCCCATCACCTGGGCTATGCCATCTATGGGCTATGTCAAATATTCCCATCACCTGGGCTATGGCATCTATGGGCTATGTCAAATATTCCCATCACCTGGGCTATGCCATCTATGGGCTATGTCAAATATTCCCATCACCTGGGCTATGGCATCTATGGGCTACGTCAAATATTCCCAGCACCTGGGCTATGTCAAATATTCCCATCACCTGGGCTATTCCATCTATGGGCTACGTCCAATATTCCCATCACCTGGGCTATGCCATCTATGGGCTATGTCAAATATTTCCATCACCTGGGCTATGGCATCTTTTCAAGGGTAGCATCAGGAGGTAGAGAAGCCTAAAGTCCCACAGCACAAGGTTCAAGAACAGATAACTTCCCTTCAACCCTTTGATTCCTGAACCAAATAGCAAAAGCCCAGTCACTAGATTTAAGCAACATTATGATCACATTGACAGTCTTACACTAAAATGTTCAAATTATGCTTTCTTGCAAAAAAAATTTATGATTAATTTGTTTTTCCTGTGAATGCTGCTTATATGATGTAACATGCCTGTGATGCTGCAAGCTTATTGCACCTGTACATACATGTACTTGTGTATATTTCAATTAACTTTGATTTTGAACCTGAACTTGCTATCAATTGCTATACTTCTATCAATTGCTATTTTATTTTAATGCCCTGCTTCACACTCTCTAACCATAGTTTTCTAGATTAGTTTCTGTACTTACAAGTCTCCAGAAGCAACTTTGTAACTAACTTTTTCAGCAACAGTTTTTGGTAATGAGTCCACTTGGTATCATTTGAAGTTCCTTCTGATTCACCTTTTGCTTCCTATTGTCTGATTACTACCATTATCCTGTTCATATTTATAGTTTTCCAGCTATCAGAGACTTTCCCTTTCATTGTACACCACTCCTAACTCCTCTGACTCCATCGCTCCACTTTTTCCTGTCTTAATACTTGCTTATAAATGTAATACAAAAATTCAAACACGAGGAAATCTGCAGATGCTGGAAATTCAAGCAACACACACAAAAAATGCTGGTGAACGCAGCAGGCCAGGGAGCACCTATAGGAAGAGGTATAGTCGATGTTTCAGGCCAGGACCCTTCATCAGGAATAACTATAGATGCTGCCTGGCCTGCTGTGTTCACCAGCATTTTTTGTGTGTGTTGCTTATAAATGTAATACTTAGCTTCTTGACAGTTCTAACAAAAGAGTTCTGACTCAAAATATTAACCCTTGCAGGGATAATGCCTGAATTATTCCAGCATTTTGCACTTCAATTTATTATAAGTATCTACCTTATTTTGGTTTTGGGAATAGAAGGCAATTTGATCCCAGTACAAACGATGTTGTACATCAATAAAGATAGAAACCAATTAAAACTGAAGGCAGTGTAGTGTACTTTAAAAATTATATATAGCTTTAATTATTCCAAATAATTAAATAAACTGACAAAAACAAAAGTTTTGAACCAAAATCCCAGTAATGTTGTGAAGATGAATTGTAGAAACTAATGTCTCCTTTAATGACTTACGAAGAAATAAATCAATAGATAACAATATGGAGTGGGAGACAGTGTATGTTGGGGAGGAAACACAGCAGCCTGCTAATAGCTTACCCAGGAATCTGTTACCTGACCTGCTCTGCCCTGGCTCTCCTGAGAACAGAATAAACTGTTACTCTAATCAGTGATGAACTCCTTTGTTCTCCCGAGGGAAGCTGCAGATACGGTAAAACATTTCCAGATAATGAGCATTTTAATGACAAAGGGAGTAATGACATAGGAAGTGTATTCGTTCAATGGCATAGCAGCAGACAGCAAGAGTCAATTTGCTGCAAAACCCCAAATGAGGTGCCTATCTATTTGTGTGCCATTTATTTACTCTGCTCCAAACTCTGATTTAGAAAATACTATAGGAAAGTATGAAAAAGAAATCCAGTGTTTTGCATTAATAACGTAATTTCATACACTGTTTTACATTATACATTTGATATATTTCCACATGACAATGTGGAAAAATCACGAAAAATCAGATGGGTTTTACTTGAAAAGCAATGGTAAAGTTTTATCTTGGACCCTTCTTGCATAAAGAGATAAAACAGCAGTAATGAAATTAGTATCAGGATCTACCTCCCAGTCAGATCAGCAGCCATCAGTAAAAGTGAAGCCAATCCCCAAACATGAACTTCCACTCTTTAAATTAAAGGAGATTTAGGGCTCAGAGACAAGGTGATCTATTCTCACCAGTCTTCCTCGAATGCTGAAATATAAAATGTTGCCAAATAACAGTCAAAAGCAAAAATTAAAAAAAAAACAAATATTACTGATCACTTCCTGTATCTTCTCTCCCCAGGTGCTTCTTCTGTGAAGAGTAAAATTAGAAGCAGGAGATCAGTTTGACAGAAGAGCTGTGAAAGAAAGGTTTGAGAAACAATGGCCTGCATCAATGTTTCTTACAATTTCCTGGGACTTGTGCTGAGGTATGTTGAAGGCAACCTAAGCTCCATTGCTCTGCAATCAGGGATCAACTATGCAAATAAATGGAAGGGTTAGAGTGGGAGGCTTTGGCTCAACAGGCTTCAGCAAGAAGAGGCAGTGGCTAAGGGTGATGAAACATTTGTAATCGTTTATTTTGATTGCAGAATTTAGGCTTGAGAAGTTAGATTCAATGTTATAACAAGCTCAGCGAGAAGCCGCTGAGTAAATGACCCATGTGAGGGCAAAACTCAAAGATGTCAGAGAGAAGGTACAGGTAAGAACAGGTGAGCTTTTTTTTGTTGCCTGGATATCCTTAGTCCTTAATTCAGTGTAGACATGATGGTGGTTAAGGCAGAGGAATGCTTCTCCTGTAAGATGTGCAATTACACGATACCTAACAGTTTCCCCGACTTTGGAAAGTCCACCCAACTTCAGCTCCTGCCTGACAAAGTCAAGGAACTGCAGCTGCATATACACAGGACCACCCATAGATGAAACTTTTACTGAGGTGGTCACACCCAGAGTACCAGAAACTTGATATTCATCCACAGAACTTTGATGAGTCCATATATAATTTGAAAGTCTTATTAAAAGCTCCATGAAAAACTAGATTAGTTAGCTTGAATTATGAGGAGAAATTGGATAGGCTAGGTCTGTTTTCCCTGAAGCAAAGAAGGCTGAGACATGACTGAATTATATAAAATTATAAGAGGCAAAGAGAGATTAGACAGCCAGATTCTATTTCCCTTCAGGAGGGATACCTAAAACTAGAGGGCATAGGTTTAAGGTGGAGAGTATTAAAAAGCCGAGGGGTAATTATTTTTTTCACAGAACAAGTAATTGGTATCTGGAATGAGCTGCCAGTGGAGGTCATGGAGCAGGAGTCATAACAACATTGAAACCATCTAGATAAATACTCGAATGAGCAGAACATGGAACAGATGCAAGCAAGTGGGATTAGTATCGATTGGCATAATGGTTGGCATAGAGATTATGGGCCGAAGGGCCTACTTCTATGCTGTACAATTCTATGATGCTATCTTCCTTAGCCAAGATCTTCAGAAATACTTGGAAGCACCAAATGAAGTCCCCTAATTTGGATGCATCTTTTCCATACAATATTTCTACCTTTAGAACATAGACCAGTACAGCACAGGAACAGGCCCTTTGGCTTTCAATGCTGTGCTGAACCAATTAAATTAGTATTCAGATAGCCAACTAAACTAATTTCTTCTGCCTGTGCAATGTAAATATTCCTCCATTTTCCTCACATTCATGTGCCTAAGAGTCCCTAATGTATCTGCCTCTATCACCACCCCTGGCAGCACTTTCCAGGAACCCACCACTCTGTGTAAAAAAAAAAAAAAAAAAAATTGCCCTTCACATCTTCTTTGAAATTGCCCCCTCTCACCTTAGATGCATGTCCTCTGGTATTAGACATTTCAACCCTGGGAAGAAGATACTCCCTGCCTCTCATAATCTTATAAACCTCTATCAGATCTCCCCTTGGAATATGTTCACTCCATCCACCACGCAAGGTGGGATATCCTAATGGTCATTCATTTCAATTTAATTTCCCTTTCTCATTCCAAAGTGTCAGTCCAAGGCCTCTTTTACTACCATGATGAGGTTAAACTCAGATTGGAGGAGTAACACCTCATATTCTGGCTAGGTAGCCTCCAACCTTACGGTATGGTTATTAATTTCTCTTACCTCCCTCCTTTTCTCTTTTTCCATTCCCCTTTTTGGTTCCCCTCTCACCCGTTTTCTTCTCTTCACCCACCTATCAGCATCCACTGTTTTCCATCTTCATTCCCTTTCTTCCATGGTCCACTGTCCTCTCCTATCAGATTCCTTCTTCTTCAGCCATTTACCTCTTCATCCATGCCCTCCCAGGGTCTTACTTCATCCCCCTTCCCCCACCTCATCTACCTTCCTCCCCTCACTTAGTCTCACCTATAATCTCTCAGCCAGAGGCGAGATAAACCATGATGGAACATCTGTCGAATATCTATAATCAAACCTGCACATTAAGAATTTATACTCTGACAAGTTTCAGAGCATGTTCAAAGCTGAGCCATCACCTTCAGGGAAGACAGAAAATTAGATCTAGATACAGTAGATTCTGGTAAATTGGGCCTTTAGTTATTCAGGGCAGCCACTCGTTTGGGATAACTGTTAAAACAACAAATAGTCTTTACAAGAATAGTTGGGATTTCCTTCATTTATTATTAGATTATGAAGACACAAAGTCCTCTTTTATTGTCATTTAGTAATGCATGCATTAAGAAATGATACAATATTCCTCCGGTGTGATATCACAGAAACGCAGGATAGACCAAGACTGAAAAAAACTAACAAAACCACATAATTATAACATGTAGTTACAACAGTGCAACAATACCATAACTTGATGAAGAAGTCCATGAGCACAGTAAAAGTTCAAAGTCTCTCAAATGTCCCACATCTCACGCAGACGAGAGAAGGAAGAAAAACTCTCCCTGCCATACCCGACCACGGTCTGACTCTGAGTCATCCGAAAACTTCAAGCTCTGATCAGCTCTCTGACACAGAGTACTGAGCGCCATCTCTATCCAAGCGATTCGACCTCCATCTCAGTCGCCAACAGCAGGCAAAGCCGGGGATTTTGAGGCCTTCCCACCGAAAGTTTCCCGACCATGCAGTAACGACAGCAGCGAACTAGTGTTTCAGAAATTTTTCCAGATGTTCCTCTGTGCTTTCACGTCCATCTCCATCAAATCAGAATTGTCCACGGCCCCTATTTAACAGATACGATATCATTTTTCACCAGAGGGCTGTGCATGCCCAGCGCGCTGCTTTCTCTCCTCCCGCCATTTGGGACACTATGCTGCTTAAATGGGACAAGAGACTGTTGTTGAACAGTTTCTAATGAGCATTAGTCGTGTGCATTCGTGTGGCCGTTAGACTGTACACCGCGCTTAGATAACAGTTTTAAAAAAGTGTTAGTTGCGTGTGTTTGTGTTCAAAAAACAGTGATTTTGTCACTGATAGTTGGCAGGAAATGAACAGTAAGCCAACTCAGAACTGTTTTGCTCACTGTGGTTTCAAGCATTCAGATTGGAGATGCCAGAAATGGCCGTTAGACATTATGGAGCGAACAGTTTTTTAAAAAATAGCGTCATCTCTGTTTGTGTTCGGTTATCCATTTGGGCTGATGGGAGCAACTAAAAAGAGCAGTGATTTTTGATCATTTTGGGTTTTTATGTTGCAGGAAGGTATTGAAGGCAGTCTATTATCTGCACTAGGTGTTTGCACTGATTTTTCTTCATTTAATCAAAAGAACATGGCAGCGATAAATTCTTCTGTTGATAACTATTAGAAACTAATACAGTTTTATTATACTGGAGTAGTATTGGTGGTGTTCCAACTTGTTCCGTATTTCATCTAAATGTATAATGTGTTACTCAGTTCAAAGCAGTTTGTTTTTGTTAAATCTTTTAACTATTCCCATGAAACTTCAGCTAATTGGGGCAGCCGTTTAATTGGGCCAAGATGCACTGGTCTCGATATGATATGCCCTAATTAATTGGAATCCACTGTAATTGATAAACGATGTTCAGAAACATCAATGATGGAAGCAGAAGCAAATTGATGTTACGGCCTTGGGTCATCTTCTGTCATGAGGGTAGAATTCCCACAATGAAATCATTGCACAGATGTGGACTATGTAGAGAGGCAATATTCTGCACGAACATTCCAACAGTTCTGTGGTTCCTCTCACAAAAACAATTGCACATAATGTAACATTACTGTCACACATTTTGTTTTGACAGTGAATCTCTTTGTCTTTGAAATTACCTCCTGAACCCCAGCTTCAAAGCCAAAGTAACAGTCAGATTGTCTGTGTAAGCTCTTATTACCCTCTGATTTCCAGCTACCCGCTGAATAATGCTCCCCGTGGTGCATTTGGGCATCAGATTCAGCAAGTACCTTGTGCCTTATGCAACCACACAAATGAGCTCACGGCTCAACACACAACAGACTGCAATTAATTACTATTTGAGGTAGAGGAATCAAATGAAAATAAAGAGATGGTAGAGACAGGCAAAGTCTCATCCATTATGATATTTAGAAGCATTTTTGAAACATCTGTTTTTTTTTGCAGGGAATTATTAGTCATTTTACTAAGGCATTCAGACTTTAAAGGGCAACACCGCCCTAACTATAATAGCTGATGGATCCAAGTCAGCAAACCTTTGGGAAATGGAACTTAACCCTTCAGACTCCCAAAGGAAAAGTCCATCAAATTTCCTATGAAATACCTTTTATACTACAGAGGTTACAAGTCTAGAATACACTAGATTGTATTGAGATCTATTTCACACCAGCCATAATTTTCAGTAATATGTGCAAGAGAACTTTGTTCAGATTACAATGGAGAAATCATCACAGCAAAGTAGAATTCTATCTTCATTCATGACACACTTTACAATGAGGTGACTGCAAACCAGCACTAAGCACAAGGAAAATCCTCATAATTAAATAGACTTAATAGATTTCTGCAAAAAGAGAAAAATATGGTTGACAGATCTCTCTATTGTCTATTTTTAAATATCAGCATAGATAAGGGTGGATAAAGGTTACATCTTGGGAGAACAAGTGGAAGCAGAATCAGATTTAATATCACAGGCACAAGTTGTGAAATTTGATGTTTAATGGCAACGGTGCATTGCAACACACAATAATAAAAACTATAAAATAAAGTATATATTTTAAAAATTACATTAAATAAGCAGTGCAAAAAGAGAAGGAAAAAGTACTAAGGAAGTGTTCATGGGTTCATTGTCCATCCAGAAATCTGATGATGGAGGGGAAAAAAGTGGTTCCTGAAACATCGAAGCAATACACACAAAATGCTGGAGGAACTCAGCAAGCCAAGCAGCATCTATGGAAAAGAGTAAACAGTTGATGTTTCGCGCTGAGACCCTTCATCAGGACTGGGGAAAAAAGATGAGAAATTAGAGCAAGGAGGTTGGGGTGGGGAGCGGGGAAGGAAGAAGTACAAGATGGTAGGTGATAGGTGAAAGCAGAAAATGGGGATGGGTGAAGTAAAGAGCTGGGAAGCTGATGGATGAAAGAGATAAAGGGCTGGAGATGGGGGAAATCTGATAGCGGGAGAGGACAGAAGGCCATAGAAGAAAGGGAGGTAGGAGGGGGAAGCATCAGAGGGAGATGACGGGCAGGTCAGGACATAAAGAGAGAGAGGGAAACGGAAATGGGAATGGTGAAGTGGGGGGGGGGGGCATTACCAGAAATATGAGAAATCAATGCTTATGCAATCAGGTTGGAGGGTACCGAGATGGAATACTGTGGCGGTGCAGCTGGCCATGGACTGCCATGTTGGAATGGGAATGGGAAGTAGAATTGAAATGCACTGACCACATTTTAATATTACATTGTCCAGAGTAATAACCAACAGGACACTGTCAGTCTCCATGTTCTTGAGATGTAGCCATGTTTCTCGTTGACATACAGGATAAAAAGTTTACCTGTATCGGGGATTGCTAATGCAGATGCAGTACACAATACCACCTCCAAAAGTTTGAAATGCTTGCAATTGTTCTTCATTAAGAATCACAAGGGTTGTCTGATTAATTCAGCAGATTGTTGAGTGGTTGAGCAATTTCAGCATATGAATTGACCCAGGCTCTGCTGTAGTTGCACAAACCCAGAAATGACCAGAGTTGCTGAACTGTTGTAGGAGGCTTTGCTGACTTAACCACTTTTGTACAATCCTCAGTGATATCCCTTTTACTTTGGGAAATTTTCTGTCCCAAGTAATTTACTTCCTCTTGTTGCAATTGTGCCTTTTCTAGATTTGCTTAGTGACCTTTGGAGGACACATAATTGACAAATTAAAGCATATCATGTTCCTGCAGGTCTGCAGCTTCGAATGCAATAGTCAAATCAATAGTCCCTAAGATGTTGTCTCAAAGCCATGTGATAGACAGTGGGACCATTGTGGAGCCCTTGTGTAGCTTTATCTACTGGTATTGTTTAGTATTAACTGTGAAAGCCTACCACAAGTGACATTCAGGTGCCAATGGTAACGATTATTATCCAATGGCCATATCAATAACTGTAAACCACTTGCACGATGGCTTTGAGTCATTGAAAAGAGTTGACTGATCTGCTACAAGAGGGGCAATACATTGATTAGCAACCTAGCAATCTACTGTCAGTCTCCAGGTACCATTCACTTTCTTAGCAGGCCAGACTGGACTATTCAACAGGTTGTGAGTTTCAACAAGAATCCCTCACTCCTCTAACTGGTTGATAATAGGTAAAAATACCTTTGATAGATGTTCTGTTCACAGGATATTGTTTACTACAAGGTGACATCTTACCAGAAAATCCAACAGGATTTATTTCCAGCAGGCCACAATCCTTTTTATCTTTCAACCGTATGAGTTGATTGGATGTTCAGATTTGGCCAACCACATGAGATTCCAAATGACTTTATCCTCTACAAACTCAAGAGTGGAATTTAAAATTAACAAGATACCATTCCAAGAAGAGGTTGCAAGACATCTCCTACCCAGAAATGTATTTCCCATAGGTGAGGACCAAGTTGTACCTCGAATAGTTTGCTTTTCTGTAATGTAACTCTCTGCCCTCCTGCATCATATGTACATTTACGGATATCAGTCAAAACTTTTTTGTACCTTTGGACAATAGATTTGGCAATACATGCTAGTTCAGCTTCTGAATCCAATAAGAATTCAGCACATTCATTAACCAATCAATAAGTTAACACACAAGCTATCTTTTTTTTTCTATCATGAAGCGCAAAAGTTGCAGGGAAGGGCCTAGTCACTTTTTTTTTAACCGGAACAATGCATTCATTATATCCACTATTGTTTGTTGAAACTGTGCCATTAGACTAGAATCGTCCAAACTTTGCAAAGCAGGGGTTTCATCTTGCTGTTGAACTTGTCTCTGTTGTCCATCTTGTTTTCTATGCTAACAACTTTTAGCCCAATGTCTGCCCTTACCACAGAAGTGACAGTGTTCTAGGGAGTTGGCTTTAGAAATGTGACTCAACCTGAGATTGCTGTGATACATATGGTGAAGATATTGGCTGTTAGCTTACCTGCAGCAGCTGTGCTGTTGATCAACAGGTAACTGGCCCACCAATAATGATTTTGGTCAATTTCAAAATCTCGTTCCATTTGTTTGGTGGCTTGCACTTGCTCACTGTGTGTAACAGCCTTTTTGCTCCAATTCAGTTTTGTCAGCTTTGCCATTTGGTAACATCTTGTTTCAGACCATCCATAAAAATTGGCCTCAAGGGTCATATGGCAAACATGGCAGAGCCTCATGGTCAGCTCTTTTTATACCCCACAGATTAGAAAAAATTCATTCTAATTTGTAGATAAGAGTCAACTAAACCACTAACCCCTATTCAGATAATGCAATGCCAAGAGAATCTTCCAGAAACATAAAAATATAACCTCTGAGGGGCACTCTGAACAACTGCATATACACTGTGACCACTAGGAAACATACTAAACAGTTACATGTATACAAGTAGTTATACAAAGTACTAGCAGGTAATTTGTTAATGCAAAGAAAATAATAATTAATCCAACTGTGCATAGGTTGCAAAGAGTACACAAAGTAGACAGATTAAGTGGGATGCCAAGAAGATGGCAAATGAAGCATGATGTAGGAATATGCAATGTTTAAAACTGAGTCATAACACCATACAACATGGAAACGTGGCCCTTTGACTGCTGCTCACTGTTGGAAAGGTGAGGGGGAGTTGATGGAAAACCAATCATCAAGTATCCATTTATACTAATCCTATTCTAACCCATTTCATTCTCCTCACCTTGCCATCAATTCCACTTCACCTTCTATTCTCCTCAACTTTTCAATCAATGAGCAGCAGGAATTTTACCACCCAGTAGTGCTGAGGCATAAAGTAAACTCAGACAACTGATCATATTCCATGGATCTAAAACTGTACCTTCTTGGAATACAAGGTTCATTTTGACAATGGTCAAATTTCACTTGCACATTGATTAAACATAAACTATCAGCTGCCTCAAAGCTTTGTGAATGATTGTCTGGCATCAAGTCATAACTTCCTCCTATCTTAACAGTCATATTATTGAAAACATCTCTGCTCTTTGTAATTATCTCCATCCCTCCCTGGCCACCATCTGGCCTATTTCATGATATTCAATCTTGAACTGATTATAAAAAAAAATGCATCACCAAGTTAGTTACTTTTATTTCTATGCTTCAAATCTCAGCTCCCCACCCCCTTGTATGTAAACCTTTATACCTACCGCATAATGATATCCGACCACCATGCTCAGAGCTTTGCAACTAACCTCTCTACCTTGCATAAACCCAAGATACCTTAAACTCTGCTACAACTATCTTATCTTGCATGTGGTTCTGCTTGTTTGCTGATCTATACTGCTGCCAATTCTGTGGTTTATTAAATTCAAATTGCTCGTTTCCACCCTTGTGGATCCATGGCCTCAATCCAACCTTTCTCTGACATGCCCTAGAGCCCTACAACACTTCTGATCCATAGCCTCTTGCCTCAGTGTTCATAAATCTCCGAATACCAAGTAATTAGGGAAGTTAACAACATGTTGGCCTTTAATATGTGAAAAATGAGTATGATAGGCCTCCTGCTCCATTTCTACAGAGATTCAGTAAGACTTCATTTGGATTATTGTGTACCAATCCATTTTCCCTAGCTAAAGATACACCACATTTGGGTGAGGATATGAGAATGATTCCTAGGTGAGTTTGTCAAACGAGGTGCGATCAAGCAGACTTGGCTGATACACTCATGTACATATTTTAAGAACGTGAGGGAATCTCATTGAAACATACAAAAGTCCTTAATTGGCTTGATAGGATAGAAATCAAATTGAAGTTTTCCCTGGCCAGTGTATCTAGAACCAGGGATCATAGTCTCAGAGTGGGGGAAATGGTGTCAGGATGGAGTTGAGAAGAAGAAGATGGTGAATTTTTAGAATCGTCTACTCAAGAAGCCTGTGGAAGTTCAGTCACAGAGTACTTTCTAGTCAGAAATCAAAAGATAATGGGAATCAAGATATATGGCATGAGTGGAATAAAGCTCAGTGGGGAAGAAAATAGCATGGTTTTGTAAACCATAAACCAACCATGATAGGCCAAATGACCTATTTATGCACCTTAATGTTCTTACTGTTTTTATTCATCCTCTCTTTGTTAATGTCCACTATCATATAGTCCTGAAACAGCATTCTCTTGAAAATCTTCATCTCAACAATTGTGACCACGTTTTTTTGACTGTCATTCTTAACATCCCTTTTGTGGTTCTACAGATATCCATCCTCTTTGTTAAGGATACCATTGGAAAATTTCACTCATGTAGGTAAATGTGGCTGCTGATAATGCAATTCACTTTTAAACATCTTTTCACTTCCAATGCCTCAAACCTCTAGGTAATACCCCAGGCTTGAAATTCCAACTGCAGCACACCTCTGCATTGTGGAGGGATTGATTTCCTAGAAAAATGTTCAAACTGTGATTTCCCGTAATGCAAACTAATGACAAGAATTGACATCATCTGTGTTATTTTGTGTTTTGGTGCCTATTTTGGCACTTTTTCCTCATATAAATTCCATAAGTACAAATCTAGTTCCATGACTGAATTTTTTTAGTCATGATTGGTGACTTTCATAGGAACAAACTTCCATTACCTTAAAAGCCGTAACACAGGGGGTATAATATATATGCTGAAGGACTACTGTATTGTCAGTGCCATCTTGTTACATCCAATTTTTAAAAGAACAAATTGGCTTTAGGGGGTATTTGCTGCCCAGGCATCAAATTTTGCAATGCACATCTCAGTCACAAAAAGAAGTTCCAGCAGAGGCAGTACAGCCGAGTCCTTTGTCATAGATATAAAATGTTAATGCAATGTTGGGAGTCACTGCTGCTGTCCTATTGTGAAAATCAACCATCTATTCTATTCATTCAGATGGGGGGGGGAGGGGGTAAAGAAAGGTCAGGAGTCCTGGTGTCCAACATATATTCCAGGCTACAACCATGCCAGTTTAGGTTGTTTCTATGTCTACATAATAAATATTGGATTTCAATGCAATGTGCTGCATAGAAGTGATTTGAAACATTTCTGCAAATCACAGGATGAAGCTTACATAAAATTAAAAATAAAAACTTATTTTCAATGAATTGCCAGTAATCTCGGGATCTGGACAGTGAGCAAACAATTCTGACAGACCCCTCCCAAAGCTAGCCAGTTAGAACCTTCTACTGCTAAACTGTTCACAGTGTTTTGAACCAGCCAACCTGATCACGATGTCTAATCAATATCCATTCGGACTCTGGAGGAGTATATAAGCCGGCATTCTTGAGGAGACAACACCCTCCAACTGCGCACTGATGATGGCTTCTCGACTGCAGCCAAAATGTCTGCAAATATTTTGCCAAGCTCAGCGATCAACCAAACTTCCAAACACCCAATTATTAGTTTTATTAATTTCTGCAATGCTAATTGTGATGAAAATGCTGCACATTTCCATGGTTTGCTCCTTTTATATAAATCCCTTCGTTAAAAATTAATTTTAAATACTCATGCTCAGAATACAAGCTCTATATACATTTTGTCCTGTCACTTGCAAAAAAAAACATAGCAGGTGGAATTGCAATATAATTATTTCATTTAGCAAACCGGGGCCTGTGTTAATATTACCACTTAAAAAACCCATGTCATTCCTTAGAATTCCCGTATTAAAAATATTTGAATTGGGACTGTATGAAGTAGCAGGGTCTTCCCACTGGGTGGCAGTCTTGGACATGTTTGACAAACTGCAAAACTGATCAAACATGGAAAATCTATCAGTTTTATATTAAAATGCACATATTTTATCTTGAAGATCCTCCTCAAAAGCTTAAGGACTTTCCTATCAATGGAAATTCCACCCTAAAAGTGCTTTCAGAATCAATTTAACTCCAACTCAGCTAATACAAAGATTGAACATGTATGAATATCAAAAATAATTCAAAAGCTCTTATAAAGGAAAGAACTTTAAAAATAAAATAATTTTTAAAAATTAAAAACAAAATCTTTAAATCAATCATTTATATATTGAAGGAAATTCTCTTGCACATACACTCAGTCTACAAACGTTACAGCCAACTGCAATCATTGGGCCTGTTGGATTGCTGTTGTGCATT
Organism: Mobula hypostoma; assembly: GCF_963921235.1. NCBI lineage: Eukaryota > Metazoa > Chordata > Chondrichthyes > Myliobatiformes > Myliobatidae > Mobula > Mobula hypostoma. The sequence continues at coordinate 51,951,309 of NC_086108.1, read as the reverse complement.
TAATATTTTAGTAATATTGTAAATATATAGTTTGATTCAGTATTCTCTATTTAAATAATTCATTATGGGTTATACGTAAAAGAATGTGAATGGCATATGTCATTATGCCACCACATCAGAAGTGCATGACTTACTATGGTAAAAACAAAGTAGATACATTTATCCCTGGGCTCCAGTATTTTTTCTTACAATTAGTTTATGGAGTTACAAAACATAAGTGGCAATAAGCAAGTTTTATAATGAACCTGAGATGACTGCCTGTCACTGAAGTGCGTCTTTTTCTTTCCCCCTTCGGGAGGGAAGAGACATTTGAATTTATAAACAAAAAGAGGAAGAAAACATTTGAAATAGGCAGGTTCATAAACAGTGATCACAATAATAATAAATAAAATAAAGTAAGCAGAAATAGCTGGCTACAGCAGAAAGACAGATGCATTCAATGGCACAACAGATAAGTGATTTGTGTATACTGAATGAATTGAGCAGTATTTTGAAGCACATGAAATGGCTAATGGAACGCAAGTGCCAGTGTTACTGAATGTAATAAGTGGAAGACCATACAGTTTCCTTAGAAGTTTGACTGCTCCAACCAAACCAGCCAAAATAAGCTTTGCTGGATTCATGAAAGTACAGGAGGAGCTACATCCAAGTGTGGTCACAATGGAAGCACTGGCTCAAAGCTTTGTCTGGTGACCGAGGACAGATCAACAGTTCGAGCAGCTTGCCATGTACTGTTCTGGATGCCAACATGTCTAGAAGATGCCAAGAGAAGTGCCTCTCCATTTCTAGGAAAGGCCAACATTGCCCTGGCAGGGGATTCATGTGGATTTTGCCAGATCATTCATAAGCACAGATTTCTTGGTAGTATTACATGCAGCTACAATGTGGCCATATGTGTTCCCAATAGCCCCCACTACAGCTCCACACACTGTTAATGTGTTGAGAAGCCTCTTCCAAGGACTGGTGTTCCAGAACACTTAGTCAGCGGCAATGGATCACGGTTTGTTGCTAAACAGTTTCAGCCATTCCTGAAAATGAATGGAATAAGATATATTACATCTGCCTCACAGCACTGAGTTACAAATGGGTTGGTGGAAAGGTTTGTCCAGAGTCTAAGGAACACACTGTTAATAACTGGAGAAGGCTGGGATGTTGGAGAAGGAGACGGTCAGGATATCAGAGGAGCCGGTTTGGGTTCAGAGGCCACGTTGCTGCCCACTATTTGAAAGCATCAAAGTTGCGGCAGTATAACCATGGGAAATTATCTCGGTCTTTTCACTTGCGATAGCAAGACTCTGTTGGACAGTGATAATATAAGTTGCCGGAAGCCTGTTACCCTTGTCTGGTGGAGGGACAGATGACATGGGAGCTATGTAGCCTCAGCTGAAGTGAGGACTAGGCCTCAAGCCTTGGGCTTCCCTGCTACTGAAGACCAGGCGAGAGACGCAGAAGCATCACGGTATGGTGTCTGCATTCGGCTAGGGCCTGGACTCCCCTGTCAGTGCTTTGTTTGAGTTGTAGAATGACAGGTTGGATTGCATGCATCTGCACACTGCTGGGAGACTGTACCACTGATTACTGGATATTGTATATGGTCCAAGACCCTGAGTGACATGTTTTATTTTCCAAGTGATTCTTTGCTCGCTATTTTGAGTGTTATTCACTAATTTGAAGTTTGTTTCCCATTTTGAATGTTTTGCACCTTGGCCCCAGAGGAATGGTGTCTCGATCAGCTGTATCTACGTATTGTTGAATGATAACTAAAGTTGATTTGATTTGATGTGAATTGTCATCGGAACATACTACACTGACATCGAATCAGAAACTCGCCAATTTCCTTCTTACATATCATAATGCAGCACACTCCACAATCAACAACCCCCCAGCTATGCTGTTCCTGGGTTGTACCTTGTGCTCACGCTTGGATCTCTTCAAACCCAATCTCAAAAGGAGTATGCAGGACAAACAGCTGAAAAAAATTGAGGGCTCAGTAATTTATATGTGTATATGTGCTGAGATACATTCAATGTTAAGTTGGAATTTATAGCTAAGCAGGGAGGAGTGTTGTGTATTTAATATTTCAATAATATTTGAATAATATTGAAAATATATTGTTTGAGACCCCAAGACATAGGAGCAGAATAAGGCCATTTGGCCCATTGAGTCTGTTCTGCCATTCAATCATGGCTGAATACTTTTATCCCCACCTCAGCCCCACTCCCCAGCCTTCTCCCATTAACCTTTGATGCCATGTCCAATCAAGAACCTGTCAATCTCTGCCTTAAATAAACCTAATGACCTGGCCTCCACAGCAATGGTCACAAATTTCACAATTTTGTCACCCTCTGGCTAAAGAAATGTCTCCTCATCTGTTTTAAATGGATGTCCCTCTATCCTGAGGCTGTGCCCTCTTGTCTTAAGACTCCCTCACCATGGGAAACACCCTTTCCACATCTACTCTGTCTAGGCCTTTCAACATTCAAAAGGTTTCAATGAGATCCCTTGTCATCCTTCTAAACTCCAGCGAGTACCGACCCAGAGCCATGAAATGTTCCTCGTATGATAACCCTTTAAGTTCCGGAATCATTCTTGTGAACCTCCTCTAAACTCTGTCCAATGCCAACTCATATTAAATGAGGAGCCTAAAACTGTTCACAATACTCAAGGTGAGGCCTCACCAGCGCCTTATAAAGCCAGACCATCACATCCCTGCTCTTGTACTCTAAACCTCTTGAAATGAATGCCAACATTGCATTTACCTTCCTCACCACCCAATCAACCTGCAAGTTAACTTTTAGGGTGTCCTGTACAAGGACTCCCAAGTCCCTTTGTACCTCAGATTTTTTTATTTTCTCCCCATTTAGAAAATAGTCTGCACATTTATTTCTACTACCTAAGTACATGAACATGCGTTTTCCAACATTGCATTTTATTTGCCACTTTTACCCATTCTCCTAATCTGTCTAGGTCCTTTCTGCAGCCTACCTGTTTCCTCAACACTACATGCCCCTCCACCAATCTTGGTAACATCTGCAAACTTGGCAACAAAGCTATCTATTCCATCATCTAAATAATTGATATTCAGCATAAAACCAAGAAGCGGTCCAAATACCAACTCCTATGGAACAGCACTAGTCACAGGCAGCTAACCAGAAAAGGATCCTTTTATTCCCACTCACTGCCTCCTACCAATCAGCCAATGCTCTAACCATGCTGGTGACTTTTCTGTAATACCATGGGCTCTCAATTTTGTAAGCAGTTTCATATGTGGCACCTTGTCAAATGCTTTCTGAAAATCTACTGCATCCCCATTATCTATCCAACTTGTAATCACCTCAAAGAATTCCAACAGGTTCATCAGACAAGATTTCCCCTTAAGGAACTTGTCCTTTGTCTATATTAACTTGTGTCACCAAGTACTCCATAACCTCATCCTTAACAATTGACTCCAACCTCTTCCCAACCACTGAGGTCAGGCTAACTGGTCTATAATTACTTTTCTGCTGCCTCCCTCCTTTCTTAAAGAGTGGAATGACATTTACAATTTTCCAGTCCTCTGGCACCATGCCAGAGTCCAATGATTTTTCGAAAGATCATTACTAATGCCTCCACAATCTCTACCATTACCTCTTTCAGAACCCTAGGGTGCAGTTCATCTGGTCTGGGTGACTTATGAAGGTCTTCCAGCTTCTTGAGCACCTTCTCCCTTATAAGAGTACCTGCACATACCTCTTCCTTCACACACTACAACATCTGGCACACTGCTAGTGTCTTCCACAGTGAAGAACAATGCAAAATACTTAAGTTCATCTGCCATCTCCTTGTCCCTGTTATTATTTCTCCTGCCTCATTTTCTAGAGGTCCTATATCCAGTCTCAACTATTTATTTTATTTTATTTTATTTATTTATTTTACATACTTGGAAGCTTTTACTATCCACTTTGATATTGTTTGCTGGCTTTCATATTTCATCTTTTCCCTCCTATTGATTCTTTTACTTGCTTTTTGTATGTTTTTTTTTAAAAAGCTTCCTAATCCGCTATCTTCCTGCTAATTTTTGCTTTGTTGTATGCCCTCTTTTTTTACTTTTACATTAGCTTTAACTTCCCTTGTCAACCACGGTTGTGCTATTTTGCCATTTGAGTATTTCTTTGTTTTTGGAAATCATCCATCATGCACTTTCCTCATTTTCCTCAGAAACTCAAGACACTGCTGCTCTGCCGTCATCCCTGTCAGCATCTCCTTTCAATTTACTTTGGCCAACTCATCTTATAGCACTAATTTCTGTTACTCCACTGAAATACTGCTACATCAGACTTTACTTTCTCCCTGTCAAATTTCAAGTTGAACTCAATCATATTATGATCACTGTCTCCTAATGGTTCTTTTACCTTAAGCTCCCCAGTTGCCTCTGGTTCATTACATAACACCCAATCCAGTACAGCTGATCCCCTACTAGGCTCAATGACAAACTGCTCTAAAAAGCCATCTCGTAGACATTCAACAAACTCACTCTCTTGAGATCCATTTCCAACCTGATTTTCCCCAATCAATCTGCATGTTGAAATCTCCTACCTACTGAACCAAACTTGGTGGAAGTCTGAAATAGAGAGCAAACACACCATTGGGAGTATTCTATACACTTTGGAACAGATCAGAAAGTAAACTATGGAAAGGTACAAAAATAACAGGGTTATTGTCATAGATTACTTCAACGTCCCTAATATTGATTGGCATCTCTTTAGTGCAAAAGGCTTAGATGGAGAAGACTTTGTTTGGTGTCTCCAGGAAAGATTCCTTACAGAATATGAGGATAAACCAGCTAGAAGGAAAAACATACTACATCCAGTGCCAGGCAATGAACCTGGTCAGGTGTTAGATCTCTCAGTGGTTGAGCATTTTAAAGATAGTGACCACACAGTATCTGTGGTCAGGGATAGAAGCAGATGAAAGTATCTAATTGGAGGACGGTGAATTATGATGCTATTCGGCAGGAACTTCGGAGTGTAAACTGGGAACGGAGGTATGTGGGGAAAATGCACACACAGAAATGTGGAGGTTGTTTAGGGAGCACTTGCATGGATGTCTGGATAGGTTTATTCCATTGAGGAAGGGAAAGATGGTAGGGTGAAGGAACCATAGTTGACAAGAGAAGCAGAATATCTAGTCAACAGGAAGAAGGAAGTTTATTTAAGGTTGAGGAAACAAGAATCAGATGGGGCTTCAGAAAGTTACAAGATAGCTGAAAGCAGTTTAAGAAGGGAATTAGGGGACATGAGAAGGCTTTGGTGAGTAGGATTAACGAAAACCCTGAAGTGTTCTAACACACATAAAGAACAGAAGGATGATGAGAGCAAGGCTTGACCAGCCAGGGAGAGAAGAGGAAACATGCTTAGAGATGAAGGAGATTGGTGGCCCTTAATGAATATTTTGCTTCAGTATTCATGAGAGAGAGAGAGACCTTGACAAATGTAAAAGTAGATGTAGAACAGATTAATATACTGGGAACATGTCAAGGTTAAGAAAGAGGATGTGCTGGAACTTTTGAAAAACTTTGGGATAGGTAAGTCCCCAAGATTATTTGTGATATGCCCCAAGTTAATACAGGAAGCGAGAGAAAAGATTGCTATGATTTTGGTGATAATCGTTGCATCCTCACTGGCCATGGGAATCGTACCAGATGATTGGAGAATGACAAATTTGATAAACTTGTTCAAAAAAGGTAACAGGATAATCCTGGGAATTATTGACCAATGAGCCTTATATCAGTGGTGGAAAACTGCTGGAGAAGATTTTTAGAGACAGGAATTATGAGCATTAGTAGGAGCATTGTCAGATTAGGGATAATCATGGCTTTGTGAGGGACAGGTTGTGCTCCATGGGCCTGATTGAATTCTTTGAGGAAGTGGAAAAAAACGATGAAGGTAGAGTGGTGCATATGTATTTTAGTAAGGCTTTTGACAAGGTTCATTCAGAATGTTATGAAGCATATGATCGAGGGGAACCTGGTTGCATGGAACTGAATTGGCTTGTGCACAGAAGGCAGAGAGTGATAATAATGGTGCATATTCTGCCTGAAGGTTGGTGGCCAGTGATGTTCCACAGGGATCAGTTCTAGGACCCCTGCTCTTTGTGATTTATATAAATGAATTAGATAAGGAAATGACTTAGTAAGTTTGCTAATGACACAAAAGTTGGCGGTGTTGTGGATAGTGTGGAAGGTTTTCATAGGTTACAATGGTACATGGTTAGGATGCAGAGCTGGGCTGAGAAGTGGCAGATGGAGTTCAATCTGGAAAAGTGTGAAATTATACACTTTGGAAGGTTGAACTTGAAGGCAGGGTACAAGATTAATGGCAGAATTCATTGCAGTGTAGAGGAACAGAGGGATCTTGGGGTCCACCTCCATAAATCCCTCAAAGCCGATACAGTGGTTAAGAGGGTGCATGATGTCTTGGCTTTAACTTGTTGGGGGATTGATTTCAAAAGTTGTGAGGTAATTTTGCACTCTATAAAACTCTTGGAGTTGTGTGTCCTGCTCTGGTTGCTTCATTATAAGAAGTGCATGCAAATTTTAGAGAGAATGCAGAGGAGCTTTGCCAGAATGCTGCCTGGATTAGACAACATGCCCTCGGAGGAAAGGTTAAGTGAGCTAGGGAATTTCTCTTTGTACTGACAGAGGATGAGAAGCAACATGATGGAGGTGTGTTATGAGAGGCACAGATAGTATTCAGGCAGCAATTCTCTCCCAAGGCAGCAATGGCCAGTAACAGAGGACATCCATGTAAGGTAAGTGGAGGAAAACGTAAGGGAGGTGTCAGAGGTAATTCCCACCTCCTCCCCCCACAGAGCATGGTAGGTGCTGGAAAGCACTGCCAGGGTTGATATACAGGCAAATAGAATATGGACATTTAAATGACTCTTAGATTGGCACATAGTGCTAAAAATATGGAGGATTATGGGCTGTGATGAGGGGAGGGTTAGATTGATGGTGAAATAGATTTATGTAAGTTGGCACAACATTGTACTGTGCTATACTGTTCTGTGTTCTATGTTCTTCTCACGAGCAGGACCAATTATATCCCATGCTTTTACTTTCTTTTCTACTACTCTGAGCCCAATGTTGGAGAACATTATTTTTGTGTATTTTGAAAGAAAGTAGTTATTAATAGAACTCTCAGCATCTATGTACTTTTGCTCAAATGTTTGGACATCTGTTTTATATAATTCACCATCATTCCAAATTACAACAGTCTTCTGTGTTCAAAGTCCTCAAGTAGGTTCCATTGCCTTTTATTTTCTTTAAGAAAGCATTCACTGTAAGCCTATATAACAAAATATATATGAGAGCCTGAGGACAATTAGAAAACTACACATTTAAAAGGTTGCAGAGTATTTACTGGAGGGAAACAGACCACCAAACCCAACAGCTGTATACTGGCATTCATGCTCCACATACGTCTGTCAACTTCCTTCACCTGACTCAATCAAACATCTTTCTCCTTAACATTCATATCTGAATTTCCCTTAAATGCATCTATACTACTCAGTTTAACCAGTCATTGCTGTAGCAATTTCCACATTCTCACTACTCCCAAATCCCCAGTTTTTTAATTGGTCAGTTTGTTACCTTATCCATTATAGCTACAGTGTGATGACATGCTGTGAGAAGTTTAAAAAAAATAACATGAAGGATTGAGAGAGAAAAGACTCTGAACAACACAGCACAAAAGGAAGTCATTAGTACTATACATCTGTGCCAGTTTCTGAAAAACCAATCTGATTAATAGCACTCCATGCTCGTTTTCTATTACCTTGCAATATTATTTTCCTTTGCTTTTAAAAGAAATTAAAATTTCTACCCTGTTTTTCATACCTTTCCAAAGTCTTCCTTCTCCCTCATCTCTAATTTCCTTGCCTGCAAATATCTGAGGTCTCTGCATTCTGAACCTATAATTGTCCCAAAGTTTAATCGCTCTAACTTTGGCTGCCTACCTTCTAATCCCAAGATGCCTAGTTTTAAAATTCCACACATCTTTTTCTTCTTCAAGATATTTAAAATCTATCCCTTTGACTTAATTTTTGATCATCTAATATTTCTTTGAATGGCCTGACATGAAGCATTTGTCCTTTGATTATTATGTGAAGTGCATAGAAATGTCCTTTGCTATTTTGCTGTATAAACAGAAGATAGGGTTGTTATTATTGTTGTTGAATCTGCGCCAACACCTCTCCAAGCAATGCATACTCTCTCGTAACAACTTGCTGCTTTAAAACAATCCTCCAGCAAAACCCCTTATTCATTCACCATTTAGCAAATTATGCCCTCCGGCTAGCAATATTCTTGCCAGGGCGATGTTTCCCCAGCTCTACTGTACCAATGCTCCATCTTAAGTTGTGCTTGAATTTCCTCTGATCCTACAAGAGGAATACCAGGTTCCATCCCTTCACATTACAACATACACTCATGCCTAGTATCATTCTAGTAAATCATTCCCACATGTTCTACTACCATCATTCCTCAGATATAGTTGCACTGTGTTTAAAACAAAAAAAAGTTACTATGCTGGCACATACAACATTTTTATCATAATTTAAATGCTCTATAATCTACCAATAAGGCATTTACACTGAGGTTCCACGCTAGATGGACTGGAAACATTAACTTGAATACACAGGTTAAAAAGATCTGTAGATCTGCTTTTCAAGAAACAGTTACATTTGGGAGTCCACCAAAGCACATTTCAAACTTCCAGAATTCTCAACAGTTTCTTTCTTTTGTTGTTACTGAATTTAACAGAGATGACAGTAAATGCACACTGTTCAAACCTTTGAACAAATTATGGTCCCCAGTATGAGAAGGACTACAAATAGCTATCAATTATATGGAACATTCTTTGTGATTTACTTTCCTTTGTGCACTAAACTTTAGTGAATATATTAAATCGCACTTGTTAAACTCTGTGCAGTTTCAATGGATTAATGACAGTTAAATTATTGCCAATGGGAATTTAACAGGAATGTAGTAAGCAAATGATTTCATTACCTTTTTCTGTCAATTTTCACACACTCTCCACACGGTTTATGCCTGACTTCATCTCAGGGCATAGGTTTGCAAACAATATCTAATACATGCCATTATAAGCCCACAAGTTCCTACAGCTATTTCAACATCATCTCCGTTCATCCTGCTTCCTGTAAGGACTCCATTACATGTTCTGAGTTTGTTCATCACAGATGTGTTTCCCAATGATAAGATTTTGCACACTTGTGCTTTTGAGATGTCTTCCCTTTTAACTAACCATGGCCTCCCTTGTAACATAATTGACAGGGCTCTCATCATAAGCAAAACTGTCAAAAAAAACGATGTGCAAAATTTTGAAGAACACGAATTGCAAAAAGTCCTTGAAAATGAGCCTGTTGATTGTAGAATCAGTTCAGAGTTGTAGTGAATTAAGTTATCCATACTGGTCCAGGAGCCTGATGGTTGTAGAGAAATAACTGTCCATGAACCTGGTGATGTGGGACCAAAGACTTCTGTAATCCTGCCCAATTGTAGTAGCTTTCTTGAGGCAGCACTCCATGTAAATTTACTTAATGGTAGGGAGGGCTTTGCCTGTGATGGACTGGGCTGTATGCATCACTTTCTGTAGTCTTTTCTGTTCCTGGGCATGAAGCAAACACTGTGGATGCTCTCCACTGTGTATTAGTAGAAATTTGTCAACAGAAATTCCTTTGGAGTTCTATTGACAAATAAACCATTCCTTGAAAGTACCTCTTGTACTTCCTTTGATTGCCGGTCCTGAAGATGGAGTTACCCTTGCCCTCACATTCCACCTCCCTACCTCCTCTGACAATGCATCATCTTCAACAAGATTACAATACCAGCCACATCATTCCCTCTCCTCCCCTTTCAGTTCTGAAATTTTCCAAAGGGACCTGGTTCACTCTTCCATCTCCACCAACCACAGTTTCTCACAAGATCATCACAGGCCTTCTAGATAATGTAGCAATGTTGCACTCCTTCAGATTTGAAACACTGCATCTTGTGCTAACAATGTGGTCACCTCTACACTGGAGAAGCCGCACATGGATTGGCAATGAACTTATGCTTAGTCCACAATGGTGAGCGCAAGCTTCCATTGTACTTCTGTTCAGACCTCTCTGTCTTTGACCCTTTACATTGTCTGAGTAATGCCAGTACACTCTGGACGAACAGCATCTCATATTTCACCTTGGATATCGTAGCCCTTGGGATTCAATGTTAAACAATTACAGCTATCCAGCCTTTCCTAATTGCATCAGAACTGGCCAGTTCTGGCATAAAACCGTCCAGTGATTATGACAACTTGGGTTCTTTCTACCCCTCTCTCTCCCCATGAGTATTGTCTGATCTTCCAGGCATCTCTAACATTCCCTTTTGGTTCAGATTTCCAGTAACAGTATCTCATAGTTCAAATATATTCTTTAGTTCCCTTTCTCTCTCAATTTTTCTCTGCCATGTACTAACAATTACGCCTCCTGGACAAACTTACCCTTCATCCTATGACAAACATTTTCCTTGTTTTCTCCACCATCTCCCCCAACATGAATCACACTTTTCCAGTTCTGATGAAGAGACATTGACCTAAAAAGTTAATTCTGTTTCTCCCTCCACAGATGCTGACTGACTGGCTCAGTGTTCCCTTTGATTCAGATTTCCAACAGTAGCAGTTATCTAAAGTTTCCATTAAAATTAGCACTGAGAGGAACTGACATCCCTTTGTTGAATTTTAGGAAGGCTCACTATTCTTCTGGAATGTGAGTAAGGAGCACAATTGGGTGAGAAGCAAAAGCCGTGAGGGGAGAGAAGGTTTCAGTTAGCAACAATTAGTGAGTCTGTTCTGACAAACGTCTTCAACCTGCAATATCCACAAGTGCTGCCTGACCTGCTGAGTGCTTCCAGCATTTTTCTGTTTATTTCAGTAAGCAGAGGCCATGGGAATGTAGAGGAAGAGGTGGTTTGCGAAGAACATTGAGGAATGGAGCAGAGTGGGTATTACATCCAATGACAAGTTAAGTAGATTCAAATTATCCATGTTAAACTAGAACCTGGAATTAAAATTATACCCAGAAATACAACCAATTTTCTCAACTTCATTATATAAAATATTAATAGCTTCACTGCACTGGTTAAGGATCTTCACTTATTGGCTAAAAGGAACCTCAAAGTCATTCGGTTCCTAAATGGACATTGAACCCATGAACACTACCTCACTGTTTTAATATATATTATTTCCGTTTTTACACAATTCCTAATCTATTCAATATACATTTACTGTAATTGATTTACTTATTTATTTTTACTTTTTTTTCTTCTACATTATGTTGCATTGAACTGCTACTGTGAAGTTAACAAATTTCACGACACATACTGGTGATAATAAACCTGATTCTGAAAGTCTGTAGTAGAGATGGTGCATCTCTAAATTCTAGCATGAGTTTCTCTAAAAATGCAAGCTATGGCTGAAGTTAGTGAAAGATATACTACTTCTAAAACTTATAAATGAGGGGCTTAGAGCTTTGCAAATGCCTGAATTATCTCTAGGGGTCCCAGTAATAGCATATAACCTATGGACTGCTCTACTCCAATGACCTCGCCTGCTGTTTTTCTAACTATGCACCACTAGTTACCTCACTTTGTTGATTATTTTATTATTCTTTTTCCCCTAATGACCATTGAAATTTTCCTGCTTTCTTAATTACCTATAAAGAACTCCAGAAGAATAATTTTACATTGGAGAAATACAATGAAAACAATGAATAGAATTTTTAAATAAAATTTTAGATATTTATGAAGAAATCCCTTGCCAACAGAAAACACCAATGACTGCAAGAACTAATGATTTTGTTTCTGAAAACCCATTTCTTCTGTCAACCCTCTCAGATCAAAGCAGTTTTTACTAATAACACTGGAAGGTGCCAAACTGTATCCAAAGACAATGCAATTCTGCTTATAACAGAGTCACACAGTTCAAAGTAGGTCACATGGATAGTAAGGGCTAAGAGGAGTTATCTTAATGGCACAATGAGATATTCACATCAAACAAGCTAACAACGATGACCTATCTTTCCCTTCCTTTTAGAGAATTAACTAATTCTTATGCAGCAGGAAAACTGTATAAGTCATCCCTTGTACAGACATTTAGAAATATACAAACGTATCTCTGAAGAATTCACAAAGCACTACACAGAAATTTGAAGTGCAGAATAGAATTTCCTCTCACACAATTTATGTGAAAAAATCCAAGTCAACACAAATTATTTTCAGCTCCTGTTTGTTGATGCATATGCAAACGATAGGCCTCTTGTAACAGAAAATTATGATATGAACCATTTTCTAGAAATGCAACAAACCAACCCACCAAATACCACCACCCTGCCCCCCCCCACACACAAAACAGGGGTCACCTCCAATTACGATATATATGTGGAAATTAAGGATTACAGATGACTGCAATACTTTAACAGACAGTTTTCCTCTCAACAGTCATTTGGGAATTTGTTGTTTTTTTAGCATCTCTTGTTTAGGTGGTCTCTGAATACTTACCACTTCCTGAATTAGAAGTAAAGATTCATGTAATGTATGGCCGTATTTCCATATTCAACAATTAATTTAAAATGCTGCATCTCAGTAGAAAATGGTGACGGATTAATTTAAGATGAATATCAGGGAGTACTTACTCTCCCACTTAAATAAAAATGAACAATCCAGAATGATTTAAAATAGACTTTGACAACGTGTTGAAAGAAATAAACATTTTTTGTAAAAGGATGTCAAGCCAACACAAGAAATGACCTTCCTATATTACTGATAAATGATGGAGATAACCTACCTTTCCAAATTCTCTTAGTGTGTGTGTCTGTAATGGAAGTCCAGTCTCCTTCGTGTTTCTCAGAAGAGCTGAGAGAAGAAAGCACAAGGGACTTGCATTTGAAACTGAAATGTCCCATAATTCAAAATATTGAAACATATTATAAAAACCTTGTAAAATTATAAATTATAGAAATAAAATTATAAAATTGTTTTTAAAATATTATAAAAACATGCTAAAATATGAAACTAAATATTGAAACAATACTAGTGTTACAAGAATCACATGGATGCAAAATGTATATTATTTAAACAGAAATTCTGCAATAACCTGAAATGCTATCTAAAACTAAAACTCTGATGCACGTAAAGTTATGTTAGTACTGAATTACATTCTCACTTTCAACTTACTGCTCAGCAAGGGGTCGGAGATAGACTTGCAATTCCACAATGGGAACAAAAAACCAGGGGTTTCTTTAATGGATATCAACATACAGTGCCTATAAAAAGTATTAATTCACCAGGCACCACCGCACCCCCCCCCCCCCGGAAGTTTTCATGTTTTATTGCTTTACAACATTGAATCACTGTGAATTTAATTTGGCTTTCTTTTTGACACTGGTCAACAGAAAAAGACTTTCATGTCAAAGTGGAAATGGATCTCTAAAAAGTGATCTAAATTAATTACAAATATAAGACACAAAATAATTGATTGCATAAGTACTCACCCCCTTTAATATGACACACAAAATCATCACCGGTGCAGCCAATTGGTTTTAGAAGTCACATAACTAGTTAAATGGAGATTACCATGTGCAGTCAAGGTGTATCAATTGAAAGTAATAAAAGTACATCTGTATCTGGTGAGTCAGTATCCTGGCAAAAACTACACCATGAAGACAAAAGGGCACTCCAAGAATATCCATGAAAAGGTTATTGAAAAGTACAAGTCACAAGATGGATACAAGAAAATTTGCAAGTCACAATGTCGCTTGGAGTCCAGTTAAGTCTATCATCAAGAAATGGAAAAGACGATGGTACAGCTGTATATATGCCTAGAGCAGGCCATCCTCAAAAACTGAGTGACCGTGCAAGAAGGGGAACAGTAAGGGAGGCCACCAAGAGATGTATGACAGCTCTGGAGGAGTTACAAGCTTCAGTGGCTGAGACGGGAGAGATTGAGCATACAACTGTTGCCTGGGTGCTTCACCAGTTGCAGCTTTATGGGAGAGAGGAAAAGAGAAAGCCACTGTTGAAAAAAACTCACATGAAATCTCAGCTAGAGATTACCAGAAGGCATGTGGGAGACTCTGAAGTCAGCTGGAAGAAGGTTCTATGGTCTGATGAAACCAAAATTGAGCTTTTTGGCCATCAGACTAAACACTATGTTTGGTGTAAGCCAAACACCATACATCATCAAAACCACACCATCCCTACCGTGAAGCATGGTGGTGGCTGTATCATGCCATGAAGATGCTTCACTGGAAGGCTCGTGAAGGTAGAGAGTAAAAGGAATGCAACAAAATAGGGGGCAATCCTGGAGGAAAACTTGATGCAGTCTGCAAGAGAACTGCAACTTGGGAGAAGATTTGTTTGCCAGCAAGACAATGACCCAAGCGTAAAGCCAAAGCTAAACAGGAACGGCTTAAAAACAACAGAATTAATGTCTTGGAGTAGCCAAGTTAGAGTCCAGACCTCAATCCAATTGAGAATCTGTGGCTGGACTTGAAAAGGACTGTCCACTCATGATCCCCCATACAATCTGACAGAGCTTGAGCAGTTTCGTAAAAAAAACGGGGAAAAATTGCAGTGTCCAGATGTGCAAAGCTGATAAGAGACTCAAGGCTGTAATTGCTGCCAAAGGTGCATCTACTAAGTACTGACTTGAAGGGGGTGAATACTTACGCAATCAATTGTTTTGTGTTTTATATTTCTAATTAATTTAGAATCACTTTGTAGAGATCTGCTTTCACTTTGACACGAAGGAGTATTTTTCTGTTGATCAGTGTCAAAAAAGCCAAATTAACTGCACTGTGATTTAATGTTGTAAAACAAAACATGAAAACTTGCAAGGGAGGTGAATACCTTTCATCGGCACTGTATCACTGTTAGTTCTGTGACACAAATTTGAAAAATCTGCAGATGCTAGAAATCCAAGCAACCTACACGAAACGCTGGAGGAACTTAGCAGGCCAGGCAGCATCTATGGAAAAGAGTAAATAGTTGACGTTTCAGGTCAAGACCTCAACTGTTCATTCTTTTCCATAGATGCTGCCTGGCCTGCTGAGCTCCTCCAGCATTGTGTGTGTCGACTGTTAGTTTTGTGTCATGGCTCAGCACTTTATGCTAGTTAGGTGACCTTAGGGGATAGTTTTTTCCCCCCATGGGATGTGGGTAATCCTGAAAAGGCCACTTTTATGATCTACCTCTAGTTGTCGTTAAGGTAGTCAGGCTGAATAGTCCTGTAAAGTGCCAAAATGACATCAATGTTAAACCAGATGAAGTGTCTGATAGGCAATGGTGAAAAATAGGGGCTTTACATGATACAACAGTTTTTATAGGCATAGCACACTTAACAGATTAATTGAGTTCAAATTCATTGCTTTTTTTGATCAGCTTTAAACTGGCAACTTCTAACAAAAGTACTTTTAAAGTCCAATCTGAATAAAACTCGGGAGACCAGCTTCTCATCGTCATAACAGTTTATTGTGCACCGTCCTGCAGGAGTTTGAGACCCAGTTGTCGAAGGGAAGGCACGCAAGTACTGCCACCATCTGACAAGTGGGCCCACTTAGTCAGGTTACAGCTGTATATTTATACATATACATAAGCCCCATATATTACTGTTGCAAGATGTTATTAGAACTGGTACGTCCACCAAGTCTGTTGGTGCAAAACTTAATTACTTAGATTAGAAAGTCTGCTAAATCAAGGTTTAATTACAGATGGATGTACTTTCCAGTCCTTATCAATTATTCCCTTTGCTAGGCCCTGACTTAATTACAGATGGATATTCATTCCTGTCCGTATTGGCAAGTCCTTCTCCAACTCAAACGAGGGTACAACGTACAATGTTATCAAACTCCCAATGTCTCTCTGCAAACCAAGGAGAACTGGTAGTGAGCCTGTCTTAGCTAACTGCTGAAGACAGTTTACTTCACTTCAAAAATTCCTATTCAGTCCCAATTATTCTTTTAGCCAGAGGTTACATAGGTTCAAAATGATTTTTTATATCCAGTGCTCCAGTGACAGAACAATACATACTGAAAAATGTTATATTTATAAAGCAAATTCAATCATCCTGAACAGCGCTCTCGCTCTCTCTCCTGCTGCTCCTGAGGGATGATCCTTGTGCTCGAGTGATCTCTCTTGCCCTCTAAGCTGTCGGCGGATGGTGCTGTGACGGAGCAAGGTTTAATCGAGGCGGAGTGTAGTTTTTATGATGTTTCTATTTCTAGTTCTGGTCACTTTTTTTTGTTATGACTTTTGGTCGATATTTGAATCAGGGTGGTCTGAGCACTGAGCATTTGAACACTGAGCTGAATTGAACTGAACTGAAATGTGCCTTTTGAATTTGCATTTTGCTTTTTGGCTTACTTTTTTGTTGCTGTTTACACAATCTTTTTGTGTGCAGGGGGGAGTGGGGTTTGATGTTTGATATTTTTCTTTCAATGGGTTGGTTCCATGGTTTTTCTTTGTGTCATGACAGACTGTTGAAAAGACAAATTTCAGGGTTGTACACTGCATACGTACTTTGATAATAAATGTACTTTGAATCTTTACAAATGAGTATGGCTTAACAGATTTGTTACATTCCAAAGCAGCATCTAAAACACAGTATATATCTCAGTAGTAGATACAATAACTCAATCATCACATTGATCAGTTTATTACATGTTCATCAAACAGATCACACAAAACAAATAAAATAACAGACATTTCAGAATCCTGCGGTAAGAATTTGTCTTCGGATGAGATTTGTGGACCTTATGTTAGCTGGCGAAAAAGGCCAACATATGCTGCCGACCATATGTTAGTGATATATCTCAATGATTTAGGTGAAAATGTAGATGGGTGGATTCACAAGTTTGCTGACGACACCAAGTTTGGTGGAGTTGTGGACAGTGTAAAGGACTATCAAAGACGACAGTGGGATATAGATCAGTTACAGATATGGACAGAGAAATAGCAGGTGGAATTATATCTAGACAAGTTTGAGGTGTTGCACCTTAGGAGATCAAATGAAAGGAGAATGACCCCTTAATAGCATTGAGGTACAGGGGAATCCTCAGTGAGGTATACTGAGGTACTTCCAAGTTCATAGTTCACTGAAGGTGGCTAAGTAGGTGGATAATGTGGTGGAGAAGGTGGTAAAGAAGGTGTATGACATGCTTGCTTTTAAATGTAGGGCTGTTAAGTTTAAGAGTAAGGAAGCCATGCTGCAACCATGTAAAACTTCAGTCAGAACATACTTGGAGTACTGCATGCAGTTCTGGTCACCCCATGACAGAAATGATGTGGAGACAATGGAGATAGTGCAGAAGAGTTTTACCACAATGCTGCCTGAAATTAGAGTGTTTTAGCTACAAGGAAAGGTTAGACAAACTTTGGTTGTTCTCGTTTCTTCCTGTTGTTTCTTAATTCAATAAAATCTTTGTTACTTTTCATTTCACTTATGCCCAACTTTTTAAAATAGATTTGCAAACACCATTTTCACCTATTAGTGATGTTTGTTGCTGAAATTGATAATAACAGGCAGAATTACATGTTATTACATGACTTCCAGTCAAGATGGCGCTAAGCTATGGTCTCCTTCAAGATCGTGCTTAGACTTCATTGTCTTCTAGGTTCTTTGAGATGGTTTTGGATGGGAGCAGCATGGTGAAACTAGTGGTGGGGGGAGAAGACAAGGATGAGAGAGTTAGAGGTTTTAGGCAGTAAATTAAGAGTCAGCAGCAGGAGCTAGAATCCAAATCAGACTGCTCTGCGGAGAAGATCTGTGGACGGATGTCGGGTTGGCAGTCCCCTTGGAGACATACCATCTATGATATTTCCACAAAATTCTCCCAATCCATTTTCAGAATAAGTGAATAAATATTCCTGGACTATATTCTATCTTCTTTAATAGGTAGGTTATGTCATCCCTGTGCCTAGAACCAGACACTTGACATACTTCAAACTCCAATTTTGGCAGAAGATTACTAGGTGGACCGAGGAAATGACTTAAGGATGTTCTCTACACCAGGGGTACCCAACCTTTTTTGCACCGCAAAACGGTTTAACTTTGACAATATTCTTGCGGACCGGCCAACCGGGGTTGCGGGGGGGGGGGGGTGTTAATCACGACTGGAATATAGGTGATAAGTCAACTGTAAGTCACTTATAAGTGGCTAATAAACTCAATTTCGTTTCTAAAGGGGTTTACCTAACCAATTTAACATTAAACACAGAGCGCATATTTTCCTCGCATGAATATAGTGAAAAGTTAATTATAACAGTGGTCCCAAAGCTCCGGGCTGCGAAGAGTGCAGCGGTGGCCAGAACGCACCCAGCACATCTTTAAGAATAAAGCCGAAATAAACAAGCTAATTGATTACAACAGGAATTCTGCAGATGCTGGAAATTCAAGCAACACACATCAAAGTTGCTGGTGAACGCAGCAGGCCAGGCAGCATCTATAGGAAGAGACGCAGTCGACGTTTCAGGCCGAGACCCTTCGTCAGGACTAACTGAAGGAAGAGTGAGTAAGGGATTTGAAAGCTGGGGGGGGGGGGGGAGATGCAAAATGATAGGAGAAGACAGGAGGGGGAGGGATAGAGCCGAGAGCTGGACAGGTGATAGGCAGAAGGGGATACGAGAGGATCATGGGACAGGAGGTCCGGGAAGAAAGACGGTGGGGGGGTGACCCAGAGGATGGGCAAGAGGTATATTCAGAGGGACAGAGGGAGAAAAAGGAGAGTGAGAGAAAGAATGTGTGCATAAAAAAGAGTAACAGATGGGGTACGAGGGGGAGGTGGGGCCTAGCGGAAGTTAGAGAAGTCAATGTTCATGCCATCAGGTTGGAGGCTACCCATACGGAATATAAGGTGTTGTTCCTCCAACCTGTTTCTCCGTAACTTCCGCCACCTCCAACGGGATCCCACCACTAAGCATATCTTTCCCTCCCCCCCTCTCTCTGCATTCCGCAGAGATCGCTCCCTACACAACTCCCTTGTCCATTCGTCCCCCCCATCCCTCCCCACTGATCTCCCTCCTGGCACTTATCTGTGTAAGCGGAACAAGTGCTACACATGCCCTTACACTTCCTCCCTTACCACCATTCAGGGCCCCAAACAGTCCTTCCAGGTGAGGCATCACTTCACCTGTGAGTCGACTGGGGTGATATACTGCGTCCGGTGCTCCCGATGTGGCCTTTTATATATTGGTGAGACCCGACGCAGACTGGGAGACCGCTTTGCTGAACATCTACGCTCTGTCCGCCAGAGAAAGCAGGATCTCCCAGTGGCCACACATTTTAATTCCACATCCCATTCCCATTCTGACATGTCTATCCACGGCCTCCTCTACTGTAAAGATGAAGCCACACTCAGGTTGGAGGAACAACACCTTATATTCCGTATGGGTAGCCTCCAACCTGATGGCATGAACATTGACTTCTCTAACTTCCGCTAGGCCCCACCTCCCCCTCGTACCCCATCTGTTACTCTTTTTTATGCACACATTCTTTCTCTCACTCTCCTTTTTCTCCCTCTGTCCCTCTGAATATACCTCTTGCCCATCCTCTGGGTCACCCCCCCCCGGCTTTCTTCCCGGACCTCCTGTCCCATGATCCTCTCGTATCCCCTTCTGCCCATCACCTGTCCAGCTCTCGGCTCTATCCCTCCCCCTCCTGTCTTCTCCTATCATTTTGCATCTCCCCCCCCCTCCAGCTTTCAAATCCCTTACTCACTCTTCCTTCAGTTAGTCCTGACGAAGGGTCTCGGCCTGAAACGTCGACTGCGTCTCTTCCTATAGATGCTGCCTGGCCTGCTGCGTTCACCAGCAACTTTGATGTGTGAAGCTAATTGATTAGGTGCTGCCCAGCACGTAAATGTCGGCCCAGATCAGAGGCGACGCAATCGGCAATCGCTTCTGTCCAGTCTATTCCGTGATTTTCATTGCATTCATTGCCGAAAACTCTGCTTCAGAGATATGATGTTAGAAATGGAAGCAATGTTTTCAGTGCTTTTGTGGCTTTCTCAGGATATTCAACCTTGACTTTGATCCAGAATGCCGGCAGAGATGTTATGTCAAACATACTTTTCAGCCCACCATCATTTGCAAGCTCGAGGGGTTGATCTTTTTCCCATGCTGTCAAGGATGATTCACTGGGGACATTCACAAATGGGTTATGGACCCATTCCTTTGCACGTCTTGGGTCACGTCATGGCGGGAGGAGAAGATGGCAGTGCAACGCGCGCAGCTCTCCGGTGAAATGATATCGTATTTGTAAGTAGGACACCGTGCACAATTCTGATTTGATAGAGACAGACGTGAGAAGCACAGAGGAACATCTGGAGAAATTTCTGAAGTGCCCGGTTTGCTGCCGCTGCTACTGTACGATCGAGAATCTTCGGAGGGAAGGCCCCAAAATCCCCAGCTTTGCCTGTTGCTGGTGAGCGAGGCTGGGGTCGAAGCGTTCGGCAGAGATGGTGCTCGGTACTTGGTGTCGGAGGGCTGACCAGAGCTCAAAGTTTTCCGATGACTTAGAGTCGGACTGTGGTCGGGCATGGCAGGGAGAGTTTTCTTCCTTCTCCCGTATGCGTGAGATGTGGGACTTTCGAGAGACTTTGGACTTTTTTTTTTACTGTGCCCATGGCCTGTTCTTCATTAAGTTATGGTATTGTTGCACTGTTGTAACTATATGTTATAATTATGTGGTTTTTGTTAGTTTTCAGTCTTGGTCTGTCCTGTGTTTCTGTGATATCACACCGGAGGAATATTGTATCATTTCTTAATGCATGCATTACTAAATGACAATAAAAGGGGACTGCGTGTCCTCATAATCTAATCTAATCTGCGTCTTGGGTCACCAATGACCTCGCATGCGTTCAAGTTCAATAGTGGGCGTGACAGGGAATGAGGAAAGGTGCAGCTGACTCATAACATTTCATATTGCTAAATCATATCGTTTCCTTGCGGCCCGGTAGCACATGCTTTGTGACCCGGTGGTTGGGGACCACTGCTCTACACCTCCTTGAAAAGGTGTAATATTTTTACTGACTCATGCTTATCCCTGACCCATGACTATTCAAATTGGAGAAGCAGCATTTGGAGTGGTACTGTTAACCTCAAGTCCCTTCACCAGAATATCTCAAAATCCAAGTGTTTATTGAGTGCTCCACTCATTAAGCCCTTCCTTCCCCACAGGTGGTTAAACATTCGTATCATTTGTCAGCTCAGCAGCCAAAGAACTGGAATGGAACAAAGCCATCCTCAAACCCGCAGGACCGCCTAAAAAAGCAACAATGCATCAACATTTCACCATCCATTCAGACAAAATAGCAGTGGGAGGAGTCGGTAGGTGATGGGCAGTAGTATGTGAAGGAAGAGTAAGAAACAGGGTAATCATGGCTGGGAGAGTTTGTGTGTGTGTAGGAAGAACTGGGTAGATGAGGAGAGGGAAAAGGGACTGAGGGAGAGCAAGTTACACTGAAATTGGAGAATTCACATTTAAGCCCTTGGTTTATAGGCAACCCAGGTGGAATATGAGTGCTGTTCCTCAGTTTGTGTTTACCCGCATACTCTGGCAGTGTACACTAAGGACTGACAGTTCAGTGTGGAAATGGGGTGGGAAATTAAAATGGCTTGCAAACAAGAGCTCCAGATCGCCATTACCTATGATTTCCAAGTTTGCTTCCATTGCTCGTATTAAAATAGAGAAACAATATTGGCTATTTTTCAATCCTTTGGAACATCACCAGTGCTGAAGTGAAAACAAAGACTGCTGTCAAGGTCCCAGCAATCTCCTCTCATTTCTCTTGATAACTTGTGATAGATCCCATCAAGCCCTAGAAAGTTACCCACCTTAATGTTCTTCAAGAGATCCAAAACCTCCTCTCCTTGGTATCAAACAGGAATTCTGCAGATGCTGGAAATTCAAGCAACACACATCAAAGTTGCTGGTGAACGCAGCAGGCCAGGCAGCATCTGTAGGAAGAGGTGCAGTCGACGTTTCAGGCCGAGACTCTTCGTCAAGAGGTGCAGTCGACGTTTCAGGCCGAGACCCTTCGTCAGGTCCTGACAAAGGGTCTCGGCCTGAAACGTCGACTGCACCTCTTCCTACAGATGCTGCCTGGCCTGCTGCGTTCACCAGCAACTTTGATGTGTGCTCCTTGGTAGCAACATGCCCTAGAACATCAGCATTGTCCCCCCGATCCTATTATCCTCCATGCCCTCTTTGGTGAATACTTATGTTAAGTACAGTTTACCCCCTGCTTTTAGTATGTATAAAATGTCTTGGGATTCTCGTTAATCTTACACAACAATGTCATTTCACAACCCCATGTAGCCTTCCTGATTCTCTGTTTAGTTTCTTTCCTGCTTCTTTTGCACTTCTCCAGGTTTCTGTCCTATTCAAGTACCTTAACCTAACATATACTTTTTGTTTTTGACTAAATTTGCAACATCTCTCATCATACATAATTCCCAAATCTCGCCACCTTTGCTTTCCTTCCTTATAGGAACATGTTAGTCCTGAAATCCGACCAACTATCTTTAAATGACTCACACATCAGATGTTGTCTTTACCATTAACAACTGCTCCCAATCTACTCTCCCCAGCTCCTGCCTTGTAACAGTTTACATTTCACAGGTAATGTTATGTACAATATGAGATGTTAAAATTCAGATGTTCCTGGAGAGCAAAGTTAGTAGGAGAGCTGGATAAGGATATCACATCTTGCCATGATATCATCAGGATCAGGTTTGTGTACAAACCCCATTTCCAGAAAAGTTGGGATATTTTCCAAAATGCAATAAAAACAAAAATCTATGATATGTTAATTCACGTGAACCTTTATTTAACTGACAAAAGTACAAAAAAAAGATTTTCAGTAGTTTTACTTACCAACTTAATTGTATTTTGTAAACATACACAAATTTAGAATTTGATGGTTGCAACACACTCAACAAAAGTTAGGACAGAGGCATGTTTACCATTGTGTTACACCACATTTCCTTTTAATAACACTTTATAATCGTTTTGGAACTGAGGATACTAATTGTCATAGATTTGCAATTGGAAATTTTGTCCATTCTTGCTTGATACAAGACTTCAGCTGCTCAACAGTCTGTGGTCTCCGTTGTCTGATTCTCCTCTTCATGATGCGCCATACATTTTCAATAGGAGATAGATCTGGACTGGCAGCAGGCCAGTCAAACACACGCACTCTGTGTCTACAAAGCCACGCTGTTGTAGCCCGTGAAGAATGTGGTCTGGCATTGTCCTGCTGAAATAAGCGTGGGCGTCCCAGGAAGAGACGTCGCCTTGATGGCAAGATATGTCTCTCTAAAATCCTAATATACACCTCAGAGTCAATGGTACCTTCACATACATGCAACTCACCCATGCCGTGGGCACTGATGCACCCCCATACCATCACAGATGCTGGCTTTGGCACCTTTCGCTGATAACAATCTGGATGGTCGTTTTCATCTTTGGCACGGAGAACTCGACGCCTGTTTTTTCCGAAAACTAGTTGAAATGTGGACTCATCTGACCACAGCACACGGTTCCACAGTCTTTCAGTCCATCTGAGATGAGCTCGGACCCAGAGAACTCGCTGGCGTTTCTGCATAGAGTTGATGTATGGCTTCCTCCTTGCATAATACAGTTTTAAGTTGCATTTCTGGATGCAGCGACGGACTGTGTTGAGTGACAATGGTTTTCTGAAGTACTCCCGAGCCCAGGTGGCGATAATTGTCACAGTAGCATGACGGTTTCTTAGGCAGTGCCACCTGAGGACTTGAAGATTACGCGCATTCAACAGTGGTTTCTGACCTTGCCTTTTATGCACTGAGATGTCTCTGAATTCTCTGAATCTTTTCACAATATCATGTACTGTAGATGTTGAAAGACCCAAATTCTCTGCAATCTTGCATTGAGAAATGTTCCTTTTGAACTGACTAACAATTCTCTCACGAATTTTGGCACAAAGGGGTGAGCCACGACCCATCCTTGCTTGCAAAGACTGAGCCTTTGATGGACGCTACTTTTACACCCAGTCATGATACCTCAGCTGCTACCAATTAGCCTGCCTAATGTGAAGTCTTCCAAATCGGTGTTACCTGAATATTCTGTGCACTTTTCAATCTTATTTTAACTCTGTCTCAACTCTTGTTGAGTGTGTTGCAGCCATCAAATTCTAAATTTGTGTATATTTACAAAATACAATTAAGTTGGTCAGTAAAACTATTGAAAATCTTTTCTTTGTACTTTTGTCAGTTAAATAAAGATTCATGTGAATTAACATATCACAGATTTTTGGTTTTATTGCATTTTGGAAAATATCCCAACTTTTCTGGAAATGGGGTTTGTAGTTATCAAGAGAATAGGAGCTTCCACCATCATTTAATATGATTTGTTCTGGGTTTCTGTTGACATTGGGATTTAAGTACCATATTTGCCTTGAAATAGCAAGTTTCTAATTTTCCAAGCATCTAGTTTAAGTACTGCTTGTGACAAATCCTACAATGTTGAAAAAGGGAACTTGGACCAAATGCAAGGAGTTCCTCACATCTAGACTCATGAAAGCAACCATGTAAGCTGGACAAATATGAATGAGAAAAGATTCCTCAGAATATATGCTTTAAAAGCTCCTCTACTCAGCATTGATGCCTGAAAGAGTTTCTAGCATGTCTCAAGGTGTGTGAGATGATGAGAGGAAGAGTTGCAGATGTATATCAAAGTCTTGGAGCAACACGCATTGGCATCACATTCACTAGGAAGTAGGTTGAGAATGCTGAAAATAACTTCAGTTCCGGCTCAACACACTCAAAATGCTGGAGGAACTCAGCTGGTCAGACAGCAGTTTTGAACATGAAAAAACAGTCAATGTATCAGGTCAAGAACTTTCATCAGGACTGGAAAGGAAGGGGGGAGATTCCAGTCTAAGAAGGTGGGGGGTGAGGGGAAGGAGACCAATATAAAAGGTGACAGTTGAAGCCAGGTGGGTGGGGGAGCAGCCAAGGAAGTAGGAAGCTGGGTGCCCCTCCTTCTTCCCTTTCTCCCATAGTCCACTCTCCTCTCCAATCAGATTCCTTCTTTTCCAGTCCTTTACTTTCTCCACCTATCACCTCTCAGCTTCTCATTTCATTCCCGCTCTGCCACCCACCTGGCTTCACCCATCATCACCTTCTAGCTTGTCCTCCTTCCCTTTCCCCAATTTCATATTCTGACATCTTCCCCCTTCTTTTCCAGTCCTGATGAAGGGTTTTGGTTCGAAACGTCAACTGTTTGTTAATTTCCACAGCTGCTGCATGACCCGAGTTTCTCTGGCATCTGGTGCGAGTTTTTCTGGATTTCCAGCATCTGCAGTTTATTCATTTTTGGCTGTCATATCCCAGAACAGGAGTTCAAGCTACATCTCACAAATGAAAGGGAAATGTGCCAAACTTGGTGTACTATGCAGGCTTCTTAGCCAAAAAAAACTGGAAATACTCATTAAAAGAAACATCTACTAATGGCATCCATGTTTAATCAAATGAGTTAATTCAAGAACTGGAGTCATAAGATAATTAAACTGTTTAGTAGTCACTTTCATTTCAATATATTGTACGAAGGTTGCCTATTATTACAATGGAACTTCACACGTCACAACTGCTATAATGTGATAATACAGAAGTAGACAAAATATACTTAACGTGACACAAGACCAAAATTGTGAAAATAATTACCCCTTAAAAAAATCATAGTATGTGGCATGCAAGTTTCAATGCTCAATCTGGTTAATATCAGATATTTATATTTTTTTAATGCATGCACTCTCCAGGGATCACTAAAATAAGCAATATAAAATATTTGATATCCCCAAATGACAAATTTACCAGCTTTATTTAAATTGCAAACATTATAATATTTTATAAACCTATTTTATTAAAATTGTATCAGATTGTACAACTCACAGCTTTATTAAAATATTTTCCTTTCAATAATTTTCCATCTTCCTTTGTGCATGCAAATATACTAGGACAAGCAAAGAGCATTCAACCTGCTCCATCAGGTATAACAATCGTTTAAATTCACTCTCTCTACATTTCTCCATATCTGCCATTACCTTAATTTTTTTAAAATAAATACCATTTTAAAATATTTCCAATCTACAATCACTGCCTTTTGGGACATTTATTCTGATTTTACCAAAGATCAGAATCGCTTATTTCTTTTAGATTTGATCATCAGAAGGTAAAGGTCACACATGCCACTAAAGTTCCCACCCTCGGGGCCATGTCATCTTTTCACAGCTACCATCAGGCAGGAAGTACAGAAGCCTGAAGTCCCACACCACCAGATTCAAGAACTTCCCTTCAATCATTCAGTTCTTGAACCAACTAGCAAAATGCTAATCACTACAGCTTATAACACTATGACTATTTTGACTACTTTGCACGAGAGTGGACCATTTTTAAAAAATTCTAATTGTGTTCCTTCTTGTAAAAATTGTTCATAATTTATGCTTACCTCATTTATTTATTGTCAATGTTACTTGTATCATCCTAAGAGCCTGATGCAGCTGAAAGTAAGTTTGTCATTACATCTGTGCGTACATTTATTTGTGTACAACATTTGACTCTGAATCATACTGTAGTTCCTGTGGATTCATGCATTTAAACCACACTTTTTCAGGTGACCAACGCCCTTTATTTCCTCTTTGCTGTACATGGAATACACTTAGTTCCCAGGTGACATTGTGAGGTAATAGGCCTAAAAAAACAAGGGCTTTAATACCTCCTTGTTCCCTTTCAAATCATGCACCAACAAGTTTTGTAAATTTGCAATAGCTCACCACCACTTCCCACATTTAATTAGAGACAGGTGATAAATGCACAGTCTCCAGCAATACCCAAACCCTAAAAATTAGAACTTCAATTTCCCTGTGCTGTCTGGGATTCTCTACACAAAACTGGATGCATGCTGCCAACCAGGACAAGATCAGCATAAACAATGAGGCTGAAGGGGGCAGCTCTGGCCTCTAGATTCAGTTTCTTTGGTTGAGTCTGTGGGGTGAATAGAGGGATACTGCTAAGAAACTTCCAACGGGGCTTCACCAGGACTCTCCGCATAACTGTTGGCAGTGATCAGCAGGCAATTATAATAGGACATTATTCCCTCCGTGTCACTGCTGTTCTTGATCTTCCCACAGACAGAGCTGTGTGATTTGCTGCTATGTGTGCAGCATGCGGTGTGCACTGGAACATTATGAAAACAAATTAACTGTTGCATTTTATTTCTTGCAATCAATTATTTTGATATTTTATATATTTGAAGATATACTTGGTTTATCATCAATCTTCCCCACATGATGGTTGATCCTTGCACCGGATACCAATAGATAGTAAGATGTAAGATACTGCACTTTTATTAATGGAGTATATGTTCATGTAATGGGGATCTCTCTCTAGAAGACAATTTTAACTTTATATGGTTGTACTAAATAATGAGAAACAGAATTGCAGATTTACACCCTGGATGGATTTGTTTCTTATGCGTCCAGTTGATGAGGTTCCAAGCTCAGAACATACAATCGAATATTTAACCTCAGACTGGCAATATTGGCTGACTTTCACTAGTTCAAATAGTTTGTTTAGAGGCAGTATCCCACTGATGAAACCTGACTTAAAACACAAGCTGTATCTACTTACTTGTCACAGGACCTTTGGTAGGTATGCCACTGTCTTCATTGAGGTAGTCCCTGCAATATAAAGAAAGTATTAGTAGCTTTATTGTCCATTCTTTAAGCAGGTGAACTGGGTTTTACTTAAAAATGCATGAACCAATTGGTCTATTGTAAACTCATTAGTGTTCCAGTAAAATAAAATTCCATGTCACTTACATTCATTCTACAGTTATCATTCTCTTCTTGCATTATATTCTAAATACCATGCATGTCCTAACAAAGCAGTTTTATCTTCTTACAATGTTGTTCTTGTAAGCTCTTTATGAATCCAGATGAAGGGTCTTCACCCAAAACAACCACTGTCCATTTCCCTCCACAGATGCTGCCTGACCAGCTGGGTTCCTCCACCATCTTGTTTTCACCACTTTGAAAGCTGTGTTTGTTAACTACTACCCATAGTTTACTGAAGTAAATACATAAAATTATGGAAACATTCAGTAGGTCAAGCTGAATCTGTGATACATAAAAAATAGGCTTTAGATTTCAGATCAAGACTATTCATCAGAATGTAACAATGAGAAAACGTTAGGTTTAAATTGCAGATCAGGTGAGTGAAGGATAGAGAGAAGAATGGAATATCCTTGATAGGATTAGGCTGGGATTACTATGGTTATTCACTGCCTGGTTGACAGATTAATAAGAGCTGTTAGAGCAAAAACACAAAGAAAGGAACAACATAAGAGCTTTGAATTACAGATCAGAGCTTTTGCAAAGACCCAAAACCAGAAGAATGCTGGAAATGCTCAACAGATCAAGCATAGTTTCATTAACATACATAAAATTCTCTACTTTCTCTTTTGACCAATAACTCTGTGGTTTCAGCAACTACACTCAGTAGCCACTTTATTAGGTACAGCACTACACCTGCTTGTAATGCAGATATCTAATCAGCCAACCATGTGGCTGCAACTCAGAGCATAAAAGCATGCAGACATGGTCAAGAGGTTCAGTTGTTGTTCAGACCAAACATCAGAATGGGGAAGAAATGTGATCCAAGTGACTCTGGCCGTGAAAGGATTGTTGGTGCCAGATGGGGTGGTATATGTATTTCAGAAACTGCTGAGCTCCTGGAATTTTCACCCACAGAGTCTCTAGAGTTTACAGAGAAACAAAATCCTACCAGTGAGAAGCAGGTCTACACTTGCTAATGAGAGGTCAAGGAGAATGGGTAATCGAAAGAAATTTCATTATGTGAACACACCAATGAAGATATCCAGAAACTGTTGCAAGTAATTCACCATTGCTCCATGGGCTGTTTCTGAAACTGGGGCTAGGCTTGGGACAAAAAAATGTGGGTTAAATGTTCCATCACTTCCATTTTATACTTGGATAGTCTACAGGTTTGATCAGGTTGTAAAGTTTAATATGTATGAAGGGAAATTATTACTGAGACCTTAATTTTGAACAGTATTTAAAATGTATTTGTTTCATTAAGTAGTTTTTAACCTACTCAGTTTTTATCCCCATCAATAACTGAAATTTGGATGACAATTCCCCCATTTTGTTGTACACAATATTACCTTAAATACTACCCCAGTTGAAATCTGCTAACTCGACTTGGCCAGATATAAAATTTGAGATCTATTCTGGTCCATATACATTATGTAATGTAAATTTACAAGATAAATATGTCATTATAGTTTTTAAATAAATTATTACTGTGCAATTGTGTCATGATCATTTTCTAGACATCTGTTTTCTGTGCGCTCACAAAGCAAATGCAAAATCTGATAGCAACAACACAGTTCCAAATCTAGGTTAATGGTGTCCTGGAGGCAATTAGTTCAAAAGGCATAGGTTACTTCTCCCCCAGTTCTCTTGAAAAGAGTGAGCCCTTGGCTGCTATAGGGAGAGGGTTACCTTCTGTACTTGATAACTGCAAACTTGCATTCAGCTGTTCAATATTGTGCTAGGTAGACATGAATTACTTGTATAGCTGAGAGCATATAGACAATTCAGCATTCTGAAAAGAGGGTTTACAAAATTCTATGAGTTAAATTCACACACATTTAAACGCAGTAATGCTGCTCCAAATCATTAGAAGAATACTCTGAGGAATGTGAGGAATATTCAGCACCTGAGGAGAGAGTAATGGAATTAACGTATAGGCTGCACAAGTAATGTCTGGCCTGCTGGGTATTGCAAACATCCTTTGTTTTTCTGATTTCAGACATCCTTTATATTTTGCTTCCAAAAATGGGCACCATGGTAGCATACTGGTTAGCATGACACTATTACAGTTCGGGGAATTCTGGAGTTCAATTTTGGTGCCATTCTGTACAGAGCCACTGTATGTCCTCCTCGTAGAATGTGTGGGTTTTCCCCGAGTGCTCCGCTTTCCTCCCACAGTCTGAAGATGTACCAGGTAGGTTAACTGGTCATTGTAAATTGTCCCATGATTAGGGTTAATCCGGGTTGTGGGGTTGCTGGGCCGGCATAGCTGGAAGAGCCTACTCCACACTGTATTGTAAATATTGAGTTTATTCCTATTTCACAAAGTGATTAAGATCTGGATCAAAAACTTGTGACTTAGCAGCATCAAGAAGGTTTCATTGTATTCAAGTCAATTATTCTAACAACAAACCATGTCATGCATAGTACAATTTTGGTTAGTAACCTTCTGGTATTTAGGACATATCATGTCAAATTATGGAACTGAAGGTGGCTTTTGTGGTGCCTAGTAAACAAACAACACTCAAGAATTGTAGCACACTATCCAAATATTTCAAAACTCTGTGGGCATACGATGACAGGAACCTCAGATTATTAGAAATATAATTCTGAGTGGGAGCTTTAAAAGGCATCCTGGACTATGGGAGCAGAATTCAGCAGCATGTCCTTACTGGGATGCTGAGCCTAAAAACAGGAACTGTGTTAAAATATTTCTATAAAATTATATACAGCATTTCACATAAAAAGAGGAAAGAAAAAAACTGGAAGATTACAAGAAATATTAAAAATAAAGTTTGAGAAAATAAATTAATATTTTCAACAAGATGTACTTAAAATCTAAAGTGTGATGTTTTATACCTATATCACAAATTTTAAGTGCCTGGGAGGTTTAGTAGAAATTATTCATCATGCTGTAAATTTCACTTATACAGCAAGAGACTTTCATTCACCTTTTCTGGCAAGTTTAATGGTTATATTTCTCAACTTCACATCTACAAGGTGTCTTATGGCTGAGGCACAGATACCAAGCAGATCTGGCTGTGGCTACTCAACTTCATTGTTTAGCTCTTTACAGTTGGAGTTTTGAATTTGCTCCTCCCCTTTCCCTTTGTTCCATCGTCTTCTGTCCTTTCCTATTAGATTCCCCCTTCTCCAGAACCTTTATCTTTCAGTAATCAGCTTCCCAGCTCTTTACTTCACCCCACAAGTTTCACCTATCTACCACCTTGTACTTCCTCCACCCCCCTCCCCAACTTCTTTACACTGACTTCTCCCCTTTCTTTCCAGTCCTGTTGAAGGGTCTTGGCCAGAAACTTCATCTGTTTACTCTTTTCCATCAATCCTACATGACCCATTGAGTTCCTCCAGCATTTTGTTTGTGTTGGGATTTGCTGTCTGATTTCCTCCACAAGTAAGAGTACATAGTTAAGAAATCATACCTAAGTTTCTAATCCTAAACTCTGGAGGCGAGCAGCAGAAAATTGCAGGTTATTTTCTACTGATTCCCACAAATGGGGAAGTGACAAATGTAATCTGACTACTTAAAAGAAAGGGAAAAACAGAGAATTATAGACCAGTTTGCTTACCATTGGTAGTGGGAAATAGTGTAGTCCATTATAAATATACACTAGCAGGACACTTGAAAGCATTAACAGGATTGGATAAATCCAGGGTGGGTAGATGAAAGAAAAATTATATTTTACAAAACTATTGGAAGACGCAATAGTTGAATTGACAAGGGAGAATCAGTGAATGTGAAAGTAAACATTCAGGTTCAGAAAGCAGTTAAGAAAGGTCTTGGCTTTCATTGCAAGAGGATTGAGTATAGGAGCAAGAATGCCTTGATGCAGCTGTGCATGGCATTGATGTGACCCTAAATAGAATTATATATGCTGTTTTGGTCTTGATATCTGAGGAAAGCAGATCAATAGCAATTTATTAGATTGATTCCTGGGAACGTAAGGAACTGCATACAAGCAGAGATTATTTCGATTTGGCCTATACTCACTGGAGTAGAGACAAATGGGAGGGGCTCTCACTGAATTCTACTAAGTTTTAACAGAACAAGGAAGAACAGATGAAGGGAGAATGTTTCAGATGGCTAGGTGTTCAGAACCAGGAGTCATAGCCTCTAGGTATGGAGTATGCTATTTAGAAGCAAAATCATGAGACATTTTTTCATTCTGAAGTTGGTGAACTGGTGGAATTCTCTTCTGCAGAAAGCAGTAAAAGCTGTCATAAAATACACTCATAAAGGGAGGTAGGTATAAAATAAATCAAGGGATATGCAAAATAAGAGAAAACGGGACTAAAATGAATATTCCGCCATGATAAATGGACAGGCCCCAATGGCCTACTCCTGCTCCTATTTCCTATTATCTTTGCTTCTATCATTTATCTTACTCAAATAGAATTCACTTAAAACAGGGGTCCTAACCTTTTTTATGCCATGGAGCAATACCATTAAGCAAGAAGTCAATGGACCCCAGGTTGGAAACACTTGATATAAAGAGAATCTGATGGATAAAGGGAGAAGTTAATGTTTGAAAGAATGGCAGGTGAACTGCAGGTTTGAACAGAGCCATCTTCTGTAAGGGATTCTTGTATACTTTAATATACAAGGGATTAATCTGCAAGGGATTCTTGTATACTTTGATATACAAGGGATTAACCTGCAAGAGATTCTTGTATACTTTAATACAGCGGTCCCCAACCACCGGGCCGCAAAGCATGAGCTACCAGGCTGCGAGGAAACAATATGATTTGGCAATATGAGTCAGCTGCACCTTTCCTCATTCCCTGTCGTGCCATTACGCATGCGAAGTCATTACCGGCGCGTCATCCATGTCAGCGTGGGAAGGAGATCAACTCCTTAAACTTGCAAATGATGGCGGGCTGAAAAGTATGTTTGACATAACATCTCTGCCGGTATTCTGGATCAAACTCAAGACTAAATATCCTGAGATAGCCACGAAAGCACTGAAAACATTGCTTCCATTTCCAACATTTTTCTGCAAAGCGGAGTTTTCTGCAATGAATGCAACGAAAACTAAATTGCAGAATAGACTGGCCATAAGGAACCCCATTCGAGTATCGCTGTCTCCCATCACTCCTCGATAGGACCATCTCGTTGCAGGGAAACAAGCCCAGGGCTCCCACTGATAACAGCGATATTGGTGTGTTGCAATGATTTTACATGTTCATACGAGGAAAATATGTGCTGTGTGTTTAATATCCAAACGTTACTTAAAATGTTATGATGCTATCGATTTACTTTATAACCATATAACAATTACAGCACGGAAACAGACCATCTCGGCCCTTCTGGTCCGTGCTGAACGCTACTCTCACCTACTCGGCCCATAACCCTCCATTCCTTTCCTGTCTATATACCTATCCAATTTTTCTTTAAATGATAATATCGAACCTGCCTCTACCACTTCTACTGGAAGTTCGTTCAACACTTACTTCAAGCTCCCCTGATAAGTGACTTATCACTATATTCATGCGAGGAAAATGTGTGCTGTGTTTAATATTAAATTTGTTAGATAAACCCTTTTAGAAACAAAATTGAGTGTATTAGCCACTTATCGCCTATATTCCAGTCGTGATTAACACCCCCCTCCGAACAGAATCGCCAAGAATGATTTGCAGAAGAAGAAAAAAAAAATCGGCAGGTACATGCATGCGCAGGTCACGCATGTGCACTGGCACCCGCACAAGGCTTCATGGTCATTGTAGTCTTCCTCTGGGTAAACAACGTATTTGACTGCTACTCTTGTCCATTGGCAATCCTACCCCCCCCCCCCGGGTCGGCCGGTCTGCAAGAATATTGTCAATATTAAACCGGTCCACAGTGCAAAAAAGGTTGGGGACCCCTGCTTTAATATACAAGGGATTAACCTGCAAGGGATTCTTGTATACTTTAATATACAAGGGATTAATCTGCAAGGGATTCTTGTATACTTTAATCTACAAGGGATTAATTACAAGGGATTCTTGTATACTTTAATCTACATGGGATTCTTGTATACTTTAATATACAAGGGATTAATCTGCAAGGGATTCTTGTATACTTTAATATACAAGGGATTAATCTGCAAGGGATTCTTGTATACTTTAATATACAAGGGATTAATTACAAGGGATTCTTGTATACTTTAATCTACATGGGATTCTTGTATACTTTAATATACAGGGGATTAATCTGCAAGGGATTCTTGTATACTTTAATCTGCAAGGGATTAATTACAAGGGATTCTTGTATACTTTAATCTACATGGGATTCTTGTATACTTTAATATACAAGGGATTAATCTGCAAGGGATTCTTGTATACTTTAATCTGCAAGGGATTAATTACAAGGGATTCTTGTATACTTTAATCTACATGGGATTCTTGTATACTTTAATATACAAGGGATTAATCTGCAAGGGATTCTTGTATACTTTAATATACAAGGGATTAATCTGCAAGGGATTCTTATATACTTTAATATACAAGGGATTAATTACAAGGGATTCTTGTATACTTTAATCTACATGGGATTTTTGTATACTTTAATCTACAAGGGAGTAATTACAAGGGATTCTTGTATACCTTAATCTACATGGGATTCTTGTATACTTTAATATACAAGGGATTAATCTGCAAGGGATTCTTGTATACTTTAATATACAAAGGATTCTTTGTATACTTTAATAGATTTATAGAATTATGCAGCACTGAAATAGGCCCTTTGACCCAATCTGTCCATGCCAACCAAGTTGCCTACCTGAGCTAGTCCAACTCTCCTAGTTTGGCCCATGTCCTTCTAAACATTTCCTATCCATGCATCTGTCTAAATGTCTTTTAAATGTTGTAATTATGCCCATCTCTACCATCTCTTCTGGCAGCACATTTCATATGCTCAAGTCCCCTTTCAGTCTTTCTCCTTTCATCTTCAACCTATGTCATCTAGCTTTATACTCCCTTACCTTAGGAAAACTGATCATCCACTTATCCATGCCCCTCATGATTTTTTTACCTTTATAAGGTCAACCTTTAGGTCCCTCTGCTCCAGGGGAAAAAAATTGTCTCAGCCTATCCAGTCTCTCCTTGTAATTCAAGCACTCCAGTTCTGGTGCTATACTTTACTGCACTCTATGCACTTCAATGACATCAATCATAGCATCGTAGCTAGGTGACCATAACTGCACACAATACTCCAAGTCTCACCAACGTCCTATATGGCTATAACATTATATCCAAACTCTTCAAACACAATATCTTAACTGATGAAGGCAACTGTGGAAAGGTCTCTCACCATGTCTACCTGTGTTGTCATATTCAAGGAACTATGTACTTGCACCCTTTCGTCTCCCTTTTCTACAATACTCTCTAAGGCTCTGACATTTAACTCTGTATATCTTGCCCTGGTTTAACTTCCCAAAATGCAAGCTGGTTGCTAACAATAACCAATATTGATTAATAAAGTCCCTTCCATAATCTTGCAAAGTGTTCCTACCAGGCTTTCCCTAGTGCACCCAGATTCACTCTTAAATGGCAATACAAGTAATCTATGCTTCAAAGATAGGAAGTTGTCTCAGGTTTGTTTTAAAACTTACTTGTCACCACTGTTATGTTTTGAAACTCCCCACAAAACTAATTGAAAGAAAAACACCTCATGTATGCTTTGTTTTTGCTTTAGTGAGGCACGCACTTATGTCATAGTAGCATAATGACGAATGGCATTCATGCACTTTTACATACAACCCGTAATGAATTATGTAAACAAAGAATGCTTAATCAAATATATTTACAATGTTACTCGAATATTACTGAAGCATTAAATATACAACACATATCATCAAGACCAATCCCAATCCTGACACAAAAAGACTTCACTGGATGCTTGTATTCTAGAAGAAATCAGCAAACCATAACCTGGAGACCAGCAGACTTTGACGATGGGGTACGATGGGTATTGATACTTGGGTCCAGCTATTTAAGAACTGTAGTTACTGTAGCTGAGTGGACCAAAAGCTATATTTGCCATTATTCTGACGATATAATACTAGGTGGGATTATGAACAGTGACTAGGATGTGAAAGGGCTTCAATGCCCTACAAACTAGCTAAATGACCGGACAAGAAGATACCAAGTAGAAAAACAGAAAACTGTAGGGTTACCCACTCAGATACACAGGAGAACAGCAGAGTATTATTTAAACAGCATTAGACTGAGAACATTGATGTTCAAATGGACCTGGGTGCCTTTGTACTTGAGCCACTGAAAGCCAATATGCAGGTGCTGCAAGCAAGTAGAAAGGCATGTTGGCATATA
Source organism: Mobula hypostoma (assembly GCF_963921235.1). Taxonomy (NCBI): domain Eukaryota; kingdom Metazoa; phylum Chordata; class Chondrichthyes; order Myliobatiformes; family Myliobatidae; genus Mobula; species Mobula hypostoma. The sequence goes on along the minus strand of NC_086108.1, from coordinate 51,915,024 downwards.
CTGTGTGGGAATTTGACTACAGAATTCAAGCAAATTTGTTAAAATTATATAGGGCCTTGGTGAAATTGCACTGAATGTATATTGTACAGTTTATAGCTCCGTACCTAAAAACAGAGGAATATTTGCCATTGAGAGAGTGCAGTGAAGTTTCACTGAAAAGATTCATGGAGTGGCCTTATGAGGAAAGAATTAGCATATTAGGCATGTATTATCTCATTTTCTTCAGAAGAATGAGAAATGATCTCATTAAAAATAATATTTTAGAAGACTCAATGTTGGATATGGCGAGGATATTTCCCGAGCTAAGTGATCAATATTGGATATGGCGAGGATATTTCCCGAGCTAAGTGATCAATAACCAGGGATAAACCATGTAGGACTGACAGGAATAGAAGCTTCTTCACTCATTTGGTGGTCAATCTTCGAATTCTCTGCCCTAGAGGGCTCTGGAATGATTAGTCTTTGAGTTCCTTCAGAATGGAGGTCAATAGATTTTTGGATATTAACAAAATCAAATGTTATGAGGAAAAATAGCACTGAAGTAAGACATATTAGTCATTTTCTTTATGAATGGCAGAGAAGGCTCAGGGGGCTGAATGGTTTACACCTGCTCCCAGCTCTTTTTAAACTCTGGTTACTTTTACTCTTCTCATTTTAGTGAAGTTAAAAATTCCCCCCAAAGTCAAATCACCTAACCCAGCATGGACCAGAAGTGAACATAGGCTTTCTTGGTCATTACAATTAAATTACTGCATTGTTCTGCTACCCATTGGGGAAATCAAGAATAAAGCATTTAAAGAATCAACCTGAAAGCTGCAGTGTATGTGGTATATTATGCAGAGTAAAGTACTACTGGAAAGATGTAAAAATTTGTAGTTTAAACTTTGTGCCCAGAAGAGATTAGTAAACCATTTGGGATTTGTTCTTATGGTTTAAAACAACATCAGAATGCTGCTTTCAATTAATTACAACTAGAAACAGCAAATTAAAAAGTCTTAAATCCTGCAGATTGTTAGTAATGGAATCATGGCTACAAATAAAGCCTGACTCAAACCTGATGTGAATTAAGGAGGAGTGAACTGGAGCAGTTCATGATGGGTGAACGGTTGAGTGAGTGAAATGGTCATGCAATGAGGTAACTGGTGCAGAGTAACATTTTTTAAATTTTTCATAGGAAGCAAGTGACCCCTGGAAATCTACATTTAATGCCAAACCCCTACCCTAAGCAGATGGTGGTCCTTCCTAAACTGTTGCAGCTCTTGTGGTGATGGCACTCCCTCAATGGAATGGTAATGAGAACAAATATGGTCACCATTTCAATCTCACACTTGCTCAAACAGCCATGCAGAATGAATGTGTTGCAGCTTATTGTGGGACTAATGAAGTCTAGTTTAAAATCAATTTCTTTCAGCAAAGAATGAAACATTGACTGGAAATTGTAATGTCTCCACAAACACTCATAGAGCTATAGAATCATAGGCTTGTACAGCACAGAAACAGGCCTTTGGACCATCAAATACCTACCTCAAATACCTCAGTCCTTTCTTCTGCTCGTCTAGTTATTCATTAAACTTCAGAGTATACCAATACGGCAGTACATTCCATATTGCAACCATCCTATTAGTGAAAAACTTTTTTCAGATCCCTTCTGAACCTCTTACTCCTTGCACTAAACTTCTGCCCTCTAGCTGTTACAGGGAAAAGTTTTCAACTACCTACCTTATATAATCCCCTAATTTTGTATTTCGGGGTGTTTGTGGTCTTTTGTTGCTGTAGTCCATAAACTTCAAGATTCAACATGTCGTGCCTTCAGAGATGCTCTTCTACACACTACTTTTGTAATGCATGTTTATCTGAGTTACTGTCACATTCCTGGCAACTTGGACCAGTCTGGCCATTCTCCTCTGACCTCCTGCATTAACAAGGTGTTCTAACCCACAGAACTGCCACTCTCTGGCTGTTTTATTTTGTTTTTTCGTATGATTCTCTGTAAACTCTAGAAAATGTTGTGTGTGGAAATCTCAGATCAGTAGTTTCTAAAATACTCAAACCACCCTGTCTGACACCAACAATCATTCCCATTCTCACATCTGATCCGACCATCAACTGAACCTCTTGACCCCATCTGCATGCATTTCTGCATTGAGTTGCTGCTACATGATTGGCTGATTAGATATCTGCATTAAAGAGCAGGTGCACCTAATAAAGTGGCCACTGAGTGTATGACTAGAGCTCTTTCTGATAACCAGGTGCTGCTGATTATTTTGATGATTTCCAATTGAGCACAGACATTGGAAAAGTCCTATCTTGTGAATATCTTTGATTCTGTTGATTCTCTTCAAAATTCTTCAGTGGATGGAGGATATCAGCTATGACTTGACTTAGTAATTGCATAGGATCTCGCCAATTGGCCCACATAAACACTATTGGCATGTGACATTCTATCTAAATGATTTTTTAAAAAGCACTTTACTTTCTTCCAGATGTCAAATTGAAGTGTGGCAAAAGCCTTTCAGAATATGTGTTGTCTCTCAACAAATATTAGTTCCACCACTGTGGCCAAGCTTCCTCTCACAGGATCTCTCCACTTTGTGAAACTGACACAATTGCTACCATGGCAGGAGATGGGGAAACCACAGAGCCACAAGACCAATTATGGACATCTGCATAAGCTGAACAACAGGCAAGGGCCAGTTTTATCCAAAATCTCTTTCACCTACTCTTACACTTGGCTGGTTGCACAGCGAATTTCAATGACTCAAGAATGCTTCTATACCTGTTTTATCCATTCATCCATTATTCTTCCAAAAACAGCACTGACTTATTAAGATTATGCTTGAATTTTCTTGCAGCAGATGAAATCTGCAGGGTAGCCTCATATCTCCTTCAACCCAGGGAAAAGGGACATTGTCAGACCCAAAGTTTAATGACAGTGAAGAGTATACAGGGCCTTTGCGTTTAAAGGCTCTGCAAGAGAAAGAGACCCTTTGGCTTTAAAGGCAAAGCAGAAGACATGGCTCCATTAGCATGTACCTGGACACTCGCCTTCACTCCTCATCTTTTATTCTCTGAAGGACTGAAGCATCAGCTCATTCTAGTGCCCTTCCTCCTTCTCTTTCTCCTATGGTCCACTATCCTCTCCTGTCAGATTCCTTCTTCTTTAACCCTTGAGCTCTTCCACCCATCACCTTCTAGTTACTTACTTCATTGCCCTCCCCCACTGACCCATCTTTATTCATCCAGTCTCACTTGTCACCTGCCAGCTTGTACTCATTCCACTCCCCACCTTCTTATTCTGGATTCTTCCCCCTTCCTTTCCAGTCTTGATGAAGGATGTCGCCCCAAAACATTAACTGCTTTTTCCTTTCTTAATTGCTAGATTGTTGATAGATACTGAAACATGCTCCAGCCAAGATTCTTTAAGCTCAATGGAAGGATGAGTAAATCTCCTTGGCCAGCACCCGCAGGACTGAGGCATGGCTTACACTTAGTTGTCTACTTTGGGCAGACCACACTGAACAGATGCTTGACACCAGACTCCCAAACCAGACCCACTCCTCTGAGCTGTCAGGTTCCAGGTGGAAGGTGGAAAGGATTCAAGGATATATTCAATGCTCCCTCAGAGAAATTCACAATCGTCATTGGCTCCCATGGCTGCTCATGGTAGAGATCGCATTCTCAGGTTGGTATTGAGAATTTCAAGTCCATGTATCAGGAACATATTAAGGCCTGCGTCAGTGGCCAAAAAAGAGCATAACATCTTTCACAAAGACTACCTGATCCATCTGTTCAGGTAACTCCTGCTCCGTCTGTAGAAGAGTCTATGGGTTCTCACAATGATGTCATTAGCCAAGCCAGAACACCCACACAATAGTGAAACAAATCATCTTTGATCCTGTGGGACTGCAAAGAAGTTGTTACTGAAAAGTGTGACGTAAATATTCACTGACTTAGATGACAAATGGGAAACCAATACATTTTTTTGCAAGTTGTCCCACATTTGGGACAGCACTCGTGGCATAACTTTGTACAGTATGTTATCTTCTCAATTCCATGACTATGTTTCTAAGCCATTATAGTTATATACACCATAACACTGAAAATAATTCCCTCAGGATAATTTTTAAATCTGCATCCCCACTTCTCAATGTGATCTTCCATGGCCTCCAGTAATCTCACAAGACTTTTCATGACCCACATCAGGCACCAAGCACCTCCTTTAATAGATACTGGAACGGCTTGAATCAGTTCTTCAAATGATGCCACATACTCACACAGCCATTACCCCTAAACATACACCAGACCTCCAACAATGTGGTTGTTATTCACTAGATTGTAAAGACCTCATAATGAGGTTAGAGGAAGAACTGTGCATGCATCATTCAACACGTCAAATGGGCAAGGTTTAGTCATCCATTACAATTAGGCACAAACTTTCCAGCATCTTGGATATTTCCCTTTACCATAACAGTGGTTGAAGAACAAAAGAGAGCAATTGCAAGGTGTTTCTCAGTGTGTACTAACTTTGGTGGCATAAGCAACGTCATATAATCTTCAGGGTCAAAATATTTCACTGAACATAATACAGAATAGAGAATCAGCTTTATTATCATTAATGTCGCATGTTGAGTGCACGGCTGTTGTGACATCACACAGAAGTTATGTTAGAGAGATATGAAGATTAACAATAATTCTGTACTGCATTTGGCAGCAATAATACAAGGGAATTATTTTAAATTCTAAAAGACAAGTTACACTCAGGAGACATATTTAGTTCCACCACTTCAATCAAAACAATGAGAAAGAGCACAATAATATTTTTCCAAAAACAGCCAGTGAGATGGGTTTATTATGCTGAATGTGTAGAGGATTAAATGTTGAAGCATGTTGGCAAACTGAGTCAGCACAAGTTCAATTTTACAAAAAATAATCACTGTTTTCTGAGGACAGCAATGACTAATTCTAAAGGTCATAATTTTAAGGTGATTGGAAGTAAGTATAGGAGGGTTGTGAGAGGTAGGTTAAAAGCGCTGGGTGCATGGAAATCGCTGCTGGGGTGGTGGTAGAGGCATACAGTATACATTAGTCATTTAAGATACTCTTAGATAAGCAAATGGATAAAAGAGAAATGAAGGAAGGCTTAGAATGATCTTGGACTAGGTTAAAAGGCTGGCACAACACTATGGTCCAAAAGGCACACACTATTATGTTCTATTCCCTGTTTAGACCATTCCCTTCCTAAAGGGCTAACCTGACATTAGAGTTGGTGAAATAAATTGGACACTTATCACCTATCTCCCAACCACTATCTAGCAAGTTGGCTAACTGTGAATCTGGATGCTGAGAAACATCAAGCTTTTTGACAGCGGAGAACTACTTATTCTAGGCCTCACTCGCTATCCCGAAATAAATATTTTCCAGCAAGTCATTGGATGGGACTTAGAAAATAGATTCCACCCTCAATATTTCAGTAGTCTTTAGATCCAAACGTAGAACCTTACTACATCACAACTCAGATTTAGTTAACTCAAGTACAAACCAAGAATCACTTGCCTATGGGCATATGTAACTTTTGTAGAAAGAATATCAAAACCAGAATCAGGTGTACTAACCCTTGCATATGTCAGTGAATTGTATTGTTTTGCAGCAGCAGTACAGTGCAGGATATAAAAATTACCTTTTTACAATAAATAAAAAGTGCAAGAGACAATTAACAAGGTAGTGTTCATGGACGGTTCAGGAATCTGTTGGCAGAGAAGAAGTTCTTCTTAAAACATTGAATGTGGGTTTTCAGGTTCCTGTACTTCCTTCCCTATGGTAGTAACATGATGAGAGAATGTCCTGGATAGTGAGAGCCTTTAATGATGGATGGTGCCTTCTTGAAAGTGTCTTCAAAAGGTGGGGAAGACTGTGCTGAGTCTATAATCCTCTGCAGTCTTTTGCGATGCTGTGCATGGGAGACTCCATACCAGGCTGTGATATAACCAGTCAAAGTGCTCTCCACTGTATGAATATGCAAGAGTTTTTGTTGACACCCCAAATCTCCCCAAATTCCTAATAGAGTCTTCATGAATACATTAATGTGTTGGGCCCAGGATACAGTCGATCACCTAAGATGATGACACCCAGGAACTTGAAGCTTCTCAGCCATTCCACTGCTGATCCCTCAATGAGGACTAGTGTGTGCTCCTCAGATTTCACTCCCTTCAGTCTACAATCAATTCCTTGGTCTTGATTGCCAGGTTGTTGTTGCAATACCACTCAACCAATCAATCTATCTCACTCACGTACACCTCCTCATAACCTCATAAAATTCTGTCAACAAGAGTAGTACCATCAATGAATTGGTAGATGTTGTTTGAGCTGTGTCTAGCCACACAGGCGTAGAGCAAGTAGAGCAGCCGGCAAAGTGCACATACTTCAGGTTGCCTATGGCGATTGTCAGCAAGGAGATGTTACTACCGATCTGCACAGACTGTGGTCTCCCAATAAGGAAGTCAAGAATGCAGTTGCTGGAGGTACAGAGACCCAGCTTTTGAAGCTTGTTGATTAGCTGTGAGGGGATAATGGTGTTGAAAGCCGAGCTGTAATCGATAAAAAAACAGCTGACATATGTTTTGCTGATTATTAGGTTGCTATTTTATTAGATGGTTTTCTCTGAAATAATTGTCAGTGAATAAATTACTTCTGAAGTAGAAACAGTGTTATTTTGTTTGACATGGTATCCTAGCAATTATGTTCGATTAGACACTCAATGTTTAGGAATTCAAATAGCTAGTTGCAAATGGCTCTGAAAAAAAATATGGAAGTAGTCAGATCTCTTCAGACAGTTCCTAGTTCACTAATATTCTTCAAACAAAGGAACTTGCCATACAGTCTACTTGGAAACAAAGAACGTTTTTTTAAACGATTGTATTAACCAAGATATATGCACCAGTTTAAATGTCTGGTAATGCAGCTCTTAATTCTCCCTTGGCCTCTGTAAAACTGCAGTGTGCCTTCCAGTCATCATGCACAGGAAGCAATTAGATAAAGTGCTCACATTGCTTCTGGCCAGGAAAGCCAAAATATAATAAAAGGTTTAAATGCAATTTAATGTAGTTCATTATTGCAATATTACAAAGCATGATGAATGCCAGTTCATTTTCAGGTTATTGAATTATCTCTGGTAAATTAGATTAGGGTTTGCATTGGTAGAATCCAAAAGTCACTTTTTTTTATTTTTAGTGCACATTTACATATGTGTTCATTGAAGTTCCTTGGAACTGGACTATGTTTGAATTAGCATTTCTGAGGTATTGCCTACAATATTCCAACCATTAAAGTGAATGATCCATTAAATGTAGACTCTGTTTTCCTGGGTTTCCAGTCTGTTGTGTTGTCCCCAGGCAAGACTTCCTATAGATCTTTTAAATATTTCCTACAAATAAAAGAGTGGTCCAAACTAGGAGCAGAACACAAGTTCTCTGTCCTGCTTTGCACTTGTGTAATATTTTAATTCCTAGCCAAGTTTAAAATCTTTCTTAAATTGACTTTAATGAAACCAAATCATAATTCAGTGTGTTGAATAAAAGGGCAGTTTTATTTTGTTTTTGATTTATGTCTGCAGTCAGGACTAAGAATAGGTCCTGAGAAGTATTTTTACTGGCAAGAAAGGACTGATGTTTACTGGCAAGAACAGAAAGCATCAAACTTTAGAGCTGTCTCCATCACTAGAATGCACTTAAATACCTCAAAGAGAAATTTATAATAGGTTTGGCAGATCTCCATAAAAAGGGTTCAAATCTGATGCCTGGATGGCAAAATATACAGGCAGATGATGGATTACTTAAAGGGAAGTGAGCTCATTGCAGTACATAAAGTCTTAAATCTTATAGGCAGAGTGAGTATGGAATATTACTTACTAAACACGGCAAATTTCAAGTGAAAACTATTTTTAAACTTATATAAAAAAAAACTTTACTCTGAGGGTGATACATGATCGAGAAGGTGAGGAAGGAGGATTACGATACTGTGCAGCAAGAATCTAACTCTGAGACACAAACTATTAGGAGGATCAAGAACTGCATGGTATTTTCACTGTCTCAATTATTCCAACTGTTTGCCCTGCTCCATTCTACTCACCATAAACTTTAAGTCATTGAAATGTTCGTAGTTTATGTCATAACTGAAAATAAGTCCCCGGATTTACCATAATTCTTGTTTGCTAATCCATACAGGGCCTTACATAAGCCGTATCACAATTTTATATTTCTTATCCCAGCTTTCAAATCTTTCCATGGTCTCTCCAGCCTAATCTTTGTAATTTCATCAGCTCCGTAAGCCTCTGAGATTCCAACATATCTTAAATTCTAAACTCCTAGTCATTCCAGATTTAATTGTTGCATATCTGATGGTCGTACCTTCAAGTGCCAAAGCCCTTAAGTTCTGGATTTCCCTTCTTTGCCTCTCAAATGCTACCTTAATGTCTTTCATAACAACCTCTTGAAACGTGGGAGATACAGTATTGCAAAATTTTCTTACGCAAACAACAGGAATTCTCCAGATGCTGGAAATTCAAGCAACACACATAAAAGTTGCCGGTGAACGCAGCAGACCAGGCAGCATCTCTAGGAAGAGGTGCAGTCGACGTTTCAGGCTGAGACCCTTCGTCAGAACTAACTAAAGGAAGAGTGAGTAAGGGATTTGAAAGTTGGAGGGGGAGGGGGAGATCCAAAATGATAGGAGGGGGAGGGATGGAGCCAAGAGCTGGACAGGTGATAGGCAAAAGGGATACGAGAGGATCATGGGACCGGAGGTCCGGGAAGAAAGACAAGGAGGTGGGGGGGGGACCCAGAGGATGGGCAAGGGGTATATTCAGAGGGAAGGGAGAAAAAGGAGAGTGAGAGAAAGAATGTGTGTGTAAAAATAAGTAACAGATGGGGTACGAGGGGGAGGTGGGACATTAGCGGAAGTTAGAGAAGTTGATGTTCATGCCATCAGGTTGGAGGCTACCCAGACGGAATATAAGCAGGATCTCCCAGTGGCCACACATTTTAATTCCACATCCCATTCTGACATGTCTATCCACGGCCTCCTCTACTGTAAAGATGAAGCCACACTCAGGTTGGAGGAACAACACCTTATATTCCGTCTGGGTAGCCTCCAAACTGATGGCATGAACATCGACTTCTCTAACTTCCGCTAATGCCCCACCTCCCCCTCGTACCCCATCTGTTACTTATTTTTATACACACTTTCTCTCACTCTCCTTTTTCTCCCTCTGTCCCTCTGAATATACCCCTTGCCCATCCTCTGGGTCCCTCCCCCACCTCCTTGTCTTTCTTCCCAGACCTCCTGTCCCATGATCCTCTCGTATCCCTTTTGCCTATCACCTGTCCAGCTCTTGGCTCCATCCCTCCCCCTCCTGTCTTCTATCATTTTGGATCTCCCCCTCCCCCTCCAACTTTCAAATCCCTTACTCACTCTTCCTTCAGTTAGTCCTGACGAAGGGTCTCGGCCTGAAACGTCGACTGCACCTCTTCCTAGAGATGCTGCCTGACCTGCTGCGTTCACCAGCAACTTTTATGTGTGTTGCAATATCTTCTTATGAGTTTTACCTCAGTCCTGAAATTCAAAACTCAGATTCAAAAAGGGCACATCGTAAATTTAAGTCCAAGTTTTAAAACTATTTTAATCAAAGATATACTAAAGATCTTTTCTGATTAATTGGCTTACATACACCCCTTTCAAAAAATAATTACAACTGTGACTTCATGTACTGAGAAGCATGATATTTAAGTAAAATTTCACATGTAGATTTAGAGGGTTCTCAAAATTGCTGCAACAGATCAAAGAATCAGAACTCAGAACTGGTCATAATCATTCCCCCCCCCAAAAAAAAAAGACTAAAGCATATTTTAAATGCTTACCTTACACAAATTTTAAACTTTTGCAATAATAGCAAATCACATTTATTAGCTTTATGCTTTCTTTGCAGAAGCTTTGATTATGTAAAGTACATACTACCTGGATGAGAACATCAATTGCTCTCAATTATTAGTTACTCGGGCTATATCACACCATTATGGAACTTGCCAACCACCAGCAGAAAACCTAAATTGCCCTCAAAATTATCTAATTGGAACCAGTCTTAATTTGTTTGTTCAGCAGTGACACTTTGCCCCCTGTACTGTTTGTAAAAAATGTCCTTGAATCATACAGCTGTTAAAAAGCTGTTTAAGATTGTGCTGAGAGCAGTTTTTGCCCAGTGCTGAATATATGTTGACTAGCAAGCCTTCCCTTCCCCTCAAGATCTATTCTCTGCTCTAGTCAGTTTCAGAAAGTCACTTGCAGCATTCGCATTCTTCTCCTGGAGATAAGCTGCATAAATGAAATGGCCGATTTAGCCCTTTCTACTAAGACTGCTATTGATAAATCTTTCTGATTCTGCTACTTCTGTAGAGCTCAAGTGTGCAGCCCTGCCTGGCTGACAACAGGAACTGTTGTACATGAGTACAGTACCATCATCATATTAACTGTGATTACAGCATATTTTGTCTCACAGCATTTCAGCCTGTGTTCACAGCACAAGACAGTCCCCATCAGTTGAATGGATTGCTACCAAATGAAATTCTTGTTTGTATGGGGAGTTCTGGAATGGACTAATGACTGCTTTTATTTTCCAATTGGCTATTAATTACCCATTACTTTTCACAAGCCAAAAAACACTTGAGATTTTATAACTACAAAATTTAACATCAAGAACCATTCTTGGAAGGGCATGTGATCCAGAACAAAATCACAGCAGGAAATGGCTTGCTGAGCATTCCTTACTGGTGTGTATCATATGCCTAGTCCCAAGTGAGTAACATTTAAAAAGGAACAAAGGAAGAATAAGTCAGAAGTCAGGATCACTCAGAAAGAAAATTTTGAAAGTAATGTTTGCAGCTCCATCTCCATCAATTATTCAGCATCTTTTCACAATGATCTGAGCATATTGTGTAACTGATACACACAGGCACATTAATCTAATAATCAAGCAGCTACTGCCTCTCAGGGGCTCATCCCCGGGCAGGCATACTTGGTCTAAGGTTTCTGCCACAGACATCAAAATCAGCATTAGAAGAATACTTACCTTCTTGTCGAGGTAAACCACCTTTCTGATCAAGATGAGTATATGGACTGAGGCACATAGGCAAACAAATTCTATAGATCATCACTGCATAGAATGCATGAGGCATTTTTGCAAGATAGGAATTATTTCCTCTATGTGCACATTTTTGCAAAGCTTTTCCAGAAGCCTTTTACTTGAGTGTTCCCTTGGTAATGATGTCATTGATTACAGAAAGATATAAGAAATGCCATTGGGAGTTAGGAGGATCAGAAAAAGCAGTATCACTTTCTCCTGACTTAGTAAGTTTGTACTCACATCAATATCAGTTTTTTTCCATTTTTATCTCATGACTGAAGTGCTTCTGGAGTCATGAATAAATATCAATATTCCCCTTTATCCTCTTCAGACACCCTGCTCAGTAAAAGTTAAACTGACTACAATAATATTACTTTAATTCTGTTTATTGAGAATCTGCTTGCTTTTTTTATATTTTTCTACTAGTGTTTTTGCAGAACATGGGGATATAATCTATGCAAAGAACAATAAAGACCATAAGAAATGGCAGTATAATATATGTGAAGCAAAAATTGAGATACTGGAAAACTAAAGAAACTGAAAAATACACAGGCAGATACTCATCAGGTTAAGCAAAATCCAGGGAAGGATCGGACACATCAATGTTTCAGCAGGGATGGTTTTGCAAAACATGAAGATCACAATCTAAAGAAACATTCAAATTGTCTTTCCACGTAACCTACTAAGAGTTAACAGAAATTATATTTTTCTATTCTGCTAAAGGCAATACACATAATCATTCAAGTACATGTTTTACAATAAAATCCTCTTTAAATGTGGCATACTTCAACACAGCAGTCCTGAACCACTGGGCTACGGACTGGTACCGGACGCAAAGCATGTGCTACCGGGCCGTGAGGAAACGATATGAGTCAGCTGCACCTTTCCTCATTTCCTGTCACGCACTGTTGAACTTGAACATAGGGTTGCCAACTGTCCTGTATTTGCCAGGACATCCCGTATATTGGGCTAAATTGGTTTGTCCCATACAGGACCGCCCTTGTCCAGTATTTCCGCTGCTAAGGTACAGCTTTCCTATGAAACTTTTCGTGCGGAAATGGCGTAAAGCGAAGAAGTAATTACCATTAATTTATATGGGAAACATTTTTGAGCATTCCCAGACCCAAAAGATAACCTACCAAATCATACCAAATAACACATAAAACCTAAAATAACACTAACATATACCAAACCCGATTTCCAGAAAAGTTGAGATATTTTCCAAAATGCAATAAAAACAAAAATCTGTGATATGTTAATTCACGTGAACCTTTATTTAACTGACAAAAGTACAAAGAAAAGATTTTCAGTAGTTTTACTGACCAACTTAATTGTATTTTGTAAACATATACAAATTTAGAATTTGATGGCTGCAACACACTCAACAAAAGTTGGGACAGAGGCATGTTTACCATTGTGTTACATCACCTTTCCTTTTAATAACACACTTTAATCGTTTTGGAACTGAGGATACTAATTGTAGATTTACAATTGTAAATTTTGTCCATCCTTGCTTGATACAAGACTTCAGCTGCTTAACGGTCCGTGGTCTCCGTTGTCTGAGTCTCCTCTTCATGATGCACCATACATTTTCAATAGGAGATAGATCTGGACTGGCAGCAGGCCAGTCAAGCACACGCACTCTGTGCCTACAAAGCCACGCTGTTGTAGCCCATGCAGAATGTGGTCTGGCATTGTCCTGCTGAAATAAGCATGGACGTCCCGGGAAGAGACGTCGCCTTGATGGCAACATATGTCTCTCTAAAATCCTAATATACGCCTCAGAGTCAATGGTACCTTCACATACATGCAACTCACCCATGCCGTGGGCACTGATGTACCCCCATACCATCACAGATGCTGGCTTTTGCACCTTTCGCTGATAACAATCTGGATTGTTGTTTTCATCTTTGGCATGGAGAACTCAACGCCCGTTTTTCTGAAAACTAGCTGAAATGTGGACTCATCTGACCACAGCACACGGTTCCACAGTCTTTCAGTCCATCTGAGATGAGCTCGGGCCCAGAGAACTCGCCAGCGTTTCTGCATAGAGTTGATGTATGGCTTCCTCCTTGCGTAATACAGTTTCAAGTTGCATTTCTGGATGCAGCGTCGGACTGTGTTGAGTGACAATGGTTTTCCGAAGTACTCCCGAGCCCAGGTGGCTATAATTGTCACATTAGCATGACTTTTCTGTGCACTTTTCAATCTTATTTTAACTCTATCCCAACTTTTGTTGAGTGTTTTTTAGCCATCAGATTCTAAATTTGTGTATATTTACAAAATACAATTAAGTTGGTCAGTAAAACTATTGAAAATCTTTTCTTTGTACTTTTGTCAGTTAAATAAAGGTTCACGTGAATTAACATATCACAGATTTTTGTTTTTATGGCATTTTGGAAAATATCCCAACTTTTCTGGCAATGGGGTTTGTAGTAAAAGCAGGAATGATATGATAAAGACACAGCCTATATAAAGCAGAAATAATGTATGTACAGTGTAGTCGGGAAGATTAAGCCAAAACCGATTTGTGGGGAAAAAATTGGCACGTATGCACATGCACATGTCACATACGCGCACGTCACGCATGAGCACACGGGTACCCGCGCAAGGCTTCATGGTCATGGTAGTCTTTCTCAGGGTAAACACAAGTGTCCCGTATTTGACTGCTACTTTTGTCCCTTATTTGGCAGTGAGAAAGTTGGCAACCCTAACTGTAAAAGATATGTTGAGCTGAGTTTAACCCTACTTGAACACCACCCCCCGCCCCACCCACCGGTCAGTCTGCAAGAATACTGTCAATATTAAACCGGTCCGTGGTGCTAAAAAAGGCCCCTGGTTTAACATTCCTTTGCAGTGAATTCTGGTTAATTGGGCTATCAAGTAATCAAAGCAGCTGGTTATTTGGGAGAACTCTTAAAGATCAAAAACAAATTGCAAAAATAGCCAGGATTCCCTTCTTTTATTTGGGAAATATGCCGCTTAATTGGGGCAGGAGATGGTCAGTCACATGCACTTGTGTGGTTGTTAGACACTGCACCGAGCTTACAGCGAACAGTCGTGTATGCTTGTGTTACATTAGCTATTTGGGCCAATGAACGCCGATTCAAAAAGCAGTGATTTTTGACATCTATTTTATTTTGACATCAAAAAAAATTTTTGAGACCCTTGCCGAGGTGCCATGAAAAGATTTGACACTAGCTGAAAAAATAACCTGACTGGACCAAATTAAAAGCTATTCGCCATCATCAGCTAGAAAATATAACTGGAGTGCCGAAATCTACAATTGCATGCTTGATACATCAGCAAGATAAACTGCGAGAAGAATGCGCATTATGAGAGGGACAACAGGGAACATCCCAAAAATTAAAATGTAAAGTTAAGGGGGTCCACATGTTGAAGAGGCTCTCAATCAATAGCTTTCCATTGTAACTGGACAAGGTGTGCATGTCAATGGACCAATGTTAAAAAAAACAAACAAGAATAGCTAGCCAAGAAGCTGGGTCACAAAGATTTTAAAGCAACAGATGGCTGGTTTTCTCAATAGGCATCATATTAAATTCAAGAAAGCACATACTGAGAAAGGTAGTGCTGATGTTGTAAGTACAAAAACACAAGGATCTACAAACTCCCCAACTTGTTTCAAAAATTTTGTGCAGATGATATTCACAATGTCAATGAAATAGGCCTTTTTTAAAAATCACACTGTACTAAATTGTTCCCTTTGCTACAAACATGTAACACTATCGGGTTCAAAGAAAGCAACTGATCATATAACTGTGCTGTGTTGTTCAAATACATCAGGAACTGATGAAAGGAAATTGTTGTTTTTGGGAAAAGCGTTAAACCTTGATGCTCTAAGGGGAGAAGAATGGATAGTTTATCAATCGAGTATTATGCTAATAAAATGCATGGAAGACTTCTGAAATCTTTAAGAAGTGGCTGATTGATGAATTCAGATATGGAGCTACAGCGGAAACCAAGCAAAGTTCTTCTGCTTGCTGACAATTGTGCAGCACACCCCAATGTAGAATGTTTGAGGAACGCACAGATGAAATTTCTGCCTGCCAATACAATATCCTTGGTGCAGCCAATGGATATGGGAATCATAAAAAAGACATTGTATCATGGAAATTTGGTGTACCACATTCTCAAAGCAACAAAGAAAATCTACTTGCATCTTCTTCAACAGCTGAATAACTGAGTGCAAGGGTTAACCTTTCACAGTCAGTGGTAGCTGGTGAGAAATAAGCAGCAAGACAATTCAGGACCATTTTGCACACCACAGTTTCAAGCATTCAAGCTTGGGTTTCCCGAAATGGTCAGGAGCAAAAATGAAACAATTTTACCACTTAAACAAGTTAGGAACTACAAAGAATTTGAAGGTATCCACAATCATCTTGAATGTTACAATGAAAATTAAGATTTGGAGGATACAATCGTCAAAAGCATTTTATGAGGCTGTCTATTATCTGCACTAGGTATCTGCACTGATTTTGTTCATTTAGAGTCAATCAAAAGAACAGCAGTGTACACTCAAATTTCTCTGATGGTAGCCATTAGGAAGAATTACACAGTTTTATAGTATTGTAGTGGTGTAATTTGTTCTGTATTTCATTTAAATACATATTTGCTACTCAGTTAAACAGTAGTTTGTCTTTTTTTTAATATACCTTTTTTAACTATTTCCATGAAACCAGCTAATTGGGCAGCTGCTTAATTGGGCCAAAACATACTGATCCCAATGTGTCCCTATTAATCAGATCCACTGTATTTGCTAATTTTAACAAACAAAATGAGGTATAAAGTGGTGAAAAATCTGTGGTAAAAACTCCTCCAGAATTTAAAAACACAAAAGATTCTGAAAATGCTGGAAACCCAGAGTAACTCACACAAAATGCTGGAGGATGTTTGCACAACACTATCACAGCTTGGGGTATTGGAGTTCAGAGTACAATTCTGGCAGCTGACTTTAAGGATTTTGTACCTTCTCCCCATGACAACATGAGTTTCCTCCATGTGCTCCAGTTTCCTCCCACAGTCTAAAGACTAACAGTTAGTATATTAATTGGGCATTGTAAATTGTCTTGTGATTAAGCTAGGGTTAAATAGGTGAGTTACAGGGTGGTGTGGCTTGAAGGCCTGTTCTGCACTGTATCTCTAAATAAAACTCAGTCGATTACACAGCATCTTTAGAAATGAAAACAGTTGATGTTTTGGGCCAAGACCATTCATCAAGACAGACTTTCTTAATAGAGGGGTATAAAATTTTCATCAATCAATAATTAAATACAGATTACTGACAAATACCCTGTAGATGAGGTAACATCTGACGATAGGGTAACAAAAATAAGATTTCAGGTCAACAACCTTTTATCAAAATGTTACTGAATCTCAGGGTTTATCTTTTTTATATGAAAAGATTTGAGATATTTCTGAGATGCAATATGAAGTTCACTAAATGAATTAAGAACAAGAGCAGTTTTCTGCAACTGCATAATTAAACCCAAAGAGTCACTCAAGATTATGCTTAGTGTAAACAAAATTTATAGAAAGAATTATTTTTCCAAGTATCATCAGTAAGTCAGCAGCATCAGAACTGAATAGTACTTAAGGCATTTTTGACTGACAGTATGGACTTGGGTCTATTGAAGAGAATATGCCAGCAACTTGGGTGATAGTATATTGAATGTACAGAGGGGGGAAGAAAAAGAGGGTCCATGATCTGCAAGAGCAACGAAAGTGCTGATGAGAACATTATGATAAACTGTGAAGGTATGATGTGGATTATGTGATAAAAACACCAAATCAAAGTAGACCAACACAGCTTTGTCATATAAATATGATAAAACCATATTATGAGAAACAGTCTGCTACTATGACTGTTGTGGTGAATAATAATGAGTCTGATCCCACTAGGAACTTAATGGATGATTCATCTGAAACTCATTTTAAACCCAACATTATTTCTGCCAGGCTACCAAACTCAACAATTCTGGAAAATATTGAAGAGAAATTAGCTCATTCACAGCCAGAGCAGAGGCAGCAGATGAAGCAGTTAATTTTTAAATATAGGGATTTATTTCCAGAGGTTTCTAAAAGAACCACAGTGGCTTCACATGATGTAGATGTTAGAGATGCCAAACCCATAAAGCAACATCCATATCGGATGAACATGGAAAAATGTGAACCTGCTGAACAAGAAATTAAGTATATTTTAGAGAATAATATTATTAGACCTTCTAATTCAAATTGGAGTTCACCGTGTGTTATGGAGTCTAAGCCAGACAGTAGTATTCGGTTTTGTACAGATTACAGGAAGGTGAACGCTGTAACAAAAACTGATGCATATCCAATCCCTAGAGTGGATCATTGTGTGGATAAAGTGGGAAAAGCAAAGTTCCTTACAAAGATTGATTTGTTAAAAGGTTATTGGTGTGTTCCATTGACAGATAGCGGTAGAGAGATTTCTGCATTTGTAACCCCGTCTGGGTTATATGAATATAATGTTCTTCCCTTTGGGATGAAGAATGTACCAGGTACTTTCCAGCAGATGATGAATTCTGTGATTCATGGGTTAACAGATACAGATGCCTATATTGATTATTTAGTTACAGGAAATGATACTTGGGAAGCACATATTACTGCAGTGGAGAAGCTATTTGAAAGGCTTTCAAAAGCTAACTTAACTATTAACTTAGCTAAAAGTGAATTTGGTCATGCCACTGTGACTTACCTTGGTTATGTTGTTGGTCCGGGCTTGGTTAAGGAAAATGGTTATGGAAATAAATCAAACTCCAATTCAGCAACAAAGTTTGATGTTACAGGAGTATAATATTTTGATAACTCATATTAAAGGTAAAGATAATGCTGACTGTACATTCAACATCTAGATAGACAATGTAATTTTTTTTAATGGAGTGTGTGACTATATCCTGAGTTATTCATTATGGACTGTGCTTTTAAAAAGAGAGAGAGAGCATGCAGCTGTACAGCACAAACAACGAGGGAGAGGGACAGGGAGAGACGGAGACTGCTCACAGTTTGTTTGGGATTTCTGCAAGGACACTGCCAGCTTCTGAGTTCCTACAGAGAGAGAGAGAGAGGAGCTACTTGATGGACAGCTGGTGTTCAGCACAACAGTATTTAAACCAGCGTAATTGCTTGTTTCACAGGACACGCAGACGCACTAAGGTGTGGTGAAGTTACCACTATTGTTCAGGTGCCCACAATTATGGGACTGAGGATCAATTGTGAGGGATCGATCTGTGATTATTAGTGCGTGAAAGAGCGACCCTGTGGAGTCTACCCGTGTGTCTAACCTTTGCCTGGGTTGGTGGACTATCACTTGAAGATGGTGCACTTAAGTTGGTCAAGTTTGGCTAACTTGGAAGTTTCGGAGGACAACCGGAATAGTCGATGGCATCAGCTTACTCGGACAACTACGACACCTCTCTCTCTCCATCACTACTCAACTCAATACCACAAACTGAACTGATTTCATTTATCCATCTTCGTGAGACTGTATCCATTTAACCCCCTAGGCTTGAAGAAGCTTGGTTTTTATATTTCCACACTTATATATGCATGAACTTTGCTAGCCTGTTTGATTTATCTGATTTTATATTACTGTATTGCGTAGTTACTAATAAATGAGCACTAGTTAACAGCAATACCAGACTCCAAGGTGTTTGCCATTTCTGCTGGTTCTTTAACCCATCACAGGGTACGTGACAAGTGGTATTTTAACATTTGTAACACTCCTACTGTATATTAGCTTGCAAAGTGCTGTATGATAATACTGTGTACATTGTGTATGTTGTAGATTTTATACATTTGTATTTTTTTGTAAATAGTTGTTAAAATTTTGCTCATAAAAAAACAAAATTTTCCTTTTT
Organism: Mobula hypostoma; assembly: GCF_963921235.1. Classification (NCBI taxonomy): domain Eukaryota; kingdom Metazoa; phylum Chordata; class Chondrichthyes; order Myliobatiformes; family Myliobatidae; genus Mobula; species Mobula hypostoma. The sequence continues at coordinate 51,895,956 of NC_086108.1, read as the reverse complement.
TGGAGGGAGGTGTTACATACCTCATGGGTATTTTGTGACTGTCTTATGACCATGATGTAATTGAGTATCTTGTGAGCATGATGTAATGGCCTTGTGATGTGGGGTGGTGTAATTTTCCCGCTAGTGTGAGGTCACGTGATGACGTTCTCACAGGTATATAACGGTAAATTCCTGTAGTTACGCAGTTGATTCGTTGTTTAATTCGTCAGTTACTCCGTTATGCCGTGTATTCGTCTCAAGATGCAGTTTCATTTTAAAGTGGAGTTTTATTTTCTATTGTAAGTCTAGTATTGGAGAGTGAAGACCTTACTAAAGTATGGGAACCTGAAGGATTGAGTAAAGTTGGTGTCGTTCGGCGGTTTAATGAAGGATTGACCTTATTGAATCTTCATTCAGGAATAGTGGCCTGCATCTGAGATAACCCCTGTAAGATCAGAAAGGTTTGTGCAGTGTTCATTCGCCAGTTCCTTTAAGCCGTTTTATTTCCTTCGTCGTGAATCCTTTGGACAGAATCAGCAGTAACATCACATCTTTGAAGAAAACCATTTCCAGAGAAGTCTCTCCTTATTGACTGTGTAAATCACTTGGACTTTCGAATTTACCATTTTAAGACTGTGTTCAAATTTACCACTTTTAAGAACTGTTCCAGAGTTGCCGTATAGCAGTTAACTTCCGGTTAAGTTAGTAATTTGAATACTTTTCGCTATTGTTGAGCAGAGTTTAATAAATGTTCATGTTTGTTTTTAAAACCTGACTCAATTCTATATTCACTGTTGCTGGTCATGTGGCACTGGGCAATCAGACTCAGTTATAAACATCTCTGACTGAGATTTGTGATTCACGATTGTAATGAAAATCTAAACAAGTGCGTTCTGTAATGCTGTTTGCAAGTGATAGAATACAAAGAATGATCAGTGAGTAGGGGGGCTCAAGTGTTACAGTGCAGAAATAGATGCTCCATACTCTATCACAGATGGTATATTCTTTAACAAAAATCACGATACAGAAAATCAGTGGATCACAAATCAAACATTTCATTCCAGCCATGGTACAAAAAGAAAGTACAAGGATATTCCCTGAAGGAATTAGTTTGGACAGGCATGGCACTCTGATATTGAACACGTACAGTTGAGGAGATCAGAAGTTCTATCTTCCAACAATGTTAATTTGATTTCAAGTTAGGTAATAGTGAGAGCACTAGTAATGACCAGTACATTGGGATAGAGAGTGGATAAAGATTGTTTAGGGCTTCAAAGAACATTCCAATGGATACTTCCCCCCACCCTCACCCCCGCCATCAATGGAAAAAAATTATTGAACAATAAGATGAATGCTCAAAATCAATGCTATCCATGGCTAAATTTCTTGGAAATACTTACTTGTACGTGGTAAATGGCCCAGTTGGTGAATGGCCACTTCCACGAAACTTTGAAAAAACCCTGGAAGCTGCTTAATCTACCACCATCTTTGAATTATTTGTCTTCATTCTCTTCTTAGACCTCTCAATAGCTTGCGTTTAACCTGGTAGGAGTCACAAATTGATTTCTCACTTATAGTGCTAAAAACTCAACTGCTTTTCTGTCAAAGTCATTCAGAAGCACCTTCAATGGTAACTCGAACCATAAAAAAATCTATTTTCCTTCTCTGGCAGAGTACACTACTGACCCTCTACTTTGTTTAATATGGTATCTATTAAAATGTGAAAGCTTGCTAAGACATGCAAGTGAGTCACTGATTTGTTGCTGCATGAAATATAGAAGCAGTGAAGACACACCTTTTGCTTGTGAGATCAATTTTTAAATCAAAATAATTTGTTACGACACATCATCCAGCCTACCTATAGATTGCAGATCATTACAGTAATATGTACGTATATTACAGAACACTTACTTGCACCTGAAATGTCAGAATGTATCAACATTTTTGAATAAACTCCCTTTTCAGATTTTAAGCGATTATTAGTGATTAAAGCAGATCTAGCAATGTCAGCCCATCCATTGTAATTACTGCAAATTACTATGTAAATAATGAATACACCAAGAAGACCTGATATGTTCAATGCCAAACCTTCATTCTCACACCTCCACTATTCTCAACATGATAGAAAAGGTCTATTAATATGCAATAGAATGACTTAATTTAGAAATGTCAGTGATACAATTGAGCAACTTCCAAAGCTAACAATTGATATCTCTCACAAACAAGAGAAAATATGCAGATGCTAGAAATCTAAGCAACACACACAAAATGCTGGAGGAATTCAGCAGGCCAGGCAGCATCTATGGAAAAGAGTACAGTCGATGTTTCAGACTGAGACTCTTCAGAAGGGTCTCAGCTCGCAACATCAATTGTACCCTTTTCCATAGATGCTGCCTGGCCTGCTGAGTTCCTCCAACATTTAGTGTGTGTTGGTTGAATTGATATTTCTCCCTACATCATTCTATTAAATGATGAATAGTGTTTTTTTTGAATGACAAAGGTAAATGTATCTGACTACAATATCACAGTTGTGACATATAACTGGGAACTTGTTTTTCAGCATACATACACCTATTGTTTTTCAAAGTACAATATGGCATTGTTCCAAAACCTTTACTGAAACTTGGTAAATGATGATTCAATTGACTGGGAAAATGCTGTAATATTTTTATGAGTTATTTACTGACCATCTGTTGTCATTGATCAGTGATGGGGAAACGGAGATCAAGGAAGTATTGTTCATTTAATACAAGATTTATATTTCTATATATACACTGAGAGAAGCAGTACAAGTTATAAAAAAGGGAGAAGAGGCATTTTTCTAGAGCCATATGTTTTACCACCAGCAAGAGATCAGATCTGCTGAATTTGTTGATAAATAAAGAACCAGAATTGGTTAACAACCTGAAGACAGATCTTTGAAAATAGAAATAGAATAGTGCAGCACTGAACAGGCCATTTGCCCACAATTTTATGTTGATCTTCATTCTAATTGATACGAAATGTTAACTTCCTGTGCATCATGTATAGCCTTCCATTCCCTTCACAGTCTTGGTTCTCTCAGAGCCTCTTGAACTCCAAACTGCTTGCTTCCACTACTACCCCACCACACTCTGCGTGAAGAAACTCACTCCTTAAACTTCCACCCTGCCCCATCTTAAAAGCATGTCCTCTGTTATTTGACATTTTTACCCCAATATTCTGACTGTCTGCCCTATCAATGCTTCTCATAATTTAAAAAGCCTCCATCTGGTCTTCCTTCAGCCTCCAACATTCACGGGAGAACAATCTAAGTGTGTTCAACATTTCCCTGTAGCTCATACCCTCCTCTGCACCCTCTCCACCATCTCCACAATATAAGGGAGAAAGATGAGTTCAGATAAACGGTTTAAAGTACGACAATTTTTGGAGCAAGATGACACCGGTAAACCACAGCGACATTCTGTGGGCTACATACAAAACTTCTAAATATACTTCTTTTGAATTGCTCTCAATGCAATCTGCAGGATGTAATTTCCCTTTACTTTTTCCTTACATATTTTTAAACTGACTTAATGAACTTCAGACTTCACGATCTTCTGAAGGATTCAGCAGACTTAACCTTTAAGCAATCAGATAAGCAGATCCAGCACCTTTAAGTGGATGAAGGTTCTTCACTGTGGCCGAAAGCGAGGCGGGGAGTTACTCCAAGCTAGACTGAAATGCAGAGAGATGAAACCCCCTCTACCCAGCATCTTATTAGGAAATATGCAGTCACTGGAGAACAAAATTACAAAATTGAGGACCCAAGGGCAAGACTGCTGTATCATATGGAAATGAGGAACTGTATACTCTGTTTTACCGAGGCATGGCTTACTCAGAGTACACCAGATATGGCAGTCAGACCTGAAGGCTTCTCAATACATAGGATGGACCAAACTGCTGATTCAGAAGGATGTTCAACAGATATAGCAGGATTTGGATGCTTTCACCTCTTACAAAGTTGTTGTTGTGGCCATCCCTCGAGGTCGAGGATGATGGTCTTCATTCTGAAGAAGTGGCCCACAGAGCGTGTTGCACTCCAAGAAGCACACGATACTTCACAAATCAACCAACTGATTCCAGTGGCATGGAAACCACGACGACTGGAGCTGATGGATTTGTTGCAGCCTTCATCCGCCTTCACAGCTGTTGAGTTCGAAGTAACTTCGTCCGCCTGTTCCACCGTTGAGGTCTCGGTTGGATTGTTCTTTTTCAGGGACCTCACCCTCGACCTTACCGCCATGGGTGACCCTACCAGGAGCATAGCTCCAGACGGCATTGCTCTCGGGATCACAGGACCAGACAAGCTTCTCCACCACAACAAGGTGACAATCCACAGAGAAGTCTTACAAAGTGAAATAAAGTGACATAGGTGACAACAGGGCTTTGCTTCCAGATGAGCTCAATGCCTCCTATGCTTGCAAGGAGGAACCACCAAGAACTCTCACACCCCCTGCTGACTCTGTGATTTCAGCCTCTGAGGCTGATGTGACAGCACTGGAGAGTGAAACCACAGAAAGCATCCGGCCCAGATGGGATTCTTGGCCGGGACAAACATGAGAAAATCTGCAGGTGCTGGAATCTTCTACCCTCTCTCATCAGATTCCCCTCCTCTAGCACTTTATCTCTTTCACCAATCAACTTCCCAGCTCTTCATTTAGCCACCCCCCCCCCACAGTTTCACCCATCACCTGCCAGCTTGTACTTTTTCCTCTGCTCCCTCCACCTTCTTGCTCTGACTTCTCAACTTTACTGGAACTTTACTGATACTGGAACTTTACTTCCAGTATCAACTGTTTATTCATTTCCATAGATGCTGACCAACCTGCTGAGTTCCTCCAACCTTTTGTTTAAAAACCAGTGCTGATCAACTGGCTGGAGTGTTCACTGAGATCTTTAACCTCGTGCCTTAGCAGTCTGAGGTAACTACCTGCTTCAAGCAGGCTTCAAAGATATTGATGCCCAAGAAGAACATGGTGACCTGCCTCAATGACTAGTGTCCACTAGCACTTATATCCACTGTGACAATTGGACTGAACCCAAGCCGCTTCTCGGCTAGGAGTTGATATGTTTCATCACCGACCGCTTTGAGAGGTCGGTGATGAAACATATCAACTCCTAGCCGAGAAGCGGCTTGGGTTCAGTCCAATTTACCTACCAACACAACATTTCATTGACTCCTCGTTCAATCCTGGAACATCTGGACAACAAAGGTGCATACATCAGGATGCTCTTTATCAGCATTCAATACTATCATCCCCTTAAAACTAGTCAATAAACCAAGACTTTGGCCTTAATACCATTGGCAACAACATCTCCTCCACAGTCACCATCAGCACAGGTGCATCACAAGGCTATGTACTTGGCCCCCTGCTCTACTCACTTCACACCTATGACAGTGTGACTAAGCATAGCTCTAATGCCATACTGAAGTTTGCTGACGACACCACTGTTGGAGGTTGAATCAAATGTGGTGATGAATCAGCATATAGAAGGAAGATTGAAAACCTGGCTGAGTGGTGCCATAACAACAACATCTTACTCACTGTCAGCAAGACCACGGAAGTGATTATTGATTTCAGGCATAGGAAACCAGAAGTCCATGAGCCAGGGCCCATCAGGGGATCAGACGTGCAGTGGGTCAGTGACATTAAATTCCCCAGTGTTATCATTTCGGAGAACCCGTCCTGGGCCCAGCACTTAAGTGCAATCATGGAGAAAACATGGCAGTGCTTCTACTTCCTCAGAAGTTTGCAAAGATTCAGCGTGACATCTAGAACATTGACTAAATTCAATAGATGTATGGTGATGAGTATATTGTCTGGTTGCATCACAGGGCTTTGGTGTATGGAAACGCCAATGCCCTTGAATGGAAAATCTTACAAAAAGTAATGGATATAGCCCAGCCCATCACAGGTAAAGCCCTCCACACTAGTGAGCACATCTACATTGAGCGTTGTCAGAGAAAAACAGCATCCATCATCAGGGACCCCCATCATCCAGGTCATGGTCTCTTTTCACTGCTGCCATCAAGGTGGTGGTGTAGGAGTGTCAGGATGCACCACAAAGTTCAGGAACAGTTATTAGCTCTCAACCATCAGACTGCTGAACCAGAGAGGATTAACTTTACTCAACTTCACTTGCCACATCACTGAACGGTTCCCATACCTTATGGACTCACTTTCAGGGACTTTCCATTTCATGTTTGATATTTATTGCTCACTTACTATCATTTCTTTTTTTAATCTTTTGTATTTTACATTTTTTGTCTTTTGCACATTGGTTATCCATCTGTTAGGTGTAGTCTTTCATTGATTCTATTACTGTTATTAGATTTATTGAGCATGCCCACAAGGAAACGATTCTTAGGGTTGTATATGGTGACATACATGCACTTTGATAACACGTTTACTTTGAACAAGATATAAATTGATCACATGGTGTACAAGACTGAACTGTAATGTGTATCAATAGCAGGGAGTATTCAAATAAGTAATTGATATTGTACTAAATCGAATACAATGGATTCCAGTTAGCTGGGCCACTGGTTAATTAGGGAGCTACATATTTAGGATAACTCTGAAAGAACAATAAGTAATCAAGAAAATAGCCGAGGTTCCCTTCATTTATTTAGGACACTATGCTGCTCATTTGGGACAGGAGACTGTTGCTGACCAATTTCTAATTAGTGCCAGTCGCTTGCATTTGTGTGGTCATTAGGCACTACACCATGCTAAGAGTGAACAGTTTTTAAATAGCAACAACTGTGTTTGTTTTTGTTCAAAAAGCAGTTATTTTTGTCACTGATAGTTGGCAAGAAAGACAATTCAGAACAGTTTTGCTCACTGTGGTTTCAAGCTTTGAGGCTTAGAGATGCCAGAAACAGCTGGAAGTGAAAATAAAACAATCGCACCCCTTCAACAAATTAGAAACTATGAAGAATTTGATGGCAATGACAGTTATATTGAATGTTACAATGAAAATGGAGATTTGGAGAATGCAAAGCATTTTACGAAGACAGTCCATTATCTGCACTAGGTGTCCATGCTGATTTTGTTCATTTACAGTCAATCTAAAGAACTCAGTGGCATACACTGGATGAATTCCTCCATCAATAGTCATTAGGCACTAATATACAATTCTACAGTACTGTAGTAGTATTGTCATTGTTCTAATCTATTCTGCATTTCACTTAATATTTATTACTCAGTTCAACTGTAGTTTGTCTTTTTTTATACCTTTGTAATTATTTCCATGAAACTTTGGGTAATTGGGCCAGCTGCCTAATTGGGCCAAAAGGCACTAGTCTCGATGTGTCACCATTAACCAGAGTCCACTGTAAACTATTCCATTGCCCAAAAAATGAGAAACTAGACTCAACAAATACAGTAAATGAAGAGAAGGCTTATACAAATGCAAAGAAAATTGGAAATGCTCCAGGTAGAATACAGTGGAGAAATTCAAAATAAAATTACAAGGAATACTAAAGGTAAAAATAAAGGTATTTGGAAATACATTAAGAATGGTAAAGTGGAACATGTGTCCTTCAGAACCAGAGCAAATTGCAGGCAAAGGATAGACTTGAGTAGATAGTCAGATTCAGAATCAGGTTTAATATCACAGGCATATGTTGTTCTTTTGAGGAGGATGCAAAGAATATCATGAACAAAACTAATATCAAATGAGGATGTCATGAACAGAGCAAACACAAAAAGAGAAATAATGTATGAGAGCATGAAAAGGCAAAGTAACTTCATTGGACATGTGATTAGGAAAGAGGAGTTAGAATACACGGTAATTATGGGAAAGATTGAAGGGAAGAAAGCAAGAGGAAGACAAGGACAAATAATAATGGAGACAGCAGCCAGAGAATTGGAAATGAATACAATGAATTGATCCACTTGACCCGAAACAGGAATGTGTGGGCAATGGCAGTGAGAGCTCAAACTGGGCACGGCGCCTGATGATGATGATGATGATGATACGTTGTGAAGTTTGTTGACTTTGCAGCAGCAGTACAAAATAATAGTGAAAAAACTGCGAATTACAGCCTTCACACTTCTGTACCTCGTTGCTAATGGTAACAATGAGAACAACGCATGGCCTGGATGACGGGGGTCCTTAATGATAAATGCTGCCTTTCTATGGTATTGCTCCTTGAAGAAGTCCTGGAAACTACGGAGGCTAGAGCCCTTGATGAAGATGACTCAAACACGAGGAATTCCGCAGATGCTGGAAATTCAAGCAACACACATCAAAGTTGCTGGTGAACGCAGCAGGCCAGGCAGCATCTCTAGGAAGAGGTACAGTCGACGTTTCGGGCCGAGACCCTTCGTCAGGATGAACGTTGACTGTACCTCTTCCTAGAGATGCTGCCTGGCCTGCTGCGTTCACCAGCAACTTTGATGTGTGTTGCTTGGAGGTGACTCAGTTTACTCTGCTTCGATCCTATGCGGTAAACTCCCCAGATGGTGATGCAGCCAGTTAGAATGCTCTCCACAGTACATCTGTAGAAATTTTCATGTGTTTTTGGTGACATACCAAATCTTCTCAAACACCTAATGAAAGACAGCCACTGTTGTGTCTTCTTTGTAGCTACACCGATATGTTGAGTCTAGGTTATATCTTCAGAGATATCAACACACAGGAACTTGAAATTGCTCACTCTTTCCACTTCTGATCCCTCAATGAGGACTGGTGTGTGTACCTTCCTCTTACCCCTTTTAAAGTCCACAATCAGTTCTTCAGTCTTATTGATATTGAGTGCAAAGTTATTGCTGCGACACCACTCAACTAGCTGATATATCTCTCTCCAGTACACTCTCTTATCACCATCATTCATAAGAAAAAGAAACTGAATATGAATTAACAACTGATACCCTTCATAGTGAAGGTCATCTCTTTCTCCAATATCTGTAATTGATCTTACACAGTGATACAGATCAGTATTGGGATATCAAATTCTTACCATGTAGTATATAGCACTAATTTATATCAAACAAATCACAACTGCATTCCCCAACTTTCGGATGATACCACATCAAGAAAATGTTTAGTAGCTAGTGAATAAAAGTTGCAAGAGAGGCTGACAGACAGGACAAAACAGCAGATGGAATTCAATGTTGTGAAACCATAAGGTCACCCATGGTTTGATCTGAGAAAGATAAAAATCTGACAATGATAATTTGGAATATTTCCTTCATGGAAAAAATTTTAACTGCAGATTTGGGCATCTATGTACAGAAATCACTGGAAGCTTTAGTTCAGATAGACAAATTAATCCAAGGCTAATATAAGCTTTCATTTTTCAGGGATCTATATTTCAAAAATGATGCTTTGTTTAAAATACCAGAGCTGATAGTAAGTAATTGATCTGAAAAGTTAATTCTGTTTCTCCCTTTTCAGTTGCTTTTGAGTTGTTCACTGCTTTTACTCAAGAAACATTGCTCTGCAGGAATTGCAGTGACATGTCTTCCCAAAAATAAAATCAGGCCTCGAAGTGTAAAAATATAAGGTTGCATAAATTTATCTAAAACTCACATAAATTCAGAAAGGAAAAAATTATTTTCACAAAGATATGTTCTTTTAGTTCATAACAGATCTTACAGCTGGGGCAATTTCATTACATTAGAAGAAAAGATCTTGTAAAACTACAATGAATAGACAAAAATTTAAATGTAAGGTGAAACTATAAAGTCAATGGCAGGATCCTTAATAGCATAATGTAAACATAGAAAAACTATAGCACAATACAGACCCTTTCACCTACAATGCTGTGCGAAACATGTAGTTACTTTAGAAATTACCTAGGGTTACCCACAGCCCTCTATTTTTCTAAGCTCCATGTACCTATCCGGGAGTCTCTTAAAAGACCCTATCGTATCTGCCTCCACCACCGTCACCGGCAGCCCATTTCACACACTCACCACCTTCTGCTTAAAAAACTTACCCCGACATCTCCTCTGTACCTGCTTCCAAGCACCTTAAAACTGAGCCCTCTTATGATAACCATTTCAGCCCTAGGAAAAAGCCTCTGACTATCCACATGATCAATGGCTCTCATCATCCTATACACCTCTGTCAGGTCACCTCTCATCCTTTGTTGCTCCAAGGAGAAAAGGCAAAGTTCACTCAACCTATTCTCGTAAGGCATGCTCCCCAATCCAGGCAACATTCTTGTAAATCTCCTCTGCACCCTTTCTATGGTTTCCACATCCTTCCTGCAGTGAGGTGACCAGAACTGAGCACAGTACTCCAAGTGGGGTCTGACCAGGGTCCTATATAGCCATGACATTACCTCTCGGCTCCTAATCTCAATCCCATGGTTGATGAAGGCCAACTTTAGCGTACAGAGGGATCTTGGAGGCAAACTCCACAGCTCCCTGAAAGTAGCCAGAAAAGTAGATAGGGTGATAAATAAAGTATATGGTATGCTTACCTCCATTGGTCAGGACAGTGAATATACAATTTAGGAAGTTATGTTGCAGCTATGGCAACGCATGTACTGATTACGCCATTACAGGAAGGACTGAGGGTTTGTTAAAGGTCAGAATTATTTTCACAGAGTAGAAATGCCAAGTATTAGAGGAGATACATTTATGGTGAGGGGGAAAAGTTTAAAGAAGATGTGCTGGGCAAGATTTTTTTCCTACAAAGTGCGGTAGGTAGCTAGAACAGGCTACCAGGGGTAATGGAAACAAATAAGATAGTGGTGCTTAAGAAGCTGTTAAACAGACATGAGTATAGGGCAAATGGGGGTAAATGGATCAACTACAGGCAGAAGAAGCCAGTTTAATTTGGCATCATGCTCAGCAGAGACACTGGGCCTGGGCTATGTGAAGAATTAGGGAGTACGAGTTACTGGCAAATTATCATGATGGTTACATATGAAATACAAAGAACCTTAGGGTTGTGTTGTGTAAGTGATTCTATTAACTATCAGTCATTTAGAGGGAGAACTAGAATGAGTTATGGCCAAATATACTTATGATAAAGTAATTAATTAGGAGGATAAAGTTGCAAAAAGATGAAACAGTCAAAGAAATCACATTATAAGTATTTGAGCAAAATGATAGGAATGTATAAACTTTGAAAAGACAGATTTAAACTGCAAAAATAATTATGTGCTATAAGTATCCACGGCATCATGCTTGTAGAGTGCAAGCTCTTTTATATTGAGAATACTTTTGCATTTTATTTTCCATTTTCTGCCCTGTTTTCAAATTATTTGAAACCTGATTGGGATATGAGGCTCAAATAGCATTAATAGCTAAGCATTGAAAGAAGGCTAATAGGATTCTGTTCATTTGGAAAAGAAACACCAGCTTGAACTAGTTGTGCTGAATATACCATTTCTGTACCATAACTTCCATGTCATCCTATTCACCCCAATAGAAATGAAAACTGACAGGTGTGTATAATAGACACACACACACACACACACACACACACCCCCAAACGGATTCAGTTTGAAAATCCACGCCAATGCTCTTCCTTGGCTGAAATTTTCAACCCAGAAAATTTCAAAAACTCTTGAGGGGGTGAACTCAAAAAGTTATCTTTTTAAAACTTTAATGCCAGGGTACAGATAGATTGCTTCCAATGACTATGTGAGGATGAACTTCTTTGAAGTTTCAATGTGAAATATTACTTCAAACTCTTGTTGAATCAGTAAGCCATTTGGGGATTGAATCACTTAATTAACAGAATGGCTTCTTTATGTAGAAAACCTAACAAAGAATGCATAAAATAGTTCTAATTATATACAACTTGCATCTATTTTCCTGCAATTCTTTTGATATATTCAGAATCTCCACTATGTTTTTTGCAGATACCACAGAAATGCTTAGTATCAGTTATATAGTAAGATGTCTATGATAACGTTAATCACTGAAGTGATTAATTAAAGAATTTAGCCAAATGGCATATTACGGCTGCAATGACACCAAATCACTTCTGCAAGTAACAAGTTTATTTTTCTCCCAGTATACCTAAGATATTCAAGTAAAGATAAAATATATGGGAGAGTGAGCATCATCCATGGAAAAATGTAGGAGCAATACAAAATCAAAATACATGCAGCAATGCACTGACTGAACTAACCAGCTCAATCAAATCAAATCCCACCATAGTAAACATACTTGTCTTTGGTCTAACTCATCAAGTATCAACTTCAGTCAAAGGGCAAGAAGAACATCTGCTATATTACCTCATTTTCGCATTTCTGTTAAAATCAAGGCCCATTATGTAGTCTCATCTTCCAGACTGCTATTCCCATGATATTAACCTTGTATGATCCTTTTCCTACATTATTCTGTCTTTCCTTATTTAGTCATGTATTATACCTCCTGAATTACTGAAAATAAAGGTGAGTATACTTGTAGCATGTTACATAGAAATTCAACATAGAAATTGGATTTTTACTTGAATTTCCAAATAAGTTCTATGTACACATTCAAGTCATGTGTTAAGGTAGACTACAAATCACCAATGTGTGGTTATAGTCTTAACTTATTTATCTTTCAAACAAAATGAAATTTTAAACAAAATACAGAACTACTTTGTGTATGGTCCTTGGGGAAGAACTGAAGTAAAAAATATCTCCGCAGGAAATGCTCCTCCACATTTTAATCCTGATATAAACAATCACTCAAGCCCTTCACAGAGGTGACTCTCCTTTAAAAGGCCTGATTATTACTTCGATGTCGGCAATTGTAATAAATATTAAAAACATTACTTATTGAGATGATTTGCCAACTGTTTCAAATGTTCAACTTCAAATTGACCTGTAATAACATTTCATTATAAAGCAATTATTATTCCTTCTAGCGCCTCTATGAAATTCTAATGAGTGAAAGCATATGTAGTCTTAAACGGTCTGGTTTGACATGTGTAATGAACAGTCCGGCAGGGTTACCTAAGGAGTTGCACCATGTACTTATTTATTGCTTTAAAAAATTGTCCGGAGGCGTTAAGACGCAGGATAATCAAAAACAAGTCTATCTGGAGACAAGCTACCACATGCAACCTCCCAGAGAGAAAGAGAAAAGGGGAAAAAAATCTACCACAGGAATGAACAGCCAGAGACTGCAGCAAAGCGCCTGGACTGCTGCCGAAATCACAATCTGGAATCGCGAACCACAAGGAACGTGGTCATCATTCCAATGACTATCAATCATCGGGAAATGGATGGAGGCAGCGTCCAAAGCCGTACAATTCATGCCAAGCAATCCGACTTCTCCGTCATTGTATTTTTTGAAACGTACTTACCTTCCTGCGCTGCGTATCCAAGTTTCATCGTTTTTCCAACCCCAGTCCATTCCCCGGATTGCCTGCGTGGAATGTTTTCTTGTGGTATCCAGAGAATGGAGGTGTGTTAATCCATCTGGTACCATTGGTGGAGGCTGCAATGAGGAAAGTACATGACTGGGAACTAGTGGAGGGGGCTGCGGGCACGGTGCGTGTGCAGCTGTCAGAGCGGTTGATGAGAAAGGCGCGCGCACACACACGCACACGCCCGGGGCCCGCCTCGCGCTTGCCCGCTCCCATGCGCCAGCCTGGCGACTGCAGTTATTTCATCGCCTCACAATGTTGCTGCCAGGTAGGCAACGAAATGTCCCCACTGTCTATCTGGCCATTAGTAACCTAGAGACTGCCTTGCCAAAAAAACAATCAGAATATATAAACTAATTACTTAACAAAATGTCCTAAAACGTGCTGCAGCAACAGAACACCTTTAATCATAGCAGCGACGAACATGACTTTTTATTTGACCCTTGAACTTTCAAATGGAGCTTATTTGAAGATGTTGTGCAGCCTCGTTCTTTTAAAAACGCGCATATGCCGTCGGCGCTGTGGACAACCGAAGAAACAAAAAAAATGGAGTAGGCCAATCTGCCCCTCGAGCCAGCGGCCTTTCAATAAAGTCCCGGATAATTCGATCTTGATTTCAACGCCACATTCCTGCGCTGTCCCTATTCCATATGCCCTGATTGTGTTGTACTTCAAATGTCTGTAGACCTCAGCTTCAGTATTTTCAATGACGACTCCTCACCCCTGCTATCCTTCTCACAGCCCTCCTCCGGTAGGGAACTACAAAACCGAGATCTTTTGAACGAAAATAGACCTAATTTCTGTCTTTGAGGCCAGATTTGCAAACAATACAAAGGTAGATGGAGGAGCAGTCAGTGCTGAAGAAGCATTGAGTCTGCAGAAAGACTTGGACAGATGAGGAGAACTGAAAAAGAAGTGGCAGGTGGAATACAGTGTAGAGAGGTATTTGGTCATGAATTTTGGTAGAAGGAATAAACTTACTTACCGAAGCCCATCATCCCTACTAGGGCATAGGCTGCCAACAGCAGCTCCCCAGAATGCTCTGTACTTGGCCAGTTTTTCAAGTTGTTTCTAGATTTAGCCATCTTTTAGGTGTATCCTTCCTCACACAGGATTGAAGTTCTTGGAGCTTCTGTTGGCATTTCTATAGCTCTGGGATTTTGCGGAATGGGCTTGCTAGCCCCATGTCCAACCTCTTCCAATCACAGCCAGGATTGTGACTGTCCATGATGGAGTTAGAAGGAATGAAGGCATAGACTATTTTCTAATCAGAAAACAAATTCAGAAATCAGAGGTGCAAAGGGAATTGGCAGGTCTAGTGTAGGATTCCCCGAAGGTTAGCCTGTGAAAGGATTAACGTATAAGGAGTGTTTGATAGTACTGGGCCTGTACTCGCAGGAGTATAGAAGACTGAGGGGATCTCATTGAAGCCTATCAAATATTGAAATGCCTAGATAGAGTGGACATGAGAAGGATATTTCCAATAGTGGTGGACAGAGGGCACAGCCTCAGAATACAAGGATATCCCTTTAGAAAAGGGGTTCCCAACCTTTTTTATGCCATGGAGCCTTTCATTAACCAAATAGTCTGTGGACCCCAGGTTGGAAACACCTGCTTTAGGAATTTTTTTAACCTGAATTTGGTGAATTTGTAGAATTCATTGCCACAGACAAGACAGCTGTAGAGGCCAAGTAACTGGGTATATTTAAAGTAGGGGTTGATTTATTCTTGTTTAGTGAGGGTATCAAAGTTGCCGGGAGAGGGCAGAAGTTTATGTGAGTTTGTCATGTGGTCTAAAATTTTGACAAAATTCTATAAGTGCACAGTGGAGAGTACTCTAACTGGTTGCATCATGGCATGGTATGGAAACACCAAAGCCCAAGAATGCAAAGGCCCACAAAAATTGATGGATACAAACCAGTCCATCACAGGCAGAGCCCTCTCTACTATTGAGCATATCTACAAGGAATGTTGCCACAAACAGACAACACCCAGCATCAAGGATCCCTGCCATATAGGCCATGCTCTCTTCTCACTGCTGCCATCACAAAGGAGGTATAGGAACCTCAAATCTCACACACTAAGTTCAGAAACAGATATTACCCTACCCCTATCAGGTTCCTAAACTGGTATGGATAACTTCACTCACTACAACTCTGAACTGATTCCTCAACCTATAGACTCCCTTTCAAGGACTCATTGACTTGTATTCTTGGCATTTTTTAAAAATTTGCACAATTTGTCTTTGTTCCATGTTAAGAAGATAGAACATTGAAATCTACAGCACATTACAGGCCCTTTGGCCCACAATGTGCCGACCATGTAACCTACTCTAGAAACTGCGTAGAATTGCTCTAGCGCATAGCCCTCTATTTTTCAAGCTCCATGTACCTATCTAAGAGTATCTTAAAGGACCCTATTGTATTCGCTTCCACCACCACCACTGGCAGTGCATTCCACGCACCTACCACTCTGTGTGAAAAACTTATCCCTGACATCCCCTCAGTACCTATTTCCAAGAACCTTAAAATGATGCCCCCTCGTGTTAGCCATATCAGCCCTTGGAAAAAGCCTCTGGCTATCCACACGATCAATGCCCCTTATCATCTCATACACATCAATTGTGTTAGTTGTCAGTCTTTGTTTATGTATAGTTTTTAATAAATTCCAATGTATTTCTTTATTTTCCTGTAATACTTGCAATAAAATGAATCTTGAGGTAGTATATGGTAACATATATGGACTTTGATAATAAATTTACTTTGATTTTGAATAGTTACCAGGGCAGCTGAGGTTGTGGTTACAGTCAGTTCAGGGGAAGCATCTTAGTGTTATAGTTTCTCTTCAATATCAATTTTTAAATGCTCATTAACATTTGTGGAATGTCCCTCCCCACCCCAGTTTAGGAGGGACTGTGCTGGAGAACAGTATTTTTTATATTAAAAGATATAGCTGACTTCCTAGGATCATCAGATATGGATGCATAGCTGTACTTCGTTGAATATTATTCTGTGTTACACTCATGGTTGGGGAGATGACACATTAATATATTATGCATAATTTCCTTGAATGAAAATGTAACTATGTGTTATCAAATTTAGTAAGATAGCTCAAATTTGACACCATTTTGTTTTAGTTGTGGGTCTTTAATGGTCCTGCTAAAAATTAATCCAAATCTTTTTAATAGTGTCTTTTACTACTGCAGATTTGTGTTTAGTCGCACACTTACAGATCTTCCTCCCTGACCTTTGATTGGTTGGTGAACTGTTTACAGATCACCATGTCTGTTGCTCTTAACCAGTTCATAGGAGCTTCAGAGGAAGATTTGATTGATTCACTTTCTAAATTTAGTCTTGACAAAGATTATTCATGATTCTGAACAAAGAAGTTTGATTATGAATTCCTTACATAGAATAGGCACAAAAAAAAGGCCCATCAAAAATCAACCAGTTACACTAATACTACACTAATCAATTTATTTTCCCTACATACTCTCTGCTCTCACTACCAAGGCCCCCACACCCCCACCACTTGCTAGCCTCCACTCCGGACACTCTACCACTCCATTTCAAAATAAGGGCAAAATAACCCAGATATCCCACCCTACAAAAACTAATTTCAGGGAGGTAGCACCATCAATTTGTGGGAGACTTCCGGGAGAGGTGGGATGTCTGCAATAGAGTAGCTCCTTAGCAGCTAATTTAAATAACGTTAGCTATACTAATGAATGAATGACACCTGTTAAACTCACCTCAACATGTCTTTTACGGTCTTAACCCACCATGGGCAATAGAAAAGTCACTGTTGCAAAAAGTGCAGCGAGCAATACTGTCATTATTTTGACCCCTATTAGGCAGGGGTACACTTCAGTGTAGTCTGGGGTGATGTACGTTTTATATTTTTTTTGGAACACTCTGCAATGGTGCGCTCTCGCTCGCGCACGCTCTCTCTCTCTCGTCACTCGCGCGCTCTCACTTTCGCTCTCGCTCGCTCTCTCTCACTTTCTCACTCGCACGCTCGCTTGCCTTCGCTCTCGCTTGCTTTCTCTCTCGCATGCACGCTCTCTCTCGTGGTCGCTCTCGCACTCTATCTTGCTCTTCTCTTGCTCGCTCTCAAAAAAATCAATTTCCGGGACATTGTATATAATTTGCGGGCATCAGGGAGGCACTATTAATATGTGGGAGACTCCCGGAAGTTCCGGGAGAGGTGGGATGTCTGAATAACCTATCAACCCTCTGTCATTTTTTCTATCATGGTTAACTACTTATTCGGACTTCTGGTCACTAAGTGAACCTTTATCCCCATTTCCTTCATATCGTCAATTATCAAGAAGTACACTAAATGCTAATGTGTTCTATTTCACTCACACCTTGTTCAGAAAGTCTTTGAGTGCAGCTTGCTCTTTGTTTCCATTTCTAATAAAACCTGACTTGCTATTAAAATGCCCTTGTTGAACATAAAATCTCAAAGTAGATAACAGATCATAAGCAGGTATTTATTTGAACTATTTTGGCTTATTAACAGTGAGGGTTAATGCATTTATAAAGCTGATGGTTCTTAACTTCCAATAAAATCTATTGCAGAGTGTATAATCTTCTCCTGAGACATAAGAAACTCCAAATATGTGGTCTATCCTAAGGCCCTTCAGAGTGTCTATGTTGCAGCCCATGGAACAGTTAGTCACCCAACACAATTCTTAAAAGCCTTGATGTAACAATTATTATTCAGAAGCAGTATTAGATCCTACACTTGGATCCCCAAGTTTGCTTTAAAACCTTCACACTAGCCATGGTGACTCTGCCCCATTATTATCATTGTACTGTTTGACATTCAGCTTACTCCTGCACAGGCTTTTCACACGCTGCACCTGGCTACTGTAACTAATATCTTAATAACCTGATTTCTGAAATAAGGTACCGTAGTTAATGTAGACAGGTAGAGAGCAGCTGATATGTCAAAACACCCTGCAAATGAATCACTTTCATCTTGGTTAGATTTTTGATTCCTTGTGGTTTTACCTTTTCTTATGTCAATATTAAATTCTGCTCTATTTCTGAAAATACAATATGTTACATTGGAGACAAAGTTTCAAATAATCTGCTTGCTGGAATGATTATTAATGATAAATTCAAGCAGCACATTCAACTAAAGATTCAAACGTGCAATAAGAAATGTGGAAGCTTTGATGAATCCGAGTAACATTAAGTACATACTCTCGTACTCTCAGTCACTTCATGCCACAGAAACCGGCATAAGCACCAGCCTGATGGGCCACAAGGCTCGGGACAGACTTTAACTTTGACATAATACATAACAATAGTCACTTGACCTATCTTCTTCAAATCTATCCTCATCCAAATCTGTTAGCATGATCCTTTGATCCCTTCACCTTCATATTCTTTTCAGGCATCAGTGCATTTAATTCAGTCTTTCTCCTTGGCAGCAAGTTTCACAGCTTCACAAAACAAAAGATGAATTCCATTGCAGATCTGTATGCTACTATCTTACATTGTTGGCTCAAATGATGCTTTTCTTTCTGTTTCCATTCTATCGAAAGCTTTCAGACTTTTAAAGAACTCTGTATGGTACCCTTCAGCTTCCCTTTCTCAAGAGTAAAGAAATCTAGTCTGTTCATTGCTTCCTGATTTATACCCTCATATATCTGATGTCACCTTTGAAATCTCTGTACCTTTCCATCCTCTCAATCGCATTTTGTCATATAGCAAGCAGAATTGCAGAGTGTTCCAAAGTGGTCCAATTAAGATTAGATACAGTTCAGCATAAAATTCCAAATTTTCAATTCCTTCACTCTAGAAATTAATCTTTATTAGTTTTCTTTCCCAATAACCTTTTTTTCCTTAACTCCTAAAGCTGCAACTTTCAACCTATTTTCCCGGATGAAATGTACTGTTGTATATTTAATATTTCAGTGGGATTTGAGTAATATTTTAAATGTATTGTTTATGTACACATCTCACTTAATGTAAAAACGAATATACAGGACTTTCGTCCCAACTGCCTTGATTTCCTTTCACTTAGTTTTTGTTTTGAGTTACAAGAGATAACAAGGTATTTTTAAATGAATCCGAGACGACTACCTACTTGTTGAAGCGCAGCGAGAAGTTCAAGTTTTAAAAAAAGTGCAGTGAGATGTTCAAGTTTTGAAAAAAAATCACAGAACATTTTCTTTGCAAAAGGAAGGATGATCGAGTAAAATAAAAGGCAGAAAACAGAAGAATTCATGGGTTCAAAAACAGTGTGTACTGGGTGATAATAATCATTAACAAAAATAAACTGAAATGGCTGGCTATATCAGAAAGATAGACACGATCAATTGCTCAACAGATAACTGGCTCATGTATATTGATCTAATTGAACAGTATTTTAAAGCATATGGAATAGGCAATGAGAAACAAGTACCAGTTTTGCTGAGTGCATCTTATTTAAAGTCATAAAATTTGTTTAGAATCTTAACTGCTCCAACCAAACAAGCTCAAATTACCTTTTCTGCTATCATGAAGGTAACGCAGGAACATTTAGAACCAAAACTACTGTTGATTGCAGAACGCTTTAGTGGAATCAAAAGGGAGGGGAGAATACTTCAATGTACGTGGCAGAATTGAAGAAGTTGTCTGAGCGTTGTTAGTTCAGTAATGGACTTAATGGTGCACTGAGGGATCACTTAGTTTGTGGAATCTTACAAGAAAGTATTCAAAATGGCTTCTAACTGAAGAACAACTTAGATTTAAAGATCAGTTAAAATTGCTGTATCAATGGAAACAGTAGTCAGACGTAATTGAGTTGCAGTCAGGAATGAAAGTGAGTGTGAACAAAATTGCAACATTTAAACAGAAGTCCGCCTGGCAAAACAAATTGTGTTATAATTGTGGCAGCGGCTCACATATATCAGACCAAGCAGGTTTAAAGGTGAAATTTGCAGGAAATGCAACAAAGTAGGACTATACAAAAAGCACGTAGGCAGACAAAAATAAATGAACTACACAGGGTAGGGAAAAAGATAAAAAGTCAAGTTGCAGTTTGAAAAAGAACACTAATCTGCATGCTCCTGATGAATAAACTGATAATTATGAGAATTACATAGGATTGAGTAGCATTGTGATTTGTATTGTGAAAACTAACAATATGGCTTACAACAAAAGTAAATGACAAATAATTAAAATGGAATTTTACATTGGACACTGGCTCAACTGCTGCAGTCGTTCCACAAAATGAGTTTGAGCAGTATTTCAAAGATACTAAAATGAAGCCTGCAGATATCCAATTAAGTACATACACTGGAGAAAAGATAGCTCCTGTGTGAATGACATTCGTAGCAGTGAAATACAACAACCAACAAGCCATATTGGGTCTGTATACAGTAAAAATAGGGCCAGCTTTGTGGGAGTGCCTGTTGCGAAGACAACTTGATTAGAGATCGATCCACCATTTGCATGCCACATCCTCTGTAACAGACCCAACCAAAAGCAAATTACGAAAGGTACTGGATGATGCCACAACTGTCTCTATGCTGTACACCATGAACCATTGCCCAACACAAGGTAAACAGGTGTTGGTGCCAACCTCTGTGCCTCTGTTTAGAAAGCATATTGGACCAAGAAAGGATCACACTGCTCAGAGGAAGCGTGGAAGAGATGATAGCAGTGGTCCAACAGCAACAGTTTCTATAGGCAACATATCTGAGAAAGCTTCTGAAATGTTAATCATCAGTTACTTGGATCCAATTCATTGTGTGCATGTGTGAGAGAGGAGAAAGAAACTTCACTACCATGCTTTACATAGCTATTGAGACAGTTCTCAACCCTTGTGAAAGATAAGGAACGTCTGCTGGTGAAATATTGGATAATGGTTATCAGCTACAGAATTTCATATTTCGATCAATGCCTGGAGAAATGGAAAGAAAAGGAACAGAGAGAAGCCTGTAATGAAGACAAGTGAATCAGGAAGAAAAGCAATACTGCATCTTGAACTCATCTTCCAGTCTAAACTGCTTCAAGTATTAAGTGACTCATGGGACACATTTCCAACAGCTGACCATCTGGTTATTTATCCAAAATTGGTATGGTACTTGGACCTTCTTAATTTTTTGGATTTCCCCAGGAGGCATTGTTCCTTGATTTGCAATATGAAGCAGCCAGTTGTAAAATATTGAAACCAAATAAGCAATCCAGAATGCTTTGGAGGCTGAGTTTGATGGAGAAATCTGATCATTTTGTTTTCATTTGTATAAACTATTTCTTCCTTGTGTGGAAACTGTGTAAACATTTCATCTTCAGAGATACCACCAGTCTCCGCCCCCCCCCCCGTAGTTTAACAGCACACTATTTATGCAGTTTTATACGGGGGGGGGGAGAAGTTATCTAAAGAAATATTCAAGAAAATCATCATACAGCTGAAGTGCAGGACCATGCAATTTTAGTATCCTTATATTCTTTAATAATAAATTTGGAAACCTGAAAAAAGTATTCCCAGATTCCATAGATTAAAAAAGTTATATGTCTGTAAAACGTTGCTATTTGGAAACTTCCTCTCCATTACAGTAAGCAATTTATTGTTTGATCCAAGTTGTGATATTCTGGCATTGGATTCCACATAATTACAAGTGGCCAAGAGGATGTGTTGGTGGCTTCAAGTCAGTCAGGTTTGGAGTCTGTGGTTTCCATCATGCCCATATGGTTGACTGAAAGCTCTGAAAGTAAACAAATACAGCACAATCCAAGTCAGTGATTTAGTTTCAACTGGAGACTGTTTCTTAAAGTCTGAGTTATTTTTGGAAGCAAATAGCTGATGTTTGAAGTAGCTTCATTTTTTCTGGACCGTGTTTAAAAGAATAAAAATAATTTACACAGTTTAAAATATAGGAAAGATCAATATTAATTAATTCATTACTATATATATATGAATGCATGTTATTTTAACAAAGTTGTGAATTTTACCTCTTACATTAAACGTTAATATTGATAAATTATTTTTTTTCTCTATTCTCCACTTCCACAACAACTGGTTTTTAGACTTCTAACTTTTCATATGACTATGGAGGGAGTGCTTTCAGTTGTGAAATGTAAGCTGTAAATCTCTTTTCAAAACAATGCATTTTTAGTCTTTGAAAAGATATTCTGGTCTTGACCATACTTTTCCTAGTTGGTGTCTGATCAACATTGTGTGAAACTTCTTGGGATAGTGGATGTTATTAAAGGTATAACTTAAATGTAAGCTGTTGTTGAACTTGATATCACATCACCTGTGCCAACATTTATGCATTTACATATGTGGACAATACATATCATCAACATAAATATAAAATAATCTATCTGGTTTCATGTATTTATCTAATTATATATGTGGAACAGTTACTAAAGGAAAATTACCAAAGGAAATCTTAGCTGAAGCACCATTAAATTGCTGGGAGGAACAGACTGATTTTCAAAGTATAGGAAAATTGGGAGTGGTGTAGAATGTCCATCCAGCCCAATGTTTTACAGTATCATCTGAAGTTCAAATTATTCAAATGGGATAGTGATTTCTACATTCTTACTAACATTTAGTTTTGGCTGATTTCATTCAAGTATTAGTACAGGCACAGGTTGGTTTGAGGATAAAGAAGTACAATTTTATACTATAACAAGCAGATTAATGCAGCTATTGTCAATTCTTAATTCACAGTGCAAGTTGGGTCAAGCACATAAGAATGAGTCACTCTGATGTAATAAAATTATGCTCTGTACTAAAGCACAGGATGTTTTACAATTTGTGCCTTGGGTATCTATCAAGCCCTGTCTTGGAAAGATAGATAATTCTATGATCATTATTAAAATAATTTCAAAACTCACAATGATTTTGTGTGGGTAGAAAATGCATCAAATCCTTTGGTACATGCACTGAATGAGAACATCACCAATTTCTCCAGAAACTATGGAGATCCACCCACTATATTTGCAAACCAATTTCCCCTGGGATCAATAAAGTATGACTATGACTATAATCTAGTCTGAACTCACCACCATAATATCTGAGCAGATTCTCTCATTCTTTTGTAGCACAAAAATAAGTAACAAGTTATTGCAGGTCTTTCCTTTCCCACAGGTTTGATAAGTAATACTTCAAATTTTACATTGTTCAGTTCAAATTAAACAGTATCAGATTGTTAGAGAATCCTGATGGTTTGGCATCTGGCTCTTGCATTTCTTCAGATTGTGAGTGTGATGTTTTTCCAGAGTGCAGGAGGGATGTGCGGCTAAAGCAGGGGTCCAGAGTATGAGCAGTTCTTTAAACTTTGTCCACATACATACAGTAAATGCTTTTTAAGACAGTATGCAGGATAGAACAGCACTGTGACATCAGGGAGCAGTTTGATATCCTCTTTGGTCAAGGAGGAGCCACTCCTGAAGAGATCACTGATCATTGAGTAGTAAGATGCCATAAGTGGAGAAGGTTGCTTTCTTCAGTGGCATGGGCACAGCCCAAGAGGTGTTAACAATTCTCCAAGGGCAAAGCCACATTGCAAATATGGAATTACCTGT
Organism: Mobula hypostoma; assembly: GCF_963921235.1. Lineage (NCBI taxonomy): Eukaryota > Metazoa > Chordata > Chondrichthyes > Myliobatiformes > Myliobatidae > Mobula > Mobula hypostoma. The sequence goes on along the minus strand of NC_086108.1, from coordinate 51,872,086 downwards.
CTTTCATGACAGGGAGAGGCTGCATGTTAGCAGATTGCTGTCTTGCATGCTCCCATAGATGCCACGATGAGCAGAAAGAGGCTGAGATATGCAGAGACTAATATGTCAATCCCTCACTCCACAACAACTCATACCTTTCTTCGGAATGAACAGGTTTCAAATCAGAATGCAAAGAGAGCTGAGGAAAAGAATGAAAATAGAAGAGCATTGTTTCAAGTTCTTCGTCAGTTCAGCTCCAAGTTTGGAAATTGAGACAAAGGTGCAGAAGATTAAATGTCAGCAGATTGTTGACCAACTGCATGCCCAGACCTTAAGAAGTTGCTTTGTTTGCTGATTCAGGGCACTGATCACCCCATCACAAGACCACCAAATTATTTCCCATCAAGGCCTCTTAAGGCAACATGTTGAACTATGCTGTGCAGCTAGCAATTCCAGACCAGTCCTTCATTTGGCCCTGGGTTGCAGTCTAACATCAGCTCATCTTGGACAAGAGTGTCTCATTGGGCATTAGGGACATCTGTGTAGACTTGAAAGGAAGGGTGATTTTTAAGCACCCAGACCACAGACACAGAGGTTTCAAAACCTAATAAAACAATAAAACTAGAAGAAATTAAAGGTTCAGACAAAAATGTTATAATTCATGATTTTGCTAGGATTTGATGTTTTTTGTTGTTTAAAAACTATTTGGACACCAACACTGTTCAAACATATTATTTAGGGTAGATCATATTCTTCAAAGTGAAAAAGTGGCACTGTTGTGGCATCTACTATAAATCCTGTTATTCTTCATCCAAAAACAGTAGTAATGGACTGCTGCCAAAAGTGTCTTACCCAATGGGTTTATTCCCAGTGAAGACCTCTGTCAAACAAGCCTGAATTGTTGCCTCAATTCTTTTGTCAGATTGTCCAAATGTTGTTCTTCACTTCCAACAAACTTCCTATAATGGGAAGCAGTTCAGCTCCAGACTAAGGTTACTCAATCCTCAGCAGTCAATTTCCAGGTGCTTACTGAGTTTACACATGCTTAGAGGCTGATCTCCAGGCCATTGCTGGCACTTTACTGAAGCATACAGGATGATAGGCCTCCTACTCAGTATGTGTAAAATAAAGATCTTCTGTCAACATACCTCTACAGCATCAGATTCCCTCCAACAACGAGATATTGGAACATGTGGGGACCACTTCCCGTATCTCTGGACCCATCTCCCAGTAAAGGCAGTCATCAGTGATGAAGTTCAACACCACCTTCAATGTGCAAGCATAGACTGTAATCTCTTTTTGAAAATCAAAATTGATGGTTTAGCTTGAAAGTTAATGATATGCCAGGCAGTAGTGATCCTTGCTTTCTGAGATCTCAATTACCCACAATAGGTATTACAAGACTCTGGAAAAATACCAATAGTTTTTCCACAAGGTCCTTCAAATTCATTGGAAGAGCATGTGAACCCAATGTTAGTGTCCTCTTATTGCAACATAGTGCCCAACATCATGAGTAATCCATTGACTATGTTGGGCAGGCCATATCAGTACCAGATTACCAAAAAAAAAATCACTTTATTCCAAGCCCTGTCTTGGGAGGGGTTTAACAACAGAAGAAAAAAAATCAAAAATGTGTTGAAAACCTCTAAGAAGACTTGCAACACCCCCGGTGAGAAACCAAATCTGCGATCCATGATTGCTTCAGATGGAGAAGGTGGTATTGAGAGCCCAGGTCTATGCAACAGATTACATAAGCTCTGCATAAGTGTCTGAAGGAGAGGATCATCTCACAAACTACCCACCGATCTGCACGTCTCCCATCTGTGGAAGAGTCTGAAGTTCCCACATTGGCCTCATTAGTCACTTCAGAACCAATAAAACGGGAGTGAAAGTAAGTCATTCTCAATCTCAATGGACTGCCTAAGAAGAAGGCATTACTGAGGCACACAATGAATAAATACATTAACAGTCAAATGCTGGACAAAGCATTCACTGTTAATTTTAAACCGAGGAATATATCTGATCAACTTGCAGTTAGTTAGAACTTTGATAGTCAACAGAAACATAAGAAATATGAGCAGGAGTAGGCCACTAGGTTCCTTCAGTCTGCTCCACCATTCAATAAGATCATGACTTAGCATCTATTTTCCCACTCTCTCCCCTTGTTCAGATGTCTGTCAATCTCCGGCTTAAATATTTTCAGTGACTTCTGCTCTGCAGCTTTCTGGGTTAGAGAATTCTAAAGAGTCAGAAGAAATTCATTCTCCTCTGCTTCTTAAATGGCTGGCCCCATATTTTGAAACTGTGATTCCTGATTTTAGTTGTACCCAGTTGAGAAAACATCTCAGCAGCCTTCCTGTCAATCCCCCACAGATTCTTGTACGGTATGTTTCCATACGATCACTTCCCATTCTTCTAAAGTCCAGTGAGTACAGGCCAGCTTGCTCAGTCTCTTTTTATACATCAAACATTTATCCTAGGAATCATTATACTGACATCTCTCACTACTTCCAATGTAGGAATATCCTTCCTTAAATATGGAGAGCAAAACTGAACACAATTCTCCAAGTACATTTTTATCAATATCCTGTAAAGATGCATCAGAACTTTTCAACTTTTATAATTATACTCTATTATCCTTTCAGTAAAAAGCAACATTACGTTAGTATTCTTAATGCTTGCTGTACCTGCATGCTAACCACTTATTTTATACTATGGATTCCTCAACACCGTTTGTATTACAGCAGTTATATAATATTTCATTCTTCTTCCAAAGTGGATAATTTCACATTTTCACACATTACATTCCATCTGCTAGCTCTCTTACTTGCTGACTTATATAACCACCCTCTCATCTCCCAATGTCAGCAGTGTCTCTTTAAACATTAATAAAAAGCATCCAAGAAATACAGTGTGTTCCTAATTGTTTTGGGAGTCATCCAAAAATATTCTTCCATGAAACTCAGCTAATGTGGATCCCTCATGGCTTTGGTGGTGCTAATCCAATAGATTCCCTAGGCTCTCCAACACTCTTCTAATACACTTTCTTTTGTTAGATATTACATAAATGGTGTAATAGAACATAGAAAAAAACAGCACAGCACGGGCCCTTTGACCCACAATGTTTTGCTGGTCCAGAATCAGAATCAAGTTTATTATCACCAGCATGTGTCGTGAAATTTGTTAACTTAGCTGCAGCAGTACAATGCAATACATGATAATATAGAAAGAAAAAATAAATAAGTGAATCAATTATAGTAGGTATATATATGTATATTAAGTAAATTAATAATGGTGCAAAAACAGAAGTAATATATATATTTTTAAAATTATGTAAATCTACTTCATGATCAATCTAACCCTTTACTCCTACATGCCACATAAAGCTCCATATTTCATGGTAGCACAGTGGTTAGTGCAACGCTATTACAGCTCAGGGCATTTGGAGTGCGGAGTTCAATTCTGGCACCATCTGTAAGGAGTCTGTACATCCTCCCCTTGGAACTGCAAGGGTTTTCCTTGGAGATTCCGGTTTCCTCCCAGAGTCCAAATGTACCAGGATAATTAGTCATTGTAAATTGTTCCGTGATTAGGCTAGGGTTAATTGGGTTTGTTGGGGGTTGCCAGGGCAGTGTGGCTCAAAGGGCCGAAAGGGCCTACTCCACACAGTATCACTAAATAAATAAATTTCTATATCCATGTGCCTATCTAATTCTTTCAAATGTCCCTAGTATATCGACCTCTATTTCCACCCCCAGCAGTGTGTTCCAGACACATGCCATTCTCTGTGTAAAAGCCTAAACCTGTCAGCTCCCCAAAGTTTACCTCCAATCACCTTAAACAGATGTCCTCTGGTATTGGCCATCGCTGCCCTCAAAAAGACGTGCTGGCTATCCAATCTCTCCATGTCCCTCATAATTTTATATGCCTCTATCAAGTTGCCTTTCCCCACCCCCCTTTGGTCAAAAGAGAAAAACCCTAACTTGCTCAGTCTGTCCTCAAAAGACATGTTCTCTAATTCAGGCAGCTTCCTGTTAAGTTTCCTCTGCACCTTCTCCAAAGCTTCCACATCTTTCCTAAAATGAGGTGACCAGAAATAAATGTGGTCTAACCAAAATTTTATAGATCTTCAACATTACTTTGCAGCTCTTGAACTCAATACCCCAACTAATGAAGACCATCACAACATAAGCCTTCTATCCACTGGCATGGAAATTTTGTGCAATCTATGGACATGGACCTCAAGCTCCCCCAGTTTCTCCACATTGCTAAGAATCTTGCCATTCGCCTTGTACTCGGACTTCAATTTCAACTTTCAAAGTATATCACTTAACAATTTCTCAGGTTGAACTCCATCTGCCACTTCTCCACTTAACACGGCATCATATTTATACCCCATTGTAACCTACGACAACCTTCCACACTATTCACAACACCTCCAATTTCTGTGTCATCTGCAAACTTAAAATGAGATTAAGATGACACCGATAAGAAACGACACTTTGCGTACAGCTCCAATGGGAATCAACCATTTCTATTTAGCACTAGTACATCTGAAATGCACAGACACAGCTTTGGGTACTACAGTAAGCAACATGATTTTAAGATCTTTAAAAATATATTGATCCTCAAAATTGGCAGACTCGGGTTAGGAGTGCAGTTCTCCTTTAAGAAAATGGAAGCATGGAAAGCGGGCTGGCCTGTAGGTACGATTGAAATGCAGAGACCTTAGACTCCCACTCCTGACTATCCTGCTGGCAAATGCACACACTCTGGAAAGTAAAATTGAAGACCTCATTGAAAGATTGCAGTACTAGAGGAACTTCAGGGATTCCAGTGCACTTTGCTTCATGGAAACATGGCTAACCCCCACCAATGTAGATGCAGTGCTGCAGCCCAAAGGCTTTACCATCCACTGAAAAGACAGGACAGCTGACTCTTTTAAAGTTAAAGGTGGAGTATGATTCATGGTTACCTCATCATAGTGGGCAGGCATGACAGTTCTGTCTCAATCCTGCTCACCCAACCTGGAACAATTAGTGGTCAAGTGCTGTCCATTTTATCTGCCACAGGACTTTTCTGCTGATATCTGGTAGCGATGTACATTCCACCCTTGGCCATCATCAGACAGGCATTGGAGGAGCTGAGCACTGTGATCAGCTGTCACAAAATAATGCACCCTGATACCTTCCCAACCATTATGTTGTATTTAAACCAACCTAATTTGAAGAAGTTTTTGAACAACTACCACCAAAATATCACCTGTAGAACAAGAGGACCCAACATGCTAGACCACCGTTATCCCATGATCAGGAATGCTTACCATGCCATCTCATGCTGGTGCTTAGGAAGGTTGTATCACCTGGCTATACTTCTACTCCTAGCATTTGGGGTGTATGGGGTGTTAGGGAGGGATAGCACCTCTGGTGGGGGAACATGTCACGTCCTTTTCAAGGTAGTTAGTCCACCTTTGGTCCCCACCTGGCACTCAACTCTCCCCTGTGGCTCCCCGTAGCTGTTTGCATGCGATAGTGGCCACACCCCGGGCAATGGCTTTGACAAGCCGGCTAAACCAGGTGAGGGTAGCTGATGGGTCTGAAACCCTTGGTGAGATAGGGAGTTGTCTATCCCAGCATGTGAAGACAGACTCCGGCAGATAGAGCAGACAAGACCAATGGAAGGTCGAACGGTCAAGAAGGCGGTCTCTGCAAGTGTCGTGGAATGTGTAGATCAGGACAAGACACAGAAGACATCTTCATCATCCACAGCGCCTAGTCCCACCTCTAGCCGTCTGGACTCTGTCTTGCCACTGGATCCAGATGGGAATTGGGAAGAGAGAGTGAGGCTGATGCTGCACAACTGTCCCTCACTTAAATCCAAATCATGCGCTAGTCTCGACACCATCATAATGGCGTTGAGGTCCTCATTGACGTCGACAATGGACAAACACAGCATACAGGCAGAGCCTTAAAGACCACACCACCAATGGTCAAGCGAGATAGAGGAGTGCTTACAGGACTGCTTTGAGTTGGTGGACTGGACGATATTTGGGGACCCATCTTTGAATCTGAATGAATATGCCACAGTTGTCACCAGCTTCTTCAAGACCTGTGTGTGCCTTTCAAAACATGCCGGACATACCCAAACCAGAAGCTGTGGATGAACCAGGAGATTTATAATCTGGTAAGGGCTAGATCTGCATCAAGACAGATAATCCAGAACTATACAAGAAGTCGAGGTATGACCTAAAGAAGGCTACTTTAAAAGTGAGAAAACAATTCTGATTGAAGTTAGAGATGAAGGCGAAACCTAACATCATGAATGGCTGTGATGCCTCACTCCCAGATGAGCTCAACACCTATGCATGTTTTAAAAGGGAGAATAAAACAATACCTATACAAATCCCTGCAGCATCTGGTGACCCTGTGATCTCTGTCTTGGAGACCAACGTCAAAACATCTTTTGAGAGGTTGAGCCCTCATAAGGTGTCAGTCCCTGATGGTATTCCTGGTAGGGTAGTGAAAACCTGTGCCAACTTACTGGTGGAAATGTTCAAGTTTTTAACCCCTCACTGCTGCAGTCAGAGGTTCCCACCTACTTTAAAAGGGCAACAATCATACCAGTGTCCAACAAGAGCAGGGTGAGCTGCCTCAATGACAGTTGCCCAGTGGCACACACATTTACTGTGATGAAGTGTGTTAAGAGTTTCGTCATGGCCAGAATCAACTCCTGCCTAAGCAAGGACCTGGACATGCTGCAATTTACCCATCGCCACAATAGGTCTTCAGTGAATGCAATCTTACTGACGCTCCACTTTTGTTAGATCACCTGGACAATAGCAATATTTATGTCAGGCGGCTGTTTATTGATTACAGCTCAGCGTTCAACGCCATGACGCCCTCAGTACTAATCAACAGATCCAAAGTGTCTGGGCCTCTGTACCACCTGGTGCTTGGCTTCCTCACTGGGAGACCATAGTCAGTTCAGATCAGAAATAACATCTCACTAACAATCAACACTGATACACCTCAAAGATGCATGCTTAGCCCACTGCCCTTCTCTCTCTACGTCCACAAATGTGTGGCTAGGCACAGCTCCAGCACCATCTATAAATTTGCCAATGATACAACTATTGTTGGCAGAATTTCATATGGTGACAAGGAGGCATATAGGAGTGAGAAAGATCAACTGGTTGAGTGGCGTCATAACAACAACTGTGCACTCAACGTCAATAAGATCAAGGAATTGACTGCAGACTTCAGGAAGGGGAAGTCGAGGGAACACACGCTAGTCCTCATTGAGTGATCAGCAGTGGAAATGGTGAGCAAGTTCCTGTGTATGAACATCTCTGAAGTTCTATCCTGGGTCCAACATGTTGATACGATTAGAAAAAAGGCATGACAGCAGCCATATTTCATCAGGGGTTTGAAGAGACTTGGTATAACAGCAAAGACTCTCACAAATTTCTACAGATGTACCATGGAGAGCATTTTAACTGGTTGCGTCACCTTCTGGTATGGAGGGGTGACTGCACAGGATCGGAAAAAGCTGTAGAAAGTTGTGAACTCAACCAGCTCCATCATGGGCATTAGCCTCCCCTACATGCAGGACATCTTCAAATGGCAATGCCTCAAAAAGGTGGTTTACATCATTAAGGACCCTCATCACCCAGGGCATACCCTCTTCTCATTGCTACCATCAAGAAGGAGGTACAGGAACCTGAAGACACACACTCAACGTTTTAGGAATAAAGGTTCTAAGGTTCATTTATTATCAAAGTGAACAACTCTGAAATTCTTCTTCTCTGGATAGCCATGAGACCAAGAAGGAAAAGAAAGGCAGCATGATCATCAACTCCCCCCTGCCAAATTTCCCCTCCCTGCACAACAAAAACAAACAAAAATGGAACAGGCACATCAACCCCCAAATCCCTCCTCGTGCACAAAAACAAATGAACGAAACACCTCTGCTTCAATATTTTTGCTGTCTTTTTGCACTACTAATTTAATTTAATTTTAAAAATAGTTCTTATTGTAATTTATAGTTTCATTATTATTATGTATTGCCTTGTACTGTTGCCGCAAAAACAACAAATTTCGTGATATATGCCAGTGTTATGAAACCTTATTCTGATTGCGAATTTACTAACCCAGATCTATTTCCTCGTCTAATCCATTTTAAGAATCACAGTGAAAGTGTCCTAGAACAGTTCCCTGCAGATCATCACTAGTCACTGTCTTCCAGGTGGAATATGCTCCACATGTCTTCTGTGGGCAACCAGTTCTGAATCCATGCAGCTGACTTTCCATGGATCCCATGCGTCATGACTTTCTGGATGAGCCTACTATGGAGAACCTTGTCAAATGCCTGATGTAAAATCCATGTACGCCACATCCACTGCTCCATCTTCATCAATTTGTTTTGTCACCTTTTCAAAGAACTCAGTTAGGGTTGTGAGGCATGACCTACTCCCCACAAAGCCATGGTGACTGTCCCTAATAAGACTATCCTTCTCCAAATGCTTATAGATCCTGGTCCCTAAGGATCCTCTCCAATAGTTTGCCCATCACTGATGTAAAACTCACTGGTCTATAATTCCCTGGATTATCCCCATTACCTTTCTTCTGATAAAGGAAGTCATGGAATTTGGAAACCAATCTACAAATGCTTTGTGATAGGTTTTCAAATACAAATTTATAATTCCCTGGATTATCCTAGTACCTTTATTAAACAACAGGACAATTACAGTACCATCCTTTAATCCTCTGATACCACTCTTCTATGGCCAGGGATTCACAAAGATCATTCTCAATGCCCAACAACCTGAACAATGCCCAATTTCTCATAGTAACATGGGGTATATCCTGCCCGGCCCTGGGGTCTTGTCTATTCTAATGTTTTTCAGCTCTACCTCTCCCAACTCAACCTCTTTCTTAACCTCAGCATTTTCCACCATATTAGCCTGTTCTACGCTAAACTCCCATTCATCATTATCACTCTCACTGGTGAACATTAAAGCAAAGTATTCATTAAGGATCATCTCTACCACCTCCACTTCTAGGTAATGTTTCCCATTTATCCTTGAGTGGTTTTAACCTCATTCTCCGGTTTTTCACAGATGTGTAGAAGGCTTTAGGATTTCCCTTAATCCTATTTGCCAAGGCATTCTCATGTCCCCTTCTAGCTCTCTAAGTCCTATCTTATGCTCCTTCCTGTGTCTCAAAAGCCTTGCCTGATTTTTCCTTACTACACCTTACGTATGCTTCCTTTTTCCTCAATTAAAAGTTCCACCTCTCATGTCAACCATACCGTACCATCCTTTCTTAGATGGTAAGCAAGACACTGAGATTTGGCTCAGTGGGACAAATCTGTCCAGAACCCTGTGCAAGTGGTCCATAAAAAAAAACACATCTCTGCTGTATGTTTCTCTAAGAATATCTATTCCCAGTTTTAACACCCACAAAATGTTGAATGCAGAAGCTCATGGGTGGTGGGTGCAGATGAGAAGAACTCTATCCTTATTAAGGCAGTGGGTCAATGGGGTGTGCATGGATGTCCAGGTAACAGCTGAGGAAAAAGCTGTTTATGCCAGTTAATGCAATGGCAAGGGAACATGACACTATCCTACTGGAAGCAACACACATAAAAGTTGCTGGTGAACGCAGCAGGCCAGGCAGCATCTCCAGGGAGAGGTATAGTCGACGTTTCAGGCTGAGACCCTTCGTCAGGACTAACTGAAAGAAGAGCTAGTAAGAGATTTGAAATTGGGAGGGGGAGGGGGAGATCCGAAATGATAGAAGACAGGAGCGGGAGGGATGGAGCCAAGAGCTGGACAGGTGATTGGCAAAAGGGATATGAGAGGATCATGGGACAGGAGGCCTAGGGAGAAAGAAAAGGGGGAGGGGGGGAAAAAAAGCCCAGAGGATGGGCAAGGGGTATAGTGAGAGGGAAAGAGGGAGATAAAGGAGAGCGAGGAAAAGAATGAGTGTACGTAAATAAATAACGGATGGGGTACGAGGGGGAGGTGGGGCATTAGCGGAAGTTTGAGAAGTCAATGTTCATGCCATCAGGTTGGAGGCTACCCAGACGGAATATAAGGTGTTGTTCCTCCAACCTGAGTGTGGCTTCATCTTTACAGTAGAGGAGGCCATGGATAGGTGTATCAGAATGGGAATGGGACATGGAATTAAAATGTGTGGCCACTGGGAGATCCTGCTTTCTCTGGCAGACAGAGTGTAGGTGTTCAGCGAAACGATCTCCCAGTCTGCATCGGGTCTCGCCAATATATAGATGGCCACATTGGGAGCACCGGACGCAGTATATCACCCCAGCTGGTTCATAGGTGAAGTGTCACCTCACCTGGAAGGTCTGTCTGGAGCCCTGAATTGTGGCGAGGGAGGAAGTATAAGGGCATGTGTAGCACTTGTTCCACTTACAAGGAGAAGTGCCGGGAGGGAGATCGGTGGGGAGGGATGGGGGGGATGAATGGACAAGGGAGTCGCGTAGGGAGCAATCCCTGCGGAAAGCAGGGGGGGAGGGAGGGAAAGATGTGCTTAGTGGTGGGATCCTGTTGGAGGTGGCGGAAGTTACGGAGAATAATATGTTGGACCCGGAGGCTGGTGGGGTGGTAGGTGAGGACAAGGGGAACCCTATTCCTAGTGGGGTGGCGGGAGGATGGAGTGAGAACAGATGTGCGTGAAATGGGGGAGATGCATTTCAGAGCAGAGTTGATGGTGGAGGAAGGGAAGCCCCTTTCTTTAAAAAAAGAAGGACATCTCCCTCATCCTGGAATGAAAAGCCTCATCCTGAGAGCAGATGCGGCAGAGATGGAGGAATTGTGAGAAGGGGATGACATTTTTGCAAGAGACAGGGTGAGAAGAGGAATAGTCCAGATAGCTGTGAGAGTCAGTAGGCTTATAGTAGACATCAGTAGACAAGCTGTCTCCAGAGATAGAGACAGAAAGATCTAGAAAGGGGAGGGAGGTGTCAGAAATGGACCAGGTAAACTTAAGGGCAGGGTGAAAGTTGGAGGCAAAGTTAATGAAGTCAACGAGCTCAGCATGCGTGCCGGAAGCAGTGCCAATGCAGTCGTCGATGTAGCGAAGGAAAAGTGGGGGACAGATACCAGAATAAGTTTGGAACATAGATTGTTCCACAAAGCGAACAAAAAGGCAGGCATAGCTGGGACCCATATGGGTGCCCATAGCTACACCTTTAGTTTGGAGGAAGTGGGAGGAACCAAAGGAGAAATTATTGAGAGTAAGGACTGATTCCGCTAGACGGAGCAGAGTGGTGGTAGAGGGGAACTGGTTAGGTCTAGAATCCAAAAAGAAGTGGAGAACTTTGAGACCTTCCTGATGGGGGATGGAAGTATGTAGGGACTGGACATCCATGGTGAAAATAAAGCGGTGGGGGCCACGGAACTTAAAATCATCGAAAAGTTTAAGAGTGTGAGAAGTGTCACGAACATAGGTAGGAAGGGATTGAACAAGGGGGGATAAAATCGTGTCGAGGTATGCAGAAATGAGTTCGGTGGTGCTGGAGCAAGCTGAGACAATAGGTCTACCGAGACAGGTAGGTTTGTGGATCTTGGGTAGGAGGTAGAAACGGGAAGTGTGGGGTATGGGAACTATAAGGTTGGTAGCAGTGGATGGGAGATCCCCTGAGTGGCTAAAGTCGGTGATGGTGTGGGAGACAATGGCCTGGTGCTCCTTAGTGGGGTCACGATCGAGGTGAAGACATGCTGCAAACCTAGCCTTGTATCTATCCACGTGTTCCAGTGCAGATACAGCAGTGCAGCATCTGCCCTTCAATGTACTGTATATAATTGTCTGGCTATGTACAGTCCACAAAACATGGTCTGTCCAATTACCTTCTTGCCATTCCATTTCTAGTCATTAGCAGTGTGCCTTCACAGTAAACCAGACAGCAGTAAATAAAGGAAACCTCTCGCCATCAACTCCTTAAATAGTAATTAGAGTTCAGCAATTCATGCAGGTTTTGTCAACAATGCCTGAAAGTGATTAATAGCTTTTGTTACCACAGAATTCCCTATTGCTGATTCAGAATTATATTTGCAACTATCCACATTGATTTTCACAGAGAGCAGCACTGCTTCATTGAACTATCAAGTCTTACAAATGGATGGATGGCTGACATAAAGCATTTCATTAAGGCCCAGGCATAAAATTCTATTCATGTTTCTATTTATTATTTTGGATTTGCTCCATTTAAATTCTGTATCAGCTTGGAAGGTCTATTTAAGTACAGCTTTCTTAATGACGGATAAAGACCAAACTTTAAACTATTCTCTCACAAACATGTGTGATACAGGCAACTTAGCAAGAAGGTTGACTTAAACATGTGTGACCCAAGAGATTCTTAAGTATACAGCCAAGTAGTTTATGATGACAGAAAGCTTTGACGTTCCTGCATCCACTGGGGAAAAGGTACTCCTCTGCTTCTCTCATTCTCACCATTAATTAGTGGCTCAACTACTTCGAGCTGACTGCTGCAAAGGATTTGTAACCCTTATTAATACATGAGGTGATTCTTTGAATGCATCATTGTTCACATGTCTATTGGTATTCCAATACTGAACAACTCTAGCCAAAGATGGATGCGGTCATAGTTTCTCACAAGCCAATTTCTATGCAATCATTTTAATTCAGAGTATGAATTGTCTAATCATAAGTAAAAAAGAAAAAAATGGCAGCAAGGAGCCTGAGGGAAAACATATTAAATTCAAATATTTCAGTCCAGATTTTGGATAAAGTTAATCCTTCTTGTCAATATTCATAAAGAAAAAAATAGGCTAATTGTGGTTTTCCATGGAAATAGTGGCATTTAGTACCACAACACCTATTCAATTTGAACCTCTGAAATCCCCTATTTGATGGTGGCAATGATCAGTATTCAAGCTGACTCCCTTTTCATTTAAAAATTCAAAGATATTAAAACATTATTTATTAGTCATGGATCTGACGCAAACCCGAATGATCTGAACTGTATTGTCACCCTTAATAATGAGTGCATTTTGAATTCATCAACTTGATTGCGGCTGAATTGACTTTCTTCAAAGATTAGATTTCAGTTGAAGGTAGAATGGGAGGGAAGAACAGAGAAAGGGGTGCTGGTGGAGAGTAAACAAGAAGAATGTTGGAACGTTGTAAGGTGGAAACCATGTTACAGGTGCACAAGCATTGAGAATGCATGCAAGAGGAAGAGAGAATTGAGTGTGTACATCTGTGAGGGGTTGGCAAGAGAGCTAGATTAAGATTTAGGGGGGATAGCAAGGTAGAGGGAAGATGAGGAACACAGAGTAAAAGAGAGAAAATGGTGGGAGAAAATGAGAAAAGGATAAAAAAAGAATGTAGCAATCCGGGGGAGGAAAGTGGGGAGCTAGCAAGGGAGAGAGTGCAAGGTAAGGTTAACTGGCTTAAAGATGGGCAAGCAAACAAAGGAAGCCAAATGGGATAGGAATGCAAGTCAGCAGAATAAATGAGAGAGGGTGGACATGCTAGTTTAGGGGGTTGTGGCTGTTTTAAAGAGAGAATGTGGATTGGAGGGAGAGAGAAAGAGAAAGAAGGGAGAAATGTCAAGAGATAAAAGGACCAAGAGAATAGGTTGCATGAGAGGTAGATATATTGACGGTATGGATAGAGTATGGGTGAAGCCATGAAGTGGGTGAAAAGAGTTAGTGCAAAAGGACAAAAAATGAGAATGGAGAGGAAATGAGTGGGGAAGATCAAGTAAGAGAGAAAGACCTGGGAGTGAAAAGTCTATTCAGCACTTATAATCTTAAAATTGTCACATTCAATGTTCCTGATTCTTTTCACCATTACCGTTACTTTTTTTTTGTTTAAGATTGGCATTCTGTGGTTTATTTGCTCAAATGATTAATGACTTTAAAGAATTTTAAGATCCTTAAATGATTGGATTCCTAGCTCAAGGATGCTCTGCTCAATTATGAGTAGCATAGAGAGGGGGAGATAGTCAGAATCTTTGTTTCATGCTAGGTGTAGCAGAAGCAAGACAGATACCTCCTTCAAAGAATGGGGTTTCCCTTCCTCCACCAGTGATGCAGCCTACACCCGAATTTCCTCCAATTCCTGGATGTCCATGATCTCACCTTCTTCCCACCGCCTTAACAGAAATGGAGCCCCTCTTGTCAAATCTACCATGCCATGAGCCTCCATATCCAACACATCATTCTCCACAACTTCCACCATCTTCAATGGGATCCTACCACCAATATACACCTTTACTATCCCTCTGCTCTCCACTTTCCACAGGAGATATTCCCTCCATGATTCCCTTGTCCATTCATCCCTCCCTACTAATCTCCCTCCTGGCATGTATCCCCGCAAGTGAGAGAAATACTACACCTGTCCATTCACCTCCTCCCTTACCTCCATTCAGAGCCCCAAACAGTCCTTCCAATTGAGGCAACACTTCACCTGCAAATCCAGTGCTCCCAATGCAGCCTCCTCTACACTGGGGACACTCAACATAAATTTGGTGGCTGCTTTGTAGAGCACCTCTGCTCCATCCACAAAAGTGGAATTTCCCAATGGCCAACCATTTTAATTTCTATCTCCATTCCTGTTCCAACAAGTCAGTCCATGGCCTCTTTTCTGCCATGTTGAGACCAATCTCAGGGTGGAGGAGCAGTAGATAACCTCCAACCTGATGACATGAACATTGATTTCTCCTTCTGGTAATTTTCCCCTCCCCCTTCCTCTATACCCCACTCTGACCTCTTACCTCTTCTCTTCACCTGCCTTTCATCTCCCCATGTTGCCCCTCCTTCTTCCCTTTCTTCCTTTCTGGAGAGCCAACTTTCCATTATTATCAGATTCCTTCTTCTTCACCCCTTACCTTTCCCACTCACCTACCCACCTAACTTCACCTATCACCTTCTAGCAAGTCCTCCTTCTGCTCCCTCCACCTTTTTATTCTGGCATCTTCTCCCTTCCTTTCCAGACCTCATGAATGGTCTCGGCCAGAAATATCGACACATTATTTATTTTCGTAGATGTTGCCTCACTTCCCAAGTTCCTTTGGCATTTTATGTGTGTTGCTCTGGATTTCCATCATCTGCAGAATCTCTTGTGTTAAGGATACGGAAAGAGTCTGGAACTCATTGGGTGAAAGAGTAGAAGAATAGACGGAATGTCTCATTGGATTTAAAAATGTGTGATTAAGTACTTGTGCCATATCCTACAAACCAATAGATTAAGAAATGGGAAATAAAATTAGGTTTCACCTAGTAAGACACAGTAGGCAAATAATTTCCATCAGTGGCATTAATTTTCATGACCTGTAATTTTATAAGCGATTCATTCCAACTGGAACAAGGTGAATTTCCCACATAATCCAGAACACATAACCCAACATCTAGAATATGGTCTCCATGTATGAAAGGTTCCTTTTCAGAGTATTTTGATTATTTCCATCTCCAACTACTTAGAAATTGTGTATAAGAGTTATTGAATAGCCACTTCATTCATACTCATTCAGAGGAACTTGACTCATAATTTACATGCCTACTGCTGAGAGAAGGGAGACTGATTTCATAGGATGGAGGACTATAAAGAGCTAACTCAATGTCATAATCCACTTGTACTTGAGAAGAATGCACACCCTAGGTTCACTGGTAACTTTTAGGTACAAGATTGAAAACTAATGGTGTTGTTTCTCAGCCTCAACTTGTTTTTCTAACTGGCAGTTTGATTAAAATGCCAGTATTGTAATTGTTTTCCTGACAGGCCAAGCTAGCAAAACATTGTTTTGATTCACTCTGTATCAAAAGGAGCAGAAATACTTCTCCACCTCCGACAAACAAACCTTGTACAGTATCCCGAATGACCTGGACTTTCCACCTGAAGCTCCTTACAGGGATTCCTCACCTGGAGATTATGCTGGGTACCATTTCATTGAGTCTGTCCTATCTCATTATATCCATTCATAATGACCATCAGTCACTTCCAATTGACGCCTCAGCCATCTCAACAGGGAGCTCGGCAGGCACCATTCAAATGAAGCATGACCATTAGAGTTAGCTGAGTTCATCTTCTGCAACTCCCAAGTGAATAGTTCACACTTCTTATCCACCTGATATTTAAAGTCAAGTGTGTTGAGACCTGTGTTGTTGCTTCCTTGCAAATTGGAAGGCATGCATAAACATTATTAAAGGAAGTTGCTCAAAAACCTTCTTTTAATGCAATTCCAATTGCACAAGTGAATGGTCACAAGCTCCTTATTGTGCAATTCTGAAGCTTTATCATCTAATACCATCTGAAGAGAAGATAGTTACAATCATAAAACATAGAAATAAGCCCTTCAGAAAACTGAGTCCACACCTGACTACCATTTGCACTAATCCCATGTTATTCTCCACATTCACCCATCATCTCCCTTCAGATTCCACCATCTACATATGCAAGAGTCAATTTGCAGTGACCAATTAACTTACCAAACATCATGTGTTTTGAATGATTGAGGAAACTGGATCAACCAGGGAAATCATGAAATCACCATGTAGGCAGCACTGGAGGTCAGGATGGAACCTGAATCAAAATGCACTATCTACTACACCTGGGTCATATTTTCTGTTATTTTAGCAGTTAATTGAACTTCAGAATCTTAAAGACAGAATGTGTTTCTCAGGATTTTGGAAATTTGATTGTAACATTTACTCCATTGGCCAAAAATCAAGATTATAACAGCCCTTGCACCTAGATGATAGGTTCACTCTTTAATTGTTAAGTCGTAAACCATTTTAATTCCCTTATGTAATGAGTTAGCTGATTTTTGTCAAAGTACAATTCTGTAACTAGTCTGAGAGTACCTCAGTTATGGAAAGGAAAAATTAATCATGGTTTCCAACCTGATGTTTAGCCAACATCCATGGCTGGAAATAATTCTTGGCTAAGGATGTCCTCAATACATCATCAATACAAGATAACAGAGCTTGAAGAATGATTTCATAGGAAAATTAGGATTGTGATCTCACGAAACTGTCACATCGTGAAAACATTTTTTAAAACTGAAGGTAGCTCAGCTCCTCTGCTTTGGAATATTTCCAACCTTAGAAATCCTTTCAACTTAAGTCTTTGATCATCTTTGTCTTTGACTGGTTACCAGTGCCAGCAATGTGCATATTAGTTTATTATCTGTACTAAATAATTGGACATCTAAACTTATAAAGTTTTGATCAAAATAAATATACTTTATGTTACAACACACATCAAAGTTGCTGGTGAACGCAGCAGGCCAGGCAGCATCTCTAGGAAGAGGTGCAGTCGACGTTTCAGGCCGAGACCCTTCGTCAGGACTAACTGAAGGAAAAGTGAGTAAGGGATTTGAAAGCTGGAGGGGGAGGGGGAGATGTAAAATGATAGGAGAAGACAGGAGGGGGAGGGATGGAGCCAAGAGCTGGACAGGTGATTGGCAAAAGGGATACGAGAGGATCATGGGACAGGAGGTCCGGGAAGAAAGACAAGGGGGGGGGGGACCCAGAGGATGGGCAAGAGGTATATTCAGAGGGACAGAGGGAGAAAAAGGAGAGTGAGAGAAAGAATGTGTGTATAAAAATAAGTAATTTTATGTTATGTTGCTGGAAGATCTAAATTAAATCCATTTTAACGTCCCATTTTCCAGAGCACTTCCATGGGGGGATTATGGATGGAGGCCAGCTGGTTTCTGACAGAAATTAGTGAAACAATAGGTGAGTAGAATAGCATAGTATTTTGAACAGATAAATGTAGAAAGAAAGAAACAGATCAGAACCAACTAGAAAAAAACAAAAGTTTTTATCATGCCAACATACTGAATTTAGAGAGTGCAGTAAGTGGCAGGAAAGTGAGGGGGAGGGGTGTAAGCATGCCTTGTGTGTAGGAGCCCTATGGTTTCATTGTTGATAATGAAAACTCATATGCTACATTAGCAACTCTTACACAAACGTTCACAGATGATCGGGGTTACTTCATGCATTTATGCTGCCGCCCTGTGGACATAATAAATACAGCTTGTGATGAAGAACTTCAGGAGGTTCATGAAAGATGCCTATTTTTAAAATAATCTTCCATAAATGTGGAATTGTAAGGTGCAGAAGTGTTTCCCTTATGCTGTGTTTAAAAGACAGGCCTCTTCTAGTCATTCTACTCATGCTTATTGATGGCTGCATCCAAACCAATCATAATGTAAATCCTGGTCATCCACCATCAACAACAGAACATTGGCAGCTTTTCCTACTTACCCACTCACCCCCATACTATTTTCCTTCCTTTCTGATTTGAATGTTTATGCACTCGTCGTTGCATTACAAGCTGAGTACTGAAGTTTTCTATATCAAATGTGCGCCTACAGTTTGTTGCTGCATTTTGCCTGAAGTCTCAATTATCATGTCAATTATCAGACCAAGCTTCTTAATCCCCAACAATTACTTGCTTGAAATACTCAGCAAATCAAGTAATGCCTATGGGGGGAACATGGATTCAATATTTCATGTAGAAGAGCCTGTTCCCTCATTTTATTCTCAGTAGTCTTGAGGCCATTCAAAATAATACAGTTCTCTCCATATAAGAGAAAATCTGCAGATCTTAGAAATCCAAGCAACACACACAGGAGGTAGAACCCTAGTCAGACCCCACTTGGAGTACTGTGCTCAGTTCTGGTCACCTCACTACAGGAAGGATGTGGAAACTATAGAAAGGATGCAGAGGAGATTTACAAGGATGGTGCCTGGATTGGGGAGCATGCATTATGAAAACAGGTTGAGTGAACTCGGTCTTTTCTCTTTGGAGCGGCGGAGGATGCAAGGTGACCTGATAGAGGTGTATAAGATGATGAGAGGCATTGATCCTGTGGATAGTCAGGCTATCTCCCAGGGCCGAAACGGCTAACACAAGATGGCAACACACATCAAAGTTGCTGGTGAACACAGCAGGCCAGGCAGCATCTCTAGGAAGAGGTACAGTCGACGTTTCAGGCCGAGACCCTTCGTCAGGACTAGATGGCACAGCTTTAAGGTGCTTGGAAGTAGGTACAGAGGAGATGTCAGGGTTACGTTTTTTATGCAGAGAGTGGTGGGTGCGTTGAATGAGCTGCCGGTGATGGTGGTGGAGGCGGATATGATAGGGTCTTTTATGAGACTCCTGGATAGGTTCATGGAACTTAGAAAAATAGAGGGCTATGGGTAACCCTAGGTAATTTCTAAAATAAGTGCATATTGGGCATAGCATTGTGGGCTGAATGGCCTGTATTGTGCTGTAGGTTTTCTAAAATGCTGGAGGAACTCAGCAGGCCAAGCAGCATCTATGGAAAAGAGTCCTGCTGAAGGTCTCACCCTGGAATATCGACTATACGCTTTTCCATGTTACTCTTTTCTTCTTCCTGCTGCCTAGCCTGCTGAGTTCCTTCAGCATTTTGTGTGTGATGCTGCTTATGTCCAAGCTCACATGGTCCCATTTCCACATGTTACTTGGAACCATTCCCAGGGGATCATGGTTGACATGCTTCCATTCTGTTTTGTAAGTTCTGAAGTAGCCATGGAGGCCAAGGTAGGAACTGCAGAATCTTCCACAGGTGGAACTGACGGTTGCTGCACAAGTGGAGAGGTACAGTGCTTTGTGGGGTGGGGTACTCTATTTCTTATTCAGGGCTTCCACGTATTTCCACTACATCGCTCAAGGTTCTCCATACCAATACGAATGCTCCTTCTCAACTTGGAGCTGTCACGGGCCCGAAGTTCTAAGGAATCAATGGAGATGTTGAATTTCTTCGAGGAATCTTTGAGCACGTTCTTGAATCTTTTTCTCCATCCACTTGTCCCACGACAGAGCTTGGAACACAATATTTCAGGAGTCTGATGAGTATGCAAGTTATGTGATCAGCTCAACATAGCTGACAGGGTATAACTAAGCCCTCAGAACTGAGGATGTTACCCAGGTAGAGCACACCAAAGTTGGTTTACTTAATCCATAATGATTCTATTATGGATTTATTATGTCCACAAGAAAATAAATCTCAGGGTTGAATATGGTGACATATACTATGTGCACTTTGATAATAAATTTACTTTGAAATTTATCCTTATTTGGAGCACTCTGAAGTGACAATAATGGTACTTTTTTCAGTGCCTTCAGATGCCAGCTGTATGTAGTTCAAGGCGTATAGCTGAGCAGATGTCTCCTGCCCAATTGATCATGTATTTTGTGCCTGAGGTCTTGGTTTTCACATTCCTTTTTCTTCCATTGATCTTTTATCTTGGAGGTCAAGGTCAGGCTGGTAGAGTGGCAACTTGGATGTTAAATATAAGGCTATCTTCTCCTATGCTTCAGTTGTTGAGTGGATGATGTTTTAGAACCTAAACCTGAATCTGAAATGGTTTAGAAACTAGACTCTGAGTAAACATAATCTTTTTACTGCAGGCATCTGCTAGTATTCGGGTAACTATAGTTTTGGAGTGTAGTTGCTGTAGTTTGAACGGTTTCGCACTAATGATGAAACTTGGTTGGAAGTGAGGTGCAACATTGCAGCAAGAAAAATTGCAGAAAGTATTGGGCAGTGAAACAGCTTTGTTTGACATTGAGTTCAGTAGTGGTCAATTAGTATTATGGTTTGCATTGGCCAACAATATTTCCTCATTATAGAACACCTCAGTTATATCTTTTCTCCATAGTGTCATCTATTCCCTTTGCTGCCCTAAACAAAAAAATGGGGGATTCATTGGGGAATCTCATTCCTCTTTCAAGATGTCAAATTGCTCCAGATTTTCTGATGTCTCTAGGTGCTCTCACATGTGCTCTCCCTGTGACTAGACATCAACCACCAACAATGTGAGTGAGGAATCATCTGCTCTCAATAATCTTTACCAAACCGAGCAGTGTAAGAGTAATGCATCTCAGCATTTATATCAGGATCTTATGGGTCACCAGATGAGGAGAGATAGAATGGATTATTTTCGATCAATGCCTGAAGGGAAATACTGAAGACCAGCTCTGAATTATTATTTACTCTATAGGTTTCAACCATTACACAAACAAATTATGTGCTGTACCAGGAAAGGGCACCTGCATAACTGTAAAGTTAGTTCAGGATTAGAAAAGCATATGGTCATTAAAATATCACAGTTTGATAACTCAGCATTTTTTGTCTGAGATCTTTTGAAATTTTACCAGATGATTTATGTTTATTATAGAACTCTTGGAAGTGAAGCTCTTCAAATTAATATTGTCTCCTTCAGAACTGTGGGGGCAATTTAAAAATCATCCTAAACACAAGAGATTGTGCAGATGCTGGATAGCCAGAGCAACACACACAAAATGTTGGAAGAACTCAGCAGGTCAGGCAGCATCTATGGAAATTAATAAGCAGTCGACATTACTGGCTGACCCTCTTTTTCGGGACTGTGAAGGAAAGGGTAGATGCCAGAATAAGAAGGTTGGGGTGGGGAAGGAGTACAAGGTGATCAGTGAAGCCAGGTGGATTGGGGAGGGTGGATGAAGTAAGAAGCTATGAGGTGATAGTTTGAAAAGGTAAAGGGCTGGTGAAGAAGGAAGCTGATTGGAGAAGAGAGTGGATCATGTGAGAAAGGAGGGCACCGAGGGAGGTGATAGACTGCTGAGGAGAAGTAGGATATGGAACTTGAAGATCAAGACCTCAGGCACAAAACACATGATCTTTTGGGCAGGAGCCATCTGCTCAGCTATATGCCTTGGACTATATACAGCTGGCATCAGAAGGCATTGGAAAAAAATAACATTGTTGTCACTTCAGAATACTTCAAGAAGAAGAGGCCAAAGTGGGAAATTGAAGAAGAGGGAAAGGGGAGGGGGGAAACATTACTGGAGGGTGGAGGCTACCTAGATGGAACATGAGGTGTTGCTTCTCCAACCTGAGAGTGGCCTCACCAGGGCAGGAATGCAGATTTGAATTAAAATAGTTGGCCACGAGTAAATCCTGCTTTTAAAGATGATCCTGAAGTGTAAGGACTTGTGTCTAGGGATCACAGTATGCTCTGTTTGAGAGCAGACAATCCAGCTGTCTTTTTGCACCTTAAGTATTGCCTGAGGATGGCTTGGCCTTAAGTATTCTCTGAGGTACAGTCATATCACCTGTGAATATGGTCTGAAAATCGTATGTTCACCCAAGATATTTTAGTGTTAATCTGTACAATCTATCCAGATGTATGAATGGTATTTCCTCCATAACCTGATTTTATAATTTTTTTTGCATGTATATTTCTTTAATCTCTTCAAAAACTAACAAGTCAAAACCATATATGAATCATTTAGCTTTTAAAACATTTAATTTGGCAGCCTTTGCTGAATTTGGCTGCTTGCCTTTTCTTTCTTTAAAAGTCATTCCCTGTTCACAGCTATTAAGGACCAATGATGGTGGATGTAAGGTGATTATGGTTTAATAAAGTATTAACATTAATATTCAACTATAGTTAGTCTCTGTATCTCTATTTTAACTTCTGCAAATGCACTTTGCTTGTAAGCTTACAACTTACACCAATTCTTTTCTCCTAATGGCCCATGGAAAATTATCAAAATATCCTAAAACATGATACATCTCCCTTCTCTGGGACACCTGGAATGAGTAAGAGCCCTATCGCACACTTAAAGATTGTAAGCTTCTCCCCACTGTGGACTTAGGGAGCCCTCAGAATCAGAATCAAGTTATCACTGACATATGTCATGAAATTTGTTGTTTTGCAGCAGCAGTACAGCGCAAAATATAAAAATTATTATAAGCTACATATAAATGAATAAATAAATAATGTAGAAGAGGAATAGGAAGGTAGTGTTCATAGGTTCATGGACTTGAACTTGATTTAGCTTTGTCCAGGAGTGATGGAATCTTCAAGATGGTTCCTCTCACTATTTGTATTTACATACAGTTCCATGGATTGCACAGTAGGTTATTCCTTTACATTTCGCAGTTTAGGCTGAATCAAGAGAAATGAGCAGTTTGCTGTAATATTACTACATCAGGAAGTTTGCTGTTCCAAAATTACTGGTAAAATATCTTTTGGAATATGTAGATTATATATGTCATGTGATAAATGTGCAAGTCACTCTTTGGAGCACAGTAATGCAGTATAAAGTTTTCCTGGTTCACAGTCACTCAAAGCACCTACATTTCAAAATACTGTACCTCTCTATTTAATCTCTTCATTATTTTATCCTCCCTTTCTCAATTATCACCTACACTGACAAACATTCACCTTTTGAACAGCCTGTTCCTCTGACTCTACCCATCTCTTAACTCCAGGACACTTCACTCTGAGGGATTACACCTTTAGTCATCTTTATTATGAAAATTCCCTAAAAATCTTTCCATAAATCCATTTCTTTGACTGGAACTTTTAGTTACCCTTCCTAATTTTTCCTTTGGCCTAATGTCAACTTAGGTCTTATTACTGTATGCTACTATGAAGTGCTGTAATCTTTTATTTTATATTAAAGGCATTATCTTATTCAAAGAGCCCTGGTGATATTACAAGTTGGATATACCATGACCTCTGTATTATGTCCTGAATGTAGAGAATCTCTTTTCATTACAGTTTAACTATACAGGTTTTCTCTGTGTTGCAGAATAATCATACAGGGAGATTTTCTACTGTTAAATGCTGATTGGACAGATACTTTTTGCATTAGAGGAAATGGTAGGAGATTCTCCTGCATTAGAGGAAAGATATAGAGGGCACAGTTTGTGTACAAGTATAACTAATTTGTCATGGTGATCCTCATAACATCCCTAATGAGTCTGAAGATTTCAGCAAATATTTTCTTTGATCGTTTTGAATTGCATCAGGTAACTTCTCACACTGCTAACAACTTTATAGTTCACAGTCAAATATAACCTTAGTCAGCTTTATAAAGTTTTTTTTTCAAACATGGAAGTTCCGTGGTTACCTGTGTAATTTTTATTTACAGTACTTTTCTATAGACTGGTCAATAATGTAGTTAATGAGCCATGAAAAGAGGTAGTTTTCAATGTAAATTTGATGTATTTTGGACTGTCAAAGAGCTTAGCCAATGATGGAATGATAAGGGCACTAGATTCATCATCAGCTCCCTACTGTTTGGAATATGAGGCTGGAACTTTCTGGCTGTTATTGCCATGAGATTGCTCTGTTCCTAGACTGACCACAGGGTGGAGCTTTCCATCTTTTGCAGTGCAGACAACCCTAAAGAGTCAATTATCTGACTGCAGACTCATCTTGTGCTGCCAAGAGTTTGAATTTGTATTTTTTTAAGAAAGGATCTTCACATTAGTGCTATGTCAACTGACGTTATACAAAAAAAATCTCATACCCACCCCCAAGTTTCCAGTTCCAGAGAACCTCACACTGTGCACAATATGTAGAGAGGGTCTTCAACTCATTCCAGATTTGTCTTTTACTTAAATCATTACTATGTGACCTGAGCAATTTTTTACATGCTGTCAAACATAAACACAAACTTAAAAGTGTATGAAAGATTGCAATTGTGGTATTTACTTTCTAAGTAAATATCCATTCATTATATCATGTAATCTATGTCAAGAATTAGTATAAATTCCAAAATAAGAGAAAGGTCATGTTTTGAACCAGGTGGAGCTCATTCCTTTTAACTTCTACTTGAATTTTCTGAGTAAAGTGAGCTAAACTAGAATTTAAAGAAATATGTGGAATACTATAACAAATTTTAATCAGGAATCTTTGCAGACAGTATTTGGAGGACTAAGAAAGCTTTGAGGTAAATTTTTACTGCCTTGACTTAATTTTAATTATACACAGAGCCTCAAATATGGGTTAGAAGCCTTACAAATCCTTTAACTATAGTGATGCAGCTTCCTCAATCATCATTACAATGCGTCAAAAAACCACTTCTGTTTCAAGGACTTTAGCTTCTAATCATTTTCAGAGATAATGGAATCAAATACCCAATTAAAGTTTCGTGTTGAAATAGTTGTGTTGATGTCCCAGAATTTACTGAAGTAATTTTGATACTTCCCTTTTCCTGCTGACCAGACTTAATTTTTATTTTATTTGGAAACACAGCAGGGAATGGAACCTTCCAACCCTTTGAGCCGCAGAGCCCAGCAACCCCCGATTTAACCCTAGGCTAATCACGGGAGAAGTTACAATGACCAATTTTCCTTTCAACCAGAACATCTTTGGACTGTGGGAAGTAACTGGAGGGCCAGGTGAAAACCGATGTATTCCACAGGGAGGACGTATAGACTCCTTACAGATAACGTCGGTATTGAACTCTGAACTCCAGTGTCCCAAACTGTAATATAGAAACATAGAAAATAGGTGCATAGTATAATGTTAACCACTATGCCACCATAGAACCCAATTTGTTGATCAATCTACCAGCCCCAAATTTGAGACTTTATCTGGTTGCTCAAACTATATCTCTCAGTTTGTTAACCAAATTAAAGGAGGCTTGGAGGTCAAAGTCATGTAACAGTCTTCTGAACACCTGACTCTCAACTGGATCATTACCCAGCTGTCAAAAATTAATTGCTGCCTCTTGGAGCTGTCAGAGAGCAACTTATATTGAATCCTGGATATTTCCCTCTTTTATGTGGAAGCAGACCTTGCCACTGGACAATGCTTTTTCCATATGGTCGGCTGAAGCCAGCACCATCTCTACTCTGTTATATATGGCCTCCTGAGATCAGCATTTCAACCTTGGGTATGTTTTGTTATTTCTACCAATTCATTACACAGCATATGCTAACAGCTGGCTATGCTGAGTTCCTTTATGCAAAATTGTTGAGAATTAGAATATAAATACACCATGTAAGATCAGTAACTAGACGAGGATCTTTATTCAAATGGAAAGAGTTAGAATGTGATGACATCACATAAAGCAAGTGATTTGCCATCTGTCTGTATACTATTGTTAAAAATCACAGTTTAACAGGATCAAATCACCAGAGTGAAGAAATGCCTTCATTCAGAAACATTTTCCAGCATCGTTTATTAATCCTGGTTTCTGTGCGTTGCCAGCAAAAGTGAGGTTTATGGCATGAGGTTCTAGTGGTGGTCTTGAACTATGACAGTCCATGTGACAAATGTTTACCCATATATTGCCACATAGGGAATTTCAAGATTTAGATTAATCAATAATGAAGTAAAATATAAGAAAAAATTCTGAACAGTAAAATAAATATATAGAATTGTGAAAGGTTCCACACTAGCTGTCATCTGATACTCTGAGGGACTCCTGAGGTTAGTACGCAAGTCTGACATCTGTACAATGGACTTTGCAGTTGAAGTCCCATTTTACTTGATCAGTTTATTAGAGGAAGGGGAGCAGCAGAAGAGGGAAATTAGATCAATCAAGGAACATCAGTGGAGATTCAGTATATAGATAGAGACTTTCCCCATTAGTTGACTCTCATGAAGTTGTAGCCATGAAACTGTGAGAAACTCTCTTTGTTGTTGCAGTCTGATTTATATCAAAGATCCATGGACGACTCTAAGCTGTGCCTTGCATCCTTCATTCTTTATCATTCTGTCATACATTTCTGCAAGTACTGATTTGAATCAGGCTCCCTTTTTGGCCAGCTTGATGCAACAGCTACATGTCTTTGATTGGAGAACGCATACTTTCCCAACTAGTTATTGGAGGAGCTTCCATCTTATTTTTAACTAATGCATAAGACTGGTGAACAAAATATAAGTTTCCAAACACAAGTTTGAAATATAGCTCAGAGTAATGAATCATTTGTCTTCTGTACTGGGACACCCTGATATATTCCTAATTGGCAATCCGAACAGACTAGAGTAGGAAAGGGGATGTTGTCAGAGCTCAGCATCTAAACATGACATACTTGCTGTCAGGCCTGCACAGGCAGGCACCTTCCTATCTCCACACAGCTAACAGGAGTCATTTGCCACTCGTTTCCAACTCATCACCTGCAGCCTATTTAAACCCAGCTCTCATTCAGTCCTTTCTTCACTCATCAAATCAGCAAGCATCAATCAGATGCTCCAAGCCTTCTGTTACCTTGTCACCTTGTTATGGTAAGTATCTGTTCTCTCTTGTTTTGTGGCTCCTTGTGACTTGTTATTTTGCAGTTTATTAGTAAAATATAATTTTCTGCTAAGTCATCTGCTCTCCTCAGCTTTTGGGTCAAGCCTCCTCTACATTTCCTGACACTTGCATTGGAAATGCTTGAAGACTATGTTAAATGTCAAGATGCAAAGAAGATTCTAATGCCAAAACTCAAATGCACAATTTACAAAAATGAAGAACTATGATAATGGAAAAGAACTATAATAATGGAATAGTCACGTCTGATGTATGCAGAATTAAAATCATGATTAATGCATTAACCTTTGAGGATATAGAATCTGTAAATGTAATCTGTGTGATTATCAAGTAAAACTTATTAGTATTAAAGTCTATCTCTTTTTAAACCATTTGGTGATTTACAGGATATGCTAAATAATTTACCCTATAGGGTATGTAGTAATGTTATTAAGGACATAATGCTGAAACTCTATAAAACACTGGTGAGGCTTTACTTGGAGTATTGTGAGCAGTTTTGGCCCCTTATCATAGAAAGGATGTGCTGAAACTGGAGTGGGTTCAAAGGGGATTTACAAAAATGATTCCGGGATTGAACAGCTTGTCATATGAAGAGTGTTTGATGGTTCCGGGTCTATATTCACTAGAATTCAGAAGAATGAGGGGTGACCTCATTGAAACCTATCGAATGGCAAAAGACCTTGAGAGAGTGGATGTGGAGAGGATGTTTCCTATGGTGGAGGAGTCTAAGACCAGAGAACACAGCCTCAGAATAGAGGGGCATCCTTTTAGAATGGAGATGAGGAAGATTTCTTTAGCTGGAGAGTGGTGAACCTATGGAATTCTTTGCCACCAGCAGCAGTGGAGGCCAAGTCTTTATGTACAGTATGATTAAGACAAAGGTTGATAGATTCTTGACTGGTCAGGGCATGAAGGGATATGGGGAGAAGGCAGGAGATTGGGGCTGAAAGGAAAATTGAATTAGCTATGACGAATGGCAGAGCAGACTCGATGGGCGAAATGGTTAATTCTGCTCCTGTATCTTATGGTCTATGTATGCATATTTGATCCCTTTTCTTCCATCTATCTGTGATTTAGCCAATCACATTCAAATATTCTCAGATAGGACTGACATCTGTCCTTATTTGTTGGTGGATTTAATATTTAAATGTATGAGTATATTGGTATCGTACAAATTTGGCTAATTCCATTCTTCTCAGCTGTCTGTTAATGTTTTGCCATATTTGGTTAATTACCCAATACAGATTTCTCAGGAAACTCCTGTGGGAATAAGTCACATGGAGCAACTGGAGCCTGGCTGGCAGTGAGTGCACAAAGGGAAATGCATCGCATTCCTCTTGGCCCCTCTGAGGATCACCATCAGTACTCAGATACATTGCATATCACAATATTGAAGTGCTGGAGTTCTGTAGGAAGTGAGCTTTTTAGTTTTGAACAAACTGTGCAGTGTTTTATTTGCGAGAGAGCCAGCTACCAGCACAGTTAATCATATAAATGATGTTCTGTGTCTTACTGGACTTTTATGTGTTTGTCAAAATGCCATTGGTCTAATATTCTCGCCAAATGGGTAAAGTCTGTAGAATCTCATGTGCTTGAATTTCAAAGTTTCATTGAAAATGAAACTCTTGCAGATCTTTCTTCTCTTTTATCTTTCTGTATATTTTGTGCCTTTTCCACCTTCTGTATTCCAGCCCCTTCCAAACTATAGTTTCACTAGTGCCATCATACTTATGATATCTAATCCAACTAATGGTTCTTTATATTGTACTGTTTGCATCAGCAGATTATTTGACATTGGAAGCCATTACTGCTGGGCTTATTCCTGTCCTCATATGGGTCCAGGCAAGAAGGTTTCCAGCGGGGTATCCTGAGTGTGGAATTTCTTCCTGACTCTCTCATCTCTTTAGCCTGAGGATACTAGAAAATTCACGAGCTGACATACAATTCAACCTAGCACCTTTCTGGTATGTATGAATCAGTATCACATCAATGTAGTAATTTAAAAATCCGATGCATATGGGAGCCATTATATATTTTTAGAGAACGAGCTTGTTTTACAGAATTTGTTGTGACTTCTTTGCCTTTTGAATCTCCACCCTTTTAGTGCAGCAGATGAGGATGGCTGCAATACTGCTTTCAAGATGGAGTATTCTAATTTTTCAGTGAAGTTCCACTGTTTCTTTCCACACTTGCTTGATTTAAATCCTCTGATCTTGGATTTAGTTTATTGGATACAGTAAAGAACACTTAATATAGCACTAAAATGTGGAAAAGATGTCAAATTTCTATTGTTTGACAGAGATGAATACCACTACAACTGGTATGTGTGTGGGTAAATGGAATGCATATGTACTTCATGTAATGTGTGAAATGTCTGACCCTGATTTCAGTAATTCTTTTCTGGAGTCTTGGTATTGCTTCTGAGTGTCCAGCTCAGTCAGTAGGCCCTATAATTATTTTGCCACTTATGTTGCCCCTCTACTAGTGCACTGCAGGAGGATCTTAAGATTTAAATTAAAATGTGAACTTTGTGTTCTATGTGGGTGGATTCATGGAAACTGCAAAATGTGTACGTAAATCATACATTTATTTGTGAATCTATAAGGAGTGACTTTGTTTAAGTGAATTTGTGTGATCAGTGTCTTAACATGCCTTTCATGGGGATTTATTCATAAGAACCTGGACTTTGTTAAGGTTGTATCCTTCACTTATCATCTTCTTTACTATTAAGTCACCTTGAGAATATTTATTTATTGATTGAGATACAATATGGTTAGGCCCTTTTGGCCCTTCGAGTCAGGCTGCCCAACAGTCCTTGAGTTAACCCAAGCCTAATCACAGGACAGTTTACAATACCCAGTTAACCAACACAGGTAGCCTGTGTGGCCTATTGCTGTGCCTGGAGGGTAGGCCTCTGGGAATCTCTCTTGTGATGATTTTGGAGAATATTACTGAAGCTTTCTGCGTTTATGGATTTGGACAATGGACTTTTCTTCAGTCTATAGTTTTTATATTCTGTGTTTTCGCTCGTTCCTTCTTGTTTTTTTTGTGTAGGGGAGGGGGATTTGGGGCTAATGTTCTTCTGGCATTTTGTGCTGGGGGGTTCTGCGGTTGATGTTCTTGTGTTTATTTGTTAGTTTTTTTCTGCAGGTAGAGGGGGATTTTGAGGCTGATATTCTTGTTGCATTTCATGCGAGAGGAAGGGCTTTGGGAGTTGATGATCATGTTGCCATTCTTTTTCGTGCAGAAGTGTGGGCTTGCTGTTTCTCTCTGAACTGACTTCCATGGTTTTTCTTTGTTCCATGGCTATCTGGAGAAGAAGAATCTCAAAGTTGTATACAGTATAATACTTTAATAAATGAACTTTTGAGTCTTTGAACCTTTTTTGAATCATTACTAACTGGCACATCTTTGGATTGTGGGAGAAAACCCAAGCATCTAGAGAAAACCCAAGCATTCCGGAGGGCGGGGGGAGAGGGTGGTGTATACACACTCCTTACAGATGATATCAGAATTGAATTCCAAACTTTGACGTCCTATGCTGTAATAGCGTTGCACTAACAACTACGCTACTGTGGTACCCACAGTATGGGGGAATATATCCAAATTTGCAGACAATGTTAAGGCAATGAATTATGGACCTCTTCATCAAATTAGACTGCTCTATAAAAATGAATGCTGGGGTAATCTTTCTGGGTACCACTGCTCCTGACTCTAATCAAGGATTCATGAGCTGGTTCCTCATTACTGTATGGTGAGTTGGTGTCCACAGAAACTTCTGCATAGCTTGTAAGTACAGATCCTTCCCAGTTTACAAATGCCTAACTTGCATTCAATCCATACATTTGAACCAGCATTTGAGAGACCGGTGAGATGGATTTGTTGACCGCTGCAGGGCTGCAGGCATCTTCTGCCACCTGGAAACTCGCTGCATGGCCACATTCCCAATGTAGAGAATCGCAAGTTCATACAGCACAGAAACAAGCCCTTCAGCCCAACTTATCCATGCTAACCAAATTAGTCCCATTTGCCAGCATTTGGCTCATAACCTTCTAAATCTTTCCACTCCATGTACGTGTCCAACTGTCTTCTGAAAGTTGTTTTTCTATTTGCCTCAATCACTTTCTCTGGCAGCTTATTCCACAGAGATACCACCCTTTTTTTTTAAAAGAAAAGTTGCCCTTCAAGTTTCTCTTAAATCTTTCCACTTTCAGCTAAAACACATGCCCTCTATTTTTTGACATCCCAACTCTAAAAAGACTCTGCATTCACCCTATCTATCCCTCATGATTTTATATGCTTCTGTAAGATCACATCTTTTCTGCCCTCTTTCTCACTTAAAACACTTCGTACAGCAGGTGACCAAAACTGAACACAATTCTCCAAGTGCAGCCTCACCAGCACCCTGTACAGCTGTACCATGACCCCCCTAACTTTTATACATAATAAGATATAGGAACAGAATTAGACTATTCAGCACATCTAATATTTGATAACCTTACCAAGCAAGAACCTATCAACCTTCACTAACCCTAACCCTAAACCTAAAACTATCAATCCTGTACCATGACTTCAAAGTCCCTTTGCAGCTCTGATTTCTGAATTCCCTCTTTATTTTGAAACTATTCTACACCCTTATCCCTTCTACCTATGTGCATCATCATACATTTCCCTATTCTAATCTCCATCTGACAGTTCTTTGCCCATTCTCCTAATCTGTCCAAGTCCTTCTCCAGACTACCTGCTTCCTCAACATTGCCTGCCCCTCCACCTATCTTTCTTTCATTCACAAACTTAGCCACAAAGCCAACAATTCCATCATCCAGATCATTAATATGTAACGTACAAAGTTGGCCTGACTTATGAAGACCAGCTTTTAAAAGCCGCCTTCACTACCCCACCTATGGCTCCACTTTCAGTGAACCATATACTAGTACTCCAAGCTCCCTCTGTTCTACACCACTTAACAGGTTCCTGCTATTCACCTTGAAAGTCCTACCTGGATTTGACTTTCCAAAATGCAACACCTCACATTTATCCAAATTAAATTCCATTGTTCATTCCTTGGCCCAATTACTCAGCTGATGAAGATTCCCCCTATAATTTCTTCATTATCTGCTATTTCTGTTATTTTAGAGTCATCTGTAACCTCACTACCATGTCTTTTCCAAAGTATTGATAATGGATGAGAAACAAAAGTGAGCCCAGCACTGATCTCTGAAGCACAAGTCTAGTCACTGGTCCCCAGTTTGAGAAACAACCTTCTACGATCACCTTTGCTTCGTCCCATCAAACCAATTGTAAATCCAATTAACCAGCTCTCCCGGATTCCATGCAATCTAACCTTCCAGAGAAGCCTGCCATATGGAACCTTATCCAAGGCCTTACTGAAGTTCAAGCCTGTCCTAGCATGCAAAGTTAGCTATGAGAGACTAGGCGGATGAGACCTACAGTGAGTTCCAATGGGCTGGAAGGCAGTACTACAACACTCCGTGGAGAGTGAAGGATATGACAGGGCATTATGCTAATCCACTTTAACCAAGGAAGAACCTAGTTTGTGACGCTTGTTCATACCACTGGACCCATATCTCTGAGGCCAAGAGAGTGGAACTGCCCCAGTGTAATGGCTTTTCCACTTTACAAACTCCTCCACACAAGTTTCCTGTCATCATCGGACACAATGGACAGCCACCATTGAAGTTCATATAAGCTGTCTCCTGCCCTGCATTCATTAACTTTCTTGGTTATCTCATCAAAACAATCAATACAGTTTGTAAGACAGGATTTCCAATACTACTATCCACAATCAGCCCATCTTTCCAAAGTTCAAAGTGAAGTTATTATCAAAGAACGTATATGTCACCAATCATAACCCTGAGATTCATTTTTCACAGTAAGTCCAAAGAAACACAATGGAATCAGTGAAAGATCACACACAATAAGGTGAACGAACAACCAATGTGTGAAAGACAGCAAACTATGCAAAAGCAAAATGTCAAAATAATAATTTATTTATTTTGTTTTATTTAGAGATACAGTGCAACAAAGGTCCTTCCAGCCCTTCCCACACTGTGCAACCTCCGACAAACCTGATTAACCTTAACCTAATCACAGGACAATTTACAATGGGCAATTAACCAACGCGATATGTCTTTGGACTGTGGGAGGAAACCGGA
This sequence comes from Mobula hypostoma, assembly GCF_963921235.1. NCBI lineage: Eukaryota > Metazoa > Chordata > Chondrichthyes > Myliobatiformes > Myliobatidae > Mobula > Mobula hypostoma. Next base: position 51,838,863 of record NC_086108.1, on the reverse strand, counting down.
TCACTTGGGGAAAACCCATGCATTCCTCGGGGAGGACGGACATACTCCTTACATAATGTCACTGGAATGAACTCCGAACTCCAGGATGCCATGAACATTGAACTAACTGCAACACTACCGTGGCACCCACTAATAATAATGATAAATAAATAAACAATAGGTATTGAGAACCTAAGATGAAGCATCCTTGAAAGTGAGTCCATAGGTTGTGGGAAAGGTTCAGTGTTGGGGTGAATGAAATTGCATGAATTCATCTCCTCTGGCTAAGGAATAATTTCTGAACCTGGTGGAATGGATCCTGTGGCTCCTGTACCTCCTTCCTGATGGCAGCAGCAAGGAGAAAGCATAGCCTGGATGGTGGAAGCCCTTGATGATGGATGTTGCTTTCCTGCAACGGTGCTCCATGTAGATGTGCTCATTGGTGGAGAGGGCTATACATGCGATGGACTGAGCTGTACCCACTACTTTTTGTAGGTTTTACTGTTCAAGGGCATTGGTGTTTTCATACCAGGCTGTGAAGCAACCAGTAAGTATACTCTCTACCGCATATCTATAGAAGTCTGACAAAGTTTTAGATGACATGATGGATCTATGCAATCTTATAAAAAAAGTAGACACACTGCCATGCATCCTTCATAATGGCACTTACATGCTGGACCCAGGACAGATTCTCTGAAATGATAACACCAAAGAATTTAAAGTTGCTGATCCTCTCTACCTCTGATCCCCGGTGAGGACTGGTTGGCTCATAGACCTCTGGTTTCTTCCTCCTATTTGCAATAATCAGCTCCTTGGTCTTGCTGACATTGAGTAAGGGGTTGGTGTTATGGAACCACTCAGTCAGATTTTCAATCTCCCTCCTAAATGCTGATTTGTTGCCATCTTTGATTAGGCCTACAACAGTGGTGTCATCAGGAAACTTAAAAATGGCATTGGAGCTGTGCTTAGCCTCACAGTCATAAGTTTAAAGCCAGTGGAGCAGGGGGCTAAGCACACAGCCCAGTGATACCCCTGTGTTGATGGTGATTGTGGAGAAGATGTAGTTGCCAATCTGAACTGACTGGGGTCGGTAAGTGAGGAAATTGAGGATCCATTTGCACAAGATGGTATTAAGATGGTGCTGGTGAAGCACAGAGGTGGCTTGCTGGTAGCAATCAAAACAAAACTATAAATTACTGTATCAATCACACCTTTTCTCAGATGCGATCACTGATATCAATAGACTTTAACTTGCCTTTGGGAGTTGATCTTTTGAACCTGGCATTTTTGCGGTCTCGAAGGAGCAAGGCGGTTACAGCGTGACGGGTATGGTCCGAATTGAGGTGGCAGGTCCCAGGCCTGAGAGCGGGGAATGAGCCAATACTTGGCCATTGCTTGAGCAGACTTGGAGGCGATTTGATGTGGCAGAACCAAGGCAAGGCAGAGTTGAGTTGGCATGGCCCGGGCCTAGGTCTGAGTATGAGGAACTATTGATGTCTGTACAACTACATATTAATTAAATAAAAAGCAGAGGTGAGGTTAACTGGTATATTCACTTTGCAGAGAGAGAACATCAGATTTGCAGATCAATGAACATGGGTAAGTTATCAGTCAATAAGAGGTACTTAGGGGAATCAGTGCACTAAAAGAAATAGACTCTCATATTCATCCCCCTTTAGATTCATGTACATAAAACTGTATATGTAACAAAACATTCAACAAACCATGTTCAAATAAACATGCTTTCACAATAATAGTCCATAACTAACTTCACTATAGTAAAGGTTCAAATTTTTGGGTGGCTCTCTGTTTGTGTTCCATTCCCTCTCCAGGAATTGAGCAGAAACTGAAGCCTCCTCACTACTATTGTACTAAAGCACAACTGCACTTTGATTTTTTTTCAGGGAAGAATTTTCTCCTGTCCGATGCTTATACTTCAATTAACATTTCAAACACTTGCTGAGAACTGCATTCCAAGTTCATAGCACAAAATGCAAAATGCAGTTTCTTGTCCTATTATTCGCATTGAAGTCAATGGAGTAAAGTTTGGAGACACATTGGGAAGCATTAATGCAACAGACCTGGTTACAAAATGGAAATCCAAAATAGTACAGCAGCCTTAAAGGACAAAAGACTAATTCCTGTTCCCATGAGCCAAATATGAATGCAACCTAGAGGAGGAATAGTGAACAACGTGGCAGCAACCAAAGGCAGTCAAGCAGAGGCAAATGTTTTTTTTAATGGATGTGCCTTCCAAAAAGCTTGCATAGTACCATTGTTGTATTTTGTCCAGTCTGTTACAAGAATCACCCCTTGTAATAGCGATCAGTGAGGCACAGAGAATCTGTATTTGCCAACAAGTAACTTTATTATTTCAACTAAAAAACAAGTAAGTTCACACTCTTATCTACCTGTGCGCTCCCTACTAGAATTCCCTGACACTCCATGAACAGTCAATGAAAAGAAAAGGTATTACACGGGAAAGGAGTCTATGCTGGCCAGGCATTCCTCATGGTCCCAATCTCCACGTGTCCGTGGGGTCTTTCTTGTCCACAATGGTTGGGCTCTGCCTGCTGGAGAGTTATCACCCCTGCATGTATGGAGCTCCTGAATATTATACTGTTCGTCATCAATTGAACCATTGGATCTCCATCCCATTGGCTCAAGGTCAGCTGACCTACTTGGGTCACCTTCTTACTGGTCATTGTACAGGTCTACAACCAACATTGTTTCATGGTCCTGCCCACCCCAGCCTTGTGTATTTGTGTCTTTACACTCTGACTGGTCCAAACCAGTGAAATGAGGCAACCCAGACAGTATCTAATGACATTACAGATAGCTTCTTTGGTAGGTCTGGTATTTTACATAATAAGTAGCTACTCCTCTGAGAATGGTCTCTGAGGATTGCTCCGATTAAATTGTCCCAGAGTCAAGAATCAGTATAGAGTCCATTCTCTTTACATAACAAATGGCTACTTGTTTGAGAATAGTCTCAGGTTTAGCAGATCATTACCTGAAGCTTCCTTTGTCCACATTCAGTTGCTGATTAGATTATCCAAGAGCAATAATAGAGTCCATGAAAGGGGGAAACAAAGACAACTGACTTGTCTGGGATGCTTCCTGTCCTTGATTTAACTGTAGTTTCTTCTGATCAACAAGTCAAACACATCTGATGTGGACAAAATTACTGACATGGGCAGAGTTATACTTGGATCACCTTAAACAGAACTCTCTGCAGTTCATTGTGTTTGGTCCTAATGGTGTTAATGCAACTGATCAGAGTTGATGAACTAATTGTGGTTGGTGGAAGTAGGTAAATCTGAAATGCCTCTGCTATTAGAATTGTCATGTGCAGAAATACACTGTTCATGTATTACTGTGAGGTATGTTGATAGAAGTCCAGTAATGCCTTGAAGATACCGAGATTTAGTTCAGTTCAAAGTTCAAAGTACATTTATTATCAAAGTACGTATACAGAGGCATGCAAAAGTTTAGGCACCCCTGGTCAAAATTTCTGTTACTGTGAATAGTTAAGTGAGTAGAAGATGAACTGATCTCCAAAAGTCATAAAGTTAAAGATAAAACATTCTTTTCAACATTTTAAGCAAGTTCAGTGTATTATTTTTGTTTCGTTCAATTTTAGAGTGAAAAAAAGGAACGGAGCAATAGGCAAAAGTTTGGGCACCCCAAGAGATTTGAGCTGTCAGATAATTTTTACCAAGATCTTAGACCTTAATTAGCTTGTTAGGGCTATGGCTTGTTCACAATCGTTAGGAAAGGCCAGGTGTTGCAAATTTCAAAGCTTTATAAATATCCTGACTCCTCAAACCTTGTCCCAACAATCAGCAGCCATGGGCTCCTCTAAGCAGCTGCCTAGCACTTTGAAAATTAAAATAAATGATGCCCACAAAGCAGGAGAAGGCTATTAGAAGATAGCAAAGGGTTTTCAGGTAGCCATTTCCTCAGTTCGTAATGTAATGAAGAAATGGCAGTTAGCAGGAATGGTGGAGGTCAAGTTGAGGTCTGGAAGACCAAGAAAACTTTCCAAGAGAACTGCTCATAGGATTGCTAGAAAGGCAAATCGAAACTCTCGTTTGACTGCAAAAGACCTTCAGGAAGATTTAGCAGACTCTGGAGTGGTGGTGCACTGTTCTACTGTGCAGCGACACCTGCACAAATATGACCTTCATGGAAGAGTCATCAGAAAAAAGCTTTCCTGCGTCCTCACCAAAAAATTCAGTGTCAGAAGTTTGCAAAGGAACATCTAAACAAGTCTGATGCATTTTGGAAACAAGTCCTGTGGACTGACGTTAAAATAAAACTTTTTGGCCACAATAAGCAAAGGTATGTTTGGAGAAAAAAGGGTGCAGAATTTCATGAAAAGAACACCTCTCCAATTGTTAAGTATGGGGGTGGATCGATCATGCTTTGGGCTTGTGTTGCATCCAATGGCAAAGGGAACTTTTCACTGTTAGAGGGTAGAATGAATTCAATTAAATACCAGCAAATTCTGGAAGCAAACATCACACCATCTGTAAAAAAGCTGAAGATGAAAAGAGGATGGCTTCTACAACAGGATAATGATCCTAAACACACCTCAAAATCCACAATGGACTACCTCAAGAGGCGCAAGCTGAAGGTTTTGCCATGGCCCTCACAGTCCCCTGACCTAAACATCATCGAAAATCTGTGGATAGACCTCAAAAGAGCAGTGCATGCAAGACCGCCCAAAAATCTCACAGAACTAGAAGCCTTTTGTAAGGAAGAATGGGCAAATATCCCCCAAGCAAGAATTGAAAGACTCTTAGCTGGCTACAGAAAACGTTTACAAGCTGTGATACTTGCCAAAGGGGTTGTTACTAAGTACTGACCATGCAGGGTGCCCAAACTTTTGCTTCAAGCCCTTTTCCTTTTCTGTTATTTTGAACTGTAAAAGATGGAAATAAAAAACTAATCTTGCTTAAAATATTAAAGAAATGTGTCATCTTTAACTTTATGCCTTTTGGAAATCAGTTCATCTTTTACTCGCTTAGCTAATCACAGTAACAGAAATTTTGACCAGGGGTGCCCAAACTTTTGCATACCACTGTATGTCACCATATACAACCCTGAGATTCATTTTCTTGTGGACATACTCAATAAATCTATAGAATAATAACCATACAGAATCAGTGAAAGACTGTCCAACTGGGGCGTCCAACTAGAGTGCAGAAGACAACAAACTGTGCAAATATAATAAGTAGCAATAATAATAAATAAAAAATAAATATTGAGAACATGAAATGAAGAATCCTTTAAGAATGAGTCCATTGGTTCTCGGAACATTTCAGTGATGGGGCAATTGAAGATGAGTGAAGTTATCCCCTCTGGTTCAAGAGCCTCATAGTTGAGGGGCAATAACTGTTTCTGAACCGGATGGTGTGAGACCTGAGGCTCCTGTAGCTTCTTCCTGATGGCAGCAGCTGGAAGAGAACATGCCCTGGGAGATGGGGTCCCTGACTTTGGATGCTGCTTTCCTATGACAGCACTTCATGTAGATGTGCTCAATGGTGGAGAGGGCTTTTACCTGTGATGGACTGGGCCGTATCCACTATTTTTTTTGTAGGATTTTCCATTTAAGGGCGCTGCTGTTTCCACACTAGGATATAATGCAGCCAGTCAATGTACTGTCCATTACACACCTATAGAAGTTTGTCAGTGTTTTAGATGTCATGCCGAATCTCTGTAAACTTCTAAGGAAGTAAAGATGCTGTGGTGCTTTCTTCAGTTCATGGCTGGGCTCAGGACAGGTTCTCCAAAATAATAATACCTTGGGATTTGAAGTTGCTAATCCTCTCCACCTCTGGTTTCTCCAATAAGGAATGGCTCATGGACCTCTGGTTTTCTTCTCCTGAAGTCTATAATCAGCTCCTTGGTCTTACTGACATCGAGTAACAGCTTGCTGTTATGGCACCACTTGGCCAGATTTTCAATCTCCCCCCATGTGCTGATTCATCACCATCTTTGGTTCAGCCTACGACGATGGTGTTATTGTCATGGTCCGGATCGGGGTCCCTTTAAATGTAGCTTGTTTATGTTACGATCCAGACTGTTGATTCCCTGTTTTCCTGTGTTCCTCGACTTTGGTGATTAGAGGCAATTAACACTCGGCTGAACCGGTAGTTTATAATCTCCGGCTTTCAGCCGTTTGGGGCGGGAGCGTCTGCAAAGTCTGCAAAGTCACGGCGTGCCAATGTCATCTGGCCGGAGCAAGCCTTGTTCCGCCCAAAGCGAGTGCCGGTAATTCACCTTTCCTCACTGGAGCAACCCTGTCCAGTTACCTCGCCGAAGCGAGCCTGCAAAGTTTGCTCATCAAGGTGGGTCCGTCAGTTAACGCGCCAGAGAGAATCAAGAGCCGCTGTCTACTTTTCCCAGGCCGAGTCAAGAACTTGGCACTACCTGGAAGTTCCAAGCACCACGTCCTGGCTCCTGCGGCGTCCAAGTACCATGTCCACGTCCTGGCTCCGGTGGCATCCAAGTACCACGTCCACGTCTTGGCTCTGGTGGCATCCAAGTACTACGTCCATGTCCTGGTCCTGGCGGCATTCAAGTACCATGTCAAGTCCTTTCCCTGGTGGCGTTCAAGTACCATGTCAAGTCCTGGCCCTGGCAGCTTCCCAGTTCTGAGTCTAGTCCTGGCCCTGGCAGTCTGTGATTCCTGTCCTACCACCTTGTCTGAATCCCTTCTCTGCCCCTCTCACCTCTAGCCCTCGTCTGCAGCCCCCACCTGCACTTCGGTCTAGTTCCATCACCGGAGCTAGATAGGTACTGTCTGGTGTTCATTCGTGTTGGTCTTGTCTTGACCTCGTCTCCGTGGGGTAAGTCTGGCCGTCTTGCCGTTGCCCCACGGGGAGTCATGTCATGTCTTGTCCTGTCTTTGCCTCCGTGGGGTAAGTCAGGCAGTCTTGCCGTTGCCCCGCGGGGGGTCATGTCTTGTCGTGTCTTGTCCTGGCCTCCATGGGGTAAGTCAGGCCGTCTTGCCGTTGTCCCCCGGAGGGTCATGAGTCCCGGCCCTATATCCTGTACCCAAGGAGGGGTCCTGGCTCTCTGTTCTGTGTGCGAGTCCCGGCCCTATGTCCTGTACCCAAGGACGGGTCCCGGCTCTCTGGTCTGTGTGCGAGTCCCGGCCCTATGTCCTCTACCCAAGGAGGGGTCCTGGCTCTCTGTTCTGTGTGCGAGTCCCGGCCCTATGTCCTGTACCCAAGGAGGGGTCCCGGCTCTCTGTTCTGTGTGCGAGTCCCGGCCCTATGTCCTGTACCCAAGGAGGGGTCCCGACTCTGTATTCTGTGTATGTGTCCATGGTTCCATGCACCTGCTCTCCCGAGACTGAGGCTCTGTGTTCCCATGTTCCTCCTCTTCCCTAGCCCATGTCATGTCCATGCCTGGTTCTGGGGTCCGAGCCCGAGGCAAGACCCAGGTACTGGGTCCTTGCCCAGTCTCGGGCTCGGAGTCCATACCCTAGCCTCCCCATGTCTCCTCTAGTTCTGGGAGCCGATTCCGAGTCCAAGCCCAAACTCTTGATTCCAGCCTAGTCGTAGTCCTCAGTCCTTGTCCAGTGCGCTATTCCTACTCCTGCCTTGCTCTCCTGGTTTCGAACAATAAACTAAATTTAAGTAACCTCACAAGATGTGTCTTGCATTTGGGTCCACCCTTGCTCCCAATGCCCCCGCCATTGTGACAGTTATCAGCAAAAGAATATGGTATTGGAGCAGTGCTTAGCCACACAGTCATAAGTGTAAAGTGAGTAGAGCAGGGGACCAAGCACACAGCCTTTTGGTGCACCTGTGCTGATGGAGATCGTGGAGAGATATTGTTGTCAATCCGAACTGACTGGGATCTGCAAGTGAGGAAATCAAGGATCCAATAGCACAAAGAGGAATTCAGACTGAGGTCTTGGAGCTTATTGATTAGTTTTGCAGAGATGATGGTATTGAATTCTGAGCTGTAGTCAATATAGAGCATCCTGTTGTATGCATCTTTGCTGTCCAGATGTTCCAGGGTTGAGTGAACAGCTAATGAGATGGCATTTGTGGTGGACCTGCTGCTCCAGTAGGCAAATTGGAGCAAATCTAAGTTTCTTCTCAGGCAGGACTTGATATGTTTCATCACCAACCTCTCAAAATACTTCATCACTGTGTATGTAAGTGCTACTGGGTGATGGTCATTGAGGAAGGTCACCACGTTCTTGTTAGGCACTGATATAATTGAAGCCTGTGGGTACTCCAGACTGGTGAAGTGAGAGGTTAAAGATCTCAGGAAATTACCACTGGAGTCAGTGGGGGTGGTGTGGGAGCTGATGTACAGTAATTTGAATTAGGTGTATAGATCCCTTTACATTTCATTGTTTTGCAGTTTCTTTCTCACTCACTCACCACTCTTCTCAATCATTCTGCTAATTTAAAGCTGAATTCCATTTATTAATTAATTTGACTGTTTCACACAAAAAAATTCTCACTGAACTTTTACAATAAATCTCATTTATTTGCTTATGGTTCTCAGGGTGCATTTGTGTTTGATATTCTCCCTCTAATTGAATGATGAGAAGCTGCAATTGAAGTTCAGAATGACAAATTCATGTAAACATTAATCACCCATACAATATTTAAAATTTAACATACAAGTTCCCCCAGAACTTGCAAAATATGTGGTACATTTGTAAACAAACTTATATTGTAAGACTGCTTGTACATTTTGTTTCCAGTGTACACCATCCTCAAAATTTTGCAGTTGCCGCCTGTGACCTCCCTTTGCTCATTTTGGTGAATTTCCACATCAGGTTCCCTATTAGGTTGCCTTCAGTGGATTAATCATGCTAGGGAGCATTTGGGGTGATCTCACTAATGAAGAAGGATAAAGCAATCAACAGGAATTCTGCAGATGCTGGAAATTCAAGCAACACACATCAAAGTTGCTGGTGAACGCAGCAGGCCAAGCAGCATCTATAGGAAGAGGCGCAGTCGACGTTTCAGGCCGAGACCCTTCGTCAGCAATCAAAATGCCCAATCTGATGGGATGACAGAATTCAGTTTTCCTCCAAGATATTCCTGATCCTCTTTGGTGCTTTGTTAGGGGACTATTTTAACATGCCAAAAATATAATTCTTAAGTATTATACAAAAGGCAGATGAACTAGGGGCACATGGAATTATGACATTGTAGTCACGAGTGAGACTTGGTTGTAGGTGGGGCAGGACTGGCAGCCCATTGTTTCAGATGTAATAGAGTGAGAAGGTTTAAAAGGGGATGGGTGGCATTACTAATCAGGGAAAATGTTACGGCAGTGCTCAGACAGGACAGGCTGGAGAGCTGGTCTACTGAGGCTATATGGACGGAACTGAGGAATAAGAAAGAGATAACCACAGTAATGGGATTATATTATAGACCACCCAACAGTCCACGTGATTTAGAGGAGCAAATTTGTAGAGAGATTGCAGACTCTTCCAAGAAACATAAGGCTGTGATAGTAGGTAATATTAATTTTCCTCATATTGACTGGGACTCCCATACCAGAAAAGGGCTGGATGGGAAAGAGTTTGTCAGATGTGTTCAGGAAAGTTTCCTTAATCAAAACATAGAGGTTTCAACCAGAGGGAGTGTGATACTTGATCCCCTATTAGGGAATGAGACAGGGCAGGTGACAGAAGTTTGTGTAGGGGAACACTTTGCATATAGTGATCATAATGTCATTAGTTTCAATATAATTATGAAGAAGGATAGTTTTGGTCCTCAGGCTGAGATTCTAAATTGGGAAAAGGCCATTTTTGATGGTATCAGAAATTATTTGGCAAGTGTGGACTGGGACAGGTTGTTTACAGCCAAAAGTGTGTTTGGCAAGTGGAAGGACTTCAAAAGTGAAATTTTGAGAGTACAGAGTTTGTATGTTCCTGTCAGAATAAAAGGCAAGAATAAGAGATTTAGGGAACCTTGGTTTTCGAGAGATATTGAGAAGAAAGAAGTGTATAGCAGGTATAAACATGAAGAACCAAATGAGGTATTTGAGGAGTATGAGAAATGCAAGATGTACTCACATTTACTATTACAACAGTACAATTATCCTTTACTTAAGATTAAGCAAGATTGGGAAAGAGAGCTTAACATGACCTTGATAACAGAGGATTGATTGCGAATTTTGAAGTTGGTTAACTCTTCTTTGATTTGTGTCAGTCACTCTTTAAATCAATTTAAAATTGTACATCATTACTATTTGACAAAGGAGAGACTGTCTAAAATATTTCCTAATGTTGATAGATAGTGTGATAGATGCAAAACTGAGACAGCCACATTGACACATATGTTTTGATCGTGTTCTGTATTGAAACAGTTTTGGAAATCTATTTTCTCTACAATTTCTAAAGCTTCAAAAATTAATTTACAACCTAATAAATTGACAGTTTTCATCGGTATAATCCCTCAATATATTCATGGTATTTCTATATCAGACCAACATGTAATTGCATTTGTCACATTACTGGCCAGAAGGGCTATTTTATTGAAATGCAAATATGCCTCTGCTCCCACTTTGATACAATAGTTCTCTCAGGTGATGTTATGTCTTAGTTTGGAGAAAATCAGAAGTCGAACTTTTGATCCTTGATTTGACTTTGAGAAAAGATGGGGTTCTTTTGCCCGCTACTATCATTTGATTTGAGTTAATTAAGATGGTCCCCTTCTGATTCTTGTGTAAATGGATTTGAGTTGGTGGATTGATGTTTCTCTTTTATGGAAGCTTGTACGGTATATAGCTCCGGGGTTGTGCTCCCAATGGGTTTTTTTTTGTTAGTAGGGGTTTTTTTTGTTTTAGTTAGTAGGGATTCTTTTTTCCTTCTTTCTTTTTTCCAAAAAAAAAGTTTTAACATTTTATTTTTTTCTTATTATTATTGATATATTCTTTAGCTTTGTTAATCAGTTATGTGATCATTTAATTCTTATTGTACGTATTGGCATGTTGACTTGATTACTTTAATGTATTTTTTGTTGATTTTCAATAATAATTAATAAAAAAGATTTTAAAATAAAATGAAATGAGAAATACAAGACAACAGTTCAGAAGGGATAAAAGAAGGCATGAGGTTGCTCTAGCAGAAAAAGTGAAGGACCCAAGGGCTTCTACAGATATATTAAAAGCGAGGGACAAAATTGGTCCTCTTCAATATCAGAGTTGTTATCTAGGCATGTGTAACCCTTAGGCTTGGCCAGCATGTGTTAGTCTAGGGGAAAAACAACTTCTGGCCCCGCCAAACTGAGAAATCTTGTTTGTGTGGATGCTGCGTGATGTGTTGCCCAGTTACAAATCCGTACTGCAAAATATCAGACAGTACACCATATGCAATTAAATGATTGTACTTTATAAATCTTAATCTGGATAGAGAGTTAGTAAAGAAAATAAAAAGTAGAAGGGCCCATATTAAGGAAAAAGTCTATTGCACATCATTGGAGCTCACTGTTTGTTCATTTATTCCCGTCGACCTCCAAGCGTAGCCGGCCCTCGGAACCCTTGCTCCTCAGTCCACTCCATCCGGTGGTCTTCTGACTCTCTCCATTCGTGTTCCCTCTTTATCGCTCCCTGATGAAAGACCCTGAAAATCTCGGCTTCCAGACACACAAGAAAGAATAACATTTTCTCATTGGATAGACCCCGCATTCTAAAGTCCCGTTATCTCTAGTCATAACCCAAACATTGCTGCTACAGAGAAACCATTACATTAGCAGTGAAACATTACACTAGTTTTAGTCTCAGTCTTAGCAGTGAAATCTTGCAGCGTGTTACACATAGATGAGATCTTAAATAGATTTTATGCATCTGTATTTACTCAGGAGATGGACACAGAATCTGTAGACGTAAGGCAAAATGGCAGGGAGGTTATGGACTATATTGAGGCAAATTAAGATGGCTAAATCCCCAGGACCAGATAAGGTATTCTTTTGGACCTTCTGGGAGGCTAGTAGGGAAATTGCAGGGGCCCTAGCAGAGATATTTAAAACATCCTTGGTAATGGGTGAGATGCCAGAGGATTGGACGATTGCTAATTTGTTCCATTGTTTAACAAAGGTTCTAAAAATAAGCTGGGAAATTATAGGCCGGTGAGCCTGTAATGGGTAAGTAATTGGAAGGTATTCTAACGGACCGGATATATAAGTATTTGGATAGACAGGGACTGATTAGGGATTGTCAAAGTGGCTTTTTGGATGACTCTAAGGCTGGGAGTGTGGTGGATAGTGAGTAAGGCTATCAAAGTTCGCAATGGGATCTGGACCTGCTGGACAAATGGGCTGAAAAATGGCAGACAACAGGAATTCTGCAGATGCTGGAAATTCAAGCAACACACATAAAAGTTGCTGGTGAACGCAGCAGGCCAGGCAGCATCTCTAGGAAGAGGTGCAGTCGACGTTTCAGGCCGAGACCCTTCGTCAGGACTAACTGAAGGAAGAGTGAGTAAGGGATTTGAAAGTTGGAGGGGGAGGGGGAGATCCAAAATGATAGGAGAAGACAGGAGGGGGAGGGATGGAGCCAAGAGCTGGACAGGTGATAGGCAAAAGGGATACGAGAGGATCATGGGACAGGAGGTCTGGGAAGAAAGACAAGGAGGTGGGGGGGGACCCAGAGGATGGGCAAGGGGTATATTCAGAGGGACAGAGGGAGAAAAAGGAGAGTGAGAGAAAGTGTGTATAAAAATAAGTAACAGATGGGGTACGAGGGGGAGGTGGGGCATTAGCGGAAGTTAGAGAAGTTGATATTCATGCCATCAGGTTGGAGGCTACCCAGACGGAATATAAGCAGGATCTCCCAGTGGCCACACATTTTAATTCCACATCCCATTCCCATTCTGACATGTCTATCCACGGCCTCCTCTACTGTAAAGATGAAGACACACTCAGGTTGGAGGAACAACACCTTATATTCCGTCTGGGTAGCCTCCAACCTGATGGCATGAACATCAACTTCTCTAACTTCCGCTAATGCCCCACCTCCCCCTCGTACCCCATCTGTTACTTATTTTTATACACACTTTCTCTCACTCTCCTTTTTCTCCCTCTGTCCCTCTGAATATACCCCTTGCCCATCCTCTGGGTCCCCCCCCACCTCCTTGTCTTTCTTCCCAGACCTCCTGTCCCATGATCCTCTCGTATCCCTTTTGCCTATCACCTGTCCAGCTCTTGGCTCCATCCCTCCCCCTCCTGTCTTCTCCTATCATTTTGGATCTCCCCCTCCCCCTCCAACTTTCAAATCCCTTACTCACTCTTCCTTCAGTTAGTCCTGACGAAGGGTCTCGGCCTGAAACGTCGACTGCACCTCTTCCTAGAGATGCTGCCTGGCCTGCTGCGTTCACCAGCAACTTTTATGTGTGTTGCTTGAAAAATGGCAGATATAATTTAATGTAGACAAGTGTGAGATGTTACACTTTTGGAGGACAGACCAGGATAGGGCTTACATGGTAAGCAGCAGGGCACTGATCAATGCAGTAGAACAGATGGATCTGGGAATACAGATACATAATTCCTTGAAAGTGCAGTCGCAAGTAGATAGGGTCCTAAAGAGAGCTGTTGGCACATTGACCTTCATAAATCAAATTATTGCGTACAGGAATTGAGATGTTACGTTGTTGTACAAGACATTGGTGAGGCCTAATTTGGAGTATTTTGTGCAGTTCTGGTCACCTGCCTACAAGAAAGATGTAAATAAGATTGAAAGAGTGTAGAGAAAATTTACAAGGATATTGCCAGGACTTGAGGACCTGAGTTATATAGAAAGGTTGAATAGGCTGGGACTTTATTCCTTCAAGTGTAGGAGAATGAGGTGAGATTTGATAGAAGTATACAAAATTCTGAGGGGTATAGATAGGGTAAATGCAAGCAAGTTTTTTCCACTGAAGTTGGGTGGACTAGAGCTAGAGGTGCCGAAGTGCGGGAAGTGGAGGAGATGCGGGTGAGGACATCATTGATGACGGCAGAAGGGCCCTCACCCCATCCTCCAGCCACCACAACAGGGACAAAGTTCCCCTTGTCCTCACCTACCACCCCACCACCCTCCGGATCCTGCACATTATCCTCCGCAACTTCTGCCACCTTCAACAGGACCCCACCACTAAGCACATCTTTCCCTCTCCACCCCTTGCTGCTTTCTGCAGAGATTGGTCCCTCTGCAACTCCCTGATCCACACCTCCCACCCGGCACTTATCCCCGTAAGTGTAAGTGCTACGCCAGTCCCTACACCTCCTCTCTTGCCACCATTCAGGGCCCTAAACAGTCCTTTCAGGTGAGGCAACACTTCACTTGTGAGTCTGTTGGGGTTATCTATTGCATCCGGTGCTCCCGGTAAGGCCACCTCTACATCGGTGAAACAGACTGGGGGACCGCTTCGTCGAGCACCTCTGCTCCGTCCGCAACAACAGACAGGATCTCCCAGTTGCCACCCACTTCAATTCTGCTTCCCATTCCCATTCAGATATGTTCATACATGGTCTCCGCTACTGCCATGATGAGGCTAAACTCAGGATGGAGGAGCAACCTCCTCATATACCGTCTAGGTAGTCTCCAGCCCCTTGGTAGGAACATAGAATTCTCCAACTTCCGGTAATTCCCTCCCCCTCCCTTCCTCTATCCCTATTTCACTCTGCCCCCTCCCCCAGCTGCCTATCACCTCCCTCATTGTTCCGCCTCCTTCTACTACCCATTGTGTTTTCCCCTATTCCTTCTTCACCTTTCCTGCCTATCACCTCCCTGCCTCCCCTCCCCCACCCCTTTATCTTTCCCCTTGCTGGTTTTTCACCTGGAACCTACCAGCCTTCTCCTTCCCACCCTCCCCCCATCTTCTTTATAGGGCCTCTGCCCCTTCCCTCTACAGTCCTGACGAAGGGTTCCGGCCCGAAATATCGACTCATCATTTCCACGGATGCTGCCCAACCTGCTGAGTTCCTCCAGCAGGTTGTGAGTGTTGCTTTGACCCCAGCATCTGCAGAGTATTTTGTAGTAAGGATTAGAGGGAACTTCTTCACTCGGAGGATTGTGAGAGTGCGGAACGAGTTGCTAACGGAACTGGTAGATTCAAGTTTGATTTCAGTATTTAAGAGAAATTTGGATAGGTACAAGGATGGGAGGGGTGTCGAGGACTATAATCTGGGTGCAGGTCAATGCCAATAGGCTGATTAATAGTTCGGCACTGACTTGATGGACTGAAGGGCCTATTTCTGTGCTGTAGTGTTCTATGACACTGTAAGTGTCAAATATTGTTCTTGCAGCTTAATTTTCATTCATGCAGCATTCATTATATCTATATAATTCCTTTGTGTCTTTTTCCACACTGTTATTGATTGTTTAACTTAAACTGTTTATTGACTAGTAAAATAGTGTACTCTGAGGAAAGCACATATGATTTTTTTCACATAAAACAACTTGTCTCACTTCCATGTTTAAAGTCAAATGTGAAAAACATGCCTTATAATCACAGAAAACTTAAGAGATAGAAAAAAAAATTCAACCCATCACAGGAGTTTCAATCAAAAAAGAACTAGCCAAGCTAATTGTATGCTTCATTGTTTATTCGGAAGGTCTGCGTGTCATGTCCCTTCGGCCACACAACCAAAAACTTTATAATACAAAGCCCCCTACATCCCTTCAGGCCATGAGTTAGTCAGTTTTTGTATCATCTGCAAATTTCTTTATCATGTCCCCTACAATTAAATCTGTCATTATACGGCAAAAGTAGGGAAATGAGTTATGAGCATTGTGGAAACTCACTGATAGCAGCATTCTTGTCACAAAGACACCTATCAACATTCACCCTTTGCTTCCTGCTATTAAACCAGAATTTCCAAATTGGAAGCACTCCCTCTTGGATCCTGTGGGGTTTCAATTTTTCTGACCAGCTTGCCAGGAGCATGTGAACAGGAAAAGTTTTCAGAGAATCCTGGTATCTCCTTTCAATGTGTAAAACAAATGGTGAGCTGAGTAACAGTGGAGCCCAGATAAACACGTCATCACTCCAAGTATAATATTCCAACAGGCAATTCCAGTCATATTCCTTTTGTGTGGGATCTTGATTTGATCATGATCCCAATTAATACTTACTATGCTTAAAAGTTAACAATATTCCAGTGCCTTTGGGTTATTGTCTTTCTCGATCATAACAACAGCCAGGGATTCTCAGCGGGCAGTGGGCATGTTGCAGTTCTTTGAGGAGGCTTGGAGGAAGCAAAAAGGCATTGATGCCATCTACCCTGTATTCTGTATGTTTGGCTCAAGACACTTGTATTCAAATCCTCTTGAAATAAAGGCAAATGCACTGTTTGCCTTTATAGCTTCTTTGAGGACTTCATTGGATCTTTACCTTTTCCCATGACAGAGTTGGATTAGAGTATCTAGTTTGGATAGAGCACATTCCACCATAACAGACCCCTTTCCCCAGAATGGCAGGAAGTCCTAGTAACTGGAAATCCTCTCATCCTAACCACACTTTCAGCCACACTCTGACCTCTTTGACCAAAACAGAGGCTGAAATTGTGATGCTTACCATTGGGATCTGTGTTTGACCCTGGTTCCTCAGTCCCTCTTTGCAGAACCTCAGTCCTAGCTCCATCAATTTTGTCACTTTTATTTGGATCCTAGCTGTGGAGCTGCAAAACTAGCAGCTTGAGAATTGGATTGGTGATGCAGATACTTAAATGCAAACATAGAAACATAGAAACATAGAAAATAGGTGCAGGAGTAGGCCATTCGGCCCTTCGAGCCTGCACCGCCATTTATTATGATCATGGCTGATCATCCAACTCAGAACCCAGCCTTCCCTCCATACCCCCTGACCCCTGTAGCCACAAGGGCCATATCTAACTTCCTTTTAAACATAGCTAATGAACTGGCCTCAACAGTTTGCTGTGGCAGAGAATTCCACAGATTCACCACTCTCTGTGTGAAGAAGTTTTTCCTAACCTCGGTCCTAAAAGGCTTCCCCTCTATCCTCAAACTGTGACCCCTCGTTCTAGACCTCCCCAACATCGGGAACAATCTTCCTGCATCTAGCCTGTCCAATCCCTTTAGGATCTTATACGTTTCAATCAGATCCCCCCTCAATCTTCTAAATTCCAACGAGTACAAGCCCAGTTCATCCAGTCTTTCTTCATATGAAAGACCTGCCATCCCAGGAATCAATCTGGTGAACCTTCTTTGTACTCCCTCTATGGCAAAGATGTCTTTCCTCAGATTAGGGGACCAAAACTGCACACAATACTCCAGGTGTGGTCTCACCAAGGCCTTGTACAACTGCAGTAGTACCTCCCTGCTCCTGTACTCGAATCCTCTCGCTATAAATGCCAGCATACCGTTCGCCTTTTTCACCGCCTGCTGTACCTGCATGCCCACTTTCAATGACTGGTGTATAATGACACCCAGGTCTCGTTGCACCTCCCCTTTTCCTAATCGGCCACCATTCAGATAATAATCTGTTTTCCTATTTTTGCCACCAAAGTGGATAACTTCACATTTATCCACATTAAATTGCATCTGCCATGAGTTTGCCCACTCACCCAACCTATCCAAGTCACCCTGCATCCTCTTAGCATCCTCCTCACTGCTAACACTGCCACCCAGCTTCGTGTCATCCGCAAACTTGGAGATGCTGCATTTAATTCCCTCATCCAAGTCATTAATATATATTGTAAACAACTGGGGTCCCAGCACTGAGCCTTGCGGTACCCCACTAGTCACCGCCTGCCATTCTGAAAAGGTCCCGTTTATTCCCACTCTTTGCTTCCTGTCTGCTAACCAATTCTCCACCCACACCAATACCTTACCCCCAATACCGTGTGCTTTAAGTTTGCACACTAATCTCCTATGTGGGACCTTGTCAAAAGCCTTTTGAAAATCCAAATATACCACATCCACTGGTTCTCCCCTATCCACTCTACTAGTTATATCCTCAAAAAATTCTATGAGATTCGTCAGACATGATTTTCCTTTCACAAATCCATGCTGACTTTGTCCGATCATTTCACCGCTTTCCAAATGTGCTGTTATCACATCCTTGATAACTGACTCCAGCAGTTTCCCCACCACCGACGTTAGGCTAACCGGCCTATAATTCCCCGGTTTCTCTCTCCCTCCTTTTTTAAAAAGTGGGGTTACATTAGCCACCCTCCAATCCTCAGGAACTAGTCCAGAATCTAACGAGTTTTGAAAAATTATCACTAATGCATCCACTATTTCTTGGGCCACTTCCTTAAGCACTCTGGGATGCAGACCATCTGGCCCTGGGGATTTATCTGCCTTCAATCCCTTCAATTTACCTAACACCACTTCCCTACTAACATGTATTTCGCTCAGTTCCTCCATCTCACTGGACCCTCTGTCCCTTACTATTTCTGGAAGATTATTTATGTCCTCCTTAGTGAAGACAGAACCAAAGTAATTATTCAATTGGTCTGCCATGTCCTTGCTCCCCATAATCAATTCACCTGTTTCTGTTTGCAGGGGACCTACATTTGTCTTTATCAGTCTTTTCCTTTTTACATATCTATAAAAGCTTTTACAGTCCGTTTTTATGTTCTCTGCCAGTTTTCTCTCATAATCTTTTTTCCCCTTCCTAATTAAGCCCTTTGTCCTCCTCTGCTGAACTCTGAATTTCTCCCAGTCCTCAGGTGAGCCACTTTCTCTGGCTAATTTGTATGCTACTTCTTTGGAATTGATACTATCCCTAATTTCTCTTGTCAGCCACGGGTGCACTACCTTCCTTGATTTATTCTTTTGCCAAACTGGGATGAACAATTGTTGTAGTTCATCCATGCAACCTTTAAATGCCTGCCATTGCATATCCACCGTCAATCCTTGAAGTGTCATTTGCCAGTCTATCTTAGCTAATTCACGTCTCATACCTTCAAAGTTACCCCTCTTTAAGTTCAGAACCTTTGTTTCTGAATTAACTACGTCACTCTCCATGTTAATGAAGAATTCCACCATATTATGGTCACTCTTACCCAAGGGGCCTCTCACGACAAGATCGCTAATTAACCCTTCCTCATTGCTCAAAACCCAGTCCAGAATAGCCTGCTCTCTAGTCGGTTCCTCGACATGTTGGTTCAAAAAACCATCCCGCATACATTCCAAGAAATCCTCTTCCTCAGCACCTTTACCAATTTGGTTCACCCAGTCTACATGTAGATTGAAGTCACCCATTATAACATCATCACATCACCTTGGGAGTTTACATTCAATTTATCTAATGTATTAAACATTTTTGGAGTTATGAAGAGAAACATCCCTGTGGTTTACTAAAGATCTTCAAGGGAAAAATGTGCACTGTCCTTGCCTGTACTGACCCATAAATAACCCAATTCCCAGTATGGATGACACTCAACTACCTTTTTAGTTCTTGGGCAATTTGCACAGTAGCAGTCACTTGGCCGCATCAAATTGCACTGACCATCTACTATCCACTTGCACCAATCCTGTATTAATCCCAGATTTTATTCTCCCCATATTTTCATCAACTTGTCACAAATTCTACCACTCACCCACACATTAAGGACAGTTTATAGTACTAACCTGTACACAGAAGAAACCTGTACTGTCACAGGGCAAATGTGCAAACTCTGCATGGAAGGCACATGAGGCCAGGATTGAATCTGGTTGGTCTGTATTTCTGTCTATATATCTAAAGCGATACAGCACAGAATAGATGATGAGGGGCATTATAAGATGATGAGAGGCATTGATCGTGTGGATAGCCAGAGGCTTTTTCCCAGAGCTAACATGAGGGGGCATAGTTTTAAGGTGCTTGGAAATATGTACCGAGAGGATGTCAGGGGTAAGTTTTTCAGACAGAGAGTGGTGGGTGTGTGGAGTGCACTGCTGGTGGCAGTGATGGAAGCAGATACAATAGGGTCTTTTAAAAGCCTAGGGCCTTTTAAATGGTTGGAGCTTAGTAAAATAGAAGGCTCTGCACTAGGGAAATTCTAGGCAGTTTCTAAAGTAAGTTACATGGTCGGCACAACATTGTGGGCCGAAGGTCCTGTATGTACTGTAGATTTCTATGTTCTATAATACTGCAAGGCGACTTGGAATTTTCTAGTCCTCCCCTGTCAATGGGAATACAGCATAAGGTAAGTTCTGCTGAATGCAATTTACATTGAAATACTTAACACACATTATGTTATAATTGGACACAAGAGACTCAAGATGCTGGAATTTGGGGAAAAAAACAAACTGCTGGAGGATCTCAGAGGGTCAAGCTGCATCAGAACCCTGCATTGTAATGTGCTACTTCTGAAATTTGATTTTGTGTCTTTACAGCCACCCTTTGTTATTGTTCCTTTCTGCGCCTTGTGGCATATCGGGTGGTACTCCTTGCCATTTCTTTTACATGCTTGTTAGTTTTTGACAAGGCTGAGTTGCAAGCTTGATGCTCAACCCAGCACGGATTGAAAGCTTGTAAAAAGCTGGCTGGATTCAAACCCAGGACCACTCACCTAGGCGTCCAGTGTGGATGCCCTTACACCACCGGCCAAAGGCCTCCTTTTGGAAGGATGTGAGGATGGATTTCAAAATGGTCGTTGGAAATAGTGGTCAAATGGTTGGCGTTTAAATAAAAAAGAGAAGCCTGACATCAACCCTCAACCTTCTGATTTATTGGAAGTTGGGTCATGGGCATCCTCGGGTTCCTAAAATATTCTGATGGTTCATGTTTTCACTTAAGCTAAAGCTTTATTTATAAATTGAAATTAGCCGACACTGCTGGTAGTTGAGTCAGATGAAAGGAGGGGAGAGTCAAAACCATCATTGTAGAGCTTATGAAGCAGGAGGAGATGCATACGGTAGGTCACCTCCTCATCCTCAAATTCCTTTTCAAACAATCCATGAGTAACCTACGGTATTTCATCTGGCCATTCGGCTATGCCCACTATGACTGAATGATTGACTTTTCAGTGAATAGTATCCCTCTCCAGCCACTGTTTCCCACAATGCTGACCACACGTCACGCCTGTGATGCTTCTCATCTTCCATCACCCCAATCTTGCCTTGTCTGGCTTACTAGATAACTGCTCTCCAGCTGCTTTTCTACCCCTCAGGCAGACAACCTGTGTATTGGCTGCTATCAACTGAGTACATTTTGAAATTATTTTGTATTTCAATTAAACTTAAGAGGACCTATGGGGAAACTATTACTTCTTGGTTCTGAGTCAATTGTTTCCCACGTACTATATTTTTGAAATGCCTTAAATTGTGCCAATGTCAGCTCTTTCCTGGTGCAGATCAAGACTAATGTCGCTTTCCTGCTTTCTGTATGAAGTTCAAGTATTTAATTTTCCTTTCAATAACACCATGGCCTCTGAGCCCAGATCAACAAGCCACAAAATATGATACTGACAAAGATATTAGAATACACGTGTAAATTTATAGCACATGGTAAGTAAACTTGGTGAACTGCAGACAAAAATAGCCACATAATATTATGATAGAGTGCAATAATGAAAATCCAACTCAAATAAAGGAAAAAATAGGCACTTTATATTATTGGCTACAATATATTTAGAAAAGATGGAAGAAAGAAAAGTGAAGATGGTGATGGTATTAATTAAAGATCACACAAACTAGAAGGGATAATGAACTTCTAAGTGAATGGGTAATGAACTTTGGTTTAAGCACATATTCTATTTGGTCAGAATTGAAGAAGAAAAGAGGTGCCATAATTAGAGGTGTTCAAACAGAGAAAAGAAGTGTGAGGTGCTTTCAGACAGATTGCTGAATGAAGCA
Organism: Mobula hypostoma; assembly: GCF_963921235.1. Lineage (NCBI taxonomy): Eukaryota > Metazoa > Chordata > Chondrichthyes > Myliobatiformes > Myliobatidae > Mobula > Mobula hypostoma. Next base: position 51,817,107 of record NC_086108.1, on the reverse strand, counting down.
AAGACTTGAGAATGGGAATAATGGGAAATTTGATTTTAGAAATTGAAAAGAGGGTGATCACTTTCTGAAATGAATACAATGGGATGTTTTTGATCAATATGTTTAACAATGAGACAGAGTACAGTGCTGGACATGGTGCTGCGGAATAAAAAGTATGGGGCAGGTGAGTATGTTTCACTGAGAAACAATGACCTCAGTAAATTTTGACTTTTTATTTATGGAATATGACAAGGAGAAATTGGACTCTCTCACGGTGGTGTCGGAAAAGAGGATGCTGTCTAAGTTGCATGCCATCTTGGACAGTGTCTCCCATCCACTACATAATGTACTGGGTGGGCACAGGAGTACATTCAGCCAGAGACTCATTCCACAGTGATGCAACACAGAGCGTCATAGGAAGTCATTCCTGCCTGTGGCCATCATACTTTACAACTCCTCCCTTGGAGCGTCAGACACCCTGAGCCAATAGGCTGGTCCTGGACATTTCATAATTTACTGACATAATTTACATATTACTATTTAACTATTTATGGTTTTATTACTATTTATTATTTATGGTGCAACTGTAACGAAAACCAATTTCCCCTGGGATCAATAAAGTATGACTATGACTATGACTATGTAGCATCATCCCGGAGAATCTTTATACTCAGTTTCAATTTACTTCAAATAACAGAAGTCTGGAACTTGCTGTCCAAATGAGGCAAAAACTCTCAACACACTTAAATGTACTTGGAAGAGTACCCTGAGGAGCTGTGACCAAGGGTACTGTGCAATTGCTAGAAGATAGGATCAGGCAGGCTAAGTACTCTTTCAACTGACACCAACACAATGGGCTGAATGGCCTATCTCAGCTCATATATTTTCTATGATTTGTTGGTCCTATGGAAGTGCCCAAAGCTGCACCCCGTATTCCAAGTGTGGCTGAATCTGCATTTGCAATAGATTGTTTATTGTTTCTTTACTCTTGTATTCTGCGACCACTTCCATAATTCAAGTGTTTTATTTCCTGGCACATTGCTCAGTACAGACCCATGCCTGTAGTTGGGCTGTACCGAGGGTAAGTGGCTTAAATCCGGAAGTACACGTCTCATGTTGCAAGGAATATGCTTCAAGCTTTTAAGTATTACTTTCTTCATTTCTCTCTGCTGTAATTAGAGCCAGGGGGTTCCTTTCACTAAATAAATCAAATTTTATTTTCATGGGATTCTGAGTTGTAATTGTTCTTGAGATCATGTTGTGGATTCCTAAACACTGCTTTCCTTTCAGTTATCTTTCAAATAAATCATAATAGAAATAGAATGCAAGTTATCAAGGAAGTGCTACAAAGAGTTTACTTTCTTATCAACCCAATTTGTTTATTGATCTCTATGTGTTTACAAAAATAAGCTGTTTTTATTACAAAAACAAGAAATGTGGCCATTAAGCACTAAAAAAGGTTCATGAGAAGAATATAATCTGCTCTTTGCAATCATCTTGGCAATTAATTTAAGCCATTTCCATCCAAAGAAAATTATTATTGTGAACTATGAAATGTGAAATAATCTTTAAGTCTGGCAACTGGTTATTTGGACACAGTTCTGCAGCTTCTATTTCATTTTAATTCAACTGGTCTGGCTGCAATCAAAATCTGATATTCCCAACAACATCCTGCCAGCATGCCTTCATTTGACTATTGGCAAACTATTCCACATAAGGGGTTATAAGTGGAAAGAAACAAATTGCATAACTGTATATAGCACTACATATCCACAGGATAACTCAAAGGACATTATAACTAATGGATTGTTTTTATGAAACTAAATGTGTAACTGTAATGAATTCAAGTGGATTTGCACATTGTTCGATCAGTTCATCCTAAATCAACAGTTCTTAGTAATTCCAAGCATCTTTCTGAATGGAGCTGATATCCAGAAAACAATACCACAGTGAAGTAAGTGATAAAGAGGACTTGGATGCTGGGTGCAAAAAAATTACTTAATTCTAGATATTCTCTTACAGGTAAAAATAGACTTAATTTCAATTAGATATTCACTCAAAAATGATTGTATACAAAGGCTTAATCAGGCTTGAGGAAATGTACAATGTACTTCTGCTTTGTTTTGTGCCTGTTGGAAAGCCACGAATGTACATATAGAGTGAACTACAAAGTTAATCTGAGCCCTGAAATATGTTTGAGATGGGAGTAGATTTACAACGTTATATCTTAACATGATTACTTTACATTAAACTGAGAGTCTAGAACAAGAGTACGAACTAGAAGGTGGCATATTTAAGACATCTCGAATATTTTCTTCATACAGAGTAATAAATGCAATGAATAGATTTCCAGCCAGTATATTGGATATGAGAATCCTGGACTCATTTGAGGGAGACACTGTAAAATTTGCAGAAAAATAATGTTTTATACAATTTTAACCATAACAGTGAAGTTTTCAGTCAAAATTTGTTGATTATTGTCACCAGTACAAAGTTGGTCCTTCCTGGACAGAGTTCACAAATTCAGCTGGTCCTATCACTGGAAAAAGAAACCTTTCCTATCAATGTAATAATTGTGTCCCGTTTGGATTTCCTGCTGTCACATCCATTTGAAGCAGAACTTTGAATAAATCCTCAGTGGACTCATTCTGTCTGTTTCTATAATCACTGCTATTGAATAGACCATTCCAAAAACAGTCAGGACCTCGCATTTCAAAAGCCTGTCATCAGGCCTACTTGTATGTAATGTAAAATTCCTAACCATGATATTAGGAAGAGCATCCCCACAAGCTCTGTTCAGTTTATATTTGTAACAGCTATCTGTTTACAGCTATTAAAGTTATTCATGATATTAACAAAGTATTTGGTGATGAAAATCTTTATACCACCTTTATTTCAATGAACTTATGTCGTAATATTATGAAATTTTTAAGATGTCAATTTATTTTTTGTTCAATATTACAGTTTTAGGGCTATTTTATAAAATAACTGTCACTGTCTACTTGGTGAGGCCTATTTTATTTCCTGAAATTATACATCAGGATATTTAAAAAGATATGCTTGTAATTTAATTGTACATTTGTAAACTTTAGGTGGCTGAAACATCATGGATAGTGCTTTATGCCTCAGGTAGAAACAGGTTACAAGGATAGTCAAGGATGTGGATTCATTTTTCTGTATCTTAACTATAACCTCTGGAGTGGAGTAAAGGACAGACATAAATATAAAACAAAAGGTTAAAATGGGAGATGGGAAACATTCTTAAAAATGCCATTGATATCAGACAGGAAGTGCCTCAGGGACAGGCTTAGGCCATTTTCAACTGAGCCAAGCCTAAATTCTGGAGTTCTTCCCTCAAGTCTTTAAAACTTTCAAATAAGACCTCACATGGTGATAATGAATGGCTTGTCCAACTATGGAGGTACTTCCCCTATTCCTCTCTGATCTACATTTTCCCTTAAGAAAGAAGTATTTTTTTTTCTGACTAGGCTTTTGAGTGTTTGTCTTAACAACTATAGATTGCCTGGTGACAAATTATGTTTGACTACTAACTCCTGAATATTACAAAAATGTGAGTGACTGATGGATGTTAAAACAAATTATTCCATTCTATAATTTGTATCTCCATTTCTCTAGCCCTATACTCACACAAAGATAACTGCACTCCTCCAATTCTGGCTCAAGAACATTCCTTAATTTAGTTGCTTATGTTAATTGTACCTATGCCTTTAGCTGCTGAATCTCTAAAGTCTGATGTTCCTTCGCTAAACTTTTCTAATTCTTTTCTCTCCATTAAGATGGTCCGTAAAATCCAAGATTTTGGTCATAGACCAATTATCTTAGCTGGCTTGTGAGAAATTTAATAGCATATTTGTGAAATACCTCAAGATGTTTATCATTAAAAGCTCTATCTGAATACAAGTTTTTGTTGTTGTATGACAGGTAGAGAGAGAAATCCATCAGTAATTCAGGCTGCATTGAGAATGGCGATGAGAATCAATGTCAGTAATTCTTCACCTTATCCAGTTGTCCTTTTAATATGTGCATTAGTAAATTTGTGACTGCACAAATTAACTAAAAGGTTCATTGAAATTTATATCTTAAATTCAATGTTTGTGCATTTTTGATGAAATATTTATTTCTAGCCAAAAAGAGCGAAAACAAGACAAGGGGTGGTTCTTGAATCTCTTGGGGCCACAGAAACAATAGTTCAGTTCAATGGCACTGCAGCAGAGTAAGGAAGGACAATATTGGCTTTAATTTCAACATTTGTATCCAATTTTGAATCAGTCACGACTGAAATTACTCCATTGTAATCAAGGAATCTTGGGAATAGGATAAAGGACAGACACAATATTAAAAAATTGTTTCAAAATGGGAGATGGGAAACAAAAAATAATAGTTTTTTTCTGCAGTCATAATATGGCAAAAATCAACAGAAATTCAAGGCATAAAATTGAAATGCCATTATGCTACACATTATATAAATGTTTTAATTATTGTTTAGTGGTTGATTTATATTACATACAAAATTTTACAGCGGGCATTTATTTTGGCATGCAAGTCAGAAGGGTCCCACTTTGGTGCCATCACTTCTTTAGGTCAGTAACAGACATGTGATGAACTGTTCTCAAACACATGAATATCCATTGGTGACAGCAGAAAAGTCTGCCCCTGAACTAAGATCCTGTAAGGATACATAAGTTAGTCATTATCTCTATGAAGAATCTGGCTTGAAAATAGACACAAGGCACACATACTAGAGAGCTGAAGCTTAGGGGTATAGCACCATTGCAGTGATCACTGTCTTCAGTGGTGACGGATTGGGTAGGGGACAGTGATTGCAGAAACCTCTCATTACTAGCTCTTGAATTTTAATGATTTAATTGGTTTGGCTTAGTGGCTTGCGGAAACATGAGCATCAAGAAAACAGCTTTGTAGAAAATCAAACAATAGGGGCAAACATTCAAAGGTCAGAGCTCATCTTGTCTAAGACTTATTTTCAGGACAGATTTCTTATGGTTTCATCCAGAAGATAACAACCAATCATAGAAAGATCACAGAATTACTCATTTTTGTTCTGTACGGATTATACTAACACTGCAGTTGTCATCATGGACAAAGAATCCAGCAGACTGGACTGGTGATCTGTAACTGAGTTCCAATCCCATGAACTTCAAGTGCAATTTATATCCAGTGCCCATCATGTATTTGCTTGTTTAAAACCAATGCGACTGAAGCAGGCCTCACTCATAAATTTGGCTATGTTCTATCAAGTTATAAGTTGCCACTAATTATGCTCAACTGGGGCCTTTCAAGGAGGCCATTAATATAACTTTATTTATTAGGTGCAAGAACATCAATTGCCACCTTTTAAAAATGTTGAAACATTAATAAAATATTTAATTTACCAAGAAGCTGATTAGTGCACTATGAACTGTAATTAAATTTGTACCAGATCCCCCTCTACAAAACATCACAATACTGTTAGTGCATGGGAAGATAACAAAATGCCTGAAAATGCTCTTGATAATTGTTCATAACAATTTTACATGTTTTATGCAAGTGAGTGGACAGAATCTTGAAACATTGTCACTTCAAAAATCTTGAATGTAATTTCTTTGCAGATCACACTTTTCTCCCATTAAGGAACACCCCTCTACTCATTGCCCCCACTCAAATCTGGCATGCTGTTGTGAGTGGCTTATAGGTGCTTTTAGCACCAGAGTAAAGTTTCTACATGTTTTTTTTCTTCTGTGCAGGATCTAGGCATCAGTATAGTTTCTATGACTGGTGTTCATAATAGCCAAGCAGAGGCTTGAAGGAACTTAGCTGAAAAGAATACCATCTTTGTTGAGTTAGCTGACACAATTTGTTATTTGGCACTGGACTAAACATCGGTTCAGAAAGTTAAATGTCTGCAGACATGAAAAGTAACATCACTCCATGAATATCTTCAGCAACTGGGCCTCGAAACCCTCTTCTCACAAAACAAATTTCACATCATCTAAGTCAATGGTAGTAAATATGATTCTGATTCTGTACAACTATTATGCCATTGTGATGTGAGAGGGAAAGGGGGCACCAGAGAAAAAAAACCTATGAAGAATAAAATCACACACAGCTGCAAGCTGGAGTTCTGCTCTTACATTGATCTATGCATAGCTGACTCTCAGAAACTGTCAGAATGGCACAGTATGCCAGCTGTCTCATGGCTTCAGTGGTTCAGATACAGTTCTGACCCCCACTCTCGCCTGTATGGTTGGGGTATTGAGTGGCAATTGACCTGCTTCTGCTTTTCACAGAGCAAAGACATAAAATCATTCTCAAGTACAAAACTAATTAGTGTACAAAAGGAATAATGAGCTTGTGGTCATGGTTTCATATTAGTTACTGACTTATTACTTACCCATCGTGACTATTGGGGCATAGGCTTCTGACAGCAGCTCACCGGAGTCCTCTGCCCTGGACCAGTCTTTCACATTGTCCCCAGGTGTAGCCCATCTTCTTCCTTCCTCTCCCAGGGATGAGGTCATGGGAACCTCTGTTGGTGTTTCTATAGCACTGGGATTTTACAGGAATGGGATGCTAACCTCATGCCCAAACCTCCTCCTTTTGCAACCAGGCTTGGGACCATCCGTGGTGGAGTTATGGGTTCATATGCCATTCAGAAATTTGATGGCAGGGAGGAAGAAGCTGTTTGTGATTATTTGAGTGCAAGCATTCAGGGTCCTGTATCTCCTCCCTGATGGTAGTAATAAGAAGAGTGCATGTCCCAGATAGTGAAGGTCCTTAGTGATGGGTGTTGTCTTCTTGAGGCACTGCCTTTTGAAGATGTTAGGTTAATCAATTTAAATTGCCACTGGCTTGAGCGAGAGGTTGGAGATTAGGGTAATGTGGAATAATTGCAAATACAGAGTTCCAGGATTTGAGCTCAGCAATCATGAAGGACTTGTGATATAATTATGTACAACTCAGGATAGTCAAACTGGAGGGGAAGCTGCAGTAGGATATCCTGCTGGTGAATGTACAGTCTCTGGAAAATAAAACTGATGAGTGATGACCTCAGAGCAAGATTTCAGTACCAGAGGGACATCAGGGACTGTTGTGTAATTTTCTTCACAGAAGGATGGCTAACGCACTCTATCCTCGTTATATGCGTCCTCAGACAATGCGGATTCACAGTTATGCGTCGAACCTATTTCTACCAACTTCTCCTTATGTATATCCAAAACTCACAGTTATGTGAGGCTGTTGGGACGAGAAACACCGCTTTCCCGCCAATACAAATCATGTGCGCACGCCTCTGTCATGGTCCGGTCTGTGAAGTCCGCATTCCAGTTCACGGTCCGGCCCGTGGACTCAGGACTCCGTGTCTTCCAGCTGTCCCTCATTTGATTGAGTTAATCATAGGCACCTGATTCCCATCTTTGGGCTTGGAATATATGTAGCCTCAGGGTTGAGTGTATGCTGCTGGTTTGTCTCATCAGTCCCCCTTGGAGCAACCTGCTGATGGAAGGCTAGTGAAACCTTTCGTGATCTCTAGGCCTGGTTGGAGGACCACCGCTTCATGGATCCTTGTTGCCACTTGTCGGAGCAGACATCATGGTATGGATTTGGCCATTTCTGTAGCCAGCCATGGTTGCTGGCTGCCCCGAGACTCAGAGCCGCCCTGGATTGAGCTCCTTTCCTGTCCTTGCCTCTGTTGGGTAAGCCAGGCCGTAATTGCCGTTACCCTGCAGTTGGTTCTGTCCCTTCCTGTCCCTTGCCTCCATCAGGTAAGCCAGGCCGATTGCTGTTACCCTGTGGTTGGTTCTGTCCCTTCTGGCAGAGAACCGCTTTAACACTTGAAAAAAAAGTTGGAAATTATAAACAGAGCTGTGTCAGGTGAAGATAACACAGCTCTGGGATGCTACTTCGGCCTGGGTGAGTCCATGATCAGAAACATAAAGAAAAATGCTGAGAAAATAAAAAGTGCAGTGATTGATTCATCACAAGTGTCTTCAAAGATTGTTACCAAAGTGCATAAGTTGATTATGACAAAAATGGAGAAAATGTTGAGTTTGTACGTTGAGCATGAAATAAAGAAAAAAACAACACTCAATTCCGATCGTCTTCGTGTGAAAGCTTTGGAAATTTATGGTTGCCTTTGTTCAGAGGCTAGTGAGGAAGTGTCAAGTGATATTGTTAACTTTAATGCAAGTAGGGGATGGTTTTCTAAGTTTGTTAATTGTCACAGGCTTCACAACTTAGCTGTGCGTGGTGAGCAAGCTAGTGCTGACCACAAAGCTGCTAAACGCTACTCTTTGCAGTTGCGGGCTATGATAGCTGAGTTAGGCATCACGCCAAAGCGGGTGTTTAATGCAGACGAGAACGGGCTTTTTTGGAAACGTATGCTGAAATGCACTTATATAAGTAAGGATGAAAAACCTGTGTCAGGTTTCAAGACAGCAAAGGATAGGTTGACTCTGCTTATGTGTTCCAATGCTGAAAGAGACTGTAAAATAAAGCCTCTTAGTTTAGCATTCACTAAACCCCAGTGCTCTTAAGAGTTTGAGTAAGAATATGCTTCCTGTCCACTGGGCAGCTGCCAAGCAAACAACGCTCACCACTTTCTTCAAACCAGTGTCATCTCCTGCTGCCGGCAGCTCTGTGAGTCTTCCTTTACCCCTTGCTGTCCTTGATGATCCTGATGACCCACAACCATCTGCCTCAACCATGTAAAGCTGCCTGACACAACTGCACGTCCATTCATCTCCTGGAGCCAACACACCGGCCACTGTTGGTGAGTACTGTATACCCTAGTATGTTAACTTTCTATGATGTATTACGTTGAATATTACCTTAGATTGATTAAATATAATATGAATGTTGCCTTATGGTACTGCTTTTGTGTTGTATTGGTATGAAAATGTGAATAAACTACAGATAAAACATATCTAGTAAGCCCCCCAGAACACATCCCTATTTTCTCCATTTAAATAATTATTCACATTATGCATTTTCCATACTATGCATCAACTGTGAGGAACATATCCCCCGCATATAACGAGGATAGGGTGCACTTGCCATTTTAGACTCAGCACTGCAGCCAGATGGCTTTACCAAAGTCTGAAAAGACAAATAGAGGAAGTGAAGTGTACTCTATGAGTAACTCATCTAATGCTAATCCTACCCACCTGACCTGTGACATCTAGCAGTCAAATGTTGTCCATTTTATCTGCCAAGAGAGTTTTCCACCATCATCCTGGTAGCAGTGCACATTCCTCCCCAGGGCAATGTCAGGCAGGCACTGGAAGAGCTGTCATGAAACAGCACACCCTTATGCCTTCCCTTTCATTGCTGGGGATTTCAGCCAGGCCAGTTTGAAGAAGCCTTTGAACAACTACCACCAGAGGAGCCAGCACACTTGACCACTTTTATACCACCGTCATGAATGCTTACTGCGCCATCCCAAGCCTACACATCGGAAAATCTGATCACTTGGCTGTACTTCTACACCTGGTGTTTTGGCAGAGACTAAAGACCACAGCACCAGTGGTGAGGACCAAGAAGATATGGTCAAGGGAAGCAGAGGAACGCTTTATTAATTAAAGCTCAGTGTTAAACACAATCATACTCTTTGTTCTAACCAACAAGCTCCAAAACCTTTGTACCTCCCTCTGTAACTGGACCATTGACTTCCTCACAGGAGTCTGGGTGGATAGGAAATAACATCTACTCCTCACTGACAATCAACATGGCACACCTCAAGGATGTGTGCTTAGCCTCCGGTTCTGCTCTCTCTACACCCACAACTGTGTGGCTAGGCAGAGTTCAAACCCCATCTATAAATTTGCTGATAACACAACTGTTGTTCGCAGAATTTCAGATAGCAATGAGGAAGCATACAGAAGTGAGATAGATCAGTTGGTTGATTGGTGTTACAGCAACAACCTTGCACTCAGTGTCAGTAAGGTCAAGCAATTAATTGTGGACCTCAGAAAGGGTAAGTTGAGGGAACACACACTAGTTCTCATTGAGGGAACACATACTTGTTCTCATCAAGGGATTCGCAGTGGAAAGAGTGAATAGTTTCAAGCTCCTGTGTATCAGCATCTCTGAAGATCTATCCTGGGCTCAACATATTGATGCAATTATAAAGAAGACATGACAGCAGCTATGTTTTATTAGGAGTTTGAGGAGACTGATATGTCACCAAAGACTTTCACAACTTTCCACAGATGTACTGTGGAGAGCATTCTAACTGACTGTATCACTGTGCTATAAAGGGGTCACTGACTGGATTGGAAAAGGCTGCAGAAAATCAAAAACTCATCCAGCTCCATCATGGTCACTAGCCTCCCCAGCATAAAGGACACCTTCAAAATGCGATGCTTCAAAAAGGCGGCCTCCATTATCAAGGACCTCCATCGCCTAGGACATGCCCTCTTCTCATAGCTGCCACTGGGGAAGTGGTGCAAAAGCTTGAACATACTCAGTCAGTATTTCAGGAACAGCTTCTTCCCTTCCGCCATCAGGGTGGCACAGCAGCATAGTGTTTAGCAGAACGCTTTACAGTACTGGTGACCCGGGTTCAGTTCCTGATGCTGACTGTAAGGAATTTGTATGTTCTTCCTGTGACCAAGTGTTTCCTTGTACCAGCTGACAGATTAATTGCCCGTCGTAAATTGTCTTGTGATGAGGCTAGCGTTAAATTGGTGAGTTGATGAGCAGCATGGCTTGAAGGGCTGGAAGGTCCTTCACACTGTGTCTCAATAGATGCATAAATAAATTTCTGAACGGACTATGAACACTATGCCACTACTTTTTCTCTCCCTCTCTTTCGGCATCACTAATTTAATTTTATTTTTTATATACTTTTTATCGTCATTTATAGTTTTTTATAATGTATTGTAGGGTATTGCTGCCGCAAAGCAACAAATTTCATGACATATGCCAGTGATATTAAACCTTATTCTGATTCTCATTCTGATTCTGAAGCAGGTGGTGTTTCCATGTGTTGCAGCTTTGAGACATACTTCTGCAGTGGCTTAGGCATGGAAGTGTAGTATATTTTGTGGACAGCACCTACTGCAGCCTTGGAGAGAATGGAAGTTTTTACCATACAGAGAATGTTCGTCAGCTTGTTTCCTGGGATTCTGAGTTTGTCCTCCCAAGGAAATTAAGCAGACTGGATTGTACGCTCTCAAATTTAAGTGAATGAGAAGTGATCCTCTTGAAACAAACTAAAGTCTTAGAAGCTTGACAGGGTACATGCAGAATTTATGCTCCTCAGCTGTGATGTCTAGAACTAGCAGTCACAATTTTACAAAATTGAGGATCTGCTATTCAGGACAATGACAAAGAGAATTGTTTTCAAACAAAGCATGATGAAGCTTTAGGATTATTCATCCAAGAGGGTTGTGGAGACTCGGTTATTGAATATATTCATGGAGAGATTAATATATTTTTAAATTTTGACAGAATCAAGGGATTTGGAATTAGTGCTGGAAGATGTCACTGAATCAGGTATGATCTTATTGAATGGTGAAGAAGGGATGTGGACTCGGTTGGTGGTGCTAAGTGGCAATTGACCTGCTCCTGCTTGTTTTCCTAATGTTCTTTTGGGGTGTCAATCAAGCAGGCTGCATGGTCCTGGATGATGTCAAGCTTATTGCATGGTTGTTGAAGCAAGAGGGAGTTGTAAAGAAAAGTAGATAAATGAGTACAGAAGAAAGGGAAAAATGTGAACAATACTGGGAGAGAGCTAATACATTACAGTCTCTGCAAATTTTCAATAGAAGAGAATGCTGGAAATACCCAGCAGGTCAGTCAGCCTTTTTTCTGCAGAAACAAATCAAATTGGCATAACAAGTTGATGACCTTTCATCAGAATCGTCCATTTCTGGTACAAACTGGATTGAAGTTGCTGTTGAATACTGAGGCTGTAGCATGCTTAGTCAGAGGATGAGATGCGGTTTCTCACTTTTGGAAGTTTATATTCTCCAGTCTCTTTTTTGGAACAGTGTGCAACAATAAAGAGTGAGGTAAAGAATTGATGTCAGTCAATTTGAAGCTCAGAGTTATTCTTGTGAACTGAACAGACGTGTTCTTCAGAGTGGTCTTCCAATCTGTGTTTGGTTTCTCCAAATTAGAGGTCACCGCACTGTGAATACCAAATGGAATACCATAAATTGTCTGCATCATCTCAAAGGAATGTTTTGACTCTCTGGCTGGTAGGAAGGAATGAGGTAAAAGAGCAAGTGTTGCATTTCCTGCAGATCACAGAAAGGTGCTGGGTGCTGGTGAAGATGGAATAGTGAATCAGGGTGTTGCAGGACAAAGTCCTCTTGGAGCGCTAAATCAGGAAGGAGGAGAGGGAAGAAAGCAGAAACGTATTTCAAAAAAGCTGACCTGCCAATTGCTTTTTGAGGGAGATTGCTTAAATTTAGGAGACCGATGGAAGAAGACCTGAGAGCTTGAGCAGGATTATAAAATGAAAGGGGTTCCATGATTCTGTGGTGTATTCCAATCCCAGACCATTGAAGGCTTTAAAAGTAAGTAAGAGAACTTTAAAATGAATTGTAAAAAATACAGAAGTCAATGCAGAGTAGCTAGGACAGGAGTGATATGTTCCCTCATCTTTGTTTTAGTTAAATGTCAAGCAGTGGCGTTCTGAATGAGTTGACATTTGTCAGTAGATTGCTTTGGAAGGCTAGTAAAAAGTGCATTGCAGTAATGTAGTCTATTCAATATAAAGGCATGAATTAGTTTTTCAGCATCATTACATGAAAGAAACAGATGTGCCTTTGCAATATTTTGTAAGTGTAGAATCGCTGCTCTGGCCACTTTCTTTGTGGGATTAAAAATTCAAATCTGGATCTAGGATAAGACTTGGTTTGTTACGTCAGATTTTACAAGGACAGCCAAGATCCCAAGTTTATCTCTTTTGTCTTTGGCACCAGCTAAGTGTATTTCAGTTTTATCTTCATTTAATTTTAGGAAATTATTGCTCATTCATTTGCATATTGCTGCCATACCAGAAGTCAGAGAAGATAGGGTGTTATCTTCAGGCTCAACGGAGATGTACAGTTTTGTGTCATCGGCAAAACTGTGAAAATCAGGTTTATACTATCTAATAATTTGGAGCATCTATAAGAAGAGCAGGGGACAAAGACAGCTACCCCAAGCAATACCAAGGTACATCGTATCTCTCAGAAAACTGGTCTCCAAAAAAGACAAAAAAATTCCTTTCTAAGATATACTGTATGAGTGAAACCAATTCTGGGCACTACCAGAGAGGCCAACCCAGTTCTCAAGATGATCTAGAAAAATGTTGTGGTCAATTAACAATTAAATCTAGGAGAATTAGAACTGAGATCCTGTTGGTATCAGTGCTGAGCCTAAGGCTACTGACAATTTTGGTAAGTGCCATCTCTGTAAAGGCATGACCATCAACTTGTTACAACTAATATAATGTATTATAATGGATTAGAAAACCATAGAAACCATAGAAAAACTACAGCACAGAAATAAGCCTTTTGGACCTTCTTGGCTGTGCCGAACCATTTTCTGCCTAGTCCCACTGACCTGCACACTGACCATATCCCTCCATACACCTCCCATCCATGTATCTGTCCAATTTATTCTTAAATGTTAAAAAAGAACCCGCATTTACGACCTCGTCTGGCAGCTCATTCCAAACTCCCACCACTCTCTGTGTGAAGAAGCCCCCCACAATGTTCCCTTTAAACTTTCCCCCCCTCATCCTTAACCCATGTCCTCTGGTTTTTTTTCTCCCCTTGCCTCAGTGGAAAAAGCCTGCTTGCATTCACTCTATCTATACCCATCATAATTTTATATACCTCTATCAAATCTCCCTTCGTTCTTCTACACTCCAGGGAATAAAGTCCTAAACTATTCAACCTTTCTCTGTAACTGAGTTTCTCAAGTCCCGGCAACATCCTTGTAAACCTTCTCTGCACTCTTTCAACCTTATTAATATCCTTCCTGTAATTTGGTGACCAAAACTGAACACAATACTCCAGATTCAGCCTCACCAATGCCTTATACAAGCTCATCATAACATTCCAGCTCTTATACTCAGTACTTTGATTAATAAAGGCCAATGTACCAAAAGCTCTCTTTACGACCCTATCTACCTGTGACGACACTTTTAGGGAATTTTGTATCTGTATTCCCAGATCCCTCTGTTCTACTGCACTCCTCATTTACCCTGTATGTTCTACCTTGGTTTGTCCTTCCAAAGTGCAATACCTCACACTTGTCTGTATTAAACTCCATCTGCCATTTTTCAGCCCATTTTTCCAGCTGGTCCAAATCCCTCTGCAAGCTTTGAAAACCTTCCTCACTGTCCACAACACTTCCAATCTTTGTATCATCAGCAAATTTGCTGATCCAATTTACCACATTATCATCCAGATCATTGATATAGATGACAAATAACAATGGACCCAGCACTGATCCCTGTGGCACACCACTAGTCACAGGCCACAACTCTAAGAAGCAATTCTCTACTACCACTCTTTGGCTTCTTCCATTGAGCCAATGTCTAATCCAATTTACTACCTCTCCATGTATACCTAGTGACTGAATTTTCCTAACTAACCTCCCATGCGGGACCTTGTCAAAGGCCTTACCGAAGTCCATGTAGACAACATCCACTGCCTTCCCTTCATCCACTTTCTTGGTAACCTCCTCGAAAAACTCCAATAGATTGGTCAAACATGACCTACCACACACAAAGCCATGTTGACTCTCCCTAATAAGTCCCTGTCTATCCAAATGCTTGTAGATTCTGTCTCTTAGTACTCCCGCCAATAACTTACCCACTACCAACGTCAAACTTACCATCCTATAATTTCCCAAATTACTTTTTGATCCTTTTTTAAACAACGGAACAACGTGAGCCATTCTCCAATCCTCCGGCACCTCACCCGTAGACACCGACATTTTAAATATATCTGCCAGGGCCCCTGCAATTTCAACACTAGTCTCCTTCAAGGTCCGAGGGAATACCCTGTCAGGTCCTGGGGATTTATCCACTTTAATTTGCCTCAAGATAGCAAGCACCTCCTCCTTTTCAATCTGTACAGTTTCCATGATCTCACTACTTGTTTCCCTTAATTCCATAGACTTCATGCCAATTTCCTTAGTAAATACAGATGCAAAAAACCTATTTAAGATCTCCTCCATTTCTTTTGGTTCAACACATAGCCGACCACTCTGATCTTCAAGAGGACCAATTTTATCCCTTACAATCCTTTTACTCTTAATATACCTGTAAAAGCTCTTTGGATTATCCTTCACTTTGACTGCCAAGGCAACCTCATGTCTTCTTTTAGCCCTCCTGATTTCCTTATGTATTTTCTTGCACTTTTTATACTCCTCAAGCACCTTATTTACTCCCTGTTTCCTGTACATGTCATACAACTCTCTCTTCTTCATTATCAGAGTTGCAATATCCCTTGAGAACCAAGGTTCCTTATTCCTATTCACTTTGCTTTTAATCCTGACAGGAACGTACAAGCTCTGCACTCTCAAAATTTCTCCTTTGAAGGCTTCCCACTTACCAATCACATCCTTGCCAGAGAACACAAATGACAGGAATTCTGCAGATACTGGAAATACAAGCAACACACATCAAAGTTGCTGGTGAACGCAGCAGGCCAGGCAGCATCTCTAGGAAGAGGTACAGTCGACGTTTCAGGCCAAGACCCTTCGTCAGGACTAACTGAAGGAAGAGCTAGTAAGAGATTTGAAAGTAGGAGAAGACAGGAGGGGGAGGAATGGAGCCAAGAGCTGAACGGGTGATTGGCAAAGGGGATATGAGAAGATCATGGGACAGGAGGCCCAGGGAGAAAGACTGTGGGGGGGGGGAACCAGACGATGGGCAAGGGGTATAGTCAGAGGGACAGAGGGAGAAAAAGGAGAGAGAGAAAGAATGTGTGTATAAAAATAAATAACGGATGGGGTACGAGGGGGAGGTGGGGCATTAGTGGAAGTTAGAGAAGTTGATGTTCATGCCATCAGGTTGGAGGCTACCCAGATGGAATATAAGGTGTTGTTCCTCCAACCTGAGTGTGGCTTCATCTTTACAGTGGAGGAGGCCGTGGATTGACATGTCAGAATGGGAATAGGATGTGGAATTAAAACGTGTGGCCACTGAGAGATCCTGCTTTCTCTGGTGGACAGAGCGTAGGTGTTCAGCAAAGTGGTCTCCCTGGAATATTAAGCTGCCAGTCCTGCCCCTCCCGTAGCCAAGTTTCACTAATTGCTATAACGTCATAATTCCATGTGTTAATCCATGCCCTCAACTTGTCTGCCTTCCCCACAATACTCCTAGCATTGAAATATATACACCTCAGAAGATTTTTACCACCACTCACAACCTTTCTATTAGCGGATTTGCTTGAACTTTTAACATCATTTATTTTCACCCCAGCCACACTGTCAGCTCTGGCACTCTGGTTCCCATCCCCCTGCAAATCTAGTTTAAAGCCTCCCCAATAGCACTAACAAACCTCCCTGAAAGGATATTGGTCCCCTTGTAGTTCAAGTGTAACCCATCTCTCTTGTACAGGTCCCACCTGCCCCAGAAGAGGTCCCAATGATCCTGAAATCTGAAACCCTGTCCCCTATACCAGTTCCTCAGCCACTTGATCATCCTCCAGAGCATCCTATTCCTACCCTCACTGGCACGTAGCACAGGTAGCAATCCTGAGATTACCACCCTCAAGGTCTTGCTTTTCAACTTCCTACCAAGCTCTCTATACTCATTGTCCAGGACCTCCTCACTCTTCCTTGCTATGTCATTGGTACCGATATGCACCACGACATCTGGCTGATCACCCTCCCACTTCAGAATGTCATGCAAGCGATCAGAGACATCACCCTGGCACCCAAGAGGCAACAAACCATCCTGGATTCTCTGTCACGACCACAGAACCTTCTATCTGTACCTCTAACTATCGAGTCCCCTATCACTACTGCTCTCCTCTTTTTCCACCCTCCCTTCTGCACTGCAGAACCAGACTCACTGCCAGAGATCTGGCTGCTGCAGCTTGTCCCAGGTAAGTCCTCCCCCCCCCCCCCCCAACAGTATCCAATGCGGTATACTTGTTGAGGGGAATGGCCACAGGGGACATGGAAACAAGAACCGTTGAAAATTTCTCTTTTTAAACCTTGGCGCGCTACATCACGCGCCTGCGCAGTGCAGACCCTTCTCCCCGAGCAGTTATTTTAAAAAAAAAAGGACTTCTTGTACCCGATTTCTTCACTCCCTTCTTCTCAGCTGCTTGCTTCAACTGATTCAATGGATAACTTGAAACACCACTACTTGGAGCTGATTCTATGACCTACAGACTCACTTTCAATGAATCTTTAAAACTCATGTTTCTCGTTATTATTCTTGTTTTATTTTGTGTGTCTTTTGTACATTGTTTGTTTATCAGTCTTGTCTGTTTATGTATTTTTTTTTGTAATCTCGATTGTTTTTTTTCCCCGTAATTGTCAGCAAGAAAATAAAACTCAAGGTAGTACATCAGGATGGATAAATCAGTGGCTGATTGGCAGGAGGCAATGAGTGGGAATAAAGGAAGCCTTTTCTGGCCGACTGCCAGTGGTTAGTTGTGTTGCACAGGGATATGTATTGGGACTGATTCTTTTTACGTTACAAACATAGAAAACCCACAGCAAAAAACAGGCCCTTCGGCCCACAAAGCTATGCTGAACAAGTCCTTACCTTAGAAATTACCTAGGGTTACCCATAGCCCTCTAGTTTTCTGATCTCCATGTACCTGTCCAGGAGTCTCTTTTAAGACCCTATCGTATCTCCCTCCACCACTGTCGCCGGCAGCCCATTCCACACACTCACCACACTCTGCGTGGGAAAAAAAACTACTTACCCCTGACATCTCCTCTGTACCTACTTCCAAGCACCTTAAAACTGCGCCCTCTCATTCTAGCCATTTCACCCTGGGGAGAAAACCTCTGACTATCCACATGATCAATGTCTCTCATCATCTTATATAGCTCTATCAGGTCACCTCTCTTCCTCCATCGCTCCAAGGAAAAAAAGCCGAGTACACTCAATCTATTTTCATAAGGCATGCTCCCCAATCCAAGCAACATCCTTGTAAATTTCCTCTGCACCCTTCCTATAGTGAGGCGACCAGAACTGTGCACAGTACTCCAAGTGGGGTCTCACTGCGGTCCTATATAGCTGCAACATTACCTCTCGGCTCCAAACCTCAACCCCATGATTGATGAAGGCCAATGCACTGTATGCTTTCTTAACCACAGAGTCAACCTGTGTAGCAACTTTGAGTGTCCTGTGGACTCGGACCCCAAGATCCCTCTGATCCTCCACACTACCAAGAGTCTTACCATTAATACTATATTCTGTCATCGTACTTGATCTACCAAAATGAACCACCTCACACTTTTCTGGGTTGAACTCCATCTGCCACTTCTCAGCCCAATTTTGCATCCTATCAATGTCCTGCTGTAACCTCTGACAGCCCTCCATACTATCCACAACACCTCCCACCTTTGTGTCGTCATCAGCAAAATTACTAAGCCATCCCTCCACTTCTTCACCTGGGTCATTTATAAAAATCACGAAGAGTAGGAGTCTCAGTACAGATCTCTGAGGCACACCACTGGTGACTGACCTCCATGCAGAATATGATCGATCTACAACCACCCTTTGCCTTCTGTGGGCAAGCCAGTTCTGGATCCACGAAGCAATGTCCACTTGGATCCCATGCCTCCTTACTTTCTCAATAAGCCTTGCATGGGGTACCTTGTCAAATGCCTTACTGAAATCCATTATACACTATGTCTACTGCTCTACCTTCATCATGTGTTTAGTCACATCCTCAGAAAATTGAATCAGGCTCATAAGGCATGACCTGCCTTTGACAAAGCCATGCTGACTATTCCTAATCATATTATCCCTCTCCAACTGTTCATAAATCCTGCCTCTCAGGATCTTCTCCATCAACTTACCAACCACTGAAGTAAGACTCACTTGTCTATAATTTCCTGAGCCATCTCTACTCCCTTTCTTGAATAATGGAACAACATATGCAACACTCCAATCCTCTGGAACCTCTCCCGTCCCCAATTGATGATGCAAAGATCATCGCCAGAGGCTCAGCAGTCTCCTCTCTCACCTCCTACAGTAGACTGGGGTACATCTCACCCAGTCCGAGTGACTTATCTAACTTGATGCTTTCCAAAAGCTCCAGCACATCCTCTTTCTTAATATCTACAAGCTCAAGCTTTCAGTTCGCTTTAAGTCATCCCTATAATCACCAAGATTCTTTTCCGTAATGAATACTGAAGCAATATACTCATTAAGTACCTCTGCAATCTCCTCTGGTTCCATACATACTTTTCCACTGTCACACTTGATTGGTCCTATTCTCTCACATCTTATCCTTTTGCTCTTCACATACTTGCAGAATGCCTTGGGATTTTCCTTAATCCTGTCCACCGAGGCCTTCTCATGGCCCCTTCTGGCTCTCCTAATTTCCTTCCTAGGCTCCTTCCTGCTAGCCTTGTAATCTTCTGGATCTCTATCATTATCTAGTCCTTTCATAAGCCTTCTTTTCTTCTTGACTAGATTTACAACAGCCTTTGTACACCATGGTTCCTGTACCCTACCATCCTTTCCCTGACTCATTGGAACGTACCTATGCAGAACTCCATGCAAATATTCCCTGAACATTTGCAACATTTCTTCCGTACATTTCCCTGAGAACATCTGTTCCCAATTTATGCTTCCAAGTTCCTGCCTGATAGCCTCATATTTCCCTTTACTCCAATTAAACGCTTTGCTAACTTGTCTGTTCCTACCCCTCTCCAATGCTGTGGTAAAGGAGATAGAATTGTGATCACTATCTCCAAAATGCTCTCCCACTGAGAGATCTGACACCTGACCAGGTTCATTTCCCAATACCAGATCAAGTACAGCCCTCCTCTTGTAGGCTTATCTACATATTGGGTCAAGAAACCCTTTTGAACACACCTAACAAACTCCACCCCATCTAAACCCTTCGCTCCAGGGACATGCCAATCGATATTTGGGAAATTAAAATCTCCCACCATGACAACCCTATTATTATTACACCTTTCCAGAATCTGTCTCCCTATCTGCTTCTCAATGTCCCTGTTACTATTGGATGGTCTATAAAAAAACACCCACTAGAGTTATTGACCCTTACCTGTTCCTAACTTCCACCCACAGAGACTCCGTAGACAATCCCTCCATGTCTTCCTCCTTTTCTACAGCTGTGACACTATCTCTGATCAACAGTGCCACACCCCCACCTCTTTTGCCTCCCTTCCTGTCCTTTCTGAAACATATAAAGCCTGGCACTCAAAGTAACCATACCCGCCCCTGCACCATCCAAGACTCTGTAATGGCCACAACATCATAGCTCCAAGTACTGATCCACGCTCTTAGCTCATCTGTTTTATTCATAATACTCCTTGCATTACAGTAGACACATCTCAAGCCGTCAGTCTGAGCATGTCCCTTCTCTATCACCTGCCTATCCCCCCTCTCACACTGTCTCCAAGCTTTCTCTATTTGTGAGCCAACTGCCTCTTGACAACATTATATGTCAGTCATTTCGATGATGGAATTGATAGCTTTGTTGAAAAGTTTGTAGACGATGTGAAGACAGGTGGCAGAGCAGGTAGTTTTGAGTAAGTAGAGAGGCCACAGAAGGACTTAGACAGATTAAGAGAATGGGCAAAGAAGTGTCAGATGGAATACAGTAATGGGAAGTGTATGATCATGCACTTTGGTAGAAGAAATGAAAGGGTTGACTATTTTCTAAGTAGAGAGAAAATACAATATAACTGAGGTGCAAAGGGACTTGGGAATCCTTGTGCAGGATTCCCTAAAGGTTAATTTGCAGGTTGAGTCAGTGGTGAGGAAGGCAAATGCGATGTTAGTATTCATTTCAAGAGGACTAGAATATAAAAGCAAGGATATAATGTTGAATCTTTATAAAGCACTGGTGAGACCTCACTTGAAGTATTGTGAGCAGGTTTTGACCCCTTATCTTAGAAAGAATGTGCTGAAACTGAAGATTCAAAGGAGATTCATGAAAATAATTCCAGGATTGAATGGCTTGTCATGTGAAGAGTGTTTGAAGGCTCTGAGCCTGTATTCAGTAGAATTCAGAAGAATGAGCGGTGTCATCATTGAAACCTATCAGATGGTGAAAGGCCTTGATAGAGTGGATGTGGAGAGGATGTTTCCTATGGCGGGAGAGCTTAACACCAGAGGACACAGCCTTAGAATAGTGGGTGTCCTTTTAGAATGGAGATGAGGAGGAATTTCTTCAGCCAGAGGTTGGTGAATCTGTGGAATTCTTTGCCACAGGCAGCTGTGGAGGCCAAGTCTTTATGTATACTTAAGGCAGAGGTTGATAGATTCCTGATTCCTAATTGGTCAGGGCATGAAAGGATATGTGGAGAAGGCAGGAGATTGGGGCTGAGAGGAAAATTGGATCAGCCAAAATGAAATGGCGAAGCAGACTTGATGGGCCAGATGGCTTATTTCTGCTTCAGGATCTTATGGCGTACTATGGTAACATATATGTACTTTAATAATAAATTTACTTTGAAATTTGAACTTTAATAATAAGTTTGGATTTTGATTGTATATGTGTTAGAACCAGAATATGATTTGTGCCTAAATCAATGTAAAAGATGGCCACGTCATCTTTGTCCAATTTTATATACAGCATAGGATTGTCCATATGTGTGTGAAAGATCAAATTGAAGTACTGGATACAAAGGGTTACTCATAAAGTCTTTGTTCAGAATGTTGTTGTTGAGATTGTTCCTCACTGTTAATGGAAGTTTCATGATTATTTTTCATTTGAAACACCAACAGCACGCATTCTATGCTGTCATGCATCAGGTTCAAAGCATGTGAATCGGAATTGCTAATGGTGGAGTAATAATAATAAACAGGGATATACAGTTTGCCAAAACCAGAGAAAGACAGACATTTAAGGGTGGTTGGGGAGATTAGTGAGATGAGGAGGGGCAATGAAAGGAAGTGATTTGAAAACAAGGATGGGAATTGCACTGTTAACTAGAAGTCTGTTAATAAGAAAACAAAGTTAATAAGCATACTGACAGGAGCACTCGGTAAACTTTGACAAGTCTTTGGAGAATGGTGGAACCAAAATGTTGGGTACTCTTACTTTCACAAGGAATTAAACTGTTTTAAAATAAATGGGTTAATGACTTCACCAAAGAAGTAAAGAGGCCATTTTCATATGAATTGGTCAAAGTTCAAAATGTAAGACTTGTTTGGCAATGAATTGTGTAATTTAATATGCATAGCAGAAGATCTCTGATAATAAGGGAGTATTACACATTTGGAACAGAATTTTTACAATGTTATGCTTGGAAAAGGAATTCTAGACAATGGGCTGTGATGCCCATTCCCAGAATTCTAACCTTGGGTTTAAATTTTTTGTTGGATCAGGTAAATGATCCATGGCAGTAATGTGGATTCTTTCTAATTTTAATAGGTACTTATTAGTTTAAAAGAAGTATGACATACCAGTGAAGGCATGTATTATTAAGACAGGAGCAGAATTAGGTTGTTCAGCCCATCAAATCTGCTTCAATGGGAATGTGTTTTATCCTACTGTTAAGGACTTACAAAGTATTTGGCTAATCTCTTTTCTGTAATTTTTAGAACTTATTCCAAATGCATCTCAGTCCAAAATGGTTCACCACTTTCAGTCTGTGATCCTAGTTTTAGACTTCTCAACAAAAAAAGACACCCTCTCTGAACCCATTCTGTTGAGCCCTGTTAGAATGCTGTAATTTTTGATGAGATATCCTTCCATTCTTCCAAAATTTAGAGAACATGAGCTTGGTTTACTCGATCTTGCCTCATTCAGCAACCCCACCATTTCCAGTAAGCAGTTCAGCAAACTGTTACTGCACTGCCTCCATGGTAAATAAATAATTACAATAAGACCTCTATACTCCTGTCCTCAAATCTTCCAGAGTCATAACATTAGATAGCACAGAAAGAGGACATTTACAAACATGGGAAAATCTGCAGATGCTGGAAATCCAAGCAACACATCAAAATGCTGGAGGAACTCAGCAGGCCTATAGAAAAGAGTAAACAGTTGATGTTTTAGGCTGCGATCTTTCATAGCCACTGCCAGGCCTGCTGAGTTCCTCCATTTTATCTGTGTTGTTAAGAGGATATTCAGCACATCACATCCATGCTGACCATTGAGTGTTCTCTATCCTCACTCATTTTCCATCACTTAGTCTTCTATTTCTTGGCAATTCATATTATGAGACCTTATCTGCACCACCCTGTTGGGCAGAGCATTCTTGATTCCAACTACTTTCTTGATAAAAGTTTCTTCCTCAGATCCCCTGTAGATCCAGATCTTAAACCTATGCTTTCTGGTTTTGTACATCTGTACTATGGAGAAATGTTACGTATTACATACCCTATCTATGTCCCTCCTAAATTTCTACATATTAATTAGCTATCTCTTTAGCTTCCTCCACTCCAAGAAAAACAAAGTTAGACTATCTGGTGTCTCCTCATAAATAAAATCCTCCATCCCGTTCAACATCCCAATGAATCTACTCTGCACACTCCCTTGTCGGGTGAAGATCAGAACTCAACACAGTAGCCCAGATAGGACACGCTTATGGTTTATACACTTGTACTATAGCACCTCTGTTTTGATGTTCTTTGCTCTATTTAATGAAGGTAATTATCCATTTACCTTCATAGCTATATCTACCTGTGCTGCAAAGTTCTGTGATCTTAGGACATATATCTCAAGGTCCATTTGTTCCTCAATACTGATACTGATTATACGTGTCCTAGCTCAATTAGTCCTCTTAAAGTGCATCATTTCATACTTATCAGGATTAAACAACTCCTGCCTTTAAATTTACCTGGTCCATTTCCGACACCTCCCTCCCCTTTCTTGATCTTTCTGTCTCTATCTCTGGAGACAGCTTATCTACTGATGTCTACTATAAGCCTATGGACTCTCACAGCTACCTGGACTATTCCTCTTCCCAACTTGTCTCTTGCAAAAATGCCATCCCCTTCTTGCAATTCCTCTGTCTCTGCCGCATCTGCTCTCAGGATGAGGCTTTTCATTCCAGGACGAAGGGGATGTCTTCCTTTTTTTAAAGAAAGGGACTTCCCTTCCTCCACCATCAACACTACTCTCAAATGCATCTCCCATTTCACACACATCTGCTCTTACCCCATCCTCCCGCCACCCCACTAGGAATAATTAATTAGTTAATTAATTAATAATTGATTAAGAATTAATTAATTGATTAATTAGGCATTAATATGGAAGTGGTAAAATGGATTCAGCAGTGACTAGATGGGAGACACCAGAGAGTAGTGGTGGATAACTGTGTGTCAGATTAGAGGACGGTGTGTAGCAGTGTGCCTCAGGGATCTGTACTGGGTCCAGTGTTGTTTGTAATATATATATTAATGATCTGGATGATGGGGTGGTAAATTGGATTAGTAAGTATGCAGATGATACTAAGATAGGTGGTGCTGTGGATGATGAGGTAGGTTTTCAAAACTTGCAGAGAGATTTAGGACAGTTAGAAGAGTGGGCTGAAAGATGGCAGATGGAGTTTAATGCTGAAAAATGTGAGGTGCTACATTTTGATAGAACTAATCAAAATAGGACATACATGGTAAATGGTAGGGCATTAAAGAATGCTTTCGAACAGAGGGATCTAGGAATAATGGTGCATAGTTCCCTGAAGATGGAATCTCATGTGGATAGGGTGGTGAAGAATACTTTTGGTTTGCTGGCCTTTATTAATCAGAACATTGAGTATAGGAGTTGGGATATAATGTTGAAATTGTATAAGGCATTGGTAAAGCCAAATCTGGAGTATTGTGTACAGTTCTGGTCACCGAATTATAGGAAAGATGTCAATAAAATTGAGAGAGTACAGAGGAGGTTTACTAAAATGTTGCCTGGGTTTAATCTCCAAAGTTGCAGAGAAAGGTTGAACAAGTTAGGTCTTTATTCTTTGGAGCGTAGAAGGTTGAGGGGAGACTTGATAGAGGTGTTTAAAATTATGAGGGGGATTGTTAGAGTTGACGTGGTTAGACTTTTTCCATTGAGAGTGGGGAAGATTCAAACAAGAGGGCATGAGTTGAGAATTAGAGGACAAAATTAGGGGTAACATGAGGGGGAACTTCTTTACTCAGAGAGTGGTAGCTGTGTGGAACGAGCTTCCAGCAGAAGTGGTTGAGACAGGTTCTATGTTGTCATTTAAAGTTAAATTGGATAGATATATGGACAGGAATGGAATGGAGGGTTGTGGGCTGAGTGCAGATCGATGGGAATAGGATAGGGTAAGAGTTCGGCACGGACTAGGAGGGCCGAGATGGCCTGTTTCCGTGCTGTAATTGTTATATGGTTATATATGAACAGGGTTTCACTTGTCCTCACCTGCCACCCCACCAGCCTCCAGGTCCAACATATAATTCTCCGCAACTTCCACCACCTCCAACAGGATCCCACCACCAAGCACATCTTTCCCTCCCCGCTGTTTCTGCTTTCTGCAGGAATCGCTACCTACGCGACTCCCTTGTCCATTTGTCTCCCCCATCCCTTCCCACCGATCTCCCTCCCGGCACTTATCCTTGTAAGCGGGACAAATGCTACACATACCCGTACACTTCCTCCCTCACCACCATTCAGGGCCCCAGACAGTCCTTCCAGGTGAAGCGATACTTCACCTGTGAGTCAGCTGGTGTGATATACTGCATCCGGTGCTCCAGGTGAGGACTTCTATATATCGGCAAGACCCGACGCAGACTGGGAGACCGTTTCGCTGAACACCTACGCTCTGTCTGCCAGAGAAAACAGGATCTCCCAGTGGCCACACATTTTAATTCTACGTCCCGTTCCCATTCTGATATGTCTATCCACGGCCTCCTCTACTGTCAAGATGAAGCCACACTCAGGTTGGAGGAACAACACCTTATATTCCATCTGGGTAGCCTCCAACCTGATGGCATGAACATTGCCTTCTCTAACTTCCATTAATGCCCCTCCTCCCCTTCTTATCCATTTATTTATTTATTTATTTATTTATTTATTATTTTTCCCCTTTTTTCTCTCTCTCTCTCTTTTCTCTCTCTGTCCCTCTCATAATAACTCTTCGCCTGCTCTCCATCTTCCTCTGGTGCTCCTCTCCCCTTTCTTTCTCCCTAGGCCTCCCATCCCATGATCCTCCCCTTTTTCCAGCCTTGTATCCCTTTTGCCAATCAACTTTCCAGCTCTTAGCTCTATCCCTCCCCCTCTGTCTTCTCCTATCATTTCAGATCTCCCCTCCCCCTCCCACCTTCAAATCTCTTGCTATCTCTTCTTTCAGTTAGTCCCAATGAAAGGTCTCAGCCCAAAATGTTGACTGTACCTCTTCCAGTAGATGCTGCCTGGCCTGCTGCATTCCACCAGCATTTTGTGTGTTGCCCTGTCTTTCTCTGACCATTTTACCAATATTGCACTGTAACCTAACCTTCCTTCTTACTGATCATGTTCTGGATATTAATGTAAATGATGAACAGCAAGCGTCCCATATAAAAACAATGTTCCACTATCTCACACTGCTTCCTATTACCAAGTTAATTTCAAACCCAGTTTCCCAACTTGCTGTAGATCCCATGGGTGCAAACTTTCTGGATCATTCTCCCATGTGGACACTTGTCAGAGGCTTTACTGAAATCCATGTAGATTACAACAGAATCACTTTCCTCATCAATATTCTTAGTCACCTCTGAAATAATTCTATTAAATCAGTCAGACTGTATCTCTCTATCAAAGCCATAGTTATAATCTTTGCTTAATTCTTCCCTTTCTACGTGTAAGTTAACCCTGTCTTCCGGGGCTTCTTCTAACTTCCCTTCCACTGATGTTGAACTCATCCTTGAAATTACCTGGCTTATCCATTCTAGAAAGTGATAGCATGAAGATATTAGAAAACTTGGTTCAATATATAGTAGGTACATCAAAAAGACAGGATGGGATTTTGAAGAAAATTATGAAAAAAAATTCTGAGCAAATTACCAATAATCTTTCAAATGCAATGGTGCTAAAGAATTAGTATGTGCTCCAAAAAAGTTCAACCAGTTTAACCTAATAGTAGGAAAGGTTTTAGAAACCTTGATCGAGGGGAGGATTAATAGTCTGGAGGATAGTGGGTTAAATAAGGTGAACAAGCATGAATTTGTTAAAGGTAAAATTGTGTTTAACCAATTTGAGAATTTCTTTGCTTTCATCAATTCTATTCTTTATCAATGTAGTTGACATGTGTATATTGACATCCAGAAGCACATAGCATAAAGCGTTCATAGATACCATGGACACAAAGTTGCCTAAGTAATGGACAATCAAGGATCATGGTGAATGGTTGTTTATTGGATTCAAAGGCAGTGAATTGAAGTTCTTTAAGGGCATCAGTGCTTGTTTTGATCTCTATTAATGCCCTAAACTTGGTGGTGCAAGCCACAGTTGCTAAATTAGTGGATGGCATTAACTTGAAAGTATTATGATCAGCAAAGAGGATGTGATAAGCTGCAGCAAGATACAAACATGTGGAAGAAGCAGAGAAATGGTAGAAGAAAGTTAGTATGAAGAAATGCACGGTGATGATTTTGGTAGGAAAATTATTGAATATTATAAGAGGTATGGAGTGAAAGAATCTGAGGATATGGTTCACAAGTTATTGAAAGCGGCAGGATAAGTTGAGAAAGCAGTTAATAAGTCAAGCACAAATTAAGTTTATTAAGTGAGGCACAAAGTATAGAAGTAGCAAAGTCATAATGAATATCTATTAAAATATTCTGGTCTCATCTGGAGTATTCTCTTTAATTTTGATTATTTCATTAAAGGAATGAAGGCATTAGGAAGAGTTTGGAAAAGATTCATATAAATGTTTCCTTCGATGAGGATCCACAGTTATAAATCCAAATTAGAGAGCTGGTATTGTTTTCTTTAAAGATGGCTGAGGAGAGACCAGATAGCTATATATAAAATAACGAAGGGCCTGGACAGAGTGAATAGTGGGAGTCTGTCTGTGGAGGACTTGAGTCTTGAAGGTTACAGGAAAAAATGAAGGATAAAAGAAATGATTCATTGCAGCATATGTTTGGAGTCCAGAACACATTGCTTACAGTGATGGAGGCAGGTTCCATGTTAGCCTTCAAAAGGGAGCTGGATAAATAGATACTGGAGAAGGTTTTGCAAGACTACAGAGAGAGTCAGGGGCGGAACTATTGATTTGCTCTGGTCAAGAACCTACATGGACACAATGGATCTCGTGGCTTACTTCAGTTCTATAACCATTCTATGATTCCTTTCTATTAACATCAGGCTTACTGATTTATAGTTTCTCTCCCTCTTTTAAATAGTAGGCTTATTCTTAGTCTAGAGATTTTAAAGATGGTATTGGATCAAAAGATATACATGTGTTTCCAAAAATATCAGGAAGCTTAAGGGTTGAGAGAGTTTCAAAATTCAGCAAAGGATCAAGGCATTGGTAAGCACAGACAAAAGTAGAATACGTAAATAGTCTAGAGGTATGTAAACAGAAAAAGTGAGTAGATGCATTGTCCAAAATTCAACAGCAGCTTAAAAATTTTAAAGTACAATTTCACACCATATAAAAAATAACAAGAGTGATCCCCTTCTTGATTATGTGGGATCACTCTGATATGTAAATCATATCAAGGAAGCCAGTTCCAGTAAAGAGCAAGATAAAAGTATTCAGCTGATACGTAACTGCTTGTAATAAGTGGATCAGGATGCTTCTACAAAAGAGGTTCAAAAGGAAGAGCAGGTGAGGAGCAGATGTGTTGAGAAATTGCACACAGTTGTGAGAATGGTAGGCTAGTGCTGGTGAGAGATTTGAATTTCTCCAATATTGACTGAGCCGCACAGAGTGTGAAGGGCTTAAATGAGGCAAAATTTGTGCAGTGCATCCAAGACAGTTTTCTTTTGCATATATAGATAATCTATCCAGAACTGAGCAATACTGGACCTTCACTTAGGTAATGAGACGGGCCAAATAACTAGAGTGTCAGTTGGGAAAAACATTGGGTTATAGTGAAAGACAGAACAAATCCACAGGTTAAAGTCCTGAATTGGAGCAGAGCCAATTTTGAAGGCATTAGGCAGGACCTAGCTGTGTTCAACAGGGTGACTCTATTTAAAAGCCAATGGATAATTGGCAGGTGGGACGTTTTTAAAAGGATCACCTCAAGGATCCAAGGCAGCATGTTCCTTTTAGGTTGAAAAGCAGACATACCAAGTTCAGGGAACTCTGGCTGCCAGGGATATCAAGCCTCTGGTAAGGAAAAAGAAGGAAGCATACATCAAGTCCATATGAAGGGGCTTGACCTAAAACATTGACTGTTTTGAAATGAAATATCTTTATTGTCATTGCATAGTACAATTTGTCATGCACCAATACAGTGAAAACGAGTTTGCATCTCTCGTACTCAATGCTATAAAACAACAAATAAAATAAATAAACAATAAATAAAATCAAGTAACCAGCCAGTACAAGCAATGTCCAGCAGTACAAAAGCGCAACTCAGATGCATGACAGCCAAAAAATCAGTATTAAAGTAGCAATACAACAAATTTATGGATGATGCTTGATCCATTGATTCAGAGCAATTATAGCTCTGGGGAAAAAGCTATTTTTCAGTCTGGAAGTGCAGGCATAGAAAATCTTATAACGTCTGCCGGATGGAAGAAGTTCAAACAGGTGATTGCATGAGTGTGTATTGTCCTTACAGATGCTTGTAACATTCCTTAGGCAGCGTGAGCTTTAAGTGTCCTTCAGGGCTGGGAGCTGTGTCCCGATAATCTTCTGTGCGCTAGAGATGACCCGCTGAAGTGCTTTCCTATCAGCTGCTGTACAACTGAGATACCACACAGTGATGCAGTATGTTAAGATGCTCTCTATGGTGCAGCGGTAAAAGGTCACCAGCATCTGTTCAGGTAGACCAGCTTTCTTCAGCATCCTGAGGAAAAACAAACATTGCTGTGCTTTCTTAACTATTGTTGTGGTGTTAGTGGACCATGTAGTGGACCTGTTTATTCCTCTCCATAGTTGCTGCCTAACTCGCTGAGTTCCTCCAGCATTTTGTATGTGTTGCTCAAGATTTTCAGCATCTGCCGAATTGCTTGTGTTTATACATCACATTTAGGTAACTAGTAAAAATTAATCCCTTGATAAATATAAAAAGTTTAAACCATAAGAGGGATCTCAGAAGGTTAAAAAAGGGTGTGAGATGGATTTGGCAGGCAGGGTTAAAGATAAATTAAATAAAATAAAATAATCCCAAGAGGTTCTTAAATTATAAGCCTGATGAGGGAGAGAATAGGTCCTCTTAAAAACTGTCAGAGGAGCTAAACTAGTTGCAGAGCTGGAGGAGGTAGCTGAGATTTTTACTGTTCACTCCTCCCCAGTGTTTACTATGAAGAATAACATGGATGCCAACAAAATGAGACGGATAAGGAGTGACATTTTAGATCATATGCATTGTGCAAGGAAGGAGGTATTTGAAACAAGAGAAAATCTGCAGATGCTGGAAATCCAAGCAACACACACAAAATACTGGAGGAACTCAGCTGGCCAGGCAGCATCTATGGAAAAGAGTAAACAATCGAAGTTTCCGGCTGTGACCCTTCATCAAGACATCAGGTATTTGAAGCCTTGCAGTACATTTAGGTGGGCAAATCTAAGCGGCATGACCAAGTGCACCATCAGACATTATGGGAACCTGAGAAGCAATTGCGGAGGCCCTTCTGGAGGAATTTGCTTCATTAGCCATTGCTGATGTTCCAGAGGAGTGTTGAAGAATGGTAGCAGGGATAGGCAAAGGGAGAGATGAACATGGGGCAATGGATGTTGTCTATATGAACTTTAGGTCTTCAACAAAGGCCCACATGGCAAACAGATCTGGAAGGTTAGGTGGCATGGGATTCAGGGGGACTTAAGAGTTGAAAGACAGTGATGGCTGAAACTCAGTTCTCTGACTGGATGCCTGTGACTGGTGAAGTGCCTGGGAGTCAGTATTGAGACCTCTGTTATTCATTATTTATGTAAATGATTTTGATATGAATGTACACAGCATTATTAGTAAGTTTGTTGATGATATAAAATTAGGGGGTCTTGTTGATAGTGAAATAGGTTACAATGAAATCTTGATCAGTTAAGGAGAGGGTCTGAGGAATGGCAAATTGATTTCAACTTTCATAAATGCTGATTCTTGTCAAACTAGGGTAAGACATATATAGTAAATGGCAGGGCACTGTCAAATGTAGTGGAACAGAGGGACCAGGGAGTACAAGCACAGTCTGCTGAAAATATCTGAAATTGTCAAGCTGGAGAGGGCGCAGAAGAGATTAATGGGGATGGTGGATGGACCAGAGGGCTTGAGTTATAGGGAGAGGTTGGCCATGCTGTATCTTTACAGGCAAATGAGGAGTGACCTCATAGAATGTTATAAATTCATGAAGGGCATGAATAAGGTGGACTGTCATAGCTTTTTCTCCAAGGTTGGTGAGTCCAAAACGAGAGGGCACAGATACAAGAAGGGAGAGATTTTGTAAAGACCTGAGAGGTAACTTCTTTACACATAGGGTAATGAGTACCTGGACTGAGCTTCCAGAGGAAGTTGTTGAGTTAGATACAAATGCAACATTTAAGAGGCATTTAGATAGGTACATAGAGAGTTATGGGCTGAAAACAGGCAACTGTGGATGCTGTAGCTGGCATGACTAGATGGGATGGAGGGTCTGTTTCCGTGCTGTATTATTCCATAACTTTATAACTCTGAATCCCACAATTCCCAATTGGTATCCTCATGAAAGGTACGTTGAAGGGTTTTAGATGAAGTCTCGGCGTGTGCTACTGTACACCATCATAGTAGCCAGCCACTATTTATTGTCCAAGTCAACAAATGAAAAAGATTACTAAGCAAATTTCCACATATTGATTGGGATTCCCATACTGTTAAAGGTCTAGAAACATAGAAACATAGAAAATAGGTGCAGGAGTAGGCCATTCGGCCCTTCGAGCCTGCACCGCCATTTATTATGATCATGGCTGATCATCCAACTCAGAACCCTGCCCCAGCCTTCCCTCCATACCCCCTGATCCCCGTAGCCACAAGGGCCATATCTAACTCCCTCTTAAATATAGCCAATGAACTGGCCTCAACTGTTTCCTGTGGCAGAGAATTCCACAGATTCACCACTCTCTGTGTGAAGAAGTTTTTCCTAATCTCGGTCCTAAAAGGCTTCCGCTTTATCCTCAAACTGTGACCCCTTGTTCTGGACTTCTCCAACATCGGGAACAATCTTCCTGTATCTAGCCTGTCCAATCCCTTTAGGATTTTATACGTTTCAATCAGATCCCCCCTCAATCTTCTAAATTCCAACGAGTACAAGCCCAGTTCATCCAGTCTTTCTTCATATGAAAGTCCTGCCATCCCAGGAACCAATCTGGTGAACCTTCTTTGTACTCCCCCTATGGCAAGGATGTCTTTCCTCAGATTAGGGGGCCAAAACTGCACACAATACTCCAGGTGTGGTCTCACCAAGGCCTTGTACAACTGCAGTAGTACCTCCCTGCTCCTGTACTCGAATCCTCTCGCTATAAATGCCAGCATACCATTCGCCTTTTTCACCGCCTGCTGTACCTGCATGCCCACTTTCAATGACTGGTGTATAATGACACCCAGGTCTCGTTGCACCTCCCCTTTTCCTAATCGGCCACCATTCAGATAATAATCTGTTTTCCTATTTTTGCCACCAAAGTGGATAACTTCACATTTATCCACATTAAATTGCATCTGCCATGAATTTGCCCACTCACCCAACCTATCCAAGTCACCCTGCATCCTCTTAGCATCCTCCTCACAGCTAACACTGCCACCCAGCTTCGTGTCATCCGCAAACTTGGAGATGCTGCATTTAATTCCCTCATCCAAGTCATTAATATATATTGTAAACAACTGGGGTCCCAGCACTGAGCCTTGCGGTACCCCACTAGTCGCCGCCTGCCATTCTGAAAAGGTCCCATTTATTTCCACTCTTTGCTTCCTGTCTGCTAACCAATTCTTTATCCACCTCAATACCTTACCCCCAATACCGTGTGCTTTAAGTTTGCACACTAATCTCCTGTGTGGGACCTTGTCAAAAGCCTTTTGAAAATCCAAATATACCACATCCACTGGCTCTCCCCTATCCACTCTACGTTACATCCTCAAAAAATTCTATGAGATTCGTCAGACATGATTTTCCTTTCACAAATCCATGCTGACTTTGTCCGATGATTTCACCACTTTCCAAATGTGCTGTTATCACATCTTTGATAACTGACTCCAGCAGTTTCCCCACCACCGACGTGAGGCTAACCGGTCTATAATTCCCCGGTTTCTCTCTCCCTCCTTTTTTAAAAAGTGGGGTTACATTAGCCACCCTCCAATCCTCAGGAACTAGTCCAGAATCTAACGAGTTTTGAAAAATTATCACTAGTGCATCCACTATTTCTTGGGCTACTTCCTTAAGCACTCTAGGATGCAGACCATCTGGCCCTGGGGATTTATCTGCCTTCAATCCCTTCAATTTACCTAACACCACTTCCCTACTAACATGTATTTCGCTCAGTTCCTCCATCTCACTGGACCCTCTGTCCCCTACTATTTCTGGAAGATTATTTATGTCCTCCTTAGTGATGACAGAACCAAAGTAATTATTCAATTGGTCTGCCATGTCCTTGCTCCCCATAATCAATTCACCTGTTTCTGTCTGTAGGGGACCTACATTTGTCTTTACCAGTCTTTTCCTTTTTACATATCTAGATGGGTTAAAGTTTGTAAAATGTATTCAGGTAAGTTTTCTAAATCAATATATAGAAGCACCAACTGGAGAGGATGCAATATTAGATCTCCTATTAGGAAACAAGTTAGGACAGGTGACGGAAGTGTGTGTAGGGGAACACTTTTGTTCCAGTGATCATAACACCATTAGTTTCAACTTGATCATGGATAAAGATAGATCTGGTCCTCAGGTTGAGGTTCTAAACTGGAAAAAGGCCAAATTTGAAGAAATAAGGAAGGATCTAAAAGGCGTGGATTGGGACAAGTTGTTCTCTGGCAAGGAGTTGATTGGTAAATGGGAGGCCTTCAAAAGAGAAATTTTGAGAGTGCAGAGCTTGTATGTTCCTGTCAGGATGAAAGGCAAAGTGAATAGGAATAAGGAACCTTGGTTCTCAAGAGATATTGGAACTCTGATAAAGAAGAAAAGAGAGATGTATGACATGTATAGGAAACAGGGAGCAAATAAGGTGTTTGAGGAGTATAAAAAGTGCAAAAAAAACTTAAGAAAGAAATCAGGAGGGCTAAAAGAAGACATGAGGTTGCTTTAGCGGTCAAGGTAAAGGATAATCCAAAGAGCTTCTACAGGTATATTAAGAGCAAAAGGACAGTAAGGGATAAAATTGGTCCTCTTGAAGATCAGAGTGGTCGGCTATGTATGGAACCAAAAAAAATGGTGGAGATCTTAAATGGTTTTTTTGTGTCTGTATTTACTAAGGAAACTGGCATGGAGTCAATGGAAATAAGGTAAACAATTAGTGAGGTCATGGAACTTATACAGATTGAAGAGGAGGAGGTGCTTGATATCTTGAGGCAAATCAGAGTAGATAAATCCCCAGGAGCTGACAGGGTATTCCCTTGGACCTTGAAGGAGACTAGTGTTGAAATTGCAGGGGCCCTGGCAGATATATTTAAAATGTCGGTATCTACAGGTGAGGTGCCGGAGGATTGGAGGGTAGCTCATGTTGTTCCGTTGTTTAAAAAAGGCCCTAAAAGTATTCCGCGAAATTATAGGCCAGTAAGTTTGATGTCAGTAGTAAGTAAATTATTGGAAGGAGTACTAAGAGATAGGATCTACAAGTATTTGGATAGACAGGGACTTATTAGGGAGAGTCAACATGGCTTTGTGCGTGGTAGGTCATGTTTAACAAATCTATTAGAGTTTTTCGAGGAGGCTACCAGAAAGTGGATACCAAGAAAGTGGATGAAGGGAAGGCAGTGGATGTTGTCTACATGGACTTCGGTAAGGCCTTTGACAAGGTCCAGCATGGGAGGTTAGTTAGGAAGATTCAGTCGCTAGGTATACATGGAGAGGTAGTAAATTGGATTAGACATTGGCTCAATGGAAGAAGCCAGAGATTGGTAGTGGAGGATTGCTTCTCTGAGTGGAGGCCTGTGACTAATGGTGTGCCACAGGGATCAGTGCTGGGTCCATTTTATTTGTCATCTATATCAATGATCTGGATGATAATGTGGTATCTTCTACTTTGAAAAAGGCACACCCGACAACTTCATGCCAAAGAAACAACTTTATCTCGAACTTCAAAACGTTACGTATATACAGGGGGTTTCACAGCCCGTACAGCATGGCGGGGACTCTAGGTACCGAGGGCCACCGGAAGAACAAAAACTGAAGTAGACTACCCCCCCCCCCCGCGATATCCTAATTAGTATTAACTTACTTTTA
The DNA here is from genome assembly GCF_963921235.1 of Mobula hypostoma. NCBI lineage: Eukaryota > Metazoa > Chordata > Chondrichthyes > Myliobatiformes > Myliobatidae > Mobula > Mobula hypostoma. Next base: position 51,781,468 of record NC_086108.1, on the reverse strand, counting down.
ATTACGCTCACATTACAACAAGTTGGATCAGCAAATTTGCTGATGATACAAAGACTGGAGGTGTAGTGGACAGTGAGGAAGGTTTTCAAAGCTTGCAGAAGGATTTGGACCAGTTGGAAAAATGGGCTGAAAAATGGCAGATGGAGTTTAATACAGACAAGTGTGAGGTATTGCACTTTGGAAGGACAAACCAAGGTGGAACATACAGGGTAAATGGTAAGGCACTGAGGAGTGCAGTAGAACAGAGGGATCTGGGAATACAGACACAAAATTCCCTAAAAGTGGTGTCACAGGTAGATAGGGTCGTAAAGAGAGCTTTTGGTACATTGGCCTTTATTAATCAAAGTACTTGGAATGTTATGGTGAGGTTGTATAAGGCATTGGTGAGGCTGAATTTGGAGTATTGTGTGCCGATTTGGTCACCAAATTGCAGGAAGGATATTAATAAGATTGAAAGGGTGCAAAGAAGGTTTACAAGGATGTTGCCGGATCTTGAGAAAGTGAGTTACAGAGAAAGGTTGAATAGGTTAGGACTTTATTCCCTGTGGCGTAGAAGAATGAGGGGAGATTTGATAGAGGTATATAAAATTATGATGGGTATAGATAGAGTGAATGCAAGCAGGCTTTTTCCACTGAGGCTAGGGGAGAAAAAAACCAGAGGACATGGGTTAAAGGTGAAGGGGGAAAAGTTTAAAGGGAACATTGAGGGGGGTGCTTCTTCCCACAGAGAGTGGTGGGAGTGTGGAATGAGCTGCCAGATGAAGTGGTAAATGCAGGTTCACTTTTAACATTTAAGAAAAACTTGGAAAGGTACATAGATGAGGGGTGTATGGAAGGATATGGTCCAGGAGCATGTCAGTGGGACTAGGCAGAAAAATGGTTCGGCACAGCCAAGAGGGGCCAAAAGGCCTGTTTCTGTGCTGTAATGTTCTATGGTTCTATGGTTCAAATTCCTTTTGATTGTTAGATCGGCAAGAATCAGCATTTGGTTGCTTGGGGAGGAACGGGAGGGAGCTTTAGTTGGTGGCAGTGTAGAGAAGAAAAGTACTAGGAAATTCCTTGAAACGATGAAGCAACAATTTAGCAAATAAAGAGAACAGTGAGGCAAGGTCATGCAGCTATTGGGTTTGGAGCTTGTTTAGTGAGTAGTGCTGTTTTAATTAAGAACAAAGTTAGCCAGTCACTAACACCTTATAACTTTTGATATCATACTGTATTAGAGCTGTTTCCTTTTGCTGTCTCCTTCATACCATGTGATTGAAAAGGTAACATTGCTGTTATAAACTATTTCAATAATTAAACATAAAAGCCTTTGGAAAGAAGGCAAGAAATGCATAAGGCAGTGGAATAACAGGATACCATATCAAAATAGTTATAATAAATGTTCTTTTAAATAAAATGATACTTTTTAAAAAAGGTTTTAACTAACAAAAACAAAAAACCCTAAGGCCTAATTAGAAAAGTGGGGATTTCTCCCCCAGCGATTAAATCTGGCAAAAAATGGGAGCCATACAGAATTTAGTTTGTTTTCAGACTTTTACATATGGCTTTTAAAATGCACATTGCATAAAACCACACATGGGCTGCACGGTGGCAGTGTGGTTAGTGTAATGCCATCGCAGCACCAGCGACCCCAATTCAGTTCCGCCGTTATCTGTAAGAAGCTTGTACATTCTCCCGGTGACCATGTAGGTTTTATCCAGGTGCTCTGTTTTCCTCCCACATTCCAAGGATGTATTGGTTAGGTCAATTGGTCACATGGGTAGAAAACTGTGCAGCAGAAGCTCGTTGGGCCAGAAGGGCCTGTTTGTGCTGTATCTCCAAGTAAAAATAAACTGATGACTAATGCCATTTATCCTGGGAATGATTGCTCTCTGGCGAGATGGAGGAAACCAAATAAGAAAACAAAATCATGGGCAAGATATCAAAGAAATGCATAGTCATAAAAGACAGTGAAGATTTTGCCAGAGATATAATTAAAGGAAGACTTGCAGAGGTGTGGTTATTGGAAAAAGCAACTTGTCAGATTTTAGAGCATCCATTGCCATATAAGCCATGTAAAATGTAAAAATCCAGTCTCAGCCTTTGGTGTTGAACAGATGTCCCCGTGGGTAGCACAGTGCCATCACAGTTGGAGCTGTTGTCTCATAGCTTCAAGGACCAGGTCCTATTCAGAACTTAGGGCATTCCTGTGTACTGGTTACATGCTCTGCTGATGATTGCATAGTTTACCTCTGAGTCCTCTGGTTTGCTCCCTCATTCCAAAGGTGTGCTAGTAAGATAATTGGTTACTATAAATTGATGTCAGTGCAAAAAAAGGCTAGTTGATAGTCGTATCAGTTGCAAGGCTATGGAGGAATAAAGCCAGGGGAATTAGACTGATGGCAACAACATGTGGGAAGAAGATCAAAAGCTTCTGTGGAATTAGTTAAAGGAATGCATGCTTACTTTAACCCCAGGATATATGAACCTCTGGCCCTCAGGCCACATCTGGCCCAGTTTCTCTATTCCTGGAGACTTCTGATGCACTCATCAGGTCCAACCCCACCCCCTCCTAATTTGAGCTCAGGGCCCTCCTGACGTAACATCTTGGAGTCTTCCCAGCATGGAACTTTAGTGTCCTGGAGACAAAGAACAAAATTGGGCTGTGTCCAGGAATGTCTAAGCCTGGGAATAGGCTTACAGGGATCAGAGAGAGAACCTGAGACACTTTTGGATCCTGGTTTAACCTTCTGGGTTCCATGTACAGACCCAGGTATGCCAGGCTTATCTATGACATTTTACTCCATGACTGTACAATGGGTACAGTGCTGAAGGGCTTCGTTCAGACAAGATAGGGGACCACAGCAGACATGGGAGCTGACCGTATGGAGGACAATGAGACACTCAGTGATGCAATAGTGAATGAAGCAGCAAGAGGCAGTAGTAGGACAGCAGGAAAATGCTGAGAGCACTGTGGCACTTGTATCTTTAAACATGACTAAAAATGTCATCTACTTATGAACGGTACAAATAATGTGAATAGCCTTCAGAAGCATTTGGATGGCCCTCCATAAACATCTCCATGCTTGGTCGATCTATCCACCTTAAAGCCACATACTGCAGCAGTGGCCACAGCTTGTGTAAACATGAAGTATTGCCCCTCAGTGCCATCAATGAGTGTAAAGAAGTCATCAATGTCTCTTTAATAATGTCTGCCATGACTTACCAAAGTATTTTTTTCTGGATTTTCTTAATGTTAAATGTGGACACCCTCGCTTCATCTCTGGTCTTCATATTTACAGTTGGATGTATATATATTTAAATGATTTATTATCCCTTATATATATATATATATTAATTACTTGTTACTTTAGGAGAAACATTTATGGAAGAAAATTATCAAGGCACAGGTAAAGAATCAAATACACTTTAATAAAATGTGAATTTTAATATCGACATGTTATTCCAACTTAATTAAACTTAAACGTCAGACTGACAATTTATGCATCTCATTGATGTCGCCTTGTAATAATTAAAATTAACAGATTTTGTTGGATATAATACAAATTTTAAAAATCTAATTTTCAAAATCCAGAAATGCAAGCTCTACTTGCAAAAAGAATTGGGTTTGAGAATCTGGTGGTTAAGTTACTGTGCTTGTATCCAGAATCTTTGATGATTCATCCAGAACTGAGTTCCTATCCCAACCTGGCATCTGATAAATGTTTTCGTTATTAAATCATTTAGGAATTTAAAAAAAGAATATTAGCAGTTGTGGATTGTTGTAAAGCTCAATGTGTTTGTTATTGTCCTTCATAGAAAGAGATCTGTTGTCATTACCTGTTTAGTCCTATTTGTGATCCAGACCACAACCACACACCTCTGCATGTGATTGATTCTTAATTGAATTCATCAACTAAAAAATTCTAAACTAATTTCAATGGGCAGTTAGGGCTGGACTATAAATTCTAAACTAATTTCAATGGGCATTTAGGGTTGGAATATAAATTCAGCCTTTGCAGATATATCCGCATCCCACTAATAAATCAATTAATAGCCTCAAGATGTTTCATCCAGTATGTATTTGTTTAGAATTGTTATCATGGTAATATAAGGAAATATGTTGCTAATTTGCACACAGCAAGATCTCACAAAAAAATCTGTGATAAAACTAGATGTCTACCACGGTAATACTATTCAAAGGTTAAGTATAAGCCACGACTTCTGGAAAACTCTCCATTTTTTTAAACTTGCAGTATGCCTTGGATTTAATCTTAAATGAGCTTTCCATGAGAGGCCTAACACTCATACGGTACTGCTCTGAAGTGCCACCCTGGACTGTACTTCAAACTGCAGTCTTCTGACTCAGAAGTAGAAGTATTACCTCTTAACCAAGATGACATCTTGCATGGACAAGAGGATTTTCTGGGAATTTTTTGGTTGCAACTTACATATGGGATGCATAAACTCCAGAGTAACTTTTCCCAAATTCTAGGTCATACCATCATCTGCAGCCACATTCAACACACCATGTTGCCACTAAATCCCTCCTTGCCCTCACTGTTGGACTGACCTCTCCAGTGCTGTTACGGTAATCTGTTCTCCACATTGTTCATGTAACATGTATGAATGTTACTCATTCTGTTCTGAAGACTCTTGTTTCCATTTGGTGAAAAGAATCATCCACAGTTAATACCAAATAAAGTTTTTGTTTCTATCCAATGTGAGATAACATAGAAGTAGTATAATTCTGTAGCTGTGCCGTTCCCAAGGCTAACAGCTCACAAAACTCCTTCCCACTTTAAGCAGTAATGTGCACTTCCTTGAAAGGCTCAGAAGGATGGGGCTTAAAGGCAGAGAGACAGCCGAGGAATTGTGGTATGGAAGCTTTCAAGGCAAGGAAAAGATGGAGAGAATAAAATAGCAGAAAATATTTAAAATACAAGGAAATGGTTAGATACAGAGAGATTATATGTATGTACTTAAGTAGAGAGAGTGAGACAAGGGAGCAAAGGACAATAAGTGAGTTGGATAGAAGAAAGGGAAAGTGAGGCAGAGATTAATAGAGGCCAAGATAGAATTAGTGTCAGGGAGCAGGAAAGAGAGGAGAGAGGGAGGATAATACCTGTAATAATGCTTTAAACACAACAATCATACTGCATATAACAAGATGTCATAATCTGCAACAAGATGGTAACCACATAACCTATTTTGTTGATGTTGATGCAGATGCATCTTGATCAAGAAAACAGGGAAAATTAAGACATTAAAAAGCTACACAAGTCAAGGTTGGCCTCAAAGGCTGAATTGAAGGTGTTTTGAAAAGTATTTTAGAGGGAAACCACATCATGAATACTAAATGCAATACATTAGGAAAAAATGCAAGTCAATAACTGCATCATCTGAATGGATCTTCCCTTATCCCTTCCCACTGTCTTGGGACTCAAATAATTCTTCTAGCTCTCAGCATTCAGTACTGAATTCAACAAATGCAGATAACCAGCCTTTCTAGTTTACTGCATGTCAGAATTGGCTATGTCTGACGCTGGGTTATCCACTTGTAATATCAGCTCAGGTTTCTCTCTCCACTTATGGTGACAGTCCATGGGTATTTCTGATATTTACTTGTGTTTCAGATTTCCAGCAGCTGTTGCATTCTGCTTCTCAAGTTCCAGCACATTTTCTTTCTCATTCACCTACTTAACTACACAGTAGCAAAAGCAGTTGTCACCTGGACAGCATTGACATCTGCCCAATCAAAGGCACACTTCAAAATTCTCACTCTCTCTTCAACATAAAACACACTTGTTTTTTTTCATATTTTCAGATTTGATGGTCATTAATCTGAAATGTTAACTGTGTTTCTGTACAGATGCTGCCTGATTTGTAACACTTTACATTATTTTCTGTTTCTATTCCACTGAAATGTGGGATCCAGTTATCCATTTGAAAAAAACAGGCAAATCTTCTGTTTATTGTCCCATCAATAGTTAGCACAGCACACACTCAGTAAAGCACTGGAATATCAACTGAGACCATGTGCTCAGGTCATCAAGATGCAGTTTGAACATTTGGCCTTCTGATTAACAGGTAAAGGTGTTACTACGAACTTAATCTCCAAAGTATAAAAAAGGAGAGTTCAAATGGACAGGAAAATAATATATTAGAATAGGAAGAAAGTCTATAAAGACAGAAGGAGAGATGGACAAACAGAAAGAGGCTTAAAACAAATCAAAGATATTAAATGTTATAAGTAGATGATGGGAGCAAAGCTAATCAACATATGACCCATCTTGCAGAACTCTGCAAAACTTATATTATTATTTCTACTGCTGGGATGTTGTGGAAGCCTTTTGCTGAAAATGCAAAACTGTGTCTATATAGTTCAACAAACGGGTTATCAGCAGTGGGTCTCAAAAGTGTCACCACCATGGTGGAAAGAGAACTGCTCATTTCTGTCCCTACATATTTCAGATGTTCCACATCTGCATGGCTTCTCATTGATTGGACTTTAATTGTACCCTGGAGAGAATGCTGCTGCAGTTGCTCATGTAGTCCTAACACATTGCATGCATACAATCAGCTGTTGCTATCTGGCTCTGATAATTTATTATCTTGTTTTCAGAGATTATGACAATAACAATTTAAATGGAAAATGTGGCAAGAGATGCTATCAAACAAAGTAAGCCCCATAAGGAACTATTAAGATAGATATGCAAAAGCCTGGTCAAATACATAATCCTTAAAGGGCTGTCTTTAAGGAAGAAAGACAAGGGAGGTGGAAACAATTAGGAAGACCATTCCAGAGCATAAGGCATGCAACCAAAAGCATGGCTTCAGATGGAGTAATTACAGTATGTGCAAGATGCCAGAGCTGGAGATGCAGGTGCAGAGGATGGAAGAAGTCACAGAGATAGTGAAGAGCAAGGGAACAGACAGAGTTAAAACAGATTTTAAAAAAAAATTTTTTTCAGCCAAGACACAAGGGTGATGGTTGAATGGTACTTTCTGTGAATGGGGAAAGGACCAGAGCTTTGGAAGAAATTCATTCTAAAGCCATCTTTTCACCAGGATGGAACTATGATGAGCATATGAGTAAATGGCAGGAGCTACAAGTTACAAAAGTGATAAGTCAATGCACAAAGAAGATAATCTTCAGCATTGAACCCTGACCCAGGTAAGATTAAAACTTAAGGGTCAGTGTTCATTTTCTACAATTTCTAATTCTTAAAATGTTATTGAGGGACCTTTGCAAAAGGCCAAGGAATTGAAAATATTCCTTTTTTATTGCAGCTAAACTGATTCTTAAGATGGCTCATTTTCTGTTCTTACTTTAACAGTTAAACAGAGTTTGCCTCAAACAGTGGGTTGGGTGAGATAAGGTAATTTCATTCCATCACATTGGAGAGACGATGGCTTTACACTTTTTAAAATTCCAGTGCACCTGAATCAAATTCATTTAGAAATCAAACACTTCAAGAAAGTCCAAGAGCTGTTTGAGTTACATAGAATGGTGTCTGCACTTCTACTAATATGCTATTTGTATATTAGAGCAGTGTTCCTGAAAATCTATCCTATGCAACTGAAATGACTTCAGAAGCTTCTCCACACATGCACTACTTTTATCAGGAAAATGTATCCCCAGACCAGTATCCTCAGTTCATTCTTTCACCATGACTTAACTAGTCCAACTTCTTCCTTTCTTCCCTGGGACCACTTGCTACTCATTACCTTTCAGCCTTACAACAAAAGCAAACTAAAATCTTCGTTGTCTAGACGTTGGTCAAAATGTAGGAAATAATTAAAGTGAATGCCATAGAAATCAAAGTGAAATCTAGAAAAAAACATAAATTAACAGAGAGGATGAACCCCGTGTTGTGTTTCTTTGCTATAAATGGCCAGTGGATCAATTTATCTCAACATATACTGAATGACAATAATTTGCCATAGACATTAATGGAAATATCATAATGAAAAATATTTTTACACAGTCAGTGGTTGGAGTCAGGAATGCACTGCCCGGAGGGCAATAGTGAAGCTAGAGTTAACTGTTGTGTTCAAAAGGAAAATGAATAAATATCCAAAACGAATGAATTTGCATTAATTTTAGAAAAAGGAATCTTCACATAGAGCAGTTACTGATGGTGAACATAAAGGCCTATTTTAAATTTTCTGGACAGGAGTGAAACCAGGGGTGTTTTAGTTTTTCTATCTTTCTTAGGAGAGTACCATAATATTCAAATATTGTCAATTATTTGTTAATAAATCCTAAATACTGTTCTATTTTATATCTGGATATATATCCTTGAGATACTGTATAAATTTACAGTTTCTGGACAACATTTAAATCTTTAAACAAATCATTCATTGTAGACTAAGTCAGGAACATTTATAGTGGCTAATGGCATATTTAAAAGTGGAAAAGTGAGGTCTGAAATGGTGTAGGATATTGGGGAAAGTGCCTTGGGAAGGTTGAATTATGGGATGGAAGGATCCCGCTCATTTTTGTTCACTAATTCTCTGATATTCACAACTGAAACTTAGCAAACCAGCTACTAAACAGTTAACAGCTTTTGTCTAGAATATGCATGAATCTACCTAATAGGCACTAGTGCCTATTGCATCTGTGACTTATGTGCATAGTACATCATTGCAACAAAATATTTAGCAAAGTAATTTTGAAAAAGACCCATTTGTCAACAGCAATATTTTCATAATAATTTATTGATGTATTTCTGGTCAGATATAATCCCACGTCTTTGAGTGCTTGTTTATTGTGTACAAAAGAACCATTTTCCCTTTCAGAATTGGTCAAGATTGTTACAGACATGGAGAGAACAGGAAATCAGATTTGCCTTATCTTGAAAGAAAATGTTTGGTCAACAAAAAATAGCCTTACCAAGCTTCTCTATAGAAAAAAATGCATTGCTAACAATAACCTTGTCATGGATACAAAATGTAAAATCTGTATAGAAACAATACAATATAACTTTAATACAACACTCAGTTGGAGACCCAATAAAAGTCCCTTTAAACGTACACCAAAAAAAATCTTGTAATTGGTCTAGCCAAAGTTTGAAAAATTGTGTCCCAGTATATTAATTCTGGGTTGGAAAACATTTATTTGACAAAACTGGAATATATACTTACTCTTGCTTTTACTTAAAAATCCACAGGGATGAAACGTGTCAGCAATTCTGGCTCTATACAGGTCAAGTATTTGTGTGCGTCGGTGTATTTAATTAGCCTGTTGCACTGGGATTATGTTGTTGTATGTAGTTTTTCATTCTTTTCCCTTCATTAAGACCTGTTTCTGATGATGTCTGTTTGCAGAGAATATATGGACCCATGGTTGCTATAGTCCATGAGGGGTACTCAGTTCACGGTGGGCACTTGATTTCTTTGTAAGCTGTACTCTTTGGCTTTGAGGCGAAGGTTGGCAATACTGTTGGCCATATTCATTCCTTGAGTCGGGCTAGTGGCAGCACAGGTGGAGGAGTAGCTGGCCATTGCACTATGGGACACACAAACATACAATGTTGGCTAGCGAGCAACAAGAATCATGCCTTTAAATAATACCTATATACACATTTTCTTTGTTACCATGGTAATTTCCAAAGTTTTAGAGGTAAATTAAACTTGGCATATGATATGATCAGGATCTATTTCAAGAAAAACCTCTATTGTGGAAAATGGAGATTCTATTACATTCATATTCTCTTACTGACTGAACAAATGCTATCACCTTGCAGTCTGAATTGCTCTTTTGCAATTCAATACTTTTTGATCCTGCTCATAAAATATTGGTCTGAAACATTTCACATGAATAAACAGACTTCAATGTGGCTATATGTGATGCAATGTCTGCATAAAGCTGAAATAACAAATGAACCAGAGAATTGTTGAAATGTGAAATCTAGAATGCACTCTGCAGCAGGTTTGAGCTTTTTACTACTGCTGTGGAGCGGGGGAACAGCAACTCACTTTAATGTAAAAATTTCAGATGTTCAATTAGATCACAATTAGACACAAACAGAATGGGAGAATTAAGTTTATCATCAATTGAGGAAAGAAAAGACACGCACAAGAGAGATGGGTGGAATTCTAGCACAGCAAATAGATGTAGTGGCCTGCCAAAGAGGAGAATACATGATTGTGAAATTGTTTTTCCATGCATTTTCAAAATTTCAGTTTTGTTGAACAATGGGAGTCTTGCAGACAAAATCTAGTCAATGCAAAAGTACACACAGGAGCTGATGAACCTGATGACTCAACACCTAGGATGTCTAAAAAATGGGAATCTTAAATATTCTCACCTAAGCAATAATTGCCACATGTTATACCTCCACCTGTATTTTCAAATCTTCAACTATTTATTCATTAATTTCACATTAAAATTCACTTACAGTAAATCCTACCCATTAAATCAATCTATCCAGTACTTCATTGTTCAGTATGCAGTGTCTTTTATATACTCCCCTTCCACTCCTTCTGAGATCAATACTTATGTGATAAGAATAACAGAAACTAGAAACACCTTGGTTCTTCAGGAGACATTGTCCAAGCTGATTTCCTTGGGGAGCAAAGCAAGGCTGATACTTTAAATTGGATGATCTGTTTCAATGTTCCTTTGGTTTGACAGTTTTTTGGTTTGGTTATACTAAGCTATAATTCAGCCTTTGCCAGAATCACGCTTAAGTAAAGCAGAAACTTGTACTCATGCACATTACACGTTGGGGACTCACTACTATCAGACTGAGTAAAGCTGTTTAACTTAATAAATAACTGATTGCCCTGTAACTAACATTAATTTAACATGGATCACAAAGATCTTTTATTAAATAAGAGGATATAGACAAGCTAACTGAGTGGACAAGAACATACCAGATGGAATATGAAATGGGAAAAAGCAGCTAGGAAGGTATATGGTATGCTGGCTCTTTAGGAGAGAGGATTTAAGTAAAGGAGAAAAGAATTCTTATTACAATAATATAGAACATTGCTGAGACTTCACCCAGTCCATTGTGTACAATTTTGGTTTCTTTACCTAAAAAAGGTACATTTTCCATAGAGGAATTGCAGTGAAAATTCAATAAAATGGTGCATGTGATGGTCTCTTTAATATTTGAAAAGATACTAAGCATTCTCGAAAGACATTGTTTGCTCCAGAATTTAGAAGAATAAGAAGTGATCTCATTGATATTTACTAAATTCATACAGGGTAAAACTGTGGATGCAGGAAGGATGTTTGCCTTGGCTAAGGAGTCAAAAACTGGCATGGTAGTGAAGAGGTTAGCACAACAATTTACAATACAAGCGACCCGGGTTCAATTCCCACTGTTACATGTTCTCCCCGTTTTCATGTGGGTTTCCTCCAGTTTCCTTCCACAGTCCAAAGATGGTTGGTAGGTTAATTGGTCATTGTAAACTGTCCCATGATAAGGTTAAGATTAAATTGGGTGTTGCTGGACGGCGTGGCTCGAAGGGTCGGAAGGGCCTATTCTACTCTGTATCCCAATAAGTAAATAAATAAAACTAGGGGTCACAGTCTCAGAATAAAGGGCATGCCAGTCATTACTGAATTGAAGGAAAACATACAGTAAGTCAGAGTTGACTTCTTCATACACAATGGAAATGAATCTTTGAAATTCTCTCTTCCAGAAGATTGTGCTAGCTGTAGTTGCTGAGTTTATTCGAACAAGAGATTGATTGTAGTTTGTTTCTTGGGGGGGAGGGTCAAGGGCATAGTGCAGGAAAATGCAAGAAAATAGCACTGCGATAGAGCATAACCATGATCTTGATCATTAGTAAAGCAGATTTAAAGAACCAAATGGCCTAGTCCTACACATACAGTATGTCTTACCTACTTATGATCTCATCAGCACTGAAACTAAATGGCCCCAAGAGGGCATATTTCATCTAGCAATCAATCAATGCCATCAACATGAAATATCAACCACAAGCTTGGTTCTTAACTTAATGCAAGGATTCTACTTGATAGATCTGTGTTCTCCAAAACATTGTCTTTGCATATATTCTTTACTTTTCACTTGAAACACTATGCTAAATCTGTTTCACTTACTTTCCATAACTTCCAACACAGTTCTTAAACAATAAAGTTTGCCATTGTGACAGGTTGTCACACTGGATAGCAATGATTATATTTGCTCAATGTAGTTAATTAATCATGAATACACATAATTTCATCATTGGCATAAAAATAATTATGAAAGACATTAAAATTGCTTAGATGCTATGATATTACCTCTGTCTTTTACTTTTAGAATAACATTCTTATTTTCTCAATTGTAACTTATTTCAGTTGAATAAACATTTGCTTTATTTTCTTAAGGAACAATGATAGGTAACAAACATTCAGAAAGAGGGGAATAATACACATGTATTTTGTGTATAATTATGTGGGTGTTTCTAAGACAGAAAGAAGGCAGGAGGACACAGGTTATGCAGATAGATATGAAATGATAATCACCAGAAAGTCTGCAGATGCTGGAAATCCAAAGTACACACACAAAATGCTGGAGGAACTCAGCAGGTCAGGCAGCATCTATGGAAATCATAGATGGATATGAAATGATGCCTGTTGTTACATGCCTCCTGTAAAGTAACCAATGTACATTGCTTGAGTGTTACTGATTAATGGTGTTTACATCAAGGTATTATGGGTACGATGTATATTAATGTGATTGATTTGATACATACCTATTGTGTACAGAGGAATTGTGGAATGGATTTATGGAGTCCAATAGGATGTACGGCCAAAGAGACTAGCTGAAGGGTAAGGTTGATCCTCAAGTGTATACAGTCTGTTTAGAAAGGTTGTGCACAGAAAATGTGGAAATTACCCTTGATGTACTGGTATAATGTTCTATTGACATCAGATAATTGACAAGGCAAATTAATAACTTTAGTCTCAGTTGAATAAATACATTTCAGATTGCATAGCACAGCACTAGAATTAGAATCATTTACACGTGTTGCTGTGTCTGTGTTTGTCTATGTGTGGGTGCATCAATGTTATGATTATCAGCACCAGTAATTATTCTAAACATGAACAAGATTTTAATTGAAACCATAGAGTCTAAATTTAAATAGAGAACTTTTATTCTCTTTCAGGATACTGAGATTATACTACTGCAGAGAATCATGGACACTTACAACAAAGAAGGAAGATATTTGGCCCATCTTGTTGTGTTAGCTCTTTGAAATAGCAGTCATATTTGTTCTCATATCTTTCTTTTTGTTGTAATCCCACAGTTTCTTATTCTTAAGAAATTGACCAACCTGCTTAAAATCACTCACTGAATCAACTTCCTTTTTAGGCTGAGTATCCCAGATCTTAAAAGCCAATGAAAAATAAATCTCCTTATCTCCTTTTTCCTTCTGCAAAGCAGTTTAAACCCATAGCCTTTGGAGACTGGCTCATTCAGCAGAGATTAGTTTATCATGCAAAAACGTTGCATCACTTGAAAAGCCACAGTGAAGTCAAATCCGAACCTTCTCAAATACAAAACAATTTTTTTTAGATTTTTCTTATAATTGAAGTCCCTCATCCTTGGTAACATCTCAATAAACTTCCCTTGTACCCCTTCTACATCTGTTATATCTTTCCTGAAGTGTATGCTATCCAGAACTGTCCATAGTGTCCCAATCTAACTAGATCCTTAGGTTGCTGGTGTAAGACTCTTGGCAGTGTGGGGGATCACGAGGATCTTGGGATCCAAGTCCATAGGGCACCCAAAGCTGCTGCACAGGTTAACTATGTGGTTTAGAAGGCATACGGTGTATTGATCTTTATCAACTGTAGGATTGAGTTCAAGAGCCGAGAGATAATGTTACAGCTATATAGAACCCTGGTCAGACCCCACTTGTAGAGTATTATGCTCAGTTCCGCTCACCTCACAACAGGAAGGATGTGGAAACTATAGAAAGGGTGCAGAAGAGATTTACAAGGATGTTACCTGGATTGGGGAGCATATCTTATGAGAATAGACTGAATGAACTTGGCCTTTTTTCCTTGGAGCAACAGAGGATGAGAGGTGACCTGATAGAGGTGTGTAAGATGATGAAAGACATTTATCATGTGGGTAGTCGGAGGCTTTTTCCCAGGGCTGAAATGGCTAACACGAGAGGGCACAGTTTTAAGGTGCTTGGGAGCAGGTACAGAGGAGATGTCAGGGGTAAGTTTTTTAAGCAGAGAGTGGTGAGTGTGTGGAATGGGCTGCCGGCAACGGTGCTGGAGGCAGATAAGATAGGGTCTTTTAAAAGACTCCAGGATAGGTAAATGGAGCTTAGAAAAATAGAGGGCTATGGGTAACCATAGGTAATTTCTAAAGTAAGTACATACTGTATTCGACACAGCATTGTGGGCCAAAGGGCCCGTACTGTGCTGTAGGTTTTCTATGTTTCTATGTTAAAAACTTATTAAGCTTTGAACTCTTGGATTTAATAATCTATGCTTTTATATTAAAAACAAAACCACCCATAAGTTTTTGAAATATGTTAACTTATGCTATTTCCTTTAAGAATATGTGCCTATGGAACTCTTTTCACCCAAATCATACCATTTATAACTTACTGTCTCCCCATATCATTCATCCCAAAAATTCCTTTGCCGCACTTCACTCATTAAGTTTCTTCTACAAAGCTACTGGGCATTTCACCACAATTTACATTATCTAGAAGTGAACAGCCATCTTCATAAGCTTTGTAACATCTTCAAACATTGCTTCTGACTCCCAAGTCCATTTTCTTGAAATTAATTTTATTTTATTTAGAGATACAGTGCAGAACAGGCCCTTCCAGCCCAATGAGTCATGCCACCCAGCAACGAGCCCTGGATGAACCATGAGATCTGCAGTCTGCTGAGGGCCAGATCAGATTTCCAGAAAGCCATCTCACATGCGAAATGGCATTCCAGGCCAAATTGGAATTACTGAAGGATGATTGACACCTATGAGAGGGTTTGAATGTTATCCCCTCTTACAAAGTGAAACCAAGTGATATAGGTGACAACAAGGCTTTGCTGCTAGATGTGCTCAATGCCTTTTATGCTCACTTGGAGGCACTTTCGCAAACTCCCACAGCCCCTGATGACCCTGTGATTTCAGTGTCTGAGGCTGATGTGAGAGCATCCTTCAGGTGGGTGAACCCACTGAAACATCCAGCCCATATGGGGTACCTGGCTGAGTACTAAAGACTTGTGTTGATCATCTGGCTGGAGTGTTTACCAATATATTTAAATCTCACTTCAGCAGTCTGAAGTATCAGTCCCCACTTCAAGTACGCTTCAATTTTACCGGTGCCTAAGGAGAATGTGGTAATCTGCCTAAATGATTATCATCCAGCAGCACTTACTTCCACTGTGATGTAGTGCTTTGAGAGGATGGTGATGAAACATATCAACTCCCACCTGAGAAGTGACCCGGATCTTCTCCCATTTGTCTACTGGAGCAACATGACAACAGCAGATGCCATTTCATTGGCTCTTGACTGTACCCTGTAACAACTGGACAATGTTGATGCATACATCAGGATGCCCTTCATCGACAACAGCTCAGCATTCAATTCTATCATGCCCACAAAGCTAATCAATAAGCTTCAATACCTGCTCGTGCAACTGGATGCTCAATTTCCTCACTTGCGGACTCCTGTCAGTTCCAATTGACAGAAACATCTCCTGCACAATCTCCATCAGCTCAGGTGCACCACAAGGCGGTGTGCTTAGCCCCCTGCTCTACTTGCTGTATGCTTATCACTGTGAGGCAAAGTGCAGCTCCAATACCATGTTTAAATTTGCTGAATAAAAGGTGGTGACAAATCAGCGTAGAGGATGGAGATTGAAACTCTGGCTGAGTGGTGCCACAACAACAACCTCTCACTCAATGTCAACAAAAGCAAAGTGCTGATTATTGACCTCAGGAGCAGGAAACCGGAGGAGCGTCAGCTACTCATTGAACGATCAGAGGTGAAGAGGGTCAGTGACCTTAAATTTCTTGGTGTTATCATGTCAGAGGACCTGTGCTGGGCCTGACATATAAGTGCAATTATGAAGAAAGCACGGCAATGCCTCTACTTCGTTAGAAGTTTGCAAAGATTTGGTATGTCATCTAAAATTTTGACAAGCTTCTATAGATGTGTGGTGGAGAGTATGTTGACTGGTTGCATCCCAGCCTGGTATGGAAACACCACTGCCACTGAACAGAAAAGTCTACAAAAAGTAGTGGATACAGCTTAGTCCAACACAGGTAAAGCCCTCCCCACCGTTGAGCACATCTATACGGAATACTATTGCAGGAGAGCAATATCCATTATCAAGGACTCTCACCATCCAGGCCATGCTCTCTTCTCATTGCTGCCATCAGAAAGAAGGTACAGGAGCCTCAGGACCCACACCACCAGGTTCAGGATCAGTTATTACCACTCAACCATTAGGCTGTTGAACCAGAGGAGATAACTTGATTCAATTTTACCTGCCCCATCACTGAACTGTTCCTATAGCCTATGGACTCACTTTCAAGGACTGTTTATCTCATGTTCTTAAATAATAAATAAGCAATAAATATTATTTGTCTCTTTTTCATTTGCACAGTTTGTTGTCTTCTGCACATTTGGCTGTTTGTCCACCCTGTTGGGTGTGGTCTTTTACTTAGTCTATTGTGTTTCTTGTACTTACTCCAAATGTCCACAAGAAAATGAATCTCAGGGCAGTATATGGTGAGATATATGTACTTTCTTAATGAAATTACTTCGAACTTTTAAGTTTTCAACGTTGAACATGAACATACAAATGAGAAACATAAAAAACCTACAGCACAATATGGACCCTTCGGCCCTCCATACTGAGCCGAACCTACTTCCAAGCACCTTAAAACTGTGCCCTCTCGTGCTAGCCATTTCAGCCCTGGGAAAAAGCCTCTGACTATCCACACGATCAATACCTCTCATCATCTTATATACCTCTATCAGGTCACCACTCATCCTCCATCACTCCAAGGAGAAAAGGCATTATTCTCATAAGACATGCTCCATAATCCAGGCAACATCCTTCCTGTAGTGAGGCGACCCGAAATGAGCACAGTACTCCAAGTGGGGTCTGACCAGGGTCCTATATAGCTGCAACATTACCTCTCGGCTCCAAAACTCAACCCCACGATTGATGAAAGCCAATGCACCGTATGCCTTTTTAACCACAGAGTCAACCTGTGCAGCAGCTTTGAGTGTCCAATGGACTCTGACCCCAAGATCCCTCTGATTCTCCACACTGCCAAGAATCTTACCATTAATACTATATTCTGCCATCATATTTGACCTACCGAAATGAACCACCTCACACTAATCTGGGTTGAACTCCATCTGCCACTTCTGAGCCCTGTTTTGCATCCTATCAATGTCCCACTGTAACCTCTGACAGCCTTCCACACTATCCACAATGCCTCCAACCTTTGTGTCATCAGCAAATTTACTAACCCATCCCTCCACTTCCTCATCCAGGTCATTTATAAAAATCACGAAGAGTAGAACACTTCCCTGAGTCACACCACTGGTCACTGACCTCCATGCAGAATATGACCCGTCTACAACCACTCTTTGCTTTCTGTGGGCAAGCTAGTTCTGAATCCAGAAAGCAATATCCCCTTGGATCCCATGCCTCCTTACTTTCTCAATAAGCCTTGATAGGGGTACCTTATCAAATGCCTTGCTGAATCCATATACACTACATCTACTGCTCTACCTTCATCAATGTGTTTAGTCACATCCTCAAAACATTTAGTCAGGCTCGTAAGGCACGACCTGCCTTTGACAAAGTCATGCTGACTATTCCTAATCATATTATGCCTCTCCAAATGTTCATAAATCCTGCCTCTCAGGATCTTCTCCATCAACTTACCAACCACTGAAGTAAGACTCATTGGTCTATACTTTCCTGGACTCTGGCATTCTGTAAAATCATTGCCTATCTGATTGGAACCTCAACTCCATACTTCTACCTTCCTCTAGTAAATTTCCACCCACTTGCTTATCAAGAATCTATTATGTTATGCCTTAAAATATTCGAAGACAAATGACAGAAAGTAACAAAAACTCCTATAATTTCTAAGAGAAAAACTTCAGCCTCATCCTGCCTGAAATGGGTGAGCCCTTTTTTTCAAATAGAGACCTTTAGTTCTATATTCTCCCACGAGAAGTACCCTCTTTAAGTTGCAAAATCCTTCAGAAACTCATATATTTAAACAAGCTACCTCTCCTGCAAATACAGACCTAACCCGTTCTCTCAAGATAACCTACCCATTCAAGGCATCATTCTAACAAACGTTTCTGAACTGCTTCCAATATACATATATTGTTACTAATGTAAGTAAACAGTAATTCAGATTTAGTCTTATTAATGTCCCTGTATAAGGATAAATACAATTCCACTAGTATTAAAGTGTGATGTTCTGTTAACTTTGTTAATTACTTACAGAACCTACATTGTAGCCTTTTGCAAAACTTGCGCAAGGAATCTTGATACATATCCCAATGTCTTATCATGTAGATAATGTTTTTTATTTCTTGCCAAAATGAATAATAATACATTTAGCCAAATATACACTACTTGTCCTATTTTTCTCACTCAGCTAACCTGCTAATATATCCTTATAACCTCCTAATGTCTTCTTCACAGTTTATATCCTGGTCACCACATGTTGCCAACCGGGAAAAAAAACATTTTTGCCTACTTTTGTTTCTCGTTAGAGTGCCTGGTTCCTATCATTTACCCATTCAGTTACCTCCCAAACCACAAGCTTGCATTTTCTGCAATAACTTTAATGCGGCACCTTATCAAAGTGTCTTCTGGAAATCTAAGTGCAATATATCGACTGGTTTTCCATTCACTTCTAAATAGAAATTCAATAAATTGGTCAAACACAATTTCCTTTTCACAAACCATGGTGAATTTGCTTGATTGCCTGACAATTTTCTGTGTTTCCTGCTATAATGACTTTAATAACATTTTATAACATTTTCCACTGGCAGTTATTTTATTGAGATTTTAAAGAAATTTAAGTAAAAATTCTTGCTACATTATGGACCATATCTTATGTTAAACATATTTTATGACATATTAAAACTTGGAACATTTCCAAGTTTGCATGTCCTTAAGCATTTTATGCCTAATCTACACAATTGGCTAGAAATTTAGGAAATTGCTATTATCTGAAATACTTAGAATTTAAGTCCTAAATAATTTTGGGCATAATTATATCCACAGCAAATTCCCTCAAGATAATGGAGACTCCAATGCCTTTATGTTTCTTTGGTTAGAAAATACAAGGGAAAATAAACCGGCACGTGATAATTAGTAATACAGTCTGTACATGCTGGAAGAATAGGATCTTTGCCATTAAAATCAGAAGTTCTGGGCCACATAAATAGCAAAGTTAAGACAGACCCTGTGGCAATAGTTAACAAGTATTATTTTGCAAATTATTCTTTGTTGATATGAATTGAACATATTGTAATGAGTGTGCTGAGAATGGCTTGGAGGCAGTTTTTGATGTATGTCTTCACTATTTCCCACACTAACTGGTCATTGTAGGAACATTAACATTTTCAAGACTTTGCTGCCTCTTAGTGATAAACACAATGTCTGTTGTAATATCAAACAATAAAAATCAGGCTGTTGCAGGCTATCCCCAGCCTGAATATAATTAACTGATATGGGATACAAGTTGCAAAGTTTCAAAAAACTTAATGTAATTTACACATTCTAATCACTGCAGCTATGCTAGGATAAGGCATCGTTGGTATTTGGTGATTCCTATTACAGGAAAGGCTTCTTTCCCTCTGCCATCTGATTTCTAAATGGACAGTGAACCCATGGACTCTACCTCACTAATTTATTATTTCTGGGTTTTTTTGCACAACTTATTCTAACATAACTATTTACTAGACATATATATACTTACTGTAATTCTGTTTTTTCTTTACATTTATTTATCATGTATTTCATAGTATTGTTGACATAAAGTTAATGCAATTCATGACATATGCTGATGTTATTAAAGCTGATCCTGATTCTGCCTCTGTAAATGTTTAAGAAAAGGATCTGACTAGGCTGTGACACTGTCAAATTTGACGTTACCATTCACAACCCAGGTTCATATAAGAAAATGATCACTTGTGTTGAATACTAAAGGGTTGGTGGCACTGTTTGAAGAAAGGAGATTAAAAAGAAAACAGTGAACACAAACAGGGACTAAAATTCAAATTGAAAATAAAAATAATTAATTCAAACAAAATGCATTGTTGGATCTTGTGGAATGGCACTCAATAAATTTTAGTCACACAAGTAAGGAAAGCCTGAATGGAAGCCAATACTTTTGTTTATTAGGGGAGAAAAGAAATGTCAGACTATTCACTGATTCATTATAAAGCAGGCTGATGAGACCCTGTGTCAGACCTAACATTCCAGTATGTTTTGATGAACAATGGTTCGTGAGTCCACGTGCTGAAGTCATATTAGTAAGTCGGATGCAAAGTACTGAAACATTTATTTTCGTGTTATGCTTTGCGGGTTACAAGGACCCTGTCTACCATATTGGATTAGCTGAGAGAATGGCCGATTTACTCCTGAGTTGCTACCAGCTCCAGCAAAACTGGTGGAACTTTGTTGCAAAACAACATTGGATTAAGCAATTATCAGTGTGAAATTTCTTCTCTATCCCAATTTGTATTTATTGACCCTATTGGTAATATTGTTGTCAGTAGGAATTTTATCTTAACTGTGAAAATGAGACGAAGTTCATTTGTAGAAATGAATGAGCTGATGAAGTAGTAATTTATTAAAATAAAATAACTCTAGATAGGATTTTCATATAATAAAGTACAACATTTTGATTATAAGGCAAATTAAGTCTTTAAACATGCCCTTTTCCCTTTCATATTTAGAGTTGCTAATCAACATTGTTAAATCTAAATTATTTGGCTTTGTGCGACTCATATAAAATGCACAATGAAGATGGTCCGTTGGCTCATATTCCCGGTCAACTAATTGAAATGAGGAGGTAAATCCAAAAATAGTGATTATGTAATATCAAGCTTTAAAGAATAGTGCATGTATGAAGAAAAGACCAAAGAAAGGAACAATTTCCTTATGTTAAATTCTTAGCATATATGGGTTAGGAATATGTATATGTGCCTTAAGCACTTTTAATAGTAACAATAGATGATATAGCGATGATAAATATTGTAAATCATAATCTACTATTATTTCAAAGATCATATGTTATTACTGATTATGCACAATAATGTATTGTTCCACAGGATAGAAGCTGGTCAGGAATAGGAACATGGGACTTCAACCCAACATGGATACATAGATTAAGGAAAACCGAACTAGAATATAGACAGTTTTTATATGAAATACAACTAAATAATTATCTGAACTTCATTTCATCATAACCATTTTTTAAAACTTTCTCAGAATATGTTTTGCTATTAAAGGTGTTACATTAATGCAAGATGTTCTCATATTTTATTAAGTAACTTTTCAGGGATTAATCTTTTGCTCTGAAACATAATCTAAAATGTGTAAGGGTCGTGGAGAGATATCCTTATAATCATCTGACTTTACTGAGAGTGGGACCTATTACTGCACAAAGGGAGGAAGCCAATCGACAAGCCAAGCTTCTAAACCATTCTCCAGCCAGTTTCAAAGCTGCAGGGCTAGATGTGTAGGAAAGAGATCTGTGGATCTTATCAAGTTGTCCACAAAAATAAAGATATAAGAGAATAGAAGAGAAAGTGAAAAGTTAGATCCTAAGTGCCGCAGTGATAGAAAGCAGTGTCTGGTTTACCCTTTAAAATAGGGGATATTTGTAGAAGACACCAAATTTGGTTTATGGTTGATACTGAAAAAACAAAGCTGTATACTGCAGGACAATGTTAACAGACTAATATAAAGAAGAGGGTGGAGCTTAGTTATGATGGCGCTAAACAGCGACTCCTTTGCTTGCGTATTCGGAAACAGCTCTAGTTCCATCTTTAATAACTCTGTTTTTCCCTTTCAGGGTACTTTTGAAGACCCTGACCTGGAGTTACAGGCTGACTTAAGTTCTTTGCAGGAATAGGACCTGCTCTCAGGGTTTCACGACTGGCTGTTATCTGACGTGCCAAGGATGTGGCCTAAGAGCTTAGCTCTAGGTAACTCAGAATTAAATATGGCATAGCACAAGGCTATAGTGGAAAATAGTTATGAGGAACTCCAATCTACAAGTAAAAATAAAGTGGTCACCAAGTGTACTTATTTTCTTTGACAATCCTGTTAACAGTATTGATTTCCTAATGCTAAACATTATTTTCATTTGAGTTTGGAATCATTAGTTTTCAGAGAAACAGTTAAAATACAAAATCCAGTCATCTTAAATAAGATTAACTGGGTTCTCAGATTACTGGTTATTCTAGTATATATAAATAGGTTGATTTTCCATTCTATTCATTAGTTGGGCAGCCAAGGGGAGGAGTTTAGGAGGGTTAATGGCACCTAATGGGGACTCCTTTGTTTGCATCTTTGGAAACAGCTCTATTTCCATCTTTAATATCTCTATTTTACCCCTTCAGGATTCTTTTGAAGACCCTGACCTGGAGTTAGATGCTAACTATGGTTCTTTGCTGGAATGGGACCTGCTCTTGGGGTTTCATGAATGGCCGTTATTCGGCCGCCAAAGGCTTGGCCTAAGAGCTTCACTCACCTTTGGGGAACCGAGAATTCGTGGCTCTGGAGACCAGGGGGTGGGTGGGGTGCGGTGGTGTGGTATCGGAGGTCGGTGTCCGGGCAGGAGATCAGTGTGTCTTGGGAGATGGAAGATCTTTGGCTGTGCGCCCAGAGACCCGAGATCTTTGGGCACAGAGCTTGGAAAAAGCGATGCAATGGACTTTTAACATAATAAACCAGTGAGTTGTTTGTTATGTCTACCCTCTCACTGTGAAACGGAGACACCTCTTTCTCCCTTATTAGGGAGAGAGAGAGCCTGTGTTATGTTGAATACCGGTGAACAAGTAGTCTTTGGGGTAACTGCAAGTCTGTGTCTTTGTTGTTGCTTTGCTCTCGCTTGAGTGCTCGGTGGCAGGTGCCGATGCTTTTTTTGACGGTGGGGGGAGGGAGATTTGTTGCTTACTGCCACTTATGCGCGGGACGGAGGGGAGCTGGGGGGAGACTTTGGGGTCCTAACATTTAACTGTCATTCATTCTTTGGGGGGTCTCCTCTGTTTTGGTGGATGGTTGCAAAGAAAAAGCATTTCAGGATGTATATTCAATACATTTCTCTGACATTAAATGTACCTTTGAATCTTGGTCTACAAAGATATCGACCACAATGAAAAAGATCATGGAGTAATATTAGTAACATTTGTGCCAGTAATGATTTCTTTTGTTACTTTTTGAAAAGTGGGAGCAAACATTCAGAAGTATGAACAAGTTCAGCTCTGTAATATTTTAACCACTTTGTACCCAATATTTAAGCAATTCGGATGGATTTTGCAATATGTACAAAAGGTGAATAAGCTATCAGCTTCCAGTATGGTTGCAAGTTAAATTAACTTTCTCACATACTACCTCAACCCAGTTTCTTATTCGCCTAGCTGTCAGCTTTAATCTATATTGTTTGAGTGTTAAACAAAAATCTGTAATTGATTTACTTGTTTATTTATTTATTATTATTTTATTTTATTTCTCTCTCTGCTAGATTATGTATTGCATTGAACTGCTGCTGCTAAGTTAACAAATTTCACATCGCATGCCGGTGATAATAAACTTGATTCTGATTCTGATTCAACTCCATGGAATTTTCAACATAGCATTTTGCATTAAAAAATTGGTAAATATCCATTTCAAAAACTAAATGCTGAATTATCACAAATATAAATAACAAAGAGAACTGTTTATTCATTTCCACAGATGCTGCCTGACCTGCTAAGCTCCTCCAGCATTTCATGTGTGTTGCTCTAAATAACAAGTTCAAAGTACATTATCAAAGTAAGTATACTATATGCAACTTGAGATTCATCTTCTTGCAGGCAGCTACAAAACAAAGAGTCACAATAGATGCATTAAAAAAAAACCCCACATAACAAAGACGGTCAAACACCCACTGTGTGAAAATAAAAGAACAAATCATGCAAACACCAAAAAGTGAACAAATAACACACAGAACATGAACTGCAGAGTCCCTGAAAGTGAGTCCACAGCCACGGAGCCTATCAGCAGCCCGATTGCTGCAGGCCACAGCCACAGAGCCCTTTCAATGCTGAGGCAAGAGAAGCCCAGTCTGGGAGTCTGATGACTGCAGGTCACAGCCACGCAATCAGATCAGCACTAACTAAACCTCCCGGAGTAGTGAGTGGAACACGGTTTGGTCTTCACCCTCAACCTTGACACCTTGACCTTTGTCATCCAGCTCAGCACTTAAATCAGCCAAACATCAGTTCATTTTTCACTCTCGAACCCAGGCCCCACTGCTTCAATCCAGCCCCAAGTTTGTTTCAGTAATGGCCAAACATCGGTTTGTTTTTCACTCTTGAAGTCCAGGCACCGCTGGTCCAGTAATGGCCAAACATCAGTTCATTTTTCACTCTCGAGCCCAGGCGCCACTGCTTTAATCAGGGTCCAGGTTTGCTCCAGCGATGGCCAAACATTGATTCCATTCTTGCTCTTGGGCCGGGGTCACGTCACTTCAATCCAGTCCACGTCTGCTCCAGCAGCGGCTACCGTGGCCATACCTGCATTCTCGAGATTCCATTTTGCTGAATCCTTCAAGATACCACAAAAATGGCAGGTCGTACAGATGGTTCAAAAGCAAAACTCCGAAAGAGAAATTACAGGCTGTGGATTGCAGTGATTGCAGTCCAGAAAAAGTGCAGTTAATATAACAATTTTGGATCTCCCCCTCCCCCTCCCACTTTCAAATCTCTTACTAACTCTTCCTTCAGTTAGTCCTGACGAAGGGTCTCGGCCTAAAATGTCGACTGTACCTCTTCCTAGAGATGCTGCCTGGCCTGCTGTGTTCACCAGCAACTTTGATGTGTGTTGTTGTTTGTGTTGTTTGTTAATATAACAATAGTAGTTTTGTTTTCCAGCCTGTAAAGCATCGCTTATCTCGCTAGCGCCTTCTTATTTATTCAAGAAATTCACTAGATGCTGGAAATCCAAAGTGACACACACAAAAATTCAGCATCCAAGTAAATAGACAACAGTCAATGTTACAGGCTGAAACTCATCTTCAGGACTGGAAATGAAGGGTGAAGATGCTGGATTAAAAAGGAAGAGGGAGGGGAAGGAGAATTGCTAAAAGGTAATAGGTGAAGCCAGGTGGGTGGGAAAGTTAAAGAGCTGGAGATGAAGAAATCTGATAGGACAGGAGAGTTGATATTTGAAGAAAGGGAAAGAGGAGGGGCACCAGGGGAGGTGATAAGCTGGCAAGAACAGGTAAAAGGCCAGAGTGAGGAATAGAAGAGAGGAGGAGAAATCGATATTCATGCCATCGGGTTGGAGTCTACCTATGCAGAATATAAGGTGTTGCTCCTCCACCCCAAGGATGCCCCATCGTGGCACAAGAGGAGGCCATGAAACACATGTCAGAACAGGAATGGGAATTGGAATTAAAATGTTGGGCCATTGGGATGATCTTCTTTTGGTGGATGGAGTGGAAGTACTCAATGAGGAGGTCCCCCATTTTATGTTGGGCCTCACCAGTGTAAAGGAGGTCACTTGTGGATCACCGGATACAACAGGTGACCCCAGCAGATTCACAGTGAAAGTGTTACCTCATCTGGAAGGACTGTTTGGGGCCCTGAACAGAGGTGAGGGAGGAGGCGCATGGGCAGGTGTAGCACTTTGGCCACTTGCTGGAATAAGTGCTGGGAGGGAGATTAGTGGGGAATGATGAATAGACAAGGAATCATGGAGGAAGTGATCCCTGTGGAGAGTAGGGAGAAGTGATAATGTGTTTGGTGGTAGGATCCCTTTGGAGATGATGGACATTGTGGAGAATGATGTATTGGATGCAGAATCTTATGGGGTGGTTGGTGATGACAAGAGGAACTCTTATCACCGTTAAGGCGGCAGGAAGATGGGGTGAGAGCAGATGTCTGGGAAATGGAGGAGATGTGGGTGAGAGCAGCATCAATGGAGGAGAAAGGGAAACGCTGTTCTTTGAAGAGGGAGGATGTCTCTGGTGTCCTAGAAAGGAAAGCCTCATCCTAAAAATAGATGTGGTGGAGTCAAAGGAACTGAGAAAAGGGAATAGCATTTTTACAAAGAATTATGCTGCTTATCTAATTTGCTGATTGTTAGCAGAGACAATCTAGGATATACATTTGAATAGTTTATCTATGAAATATCATGTCTACTTACATTAAATGGTTGTTAGAAAAAGGTGTGGCTGTATCCAGCCCTCTATTCTGATGAAATCACTAATCTATAGTTTCATGATATCTTGTAATCTAAATAATTGTCCTTATGCCTCCAATTAGTGACAACTTTAAAATATAAAACAAAGCAAAGACAAGGGATGTGAGAGACTGCATTTCTTAGCAATAATATCTGCAATTAACTCACATTTCCCCTTTAAAAGAATTACTTCATTTAGTCTTAAATCATGAAACTGGCAGCAATGTAAATTCAGTCAATAAAATGCATTTAAACTACCATGATATTAAACATATCGGGTAAAATTTATCCACTGAATATAATCATACCGTTATACAATACTTCGGTTGCTTTTTATTTATAACTACCAAGTTGAAATCCGTAACTATGATTGTCACGAGAAACGCAGAATGGTATGATCTCTTTCCTGAATTCATTAATTAACCTGAGCAAACAAATTTAACAAGTTACAGCTGGTTCCTGACAAGTATGAGATGAACCATCAAAAAGTTAATCACCAAATTATAGATTCCTATTAAAAGAAAAAACATCTAAAAATCTGGGTGTATAATTAATAGCTAGTAGCTATAATTTTAAATGCCGTCTCTTGAATGTATTTAATGCATTGCAAAATTTCTCAGTCTAGTTATAAATATGACATTAAATCCAGCTTGTGTATGGCATAGTAATTGGAAATTATAGAAAAGTGCAATTAAACCTCAGACGATTAAAGAGAATTACAGAGGTATGAGAGAGGAGTTGGCCAAAATTGATTGGAAGGGGACATTAGCAAGAATGACAGAAGGACAGCAATGCCTGGAGTTTCTGGGAGTGATTTGGAAGGTGCAGAATAAATGCATCCCAAAGAAGAAGTATTCTAAAGGGAGAATGAGGCAACCGTAGCTGACAAGGGCAGTCAAAGACAGCATAAAAGTAAAAGAGAGAGCATATAATATAGCAAAAATTAGTGGGAAGCTAGAGGATTGAGAAGCTTTTAAAAACCAACAGAAGGCAACTAAGAAAGCAATAAGGAGAGAATAGATGAAGGTAATCTAGTCAATAACATAAAAGAGGATACCAAAAGATATTTCAGATATATAGA
Source organism: Mobula hypostoma (assembly GCF_963921235.1). NCBI lineage: Eukaryota > Metazoa > Chordata > Chondrichthyes > Myliobatiformes > Myliobatidae > Mobula > Mobula hypostoma. Next base: position 51,753,956 of record NC_086108.1, on the reverse strand, counting down.
GTAAAACAGAGCTAAGTATAGACATAGGAGTGCTGGAAAATGATGCTGGAGAGAAATGGTGAACAAACTTAATAAATACGTTGCGCCAGTTTTCACTGTGGAAGACTCCAGAGAGTGTCAGAAGGCACAATTGAGGGTAGTTGCTATTACTAAGGAGAAGATGCTTGAGGAGCTCTAGGGTCTGAGGGTAGATAAAATCACTGTACCACTTGGACTACATGTCAGGGTTTTGAAAAGGGTAGCTGAAGAAATTGTGGAGACACTAGTAGTGAACTTTAAAAAATCACTAGATTTCGGAATGATTCCAGAAAATTGCATATGTTGCTCCACTTTTTCTCTCCACCGTCATATTTCTGAACAGACAATGAACCAACCCATGAACACTACCTAATTACTTCTGCTCTCTTTCTGCACTATTTATTTAATTAATTTTAAATGTATATTTCTTACTGTAATTTGTAGTATTATAGTGTCTTGCACTGTAGTGCTGTTTGCAAAACAACAAATTTCACGACATATATCAATGATATTAAACATGATTCTGATTCATCCTTTAAGAAGTGAGGGAGGCAAAAAACAGCAAATTATAGGCCAGTTAGCCACACTTCAGTAAGATGTTAGATTCCATTATTAAGGAAGAGGCTTCAGGATTCTTGGAGGTGCAGGATAAAATCGGGTGATCAGCATGGTTTCCTTCATGGGAAATTTTGCCTGGCTAATCTATTGGAATTCTTTGAGGAAGTAACGGAAGAAGTTAGCGGATGTTGTTTACTTGGATTTTCAAAAGACCTTTCATAAGGTGTCACGCCTAGGGCTGTTAAACATGATAACAGCCCATGATATTACAAGAAAGCTTTGATAGAAGACTGGCTGACTGGCAAGAGGAAAGAATGGGAATAAAGGGGTCTTTTCTGGTTGGCTGCGGGTAGCTAATGGTATTCTGCTGTGATTGGTATTGGGTCCACTATATTTCATGTTATCTGTTAATAATCTGGATGAGGGACTCTGCAGAAAGTCTTGGACAAATTAGGAGAATGGACAATGAAAAGGCAGGTGGAATATGGTATAGGGAAATGTATAATCAGGTATTTTGGCAGAATGAATAAAGGATAGACTATTTTCTAAACGGGGAAAAAATTCAGAAATCAGAGGACTTTCAGAAAGCAGACGGACTTTCAATATTCTCCTTATCTCTTTTTAATTTATCTTAATAAATATGTATGTACAGAGCAGACAATTTTAATTTCAAGAACAGTAAAATGATATTCTGGAGATGAGTTAATGCCAGAGAGTTGAATAATTCTCTGGCATTAACTTATTATCATTATCAATAATTTGATAATTGATACAAAATATTTTCGAGCTTTATATACCATACTTGGTCTATTGTACAGTTCCAAATGGGAACCAAGTCCATGTATAACTCAGTTCCTTGTTACCACAGCAATGTCTGCTGCCAAAATGATGGCTTTGTTTTCCTGCCATCATAAATTGCTGTGGGGATATTGATTTCTTGCTTGCCAAGAAATATGCCTACTGACATGCTTATTGCTTTGGCTCCTGATTAGCTGAAGCAAAGAATACTGGCTATGTCCTGACAACTTTCGGAAGAAAAACAGCAAGTAGCACCGGTGCACCTTTCTTAGGCCATTTAGGGCCATTACTGAGGACAAGGAAGTTTCCCATTTGGGTCTACACTGAATTTAATTCAAACTTTCTGTCAGGTTTTCTCTAGAATGTGAAAATGTTCAGAAATATTTCTCAGTCTGAATTTACAAAGCACAACACATTCTCTACAATAATGAGAACGAGCACACACTGCAGTGACATCATCAGTCCCTGGCATGTAGGTATTTAATTTTGTAATTCCATTGAATTGCCTTGTCTTTGTGATTTTACCAATTGTCGTTATAAAAATAGGCATTTCATGCATTCTAATTTCTACAACACCTTCCATTTTATGGAGATATTCAATAAGCTTGGCAGCCAAGGTAGCTGAAATACAGTCACCCTGACAAATCTAATAATGCTGTCTATTATTCTGTATACACCTTTTTCCATATATTATTGCATTTAGGTAACTTACATATTACATTCGTACTATCTATTAACCATAAGACTATACTAAGTGTTCTTGGGTTCTGGATATCAAATTTTAGCTGTGCTTAGAATGAAATTGTTGATCAAATTCATATTGCTCACAGTGCGGAGTTAATACTAGGCTGCATGATATGGAATTGTGGATACAACATCAAATTTAATGAGCTTATTGACAATATTATGTAGAGTACCATATTGGGGGGGTCAATTCTGAACTTTGAAGGCTACGTTCACGAGAGACTGGCAGTACTATATCATGGCAATTTCCGGGCAATGTGGTTATTACATATATATATTACCAATAAGAGATTACCCATATGGAGATGTCGTTCCCCAGGACAGGTAATCCTGGGCTCTGGGTGCAGGGCGGGGTGCCATGGGCTGCTCCACTGCCTCTCCACTGAATGATTTGAGAATGGATGCATTTTTACTGGCCAGCAAAGCTCTCTCATTTCGGCGGAATTTCGCTCTTCTGTTTTGAAACCAAACCTGAAAGGAGAGAATAAAACAATAAATCCTGTGCGCTTAAACATCATTTCCCATTCCAACTCTGCCTTAAACTTCTTGGCTCATTTTCTTGCCAGGCCAAAGATACACCATTCATGAAATTCTGTAATAAGGCATGAACCGAGTAAAAGGTTTTAGGGATTCATCTTAATAATCGTCATATGATAGGGAGAAAAAGGCTTTGAAGATGCAATCTCTGAGGAGGCATTTCAGAGCACAACATTGAATTGTATCTTGTAATTTTACTTTGATTTGGAACAATGGTACTGGAATGGTGCATTGCACAAGAAAAAGAGCAGACAGGTTGCTGAACCATCTTCAAAAATTCCAAACTGATTTTACCAGGAGCATTGTGTACAAAGGGCATGAAGCATCTGTATCACCCATCCCACAATCTCTTTGAACCACTACCATCAAGAAGGAGGTACAGAAACATAAGGACTAGGACTGCCAGACTGGGTAACAGCTTCTTCCTCAGGCTGTAAGACTAATGAATACCCTGCCACCACTGAGGTATTGTCACTAGGACAGTGAGCTGTTTACCTGTGCTGCACACTTCACATGCATTTTAATTATATTTTATTAAGTTAGTTGTGACAATATTTTGCTGTATGTGCGGTGTGTGTTATATGTACTGTGGGTGCACCATGGGCTGGAGGATTGTTGTTTCATTTGGTTGTATATACGAACAGTCAGATGACAATAAACTTGAACGTGATCTTGTCTAGGTGGAACGAGTCCACTATTGATACATTTCCCAAGCCAGCAAACTGATATTAGGACTCTAATACATTCTGAATGTAAACATTCCATCGAACCTGGTTTCGCAAGTCGATATATTTAAATTTAAACTCATATTTTAAGCTCATCTGATAGTTCAACTATTGGAGTATTTTCTATAAGTTTATTATTTTGAAGCTGACGATGTAAAAGAGTTGAGGATGCATACATCAAAACTTGTTCCAGTGAAGATCCTTTCAGGCTGGCACCTGAAAGGGCTGTAATTTACAGCTCTTGGTGTTCATGGGGACTGAAAGTCAGCTATATAAATCTTAAGAAACAATGTTTCTCAGGTCTCAAAGGTATATAATTGTAACAGTACTGCAAATTTGCAATGTAAATTGTAATTCTAATCAAGAGTATGAGCATTTTGCTTTACTGGCAATAAGATGTATTGGAATATTACATTAATGGGCAGTACCATTAATACCGTACAGCAAAGTTGTACTGTAAAGAATTTTTTAAAAATGCTCACTACTGACATAACTCACTTTCTTGACATCTTCCCTGAAAACTGGAACACAGAGGATGGTTCTCATTAGGTCCAATTAGAACAAAATGACACAACACTGTCTTGCTTATGGGGGGTTGAATCCACATAGCACATTTTCATTTTAATTATGGTATTTTTTCTTTGTTCGGAATAAAAATTCGTAAATGGGAATCTAATCAGTGCTAGTTAAGTCACTCTGCTGGGGATTTATTTTTCAAAATATAAAATATTTTGGCAAATGATTGGAGACAAACTTAGGAAGAATTACAGATTCAGAGAAGTCCATTTAGATATTGGCAAAGTTGGCTGTCCATTTTGAGTGACTTTCCTGACTATTTAAAAAAAAAAGCCCACAACTCTATCTCTTAACTGCTCAACCGACTGATTTCGCCTTTCTGTGACAGGAATAAACAAAATTAAGGAAAGAACTAAACCACTGAATAATGTTCATTGGTATGGCTTGGATGCAGAGGCTATCTTCTGAATTGGCTCACATCTGGAAGAGCTTGACTGGAAATCTGACCTATATCTGATCTATACCATGGTAGTGATGGTGGACAGTGGGAAATGAGGTATTATAATTTTCCTGCTGAGCCTGAAAATAGAGGGATATCTAATGTAGGTCCAATGCAAGAGAACATAACTTCTTCTCTCCTCTGTGTGACAGAGCATCAGTGCTCCCTGACTTCCACCCAGACCATCTGATCTGGCATGTTCTCAAAATGCCAGGAAGCAAATCCTAGTGGCACACTTCAGGGATTGTGGATACTGTACCATAACTAATAATGCAATGTAGGTGATTTGAAATGATCACTTGCTCTAGTCCAATGAAATCTCCCAATGAGCATGGCACATTGGATCTGCATTGGAGGGTGGGAGGATTGGATAATATTCCACCAGTAGAAAGGTTTTAACCCGCTTTATGCACACTTGATCCAGAGGTATGTGATAGGTAGATTTGGTTGTCAGTCTGTAGGTACCCATTGCATCAGGTCTAAAGCTCCCCTTGCTGTTTTCTTATACGTATTGGGATCAGCTGCAGTCTGGGAATTCCTACAAGATCTTAGTACGTGGCAGATTTCATTGGACTGGAGCAGGTGGTCACACCAACCTACATATATTGCTTTATTTGCCAGGCAAAATGTATTCTGCTTTGCCGTACTATAAATATTCAACAATTTGCGATGTACTTCCTATGTACTCGGTTGGTGTGTTACACTGACTCTACTCAGGAAGAAAAATTCAGTTAAAATTAATTTAGAGAATAATTCTGCCCTTCAGGTTTCGTTCATAAACTTGCAGCAGTATAGTTCTGCCGAAGGGTTGCGACCAAAGCGTTGACTGTACTTTTTTCCATAGATGCTGCCTGGCCTGCTGAGTTCCTCCAACATTGTGTGTGTGTTGCTCGGATTTTCAGCATCTGCAGATTTTCTCTTGTTCACAGTTTAAAATGCATCTTTTACAATGGATGTATCGTGGTGTGTTGCTCTGTTTCACTTTTTTTTTTACTAATGTTGTTTATCCACGGTACCACATTGTGTGGCACCAGTATACTTTTTCAGCTATTTTATCATGAATCTATATCCAAGTGCAAAATAATTAATTTTAAGAACGGACAATTGATACCATTTACGCTGCGCGCAAGTAAATTCACATGAAATTTTTAAATGTTTGGTATATAAGTTGAAAAGGAGCTTTAAATGTAACACCAAGGCACAATTATTTCGACTGTAGTGTTTGACACACTAGATCTCCAGCACAGAGGAATAATGTTTGAGCAAAACAAAACTGGCCAACACACATCAAAGTTGCTGGTGAACGCAGCAGGCCAGGCAGCATCTATAGGAAGAGGCGCAGTCGACGTTTCAGGCCGAGACCCTTCGTCAGGACTTGCCCTGAAACGTCGACTGCGCCTCTTCCTATAGATGCTGCCTGGCCTGCTGCGTTCACCAGCAACTTTGATGTGTGTTGCTTGAATTTCCAGCATCTGCAGAATTCCTGTTGTTTGCGTTTAAAAACTGGCCAACGTTGTGTTGTCTGTTTGACTGCCTGTAAATGTGTATATTCGTTCCTGTTCGTTCCCTGCCTTTGACATTCGCTGTTGCCGTTCTTACAGTTTACTCCGGGCTTTGTATTTACTTTTGAAATGAAAATAGTACCTGATAGCCAGGTCACTAAGCGGCCATTTCCAGTCACTCTCATTCAGAATCTCACTTCATATATGCTATCAGTCTTCAGAACATAAAGGCTCGTCGCAACATCAGCCACTAATTATGGACATCGTTTAACATTTGATGTGTTAAAGTCGCCAGAAGATGTACCGAACGTTGGAATCCGATCGAGATTGTGCAATGTTGGAAAATTAGAGAGTAAACAAGGTACAGAGACAAAATTAACGTTGTTGATAAGTCCTTCTTATCACGCACATTTTTGGGTATTGCGCACATAAAGTGATAAATATTATACTCACTGCACATGAAATAATGCAGTAATAAGTCAGCGCCGAATCCAATCAGTCTGTGGCAATATCGCTTTATTGTGTGATTTATTTAACTGTGAGCAAATAATTTGGAGGGAGGTTAATTTAGTATTCAGCCACTCTTTAGTAGAAGGCAAAAAAACCGCACAGGTAACAATGTGGGTAGCAACACTGAGTAAGTAACTTGTCAAAATAACTTCCTTCCTCTCTATCGCTTTCTCTAATTTTTTAATGTACAAACGAGTAACGTGCACCGAAAAGTCAATTGTTCTAAATATAAAACGGAATAAAAAGCTACCTGGACCCTGGCTTCAGTGAGGTTGACTCGTCTGGCCAGATCCTCGCGTACAAATGCGTCGGGGTAGTGCGTCCTCTCAAAAACCCTCTCCAGAGCCTGCAGTTGGCTGCTGTTGAATGTGGTCCTGTTCCTCCGCTGCTTCCGCTTCTTCTTCTGCTCTGTGTTTATTTTATCACCTACACTCCATAAAAACAATTACACGCACTGTTTAATCAGTTAGCACTTGCAGAATTAAAGAGAGGGAAAAAAAATCTCTACTTGGAGTACAAGGGACCTTCAGAACATGCACCGCAGCAATTGTGTTGAGCCCGTCTTTCTATCTCACTACTCCGCTTATCCGTCAGCAACTTGCCCGCGAAGATCAATCGCTATCATTGTATTAGTCTTACTCTAATGCTTAAATTGAGAAGGGAAATCCATAGTCTACGAAAATAAAATTGTTTCGACATCCATACTTGGCATAGTCTGCTCAATGTGAGGGGTAAATTTCCAGTCGAAACGGCCTGCTGATCCTAGATGTAGTATGTCTGTGAGTTTTTATGTCCCTGGTATTTGATATTACTTTATCTGATGAATATATCCCGTTGCTTTTCGAGTCCCTTCGCAATGGTATTTGTTTATGAATCAAATAGGTCATAAAGCAGGGTCTATGTGTTCCATATTCTTCCAACATTATTTCTGCCCTGAATGCCTAGGGCTGTATACGCCACTTAAAGAAACCTCCGTTTCTTTTATCTGTAATTCCCGTTTCCAAAAACCTGGCCTATGCTTTGATTGATGAGAGGATTAGCGTTCTGAGCGTCAATATCGTACAGGTTTCGCTAGCTGCAACTGAAATTGAAACCACGAGAGGGAACTTCTTAGCGCAGGGAAATTACGTGAGGATAGAGAAATTTTAAGTGAATGTTTTCTTTTGTCCGCTAAAGGGCTATTCTTTCACTGACTAAAACTATAATGAAATGACCATCTTCCACATACTAAAAAGTATATTTCTCGTAGGAGTATCTCGGCAATTCCAGTTTTTTCTACCATGATTTATCCATGGCCTGACATTATATCTTGATGATCAATATTTTTATATGATATATGTGAGTTACATATTGTAAGAAGTAACTCTATGTCATAATAGACTGCGTATCATATTGCACTAAGAAATTACCACCCACTCATAGTGAATATGTGGGAATATATGTAAATTAGTGGGGGAAATGCATGGTTTTGAAGGCAGCACAACTTTATTACAGTGGATGCTGTGCATGCTGTTTTAAAAATAAAGCCACTTGCCTGAACCAGTTAAAGTGCTTGGTATAATTATTGTCCCTGATTCGCACATTAATTGAAGACATAGCTATATAATGCCTGAAGTACCAGCGGGCTGGATGGACGGAATTTTTAGACAATTGATTTCTGTTGAGGTATAGGCTTTGCATTCCACCCCTTCCTCCAGCTTGGAACCTACATTCCAGTACTGTTATATAAGGGTACGTTAATTGGTTTGCAATCTTGCACAAGGCATTATGTATTTTGTGATTTCCTTGGCGGCTGCATAGAACGGCCGTTATTGGATGCATTGATTCAGTTGGAAAGTACCTCAGAGCAAGACTTCAACAAATTATAATCACCGAATAAATCCACTGGAGACCTCTATTAAAAACATCTTATTGTCAAATATTAAATAATTACTTACAGCTGCAACCAAAGATTAAAACTGCGAATCAGATTAATAAATAACAACTTTATTGATAGAAACATATTATAATCACTGTGTTTCTGGAATGCTTGCCTTTCATTCTACCGGAGAAAATGAACTGGTGAAAGATTATGTAACAGCTTTTCAGTTCTGAGTCATTATTGTGTTACGACCTCAACTACTGAGAACCCTTAAAGTTCACCGTGCAGGTAAAACTCCAGTTCTTTATTAGTTCAAAGAGGAAGCAAGCCATGTTCCAACACCTCTAGAAACGTTGATTTAATTGTATAAATTCTCTGCGCTATTACTGTTTATACCACCGAGTCGGTGCGACCCTGGCTGGCGTCAATGCCGCAAGTGTTCAAATGCATGAAGTGTGCAAAACTGTACTGCTCATCTCCTGGTTTTATGTGAAACCACCCGAAATCTCTCCGCACGGTGTCTAAAGTGACACTAGTTGCTCAGCTGAATAGACTGAAATCACAATGACCCTCTCAGGGAACTATCGTTCAATAACCTGCTAGTTTTGTTAAAAGGTGTTGACTCTCTTGGAGGCCAGTGTTTAATACAGTCTACTTAATCTTAAATTCTTTATTGGGAAGGATGGATCTCCATTTCAAAGCATGCATTATCTTGATGTCACGAAATTCTTTCCCTCTCTTTCAATATTCTTTTGGCTTAATAGCTGGTATTAAGAAACTCATTACAGCTACAGAATGTTCTCAACCAGCAACGTGTTTCATAATTGGATTGTTAAAACGTAGTGGGAGAACTATAAACTATAAAACGTTCGCGATCGTTTCCCGGGGCCTTCTCAGAATGTCAGGCTGGCTGTGTTGCTTGGGGCAGATTCTCAGACCAGGGGATCAAGGCAGATCTCCGGTCAGGGGCACATTGCCGGCGCCGATCCACATCTGCTGTGCTGTCAGAGAAATGTAAAGGGGAGGGGGCTGATGAATTTAGGCCAGGCCGGCTCAATAAGCCGTATCTAATAGTCAGTAGGGGTCTCTGGAGGCAAGGAGAGAGAAAGACAGAGAGAAAATGAGAGAGGGGGACATTCTGAACACTACACATCAATCAGCCAGCATCGGACTCACTCTGATCCAGGGACAGGCGGAAAACTTCTAACAATTTTTATCTTAACTGCTCGAGGATGAAAGAAGCTAAGAATTTACACGCTTTCCCCTTATCTTTTATTAGCGAACTGGTGCCAGACCTGGAAGAGAATGAAATTAAACTTTTTTTTAAGGGGGCCAGTAATTTTTCTGATATAAAACGGACTGTCCCCAATCAAATCATGTGCGAACTAATACCGTTTTATTCACGCGGGCCTCTGTCTATATAACATATATAAGGTAGAGATATATATAAATAATTTCCATGGCTGAGCACAATTTCCTTCATATTCGAAGCTTACAGGAAATATAAAAAAATCAAGTTTTACTGGAGATTGAAATTATTTGACTCCAAAAGTGATAAAAAATCAGAGTTATTTTGTGCACGGGGAGCGAGTGAGTTTTGGCCAGAGTATTGCCGTGGATAATTAGAAGTAAATGTTTCCTTAACTTTACATGCTAGGCATGATTCATTGAAAACAAAGTTGTCGTCTTTTATCGTTGATGCATGACCAATCAATTTATCAAACTAATCAGATTAGCTGTCATTACCAGTGTTGTTGTCTGTGGGGACACTTAAAGCACTTTTGTCAAATTCAATACGTCCACTTGTAATGGCTACACATGTTCTCAGACAATGAGCGATCAAAAGCAACATGGTTCTGCTAATGGGGGCGACGCGCTGCTAAATAGCTGAACGGCGTATTCTTCTTCGTATAATTAACTCTAAACTTACAACACTCCCCTTTATGCCAAATGAATTGTATTTAATGTTATTATCCATATAGACACGACCTTGAAATATTCTCCAGTGGGATAATGTGAACCATCTGAGCCTAACAATTCTACGATACAATCTCCACGCATCTTCTACATCTCCATACAATGTCTCTCCAATACTCTCATTGGAGACTTTACTGCATGAAGGTACTGGTACTCCCGACGCAGACTATAAATTGTTAGTTTTTAATGTGTTTGCATTTGGGACGTATTCAAAACGGAAAGCGAGAATGTAGAAGTAATGCTGCATCATCAACTTTAAAGAGTTCCGTTTTTCTTACAACACCCCCCCCCCCCAAACATTTACCTCCATCTGCCTCATAAAAGGCGCCTCGGGACTGTGCCAAGCGACATCTCCACGCTTCCGTAATAACAAACGGCTCCACGACATTTACACGTACGTGTTAATGCGATGATCACTCTTTGAGCCACAGTGATAATCCCGTTAGTAAACCCTTGTCCCCCATTTTATTTATGTTTTGTTCACACTTACTTTCTTGTTGGGGAGTGTCACTGCCGCTGGTCACCACTGGAGACTCGAGGAGTTTCCTGCCCGCCTCACTGACACCCTCGTCGGCCTGCTGAAGGTTCATCTCCCCCACTTCTTCCAGATCCAGCAGGTGACTCACCGTGAAATTCTTTTTAGACTGTAAATTGTCCATACTGGCTGTGATAGTGTTCTCCAAGCGAGTGGGTACAGAAGACGCTTGCCTGTCCATAACGTGGGGATAACTCGAGGTCATGGCTTAGGTACTAATTCTTCTAAAAACAAAATTTGTATATACAAATTCTATCAATCTTCTGCACCTCGGCACCTTTCGTCTCCAGTTTAGGCTAATACTCAGAATAGGTCTCCACACACTTGAACCCCACGCCGGAAAATCAAAACGTTAAAAAAGTAAAAAAATGAGCAAGCTTTCCTTACAGTTGATAACTTCTCCGGCGCCCAAGCAACAGCAGTACATAGTAAGGAACTTGAAGAAAAGTTGTCCTTCCTTCTTGACTCACATAGGTGACATCAGTTTAGAAAGAATGATGTTTTGCAGATGTACGAATGAGGTTTCTCAACTTACTCTAGTTTAAGAGAGAGAGACACACACACAGGAGGGTAAAATAGTTTTTGGTTGGAAGATTCTAGGCGGGGGAACTCTGAAGTGTGCAATACTTCTGCTTGTAGAAAAAAGGCCTTTCTGGCACTTCAAAAGCCAGCAGAGTGCCGTCCAGGGATTGTTTTGCGCCGAATAAATTAAAATTGGCGACCCCAGGGAGACGAGATTCTGCTAGTACAGGCCTGTAATTACGTGGCAGAGCCCCTGTGTTCTGTGCCTCTGACGTTCTACAGACCTCTCTCCATCACAGCACTCCCACCACTTTGATTAGAGCGGGCAAATGAAACCTTTGCTCTCTTGTAATCTGGCCTCGGATCCCTTTGTAATTCATTAGAAGATGTAATTATCATCTGAAAAACATATAAAAAAGAGAGAAACTGACAGCCAGGAAAATACTTCAAAGAGTCAACTTGTTTATGTATCCCGTCAACTCGCCCAGACTTGTTTTGCATTGCGGTTAAAGAACTAATTTGCATGTTTTATACCACTCGTTGGGCACCTTCCCCTCCCCCTTCCCTTCAAAAAAGAATCCGCTTTTCCTTTGCATTCGGTCATAAATAGTTCCTTGCTTCAGGCAAAAGAAAATATTACAAGGGCCATGTACTCACCTACACAAGCTGCGCCAAGAAAACTTTGTAGGAAGACTAATCCGACGGCGCTAACTTATACTTTAAATCTACATGTAGATACAGAAACTGTGCCCGTTGCGTGTGCGAGACTGCTGCGCCTCGCGGTAGTGGCGGGGGCGCTCCGAGTCCGTGCGACGCACAGCCAGTGCTCGAGTCTGTATGTAACTGGCCCTGGGAGCATTTAGCTTTTGTTTCACTTGTGCAGCAGCGATCAGAACCACACGGATCAGATGGGGGAGGGAAAACCCCAAAGTTTTCACAGATAGGCATTTTCTGAACTTTTCTTTTGAGTTGGCGATCCTCGCTGTGCTTTTAAATGCATTATTGGGATGTGGGGGCACATAAAGATTCAGTTCCCTTTTCGATTTTATTAAATGTTTTGCAAATATATGCGATAGTAGAGGCGAAGTGGTCATCTCAACCCCCCCCCCACACACCACACAATCCAAATATCCTGCTTTCATTTCGCAGATTGCGTGAGGTTTCAGAAAAAGAACTCAACAGGATTGAAGGGGAGCCCATGTGTGGAAATGGCAGGAGTCTGGGCTCCGAGCTGCAATTGACGTCCTATTACTTGCAGCGGCCTGATATGGGAAAAGAACACTTGATGCCATCAAAGAGAACCATATTGAAACCAGATGTGAGCCTCTCGGTTCTTTCCATGCATTTAATTAAGGCAACTGAGACGGAGTAGACGTTTTTTTTTCATCATTAGTTTCCCTCCAGACCATTTTCTTAGATTTGGGCGGCCAGTTCGGTGCCAGTGCAATATGTCTGTCTTTTTCATCTACAAATATCATTGAATTGAGACTTCTGTCAACATCTGTTTGGAGAAAACGCACCCTTCCCCCCTTCTTTTCCTCCTCTCCCCATTATTTGTTAAAGTCGGACTGATAGACGCGGAAGGAAACGTCAAATGAACTCGCCAGGAAGTTTATTAACCTGATATTGTACGGTTTCTAATTGCTTCTCCAACCGACGTGCGTGTTTATTTTTCAAATCGCGTTATAACCTTTATTTTGAAGAAATTTACCAGATGTCAAAACGCCTTATTACTCGAACTATAGGCGTGGGTACATCGGTGGTACCACAGAAATCACCCCTTCCCTCCCGAAAACACGCACTTCGCATTGATGAAATGAACAGATTTAAAGTCAGTGACACTATTTTAATTCAAAGTTAATATAGTATTTTATAAAATGGAATAGCATTTAACACGCTCGGTATGTAATAACTAGCTTTCTTACTAATAACCTTAAGTGTAATTCCGCACTTTTGAGAATGGATTTGATTAATCATTGGCGGGATCTATTGGGATACGGTCTGATATGCTCCGCCTAACAAGATTCATGTCAAATTTGCCTTGGTAGACTTTCCCACTACACTGAACACAGGTATCTCTGACTTTTACTTTAAACGCTGATAAAGCGACCATGAAAATGCACATGATACTAACCAGTCTAAGCAACTAAAGATTTAAATTTTTACTGGTCTTAGGCATTTTGTTCCATTTTTATTTTCAAATGCTTTTGACTACAGAACTTGAATGAAATAAGAAGAAAACGCAGATACTGGAAACGAGAGGAAATTCTTCATAAAATATCTTTATATGATTGAATTCCTTAGATCGCTTCTTCGTTTCAGATATTCAAGTGTCTGTATAAGCAAGGAGACACCGGGCTTCAATTCCGGAATCACTTTATATGTGGAATCAAATCAGAAATCACAGGCAGTCAAAACAAGCCTGTCGGTTCACTAATATTAGTAGTTGTCTTGCTAAGGTGTCCCGTCAGCTGGAAGGACGGCAGTGGAATGTTGCAAAGTGTCGCTTTGAGGATTATGATACAAAGGGTTAGTTTAACCGCCCTCCCTCCAAAAAGGAAAAGCAGATATTGGGAATGCACTATTATATATGGTTTCATTCCGGGATACTTCCATACTGGAGTCGTTAATATTTAACCTTATTCTTTATTTATTAAAATTGTTTAATATAACAAATAATGTGACGATTATGTGTTATCAACTATTCATTGATGGACAACTGCATTCTATGGGTTAACCCCTGTATATATTATTTCAATTGAGGTTTTTTTTAATGGCAATTAGCTTATCTATTTAGTCACCAGGCGCGCTCACATCTTGTGTTCATCAAAAGCCTGTAAAGATAATGTGCCCCCTGAGTCTTGTCGACGTGGTCTTTTAAAAGTATGAAAAATAATTATCATATTTATTTCTGAGACCCTCAAGTAATTTTGCAGATATCGTTCAGCAAAATATCGACAAAAATGTAATAATTTCAAAATTCACATTGATGAAGCAGAGTAACACAGAAACTATCTCGATCGCTTCAAGAAACACACGCACAAAACGCTGGAGGAACTCAGCAAGTCCCACATTGTTGCAAGTTTCTTTCTGTTTACAGTTGAAAGACGAAAATTAATCTAATTGGCTTCGCCAAAATGCAGAGAATATTTTAGAACAAATGGTTAATGTATTATGTTTAAAACATAAACAAAGTCTCTTCCCCTAATTTGTTTTGGTATTTTACATTATTTCTCCTGGGAATGTAAAACATCCACTAACGTTCGTGTTTCGGTTACAGACGGCCTCGTAAGTGCGCAAATATAAAGGGTGTTTGAGTGCTTATAATAAAAATTATCCAAATAAACTCAAGTAAAACATGGATGCAGGCATGTGAAATGAAACTACATTCTGATTTGGTTTTAAAGTACGGTTGATTTTAGCGCCCATTGGTTGAAACCCCAGCCTTACTATAGTTTACAATTTAACGCATTGCCTAATGGAAATGGGTTGATTCAATGCAATGTGTTGCAAAGCTCTTTTAGTGTCGAATCTGGAACATGAATGAAATTCACATGGTCATCGGATACTGTCGAATTTAGTGATGCAGGTCCCATAGCAAATATTCGGTAAAAAGGGTATGCTGCAAAGAACGCTACTTCACAATCCACCACGTTTCTTCCAGTCTGGGACACAAATACATTGCATTTGGAGTCAAATTGAACGTGTTATCAGCTCAGCATTCCTTTATAGTCTTATTAATAAAACAAGTTGAAATGCACAAGTATTCTTAAATGTAATTCTGTCCATGAATGTTTATATTTATCTTGATAGAAATTAGTCACGGTGATCCATTATTTCTATTAGCCATAACACTTTTGTGGCTGAATCTGTTGAATGGTGGCGCTAAGATACGGCAGAATACAAGTTTTTAAAATGGGAAAACTTGAAAAGAATAATGCTGGAAACGACAGAAGGCGTGTCACTATCTACAGAGAAACGCGAAATTAAAGCTCCCGGTTTGACCGCCTTCGTCGGAACCTCTGACAAATTCTTGGCCGTACAGTTTACAAGCAGTTCTTCGCTCTGCAATGTGTGTTATCTGTTTCGGATGATAAAAGATAAAAGATCAGAAGCCAAAAAATTCCTTCTCTAAAGGCAATACATCTGGAATTAACCGGGAGTCTAAGTTTAAAATGTTTTAAAACAAAACATCCGAATTGAATTCTATTTTAATCGATAAACTGCAAGCTACAGTATGTTAACCGTGTAACTATGTCTTATTTTTGCACCCTTTATTGCTTGCAGTGTACCATTTAATCCCACACAAATCCTTCACACACATACTGTATTCCTTATCTGTGTGTCTCCGCTGCACCACCCCGCCCCCACAATACTAGTAAAAGCCCAGCGCGGTCCAAACTCTAATTAAGATAAGTGGTACGAATAAAGTGCCACCAAAACCATATTTTATTATAAATGATGGCAACGGAAAAGAGTGGTGGTCAGGCGGCTCTTTAATAATCACAAGAGGGCACTGCCCAGCACTTCAACAGAAACTTTGCTCCAAGTGTGCGTGTCAGCTCCTGCAAAATGAAACGATTTCAGGTCAACGGTTGGTGCAATACGTTTTATTGCAAAGAAAAACCCAAACTAGTACAGTTTTAGTACATAAACTGCTATACATTTACCAAACGAAACCTCAAGCATCTACTGGAAACGCAGCCAATGATTTTATTCATAAATCTATAAGGTTGGCTCCAATCTGGACTCTGGGTAGATATTAGCGTTTTCTCCCGAAGGGGCAGCGGAGGCGTGAATTCCCACGATTTGATTCACCCCAAAACCCTTTGTTGAAAAGTCAGCCTTGCGGCAGACGGTTTGGCACCACTGGTCCTGATATGAAATTATGGTCAGCACAATTTCACATCTGCAAAATATTGGTTTGTTTCAGAAGTGTTCAATGAGCCCATTTGTGAAACAAGTCCGTGCCAATAAAAGAAGTGAATATTTGATCTGACACTGAGTAAAATTAGTGATTAATCTTTAAAAATAAATGGTGGTGTTTCTGTTCCAGAGAATGAACATTCGCTTTTGAAAGATGATTGACTCCATTAGTTTATGCCCTCCTTAGGGTTGATTGTGTTGAGTAAAAATCACTTTCCCTCTCGGTTTGCACTGAGAATACATTTTCAAATGCACCCGGTGCTCAACAGCACCTTGACCTTGATTTTCCCACCTTCACTGTTCGTATATTTCTGTGAAATATGAAAAGGTACGCAGGAATGGAACTGACAGATTGAACTGTTTGGTTTCCAAATGATATTTGAAATAGAGTCTTTAAGTCAACCGAACAGGCAATAATTTTTTTAAAAAGCCGATGTTTTACGTGACTTCTTTAATTAACAACACGGGCCAATTAAAGAAATGGTTCGGAAAAAGGTGGATTTGTATTTGCGAAACTGAAACAGATGCTGTTGCTGTAATAATTTAAGTAAAACCAAGTTAAGTTTTAATGACACTCTGCATAACGTTAAATAGCAACTGGATAAATGGCAAATCCGAGATTCCTTTTTTTCAGGTGGTTAAATAGTATCACAGATAATGTCCTTCACAGAAACCAAATTACCTTCAAACCAGGACTGCTGCCTAACTCGTATTCTCTTTGCCGTGATTCGTGACAGCGATACCACAAAATACATTGAAATAACAGAATTAATCAGGTGTATTTCCGGAAGTTAATTTGGGAAATGGGAATGAATTTGAATTTATTAAAGCGCCTCTGGCTTGTCCCAATTACTTCTTAATACCCAGTTCTTTGCTTTAGTGAAGGTGTTGTTAATATGAAGATTTGCTATCTAAACTGCCAGAAGTATCAAATACCATGAATCTAAAGCAGTCGGTGTACAGTATTTCTCGTTTACAATTGACACACGACATAAACACTTTAATCGTCATCATTAAAACAATTGGAATGAAAGATAAGCTCGATGCTGCAATTAGACCAGGAATTCTCCGAGTTCTCCAATTCCCAGAAGATCGTCTGCTGGGTGAGTTGAGTGGAATTTACTAGAATCAGAAATAGTCTCTTGCATCTTTTAAAATTCCGTTCATCAATGACATACCTTCAACGAGGCTGTTTAAACTCAATAATCAGGTTGAAATCTAGATTCGCTGGTGACAAGCAGATAAGATAGCACACATCCTTGATAAATCCTGTTCAGTCTAACTGTTAACAAAACTGATTATAACATCACTGTGCATTCTATATTTTTGGACATGATCCCCTCGCACGTCAGAACTATACCCCGTTAATGAAAACATCCCCCCTTTTCACTTCTGTTAACATCGCATTTTATATTCTAGCTGAAGACCACGAGTGGACGATTATCTACAGTATACTGCTAGGCATTTTTCAACCCCTGTTCTAGCGAATCTGTCTGAATGTATGAAATGGCCTGTGTTGCTGCAGGTCTCGTTATCATCACAACATTCATAGTGAGAGATGGAGACTAAATAGATTACTTCACACCTCTCCAAAACTAGGCTTACTCATTTCTTTGTGATATGTTTGTGGAAGAGATTTCTGTAAAATTGTTAGTATGGTGCGGGATTCGAAGAGTTGTAAATCAGAAGACAGGTAGGTGAATCGCTAAATCTTTCTGCAATTGTCCAAACTGTGTATACTGTATAATTGCTAAGTAGAGGGATAACATTCACATATAGTACTTATATCTGCACATTCACGTACACTTCTGTGTGCATATTTGTAAATTCCCACATACACCAACCAGCCCACATTGAACGCATCTTTAGGTTGCCAGGGTATTAGAAAGCATGTTCCAAATATTTTTAAAGAAACTATGCCAATCGTACAAAAGATACTTTCTTATCAGAAAGGCCGAACAGGTATTAATAAAGGGGAGCTCACGTGGCCAGCCCTGCCGTCAGATCAATACATGCGCTGTGTTTACCGAATATAATGCAGCAGCTAGCCATTTCACACGTTGTTATTTCTCCATTCCTAACTGAGGTGATAAAGTTTCAAATAACCTGGCATTAGATATCTACAGTGCACACAAACTGGGTTAATGAAGTTATTGTCATTAGTCACTCGCAGAAGCAAGGACATCTATGCATACATTACTCTACATACTGCACAAAATGCACGCATAAAACAAAGCGGTAATGGTGATTTTCAAATTGTCTATACATTTGATATGATGGTGCTTAGGTCGTCTAAAAACTATTACTCTGATATCGTACCCAAGGTTCTCTCTGCTGGTACATAATTAACCAATTTGATTTTAAGCATGCCGAGACTTTCGAGAACCCCAGAATAACAAATATACCTGAATGAGATTATTTTATTTTATTTGCAATTCCAACATTTTTTTCTTTGATGTTCAGAACAAAGGTTGATTTGTTTTAAAGTTAGGTCGCATTTATGATTGTCCGCATCAATTAGTAAATATCATCATAATATAGATCAACATTTGTTGATAAATACGCAATTAACCAGTCCTGCGCTTAAAGATGCCACATGGAAGAGTGTTTTGCTTGACAAATATTCTCTTCGGGCGATAATAGTTAATTTTCATTATAAATTTAGAAATTTTTATAGCAAACGAGGAAAATAAATAAATACATTAAGTCGATTATTGAATGAAGATATATTTCTTATGGCCTCCTTTTTTATATATAAAAAACTCTCAAGGGTTATCAGATCAGAAAACAAACACCTGCAATTGTCTCCGGTGTTACAATTTTGAATGTTTCTTTACCCGATTGTAAATCTTGATAGCAACACATCTCACGAATTATTTAACCTGAAGACAGATTGTTTTGTCTCCATCGTTCTCTATCAATATTGTCATTTTAAAAATATGCGTAATTGTTTGACTTTGATAACGTCATCCACTTAAAATGATTTATGCAGTAAAGCTACAAATATTTCATCAAATTGAAAAACCCGAGGACACGGGATGAAACAAACTGCAGTGTGTCAATCGCATATTTTTTTTACCAGCAAAACGACAGCGATTTTTTTTTCACAGTTATCTGACGATATCTTGGTAAGAACCAGGATTTGGGGGAATCCGTTTAATGTAAGGCGATTTACGACCCTCCGCGCTCCGCCCTGAACTTTTCTAAACACAAAATTTAAAAGGTAACCATGCAATTTACTACCAGGTTAAATAAGGGAAACACTGAAGATAATTAACGCCAAATGTAAGAGATTAATACTCTATGAATTTGTTGCAATGCACAACTCTTCCTAAAAATAGCTACAAGATTTAATGCTGCTTAATATTAAATACATGCATACAATAGCAAAAAAAAAACAAAATGCGATTGCACATTGCACTGCCAGAGGCGACGTTTCCAGAAGAAAGGTTGAATTCACTGTCCAGCCACTTCTCAGATTACATAATCCGTTCCAACATGTCTGGGAAGACTGTCTCTACAAAAATCAGAAGGACTTTAACGGGAATCGTCTACAGTACTAGCAAAAAAGTTTTCTTTTGTTGGGGAAAACTACTCAGCTAATTTACTCTCGCTGTGTTAAGCATCACTGTATGTTGTTCATTATGGAAAAGGACCTGCGGGTTATGAATAGAAATTTAAGACCAACATTGCTTATGTTCATCGTCTCTCCCACGTGTTTGAAGCAACCCGTTTAGATTAAATCTGATTGTTTGACCCTTTTAGAGATCTTTGCTTGAAGAGTGCATGCATTTGATTTATTTAACCATGGTTACCCAGTGGTATTGGCGTACACTGTTACAATGGGGGCCCCGGAGAACAGTGAACCGGGGATTATTAGGTTAAAAATGCCGTTCTAGACACAAGAGGTAGATCGCCCCCGTCTCCATTTCTTAGTTATATTTATACTGCGCACAAGAATCTGCGATCCTTACTTATCCAGAACTGATTTTGACTTGGAAGAACCTAATTTTATTGTCGCGCTGTCAACACAGTCTTCAGAATAGCGGGCTGAGTTCACTCAATCTGCGCGCAGATCTTCCATCGGTGTGCTATATTTTTAAGTATTTTGAGGGCGCCAGTCAGACGTTAGAAACATTTAAAGTACAGTATTATTCTGGCGTCGCCGCCCCCCCCCCCCACCCTTGCTTTCCAGTACAGAAGGAGGGACTCAGCCCGCAGCGTCGACTGTTGATTCACGCTCATAGATGCTGTCTCCAGCATTTTGTGCGTTGCTCTAAAGTACAGTAACTAAGTCTCAGTTCATGAAAGATACAGCAATCTGAGACACCTTGGAATACTTACCAAGACCAGTCTGACATCGACAACCTGTACTGTAAACTCGTTCACTCTCCACAGGCCATTCGGGCCGAAGTAAAAGCATCATTGGAACAGAGATCCTGACAGCATAATTCGGTATTCTGTAGCAATGCTTTGGTATATGTTCAGCATTCGTACACACCATCTTTTACTCATACTGCTACAGAATATTTGGAAAAACGCAGATCCTTATTATGATCGGAATCGATCGCACAATCCGGCCATTTTATAATTATCACTCCTAAGTGGCGAATAAGATAAGCATAATATTCCATCATTTGAATCAAGCCGCCATTGTTGTATTTTAATTCCATATTGTTCATTTTAGACAAATCAGTAAATGGTACTCCATAGAATCACAACTGCCATTGTCATCCTGTAGTATAAAGAATGGAACAATTATCTTTATACATTATTTTGTGCAAATATACATGCAATTTCATGCTTCGGCGAATATACTCGCCTACTTCAAGTTGAATACTAAATTAGCCAGCAGTGAGAGTAACTCTGAAATACAAATTTCGGCCGGTATCTTAAATAGGCGGAAATAAACACGGTTTTAGAGAAAGATTTGATAAATCAAGTTTAACTGAGTAATCCGGGGCTGTTTAGTTCTAAACAGCACTATCCCTGCAACTACTGCGAAGTCCCACTTCTTCAAAACTATTTGAAACCAATTTTTGCTTCTATAACTAGTGACAACAACCGCTTAATTTGAAAATCCCAATTTTACATTCTGCAGTATAATGTGTTTACTGGAAATTAACACATGCTTGAATCAACTGTTTCTTCAGCCTAAAACACATTTCACTTTGATATTGTTAGTTTAAGAATAACCAAGGCAAAGAAAACTACTCGTCTCCAATTATGTGTTTCAGTGTATCAGATATTGTATTCCTATTAATTCGAGGTGTCTGGGTTACAAGGTGCAACATGGGCTTTGTTAACTCTTTTGGAACAATGCGCGCATAATTTAGCTATACACTAAAAAATAATACCGGACCACAATCCCCGTAAAAGCGCAGGGTACAATCTGTCGTCCAGATTACGCATTTGGCAAATTCATTTCATTACACATTGCTGAGGTGGGATATAGTAACTGTAACTTTCAAATGCCGCGCTGTCATTGACATTTTTAAAAAATGTTTAAACTCTAATTCTGATTAAATGGAGTACTTGTTAAATATCGTGCCTTAAGCGCACCGATTTCAGGGCTAATACTGATCAAATTCTTATGGCGTAATTTAAGTTGTCAGCCGAGCGAAAGAGCTACTTTCTCTCAGCAGATGATGCAGATCTATGTAACCGTGAATTCACCCTATTTAGGGGTAGGCTGCAAAGAACAAGTCCTTTTAATGTTGTGTTCCTATTTTCTTTTCACATAATTCCACAGATAAGTATTTTATTTCAACCTGCCAAAATGTTGTAATCTCAAACGCAGTACCCGAGTTTAAATCCAATTTGGCGCTGGCTAGATGGTTCCTCTCCGATGGATATTAAATATTAATCAAATCAGAGTTTAAGCATCCTAATCTGGGTCGGATCAATATCAATCATTGCGGCGTTGAAACCCATTGCAATAAACCTTACATAATTCCTAAATCACTGGCATAATTGGACGACCTCGTGTAGAGAGGCCGGGAGGATGGATGTTGTGTGAAATGGAAGTACAGTAGGGGGTGTTCTTTTGAGTCTGTTAGTTAAGGCATGGTTCTCAAATGGTTCAGAAGATGAAGTACATTATGTCTTTTCACCCAGGGAGTGCTTAAATTATGCTTAAAATAATTACTGACTACCAAAATGAAAAGGGGTCATTCCTCTGCTATGCTACTTGTAAGTTCTCAGTGAATTAGCAAGTAAGAAAACAAGTTAATTCCATCATACTTTTTAAAATTAATACAAAGTCTTGAAGCTACCCAGTCCAGAGCTAGGCCATCACAGAGTGAGATCAATAAATCCTTTTCCCACTCACACAGAGTAGACATCTGGAACACCTAACCCAAAAAATGTTACTGATATCAGATCAACAATGGGACACAAGTCACTGAATGGATCTGTGGTACAATTAGCTATGGTCTTACAACAGGAAACAAGCTATGGCTGATTGATATTCTTTAGTTCTAACGGTTGGATGAAGTGATATAATGACTATGTTAATGGAATAGCAATCAGTTGGCCTGGACTAATAAACCAGGAAATGAGTTCAAATCACAACATGACAATTTGATAATTGGCTTTAAACAGCTAAAAGGTAAAAAAAGGTGATATTTGTAAGAGTGATATCAAGCAGTTAAATTGACATCAACTCTTTACTGCTTCTCTGATGTCCTTAATCTAGTCCAGATTAAAACTGACTAAAATGTTGCACCAACACCATATTTTTAACTGCAATGTGATAATTATAAAACCACTCTGCACTTTAAAACTGTTACCATAACTGCCTTTTTTTTTGGAGGAGTGAGAGCAAACATGCTTCTTTTCAGTAATGGCCATTCTCTCTAGCAGCAAACAAGTTTAATTTTATCCTTCATTATACCATTAGTGAATTGATTTGGTTGGTACACTCTTTCAAAATGATTGTCTCATCATTTTAATACCTAATGTGCTTTTCCCTAACTGAACGATATGCTGGGTGGCCAATGCAGCCTCTTTTCAACAGTACTGACTAAAGTAGTAGAGAATCACTGACATGAACTTCCATTCACATACAGTAAGGTACAAATAACATGAATAAGATAGTGCTTTTGATGATTTAAGTCTTGCTACAGTTAACGCTGCAAGAGAACATAGGAAATAAAAAACCTGACAGCACATTACAGGCCCTTTGGACAACAATGTACGGACCACGTAACCTACTCTAGAAGCTGCCTAGAATTTCCCTACCGCATAGCCCTCTTGTTTTCTAAGCTCCATTTACCAATCTAAGGATCTCTTAAAAGACCCTATTGTATCCACCTCTACCACCTTCGCCGGCAGTGCATTCCAGGTACTCACCACTCCCTGTGTGAAAAACTTACCCCTGACATCTCCCTTGTACCTACTTCCAAGCACCTTAAAATTATGCCCCCTCATGTTAGCCATTTCAGCCCTGGAAAAAAGCCTCTGACTATCCACATGATCAGTGCCTCTCATCATCTTATACACCTCTATCAGGTCACCTCTCATCCTCCGTCGCTCCAAGGAGAAAAGACCACATTCACTCAACCTATTCTCATAAGGCATGCTCTCCAATCCAGGCAATATCCTTGTAAATGTCCTCTGCATTCTCTCTATAGCATCCACATCCTTCCTGTAGTGAGGTGACCAGAACTGAACAATACTCCAAGTGGGTTCCAACTAAGTTCTTATATATCTGTAACATTATCTCATGGCTCTTGAATTCAATCGCACTGTTGATGAAGGCCAACACACCATACGCATTCTTAACAACACTGTCATCCTGTGTGACAGCTTTGAGCGACCTATGGACATGGACCCCAAGATCTCGCAGATCCTCCACACTGCCAACGGTCTTACCATTAATATTATATTCCATCTTCAAATTTGACCAACCAAAATGAACCATTTCACACTTACCCGGGTAGACTCCATCTGCCACTTCTCAGCCCAGTTCTGCATCCTATCGATGTCCCGCTGTAACCTCTGACAACCCTCCAACTTCTGTATCATCAGCAAACTTACTAACTCACCCTTCTACTTCCTCATCCAGGTCATTTATAAAACTCACAAACAGGTGGGGTCGCAGAATGGATCCCTGCAGAACACCATAGGTCACCGGCCTCCATGCAAAATATGAACCATCCACAACCACACTTTGCCTTCTGAGGGCAAAGCAATACTGGATTCACAAAGCACAATCTCCTTGGATCCCATGCCTCATTACTTTTTGAATGAGTCTCACATGGGGAACCTTATCAAATGCCTTAATGAAATCTATAGACACCGCATCCACTGTTCAACTTGCATCAAAGAGGAGTAAATTCAAAGATAAACATTCCTTTTTTAGGGGTGGGGAATATTTATAGTGGTTGTCCCACAGCCAGCTAAGTTTGCCAGATGTTAGTTTCCCCACGGACAATTTGGCTCAATATTTCCTTTTTAGACAGATTATAAGTACCTCCAAATCAGAACTGTGATAATTTCATTACAAAACTGCTGGATAGCAGAGATTATTGTAAAAGATATCTCGAATCATTTTCAGTTCTAACTTCTGGTTGCTAAATATTTACTATTACTAACCAATGCCAGTATTACAAGCCAGTTTAGACTGCTGACTCTTCAGTTTAGAAACAAATGGGAAAACCAGAAAGACTCAGGCATCGCCAGTGACAGGCACATCCACCAGTGATCTTAGTGGTGCTTGTGGCAGTACTATCTGATTTCGAGAAGGCAATTGACAGCACGACTGCCAATGCTGCAACAAATTCAGTGATTACAAAACTGGAGTTAGAAGGGCTTGGACATCTTGGAGAGGTTTTAGGGTTGGAGCAGATTATGCAGGAGGAGCAAAACCATAGAAATATTTGAAAGTAAGTGATAATTTCATGTATCAGCCTAATAGGCAATCAACCTACAAAGTTTGTAGATTAGTCAGCAAAGAAAAGATGAGAAACTGTAACTTGATGCACAGTAGAAATGGGCAGTAGCATTTTTGATGACTTCAAGATTACTGAAAGAAGTAAAGAGTACTTTAGAATGGAAATGATAGTTTCAACAACAGGAACTGAATCAATCATTTCGGAAGTAAAAGTAAGCAGTCTTCATGCACTTATGGATAGAACTAGGCACGCCAGCCCATCGAGTCTGCTTCGCTGTTTTATTTTCCTTCATTCTCCTGCCTTCTCCATGTAACATTTAACACCCTTACCAACCAAGAACCTATTACCCTCCACCTTAAATATACCTAATGAATTGGCCTCTACAACTGTCTGTAGCAATGAATTGCACAGATTCACCACCCTCTGGTCCTAGACTCTCCTACTTTCATAAACATATCCACTATATCTAGGCTTTTCATTATGTTATGTTTCAATGAGATCACACCTGCTTCTAAACTGCGGCCAGTACAAGCCTAAAGCCAAAAAAAAAATGCTCCTCATATGTTAACCCTTTAATTCCCAGGATAACTTTTGTAAACCTTGTCTAGACCCTCTCAAATGCTAACACATCCTTTCATAGATATGGGTCTCAAAACTGCTCACAATACAGTACTCCAGGTGTGGTCTGACCACATCAATGAAACCTCAGCATTGCATCCTTGCTTTTACATTGCACTCTTCTCAAAGTGAATGCTAACATGGCATTTGCCTTCCTCACTACAGACCTAACCTGCAAGTTAATGTTTGGGGAATCCTGCACTAGGACTTTAATATTCCTTTGCACTTCTGATTTCTGAACTCCCTCCCTGCATAGAAAAAAATCTACGCCTTTATTCCTCTTCCAAAGTACATGACCAATAAACTCTATGTTTGACATGTGGGAGTAAACCAGAGTACTGAGGTACATGCAAACTCTTCTCATATATCAGTATTTAACCCACATTAATGGAGCCATGTGGCACCGCTGTGCAGTCTGTGGAACTGCTGCTGATTTTAACATGGAATCAGCATGGCTAGCACTTAGTGGTAGAAATGGGAAATATAAAATGGGAAATGGGAAAAATAAATTTGGTGAGGCCATAAGGGGAGCAAGAACAAGAAGTTAACCCAAGGACAGCATAATAAATTTCAACTAGTGCAAGATAATCTGGCACTGTCAGATAATATGGTTTTGTGAAAGGGAAATCACATTTGATCAAATTATTGGAGTCCTTTGAAGTAACCTGCAGGGTTGGTAAAGTGGAACTGGTGGAAGTACTAAGTTTGTCATAAGATATTTGATGAAATATTACATCAAAGATTATTGCAGATGACTTCATAATGCAACGGCTGCCATTCTGGTATAGATAGAAGACTGGCCAACTAACATGGAAACAGTAGACATAAATACACCTTTTACTGAGTGACAAGAAGTTACAAATAGCATACAGGACAGTCAAACAATCTGGAATGCATAATTACCAAATTTCCTGTAATGCAAAGATAGTTTGGAAAGCAAGTGGTGAAGAGGACATAAAGAGGCTATAAAAGGGCCATATAGGATGCTGAGAAAGCTTTTGACAGAGTTGAATGGACATACTGATTTAACACCCTTGAGAAATTTAATTTTAGTTTGATATTTATATCTTGGATTAAACTGATATATCTCACCCAGTTGGCTTCGTATTTATTAATAATCATAGATCCCCTCTTTTTCATCTATTCCGTGGTACTAGGCAGGGCTGTCCTCTCAGTCCACTACTATTTGATATTGCTTTGGAACCGCTAGCTATTGCCATTCTTGACTCCCCTAATATATTTGGCATTACCCGTGGAAATGAGACTCATAAATTATCACTACATGCAGATGATCTACTATTATATATTTCTAACCCAGGAAAATCTATTCCGGCAGTATTAACTTTGCTTGCTCAGTTTAGTAGTTTTACTGGTTATAAACCGAACCTAGGTAAGAGTGAACTTTTCCATTAAATATGCAGGTTCCCATTTATAGAAATTTTCCAATTAGAGTGACTACTGACTATTTTACTTATTTAGGAGTTAAAATTACTAAGAGACACAAGGATCTATTCAATTTTAACCTTTTACCATTAATTAATCAGGTCAAACAACTGATTACTAAGTGGTCCCCATTGTCTCTATCATTGATTGGCCAAATCAATGCTATTAAAATGATTATTTTACCTAAGTTTTTATGTTTATTTCAAATGATACCAATTTTTATTCCTATATCCTTTTTTGATATTATTGATTCCAAAATTTCCTCTTATATATGGCAAAACAAAAATCCCAGATTAAGTAAAAAATCTTTACAGAAATCCAAGAAAGATGGTGGTTTGGCACTGCCTAACCTAAGATTTTATTATTGGGCAATTAATCTTCGATATTTGATATTTTGGACACAAGATTGGAATATAACTCCAAGCCCACATTGGGTAAACCTTGAAGGCCACTCTGTACGGGGGTTTTCTTTAGCTTCCATTTTAGGAACTTCACTGCCTTTTGTACTATCTAAATTGAATAAACAAATGTTTAATCCTATAGTTAAACATACATTGTGAATATGGTTTCAGTTTTGTAAATTTTTTGGCCTGAACGATTTTATGTTATCAAGTCCTATTATATCTAATTTCTTTTTTCAACACTCGGTTATGGACCAAGCCTTTTTGATATGGAAAATGAAAGGTATAACATGTTTTCATGACTTATTTCTGGATAACTGTTTTATGCCTTTTGAGCAGTTATCTATGAAATTCAATTTGCCTAGATCCCATCTTTTTTAGATACTTACAAATAAATTTTTAAAAATACTATGTTGCCTACCTTTCCAACTTCATATCCTACTGATATAATTGATAAAATTTTAGGTTTAAATCCTTTTCGGAAGGGATTAATAGCAGTTATCTATGATATAATTATGAAATTACAGCCAGGTATATCTGATAAAATTAAAAATGAACGGGAAAGGGAACTTCAACTTTGTCTACCTATAGCGAAATGGGATATTTTCAATTAGTTAGTACTTTTTCTATATGTGCTAAACATACATTAATACAATATAAAGTAGTGCATAGAGCCCATATGTCTAAAGATAAATTAGCCCACTTTTATTCCCATATAAACCCTATTTGTGATAGATGTCACTCCGAGGTGGCTTCTTTAACTCATATGTTTTGGTCCTGTCCTCTTTTGGAAAAATATTGGAAAGATATTTATGATATTATTTCAACAGTTCTATGTTTTGATTTACAACCCCATCCTATTACGGCAATTTTTGGATTGCCAATGGTAGAACATAGATCTTTGTCTTCTTCAGCCTGTCAGATGATAGCATTTCTTACTTTAATGGCCAGAAGATCTATTTTATTGAACTGGAAGGAAACCAATACTCCTACTACATTCCAGTGGTTTTCTCAAACTATATTAAGTTTAAACTTCGAAAAAATTAGAAGTGATATTTTTGATCCTTTGGTTAAATTTGAAGAAACTTGGAAACCTTTCATGCAACATTTTCATATGATGTAATTTGACCTTTCCGAACCTTCTTTATTAACTTAAAATGTATGAATAGAGGAGTTGACGACATTACTGAACGTGTCTGATTCAAGATATTGCTCTAGCCCTGTTTTGTTCTGTTTGCTTTTTTCTGGGTTTAGTATTTAGTTTATCTTTCTTTTTCTTTTGGGGGTTTTTCTTTGTTTATATATTTTTTATTTCTTTTTTCTGTTTATGACCAATTTCATTACGAGTTTGGAAGTCTATTATACCTGTTACTTAAAATCTTTTTTGTATGTTTATTAAGATTATTCCAATCTCTTTGTATCATCATTGTGTTTATAATTCTGAAAATTAATAAAAAGATTTAAAAAGAAAGAAAAGGGCCACATGTAAGTTGAATGTTCTGTGGTAAATGGAGTAAGCTTGAAAAAGAAATGGGATATTATCTATACCTGACCCATGACAGTGCCATGGTTGGAGTACTGTGTATGGTATTGTCCTTATTTAATAATGTTAATGCCTTGGAAATAGTTTAGAGAAGTTTACTGAATTAATATCAGAAATAGGAAGGTTGTCTTTAAGACTAGAGAGGTTAGATTTACACTTGCTGGAGCTTAGAAGAACAGCCGGGGATTTGACTGAAACAGAAAATGTTGTGCAGTTGCCTGTGGGCACATGGTGATGATTATTCCTCCCAGAGACACAAGACAGGTTTACATTGTAAATAAAACCAGAAGACATCAGAGCAGAATTTCAGCCGTTCAGCCCATCAAGTCTGCTCCACCATTCTATCATGGCTGATCCCGGATCCCACTTAACCCCATGCACCTGCCTTCTTGCCATGTCCTTTGATGACAAGTGTGGCCTGACTAGTATCTTATAAAGGCTCAGCATTATCTTCTTCCTTTTATATTCTATACCCCTTGAAACAAACGCTAATTTACCTTCTTTACCACAGACTCAACCCGTAAATTAAACTTCTGAGAGTCTTGCACAAGGTCTCCCAAGTCCCTCTGCATCGCTGATGTTTGAATTTTCTTCCCATTTAGATAATAGTCTGCTGTATTGTTCCTTTTACCAAAATGCATTATCATACATTTCCCAACACTATTCCATCTGCCACTTTTTTGCCCATTCTTCCAATTTGCCTAACTCCTGCTGAGATTGCATTGCTTCCTCAGCACTACCTACCCCTCCACCTATCTTCGCATCTACAAACTTTGCCACAAAGCCATCGATTCCATTATCTAAATCACTGACAAACAATATGAAAAGTAGTGGTCCCAATACTGATCCCTGAGCAACACCACTAGTCACTGACAGCCAACCAGAAAAGGCCCCCTTTATCCATTTCGCTCACTCCTGCCTGTCAGCCATTCCTCTATCCATGTCAGTATCTTTCCTGTAAAGCCATAGGATTTTATCTTAAGCAGCCTCATGTGTGGCACTTTATCAAGTGCCTTCAGAAAATCAAAATAAATGACATCCACTGCCTCTCCATTGTTATTGCTTGTTACTTCCTCAAAGAACTCTAACAGATTTGTCAGGCAAGATTTCCCTGTACAGAAACCATGCTGACTTTGACTTATTTTATCATTAGTCTCCAAATACCCCGAAACCTCATACTTAATAATATACTCCAACACTTTTCCAATCACTGAGGTTAAGGCTAACTAGCGTATAATTGCCTTTCTTAAAAGGAAATGCCTTCCTGCCTTCTTAACAGTGGACATTTACAATTTTCCAGTCCTCCAGGACCATGCCAGAATCAAGTTATTCTTGAAAGATCATGACCAATGCATTCGTTATCTTTTCAGAAATCTCTCTCAGGACTCTGGGATGTAGTCCATCTGGTCCAGGTGATTTATCCACCTTAAGATCTTTGAGTTGGCCTCAAGCTTTTTCCTTTGTAATAGCAATGGCACTCACTCCTGCTCCCTGACACTCTCGGACCTCTGGCACACTCCTAGTGTTTTCCGCAGTGAAGACTGATGCAAAGTACTTATTAAATTCATCTGCCATTTCTTTGTCCCCCATTACTACCTCACCAGCATAATTTTCCAGAGGTCTAATATTAACTCTTACCTCCTTTTTATTCTTTACTGAAAAAAAGTTATTTTCCTGCTTTATATTATTAATTAGCTTGCCCTCATATTTCATCTTTTCCTTTCTTGTAGTGTTTTTAGTTCTCAATGTAAGGAGTTGACCATTTAAGATAGATGAGTTTTTTTCTTCAGATGGTTGTAAGTCTTTAGTACTCTCTTCCAAATCAGAATCTTTGAATATTTTAAAAGTAGAGATAAAAAGCTCCTTGATAAACGAGTGGGGGACGGCTTACTATGGATAGACACCAATGTGAATTTGAGATTACAATCCAATCAGCCATTCTGAAATGCGTAGCAGATTTGGAGGTCTGAGCATACGCTTGCTCCTACTCCAATTGGTATGGGACGGACTAATTTGAAAAGTTAACAGAGCTAAGAAAGCTTCATTCCAGATCTCTGAAGGGAATCATTGATCTGAAGACAAAGTTAGAGAAAAGGAGGGGAGAGCAAGATATTAGATATCCCATATTTTTAAAAATTCCTGCTCTGAATTCAACTGGAACATTTAAAAATACATTCAAACATTACATTATTAAAAACAAGCAAAGTGTGAGGAAAACAAGCAGTTCCATAGATTTCAGGACTTAAAAAAAAATCTTGTGGTTAGATTTTAATGCTTTTTTAAAAGAAGATTTGGTTACATATGCTAAATAAAGCCATTCTCTAGGGACTAAACAATCAATAATCTGAATCCTATCTTGATAATTGAAAAGTTGCTTTAAACAGTCCTCTGAGAATTCTATGCCTGGAGCAGAGGGATAAAAGGGAAAATTGGAACATGAGCACGGACAAACTATTTAAAAGCAAAAGTGTTATCCTAGGGTTTAGATTTAAAGTACTAGAGGATAGTTATCAAGTGAGATACTTGAATCATTGAGGTCCTGGAATGTTGTAACATTATATTGAAGGGCAGAGATCCGAGAAGTGACAACTTCTGGATCAGAAAGTATCATATTTTTACATTTCTTCACTGGCACATGGACATCACTGGTGAAGTCAGTATTCAGTAGTCCCCATTCCTATAGGCACTCAAGGTGGTGGTAGTAGTCAACAGTCTTCCTGAGCTACTGTAGGACCTTTGGTGAAAGTACTCCATATCGAATGCTCAGGAATGTCTCGGTCATAGAGCATGGAATCAGGCTCTTTGGCTTAACTAGTTCACGCAGACCAAGATTTCTATCGACCCCAGTCCCATCTGCCCTGCATTTGGCTCATATCCCTCTAAACCTTTCCGAGCCATATACCCATCCAAGTGCCTTTTAAATGTTATTAATGTACCTGCCTCAACCACTTCCTCTGGCAGCATTTCATTTACTGACTACTCTCTGGTCACATTGGACTGCCCAATTAAATCTCCTCTATTTCTTGATTCCCCAACCCAAACAAAAATAATGTTTACCAATCACACGACAGGCAAGGAACACAATAAGATCACAAGACATAAGACAATTAGGCTATTCGGCCCATTGAGTCCACTCTGCTATTTGATTATGGCTGATCCATTTCCCTCTCAACCCCATTTGCCTGCCTTCTCCCTGTAAACTTTCATGCCGTGACATCAAGAATCTATCAACCTCTGCCTTAAAGACACTCAATGACCTGGCGCCCTACAGCCACCTGTGGCAATGGATTCCAGATTCATCACCCTCTAGCTAAAGAAATTCCTCCTCATCTCGATTCTAAGTGGATGCCTCTCTATTCTGAGGTTGTGCCCCTGGTTCTAGACTCCTCCAACTATAGGAAACATCCTCTCCCCATCCACTCTATCTAGGCCTTTCGTTTGATAGGTTTCAATGAGATTCCCCCCTCATTCTTCTAAATCCCAACAAGTACAGGCCCAGAGCCATCAAACACTCTTCATTTAACCCTTTCCTTCCCTGAATCATTTTCGTGGACCTCCTTTGAACCCTGTCTAACATCAGCACATCCTTTCTTAGCTAAGAAGCACTAAATGGCTCACAATACTCTGTCAGGCCTCACCAGTACCAAGATCTCCGGTTTTATATCCTAGCCCTCTCGAAATGAATGCTAACATTGCATTTGGCTTCCTCACCAGCAACTCAACCTGTAAGTTAACTTTTAGGGAATCCTCATGAGGACTCCCAAGTACCTGACTTCTGAATTTTCACGTTTAGAAACTAATCTACACTTTTATCCTTCTACCAAAGTGCATTATCATACACTTCCCAACACTGTATTGCATTTGCCACTTCTTTGCCCATCCTCCTAATCTGTCCGTCCTTGTGCAACCTCCCTGCTTCAACACTACCAGCCCTTCCATCTGTCTTTGTATTATCTGCAAAGTTGGCCACAAAGTCATCAATTCCCTCACCCAAATCATTGACTTACAATGTAAAAAGCAATCCCTACACCTGCTCTGCCCCCCCCCGCGCGAAACATCACTAGTCACCAGCAGGCAATCAGAAAAGGCTCCCTTTATTCCCACTCTTTGCCTCTTGCCAATCAACCAATGCCCTATCCATGCTAGTATCTTTCTTGTAAAGGACTTATTTCCTTACTTCAGGACTTACTTCCTGGCATAATTTACATATTATTTAATTATTTATGGTTTTATATTGCTATATTTTTACTCTATTCTTGGTTGGTGCAACTGTAACGAAACCCAATTTCCCTCGGGATCAATAAAGTATGCCTATGACTATGTAAAACCATGGGCTCTCATCTTGCTAAGCAGCCTCATGTGCAGCACCTTGTCAAGGGCCATCTGAAAATCCAAGTAGACAACATTCACCGATTTTCCTTTGTCTGTCTTGCTTGCTATTTCTTCAAAGAATTCCAACAGATTTTGTCAGGCAAGATTTCCCCTTAAGGAAACCATCCTGACTTCAGCCTATTTTATCATGCGCCTCCAAGTACCTCAAAACCTCATCCTTAATAATGGACTCCAACATCTTCCCAATCACTGAGGCCAAGACAACTGTCTTATAATTTCCTTTCTTCTGCCTCTTTCCCTTCTTGAAGAATGGAGTGATATTTGCAATTTTCCAGTCCTCCAGATCCATGATCCAGTGATTCTTGAAAGAGCTTTACTAAAGCTACATCTTTCGAAATTTTGTGGTGTAGTCCATCTGGTCCAGGAGATTTATCTCCTTCAGACCTTTCAATTTCCCAAGCACTTTCTCCCTGTTAATAGCAGTCACACTCACATTTGCCCCCTTACACTTTTAAACTTCTTGCATACTGCTAACGTCTTCCACATGGAAGACTGATGCAAAATAATTATTCAGTCCATCTGCCATTTCCTTGTCCTCCAATACTATCTCTCTAACTTAATTTTCCAGCAGTCCGCTACCTACTCTCAATTCTTTTACTCTTTTTATATATGAAAAAACATCTGGTATCTTTGATATTATTGGCTAGTTTACCTCCATATTTCATATTTTCCCTCCTTTTGGCTTTTTAAGTTGCTTTCTATTGACTTTTAAAGGCTTTCCTATCCTCTATCTTCCCACTAATTTTTGCTCTATTATACGCCCTCTCTTTTGTTTTGACGTTGGCTTAGTCTTCCTTTGTCAGCCTTGCCTGCATCACCCCACGTTTAGAATTCTTCTACGTCTTTGGTATGAATCCATCTATCCTGTGCCTTCTGAATTGCTCGCATAAACTCCAGCCATTGCTGCCCTGCCATCATCCTGAACTGTGTACCTTTCCAACTAATTTTGCCCAGCTCTTCTCTCACGCCTCATCATTCTGCTCACTCCACTGTAACACTGATACATTTGAGTTTAGCTTCTCGCTTTCAAATTGCATGGTGAATTCTATCATATTATGATCACTGCCTCCTAAATGTTCCTCATCTAAAAAAAAATCTAAAGAAACTCAAAACTCAAAATCCCCAAATTATCCAATTGTACATTTAACTCATTCTAGATGCATGTTTAAAATACAACTATTTAGTTTGGTACTTGCTTGGTTCATATTCCCTGGGGTGCTTCAAAGTACGAGCATCCAAATGTCAGGAAAAGAGATAGATAGAATGCAAGCTTTCATTCATTAAGGCAGAAATGACAATTTAGACATAGAGGGTTAGTTCACAAAAAAATTTTTGTGTAAAGCGTATGGAGTGAGGAATAAGACCAACAGGTCACAAATTGAAGTAGCTGTGCACTTGACTTAACCTCAAATTTGGAAAGATATTGTTAGAAGTCAAATCAAGTGATTTTTCTAAATTTCACACACCGACTCCTGCTGCAAAACAATAATTTGCACAGAATTTAGGGAGTTCTTTTTTTAACATCAAGAAAATGGTGATTTAGGATGAGACAACAACTCGTCAGGCCACTAATTCATATTAAAATTGAAAGATGTACTTACATGTGTACATCTGATGAAACCAAGTTTCAGCTTTAGTTTGAGCTCTGACAATACCAAGGTACAATTGTGTAAAGTATCTAATGGATACTTGCATGCGTGGAAGTTATAAATTAAGTCAATCTGAAAATAATATTTGTGGACAAATAAAACAAACAAAATCGTACTTCAGGATCAAAAAGAAACTTTCATTTTTAGCTACAAGGATTGCAGAACCACTAATCTGTAATTACAGGTCAATTCTGAATCAATGCACCAATAGAGTAAAACAAGTTCTAAGTGAGCAAGCTCAGAACAAGTACAAATGCAACATATCATATACATATTCTTCAACCATCTTTGTCTTCCATTTAAATCCCAGGAACAAACCAATTAAGCAGGTTTAGGAATAAATACACAAATTAGTATACAGCAACCTGTCACAACAAATGGTGATATGAATAACATGTATTAGAGGAAGATGATTGATGATAATGCAAAATCAAAAATTGTCGAGTTACCAAATGCAAAGGCTTTAAATAAACATCACAGACAAGATTTTGTTCATTTTAGTAGAATCTAATTGACTGAATTGATATTTTTAAGATCAATAAAATAACTTGCTTCCAAATACCCAGTTCATTGTTCTCCTTTCTGATTTGGTTAAGGTGCGTAATTGAACATTATATAAAAATATATTTACAGTAAAAATAAAGTCTTAGTGTATTCATGTAAATTCTGCAGTAATCTACTACTGTAATAAAGCTTTTAAGCAAATGAATAATTACATTTTAAAAAAGGATGGAAGGTCAGTAATCAATTCATCAAGAATTACATAAGGTGTTGCGATCTTTGATAAATTCTATAAGCCATTATGTGAAAGTATTTAAAGAAAAATGGAAGTATTGTTATAAATTGATGACAGATGACAATATACTTCAAGAGATAAATGACAATAGTATATTCATGCTTTCTTTAAAAGAAACTTTTATAAAATTGAGAGGTCCTCAAGCCAGTCTCAAAAATTTGTCTGGTTACATTTGATAAACAGTGTTTGGAAGAACAATATTGCACATATTATAGTTTACCAAAATGTGGGATCAAGTAATTAATCAAGTGAAGAAAACTTGTAGTGTCTCATGTTTCAGGTCACCTTTCTAGCCCATATATTGAATATGATTTATTTTTCATCCAAAATTCAAATTTTGTTCTAAAGATTGAACTGGTGGTAAAATATAGGAAATTACAATCAAAAGGAACATTTAGCCATACTTAAAAATAAATAAGTTGAGTTCAGTTTCTGCACATTGACAATATTATGGAAGTTGGCAATAATTTTACCTATATTTACTTATGGAACACCTTAACACATATTCAAGTTCTAGCAACTGTTTGGATTTTCTCTGGAGCTTGAGGATTCAATTTCTCAGTTTCTTGAATTTGAAATGCGTCCTTTAAATTACCCCTGCCTGTGTTGCAAGTAGCAGTGCTCTCCACTTCATTTTCAATCTGCTTTTTAAATGTATGACTCTGGCTGCCCTCCTCTTGAATTGTCTGGTGTGCTGCTTCTTCACTTCCTGTATTGGTCTGATCAGATGCCTTGGGTAGTTCTTCCTTTTGCAAAATGTTTTCCACTTCAATCTCTAACTCTAGTTGCTCCTCATCTGCCTCCATTTCTAGCTGCCGCATCAGCTCCTCCAGCTTCTTAGCTTTGCGTAATTCATTCTGCTGGATTATGGCACACAAATGTTCAGTCAGCTGCTCCTTCAGTTCAATCTTCTTGTGTAGATCTAGTTTAGCTGCAACATATTCCACTTCTGCTTTATCATACCTCTTCCTGAGGGCCAGGAAAGGACACACAATGAGCAAGATGCATGTTATTCTCTGTTAAGGCAATACTGTGGAAAAATCATCTAAAGCCATTAAAACAGTTGCAACAAAATGCACAGGGGCCATGAATATTCTTTTGCAAGGAGCCCTAACAGATCTTCCTCTGCAGTTTATAGCAAAAATCAAGCTAATTGGTGGGGAACCAGCATGGGAGTTTACCAGCAGGCCAGTATGAGCCTGTAGTAAATCAACATGGGATAGCGATTGCCTCATTAGCTGGTGCACCAAAGTTTGTCCATCATGTGCTGCATACAGGAGTGGTAACAATGACCATCTTTCAAATGAATTCTTCTGCACTCTCTAGTCATACAGTAGAGTCTTAAACTCAGTATCAGCATAGAATTGTTTGTGACAACAATATATAATAGGACAACATTTGTGTTCTTGAAAATCCATCCAATGAACGTGACCTTTGATTATTTAAAAATGTGATAATAGAGATTAAGGGCAACACTAACGCAAGAACAGTATCTCGTTAAACAAATTAATCTCTCAATCCCGTCTTCAAATTGCAGGTTTGCTGACTCATAAATACATTATGTGCAATATTGTACTGATAGTAAATATAATGATGCTTAATTTAAAATTATTTTTAAAATTGTGAATAGACCTGCAGTGAGTTTCATCAAGTTACAACAAAGAAACATATTTTGTATATCTGTCCTTGGCCACCATTTATATCCCAGTAAGCCTGCTCTCACCCTCTTCATCCTATCCTTCTGGTGTGCTGAATATAGTTTTCCCTCCTTGCTATTAACCTCTGCTGCTTCTTATTGTAATATGCTCCATCACCTCATACTTATCAGGATTAAATTCCATCTGTTACTGATCTATTCTTAATACCAACTGATCAATATTATTCTGCAGTCAGCAATTATCCTCATTAACAACATTACTAACTTTTGTGTCATCTACAAACTCATTAAACCCCCTACGTTCATAATTGAATTGTTAGTGTGTAGGAATCCCAGCAGTATTCCTTGTGGTACACCACTAATCACAGGATTCTAATTACAAACAAAGTGCTCTACTTATCACCCTGTTCTTCCCATTTTGGATCCAATTTGCTCCGTATTTCGTGAGGTACAACCTTTGAACTAGTCTTCCCTGTCACGAGGGACGTGTGGGCCCCTGACAAAGGCCCAAGTGAAGTCCAGGTAGCCTACATCAATGACATTGCCCCTATCAATACAGTTCGTTACCTCTGAGAAATTCACAGGATAATCCACAACAAAATCACGCTATTTTTGATTAATCTCTGCCTTTCCAATTTCAGAATAATACTCTCCTTCAATTTGTTCCAATAACTTACTATTGACATTGGACTCAAGAGCCTGCAGTTATCTGGCTTATTCCCCTGCTACTCTTCTCGAGTAAGGGGACCATATTTGCGGTCTTTCAGCATTTGGCACCTCACTAGCGGCCAAAGATTTAAAGATCTACCAGGACTGCAGCAATTTCCTTTCCTAACTTACATAGCAGCCTGGGATACAAGGTCTTAGTGATTTCTCCACTGGAAAGCCCATTAAGATCTTTGATACTGCCTTCTGACTTTTCCAACTACAATGACATGCTTCTCAATTGACAACAATTTATTTGAGATGTCACCCATATTCTCTGATTACCATTTGTTCCCTAATAGATCCGGATCTTTCCCTGATTACCCTCTTGCCCTCGATATACTTACAAAATACTTCAATTTTCCTCAATCTTGTCTGCCAAAGATGTTCTGAGGTCCCGCAAATCACTCCACCAATTTAAATAACACTGTACACTTTCTACTCTCTCAAAAACCCTCTCACCTTTCAAGCCCTCCGGCAACTGCCATATACTTACTTTTAATTCACTTCATCAAAATCTGTATTACTATCTCTTTTGTTATTAACCTTTATTACACCTTTCATATTTCCCTTTCTGTTCTCCTTCTTCCTGATCTTCACCTTTAAACAATTTATTTCCAGTTCTGAATGGCCCAAAATACAAACTGTTTCTCTCTCACAAATGTTGCCTGATCCGAGTCAAAGCAATGAAATAAAAGAAAATGTTGGCAATACATACTATATAGTTACACTACTAGATGGTTTACTCTGCCACCTAGATGATCCAAGCAACATGCCATCTGATTCTTCCCATCAAAATGCACTACTTGAAATTTAGCTACCTTGAAAATAATTGTCTTTTAAACATCAATTTGACAAATCTGTAATGTCATCTTGTACTCTGTCATATTCTCTTTATTAACTAAGGGGAAAACAATGGGGACAGGTTTTTCCTGATTTAATTGCCTGGTAAGGCAAAGGGTGACCATATGAACTGCTGACAATGGGATTCATTGCATAATGCATCTCTTTTGGTAAAGAGTTTTATTTCTCAAGATCTGCTCAATGGAACTAGCATTGGCAAATTCATAACTGATTTTTTTTAAGAAAATAACGGTGGTTAGTGACAAGTAGTTAAACAAAGTCTCATTTGATCTAAATAACTGATATTGCTTGGACTCAGTTTATCATTCTGGTCTTGTCCAAGTTCATATTTAAACCTGGAAAACAAAATAGGCACGAGTTTTTTTAAAAATATACTGAAATATATATACATATAAGCACATACTTGTATGTAAACTAGCATGTGTTTTTATTGTAAAGGTCATCAAGAGTTGTGTTGCAGGACCAACATGATACTTTTATAACAAGTCATAACTGTTCCAAGTGTAAAATTTCAATAGAATATTTCCTTTCTATTACATTTCTAATCTAAATGTAATTTTTTTTAAGTAGCCTTAAAAAAAGTTTAGCAAATGTCCACCTAAGACAGCAATCCACTTTAATAACTATAATAATTGCATGGTGAAATATTTATTTTGGCTATAACTTTGACTCAACAATCTGAAAAATATAGAAATTTCCTGACATATTGCTAAGATCAAAATCCATCAATAGTTGAAAGCTACTCAGTCCTTTTAAATACAATGGATTCCAGTAAATTGGGCCATTGGTTTATCGGGACAGCTACTTATCTGTGACAACTCTTAAAGAATAAAAAAAATCAAGAAAATAGCTGGGATTCCCTTTATTTGGGACACCATGCCACTTAATTGGGACAGGAGACTGTTGCTGAACAGTTTGTAACGAGCGTCAGTTGTGTGCACCTGTGTCGCCGTTAGACACTCTACCAAGCCTAAAGTGTTGCATGTATTCAAAAAGCAGCGATTTGTTGGTGAGAAATAAGCAGTTGGACAATTCAGAACGGTTTTGCACACTACCGCTTCAAGCATTCAGGCTTGGAAATACCAAAATTGGCTGGGAATGAAA
Organism: Mobula hypostoma; assembly: GCF_963921235.1. Classification (NCBI taxonomy): domain Eukaryota; kingdom Metazoa; phylum Chordata; class Chondrichthyes; order Myliobatiformes; family Myliobatidae; genus Mobula; species Mobula hypostoma. The sequence goes on along the minus strand of NC_086108.1, from coordinate 51,713,659 downwards.
ATGAAATCATTTCCTCAGCAAGTTAGGAACTATGAAGAATTTGAAGGTTATCAGCAATCATCTTGAATGTTACGACGAAAATGAAGATTTGGAGAATGCAATCATGGAAAGCATTGTATGAAAGCAGCCATTATCTGCACTAGGTTTCTGCGCTGATTTTGTTCATTTACAGTCAAGCACAAGAACATGGCAACGTTAACTAGATGAATTCCTCTGTCGATAGCTATTAGGAACTATTAGACACTTCTGTAGTACTGTAGTAGTATTGGTAATGTTCTAATTCTTTCTGCATTTCATTTAAAAAACTTAATGTGCTACTCAGTTAAATGGTAGTTTGTATTTATTACACCTTTTTAATTATAATAGTCTTTTAAGATACTCTTAGATGGGGCTCAGAAAAACAGAGGGCTACATGGTAGGGAAATTCTAGGCAGTTTCTAGAATAGGTTACATGGTCGGCACAACATTGTGGGCTGAGATGCTTGTAATGTGCTGTAGATTTCTATGCTCTATGTTCTATTTCCATGAAACTTTGGATAATTGGGGCAGCCGCTTAATTGGGCCAACATGTGCTGGTCCGATGTGCCCCAATTAACCGGGATCCACTGCATTGCAAAACGAAAAAATAATTGCAGATGGTTCAGTGGGAAATGCAGTTAGCTGATATTAGCCAAGAATAGAACTGTATTCAGAAATTGAGTAAAAACTATTGATATAACACCAACAATTAATTACCTGATGTGGTCAGCATCACTATTACCTAGATATCGAACTAATTGCGGGCTGTCCCTTAAAAAAAAAATTCTTACTTAGCCTGATAATATTCCAAACTGGACTGTTCAATCCGATTCCGGAGGACATTAACACCATTCGATAACAAGTTATCCAAACTCTGAAGCTCTTTTTGGATATGCTTTAGTTTCATAGTTTCTGCCATGGTTTGCTTCGACCTAGGAGGAAGATAATTGGTCAGGAAGGCACAGTATATATAAGTCACAACATCCTTTGAAAAGATTATATTTACATTTAACTTAAGAAACTAAATGTAGCCAAGGAAAAATTAACTGTTACACAAATTATATTCATCATTTAATGTATACTTTAACTAAATCAGTATACATTTCACTCAGAGGGGTATATGGAAACATTTGTTAATCTGTACTATAGGCAAGTCCTCATTCTTTATGGAATCTTTCACTTCAAGAATTGCAAGACTACCTATATAACCAAGCCTTGTGGATGGTGGCCAAATAGTTTACCTTTGTTACCTGAGATTTCAACAAACTATACTAATTAAGTTTTAAAAATCCAGTTTTCATACTAGCTCAAACTCCCCGAGTAGTCCGAAAAGCTCTGGGGGCTGAGGAAGTCAATTTATTCTTCATCAATATTCCACACCTTTCTGCAATGGCTTTCGACAAAAGTGCCTTCTTGCGTTTATTCTTCTCTTCCATTAATCGCTGCTCTAGCTGCAGCTGTTCTAGCCGTGATCTCTCGCGCCTGCAGAGAAACAACTATATTGAAGGAACTTTACAGGTCAAATTCAGTACCTATAAAATAATATACAATATGTCACAGCTTGTAGTTCAAACTAGTAACAGAATCACACAAAATACAATAGGAATGTTCTTAAGTGCAGGTAAAATTCAGCTGCCTACCCTTTTTCCTTCACAGATGTTATCTATAATTAGGAACACTTTTAATTTCACTGAAAACTGGTTAACCACTGCTTTAGCAGATTACACCACTATCCAGTAAAAATATTAAAATGAGAATCAAACAGATTGCATACATCAAGTATAGATACATCTGCTATGCATTTGCCAGCAAACTACAGCTTATGGGCAATCCAAATGAGGCAGCTATGAGTAAATACATGTTTGGCCAGACAGATCCTCTGCTGGAAGCCCAGAACAAGAGGGATAACCTTCATTTTAGATGTAGGTTGCTGAAGACAAAATGAGAAACTGTTCTTTACAGCAAGAGGCGTAGAATGGGCTTATTTCAGGCTAGATTAATTCACAATTCCAAAACTGAGATTGTACGGATTTGTGCAAGGTTTATGAAACAAAGGCATTTTAAACAAAACCAAGACAGTGATCAGCTATGATCCAAGTGGACAGTAACAAAGGCATGGAATGTTTTCTCCTGTATCTACATTAGAATGAGACATAATATAAACCTCATTGTCGAATGTTTCTTCTGACTTTTCTGAGGTGGGGGGGGCGGGTGGTGGAGAGCTGGATTGAACCTTGACATTACCAAGATACAACAAGAGTATTTAAGCACCATTTCTAATAATTATTTCTAGACTTACTAACAATTCCACCCCTTTGATCTGTTCTGCTGATAGCTCTTTAACAGAGGGTTCCTGCAATGTACATGATGCTTTGGCACTAGATTCTTTCATTTCTTTTTGACAGCTTTCTTCAGGTGCAGTCAATTGTCTATCAGCTGCTTTTACAATTGGCTTCGGTCCCAGCTCAGGTGCAGGGGACTCCATGGCTTGTGGAGGGTTCATCTTTGCTTTGGCCAGTTGTTGTTCTGGAAGGATAAGAGAAACTTCCTTGTGCCCATTTGCTTTGCGACAATGCTGGTTCAATGCTCTTTCCCTCTGGAGTTGCTGACGACTTTTGTTTTTTGATGGTGCTCCTCCAAATTTTTCTGGCTTTTCAACAATCAAAGGATCTGAAAAATTAAATATTTAAAAAAAAATTTAACTCCATGCCAAAAGTACAATCAAAAATAGATGTACTCACATGCCTATTGACATAATCAACCAAATACAACTCATTTCTATTAATAGTTACCCTTAATTTAACAGAACAAATTAATGTGTTGTGTAGTTTTATGCTTCCCAGACATTGCACATTAAGCCTTTATTACACAATTTGGTCATAATATTAAGAAATACAGGAAATATCTTGGAGAACACAGCACTGATGTGGTAAAAGAAAAACACATTCTTGTTCAGACTCTTGGCCATTTATATAGTTTACAAGGCACACCCTAACTTTATGTATGGTGAATGTTTATTAGCAGATTAATATCTGTAGTTACCACAATGTACTATATTATTTTGTTTAACTGCATCTTAGTTCCATTCTGAATTCACCCAACATTGGTACTTTGCTGACTTCTAGGTCCTCTGGAATGAAAGCAGCAAAGAAATCAGCACCAAAAGAGGGGGAGGGGGGGCTGAATGCTGCCATGTTGAGACCCTGGCACAGAGTCTTGCCCTCACCACAGTCAATTCCTGCCTCCCACTGCTCTCTCAAAGCAAAGATTTGCTCTACAGATTGCTGTGGAGATGCTGATGCTTGGGTGTTTCCCTGTGGTATCAAGCTCAATAGCCAGTTATCAGCATTGAGTTTGTTACTGCCAGGATTTCTCTGGGCTAGGGGGAGAGCTTTGTAGCCAGGTAGAGAGATGAGGATACTTACAAGCCATTCCCACAAATTCTACATTTTAATTTTATGTCAATATAAACAATTAAAAACAAGAAACCAGAGAAACCCACATTTCTTAATTTTTGATTAAACGTGAACAAGATGGCAAACAGACAAACAGCAATGAAGAACTTTCTGCACCATGAGGTGTCTGGAATAGCCTCCCACATGGGACTTCTGAATGGAGGACAAAGACTCAGAAAATACGTGCTTGTGTTTGCTCTACATTGTGGACTGGAACACAATCGGGCAGTAGTAGTTGCCAGCCTTATAAAGAACATATAGTCTAAACACCACAGGCCTTGCAATACAATTTTTATGGGCTTCACAGATCACATGATAAGCCCATCATGTATGTGCCAAGCTCTATGATACGAACACCCAACCTGATACACTTACTAATTTTTAAAACTGGCTCGCAACTATTTTGCCTTCATTTACATATCCAATTTCTTTTTATAAACAATTACTTAGCTTGCTCTCCGGCAGTCTTGAGCTTTGCATTCCAGATTACAATATTCTGCACTCAAAGAATATTTCCTACCAATTTTGCCAAACAACTCAAGTCTGTTCCATCTGGTTTCAGAGCATATGCCACGTTAATGATTCTCCTCCTTAGCTACTTGATTGAAAGTCTTCACAACTCTACTGTCCCATCAATTCTCCTCTAGCCCAAGAAACACACCAGCACACAGATTAGTGCTTTAAAAGGATAAATTCCTTGCCTCTAATATTTTATAACCACAGATCTTGTAGTTTTTCCATAAATCGTATTTCAAATTAATTCCACCACTTCTAAAGATGGGTATTCAAGATCTGTTTATGTACCTGCACTGGCTTTTGCAAGAGCAAATCAGCTGGTCCCACTTCCTTACCCCTCTGTTCAGCCCAGGAAATTCCTTCCCTTTTGCTATTTATCCAGCTTTCTTGGAATGATACAACGGAATCTGTCTCCATTACTACTTCTAGTTGTACACTCTAGAGTTACGTTACCTGTCTAAAAAAAAATCATTATTACACATCCCTGGAAGGGTCTTGGCCCAAGACATTGACTATTCTTTTCCATAGATGCTGCCTGGCCTGCTGAGTTCCTCCAGCATTTTGTGCTATCATTTCAAATGTTTTTCCACATTCTCAGGAAAGATGCAAAAGCTACAAAGTGTGCTACCTAGAAAGGCTTCAATATTTCAGTTGTGGCCAAATCAGTTTAGTTTATAAAATGTTAATGGAATGTTATCACGTATGACTTTTTAATCATTATCCATGCCTTTAGTTACAAAGCTTAGGACTCACTATGCTTCCTGCCTCCCCCCCCCCCCGCATCCGCTCTACCACTTTAAATGACCCATGTACATATCAACACATCAGTTCTTCTGAAGCTTTTAATGTTCTGCTCTCCAGTATGTATTTCCACTTCTCAGTCCCCATATTAAAATTTATCATTAACACATCTCAGCAAGAGATTCATATCATCTAGTCACCCACTTTATCAGTCTGTCAATACATTCAAATGTAGTACTTTGGTCCTCACATTTCACTAGGCCTTGGTTTTGTTTCATCTGCAAATTTGGAAATTATATGGTCCATTCCAAAATTCAAGAAAAGCAGCAGTTCTGGGTATCAACCTCAGGAAATTCCACAGTATATATCTCTCCAAACCAAGCTAAAATCATACCTACTCTACTTAGCTAATTTTCTATCCATGCTGCGGCACCCACTTCTTTTCCATGTCTTCAATCACCTGGCACTTGGTCACATCTCTAACCTCATTTTTCTTATTATCCCTCTGTCACTTAGTTTTAGTAATTTTTCAGTCCTCAGATACCCGATTCTGAAAATGATTCAAAGATTATGGCCAGAGCTGCCAAAACTTATTCCCTCACTTCCTTCAAATAAAAAGAAGGGACTTCATCTCAACTAAGTGCAGTTAGCAAGATAAAAAGATGGTCCTTGACCATTCCAGCATATTCACTGCCAACACCCTAGCTATTTTACTGCTTTCCACCCCTCTTCTGCACACCTAGAGTTCATGAATATTTAAATCCATTCACTGTGTGGGAACTCTAATCACAAAGGCATATACAACAGATGGAAGTATGCTGAGAATGCAATAGAGTTCTTACAGGAAGTAGGATTGAAGGAAGTATAACCAAGATATGTTGTGAGGTTTGTAGTAGATCTTGCCACGAACTCCGCTGAGAGAGAAATCCGAAAAGGGAAGGATCATTGCTGAAAGTGAGAGGAGAGTGGAAATTGGCAGCAATGTAATGCATTTTTGAAACTCTTTACTAGAAAAGGAGTTGAGGAACAAAAGTAAAACCAAGATTGGTCCTCATATCCCACAAAGGGACAGACATAGCCTGGGCCAATACCAGTTTACATGGCTACACCTTTGATCTGGAGAGAGCGAATGGAGTTAAAGAACGCGTTCAGCCTGGTAAATGAGATTGCTAGTGGAAGAGTACTGGCTGGATTTGTATTCAGTGAAATACAGGGCCTTTATATCATTCTAGAATGGGAGAGATATAGAGGGACTGAAGGTCTATGGTGAAGATGGTTCAGAAGAAGAAACTGTCAAAGTACTAAGAGGGAAAGAATCAAACCAGTGGAAAAAAGGGCAGAGTCAAGGTGGGAACTAAACAAGGTAGGAATGAAGAAAAAGAATTTCAGAATGTGGATTGTATACATTTCTCTGATATTAAATGTACTGATTGAATCCTATTGAATCTATTTGGTGAGACAACAGCAATGTTGTCCAGGTAGTCCTGCAAGCACATTTTGAAGGGGAAGCAGATGCATAGTATGGAGAGTTGAGGATCATAGATGCTGTGTTGGGAAGATCTCCCGAGATCTTAACTAGATCAGTGACAATCTGGAGGCAAATCAAATTCAAGTGCAGTTTATTGCCATTTAACTATACACATGTATACCACCAAACAAAACAATATCTTCCGGATCAAGGTGCACAACACAATACATATAACTCACACACATAACAAAGTATATTAACAAATAATAAGGTGCATTTATTTCACAAGTTAAAAAGTAAACAGTATAACACTACTGGTGCTTAATGCACGATGACACCTGAGTGGTTACAGGGACTTCAGTAGTCTTGTGGCCTGGGAAAAGAAGCTATTTCCCATCCCAACTGTTCTTGTCCTAATGCTGTAGTGCCTCCTATCTGATAAATATCTCTGATGGGTGGAAGAGAGACTCCAATGATCTTCTCAGCAGTCCTCACCAGCCTATATAGGGGCTTACAGTCAGATGTCTTACACTTCCCATACCAGGCGGCGAAACAGCTGATTGGGATACTCCTAATGGTGCTCCTATAAAACCTGGTTAAAATGGGGAGGGGAGGAGCCTCACTCACCTTAATCTCCTCTGGAAATGGAGAAGCTGCTGTGTTTTCTTGACTAAAGGAGTGACATTGAGGGACCAGGTGAGATAGTCTGTACGTGCACTCCCAGAAACTCAGTGCTCCTCACTCTCTCCACAGAGAAGCCGTGTATGTGCAGTGAGGAGTGACACACAAAGAAAACGCCCGAGACCTCCAGTCTGAGTTCTTAAATAGCCATATTTACCTTTCTCCAATCTGTAAAACAACCATCACTTTCCAGTCTATTACTTAGCCAACTCTGTATCCATGCCCCTTTATGGAAGATTATTTTATTTTGTTGTTAAAGACTGTTATGAAGCATCTTATCAAAACTCTTCATGATGTCCATGTAAACCACTTTGACTGTATTCCCCTCATCAATTCTATTCATTACCATTTCAAAAATACTATTTTATTTATCTTCAACAAATGCATACTGGCTTGTCTTAGTTGATTTTCTTCCAGGTGACTGTTGTTTCTGTGCCAGACTGATATTTCTAAACATTTGTTGATACCAAGGTTTGACCAGCTGGTGTGTAATTGCTGGAGTTATTCATACTCCACCTTATTGAACAGTGTACGCTCCTCTACACTTTCACTACTTGTATCTGCCCATAAAAACACTTTTGAGACAACTTATATTTTATCATGTGGTCCCCGTCTCTCATACTAATTTTCAGTCTCCCTATTTTTTTTAAAACTCAAGTCTTTGCTTTCCTTATACTCCAATTCTAGTTCTGTCTACTTTGGTGCTATTCCTTTTTGCCAATTCCAGTTGGACCTTTTCCCCCTTTGATGCAACTCATGTAATTATTGCACCTATACTCTGCCATATTTGATCCCACAGCACCTGCAAACCTCCAGGCAGAGACACTGTACTGAGTGAAATATGTCTGGTCTGTACATGATCTGCCCTACCCAGAACTGGTTCCAATAACCTTCGGCTCTAAAGCCCCACTGTCTGTACCATATTTTCAGCTGCACACCGTACTGTGCACAAGTCTGAGGCACATACATATAGCTGGGGTGCCCAAGACTTTTTGCACAGTACTATAGTAATTTTATATATTACACTGCACAGCTGCTGTTGCAAAAAATATTACGACAAACGTGAGAGATGATTCTGATATTAGTCTCTATTGTGTTCGGAGTGGGAAGGGGGCGGGCAAGTGGAATTATGGGGGGGGAGGAGGGAAGTGGGAAGCACCAGAGAGGCATTCTGTAATGACCAATAAACCATTTGTTTGGATTCAAATTACTTTGCCTGGTATCTCAGGGCTGGGTGTGACTGCATCTGCACCACCTCCCACCCCAGCACTCCTTTTCTGCCACCTTTCCCATGGCGCTCCACCTTCGCCATTCCCGGCATCCGTTCCTTCCCCCAGATTTACAAACTAGCTATATATGTATGATTTTTGCACAATACTGTACAAGGCTGAAGTACCCTATTTCTACCCTTCCAGAGGCTTATACACAGAGCAATATGGAATTATCACCATTGTAGCTCTTGCTCAATCACTTTCCTAACTTCCTAAGATTCCTTCATATGAACAAGAGATTATTACCAATGCAGATCTTGAGCTTTGTCTGTTCACCTTCCAGAATCTATTGCAATAGTCAAATTCTGGCACGTGGGAGGCAAAATACTATGTCTTTATAAAGACTTTTTGCATATTCTCATATGAGCCACTCTAATATTCTTAAGATGAAAAACTGATTGTGACTTCAGGAACGGCAAGACAAGGGAACACAAACCAATCCTCGTTGAAGTGGACAGAGTGAGCAATTTCAAGTTCATGGGTGTCAATATCTCTGAGGATCTACCACAGGCCCAACATATCAATGCAGCTATAAAGGAGGAAAGACAGCAGCTATAGATCATTATGAGTTTGAAGAGATTTGGTTTGTCAACTGAAACACTCCAAAACTTCTACTTATGTACCATGGACAGCATTCTGACAAGCCGTATCACTGTCTGGTACGGGGGTGGGGGTTCTACTGCACAGGACCCAAAGCAGCTGCAGAAAGTAGTAAAAATAGTCGGCTCCATCTTGTGTACTAGCCTCTGTAGTACCCAAGACATCTTCAAGGAGTGGTGCCTCAGAAAGGCAGCGTCCATTATTAAGGATCCCCACTTTCCAGGGCATGCCCTCTTCTCATTGTTACTGCCAGATAGGAGGTATCAAAGCCTGAAGGCACACACTCAGCGATTCAGGAACAGCTTCTTCCCCTCTGCCAAACGATTCCTAAACGGACATTGATCTTATGAACATGTCTTCACTTTTTTAATATATATTATTTCTGCTTTTGCACATTTTAATGTATTCAATATACATTTATATCCTTATTATAATTGATCTATATATATTTTTTCTTTCATATTTCATTGAACTGCTGCTGCTAAGTTAACAATCACGACACATGCCGGTGATAATAAACTGTTATAATTCCCTGTAACTCTTTTTTCTAATATCTGTATTACCTATTGTTACTTTACTTTTCAGGTGCATCATGTACAACAACTTTTTTTTTTGTTTCAAGTATAGCTAGTTGCATTATGCATTGATCGGATGGCATAGTGATGCTACAGGTCGTGCAAATGTCTCATAGCTCAGGTTTCCTGGTTTCTAACCACTGCTGCTGTGAAGAGTTTCTCTGTTCTCCCTGTGACTAAGTGAGTTTCCTCTGGGTACTTGGTTTCTACCCACATTCCAAAAATGCACTAGTTGTTCGGCAAACTGGCTTCTACAAGTTGCCCCTGGGATGGTAGGGGATAGTTTGGCGGGGGAGGGGAATGCAGGAATTTATTATAATGGGCACAAGAGAGAACAGGATTTATGGAAATACAGTATATGGTGAACTGATAGTAAAGAGACTGCAGTCAATATAAACTTGTTAAGGTTAATTAGGAAACTTTTGATCAGGAAATATAAATAATGAAAAATATAAAAATCTATCAACAGCTACTAAAGGGATCTACAGGATTAGATTTACATTGCACAATTGGGTTGAACATCTATCTGAAAAGATGAACTCAGTACATGTCTACCCTAAGTAAGGTGCTTTGCTTTCACAGTGTAATTGAAAGTTGAGAATTCCTCATCAATTTCAATTATCTTATAATTGTGTGTTTGGAACTCTAATTGTTTTCATTTGCCTGACTGGTTATGGCTAGTATATATTTTTATCATGAAGACAGTAACAAAAATGAAGTTGCCATTTCTGAAATGAATGCTAGTCTACCACATCAAACAGCACATGCTTAATATGCAAGTCCATACTTCCACCGACATAGTGGGACTTGGATAGGAAGAAGACCAAGTTAGTCACTGACATATTGCTACCAGTCAATTCTGCATGCAAGGGTGTAGAGAAGCAAGATAATATAGCATCTACACAAAGTTTGCCTTTCCAGAGGCATTTTTTCCTGTTTGACATAGATGTCAGATGCAGTTGGCAAATAATAGTTACGAGGCTACCCCGGAATAATTGTGCTGAGTCGCTTACCAAATGGTGGATAAGAATGATCTGAAATTTGGTACTTGCACTTTTCCTTACAAAATGCAGGAAAGGACTGAAGATCAGACATCTTTTGAACCAAACAAACACTAACCTAGTTTTCTGAATGTAGATAAGGCAATTACTTTACTTTAGCTATCAATTCCCATAAATATGTATATTCAATCGAATACTAAGAGTGCGACCCGGCTGGGGGCATAGTGGCATCAGCGTCAGACTTTGGGACGAAAGGTCCCGGGTTTGAATCCAGCCAGCTGGCTCCTCTGCATGCTTTCCATCCGTGCTGGGTTACGAGCTGGTGATCTCTTTGAAAACTTACCTGGCAGAAGGCAATGGCAAACCACTGCTGTAACCTGCCTCGTACGCGAATCCCCACTACGTCAGAGAGGTGTGGAGGGAACTCGTCTGCTAACCGGAGAAACTCCGGATGTGACGTACCTTTCCTTACTGAGAGTGCATCTAACTTCTCCATTCTCCAGGATATTATTTATATCGTCTCAACTAAGCCAACTGCTGACATCTGGTGGTTGAAACAAAACTGCCCATCAATAATAGGACAAAGATGTCATTGCAGATGGACACACAGCAAATGTAGCTTAGAGAACTGCCCAACTAAAATGTAGGGAAATACAAAATTATCTTACTCAATGAAGTTTGTAAGATATTCAATTTCCTTTTTTTATTTAATGTGAATAATAGTAATTCTATTACAAATGTAATTTGATTCGAGAAAATGGATAGGATATCGTTCTTCAATACAGACCATTTAAGTTCTAAGCATAAATCTTCACACAGGCGAGCATAAGTTTTCAAAATCTAAGCTAATCTTAAATCCTTCAAATCAGAATCCAACTCAAATGTAGTACTACGCAAAGAGAATAAGGCTATTTTATTTTATCTATGCACAAGATCTCTACAGAAGTGATTACTTCCAAACAGGAATGATTATAGAGGAAGCAAAGCAAACTCTTGCTGGATAAATAATTGTTCCATTATTTGAAACGCTGAAAATATAAAGTACTTGCTAAAAATAGGACTAATTAAAATTAATGAAGATGCCTATTCAATAACAATATTGAGCAAATTGTTCAAATTACTCATTGATATGGTGTAAAATTTGCCCATACTGATCCTTTTTATTAAGAATCTCTCTAAAAACATATCCAAGTATAAAGTTTGTTGACGGTGTTTTAACATTCCATATTCGTTCATGGACACATCTGACTTCAGTAAAACAGGCTAAGATATTTGTGACTAGAAGTATTTTCATTTAAGGCCTAGCTTGACATTGGCTCAAACAACAGGAATTCTGCGGATGCTGGAAATTCAAGCAACACACATCAAAGTTGCTGGTGAATGCAGCAGGCCAGGCAGCATCTTAAGGAAGAGGTGCAGTTGACGTTTCAGGCCGAAGTCCTGACGAAGGGTCTCAGCCTGAAACGTCGACTGCACCTCTTCCTACAGATGCTGCCTGGCCTGCTGCGTTCACCAGCAACTTTGATGTGTGTTGCTTGATATTGGCTCCTTTGCTATGATTACTTATAAATCAAAGTCAGCCTTGCTTAGAGGTTACATCCCAGCACAATCTTTTTACAATTAAATAGTTTGGTCTTCCGGAAGCCTGCTTGAGGGAGGAATTAAGCTACTTATTCAAGTACATGCATACGTACGATTTGTTCAGATGGGAACCTAACAGGCATCCGTTCCATTTTAAGTTACTTATGGTTATTTGGTTATTGCTGTGGGGAGACTTCTGTGCACGTGCTTTTCAAATCTACAAGTTTGACCTGAGGTCCTCAGAGAATAATTACAGCAAACATCACCAGTCTTACAGATTCCGTGGTTACCTTTTTTTTAAAAAAAAAGGGAACACGGAAAGTCAAAACAAATTTAATAAAGTTCGATTTCGTTTGTTAATATATCTGTTCACATTCCTGGGGCAAGCAAAAGCAGAAAACGTAGACTTCTTGAAAAATACATATTAAGGCTTGATGGGCAATTCTCAACATCAGGGCCAGGATTAGATGAACACTTGTACTTCATGATACAGAAATTCAGGTAGAGTTTGCAAAGGAGCTCAAGGACCACCCATTTTACCTTATGCCTCATTTGTTACCTAAAGATATGCAGTTTTACCCTTATTTTACAGCTATTTGGGAAAGAGAAGTGCGAGCTATGAGATAGGGGTTCGATTCCCACTGTGGTCTGTAAGAGATTGTACGTTCTCCCTGGGGCCACCTGGGTTTCATACGGGTGCTCCGGTTTCCTCCCACATTCCAAAGACGCACAGTCAAGGTTGGTGAGTTGAGGACAAGGTATGTTGGCACCAGAAACAGGCGACACTTGCCGGCTGCCACACACAATCCCCACCAACTTCAATTGATGCAAACAACACATTTCACTGTATGTTTCGATGTACATGCAACAAATAAAATTAATCATCATCTCTTAAATCTCTGAAAGGTAAAATTCACTAACACAAAACTTTCTCTAGCTCCACAGCTGAGATGCAAAAGTCCATTAAAGGACTATCACTGCCAGAGGAAATAGGTAGAATTAATGTTTACACAATAATTTGTCATAGAACTTTACAAATTTACAAAAATAAAAATAAGAGTAAAGTAGTAACGTGTTGTTACTAAGTGGGAACATTTGTAGACAGATATATTCTTTGGGTGTAATGGATTAGAAAATAAGGGATAACTGTCTAAGATCCCAGAAAGAATTAAGAACCTACTTTTCAAGTCATATATTTGGGCCATGTGCAAATTGGCACAGGGTTAATAGTTTCGGAGAGATAAATGTGTGGCTGAAAGACTGGTGTGGAAGAACTGGTTTTAAATTTGTGGGACCTTTGTCTCAGTATTGGGGAAGGAAGGAGCTGTTACAAGGGGACGTGTCCTCCTAAACCATGCTGGAACCAGGTGAATCACAACTAGGGCTGTGGATAGGGCTTTAAATAGTAGCATGGGTTCAACGGCTCGGGAAAGTATGGATAAAGCGAAAGGGAAGGAGAGTGTAGGGGAGGTTACTAAAGTCACCAGAATAAAAAAACCTAAAAATTTAGGAAGGGATAAGAATTTAACTTCAGGCAACATGGAAACAAAATTGAAAAAAAAGGTGGTGAATACAGGACTGAAGGTGTTATATTTGAATGCATGCAGTATACGAGACAAGGTAGATGATCTTGTAGTGCAGCTATGATATTATGGGCATCAGAGTCATGATTGATTGAAAGAAGATCACAGCTGGGACCTTAACGTCCAAGAATACACATGATATCAAAAGGACAGGCAGGTGGGCAGGGGGGATGGAGTGACTTTGTTAGTAAAATAAATGAAATCAAATCCTTATAAAGAAGTGACATGGAACCAGAAAATGTAGATTCCTTGTGGATAGAATCAAGAAACAGCAGGGGTAAAAAGACCCTGTTGGGAATTACATACAGACCTCTGAACCATAGCCAGGTTGTAGGGTATGAAATATAACATGAGATAGAAAAGGCATGTAAAAAGGACAATGTTACAATAGTCATGGAGGATTTCAATATGCAGGTTGATTGCGCAAATCAGGTTGGTGCTGCATTACAAGAGAAGAAATTTGTAGAATGCATATGAAATGGCTTTTTAGGAACACTAGGGAAATGGCAATTGTAGACTGGGTGCTGTGTAATGGACCAGATTTGATTAGGGAGCCTAAGGTAAAGGAACCCTTAAGAGTCAGTGATCATAATATGATAGAAATCACTGGGGAGAGGGGCAAAAATAATGTATCAGTATTACAGTCAAAAGGGAACAACAGAGACACAAGAGAAGAACTGGCCACAGATGACTGTAAGAGGACACTAGCAGGGATGATGGTAGAACAGCAATGGCCAGAGTTTCTGTAAGTAAGTTGGAAGAGAAGATCAATTTATCCCAAAGAAGCAGCATTCTAAAGGGAGGATGGGGCAACCATGGCTGACAAAGGAAGTCAAAGATAGCATAAAAGCAAAAGAGAGGGCATACAATAAAGCAACAATTAGCGGGCATCCGTTAGTCTTGCGAGACCATGGATCTGTGCCTGGAAAGTCTTCACTCTCCAGGGCGCAGGCCTGAGCAAGGTGGTATGGAAGACCAACGGTTGCCCACGCTGCAAGTCTCCCCTCTCCACGACACCAATGTTGTCCAAAGAAAGGGCATTAGGACCCATACAGCTTGGCACCAGTGTCGTCGCAGAGCACTGTGTGATTAAGTGCCTTACTCAAGGACACAATACGTTCCCTCGGCTGGGGCTCGAACTCACGACCTTCAGGTAGCTAGTCCAATGCCTCAACCACTTCGCCATGTGCCCACAACAATTAGTGGGAATCTTTTAAAAATCAAGAGCAGGTGCTAAAGTGGGAGGAGCTAAAGACGGTGCCAGAGGTTTTTGTGGACCAGGGGAATTTTTTCCAGTTTGTCCGTGAAACAGTTTAATTTCTTCTCTTCTCATGTCTCTTTTCCTTTTCAAGATGGCTGGAATCCTGTCGGGGTCCGTGATTCACAGTTGCGGTCAAACTACATTCTTCCCAAGCTGTGAGTTCTCGCTCTCTGAACTTGCCAAGCAGACTGGCGATTCAATATCTCCAGGTGCAGCCTGGAGGTCGTGTGCCGGGGTCCTGTAGGCGAAGATTCCTCGCCAATGTTGCTGACTGAAGCATCATGGGAGATTGAAACATCGAGTGAGCAGGCAGGTGGTACGTGCTGCTGTGAAAAGAAGGTCTCTGCACTTGATCTCTCTCTCTCTCTATCTACCTATCTATGGTGAGCGAGTCTGAGGGTCCTCAGGTCAGGAGAATTCAAATAAGCGATGCTGCAGATTGTAACACTGAAACCAGTGAGCTGTTTGTCCCCCCCTCTCGTCTGTTGCAGAAGACTAAAAAATTTTTCAGATGTTTCCAAAGTAAAACAGAGACAAGTATGAACAGAAGCCTACTGGAAAATGACACTGGAGAGGTGTTAATTGGGGACAAAGAAATGGCGGATAAACTTAGTAAGTATTTTGTGTCAGTCTTCGTAAGTATGCCAGAAATTCAAAAGAGTGTCAGGGGAGAAAAGTGAGTGTAGTTGCCATCACTAAGGAGAAGCTGCTTGGGCAGCTGAAAAGTCTGAAGGTAAATAAGTCACTTGGACAGGATAGGCTACACCCCAGGTTTCTGAAAGAGACAGCTGAAGAAATTATGAAGGCATTAGTAGTGATCTTTCAAGAATCACTAGAATCTGGAATGGTTCCGGAGGACTGGAAAATTGAAATGTCACTCCACTCTTTAATAAGGGAAGGAGACAGAAGAAAGGAAATTAATAGGCCAGTTAGGCTGACTCAGTGGCTGGGAAGATGGAATCCATTATTAAGGATAAGGTTTAGGGCTACCTGGAAGCACACGGTTAAATAGGATAAAAATCAGCATGGTTTCCTTGAGGGGCAATCTTGCCTGACAAATCTGTTGGAACTCTGAGGAAGTAACGGGCTGGATACAAAAGGAGTCAGTGGATGATGTTTACTTTGATTTTCAGAAGGCCTTTCACAAGATGCTGCACATGAGGCTGCTAAATAAGGTCAGAGCCCATGGTACTACAGAAGAGATACTAGCATGAACTGAATATTGGCCGACTGTCAGGAGGCACAGAGTGGGAAAAAAAGGAGTCCTTTCTGGTTGGCTGCCAGTGGCTAGAGGTGTTCTGGAGGAGTTTGTGTTGGGTCTGCTACTTGTCACGTTATATGTTAATGATCTGGATGATGCAGCTGATGGCTTTGTGGCCAGGCTTGCGGATGATACAAAGGTAGGTGAAGGGCCGTATAATATTGAGAAGCAGGGAGTCTGCAGCAGGACTTGGAACACATTAGGAGAATGGGCAAAGGAGTGGCAATGGGAGTCCAAGTGCAGGATTCCCCGGGTTGCATAGGTAGTAAAAATGCAATGTTAACATTCATCTTGAAAGAAGTAGAATATAAAAGCAAGGATATAATGCTGAGGCTTTATAAAGCATCAATCAGACCACATTTGGAGTATTGTGAGCAATTTTAGGTCGCATATCTAAGAGCTGGCATTGGAGAGGTCCAGAGGTGGTTTACAAGAATGATCCCAGGAATGAAAGGGTTAACATATGAAGAGGGCTTGATGGCTCTGAAGCTTTACACACTGGAATTTAGAAGAATTGGTGGGGGGCGGGGGGAAGAAATCTCATTGAAACCTATCGAATATTGAAAGGCCTTGATAGAGTGGATGTGGAGAGGACGTTTCCAGTAGGAGAGAGTCTAGGACCAGAAGGCATAATATCAGAATAGAAAGATGTTCCTCTAGAACAGAGATTATGAGGAATTCTCTCAGCCAGGGGTTGGTCAATTTGTGCAATTCACTGTCAGATTCCTGTTGAAGCCTTGCCATTGGGTATACTTAAAGTGGAGGTTGATAGAGGCAGGAAAATGGGGTTAAGATGAAAAATAAATCAGATATGGTCGAATGGTGGACCAGACGTGATGAGCTGAATGGTCTGATTCTGCTCTATGTCTTATGGTCTAACCCTTATTTCAGTAATTCCATTATACAGTTGTGTTTCCATTACTAATCATCTCACTTCCCCGTTCAATGGATTAGTAGTTTCAATTTTGTGTATATTCACAGGAAACATACTCAGAGTAGACCACTGATTGATCTCTCCCAATGTCAGATAAACGTCAATTTATTCAGCTTTGCTTACCATCAGTATATCAGCAGCAATACTTGTAAAATACTGTGGGTTTGAAAAGCACCATTGAAATGATTGCAAGTGGGGCAGTGAATGGAAGAAATGTATTGTATGCAAATCCACCAAGGATGATATGCAAAAAAATGGTCATCTGCCTATAGGTCACCTGATGAATGGGATTGCCCTAAGGGATTGTTTTTGTACTTAAATGTATAATTGCACATCCTTAATCTCACCTCTATGCCTTTACTCCTGTTGGTAATTATTTGCCAAAACCTTGCATATTTATTCATTTCCCTGAACTTCATCTCTTGAGCTACACTGGAAGTTCTTTCCTTCCTCAGGCTTTCCCACGGGATTAGAAATTAGAATTTTCATTTCTTATTGGCAAGTTATCAAAATTCAACAAGAAAAAAAACCAGCGAAGTATTCTTAATATATGAGAACTCCAGACTGGCCAAAATTTAGCAAAAGTGCACTATCAAATGCATTTACTTTTACTCTAAGTAATTTGCCCAGGGAATTACCTTCCAAGTCAAGAAGTTAATCTAAAATACCAAAGATAAAAAAAACATTAAAGCGAACAGGCAACCTCACTATTGTATTCTGAAAGCCACAAATTTGTGGAAGAAAAACAGAAGAAAGGAATTGGAAAGAGTTCTGTCAACAAAGCAGTCAGAATAGGAGTTGAAATTAATCTTTACATCATATGAACAGATGCCAGGAGAAAAGTGGGCTAAGGAGCACTGACTCGTATCAAATTCAACAAAGGGAAATATTCCCCAAAAAGTAATTTAGGTAAAATTTAACACCTCTTTTCACAATTTCCAGATCCTGAGAGCCACTTGGAATTAAGTAATCAGTTTCAAATTGCAACCAGACTAAACCAAGAACTTAAAAATAAATTTGACCCAATGATGTGAGCATGACCTCATATATAGTCTGCCATTAGTAAGAAAAGGCATCTTATAATTACTTTACAATGGCAATATGAATTTTAGATACAGAAATACAGATGTTGAAAATCAGAATTAAAGAAAAATGCAAGGTTATCAACACATCAACTGTTCCAGTTTAGTTACAACACTGGCACTCTTTGCAAATTATGCCAGCTCTAACAAGATTCTACCAATAGGAACAGCATTTCAAAAGAATTGCTCCTTTTGTGATTCCTTAGTTTGCTCTTCTGTCACCAGCCTGCCAAGTGGTACTTTCCCATACAACCAAAGGTGTTATACCTGTCCCATTATTTCTTCTCTTTCCACTTGCCAGGGACCCAAAGCTTTACAAAAAGAAAAAAAACAAAGCTGATTTTTGTTCTGAAAAGCTGCAAAATGAAATAATTTACTGTGCCATTTCAGATTTTTTTGTTTACATTATTCAGTTCAGTTATTCAATAAAGACTAATTATAGTTGTATTAAATATTCATAATTTCTTACTAAAAGTTTATTCTTACATTAGTTATTGTAACTAATAGTGATTTCATGTCTTGCAATGCACAGCTACCATAAAATAACACTTCTCACCACATATATCAGTGATAATAAACCTGATTCAGGAGCAGTAACCTTTTGTTTCCCAGTCACTTTCAATGAAGTGCATGCACAACTTAGTATCTTCTAAAATGAATGGATGCTTCCTTCCTATTTTATAATTGAAGCACTTTTGAAATATACACAAACCCAGTGGCCCCTTTGAAAATATACTTGTATAATGATCCACTTTAGGGACTTTTTATCTCATGTTCCCATTATTTATTGCTATTTATTTATATCTGGATAAGCACAGTTTGTTGTCTTCAGCACTCTGTTTGATCTTCCATTGATCCTGTCAGTTACTTTTCTATAGATTTGCTGAGTACGACCACAGGAAAATGGGCCTCAAGGTTGTATATGGTGACATACATGTACTTTGATAATAAAATTTACTCTGAACTTTAAACTTAAATGAATGATGTTAATGTTTAATCTGTCATCATTGAAAATCTGCTTGTATTGAGACAAGCAGTGGCTGATATTTAACGTCCTTGATCTTGCTTCACCAGCTTTCCACTATACATTATACAGTGGAGCCTTAATATCACTAAGACCTTAAATTGTGACTCTGCTAGCAAACTGGGAGACAGACAGACTGGTACCTATTTCCTTACCAGCAACCCCACACCCCCAATGCCACCACCATTAATCCTCACAAAAGCATAAATGTGTTACCACTCTGGAACACGTGGCCAAGTGGTTAAGGCGTTCGACTAGCGATCTGAAGGCCGTGAGTTCGAGCCCCAGCTGAGGCAGCGTGTTGTGTCCTTGAGCAAGGCACTTAATCACACAGTGCTCTGCGATGACACTGGTGCCAAGCTGTATGGGCCCTAATGCCCTTCCCTTGGACAACACTGGTGTTGTGGAGAGGGGAGACTTGCAGCATGGGCAATTGCCAGTCTTCCATACAACCTTGCCCAGGCCTGCACCCTGGAGAGTGAAGACTTTCCAGGCGCAGATCCATGGTCTCGCAAGACTAACGGATGGAACAAGGCAACATTTTAGAAACCAATGAATTTCTCTCACATGGGCATGAAAGAACATAAAATTTGCAGAGATTTTCTTCAGTTGAAGCTAACTAAGTTTCTGGTTGTTACTATTTTTCCTCCAGTATGCTGCTACTGTGTTGGCGCATGGCCAAGTGGTTAAGGCGTTCGTCTAGTGATTCAAAGGTCGCTAGTTCGAGCCTTGGCTGAGGCAGTGTGTGTGTCCTTGAGCAAGGCACCTTACCACACATTGCTCTGCGATGACACTGGTGCCAAGCTGTATGGGTCCTAATGCCCTTCCCTTGGGCAACATTGGTGGCGTGGAGAGAGGAGTCTTGCAGCATGGGCAACTGCTGGTCTTCCATACGACCTTGCCCAGGCCAGTGCCCTGGAAACCTTCCAAGGTGCAAATCCATGATCTCATGAGACTAACGGATGCCTATATGCTACTAGTACAATCAGTGCTACGTATAATGTATTGAGTATTGAAGTAATTCCCTGCAATTCTGAATCACACTGACTCCCTAAAGCACTGCATATACTCCAGGAAAATGAGATACAAATTAACAGCTCTAAAATAAATCAACAAATAAGGTGGTTTATTTTTCCTGAAACAGCCACTCTTCTTCAGTACACACAGCCCCACACATGAAAGACAGTTATACCAGGCAACATCTTTCACTTCATTAAAATCCTATAATTAGAAGAATGATTATTCTCACTTCAGAACTACAAGATTATGAATGAATGTATCTTTCCAGCAGTATATTCAATACTGACATTTCAGTGCTGTTCTCAAAAAAATGGCCATATTGTCATTAAAATGAAATTATAATTGCCCATTTAAGTTAAAGGAAACTCCATAACAGGGCTATTGTTCTGGTTCACTATTCTTCCTCAGCCAATGGTACTCAAAACTGATTCGACCATAAGTCACAGCAGCAATACTCAGCAATGGTCCCATCACGATTCTACCACCGTGGCTGACTTATTATCCCTCTCAACCCCATCCATCTGCCTCCTCCGGTAACCTTTAATACCCTGACTAAATAAGAACCTATCAACCTCTGCTTTAAATACGCTCAGTAACTTGGCCTCCACAGCTGTCTGGGGCAATGAACTCCACCGATTCACTACCCTTTATCTAGAAATTCCTCCTCATCTCTTCTAAACAGACATCCCTCTATTCTGAGGCTGTGCCCTCTGGTCCTCGAGTCACCAACTATAGAAACATCCTTTCCATACCCACTCTGTCACAGCCTTTCAATATTCAATAGATTTCAATAAGATCTGCCCTTCTCCCCCCACCACTTCATTCCAGCAAGAACAGATCCAGTGCAATCAAACTCACCTCATACCCTTTCATTTTGGAATCAGTCCCCTGCAACTCCTTTGAACCTCTAGCCCTCCTGAAATGAATGCCAACATGACAGTTGCTTTCCTTACCAACCTCTAAGTTAATCTTTAGAAAACTCTGCACAAGGATGCCAAATACCTTTGTACCTCTGATATTTGAATTTTTCCCCCATAATCTATGCCTTTATTCTTTCTATCAAAGTGCATGACCACACTCTTCCCTACACTATATTCTGCCTGCCACTTCTTTGGCCATTCTCCTATTCTGTCTAAGTCCTTCTGCAGACTCTCTGCTTCCTCAACACTACCTACCCCTCCATGTATCTTCATGTAGTCTGTAAACTTGGCCACAAAGCCATCAATTCTATCACCCAACATCACTGACACAATGTGAAAAGAAGTAGCCTCAACACTGATCCCTGCAGAATACCAGAAGTCACCAGCAGCCAATCAGAAAAAGCTCTGCTTATCCCCATTCTTTGCCTCCTGCCAGTCAGACAATCTTCTATCCATGCTACACACATAAAAAATGCTGGTGAACGCAGCAGGCCAGGCAGCATCTGTAGGAAGAGGTACAGTCAACGATTCGGGCCAAGACCCTGTCCTGACGAAGGGTCTCGGCCCGAAACGTTGACTGTACCTCTTCCTACAGATGCTGCCCGGCCTGCTGCATTCACCTGCATTTTTTATGTGTGTTGCTTGAAATTCCTTGCAGATTTCCTCGTGTTTGCGTTCTATCCATGCTAGTACCTTTCCTGTAAATGGGCTAGTACCATAGGCTCTTATCTTGTTCAACAGCCTCATGCGAAGCACTCCATTAAAGGCCTTCTGAAAATCGAAGTAAGCAACATCCACTGATTTTCCTTTGTCTATCCTGCCTGTTATTTTCTGAAAGGATTCCAACAGATTTGCCAGGTAAGATTTCCCCTTCAGGAAACCAGTGGCAAGCTGGGCTATACAACGGACAAAGCAGTTATACAAACAAAATTATTCCGTTTGGACTGCATAAGTGGAACATGAAAGTACTTTGTAATCTTTCAGTTGCATTAAACTTATCTACCCGCTGTCTCAAAGACAAGCTTCAAAATCTGCAAGTTTAATAAGACATCAAATAATATATATTCCTGCTAAATTAACAAATTCACAACACTTCAGGAGCAAGGAGTGTTATTCTCAACATACTCCTCCCTCAACCATCACAATATAGTTTCCTAGGCTTTGTTTCAAGGAAAATAAATGCGAGGATGGGATCCCACCATGAAGCACATCTTTCCCTTCCCCCCACTTTCTGCTTTCCACAGGGATCGCTCTCCGCGTGACTCCCTTATCCATCCATCCCTCCTACTGATCTCCCTCCTGTTACTTATCCTTGCAAGCAGAACAAGTGCTACACCTGCCCCTACACCTCCTCCCTCACTATCAATCAGAGCCCCAAACAGTCCTTCCAAGTGAGGCGACACGTCACCTGAGAGTCTTTTGGAGACATCCACTGTATCCGGTGTTCCCAGTGTGGCATCCTGTATAGCAATGAGACACGATATAGATGGGAGGCCGCTTGGTCAAGCACCTACACTCCCATCCGCCAGGAAAAGCAGAATCTCCCGGTGGCTACCCATTTGTTTTATTTCCCATTCTGATTTGGCAGTCCATGACCTCCTCCACTGTCATGATGAGACAACACACACGTCAGAGCAGCAACACCTTGCATTCATCCGGGTAGCCTCCAACCTGATGGCATGAACATTGATTTCTCAAACTTCTGGTAATGCCCCCTTCCTCTTCACCATTCGCATCTCTCACTTTATCTCCTTCCCTGCCCATCATCTCCTTCTGGTGCTCCTCCCCCTTCCTTTTCTTCCATGGTTTTTTGTTCTCTTGTATCAGATTCCCCCATCTCCAGCCCTTCATCTCTTTCACGAATTGACTTCCCAGCTCTTTACTTTACCCCTCCCCCTCTCCCATTTTTTTTAATTATGGGAACACTCAGTCCTCTTTTATTGTCATTTAGAAATTCACCCATCACCTACTACCTTGTACTTCTTCCTCCCCTCCCCCCACCTTCTTACTCATGACTTCCATCTCTTTTTTCCAGTCCTGATGAAGGGTCTCAGCTGAAAGTTAACTGTTTACTCTTTTCACTAGGTGCTGCCTGGACTGCTGAGTTTCTCCAGCATTACTAAAATAAACCTATTGTTTGTATTGGTTATAAGAGGAGATATTCAAGATATGTCAGTTCATGACTACATACCTTGAATTACCAAGTTTGTTTTACCATGAGATGCAGTTTTAGGAAGGATACACTTTTTGATTTTCAAAATTTCACTGGAATTAACTGGTATGGTGCTAATTACAAGAGATGCAGTCACAAGGTTAGACTGGAGAAGCCGGGTTCTTCACCTTGGTAGCGAGGGTAGAGAGAGAAGTTGATGGTTCAAGGATTACGTGTAAAGACATCTGATTCTGTGAAAAAGATTAAATTGGAGAGGGCAAGAGAAGGAAAATTTGCTAAATGACCCCTTTGCCATATCAATATGAAAACTAATGCATCTAAATATTACAAGTGCCAACCTTGCCAAACTGCAGCCGAATTCACTTGATCAGCCTGCACGTTTAAGAAACAGTGAATACAGCTCCTTAAGTTTTAAGAAAGCTTCAAATAAGGATAAGTTTGGATCTTGCAGGAGAGTATTAACTTGGGGCAGCAACTGATGAGTGCATTAGGCAGGAACAAGGTGAATTAATTGGGAACAAATGATCTTGGGCAAGTCCACATCACACAGTGGAGAGTGTTTAAACATAGAAACATAGAAAATAGGTGCAGGAGTAGGCCATTCGGCCCTTCGAGCCTACACCACCACTCAGTATGATCATGGCTGATCATCCAACTCAGAATCCTGTACCAGCCTTCCCTCCATACCCCCGATCCCTTTCGCCATAAGGGCCATATCTAACTCCCTCTTAAATATAAAGATGAGTTGCAAGGAGTACAGGTCAGGTATGTTTCAATAAGTATGTTTGGATAAAGTTGGGAGGTAATAGAACGTTGGATTATGAGAGCACTGTAGAATTTAGTCAAGAAGAAAAAAGCAAATACAAGGTTCAGGAAGGTAAAATCGAGCAGAACCCTTGAGGATTGCAAAGAAGGGAACTAAGAAAGCCAAAGTGGGCCATGTAAAGTCCTTTAGCAAGCAGGATTAAAGAGAATCCCAAGGCATTCTATATATACATCAAGAGCAAGAGGATAAGTAGGGAGAGTGTTGTACCACAAGGATAAGGGAATATGTTCTTGATGGGTAGTGCTTTTCATAGGTATTTACCAAGACAAGGATGTAGAGGGTAATGAGATCAGTGTGGAGTGTACTGATACTCTAGGACATTTTTAGATAAAGAAAGTGGAAGTCTTGGGTCTCTTGAAGAACGGTGAAGTGGATAGGTCCCCAGGGCCTGATAATATGCCATGATATTTAACGAGGCAAGAGACAAGACTGTTAGGACCTTCACAAAGATCTTTTCATTCTCCCTACTCACAGTAAAGATCCCAGAGGACCGACAAGTAATTAATGTTGCTCAGAGGGGAAATTTGGGAAAATAGTGAAAACCATAGACTGGCGCGTTTCACGTCAGTGGAAGCTAGTGGAGAGGAGTTTGAAGGATAGGATTTATGAGCATTTGGAAAATCATGGCATAATTAGGAACAGTCAGCATGGCTTTGTGTGGGACAAATCTTGCCTTCCTGAGAGATTTTTTTAAAAAAAAGGTGACTGAGGAAGGTTGAACTGTAGAAGTTGTCTGTGGATTTTAGTTGTGTGTTTGTTAAGGTCCCTCACAGTAGGCTCATCTAGAACATTAAGATGCAGAGGATCCATGGTGACTTTGCCATAGAACTGGCTTGCCATAGAAAATAAAGGGTGGTGGTCGAGGAGACTTGTTCTGGCTGGAAGTCTGTGATTTGCGGTGCTCCACAGGGATTCTTACAGGGACCTCTATTTGTGATGCATATAATTAACAGACAAAAATGTGGATAGATGGTTTAGTAAATTCACAGATGATACAAGGATCGGTGGTCTGATAGAAGGTTGCCAAAGGATGCAGTGGGATATAGATCGGCAAATAACTGACAGATCGAGTTTGTTGAGGTAATGCACTTTGAGAGATCAAATATAAAATAACAGTTAAAGGCAGAACTTTGAATACTGTTAAATGTAAAGACAGATCTCGGGATTCACCCCCAAGGCCCCCTGAAAGAGGCTGCACAAGTTGATAGGATGATAAAAATGATGCATGTCATGCTTGTCTTCATTAGTCAGGAGGTCAGGATGTCATGTTGCAGCTTCATAAAACTTTGTTTAGGCTGCATCTAGAGTACAACATTAATTTCTGCTTGCCTGATTATAAAAGACACGTTGTGGCTTAGGAAAGGGTGCAGAAGAGGTTTACCTGAATGCTGCCTGGATTATGAGGAGAGGTTGTGGAACTGTTGGGACTTAGGGATGACCAGACAGGAGTTCAAGTTTATGATACATAGAATAAACAGCCTGCATCTTTCTCCGAGGGTTAACATCTAATACTGGAGGGCACATATTTAAAGTGAGAAGGGCAACAGTGCGGAGCAAGCTTTTTCCCCTAAAGTGGTGGCTGTCGTGGAGGGCAATATGAAAGAGGGGTTTAACGATCATTAAACATGCACGTGGATATGCAGAAAATGGAGATTATAAAGGCAGAAAGTATTCGGTGTTTAATTAGTTCAGCACATCATCATGGTCTGAAGGCTCTGTTCTTGAGTTGGACTGTTCTTCATTTTAAAGACCGTGTAAAAATACCCACATTTCCTAACTCCTAACCCAGTTTCCAGACGCTACAGTAGGAATACGAAGAGCACAGGGGACGAAACCCCACACGCTTATTTGCAAACAAGCTTGGTAACCAACTGTCATACTGTACCGTAAGCGTTTCCAATTGCGCTTTAAACAAAACGTGCGAATTTGACCAGACAAAAGAATCAGAATTCTAGAGTACATAGAAAAGGGTACCATTGGAAACAACTTTTAAGTATGATCGAGTTTAATAATCAAGCTATACATTTGCAAATATTTGACGGCCTTTAAATGTGTTGTAAGATGTGCTTACATTATTCTGAGACCTTCTCCTCCATTATACCAGCTCACTGTTGTGGTATGGGCTACACTGAAAAAACAGCACAAGTGTAATTATCCTTTCTAATATCAGACAATTAGGCCCTCCACTCTTGGCACAAATCGCTGAGCCGGACCATCAGAACTTCAGCACCGATGATTATATATACGTATAATTTATTTTTGCTAAATAAAAGACAAGATGGCTCAAAACGTATTGCCTCTTTAGGATTTGCCCTCCAAGCAGTGTAGCTACACAGGCCCAAAAAGATGCAGTAATAGGAAAAGTCCATGGGTAAAACATTCAGAACTGATAGCGACTTCAGGAGTGTTCTTTAACAAATCAGCAAACTCACACGTTAAAGTGCACATTTTTACCTTTCAACTGCTTTATTCGCGTCACCTCTTCGTCAGAAAATCCTGCCCAACCAGCCATATCTTCTACACAATAAACCCAAAGAGGAAAACTGCCGCCGCAGACACACAGTATACTACCAAGGCCTAATCGCTCAGAGTCGAAGCAATACACATGCGTACAGAGGGACGAGTGCGTGGCACTAGCTCGACTATTTCTTCTTGTAAAGTTTCATAGCTTTTGGGAGAACAACGTAAGGTGCATTATCGCCACCTACTGAGTTGGAGTTCGGAGCAAAGAGACGAGAAGTATACCCTCTAAATTCACACCTACCAAAAAATCTCAGAACATTTCAGAAACTCTACTGCTTTTCAGAAAGTCAAATACTTAAATATATTACAATGGCAATGATATATTAACGAACTTTCCATGTTAAACTGGATCTCTCCCAAAGATATTAATTCAGCAATTAGATGTTTCCTTTGCACCTCATAGGAACTGCATTCAAACAATATATGCGACATTGTCAAGTGCACTCTCAACAAATGCCCGCATCATGCATAATAATTCTGAACAAGGAATTATTCAACCTGGTGTACCAAATATGTAAATGTTTGAGTGTAACTTCTTCCCTTTTATACCCATCTCCCAGTTGAGTTCCCATTATTCTCTGCATTTTATGTCAATGATATCTATTCGCTTCCTTATCCTAACTTTGTCGTCACAGTGATGGAACAGACATTTTAATTATGGTTTTCACCTCCCCTTTATGCAAATTCACCACTACATGTATATCCTTAATGATCAATTATGTAATTATGTATGTTGTCATGTTGTCTATTTAATATTTCAATAATATTTTATATATATATATATATATATCTTGACTAAGCCTTCTTGTTCATTTAAATAATTAATTATAGGTTATTTGTCCAATAAGCTTTCCAACCCAGAGGCACAGAGCTTGGTACCAGCACCTATTTGTCCTCTGTGGGGTAATGGATATTGGACCAAAAAAAGGATCATGCTGCTTATAAGAAGCATGAAATTGACGAAAGCAGTGGTCCAACTACAACAGTTTTTGTAGACAGCATTTCTGAGAAAGCCTCTGATATGATAATCAGACAGTTACTTACAAAATGCGG
Source organism: Mobula hypostoma (assembly GCF_963921235.1). NCBI lineage: Eukaryota > Metazoa > Chordata > Chondrichthyes > Myliobatiformes > Myliobatidae > Mobula > Mobula hypostoma. Next base: position 51,686,092 of record NC_086108.1, on the reverse strand, counting down.
CTTAGTTTTAAGCTGGAAGGGAGTTCAAGGAACTTCAGAAAATTTGCAAGCATTCCGCTTTTGTGAGTATAAAGAATCAAAATCTACTTTGTGTGTATTGAGGTTATTACTTGAACTTCAAGTGGGAGACAAAATGCTGCTTGTAAAAGTAGATGCAAAAAACAAAGCCCATCTGGATGAATGGAAGGGCTAAAAGAAAGGAGTCAATGGAGATTTGAAAACAGAGGGTTCGTCAGATGATGTTGTGGTCGAGGACACTACAAGGAGAGATCAGGTGGTAAAGGGAGCAATAGAAGGATTAATAAGAGAATATTTCAGTGAACTATATGGATCATCCCAAGATTAAGATGCGCAAACTAGAAGGAAAAAGAGAAGAAAGGCATCCAGAGCTGTCAGAACCACTACCTGCGGTCTCAGAGTCAATTCCTACAATCACCACGGAGGAGACCCTAAGAACCTAAAGTTGTTCCACAGCCACAAGTCTCACCTGCCAAGCAGAGTGACCTCCTTGTCAGGAAGGATGTTATCCCACCAGAGTAAGAAAGCCTCCACAGCGATTAAACCTTTTGGCCTAAATGGGACAATTTAAAATTGATTGTGCTGTGGATGTCTGTATTATATTATGTTGTATTATATAGTATACTGTGTATATAGTTGAGATGCATGCTATATTAAGTTGTTTATAGCTAAGCAGGAAGGAGTATTGTGTATTTAATACTTGAATAATATTTGAGTAATCTTATATATATAGTTTAAGCATTCTTCATTTAAATAATTATTTATGGATTATGTATAAAATACATTAATTGCATACATCATCTTGCAACTAAGTGATACATGCGCACCTTGCTTAAAGTAAAGATGAAGTTACACTCGCTCTTTTTGGACTCCTGTGAATTCCTTTGAATTAATTTAATGTTTTGAAGTTACATAATAAAGTATTGGCTAGAATGTCTGCCACCTCATTTCCTTCAACACCAACATGGACAGAGACCCATAGGAATTGTATTCACAGGCCTAGACCCTGCAGCCTCAACAAATGTTGTACAATTTCAAGAAGAATGGCTGACCTATTTTAATAGATGTTAAAACCGAGAGCGAATCAGAGCACAGAAGTATGTAATCAGGGCGTACTTCTTCGACCCAATCCAAGGCTAAAGTGATAGCAACCATCTCAGATGTGGATACTGAGACTTCATTCAATAATTTTTTCTTAATAGTCACCCGAAACTTTGGAACATAAAAAGAAACTCCTGAATGACCTGTCACTGGATCTTATGAACCATCTGTGTAGATATATAAAAAGCCTCATCTGCCTTGCATAGATTACTGAACTTGCTGTGCCACTGATATACAATCGCTCCTCATCTTGATCTTTACCTGAATGCCCAAATCTACCGTAGGCAAAGGGAAAAACTATGAAACAACACAAAGGGGTACACATTCATTTCCCATCCACCCTAAAATGAAGACCTTCCAGATACACTGCTCTCAGCACTCTACTAATGTTGCCAATATTGGATGACCAGCTTTATGTCCTCTTATGCTAACCCAATAAACCCTGCTAACTGCAACTTGTGTAAATGTAAAAGTACTTCACCCGTTTCTACCAGTAATGCTGAAATTCAGGCCCTCCCTGTGGAGTCCCCTTCTCTATCTCACGTCTTTAAAAATATTCTTCCTATGCTAACTTGTATCTTCCTATCACATTAAAAATATTGAATCTAATTGAACATTCTACAGCCTATTCCCATTGTTTTTCAGTTTAAGCAACAACCCTTGTGTCCATAACATATCATAAGCTTTCTCTGCATCAAAGAAAACTGCTTTAACTTGGGCCTTACCAATATCAGATTGCAAACTTAACACTGAGTCCATGTTCATTTTCCCTTTATGAGATCCAGATTGGTATACAGCTAATTTTCCACTACTTGCACAAAATAAAAAAAAACCTTGCTATAATCGTTCATTCCACTATCTTACAGGCATGTGTAGTTAGCGAAATAGGTCTATAACTATAAGGATCTGATTGATCCTTACCATATTTCAATATAGGGATAACAACCACTAATTTCCAGGAAGCAGGAAATCGCCCTTCAACCCATATTGTATTCAAGAATTTCGAAACCAGTAACTGTATAAACATATTATAGCAAGTATCAACTTTCCCATGTGATGTTTGACCACCACTATTAATCACACTTTTAAGTTCAGACAATGTAAATTCAGCATCCAAGCAGGAACTGGAACATTCTTTTTCCTCAGCAATCTGAGGATTGCTGGCCAAAACTGCTACGCCATAAGACCTCTCTACTTAAATTGACCAAACGATGTACACTGACATATATTTTGCTAGTAGTTTCTTCAGTCAGTACTGCAACCTTCTTCCCACTATACAAAACCAGTATTGTATTAAGTTTAATAATTGCCCTCATTTTTTGTATCATACCTCAAACTTCCCCTACCTGGATCTCTTTCCCAAAGCTATGACAATATGTTCTCCAATAGTGTCTTTGCCCTTCTCACTACTTTTCTAACTATAGCTTGAGCTCTTTCATATTGTATGAAAGATGAAGAAGTATGACACTGCCTAGCTTTCCTAAAAGATTTATTCCACTCCTTCACGGTTCATTTACTTCATCTGTCCACCAGGGACCAGCTTTTCTTTCATTATCTCCCAATGATCTGGGAATTGATTCCTTAGCTATTGAGTTGAGTACAGAGCACAAGGTATTACTACTCAACTCGATATCCTCCAAAACCAAGTGATCAGAAGCCTACTTTCACGTAAATCATCAGATACATCCCAATTTTTCATTTTAATATTCCATCTAGGGATATGAGAACCTTGCCTCTGATACACATCTATTCCCATTGTGCAGATAATGAGGAAATGATCATTTCCCACTGTTGTATCATTATACACTTCCCAGTTAGACACCCTTGCTATATCTTTGGATAGCAATGTAAGGCCTGCAGCAGAAACAGTGTTGTTAAATAGATTTATCTTTGTACTTCTAGCGTCATTCAAACACATCAAACTCTTTTCTACCAGGAAGTCTTCACTGCCACCCCACTGACATTTGCATCACTACAACCCCATGTAATACTATGAGCATTAAAATCCCCACACCATATAACCTTATCTTTCTCATTTCCACCCACTTTTTCCAATATCTCAGAAGTTAGCCTTTCACAAGGGTTAAAAAAATTATTGTCTGTACTTTACTATCCTTTCCCCAAATTTCAACCACAATTAACTCATAAAAAAGTGCAATTTCCATAACTCCATGTACTATTCTATTTTTGACAAAGGTAGCCACTCCCCCTACATTACCCATTTTCCAATTGCGTCTTATATCAACATAACCTTGTATCTTAAAGCTTAGATACTATTTCAATCAGGTATCCTGCACACATATAACATCTGGTTTATTTGGTAAATCTTCAATAAGTTTCTTAAATTCTTCATCATTAGCTAACAGGCTTCCAGCATTCCATTGTAGGATTCGAAAAAAATTAACAACCCCCCCCACCTTAGAGTCTGAGCATTATTTTCTCCTCCTTGTAAGGCATTGTTAGTAGCTTCTAGAGTTAAATCTCTTATCTCTAGATGTTTTTCTGCAGTTTTAATATAATTTTATTTTTTCTGTCCTACTTTTAATTTCTGCTGTTCAATTTGCCACATCTGCCATGAAATTGACAAACTTGCATTTATCAACAATCAACAAAACCTTTTTTAATACAATCATGCACCTTATACAGTGTCTTTAATATATTTCTTATTCTGGATATTAATAGGTCCCATTGACACTGCCTTCACTTTCTGCTGAGCTTCTGCGTATGATATGCCCATTTCCCCCCACGCTGCACTTCCACAGCTTTCTTACATACAGGACACCCTGCATAAGCAGAGCTATGTTTCCTCCACACTTGTTATATTTTAACCTAATGACTTCTCCACAATTGTCAAAATCATATTCTTCCCCACATCTACCACACCTCTTTCTATGCTTACACACAACTGCTACAAGGCCAAACTTTTGGCATTGAAAACATCTCAGAGGGAGTAAAACATATATTTAAACCATATAACTCATATAACCTAAACTAACCTTCTCTGGCAAATTTTTTTTCCATCAGATTTAATCAACGCTGGCTAAATTATTTATAACTTGGTCCATGGATACCTCTAGAGACACTCCAGAGATTACTCCCCAATTTATCCAATTCACAGCATCTTGGGAGGCACTTTTTATTCCGCACTGTTCATTGGCATTGATACAAATACACAATCTGAATAAACTTTTCAAGGCTAAGCAGCTGTCATTCAATATAATTCCTTTATTCCTCTCACAGATTTTAACCCCAAATCTTTCTCACTTTGCTTACGATCTTTATAAAATACTAAGAGTGCCCAATCTCTTAAAGGTTTTGCATCCACAATAGCTCCTAATGATTTCCTTGAATCCTTTGTTAGTATAATTGCATTGATATCAGAAACAGGTCCAAATTCAAATCTCAACAAAACCCTAATCAGCTACTTATTGTTCTCTTTCCCAGAAGCCAGCCATTCTTCTTCCTCCATACAACCAGCACTCAATACCACCTCCTATTCGTTATCTCCATCTTCTTTGCTGCTTCTTGCCATCTCAGCCACTCTTCCGGCCTGAGAGCAACTCCCAACAGCAGGCTCAGTCGTTTGCTCCAACCACAACCCTCCCTAGTTTGACTACGCCTGCACGCTCCAAATGTTAACATGACAAGGCACATTGTGTTTGACACCTGCATTGACAACAGACACGTAAGCAGAGAGGAATGTGCTGCCAGCCTCAACTTTGAATGGATTTTATCAGAAAGGGAAATTGAAACTGCTTCGCCTCGAAAAATTTATTCAGATTGTGTATTTGTGTCAATGCCAATGAACAGGGCAGGGAAAAAAGTGCCTCCCAAAATGCTGTGAATTGGGTAAATATTTAGAATTTATAGACATGCTTAAGCTGAAGATTTTTGTGTGATAACTTACCTGCTTTATAACCTACAGCCTACAGGGATGAGGTCCAGCACCTGGCTGCGTGATGTGCCGACAACAACCTGGCCCTTAACACCCAGAAGACCAAGGAGATCATTGTGGACTTCAGGCATGCTAGGAGCCACACTCACATCCCCATCTACATCAACGGAACTGTAGTAGAGTGTGTATCAAGCTTCAAATTCCCTGGTGTCCATGTTTCCGAGGATCTCACCTGGTCCCTGAGCTCCTCCATCCTGGTCAAAAAGGCGCAACAGTGCCTTTATTTCCTGCGGAGCATCAAGAAAGCTCATCTCTGATGGACTTTTACCGCTGTACCATTGAGAGCATACTCACCAGCTGCATCTCAGTGTGGTATGGCAATTGTCCCGTATTGCACTGCAAAGCACTCCACGGTGTGGTGAAAACTGCCCAATGGATTATTGGCACCCAATTGCCCACCATTGAGAACATCTACCATAAGCGCTGCCTGGGCAGGGCGAAAAGCATTATCAAGGATGCATCTCACCCTAAACATGGACTTTTTACTCTCCTCCCATCTGGTAGGCGCTACAGGAGCCTCCGCTCCCACACCAGCAGGCACAGGAAGAGCTTCTTCACTGAGGCTGTGACACTGCTGAACCTCACATCACAGCGCTAAGCAGTATTGCACCCATATTGTACTGTCTCAGTACTTATATATTTGTGTGCTATAGCACTTTTTATTCGCAGTTATTTTGTAAATAACACTATTCTTTGCATTTCTGGTCAGATGCTAACTGCATTTCATTGGCTTTGTATCTGTACTTGGCACAAAGACAATAAAGTTGAATCTAATCTAACCTTAAATGTAACGGTGTTACTGTAGCCAGATTAGAACTACAGCCAAGTCACATTGTTCCTTCTGTCAGTGTTTAAGGAAGTCTGAGGAATACACCTTGCTGTTGCTTTTATGTTTTTTCCAAAATAAGATAGGTCTGTTATGCATTCTGTTATCACAGTTCTTTTAACAATGTTACGTTAGCCTGTTAACCACAAAATGTCATACTGGTTTTACAGTTTTTGCTGCCCTCGCTATTCCCAGAGCTCTGACATCTGACATTTGGGGATTTGTTATGCACTCTTTGATCTCTCTAAAACCAGTTCCATCTACTTTATGCCCATTTAATCTTTCCTGAAATATGTGGGATGCAAATATAGGTTGAGTATACCCTATTCGAAATGTTTGGGGCTGGAAATGTTTGGATTTCAGATCCTTTAGGATGTTGGAAAATATAATGAGATAGCTTGGGATCGTCATCATTCCTGACTGAATTTATATGCAACAGATAAGCAGTCTTTGTCTTATACTTGTTCATCACACACATATATACTGATGCTGTCATTCAATGTGTTAGTTTTTCATCAGCAATGATCTTGACAAACCCATCAGTGAATTTCTCTACTGCTTCATGATTAGCAGACACTTTATACTGTAAATCTTTAAAAATTTAATGCCGTGCCTTTTCTTAAATTTCTGCAACAGCCTGCTGAACATTCAAAATTACCTTCAATTTCAGTTCATTGTGGTGGATTTTTGCTTGCTTCATGATCATCACACCGTTAAGCATCAAATGCTCACTCTGACGCTGACAAATCTAAACTTTCAATACACGATCAAGTTCTTCATTTTCACTTCATGCAGTGTTTTAAAAAATTTTCATTAACTTCTGTTTATTACCTACATGAGGTCACTTCTCAGGAGCGTCTGTGGTGTGTAGAGACCCGCACATCACCTGAGAATCTTCCCAGTACCTTGTGGAATTAACTATTTATGATGTCATTTCAGCACTCAAAAAAATATCAGATTTGGAGTTTTTCGGATTTTGGAATTTCGGATAAAGGGATATCCATTGTGAATATTGAGAATATTCAACAGGTTGGTTGCAGAAATTAAAGGAAAGGCATGGCATTAAATTTTTAAAGGTTTGTGGTGATAAAGTTTCTGCTGAACACAAAGCTGCAGAGAAATTCATCGATGAGTTTGCCATGATCATTGCTGATGAAAATCTAACATGCTGAATGGCTGCATCTGTACATATGTGTGATGAACCTGTATTACAGATAGTGCCTCTGACAAAATATGTATTCAAAATATTTCATTTTCAACCCATTTAAATCCCATTGTCTCATTGACTTTCATTTTCTGTTTAGTTAATGTATAGTTGAGGACTGATGACAGGATGCATTTCTTTACATATTGAACATTGAAGAAGAGTAGGAATAGATCGATATTGCAAAGAGTTCTGGAGATAATTTGAGGTTGATATTGGATTGTTCTCCTTGTAACAAAGAAGATTAAAATGAGATTTGATGACGATTGCAGATTTGGATTATTCAGAATGCTTATTCAGATGGAATAAATAATATCTATTCCTAATATGACAGAGTTCTTAAATAATAAAATGTATCCAAGTGGTCAAATGGTTAAGGCATTCGACTAGTGATCTGAAGATCGTGAGTTCGAGCCCCAGCCGAGGCAACGTGTTGAGCAAGGCACTTAACCACATGGTGCTCTGCAATGACACTGGTGCCAAGCTGTATCGGCCCTTGCCCTTCCCTTGGACAACATTGGTGTCCTGGAGAGGGGATACTTGCAGCATGGGCAATGGCCGGTCTTCCGTACAACCTTGCCCAGGCCTGCGCCCTGGAGAGTGAAGACTTTCCAGGCGCAGATCCATGGTCTAGCAAGACTAATGGATGCCTTTAACATTTTGCAAAGGAAGCAGGGACAATAGCTCCTTTGGAGCTGTTTGCAATGTCAGTGATGCAAAATTGGACTAGAAGTTTCGTACATCATATTCCTGTAAAAAGTATTTCACTGGTGATTATGAAGTTGTTTTGCTAGTGAAAGAAACCACCTGATACACAGTCTATGGACCTTTTTATTAAATTGTTTATACTTGCTGACGATTTGAACTTTTGTTTCTCTCTCGAAAGATAATGTGAAGTCATTCTCCATGAAAAGGTTTTCAGATAGTGTGTCATTGTTTTTCTGTGCTATTAAGTAGCTATTAAGCAAGCATTGTTATTGTTTTCTCAACTCCCCAAACCCTGCCTTCAAATCTTTTACCAGAAATGAGTAGCCACTATACCATATAGTAACCTACATTAATCTACTAAATCATTTCCTAGATGGATCCTTAAGTGCCAAAAACATCAGAATCAGGTCAATATCACAGGCATATATTGTGAAATTTGTTGTTTTGTGGCAGCAGTATATTGCAATATATAATAATATAAAACTATAAATTACAGTAAGAAGTTTATATTAAAAAAAACCTAACTAAGTAGTGCAAAAAGAGGGAATAAATACTAAGGAAGTGTTCATGGGTTCATTGTCCATTCAGAAGTCTGATGGTGGATGGGAAGAAACATTGAGTGTGTCTTCATGCTCCTGTACCTCCTCCTTGACGGTAACAATGAGAAGAGGGCATACCCTTGGTGATGGGGGTCCTTAGTGATGGATACCATCTTTTTGAAATATTGCCTTTTGAAGGTTTCCTGAATGCCGGTGAGGCTCTTGAAAGACGTTCTGATGTCAGCGACCAAGACAGAGATCTTGGTCACAAGATGCATAGATGTAGTTTTACTCTCCGTTTCAAAGTGAGCATAAAAGGTGTTGAGCTCATGTGGGAGTGAAACTTAACAGCCATTTATGATGTAAGCCGTAATGACCTGCAAACCCTGTCAGAGCTGACATGCATCCGATTCCATCGATATGGTTGGTGATTAAGTGACTCCTAAATATCAATTTACATGAGCAGATTTTACTGCCTTATCTTCCATATCTGACTGAGCCATTAACATGTGTGCCATTAACACAATATTAACATGTGCTATTAACACACATGAAATGCTGGGGAAAATCAGAAAATCATTTATGAAAAGAAATAAATAGTGAACGTTTTGGGCTGAGGCTCTTCGTCAGAACAGGAAAGAAAGGAAGCATAAGGTGGTGGGAGGGAAGGAATACAAGCTGGCAAGTGATATGTGAGACCAGGTAAGGAGAAGGCAGCTGATATAATCTGGTTGTCCAACCTCTACTTTGCTGGGCCTAGATGGCAGCTCTCAGACACCTCCTCTTACTAACTCCTTGAACAGGACATGACTAAGAAGCAATTGTCTCCAGCACTATCATCAACATCATCGACTCTGGAGACCTCCCTTCCACAGTCACTAACCTCATAGTTTCCATACCCTGCGCTGCTCCTTCCTACCTCCTAACCAAGACCCACAAACTTATTTATCCTGGTTGGCCCATTGTTTCTGCCTGCTCTTGTCTTACCGAACTCATGTAGGCATACCTTGACTCCGTTTTGTCTTCATTGCCTTAATCCCTTCCTACCTACATCTGTGATACTTTACATGCCTATTGTCACCTCAATCCCTTTCAGTTCCGTGGTCCTGATCACCTTATTTTCACTATGGATGCTCAGTCCCTAGACATTTTCATCCCCCATCAGAAAGGGCTTAAATTTCTCTGTGTCTTTCTGGACAGCAGATCTCCACCATCACACTCCTCCGTCTAGCAGAACTGGTCCTCACTCTCAAAAATTTCTCTTTTGCTCATACCACCTTTTCCAAAACAAAGCTGTAGCCATGCAAGCTCACATGAACCCAGCTGTACCTGCCTTCTTGTCAGCTATGTGGAACAGTCCATGTTCCGAGCCTGCACTTGTAAAGCTTCCCAAATATTTCTCTGCTACATTGACAACTGCGTTGGTGATGCTTCCTGCACCAAAGCTGAACTCATCAGTTTAATCAACCTTGCCTCCAACTTCCACCCTCCCTTCAAACCTACTTACTCTTCTCTCCCCTTTCTCAATCTCTCCGTCTTCATGCTGACTCTCACAGTTACTTTGACTATACTTCTTCTCTCCCTGTCACTTGTAAAACTGCTATTCCCTTCTCTCAATTCTTTTGTTTCTGTTGCATCTGTTCTTAGCATTAGGCTTTCCATTCTAGAACATCTTAGATGTCTTTTTATTCAAGTAAGCTGGTTTCCCTTCTACCACCACTAATGTCGCTTTCACCCGCATCTCCTCCATTTCCTACGCACCTGCCCTCACCCCAAACTCCTGCCATCATAACGGGGATTGGATTCCCCTTGTCCACATCATGAACCTCTGTATCAAGTACAGAATTCTCTGTAACGTTTGCGGGCTCCTATCACTAAGCACATCTATCCCTTAACCCTCCCCCCAACTCTCTGATTTCCATAAGGATCACTCTCCATGGGATTTCTTTGTCTACTCATCCCTGCGAACATGACAAGTGTACACCCGCCCTTACACCCCCTCCCTCACCACCGTTCAGGACCACAAGCTATCCTTCCAGGAGAGGCAACACATCACCTGTCAGTCTGTTGGGGTCGTTTATTGTATCTGGTGCTCCTGGTGAGGCCTCTTTTACATTGGTGAGACCCGACACAGATTGAGGGACTGCTTCATCAAGCACCTTCGCTTTGTCCACCATAGAAGGAAGAATCTCCCAATGGCTACCCATGTCAGTTCAACTTCCCATTCCCATTCTGACAGGTCCGGCCATGGCATCTTCTACTGCTGCAACGAGGCCAAACTCAGGTAGGAGGAGCAGTATCTCATATTGCATCTGGTTAGATTCCAACATCATTTTCTCAAACTTTCAGTAATTATTTCTCCCTTCCCTTTCTCTCTTTTTCTATTCCCTATTCTGGTTCTTCTCTTCTCCTCACCTGTCGATCACCTCCCTCCGATGCCCATCCTCCTTCTCTTTTCTCCCATGGTTCCCGGTCCTCCTTGATGAGATTCCTCCCTCTTCTGCTCTATACCTCTCCCAACTATCACCTCTCAGCTTCTTACTTCATTCCCTCTCACCCACCAACTTTACTGCGTACTTGGTTGCACCTATCCCCTGCTGGTTTATGGTCCTTTTTCTCAGAGAATTAGTTGAAAGCATAAACCAAACGGTGGAATGTATATCTAACGCAACCATACCAATAGAATATAACTTTTATGTGGCTTGAAAGTGTTCTGTTCAAATTTTAATATGCTTTATATTAATGCAGACAGCCAAATGTCAAATGTATAGATTAAAATATGGAGGTGCAGATGTGATCACAATTATAAAGGTGATAGGTAATTTTTTTAAAATGTAGGAAATTAATGTGAATTCATAAGAGATGTAAGATGCAGGAAATTTTACAAAGTTATATTTATGTATACATTTACGTGGATAAGGTGAACGCAGAATATTATTTAAAGATGTAAAACCCAAATAATGTTTATTCAAAGAAGTGAAAATCTAAGTTGAAAATTAGTAAAAGTTAATTTGAAAGTGTGGAAATATGCATGATATATATTCTGAACAAATTCCAGATAAGAAAAAGAAGCCAAACCTGTTATTTCAGTAAACAATTTAGCAAGAATAATCTTGTGGATGAAGATGAGAAAAAAAAGAGACCATGAGGATGTTTAAAAACAAGGGTGAGAAATTTAAAGTTCATACAATGTTATCTGGGGACTGATATAGGTCAATAAACAAAAGGGTGATGAGTGAGTAGATCTCGATGGAACTTTGGATGTAGGCAGCAATGCTTTGAAGGATACATTTTTGTGAGATAGAGCAAAGAAGATTAACTAAGAATATGAGTAGGATTATAAAGATTTGATCTAGAAAAGCACCTGTGTTTTGGCAACAACATGGACAAGGAAGGAGCGAACGCTGTGCTTGGTGCAAGTATGTGATCTTAGAGCAGACATGAGTCTGACTTGAAGATTGTCTTTGGATTGTATATGAAACCAAGGCTGCAATTGGTCTGGTTTGGACCAATGCACAGAGAAGGAATGGATTAGGTGTCTGAAAAATTAAGTTTCCGATGGGGTTAATGACAATGTCTCTTATCTTTGGTAGAAGGAAATTTCTGCTCATCCAACACATTTACTCAACAAGCAGGTTGGCAATTTAAGGACACAGGTCAGGAGAGTTAAAACAGAACTAGGTGTCATTATTGTATGTCATATAGCTTTGTTTAAAGTTCATTTTCAGGATCTGTGCATGGTCAGGAAGGTCAACACTTATTTGCCCTCGGAAAGTGTTTGTGAACTGTCTTCTTGAACTGCTCCAGATGTTCTGAAGTCTTCAGGGTCAAGCTGCATGCAGGCATGGACTGGTTTTGTGTTGTTTGAATGATGCTTCGAGAAGCAGCACACAGATGAGAAATGGGTACATGAATAAATCCTTGGGAAGTGACGAGAGTTATTATTATAGACATGGGTAGAAATAATAAAATATAACAGATGATTATAGTTGTACATGGCCAGATGATGTGAAGAGTTATTGGAGAAGGATCAAGTAGTCAGTTATAGCTAAGTATGCAAACTGGGGATGACAAACTGGGATGGAAAACCTTCACTGCAATCAATTTAGATGTCATTCATGACTTTGGTGGTAGTTGTTTTGAAAAAGAGGAAAAGCTAATAACCTGATTGGAGGGTTTTGTGCCAAGAGCTCCAGGAAAGATAGGCTTACAAGACTTGAAAGCAGAAAGAGGAGTTGGAATGATGTGGCAGTTTGCAAGGAACAGAGATGATCACAACTGGTTTTTCGGTAGGGTATGACTGTAGAAAGAGAGAAAGAGCTATCAGTTAACATATCTTCAGCAAAAGAGGTATTGTTGTCAAATATTCAGTGAAATAGGACTTAGGAACACAGAAGTTGGTCATAAGAAGCTGAGCTTTGAAAAAACATGGGTAGAGTTGAGAATTGTACTGCAGAAAAGGTTAGTTTAGAGCTGGAACTGACAATATCTTAGTGGAAAGAAACCTTTTTTTCCTCAACACACATCAAAGTTGCTGGTGAACGCAGCAGGCCAGGCAGCATCTCTAGGAAGAGGTACAGTCGACGTTTCAGGCCGAGACCTCATTGTGCAGTGACATATTTTTATGTACAAAGTGCTTACATTGTTGGAATCTCCGATTAGTATAGCATTCACAGTTCCTTTTCACCTCCTGCATAATTAATGGCCTAGGGAAGCTTATGATTTGATAAGAATGTATTAACGTCAGTTTAAAATGTTATTTTTATTGACATTTTAATAGATTTTTTGATAAAGTTCACAAATATGAAAAGTTCGTCCTCACTTGGTTTGCTACATGAAAGACTGTATTGTTTACAAATTGTCACTGATAGTAAGGCAATTATTATAAACCAGAAATGCTACAAAAGCCAACAATATACTTAGCATTCTGACATTTCTCAGACACTGCTACTGTTGGTGTTTTTCTTGTGTGAGATGCTGTAGTGCGGCCTGTAGTGTGGCCTGGGTGACAGATGACTGATGGTTTGTGTTCGTTATCATGCAATCAAGATCCTGTTCAGAATCTTTGAATTCCTGAGTTGAAGTCAACACATTTTTGGATGAAAGGGAAAGAAACTGATGGATTATCTGTTCCTCTATAAAATCCCCTTGCTTTATTTTAGTCAACTAAAGAATTAGTCAATTGTATTTTCTTTCCATTAATATCACCATCTAATCTGTCATGGTATTGAGAGGCAAAATTTCCAAGGGTTCATCTGAGGGGACAGCCTTTGGATCTGAATTATATCTTGCACCAGAGCAAATAAAATTTGTGTTAATAATGTAGAAAAAATTCATAACTTTGCATCATAAGTCTCTTTCTTTCTGAAGAGTTTCTAGGTTACATGAAAGCCTACATAAAAGCCAAGAGAGGGCATATAATAGAGCAAAAATTAATGGAAAGTTTTTAAATAGGAAGCTTTTAAAACCCAACGGAAGGCAACTAAAAAGTCATTAAGAGGATAAAAATGGTATACAAAAGGAAGCTAGCCAGTATCATTAAAGAGGAAACCAAAAGTTTCTTCAGACCCATAAAGTGTAAAAGAGAGGTAAGGGTGGATATCGGACTGCTGGAAAATGATTCTGGAGAGGTAGTAAAGGGGGGCGAAGAAATGGCAGACAAACTGAATAAGAATTTTGCATCAGTCTTCAATGTGGAAGACACTAGCAGTATGCTGGAAGTTCCAGGTGTCAGGGATCATGACGTGTATGAAGTTACCATTACTAGAGAGAAGGTTCTTGAGAAACTGAAAGATCTGGAAGTAGATAAGTCACCTCAGGCAGATGATGTACACCCTAGCGTTCTGAAAGAGATAGCTGAAGAGATTGTGCAGGCACTAGTAATGATCTTTCAAGAAACACGAGATAATGGAATGGTTCTGGATGTCTGGAAAATTGCAAATGTCACTGCACGCTTCAAGAAGGGAGAGAGGCAGAAGAAAGGAAACTGTAGGCCAGTTATTCTGACCTCAGTGGTTGGGAAGATGTTGCAGTTGATTATTAAGGATGAGGTCTCAGGGTACTTGGAGGTACATGATAAAGTAGGCCTTAGTCAGCATTGTTTCTTCGAGGTAAAAATTCTGCATGACAAAACTGTTGGAATTCTTTGAAGAAATAACAAGTAGGATAGACAAAGGAGAATTGGTTGATGTGTACTTGGATTTTCAGAAGGTCTTTGACAAAGTGCCACATAGGAGGCTACTTAACAAGCTACAAGCCCATGATATTACAGGAAAGATGCTAGCATGAATAAAGCAGAGGCAGAAGAAATGAAAGGGTTGACTATTTTCTAAATGGTAAGAAAATACAAAAAACAGAGGCACAAAGGGACTTGGGAATGCTTATGCAGGATTCCCTACAGGTTAATTTGCAGGTTGACTCTGTGGTGAGGAAGGCAAATGTGATGTAAACATTCATTTCAAGAGGACTTGGATATAAAGGCAAGGATGTAATGTTGAGACTTTAATAAGCACTGGTGAGGCCTCACTTGGAGTATTGTGAGCAGTTGTGGGCCCCTTATCTTAGAAAGGATGTGCTGAAACTGGAGAAGCTTCAAAGGAGGTTCACAAAAATGATTCTAGGATTGAATGGCTTGCCATATGAAGAGTGATGGCTTTGGGCCTGTATTCACTAGAATTCAGAAGGATGGGGGATGATATCATTGAAACCTATTCCATGGTGAAAGACCTTGATAGAGTGGATGTGGAGAGGATGTTTCCTATGATAGGTGAGTCTAAGACCAGAGGACACAGCCTCAGAATAGAGGGGCGCCCTTTTAGAATGGAGATGAGGAGGAATTTCTTTAGCCAGAGAATGGTGAATCTGTGGAATTCATTTCCCCATGCAGCTGTGGTGACCAAGTCTTAATGTATATTTAAGGCATTGGTTGATAGATTCTTGATTGGTCAGGCAAGGTCAGGATATGGGGAGAAGGAAAGAGATTGGGGCTGAGAGGAAAATTGGATCAGCCATGATGAAAAATGGGCCAAATGGCCTGATTCTGCTCCCATATCTTATGGTCTTATGACTTGTGTGAGATATGGAACCAGATTCTGATTGTGTGTATATTGACTTTCATATTGGAGTTTACATTTGTCTATTTGGGCAATATTCTTTTTTATTCGGGTTTCTTTCTGCCAAAACGGGGAGATGGACAGACTTGAGCAACGAGAAAGGAAACAGACCAATCCATCTTATGGCATTATCAGCTTCTCTTTCATTTTTAATTAACTCTGAGCCACATTACTAAGTTAGTAGAATTCAAGCCTCATTTTAACATGCTGGGATTTTATATTCTTTTCAGCCTGCATATTGTGGTTGTGTTAAAATTTTACTACAAAGGTAGGGTTGGTGTAGGGTGGACACTTCAAAGCCTTAGAAACTGGAGAGAAAAACCATAACGATGATCCTAACATCAGAAAACTGAGTTTAGTATTCACTTTAATCTTGAAGAAAAATAATGGTGCTCTCCTTCAGAAAAAGAATCAGAGGATTAATGTCTGGGTATACACATGAAATGAATGGCATATTCAGTGTCCCTTGGCTGAAATAAGATAATATCTCAATATTAATTCTTAATGTGACCAAAAGGAATTCCTCTTTAGTTATTGGATTGCTGTTTGATCTTCCAAGAATGGATTGAAATATATCTTACAGCATTTCTAGCATTCTGATGACTGTCTTCTACAGTCTTTATTCACTTCTACACAAGCAGTCAAAACTTGAGTCTGTTGGGCGAGGTCAAAGGTTGAGGTTTCTCCACCACTGGCTGAGTTTCTGTACATGCTATACTGTACTGTCTTCGAATGATATACTTGTGATTCTAGGCACTGTCCAAATGCAGATCACTTCTTGATTTTGAAAGATATGATTTCCTCCTGGATTAATTAAGCTGTCTTAATGACTCTGAGCTCAAGTTCTGTCAGTTGCAGCAAATGATTACAGATATCATTGCTGATGTACATTAGTGTGCATTACTCGTATGGTAGACTAAAAAGGATATTATGTTTTCTTTAGACAAAACACCACCTTGCACAAACCGCCACTTCAAAATAAATTTCTTCTGATTAGAAGCTCAGTGAATCATAACATATTATGCACAATGCAGGCCCACTGTCATTTCACTTCACTTTCCCTGCATCACATTCCAATATTAGCTCTGAATCACCAGTTTTAGCACTTGAGGACTACTTTCACTTAAAACATGGCAACAGACCAAGGAAATGGATGCTTTGACAAGTAACATAAACTTAGGAATGGTTTAAAAAAATACTATTTTTCATACAAACAATGCAATGTAGTTGGAAAAAAACTGCTACACTAGGGTTCATGGATGATTTCATAAATTAAGTGGGGGGGTAGTTGCATGAGTGAGGTCGCTAGAGAAAAGTACTGGTAGATATGAAGCAGCTTTTTAATTTGCAAAACAATGTAAAGCAAGCATCATATGGAGATGCTTTTGGCTGAAAGGTCTGACTGGCCCAACGTGGGGCTTGATACTTTACGAGCTAACTGTCGAAGGACAATTCCATATTTACGAAGTATTGACATTGCTTTCTTTGAAATGACACACAAATTTTACATCTCCCGGTTCACACCACCAGAGACATCCAAATGAATTTTAATCAGCATTGTCTGGTCTAGGATTCACTGCTTTTAGGAACCCGTTGTTCAGAGATGCACTCCAAATTAAATCCACAATCCATATTCAGATGTGAAGACTGGTTGCCAAAGACATTTGCTATATGTAAATGCGCTAAACTCAAAAATTGTTCTAACAGGGATCACTTTAGAATTTTATTTTGAAGCACGTTTACTTACATAACTGTTGAATTAATTGATAGATATCTCCTCATTCACATGTCCTAAATAGTTTCAGCTGCCCAAAGGTAAAAACACTGTGATCAGTGGAAAAATTCCTTAAATGTATGTTGTTTTTTCAAAAAAAGTTATACACTGTCCTAAGGATGCAAATCATATTAGCTGGAGCAATAGACTCCCCTGCACATAGCAGTTTTTACAGTGGAGATGTTCTCATCATGTGTTTCATTGGAATTTCCTTCTTTTTTACTTACTGATAATGAAAAAGTGGTAAAGTATGTCCAATTGGATAGGTATGTTACTTGCCGATAATTATGTTTCCATGATATAATGGCTCTTGTGGTTTTTATCATAAAAGCCATGGTTATAGTTACATGATGAGAAGCATTTTTGCTGAATGAATGGTTGGGTCTGGAATACATTAGGGGCAGATTCAACTGTAGCACTCAAAAGAGCATGGATGAGCACCTGAAAGTAAAGAATTTGTAGAGCTATAGGGAGGTGGGACTTGTCAGTTTGTCTGATATAGATCTAGTATGCACTTTAGAGCTCAAAGTGCATCCTTCCATGTTGTAGTTCTGTGATTCTGGATCTCCTAGCTGGTTCCAATCACGTGAAAAATGAATACTCTACCATGGATCCAATGAAGATTATATGCAGAGGAGAGACTTTGAGGAGCCATGAAATGTACCACATCATAAAGAACATAGATTCTGAAAATCCACAGATGAGACCACAGTTCCTAATTAAAATTTAACTCTTAAGATGATAGAATAGAACAGTACAGCACAGTACAGGCCCTTCGGCCCACAATGGTAGTTGTGTCTGTGAAACCCGGAAGTCTTCCCTTATTAAAGAAAAGTCTATTGGAAAAGGTAGGGCTTGGGATGCTGTATTTGGATATAATGTATGGTCTCAAATAAGCATTTCATTTTCCCATTATGATTGAATATTTAGGGCATTTCCTTTCATCTCAGATTTGGTAGAACAGTCAAATGCCACCTCTCTGTCAGTCTGTTCTGGTGATCGAGAGCTGTATGTTTCTGGAGAAGTAAGCAGTAGGAGTGATTTCTCTCATTACCTTGATAATCGGTTGGAAACTATTGTGGAAATATGCCCAGATGAGCCGAAATTTGTCTTCTGTGACAGTTTCACCATATGACCAAAGCAATAATAAATCTTACATTTATTCCCAGAAATTTTCACTTCCTCAAACACACAGGAACTTCCAACTGCACTGAAGTCATTAAGTAAAAATAAATAACAATAAAAACCACAATTTAAGAGTACAGTGCTTCACGTTCTGAAGTTCCACTCCTTGTGAGTAATACTTATGTGATTATACACAGTATCATGTTTAAGTGCCATTTTTTCAATAAGTTTTAATTGTTCATGTTGGGAAGTTGCCACTGCTGAGCTTGACTTTCCTGTTGACTATGCACTTCCTATTGAGCCCTGTTGATAAGGCTGGCAGGTCCATGGCACTTGAGGTCAGTTTTGGCATGGCATTGACAGCAATTACATTACTTAACACACTGAGTGAGTATAGTGTGAACTCAGAACTTTCTTCTTTTATGTAGTCCAACAGTTTATTAGCAGTTCATTAATATTTCCCACATAAAAATGCTGTTTTACTGTTTGAACTAAGTTTGTGCTTTTTATAATTGGCCACCACTTTAAAGTTTTCCTATTACTAATGTTTGTTGTTAAAACTAGCAGAAATATAACAGCTTAATCAGACTCAAAGTTCACTTTAAACTGGAATGCCAAATATTTACTACATTGCAATTACTGCCAAATGAAATGCTTTCATGAACAGCTGATCTAAATTAATTCATATTCATAATTATCTATGCATCATGCTATATATGTCAATACAGAACCATTGAATAAATATAATAACACAGTAATCATAAGTCAACTGATGTGAAACCTTGAGCTGTTGTTCTCCACTAAATTATAAAATGATCTGTCTTGACAGGCTGACATAAGAGTGTTTATGTTTCGCCCAAACTACTGGTCTAAGATCCAATGAAATGAGGTAATCTCTTAAAAAATTAACTATTGTTTAAAAGAGCGTTATGCCTGAGGCTGACTTGTTAGGACTGAGCGGCTAATGCTGTGATTTAACCACTAGCAATTTGTTAGATGACCTTTATTCGTTCAGTTTTGTTTATCGAAAAAATGAAGCTGCCAGGTTTTAGGTTAGGATATGAAAAGCACATTTCTTGTCCATTAAAAAAATATTCCTGTTCCTGGAGAGTGATTTTATGTCCCAGTTTTCTTTTAAAAAATTTCAATGATGGTTTAGGCTCTGGTCTAAAATGCAGAAACCAGACAGTTAGAGGTGCAGTGATTGTAAAACCAGATCCTCACTATCATTTGTTATAACTGCAAATGTAAACCAATATCAACCCACGGATTGTAATGGCTAGAAGGATACTTCCAAGTCCCAAAGCTTATACCTATTCTTAAGAAAGAGCACTGTGAGTCAGCTATTGTTTGCATTTCTTTAATGTGAAAGCACACAATAATTCTCAAGGCAAATTATTTTATTTACTTAGAGATAAATAAATTATAATCATGTAGATTGACAAATTGACAAGGTAGCCCTGATGACAAATTCGTAAAACATTGTGTAAATGAGAGCACAAGCCCTTTTGGTAGAATAAACTATTAATTTCATAGTGAAAAATCCCTGAAGATACAGTGATTAAAATATAGATTTTCAAATTCTGTTTAATGACACGAATCTTGTATCTGAAATTAGAGCACTAAATTTAAATAAAGACAATTACAATGGTATGAAGACAAAAGTGCACTGGGAAAACAGGGGGAAAACAGGTTAAATTGTAAAGCAGTAGATCGGGAGTGGCAGATACCCAAGTAAATATTTCATAAATTTCAGCAAAGGTATATTTCATTGAGGAAAAAGACTCAACAAGAAGAATAAATCATCCACAATTAACTAAGGAAATTAAAGATTGTATCAACTTGAAGAAAGGGTGATGAAGAACACTTAGAGGTCACAGGATTGGGAAACTTTTGGAATTCACCATAAAATTATTAATTAAATTCACAGAGAGGATAGTAAGCTACCAAGTAAAACATTAAGAGCTTCTACAGCTATATTTAATAAAAATTGACAGAATAAATATTGGCTGCCCAGAGGATGAGAGTGGGAATTCAATAATGGAAAAATGAAGAAATGGCAGAGATTCTGAATAATTATTTTGGATCAATCTTTACAGCAGTAGACAGTGATAACGTCCCAATAATAATAGATCATTAAGAGGCAATAGAGAGGAATTTAAAACTATTGCCAGAATAAATTTCCAGGCAAATTCTGGGGAATGAAGGCTGACTAGTGCCCCTGACCTGATGACCTACATCCTAGGCTGTTGCTACAGGAAAAGTGGAAACTGTAATAAGCTATTTTCCTGGGTTCAGCAAAGTTCCCAGCAGGCTGGAAAATTCAAAATGTACCACCCTTATTCAAGAAAGGAGGGAGTCAGAAAGCAAGAAGTTATAGACCAATTAGCCTAACAGCTGATATTGAGAAAATGTTGAATCCATTATTAAGGAAGTAACAGCATAGGATTTAGAAAATCAGAAGAGAATCAATCATAGTCAACAAGGTTTATGAAAGGTAAACTGTGTCTGGCAAATTTGCTAAAGTTTTTATTAAGATGTAATGAGCATAATGGATTAAGGGGAACCAGCTGAATTTACAGTAGATATTCAATAAGATGCTATTTAAAAGGGTATCACACAAAATAAGGGTTGGATGTAATTCAGGGATTGAGGATTGCCTAACTGACAGAAAACAGAACATTGGAATAAATGGGTCATTTATATATTGACAACGACTTGCTAGAGATGCCACAGGGATCAGTGATGGAATCTTGGCTATTTACAATTCATGACTTGAATGAAGGTACCAAGTGTACTCTAGGCAAATTTACTAATGATATGGAATAGATAGGTTAATAAATTACGAGGACGGCACAAGGAACCAGCAAGGGTACTTAAAATAGATTAGGGACTGGGCGATGGAACAAAATGTGAGGTTATCCACTTTTTGGAGGAAGAATGAAACAACAAATTGTATTTAAGTTAAGTAAAGCTACAGAATGTCAGTAAAAGGAAACCTGGCAATTCTTGTATGTGAAACACAAAGTTACTTTGCAGGTACATGAACTAATTAGAGTTAATAATGGAATATTGCATTTATTGAAAACACTTTCAAATGTAACATCAAGGAATAAAAATGAACAAAACTTCAGATGTTTGAAATAATACTGGAAAAAACTCAGCAAATCAGGCAGCATCTGTGGAAAGAATAACAATCAACAGTTCATGTCTGCAACTTTTTGTCAAAACTAGAGAACTTTATTTATAACATTTTTCACATACAATTTTGCATGTTGATATTGAGATCATACAATTTTGTTTCCCGAATTTGAGGAGTCATTTGCTTGCTTTGGAGGTAGTGCAGAAAAGGTTCACAAGTTTAATTCTAAAATAAAGAAAAGTTGAGTGAATACTTAGAGGGATATAGAAGAATAAAAGAATCTTATTGATAGAAATAAGTTTCTGAGAGGGTTTACAGGGTGGATGCAGAGAAGATGTTTCCCCTGGTGGGGGTGGTTTCAGAATAAAGATACTGTACACTAATTTCAGAAGGACACAAGAAGAATTTCTTCAATCAGAGACATAACAATTTGAAACTCTGCACTCCAGAGTTGTGAAGGCTTTCCATTATATTCAAGGTGGAAATTGACAGAAGTTTGAATTACAGGAAAGCCAAGGAGTCTGAAGAATGAATAGTAGAGTAATGTGGATGCCAAAGTTAGAATGGCTATGATTTCAAAGAATAATAGATTAAATGAGGTTTTGCTGGCCTTTTCTTATTCCTGTTTTTAAGTTCTCCAACCTACAACTACTGCCTTACACATTTCCTTTCAAGTAAAACCTTGAAGGACAATTGTGTCCTTTACTATTGAGAATATTGAAGCCAGCTGAGCTAAAGATCATAACTTGACTTGATTAGAATTTTGCCTTTCTAAAACGTTTGAGGAATGATTTTTATTGAAAAATAAAATAAACAATATTCAACTCACTGTTGCTGCTTTAATTAGTGTTTAAAAGTGATAATTATTAGTGTAGACATTTTGTTTAGTATAAATATTCAGAACATTATTACAGTTAATGTTGTTAAAGAACAACAAATAATTCACAACATGATGTTGTTGGGAAGAATAATTCAGATTCAGATTCAGATTCATTTATTTATCACATGTACATTGAAACATACAGTGAAATGTGTCTTTTTGTGTTAACAACCAACACCTCCAAAGGATGTGCTGACTGCAGCTCACAACTATCACCATCCCCAACATAGCACGCTCACATCGGTCAGCAGAGTTGCTCAAGCAGCAACGATAACACACATTTGCAACAAGACAAAACAACAACAGCAAGGCAAACCACTTTTGTCCTTCTCACACACATAAGACTGGCCTCTATCCACAGGACATATTGCCTCCAGGTCTCCAGTCTCCGGTTCCTGGCTTGGTCTTACAAACGTTGATCTTCTGACTTCTGGATTTGCCAACCCAGGGGCTTCAATCATTGGAATTCCACTTATGGACTCACTGATTTGAAGCCTTTGGGCTTCGATGTTTTGGCAACGACCCCAGGACTCACCTGGGACTTTGAACTCCAGACTCTGACCCCACTCCAGACATGGATCTTGGACACTGGTACTCGACATCTTGGGAGGGTCATCCCTGGCCTGGACTCACAGACATTGAGACTCCAAAGCCTGGACATGCCAACCCAGGGGCTTCAACCATCGGGCCTCAACTTCAAAACTTACCGACTTTGGTCTTCAATCTTTGGGATCGACCCCAGGACTAACTATTTCATGGTCTCATCTTAAAACTATTTTCCCCTGTTGTAAATTTAGAACTAAGCTGCAATGTTTTTTCCTTTCCTCTCTTTCCATTTATCTCTTCTACCTCACCCCCATTCCTTTCTTCCCTCCCTCCACCCACTGCCTCTCTCTCTCTTGTCCACAGCCCACAGGATTTGGAGCTCCCTGTTGCTAATTAGTTTAATACCTTCTCCACTGGCATAACTATATGGCCCCCTACGCAATAGCACCTCACATTCCACGTGGGCACATTGCAGTCTTCTGGATAAACTCAAAATGTAAAATTTCATAATTTATCTATTTATCTGAATGGGTCATTTCTGTTATAAGTTATCCAAATGTGATATTGGCTGAGATTCTCTCCCTCTCTATAACACACCCTGGCATGCTGAGAACATCTGATAGACTTGAATTTTCCATCTTTTCATTTTTCTGGTTTTTTTCCAACCTATCAGCTTCCCTCTTCTCCAGCTTTTGGTTCAAGCTTTTTCCTCTCTCTAACTGCCCCATGACCAGATAACTTACAAAACTTTCACATAATGACAACCCTGACCTCACCTTATCAAGATATTCCTTTGTCCTCTTCATCCCTCTTCCACCTTCTCTGCAACTTGAAGCTAACTTGCCTTCTCTCCCTTCCCCTTATAGTGAGATGCAACATAGAGGCATGCCATTTTTCCTACTGCGTCAATTATTAAACACCCATTTAATACTGTCCTAACACCATTTTTTTGTATTTGTGTTTGCAAACTTTGCCACTTGTCCACATACTAAGGACAATTTACAGTGGCCAGTTAAGCTACTGACCCACAAGATTTTGTGATGTCTGCATGAGATCACAGGGAGAACATGGAAATCTTACTAAAATAGTACTGCGGATCAAGATTTAACCAAGGTCATTGGAACTGTGAGGCTGCAACACTACTAGCCTTGCCACTGTACCAGAGAGAAGGGTTCTGAGGCAGGGTCTTTGACCTGAATTGTTTTCTTTTTCACTTTACACAGATGCTGCCTAATATGATGAGTGTTTCAAGCATTTTCTGTCCTTATTACATTATAATCCAAAGCATGTGTGGTAAAACTAAAGGTCAATTAGCAGAAGAGGCACGTAAATTGGATTTGATAGACTTTATTAGCCTCCATACCTATAACTGTTTCTGAACATTTCCCACTACACTTGGAGTTGGAAGCAGGAAGTAAGCTTTATTACGAATATATACATAGGCACCATGGAACAACATTATTTCCAACAAAAATAGCATACTGCCAGTAAAATGCTGTTTCCATTGAAACATTTGGCATACTGGCTGCTTTATAAACAAAGAATAAATTTATGAGAATTCGGGAGAAAGAGAGAAAATCAAAGGAAGTCAAGACAAAACAAAGCATAAATGTATCAATAAGAGGAATATCATGGGAGTGATTACCCATTTGCAAGTTCAGTTCAGTTTGATGTTATATATTTAGCTGATTAAAGAGTATGATCATCTGTCAAAGATTATCATCTCATTTTTTTTCAGGTTTAATATCACTGGCATATGCCATGAAATTTGTTGTTTTGCAGCAGCAGTTCAATGCAATAGATAATAATAAAAAACTATAAATTACAATCAGAATATATATTAAAAATTAAATATATAGTGCAAAAATCATCTCATGGCATCCATAGGTTCATCATTGTCCACTCAGAAACCTGATGGCAGAGGGGAAGAACTTGTTCCTTAAAATTGAGTTTGTGTCTTCAGGCTACAGTACCTCCTCCTTGATGAGTAGCAAGCATGTCCTGGGTCAAAGGTTCACCTATTATCCAAGTATATAACTCTGAAATTCTTCTCCTCCAGGGTGATGGGGTCCTTAATGATGGATGCTGCCCTCCTGAGGCATCACCTTTTGAAGGTGTCCTCAATGCCGAGGAGGCTTGTGCCTACGATGGAGCTGGCTGAGTTTAATTTTTGCAGCTTTTTCTGACCCTGTACAATGGTCCCTCCATACCAGATGGTGATGCAACCAGTTAGGATGTTCTACACGGTACATCGGAAGAAATTTGTGAGCGTCTTTGGTGGCATACTAAATCTCCTAATGAAACATAGCCACTGTCATGCCTTATTTGGAATTACATAAATATGTTGGATCCAGGCTAGATCTTCTGAGATGTTGACAACCAGGATCTTGAAGCTGCTGACCCTTTTCACTGCAGATCCCTCGATGAGGACTGCTGTGTATTTCCTTGATGTCCCCTTCCTGAAGTCCACAATCGTTCCTTGGTCTTACTGATGTTGAGTGGAAGGTTGTTGTTTACGATACCACTCAGCCAACTGATCTATCTCACTCCTGTATACCTCCTTGTCACCCTCTGAAATTTTGCCAACAATAGTTGTGTCATTGGCAAATTTATTGAGCTGTGCCTAGCCACATGGACGTGGGTGTTGAAAGAGCAGAATACTGGGCTAAGCCACGCATCCTTGAGGTGCGCCAAGTTTGATTGTCAGTGAGGGGATGTTATTCCCGATCCACACTGACTGTGGTCTCCCAGTGAGGAAGTCAATGATCCAATTGCAGAGGGAGGTACAGAGGCCCAGGTTTTGGAGCTTGCTGATCAGGAACAGAGGGTATGATTATGTTGAACGCTGAACTGTAATCAACAAGCAGCAGCCTGATATAGGTACTGTGAATGTCCAGGTAATCCAAGGTTGAGTGGAGAACCAGTGAGATTGCATTTGCTGTAAACCTATTGTGGTGATGGGCAAATTGCAGCAGATCCAAGTCCTTACTTAGGCAGGAGTTGATTCCGGCCATGACCAACCTCTCAAAGCACTTCTTCACAACAGGTGAAAGTGCCACTGGGTGATAGTCATTGAGGCTGCTCACCCTGCTCTTCCTGGGCACTGGTATATTGTCACCCTTTAAAAACGGGTGGGAACCTCCGGCTACAGCTATGAGAGATTGAAGATGTCCTTGAACACACCTGCCAGTTGGTTGGTACAGGTTTTCAATGCTTTACCAGGTACACCAGCAGGGCCTGACACCTTGTGAGGGTTCACCCTCTTAAAAGATGTTCTAATGTTGGCCTTCAAGACAGAGATTGCAAGGGTACCAGATGCTGCAGGGATTTGTGCAGGTGTAGTTTTATTCTCCCTTTACAAGAGGGCATAAAAGGCATTGAGCTCATCAGGGTGTGATCATCACAGCCATTCATGATGTTGGGTTTCACACTGTAGGAAGTAATGGCCTGAAGAAACTGTCAGAGCTGACTTGCATCCGATTCCATCTCTGACTTCAATCAGAATTGTTTTTTTGCTCTTGAAATGCCTTTCTGTAGGTTGTACCTGGAATTCTTGTATAGTTCTGGATTACTGGTCTTGAATGCCATAGATCTAGCCCTCAGCAGACTCTGAAGCTCCTGGTTCATCCAGGTTTTTGTTTTGGGTATGTCGGGTATGTTCTCAAAGGCACACATTCATCTACACAGGTACTGATGAAATCTGTAACAACTGTGGAATATTCATTCAGATTCAAGGCTGAGTCCCCGAATATTGTCCATCAACTCAAAACAATCCTGTAGGTGCTCCTTCACTTCCCTTGACCATACCTTCTTGGTCGTCACCACTGCTGCTACCGTCTTTAGTCTCTGCCTACACGTCAGGAATAGTGGTACAGCCAGGTGATTCAACTTTCCAAAGTTTGGGCATGGGATGGCACAGTAAGCATTTTTGATCGTGGTATAGCAGTGGTAAAGTGTGTTGGCTCCTTTGGTTCCACAGGTGATATGTTGCTGGTAGTTGTTGAGAGACTTCAAGTTGGCCTGGTTGAAATCCCTTGCAATGATAGGGAAGGCATCAGGAGGTACTGTTTTTGTGAAGGCTGATCACAGTGTTCAACTCCTCCAATGGCTGCCTGATGTTGGCCTGAGGTGGAATGTACCAGAACGATGGCAGAAAACTTCCTTGACAAATAAAAATGACGAAATGTGACTGCTAGATGTTCCAGGTTGAGTGAGCAGGTCTGAGACAGCATCATGATGAGTTAATCATAAAGCAAACTCCACTTCTTCTATTTTAAAACACACTCCACTTCCTATACCTGCATTACAGAGAA
The DNA here is from genome assembly GCF_963921235.1 of Mobula hypostoma. Classification (NCBI taxonomy): domain Eukaryota; kingdom Metazoa; phylum Chordata; class Chondrichthyes; order Myliobatiformes; family Myliobatidae; genus Mobula; species Mobula hypostoma. The sequence goes on along the minus strand of NC_086108.1, from coordinate 51,658,849 downwards.
CGATAAAGTCATTGGGCTGTAGCACTGTGTCTGAAATAGCATATAGAGCCATGTTTCTATGAAGCAGAGTAGACAGCAAAACCCTATGTCCCTCTGGTGCTGTAATCTTGCTCTGAGGTCTTTAATTTTATTTTCCAGAGACTGTTTTAAAGACCTCTGCCTTTCAATATATTAACATAATTATCCTAACCAGCCAATATATTTCAAAATGCAAATATACTTTGGAGAACATTATTCCTCTCTAAGCCAAGTTATATATTTCTTTTATTTTAATGTCATTAAAAGGAAGTTATTCTGAAAATTATTGTTACCTGGAAATTATTTTTCGTTCAATCCATCATTCATTTCTGGATAAAATAGAGAGCAATTAAATACCATTTTAAATATATGATCTGTAGAAGTCCAATAATCTACAACACTTGGGATTTTGGTTATGTTGACTGGCACGTTCTGGACAATTTGAAATTAATCTAATTTTAATTTACCTTTATTTTAAATTTTACTTAAGTTTTCTAATATATATTAAATTTTCCACTGGACTAGGAGAGTTTAAAGGGAGGGTAGGAAACATGGTGTTGTTAAATTTAACAGGAGTTTGGTAGTATGGTCCCAGTATATTTAAGAAGACCATGGGAATGAAGCTCTAGTGAATTTAAAGGGAGCAAGGGAATTAGTGAGTTTAAAGAGAGTGTGAGAAATGGGGCCCTGTTGTATTAAAGGGAGCATTGGAACAAGACTGCTGGTGAGTTTACATGAAATGTGGGAATGAGGCACAGTATTTGAGCAATGTATGGGTCTCAGTAGGCCAGATGCTAAATTGTTGGGATTTCCAAACAATGAGCAGGGAAAAGGAAAGTCAAGTTTTCCAAGTTTCTTCATGGTTCAGTACCATCTGCTGAAAGTGCAAGTAGCCAGGAACCTGGCCTTCAGAAAAATGCTTCATGTTATTGATTAATCTCAATCCTGGTACTTAGTTTCAAGGAATATAATTGAATAGTATCCACCCAGATAACGTACTTTAGATATACATTGTGGGAAGTAAGTTAGTGCAGCGGTGGGGTGGAGTTGGGAAAAGTAGGAATCAATGAAAGAACTTCATAGTTTTCTGTGCTTCTCCTAATTTTATAAATTTCTGTCAGGTCTTCCCCCAACTCCTGGTGCTTCAGAGAACATGACCCAAGTATGTCCAACTTTTTCTTATAGTTACTGCTCTTTAATCCAGGCAACATCCTGCTGAACCTCTTTGGCACACTCTAAAGCTTTCACATCTTTCCTGTAATGCTTTGACCATAAATGCATACAACACTCTAAATGTGGCCTAACCAGAATTTTATATATCTGTATCATGACTGTTATATTTACTGTCCCAACTGATTAAAACAAGCATGTCATACACCACCTTTACTCCCCTTTCGACTTGTGTTGACACTTTATGGAGCTCTGGGCTTGCACCTAAATGTTCCCAAGAGTTCTATCATGTATTGTACTTACTCACCTTACATTTGACCTCTTAAAGCAAAGCTCCTTATACTTGTTTGGATTAAGTTCCATCTGCTATTTCTCTGCCTGTATCTCTTTCTGATCCATAACCTTTGTCAGCCTTCTTCACTCTTCAATGTTCATGTCATCTGCAAAGTTACTAATCAGCCCATCTACATTTATATGTACAAACACAGAGGTCCCAAGGCTGATCCCTGCTCACAGCTTCCAGTCAGAGGAACACCCCTCCGCCACTACCTTCTTTCTTCTATGACCAAACAAATTTGAATCCAGTCTACCATCACTGTGGATGGTAGCCTTCACGTGTATTATCATCTTCAACATTAGCCCACCATGAGAGACCTATATTTACCAAGGTCCATGTAGACATCCTCCACGGCCCTACCTTCATCAGTCAACTTTGACAGATCCTCAAAAAACTTGTAAGATGTGACAAAGCCATGTGACTACTCTCAACAAGCAAATGTGAGTATATCTTATTCCTGGGAACATCCTCCAATATCTTCCCTACTGCTCAGCTCTCTGGCCAACAACTTATCCGATTATTCCCCATACACTTCTTAAACAAAGAGTCATAATGCTACACAGTATCGAAATGACCCAACTTGTCCATGCTGACTCTGTTGCCTAGCAAGCGAGTCCCCTCTGTCCATGTTTGACCCATAGCCCTTTAAACCCCTCCCATCCATGTACTTATTTAGATGGATTTGAAATGTTGCCAATGTGCCCACTTCAACCCCTATTTCTGGCAGTTCATTTGAAATGTGTGTGACACTTTGCATGAAGAGGCTGCCCCTGATATCCCTTTTAACTTTTTCACCTCCAGTCTTAAACCTATGCCTCCTTGGTTTTAGCACCCCCTCCATGGAAAAAGACTATGCACTTTCACCCTATCTACACCCCTCATGGTCTTATCTATCCCTACCAAGTCATCTCTCAATCTGCTACCTTCCAGGGATGGAGTCGTAGTCTCTGCAACTTCAACTTGTAACTCAAGACTCCAAATCTAGAAAACACCCTGGTAACTATTTTATGCACTATTTCTAGTTTAATTACTTATTTCTTACAACAGGGTGACCAAAGCAATACACAATATTTCAAGTGCAGCCTTACTAACATCTGCAACAAAACTTCCGAAACACCCAATGATTCCAGGAACATCACTGAAGATGTGTCCAGAAGCATCAATAGGTGTATGTACACAGCTTACACCCTGAGTTCATCAGTGACAACCAGGAAAAGAGTGGTGACGTCTGGAGAGTCAGTGACAGCCCGGAGAGACAGCAACCAGGGCAGAACGGGCTGGCAACCCAATCTGTGTCCTCTTAGAGGAGGACCCCCACAAAAGCCACAAAGAATCTAAGAAAAAGATACCCCCAGGGGTGCCCGAGAGGTGGGGAGGATGAGCACCCCAGTCGGATGGACACAACGACATCAGACCCAGGCAATGAACAAACGACGATGAGGAAGCAGTGTGCATGTGGCAAAATCTGCAAGAACGATCACGGCTTGAAGATCCACCAAGCAAGGATGAAGTGTTTGGCGGGAGCAGGAGCAGCACAACGCGCAGGTGTCCAACCTGGCGAGACGAAGGAGGTGCCAGGCCCAGAGTCACCCCATGGTGCCCGGAACCTCCAAGTATTGCAAACTAATCCCTCGAACATGAAGTCTAACAGGAGGCAGATCAAATGGCCTGCAGCTAACATGACTTCACTGTGGAAGCAGTTTGATGACGATGTTAACCAAATTCTGGAGGCAATGGCTAAGGGAGGGGCTGATAGGAAGCTGCAAGCCATGACAACAATTATTGTTAGTATCGCAGCTGAACGGTTCGGAGAAGAGGAGAAGGAAGGCTCCAAAACATCTTACTCGAAGAACCAAAGAACATTGAGGATCCACAACATCAGGCAGGAGATGAAAGCGCTTAAGTCCCAATACAAGGAGGCAGGAGAAGAGGAGCGCATTGGCTTGGCCCAGCTGATGTGCATACTACGAAAGAAGATCAGGGTCCTCCGCCGGGCAGAGTGGCATCGGAGGCTGCATCGTGAAAGGGCCCGAAAACATGCTGCCTTTATCGCCAACACCTTCAAGTTCACCAAGGAGTTGCTGGGGGAGAAGCGCAGTGGGAAACTGGCCTGTTCGCAGGAAGACATAGACCAAATCTGAAGAAGATATATAATGATCCTGAAAGAGAGCAGGAGTTGGGAGAGTGCGACATCCTAATAGACCCACCTGAACCGGATGTGCAGTTCGACATGTCAGAGCTGCAACTAAAGGAATTCAGAGAGGTCGTCCGCAAAGCAAGGGCAAGCTCGGCTCCAGGACCGAGCAACACCTTGTACAAAGTGTACAAGAACTGCCCCAAACTCCTGTTGCGTCCGTGGAAGATCCTGAGAATCTTCTGGAGAAGGGGGAAGATCCCAGAACAGTGGAGAGTGACTGAAGGGGTGTGGATCCCGAAGGAGGAAAATGCCACCCAGATAGATCAGTTTCACATCATCTCCCTGCTGTGTGTCGAGGTGAAGATCTTCTTCAGTGCAGTTTCCAACCGGTTGTGCACCTACCTAGCAAAGAACACCTATATTGATACATCAGTCCAGAAGAGTGGCATTTCAGGGATGCCGGGCTGTCTGGAGCACATCGGTGTGGTGACACAGCTCATCAGGGAGGCCTGAGAGAACAAGGGCAACCTGTCAGTGTTGTGGCTCGACCTGGCAAATGCATATGGCTCCATTCCGCACAAGCTGGTGCAGCTCACACTGACCAAATACCACAGCCCCAGCAGAATCAGAGACCTTATCGTTGATTATTACAGCAACTTCAGGATGAGGGTCTCTTCAGGAGCAATTACATCAACCTGGCACAAGGTGGAGATCGGCATCATCACAGGGTGCACTATCTCAGTGACACTGTTCTCCCTAGCCATGAACATGCTCACTAAGTCTGCTGAACCAGAGTCCAGAGGGCCCAGAATGAATTCCGCTCAACGGCAACCACCTATCAGGGCATTCATGGATGACCTCACAGTTACCACAGAATCAGTCCCAGGCTGCCGGAGGATTCTGCAAGGGCTCGTAAAGCTGGTGGAGTGGACCCGGATGCATTTCAAACCTGCCAAATCAAGATCGATGGTGCTGAGGAAAGGGAAGGTGGAGAACAAGTTCTGGTTCAGCATCGCAGGCACAGCCATCCCAACCATCACAGAAAAGCCAGTCAAGAGCTTAGGCAAAGCTTTTGACAGCTCTTTAAGGAACTCAACATCCATTCAGGCAACCTGCACCGAGTTGGATGGCTGGCTGAAATCTGTGGACAAGTCTGGCCTACCTGGGAAGTTTAAAGCCTGGGTGTACCGGGATAGCATTCTTCCCAGAATCCCGTGGCCCCTCCTTGTCTATGCAGTTCTGATCCCGACAGTCGAAACCTTAGAGAGGAGGGTTAGCAACCATCTCAGGAGATGGCTGGGGCTGCCAAAGAGCCTGAGCAGCATCGCACTCTATGGACACCACAACAAACTGCAACTGCCCTTCAAATCCTTGGAGGAAGAATTCAAGGTAACAAGAGCCAGAGAAGTGCTACAGTATAGGGACTCAAGTGACCCGAAGGTGGCTAGAGCAGGGATCCAAGTAAGTACTGGCAGGAAGTGGAGGGCAGAGGAAGCTGTCAGGAGGCAGAGGCGAGGCTGCGTCACAGGAGGCTGGTGGGAGTGGTCACACGAGGCCGAGCTGGGCTAGGATCCTTTCCAACTCCCCCAAATGGACACCAGAGGGAAGGAAAGGCGTCGTCTAGTTCAGGAGGAGGTGAGAGCAGTAGTGGAGGAGATGAGAGCGTGCAAGGCAGTGGGAATGAAGCAACAGGGAGCTTGGACAAGATGGGAGAATGTGGTTGAGAGGAAAGTGACCTGGGCTGATCTTTGGAAAGCCGAACCACACCGCATCCAATTTCTCGTTCAGGCAGTGTACGATGTGCTTCCAAGCCCATCAAACCTGCACACATGGGGCAAGGCAGAGTCATCTGCGTGCCCACTGTGCTCCAAGCGAGGAACCCTGGAGCACATCCTCAGCAGCTGCGCAAGGGCACTTGGTGAGGGACGGTACAGGTGGAGGCATAATCAGGTCCTGAAGACCATCGCTGAAGCTGTCAGCGCAGGAGTTGAGTGGGCGAAGCAGTCCCGACCCTCCAAGCAGACCATTGCCTTTGTCAGAGCTGGGGAGCAGCCAATACCTGCCAAAAGAACATCTGCAGGCATTCTGACCTCTGCAAGGGACTGGCAGCTGTTGGTGGACCTCCAAGGGCAGCTGAAGTTCCCCAACCATATCGCAGCCACCACCCTGCGACCAGACATTGTCCTAATGTCTGAGTCTACTAAGCAAGTGGTGCTGCTGGAGCTGACAGTCCCATGGGAAGATAGCTTGGAGGAGGCCTTTGAAAGGAAGCTCTCCAAGTACGCAGGACTGGTCAGCAGGCTGGATGGAGAGCGAGGTGTCTCCCAGTGGAGGTTGGTTGTAGGGGATTCATAGCCCGTTCTTTAGTTAGAGCCTTCAGCATTTTGGGCATCGAGGGAGAGAGGAAGAGGAGAGCCATCCGCAGTACCACCGATGTGACAGAGAGGGCCTCAAGATGGCTGTGGCTCAAAAGAGGGGAGCCATGGAGTCATAAGTAGCTAGCCATCTGGACACAAGCTGGGGTCTGATCAGCCCCGGCTGGGTCACCTGGAGGAGGTTGTATGATGTTGAAAGACCCAAAACACCTGATGATTCCAGGAACATCACTGAAGATGTGTCCAGAAGCATCAATAGATGTATGTACACAGCCAACTCCAATATTCAATGCCCTGGCAGATAAAGACCAGTATGCCGCATGCTTTCTTCACCATCCTATCTTTCTCTGACACTGCTTTCAGCAAACTTTCAGTACTTGCACTCATAGTCTCTGGGTTCCATAACATCCACCAGGACCTAATCATTTCCTGAATGTCTTATCCTGGTTTGATATCCCAAAATGTAATATATCATATTTATCTGGATGGAAGCAATTTGTCAACCCTCACCCTGCATACCAAGCTGACCAAGATCCCCCTGTAATTTTTCATAACTTTCTACACTTCCTATTTTAGTGTCATCTGCAAACAAACTAACCATGCCTTCTACGTACATCCAAATTGTTGTTTGTAGTTTATATAAACACATATCTCAGTACCAGACCAATGGCATACCCAGTTTCTATACTGCGAAACATCCCTCAACCGTCACCCTCTTCTTCCTACCACTGAGCTAATAATGAATCATATATCATAAATTATGAATACCCTCCGCTGGATCCTATACCAGGGGTCCCCAACCTTTTTTGCATTGCAGACCGGTTTAATATTGACAATATTCATTGCAACACACCAATATCGCTGAATCAGTGGAAGCCCTGGGCTTGTTTCTCTGCAACAACATGGTCCTAGCGAGGGGTGATGGGAGACAGCGATACTCGAAGGGGGTTCCTTATGTCCACTCTATTCCGCAATTTAATTTTCGTTGCATTCATTGCAGAGATATGTTGGAAATGGAAGAAACGTTTTCAGTGCTTTCGTGGCTATCTCAGGATATTCAGCCTTGACTTTGATCCAGAATGCCGGCAGAGATGTTATGTCAAACATACTTTTCAGCCCGCCGTCATTTGGAAGCTGGAGGAGTTGATCTCCTTCCCGCGCTGACATGGATGATGCGTGGGTAATGACCTCGCGTGCGTTCAAGTTCAACAGGGCGTGACAGGGAATGAGGAAAGGTGCAGCTGACTCATATCACCAAATCATGTCGTTTCCTTGCGGCCCGGTAGCACATGCTCTGTGGCCCGATACCGGTCCACGGCCCGGTGGTTGGGGACCACTGTCCTATACGATTTAATCTTCCAGACTAGCCTGTCATGAGAGACCTTTTCAAAGGCCTTGCCAACATCCATATAGATAATAACTTTTGCCCCAACCTCAAGTACCTTCCTGAAGCACACAGAGATTTGTAAGATATAACTTTCCACATACAAAGCCACGCTGACTCTATCTCCAAATGCTGGTAGATCCTGCCCCTCAGAAACCTCTTCAGCAAATTACCTACCACTGACGTCAGACTCACTTTTTTAATAGTTTCCTGGCTTGTTTTAGCTACCCTTTAAACAATGGTAGCAAAATAGCCATTCTCCAATCGACCACAATCTCACCCCTGACCAGAGATAGAGCAAAAATTTCTGTAATTTTTCTCTAGTCTCCCACAAGGTCAGAAAATATACCAGGTCTAGCCCTGAGAATTTATCCATCTGCAAGCACTTTAAAGTGTCCAGTACCCTTTTCTTGTTAATTCACATGTGGTCCAAGACAAAACCATTCATTTCCCACATTTCCTTAGCTTCCATCATTTTCTCCACAGTAAAAATTGAAGAGAGATATTCATTAAAAATCTCACCCATATCCTTTGGTGCCACACATACGTGGACAGGATGTTCTTTAAGAAGACTTATTCTCTCCCTAGCCACCATTTTATTCTTTATATACTGATAGAATCTCTTGGGATTTTGCCTCACCTTGCATGCCAGATCCTTCTCATATCTTCTTTTGCCCTCCTAATTTCTTTCTTAAGTGCTTATGTGCAGTGTATACCTCCCTCTTTTACTTAACCAGAGGAACAACTTTAGCTACGCACCTGCGCTCTGGGAGCTCACCTATGTTCAAAGAGAATACAAAGATCTCAGCAATCTCCTTTCTTGCTTCTCTCAATAAACTGTGGTAGATCCTCTGGAGTCACGGGGACTCACCATCCTTAATCTTCTTAACTAGACCCAACACCATCTCCTCCTTTATAGTACCATACACAAGAATATTAGTCACCCCCACAATGATCTCACTATCTTCCATGTCCTTGTTCTTGGTAATTATGAATGCAAAGTAGTCATCAGTACCTTACCTAGTTATCTGACTCCATGTAAATTCCTTATTTAGTTCTTGAGTTGTCCCACCCTCTCCCTCGCTGTCATTATTTTAATGTTAGGTATAAATACCTTAGGACTCACTTTAATCCTACTCATCAAGTTAATTTCGTGGCTTCATTTAGCATTACTGATTTAGAACATGGCATCCATTAGTCTTGCGTGACCATGGATCTGTGCCTGGGAAGTCTTCACTCTCTACGACACCAATGTTGTCCAAGGGAAGGGCATTAGGACCCATATGGCTTGGCACTAGTGTCGTTGCAGAGCAAGGTGTGATTAAGTGCCTTGCTCAACACGTTGCCTCGGCTGGGGCTTGAACTCACAACCTTCAGGTCGCTAGCCCAATGCCTTAACCACTTGGCCACGTGCCCACAACATTTAGAATATGGAGCTGTACAGAACAGGAACAGGTCCTTTGGCCCATGACATCGGCTCAGAAAATGACACCAACTGAAAGCAAATCTCTTCTGCCTGTAAACCATATCATGTTTATAGCCTCACAAGTGGCACCTTGTCAAAGACATTCTGAAAATGAAGTGCTGTTCCCCTGAATCACGTTTAATCTTGACTTTATAGGGGAGGAGGCCAAGCACAGACATGCCAAAGTGGAACTGGGGAGTGGAATTAAAATGGCGAGCCACCGGAAGATCCTGCTTACCATGACAGGTAGATCAAATGTGCTCGATGAGGCGATCGTCCCCTCCCCCCCCCTCCCCAATCTGCTTCTGGTTGAGAGGCTGCAGTGGGAACGCCAGATGCAATAAATAACACCTTGGGATTCGCATATGAAGGTTTGTCTCACCTGAAAGGACTTCTAAGGCCTTGGATAGTGGTGAGGCAGATATAACATTTTTTTGTGGTTAAATGGAGAGTGCTTGGTTGGGAAGGGATGAACAGCTAAGGGAGACACAGAGAGAGGGAGGCGGAGTAATGTACCTAGTGGTGGGATCCCATTGTAGATGGGAATGGAAAAATGATGTATTGGCTTTGTGGACTGGTGGGTTGGTAGAGAGGACGTAGAGGGGGACGTCAGAGGCGATGGTGAAGATATGGCATGGGTTGGAGCCGAAGTCAAACATGTGGTTAGAGAAGGGTGTTGGAGGGCTCAGGGGAGGTGAGGTAGTGGGAAGAGGAGGACTTGAAGGAGAGAGGAGAGGATGAGGGATAAGGGATTCCAGCTTCTGCAGTCTCTTTGTCACTAAAAAAACCATATTCCTATGTTCACAATTTCACTACATCATCCTTCCATGCCATGTAACCCGATTAATTCTCAATTTATTCTTTCTTACAAAACATACAGAATGATATGAAATTGACTTGACAGAACACTCATCCCTGGTTAGCAGAGATCATAATCTTCAGGCAGACTGGCGCAGCAGGAGGAGGGATTTTCAAGCTACGTTTGAAGCTTCCTCATGTGTGCCATTGTGGGTGGGAGTTTCAGAGATGTCTTCAGGAACCTGGCTCTCTGCCATGAGTCATGAGAAAAGTTTTTTTGCATTATATTACAGATGTGGATAATTAGGAGTATGGTAACACAGTGGTTTTTACTAACTAGTGATCCAGAGATGAGAGTTCAAATCCCACCACCGCAGCATGGGAATTTAAATTTAGTTAATTAAATAAATCTGACCAGAAAAAATCTGGAGTCCCACCTAACTGCTGAAACCCCCTGCAGGTCCTGATCAGCATTAATGTTTTTGTTTTAGTGGCTACAAATTTTTGAAGAGTATACCAGGGCTGCATTCTCTTCTCACTCTGGAGTGTTAGGCTGATGAAGGAAGGTTTTCTAGCTTTTGAAGTACACTGTGACGAGCAAATGAAAATATGAAAAGACTTCAATAGGATAGGCAATGACTGAATGATTGAACCATAACAGAGATGATAAGGTACAATGTAGACACATGTGTCATCCACCTCAGTAGAAAAAAAAGCAGAAATTGAGAAAAGCTGATGTTCAGTAGGACCTGAATGACCTTGTACATGTCAATAAAAGTTAATACTGTATATAAGTGCATCAGGCCATTAGGAAAGCAAATGATATGTTTGAATTTATTGCAAGTGGATGTACTCCGGAGACCACATCTGCATTATTTTGATTTCTTTGTCAAAGGAAGGATATATTTCCTATTGAGGTAGTGCTGTAAAGATTCACCAGACTGGTTTCTGGGCTAGATGATCTTTGTTGAGCAGAGATTGATTAGGCCAGACTCTGCTTTAGTGTTTAGAAGGCCAAGTGGGCTCATCGGTGCAAATGTTTTTTCTGGTGAAGGAACCTTGATCTTAAAATAAGGGATAGGTGATTTAGGGTTGAAATTAATTTTTTTCATTCAGTTTGATGAAGATTGTGTATTCTGAACCACAGTGAAGGCTCAGTCATTAACTTCATTCAAAGCAGAACAGGATACAGTATTAGAATTAAGGGGTATTGGGACCTTGCAGGAAAATGTGAAGTTCAGCTGCAAATCTGTTGAGTAGTGGATTAGGTGCAAATGACCAATGGCTTCTCCTCTTTTACATGTTCTTTGTTTTCAGTGAGGTGGACGTCTGAAGCAAACAAAAAATTGGTTTGACCTCAACAAATTACCACGAAATTGATGGTCTTTAATATCAGTGTGTAAAATAAACAAAGGAGGAAATTTCTGAGGCACTGGCAATAATAATGTGTGTGAGAGAGACTATTCTTCAAAATAGGCTGATCTAGTCTCTATATTTAAAAATAAATGCTAAATCTCTTTGTTTATTCAAAAATACAGCATGGAATAGGCCCTTCTGGCCCTTTGAGCCACACTGCCCAGCAACCCCCCATAACCCTGATCTAACTCTTTCCTAATCATAGGATCATTTACAATGACCAGTTAACCTACCTGCTACGGCTCCGGAGTGTGGGAGGAAACCTGGGGACCCAGAAAAACATCATGCATTCCACAGTGAGGATGTACAAACTCCTTACAGAGGATGTCGGAATTGAACTCTGAACTTTGATGTCCTGAGCGTGCACTAATCACTACACTAAACTGAGGCATTTACAATTAGTTCCACTTCCATGCCTTTTAAAATGAAGGAAATGTTTATTAAGCATTGACTAATGGTCAACCTTATTTTGAAAAAACACAACAAATGTTGGGAAACCTGGACTAAAAGGGAAACTATTAAACTTCTTAGATTTTTTTCTGAAAATAACAAATTAACTGGATTGAAAGTGTTATGACATAATGTAAGTTGGAAGTACTGATTTGTTCAAATCCTGCTGTTAGGTCAATACATGTGTTGAATAATCATGCATGTACTTTGATCAATGTTGACACAGAGGTCATGGTTTCCATCTACCTTCTACTTAAAGGTTGGACTTTGAATGAACATTTTCAATTTTATTCCAAAAATCAAGTGAGTGTATGTCCCACGGTTATACACCAGGTTTCTGTCTTCTCTGAGTTCACCTCAGGACATCTGAGGTATAATTCCATTATAGGAGCCTATAATAGTGTAATGGGTATATCATACCAGACAAAGAGGGTTATAGGCTATTTTCACAGATGAGGAATTAAGGTCAATGTAGATCAGTCATGTATTGAATGATGAGGCAGGATGGAGGGGCCTGGTAGCCTAATCCTGCATATGCTTTTTTGTGTTCCACTCAGATATGTAAATTCTTTAGTACTCATCTCTCACTGGGCAACATACCAGGTGTTAACAGGAAAGAGGTGATACCCATTAATCTACCTTCAGGTCCTGAAGTGGTGGAGTTCCATGCTGGTTAGAGTTAATTAATTCTAACCAACGATGAAACAGCAGGATCTTGCTACTTCACAACGTTACTGAATAGCACAACCAACAAAAGCAGTATGGCCTTTTCCTGTTTTCTCTTTTGCCCTCTGCTTACTACAATTTTCTCAAGCAATGGTTTGTTATTATTTTAGTCACAGAACTTAGTGATAAAATCTTCAATGTTAATAGATTAATGTCATTGTATATGTATGTAGCAATCATAAGAAATGATAAAATAATGCAACGTTTTGAAGTAGTAACTGTTGCAGCGTGTATGAAATTACCGGAGAGACAGAGTCACTGGTAGATACAAAGCAGCTTCTTTATTCGACCCAACAAGCAGGCATCATACCAACGGAGACGCTTTCCACAGAGAGGTCTGTTAGCTCAATGTGGGCTCGATATTTATATGCTAAACACAAAGGCAATCGCTACTTAAAAAGTTACAGACAATGCATAGACAATGCTTCCTATTGAAGCTACATACAAACATCACACCTTCAGATTTCATCCTTTCCTTCTGACACCAACATGTCTGGGTTGGTATCCACAGCCTTTAGTTCACTCCACAATACATTTATTGGGCATTTTACGTGCTAACTTAGAAGAAAATTAATATTTATAATGTATAGATAATACTGTCTTCAAAACTACAGCATCAGACACCAGAAGCATCTGGTATTTACACCTTTTAGGAAGCTCATTGTGGTGGACTCAATCCACAGTCCTTTGTCAAACAGTTAAAATAGAAGTCTAGTGACCAAAGTCATTTAAGTGTAAACAAATCATCTACTCAAAAAGAAATCCACTCTAACAGTCCCTCCTCTTGGCCCTCCTGGACAAATTAAATTTGTATCAGGAAAGGCCAACCTAGGCAGATCTGCTGAGGGACTTTCCGGCAGGGGCTCATGGAGTGTGCTGTATTTTGGCGTCGCTCCGTACCCTTTACTCTCTTACATGTAACCACTCTTATTCACTTTACCTAAACCTACACTAAATGATTTATATCACATTTATATTATTGAACTACGACCTTTACTTACTGAAAATGAATACCAGAGCACGAGAAGTTAAAGAAGCAAAGGTTCCGGCAGGAACGGGAAAAAAAACGGTGATCCTGGAACATTGAGGGAAGTTCCAATAACTATGGAACTAATGAAGAAACTTCCAGAAGATACAGTTAATCGAAGACTTACTGCAATTGAAGAAGTGTTGAAGTCGATGAAAGAAGAATCAAGAATATTCAGACGTGAAATCAATCAACATCAAGTCAGAATCTCGGAACTGGATGAAGATGGCCGCAAAAGAGATAAAAAAAATTGAAGCTCTTGAAAAAAAGTTTAACTTCGGTAACTCAGCAATTGGAACATTATCAAGCTAAGACTATCGATCTCGAAAATCGCTCCCGATGACAGAATTTGCAAATAATCAGATTTTCTGAAGATGCTGAGACAGGAGATCCTACCAAGTATTTTTCTAAATTGCTGATGGGTGTGTTTGGCTCCGATTTATTTGAGGAGCCCCCACATGGTGCTCATCGTTCATTTCGTTTTAATCTGGAGAATTTGGCCAGACCGAGACTGATCATTATTCGGTTTCATTATGTCCATGATAAGGAATGAGTGATTCGAGTTGCTCGGAAGAAAGGTATGATCCAATTTCGAGAATTCAAGTTCAGAATTATTGAAGACTACAGCCAGGATGTACTGAAAAAAAGCATGGCTTTTAAACCACAGATGGCAGAACTTTATCGCGAGGGCTATAAAATTACATTACTGTTTCCAGTCCATCTGAGAGTTGTTATGCTGGACAACTTACGTAACCTGTTTAAAAACCCGATGGACGCCCAAAATTTTCTTGATAATCTGCCTCCCTCTGCAGAGGATTAATTAATGTATCGTTTTGTTTTCTTTCTCATCTTTGATTTGTATAGTTCAAGGGTTCGCTTTATACTGCTAAATGATATTATGCTTTTCTGTTAGTGATCTTGTATATCTCACTCTAAATACCTTTTGAAAGTTATTTAGTTACAATTTTAATGCACGTGTTTTTTCTGAAATGTTACTGGAATATTACATTTTAAAATGGTGGATTGTTTTCTTCTTCTCCCCGGAATCCTCTGTCTCTAACAACTCTTCCGATCATTTATATATGAAAAATTAATATAGTAATATTATTTTACATTTGATGTTCTCCAAAATATGAGTAGGAAGGAACTATTCGATGCTTATAATCGCTGTAAGATGTTTTCTACTGATATAGCTAGTTTTTTTTTACTTTTTTTAAAAACTTGAGTGGTATCTTTTTTGATAAACATATTTCTTTTGGGTCACCTTCTGGAAAGATGGGGGTAGGATTAGCTTTAGATTTAGCATTGGCCACTTTTTTCGGGGTTTTTGTGGGAGGTGGATGGTATTTTTGTTCCTATTTTTATTTTACTTCTTAAACGGGCTGACCTGAAAGTACAAAATGTCTGAAATGTCGTAACTTCCGGTTCCTCCTTGGACCTTTTTCCCTCTTTCGGGGTCATGAGTCTGTACTCTGGTTAACCCTTTACATACCTTATACTCAAGCTCATTACGATGGATAAGACTATCAATTTGGTTCCTTGGAATACAAATGGCTTAAACCACCCAATTAAACGGAAGAAAATTTTTTAAAAGTATTCCATAGGATGAATGCTCATATTATTTTTGTACAAGAAACCCTGTCTGGAAAGAGGATAATCAGCACTTGTTTAGATTCTGGAAGGAACAACAGTACCACTCAAATTCACAGGCTAAAGTAAAAGGCGTTTCTATTTTTATAGATCCATCAATTTCATTTTGGCACTATGAGACGATTTCAGATTCTAATGGCAGATTTTTGTTGATTACTGGCTTGTTATTCAACAAAAACGTTACTATGCTCAATGTTTATGCCCCAAATGTTGACTGTCCTGATTTTTTTTTAAGAATCTCTTTACTTCTCTTCCTCACTTAAATGACTATATGCTGATTATGGGTGGAGATTTCAATTGTTGTTTAAATCCTTCGATGGATAGATCCAAGTTTAATCACGTACTTCCCAATAAATCGGCTACCCTTATTAACTCTTTTATGACCGACTCAGGAATCTCTGAAATTTGGGGATTCTTACATCCGAATAAGAAAGTTCTCTTCCCGCCCCCCCCCCTCACATGTATATCAGCACTATTCAAGAATTCACCATTTTTTTAATTGACTCTCGATTAATTCCTCTTGTTACTGGTTGCAAATATGATTCTGTTGCTGTTTCTGACCATGCACCATTGAAATTATTTATTAACCCAAGGGATACATTTACTAATTCTAGACAATGGCGATTTAATACCACTTTGCTTCAAGATCCAGATTTTGTTAGGTTTATTGAGGAACAGATTAAGTTTTTCTTTACAATGAATTCTACAGACAATATTTCCAGTGGGACTCTGAGATACTTTTAAAGCATATATTCGTGGACAAATTATTTCATATACTGCTGGACTAAAAAAAGCGAACTAATAAGGAAATACTTAAACTGGTTGACAAGATTAAAAAAGTTGATAAGAAATATTTTATAGCTCCTAATCAGGAACTTTATAAACAGCGTTGAACTTCAAACGGAACATAATCTCTTATTATCATCTTTGATTGAAAGTCAATTAATCAAAACTAAGAGTCAATTTTATATACATGATGATAAAACTGGAAAACTTTTAGCTAATCAATTGAAATCGGCCTCGGTTAAACGACAGATTGTTACGATTGGTAAACAAGATGGCACTTTGACAGTTGACCATGACGAGATTAATAAATCCTTTCAAGAATTTTATACCTCCTTATATCAAACAGAATTTCCTGACGACTCAACTATAATGCATGAATTTTTAAAGAAATTGAATATTCCAAAATTATCATCTAATGATCGTTCAAAACTAGATGTACCTATTACAGCAGAGGAAATAAAGAATGCTATTTTTTCAATGAACTCAGGTAAAGCACCTGGCCCAGATGGATTTACAGTAGAATTTTTCTTAATGTTTCTCTACTACACTGACTCCTTGGCTATATAGAATTTTTAGGGATGCAGTATCTATAGGTAAATTACCACAATCTTTTTATCGAGCTTCTATTTCCCTAATTCTTAAAAAAGATAAGGATCCTACTGAATGTGCATCTTATAGGCCTATAAGTTGGTTGAATGTGGATTCTAAGATTTTTTTCTAAAATATTGGCAATGAGATTAGAGAATGTATTACCTCAAATTATTTCTGCTGATCAGACTGGATTTATTAAAAATCGTTACTCTTTTTTCAATATTAGGAGATTAATGAATATTATTTATACACCTTCACCTAAAATTCCAGAATGTGTTATTTCATTGGATGTCTAGAAAGCTTTTGACAGAGTTGAATGGACATATTTATTTAACACCTTTGAGAAATTTAATTTTAGTTCAATATTTATATCTTGGATTAAACTGATATATCTTGCCCCTTTGGCTTCGGTATTTATTAAGAATCATAGATCACCTCTTTTTCATGTATTCCGTGGTACTAGGCAGGGCTGTCCTCTCAGTCCACTACTATTTGATATTGCTTTGGAACCGCTAGCTATTGCCATTCGTGACTCCCCTAATATATTTGGCATTACCCGTGGAAATGAGACTCATAAATTATCACTATATGCAGATGATCTACTATTATATATTTCTAACCCAGGGAAATCTATTCTGGCAGTATTAACTTTGCTTGCCCAGTTTAGTAGTTTTTCTGGTTATAAACTGAACCTAGGTAAGAGTGAACTCTTTTCATTAAATATGCAGGTTCCCACTTATAGAAATTCTCCATTTAGAGTGACTACTGACTATTTTACTTACTTAGGAGTTAAAATTACTAAGAGACATAAGAATCTATCCAATTTTAACTTTTTACCATTAATTAATCAGGTTAAACAACTGATTACTAAGTGGTCCCCATTGTCTCTATCATTGATTGGCCAAATTAATGCTATTAAAATGATTATTTTACCTAAATTTTTATACTTATTTCAAACGATACCAATTTTTATTCCTAAATCTTTTTTTGATACTATTGATTCCAAAATCTCCTCTTGTATATGGCAAAATAAAAATCACAGATTAAGTAAAAAATACTTAGAAATCTAAGAAAGAGGGTGGTTTGGCATTGCCTAACCCAAGATTTTATTACTGGGCAATTAACATTCGATATTTAATATTTTGGACGCAAGATTGGAATATAACTCCAAGCCCATATCGGGTAAACCTTGAAGGCCACTCTGTACAGGGGTTCTCTTTAGCTTCCATTTTAGGAACTTCACTGCCTTTTGTTCTATCTAAATTGAATAAACAAATGTTTAACCCTATAGTTAAACATGCATTGCGAATATGGTTTCAGTTTCGTAATTTTTTTGGTTTGAACGAATTCATGTTATCAAGTCCTATTATATCTAATTTCTTTTTCAACCTTCTGTAATGGACCAAGCCATTTTGATATGGAAAACGAAAGGTATATGTTTGTGATTTATTTTTGGATAACTGTTTTATGTCTTTTGAGCAGTTATCTGAGAAATTTGATTTGCCCAGATCCCACTTTTTTTTTTAAAAAAAAAGATACTTAGAAATAATTTTTTATTTTTATTTTTTATTTTTTTATAAATACTACATTGCCTATCTTTCTGACTTCAAATCCTACTAGCATTATTGATAAAATTTTAGGCTTAAATCCTTCGCAGAAGGGATTAATAGCAATTATTTATGATATAATTATGAAATGACAGCCAGGTATATCTGATAAAATTAAAAATGAATGGGAAAGGGAACTTCAACTTTGTTTACCTAGAGAGAAATGGGAAAAAAATTTCTCAATTAGTTAGTACTTCTTCTATATGTGCTAAACACACGCTATTACAATTTAAAGTAGTACATAGAGCCCATATGTCCAAAGATAAATTAACTCATTTTTATTCCCGTATAAATCCTGTTTGTGATAGATGTCACTCTGAAGTGGTCTCTTTAACTCATATGTTTCGGTCTTGTCCTCTTTTGGAAAAATATTGGAAAGATATTTTTGATATTATTTCAACAGTTCTATGTTTTGACTTAAAACCCCATCCTATTACAACAATTTTGGTATTGCCAATGGTAGAACATAGACCTTTGTCTTCTTCAGCCTGTCGGATGATAGCATTTGTTACTTTAATGGCGAGAAGATCTATTTTGTTGAACTGGAAGGAAACTAATCCTCCAACTACATTCCAATGGTTTTCTCAAACTATATTAAGTTTAAATTTAGAAAAAATTAGAAGTGATATTTTTGACCCTTCGGTTAAATTTGAAGAAACTTGGAAACTTTTTATGCAACATTTTCATATGAAGTAATCTGACCTTTCTGAAACTTTGTTTTAAAACTTAAATTATTTGATTAGAGGAGCGGAGTTAACGACATTACTGAATGCGTCTGATACAAGCTATTGGTCTAGCCCTGTTTTGCCTTTTTTTGGGGTTTTTTTTGTTTATATATTTTTTTCTTTTTATTTCTTTTTTAAAGACTAATTTCATTATGAGTTTGGAAGTCTTCTATATCTATGTTACTTAAAATTCTTTTTATGTATGTTGATTAACATTATTCCAATTTCTTTGTACCAAATTGGTTGAGTTTATAATTTTGAAAATTAATAAAAAGATTTCAAAAGAAAGGAGGATCTGCTGAAATAGGGCAGCAAAAATGCCCTGTCTCAAAATTCCCCCCCAATTTTATGTACCTTGATATCTATCCTAGCATTACCTAATGTGAAGCAGAGAGGCTCTTCCAAGTCATTAGGAATGCAGCTCCTTTTGTGTGCCTGCAGGCTGACTACGTCTTAATCACATTCCTTTGTCTTCAGCCCTTTATCCTCTGGTTGCTGAAACTCTCCTTCCAGGAGCACCCAAAGGCTCTCTCATCAATGTACAGGAAGGGGTTGGGGTGGCCTCTATGTAAATGTCTGCAAGGACCTCTCCCCGGTGGCACCCACTTCCGAACTGTCTGGTCGATCACCCGCTCAACTGCTGAAAAGGGCCCAGCTCCTCAGACTCGGGGTGACTGCTTTCAGATGCCGTGTGCAGTCTGAAATGCCATTGAAGTGGTGGAGCTTGCCGTCTCTGCTTCAACTCAAAAATTCCTCCCCATCTATTTCCCAATAAATTTCTATACTATAAAATCAGCCATCTACCTTCAGCAACCAGCCTTCTTTACAGAGTACCATCATCATCACACTTTAGCAGGCTATTCATGGTTTTCC
This sequence comes from Mobula hypostoma, assembly GCF_963921235.1. NCBI lineage: Eukaryota > Metazoa > Chordata > Chondrichthyes > Myliobatiformes > Myliobatidae > Mobula > Mobula hypostoma. The sequence continues at coordinate 51,639,314 of NC_086108.1, read as the reverse complement.
AACATGCTCTCAGTGTCTTCTGCCACGCTCTTGGTGTTTTCTGCCTTTGCGTTTTCTCCAGGTATGTTTTCATCAGCTGTGGTCGGGTCTGCCATGGCCGGCTGGTGTTCCTCTCTTAGATTCTCTGTAACTACATGGTTACTGGGTACCCTTGGTTCCCCACTCTGTGGGAGCAACAAGAGGGTGAGTCATATTCTTTAATCTGGGTCCAGTGTTTCCACTGGCTGCCTTGCCGAGTCTGTCAAAAACATACGTATCATTGGTTAAGAGTACCGTCTGTGGTCCTATCCACCTGGGGGCAAACCCAGGCCTTTCTGGCAGCACCCTCACCATAACTTGGTTGCCGGGCTGTGGAAGAACTATCCCCTTTCCCTCTGGCTCTTTCTGATCAGCGATTTGCAGTTGTTTCACTTGGTCCTTTAATAGTAACTTTCCCCCCTGCTTTATGGCAGGGGCCCTGTGAAGTCTATCTGGATGTTTTCCCAGGGTCCCCTCCACCCAGGCTGATTTGCCAGCTGTAGCTTTCTGCCCTTACCAGGGTTGTGCTGGGCACAAATGATATAAACGGCAGCAGAATTTCTCAACATCCCTGCCCATCTCAGGCCACCACCAGTCCTGCCGGAGGGTTGTGATCATGCTCTGTCTTCCCTGATGCATTGCCCCATGATAAAACTTTAGTAGTATCTGTCTAATACAGGGTGGAGCCACCGTGACCCCTTCCTCCCCATGTGTCCAGCACCCATCTGGTCCCTCCTTTTCTCCTCTATTTTTCCTTCTCTTCTGTCGCTACCTCTGCATATAATATTACTAAGCTGGCTTCTGTCGTTTCCTCCTGCACACTTGCAATCTCAATTGCCTCTTGTTCCCCTGCTTCCTTATTTGCAGTAATGTCTGCCCTCGGAGGAACTGGGAAAACTTTATGTTCTGGAGTGGCCGCAGTCTCTGAGTATCCCCTGGTGTTTTTGTTCCTTCGCTATACCCTGAACAGCGGTCAGTGTGTCAGTTTCTATAGGGTCCTGCTTAGGGGATTTATACTGACCCTCCTCTATTTTAACTGGGTTTATCTTCACCTGCCCACAATCTTGCTTGTCTCTAGTCCACACAGCTGGGAACTGCTGACAAGGTGACCCATAGACACCATCCTGGCTCCAGTCTCTAATGATTGGGGCAGCTGCGCCTATGCTAGCCAGGCCGTGTATTCTGTTGGTTGTGCGCGTTCGCTGCCCCTGACTCGTCCATATTATTTCTCCCTTTCCCGAATCTATAACAGCTCCTGCTTCCCTGAGGATGTCTATTCCAAGGATCGTGCCCTCATTATTTGGACATACCCAGAAATACACTGGAAGCTGTACTCCCCCGATTTCTAGTATTTGCTTCTCGCTTCTTTCTGCTTTTACTGTTTTCCCTCCTACACCCCGATGTAACTGGCTTGTCCTGTTGTTGGTAAGGGTGAGTCTGTTATCGATACCAATGTCCCTGTGTCCACTAACATATTGCATTGCCGTCCCCCTAACCATGCCGTAATGTACATCCGTGAGTCATCAGAGCAGCCCGTGCAGCCCGCTGCCACATCCTTTTCTGCCGTAAGAGGCGCTGTCACTAACTCTTTCATCTGATCGACAGTCAGACTGGTTGCTAATGGGGTGAGTGGCTGGGTGTTTGTCGTGACCTTCACCTGGGTTTTCCCCCTCTCGTTTGGACACTGTCTCCAGCCATGTCCCGATAGGCCACAGCTGTAGCATATCAGCTCCTTCACTGCCTTATACCTGGTCCGGCAGGCCTTTGCAAAGTGCCCTGGCTGTTGGCAAGCAAAGCAAGCCCTCCGAGACATCACAGCAGCTGCATCCACTATACCCACTTTACGATTTCTCTTGCCTTCTCTTTGGTCTATCTCACTGACCCATGAAACTATCTCAGAGTAGTTGGACCCTACCGTTATGCCTAAATCTAAAACTTCTTGGTGGGCTGAGCTCAGGCCTTCCTTCAGCATTTTTAGGAAGACTGGGTCGTCCCTCCCTGGATTATCCAACCCTGAATACTCCTCATACACTCGGTATTTACGTTCTGCGTAATCCATGTCTGTCTCGTTAGCTTTTTGAATCACTGCCATTATCATTCCCGAGCTACTCTCCTCCCCCCAGCCGCTGCCTCACTTCCCCTTTAAAAGAGCGATATCTTTCTTCATTACTGGTGCTCCCAGTAGTTGCCCATGTACCATCCCGCACCCCCCGGGCCATTCTATCCCACATATTCCTCGGGCACTTTGCTTTCACTAACACATGTATATCTTTAGGGTGCATCTGGTGAACTTCAGCTATTTCCTCGAGTTTGCACCAGAATTCTGAATTCCCACAGGCGACTTTAAGTGAGGGCAACGCAGACAAGATGCTTTGTTTCTCCCCGGGGGTGAAGGGCTTATGAATAGTCATAATTAATGTCAAGGGCTAGCTCAGATCATCAGGGTTCTCAACCTGACGTTCCCTGACCTCAGTAGGTGCCATTCTGTTTGATCTCTCCGGGTGAAACCTCTCCCTGAGATATCCCCACACTAATTCCTAAACTACGCAAAATATCATAGACAGGTAGCAGTTAAACAGTACATACTTAAAACCACAGAGCATGTATTCAACAGTCTGCCACCTTTGGGTACCTGAACTCATGATGCCTACTTATCACAATGGCAGGGGCATAGGGAGCAAGGGTGGACCCAAATGCAAGGCACATCTAGTGAGGTTACTTAAATTTAGTTTATTGTTCGAAACCAGGAGAGCGAGGCAGGAGTAGGAATAGCGAACTGAAGGTCTACTTCAGGTCTGAGGACTACGACTAGGCTGGTATCAAGGGTCTGGGCTTGGACTTGGAATTGGAATCGGCTCCCAGAACTAGAGGAGACATGAAGAGGCTAGGGTATGGACTCCCAGCCGAGACTGGGCAAGGACCCAGTACCTGGGTCTTGCCTCGGGCTCAGACCCCAGAACCAGGCATGGACATGACATGGGCTAGGGAGAGGAGGAACATGGAAAACAGAGCCTCGGTCTCAGGAGAGCAGGGACATGGAACCATAGACACATACACAGAGCACAGAGTTGGGACCCCTCCTTGGGTACAGGACATAGGGTTGGGACTCACACACAGAACAGAGAGCTGGGACCCCTCCTTGGGTACAGGACATAGGGCCAGGACTCATGACCCTCCACAGGGCAACAGCAAGACAGCCTGACTTACCCCACAGAGGACAGGACAAGACAAGACATGACTCCCCACAGGGCAACAGCAAGACAGCCAGACTTACCCCCACAGAGGCAAGGACCAGACAAGACATGACCCCCGCGGAACAACAGCAAGACGGCCTGACTTACCCCACAGAGGCGAGGACAAAACAAGACAAGACCAAAACAAATGAACACCAGACAGTACCTATCTAGCTCCAGTGATGGAACTAGACCAAAGTGCAGGCAGGGGCTGCAGACAAGGGCTAGAGGCAAGGGGGCAGAGAACGGATTCAGACAAGGGGGTAGAACAGGAATCACAGACCACCAGGGCCAGGACTTGACTCAGAACTGGGAAGCCACCAGGCCCAGGACTTGACTTGGTGCTAGAATGCCGCCAGGCCCAGGAATTGACTTGGTGCTAGAATGCCGCCAGGCCCAGGACTTGACTTGGTTCTAGAATGCCACCAGGGCCAGGACTTGCCTTGGAGCCTCCAGGTAGTGGTGAGCTCTCGACTCGGCCCAGGAACAGTAGACAGTGGTTCTTGATTCCCTCCGGCGGGTTAACTGACAGACCCACCTCGGTGAGGAAACTTTGCAGGCTCGCTCTGGTGAGGTAACTTAACAAGGTTGCTCCGGTGAGGAAAGGCGAATTACCGGCACTCGCTTCGGCAGGGACTAGGCTTGCTCCAGCCAGATGACATCGGCACACCGTACATTTGATGACTTTACAGATGCTCCCGCACCGAACGTCTGAAAGCTGGAGACTATAAACTACCGGTTCAGCCGAGTGTTAATTGCCTCTAATCACCAAAGTCGAGGGACATGGGAAAACAGGGAATCAACGATCCAGATCGTAACATAAACAAGCTAAATTTAAAGGGACCCCGATCCGGACCATGACACTACTGTATTCTCTTGCATCACACCTGCACACGCATACACTAAAATGCAACTCCCCGAACGAGTATACACGCCCCTAAGCTGGCGTCTCGAACCGTACCGTGGGTTACCACCTTTCGCAACAGGTGGTCCAACTCTCACCAAGTTAACATGCAAAGATTCCTCACTTACATGAACACACATGCACACACTAATATCTACCAGTTCGGCTCTCCACATTCGTGTACCTCGTGATCCGTGCATCACCGACCGAACAGATTCAAGTGTGAGTGTTATTTTAGAAAAATACTCACCAACTTAAAACTGCTAGGAACGCTGGCCACACGACGGGTCAGGAAAGTATCCCACTCCTGATACCAAATGTTGTAGCGTGGATGAAATTACCGGAGAGATAGAGTCACTGGTAGATACAAAGCAGCTTCTTTATTCGACACAACAAGCAGGCATCTACCGACGGAGACGCTTTCCACAGAAAGGTCTGTTAGCTCAATGTGGGCTCGATATTTATATGCTAAACACAAAGGCAGTCGCTACTTAAAAAGTTACAGTCAATGCATAGACAATGCTTCCTTTTGAAGTTACATACAAACATCACACCTTCAGATTTCATCCTTTCCTTCTGACGCCAACATGTCTGGGTTGGTATCCACAGCCTTTAGTTCAATCCACAATACATCTATTGGGCATTTTACGTGCTAACATAGAAGATAATTAATATTTAAAATGTATAGATAATACTGTCTTCGAAACTACAGCATCAGGCACCAGAAGCATCTGGTATACCTTTTAGGAAGCCCATTGTGGTGGACTCAATCCACAGTCCTTTGTCAAACAGTTAAAATAGAAGTCTGGTGGCCAAAGTCATTTAAGCGTAACCAAATCATCTACCCAAAAAGAAATCTACTCTAACAGTAACTAATGCCACTATATTAATTTCTTCAATCTCCCATCTTCAAAGTGACAAAGAGTGTATTTCTGATAAACATGATGTGCTCATCCAACTTCAACAATTGACACCTTTGAGGCTATTTACACTGAATTTGTAGAATTTTATCTATAGCCATGAATAGAACTCATTTCAGTGAATAGACCCAGAGGAATCGCTTCAATTTTCTTCGATTCCAAAGGATGTATGAACAAATGCATGTTATAAATGCATGTACCGTATATTCCCAGGCAATAAGGAAAACATGGTTCTATTATTGGATATGTATATATAGTTTAAAGAAGGGACAACATTTAAAATAACATTTTCCCTTTTTATATAAAAAATGACAGATCACCAAGTTCCAACAATTCATTCTTTCCAAGGCCGTCCCTAGAACATTGGCAGTGCCTAAAGACATTGTTGTAGAATTTGTTTCCTTAATACTTTTTCTATTAACTCAATCCAAAGAAAACTCAAGAAATGCGTATTTCCTGAATGCAATTGCATTCATTGGATTGATATTGTAACTTCTAAAAGATGTTACCACAGTTACACTAGACTTTTATGTAAATGCAGATACAGTTCATCCAGTGAAGACCTCAACACCATTAGTACTTTTTTTTACGAGATCGGGTTGCTAGCTCGACGCTCAACCCAGCACGGATGGAGAGCGTGAAAGGGAGCTGGCCGGATTCGAACTGGGGACCTCTTGCCCCAAAGTCCAGTGCTGATGCCACTATGCCGCCAGCCAGCTTTTGATAGTGTTGAGACTAGCACGTAATTTGGATTTAAGTGAGGGAGAGTTGCGCAGCGTCGGCCTCACTCTCTCTTCCCAATTCCCATCTGGATCCAGTGGCAAGACAGAGTCTAGATGGCTGGAGATGGGACTAGGCGCAGTGGATGACCAGGAGGTCTTCTGTGTCTTGTTGTGCTCTACACGTTCCACGATGCTTGCAGAGACCGCCTTCTTGACCGTTGGACCTTCCATTGGTCTCATCCGCTCAATCCGCCGGAGTCTGTCTTCACATGCTGGGATAGACAACTCCCTATCTCACCGAGGGTTTGAGACCCGTCGGCTACCCTCACCTGGTTTAGTTGGCTTGTCGAAGCCGTTGCCCGGGGTGTGGCCGCTGTCGCATGCAAACAGCTATGAGGAGCCACAGGTGAGAGCTGAGAGCTGAGTGGGGACCAAAGGTGGACAAACTGCCTTGAAAAGGATGTGACATGTTCCCCCACCAGAGGTGCTACCCCGCTCTGACACCCTATCCACCCTATATACTAAATACGTATACTAATAAATTGAAATGTTCTCTTTTCCTTCCAAACAATTATTTCTGCATTGGATATAAGGCTGCAAATTTCATGGACCATTTTTGGTACATAGAGTCAAACAGCGAAGAAACAAGCTCTTCAGCCCAACTTGTCCATGCTGACCAACCTAGTTTCATTTGAAACACAGAAACTTAAAACATAGAAAACCTACAGCACAATACGGGCCCTTCAGCCTACAATACTGTGCCGAACATGTACTTACTTTAGAAATGACCTAGGGTTACCCATAACCCTCTATTTTTCTCAGCTCCATGTAGCTATCTATCCAAGTTTCTCATAAAAGACCCTATTGTATCCACCTCTACCACCGTTGCCGGCTGCCCATTCCACACACTCACCACCTTCCGCATAAAAAACTTACCCCTGACATCTCCTCTGTACCTACTTCCAAGCACCTTAAAACTGTGCCTTCTTGTGTTAGCCATTTCAGCCCTGGGAAAAAGCCTCTGACTATCCACATGATCAACTCTCATCATCTTATACACTTCTACCAGGTCACCTCTCATCCTCCGTCACTCCAAGGAGAAAAGGCCAAGTTCACTCAACCTATTCTCATAAGGCATGCTCCCCAATCCAGGCAACATCCTTGTAAATCTCCTCTGCATCCTTTTTATAGCTTCCACATCTTTCCTGTGGTGAAGTGAGAAGAACTGAGCACAGTACTCAGGGTCTGATATAGCTGTAACATTACCTCTCAGCTCTTGACCTAAATCCCATGGTTGATGAAGGCCAATATACCATACGCCTTCTTAGCCACACAGTCAACCTGCGCAGCAGCTTTGAGTGTCCTATGGACTTGGACCCCAAAATCCTTCTGATTCTCCACATGTCATGGTCCAGTCCACAAAGTCCACGTTCCAGTTCGTGGTCCGGTCCATGGATTCCGGACTCCGGATCTTCCGGCTGTCCCTTGTTTCAGTTGGGTTTAATCATAGGCACCTGATGCTCGTCTTGGGGCTGGGAATCTGAGTGGCCCTGGGTTTGAGTGTGGTGGCTGATTCGTCTTGTCAGTATTCTGTCCTTGTCTTTGTGAGGTAAGTCAGGCTGTCTTTGCCATTACCCTGCGGTTGGATCTGTCCCTTCCTGTCCTTGCCTCCGTTGGGTAAGCCAGGCTGTCTTTGCTGTTACCCTGAGGCTGGACTGTTCCCTTCCCTTCCTCTTCCTTCTGGAGCCTTGCCCTGCAACCTTGTTAAGTTCTACCACAGGAGCGAGACCGGAGCCTTGCTGTGTCAAGATAAGGAACTGTATATCGTTGAGTTGGAACTGTCTCTGTGTTCATGCCTTCGCTAGGTAGGTCTGGGCGTTTGCCGCTACCTAGTGTTGGGAACCGTCCCGTCATGTTCAGCTTTCTGTGTAGGGCCCCGGTCCCAAGTCCTGTTCCCAAGGAGGGGTCCTGGCTCTGTGTTCCGTGTACAAGTCCCGGCCCTAAGTCCTGTTCCCAAGGAGGGGTCCTGGCTCTGTGTTCCATATCCCTGTGTTCCTGTCTCTCAAGTCCAAGACTCCATGTTCCCGTGCTCTAGACCAAGGCTCTGTGTTCCTGTCCTCCCCAAGACCAAGGCTCTGTGTTCTGTGTTCCTGTCGTCCCGAGTCCAAGGTTCCAAGGTTTCTGCTGTCCCAAGTCCAAGTCTCAGCTGTTCCTGAGTACCAATTCAAGGCTTCATGTTCTCGTCCTCACCATGTGCCTTGCCCTGTCCATGTGCTTCGTCCTGTACTGGAGTTCCCTCATCCTGCCCAGGAGTCTCTCATTCTGACCTATAACCTTGTGCTGTCCTAGCCACGTCCAAGAACCTCGTCCTGTCCAAGTCAAGGCTTCGAAGTACTCGAGCCCTGTCCTCACCTAGTTCCGGGTCCGAGTCCAAGTCAAGACTCTGGGTCCTTGTCCAGTCTTCAGCTCAGAGTTCAAACCCAGGCTCCTAGTTCCCAGTTCCTTGTCCTGGTCCTGCTTGCCTAGCCGATATCCTAGCCCAAGTCTGAGTTCTTGTCCCCGCTCTCTAGTCAAGTCCTGTTCCTAGTACTTCAGTGTCTGTGTCTTGCATTTGGGTCCGCTCCCAGCGCCCCCCCCCCCACTTATATCACCACACTGCCAAGAGTCTTACCATTAATACTATATTCTGCCATCATATTTGATCTACCAAAATGAACCACCTCACACTTATTTTGGTTGAACTCCATCTGCCACTTCTCAGCCCAGTTTTGCATTCCATCGATGTCCCACTGTAACCTCTGACAGCCCACACTATCCACAACACCCCCAACCTTTGTGTCATCAGCAAATTTATTAACTCATCCCTGAGTCCCTTAACAGATCCCTGAAACACACCACTGATCACCGACCTCCATGCAGAATATGATCTGTCTACAACCACTCTTTGCCTTCTGTGGGCAAGCCAATACTAGATCTAGAAATCAAAGTCTCCTTGGATCCCATGCCTCCTTACTTTCTGAATAAACCATGCGGTACATGATCAAATGCCTTGCTGAAATCCATATACACTACATCTACTGCTCTACCTTCATCAATGTGTTTAGTCACAACCTCAAAAAATTCAATCAGGCTCGTAAGGCATGACCTACCTTAGACAAAGCCATGTTGACTATTCCTAATCATATTATGTCTCTCCAAATGTTCATAAATCCTGTCTCTCAGGATCTTCTCCATCAACTTACCAACCATTGAAGTAAGACTTACTGGTCTATAATTTCCTGGGCTGTCTCTACTCCATTTCTTGAATAAGAGAACAACATTTGCAATCATCCAATCCTCCGGAACCTCTCCCACTACCTCTCATTTTCTAGGATTTAGCTCAGAATCTTTACGTTTTCCATGTATCTGACCAGTTGTCTTTTAAAAGTTGCTATTGTACTTACCTCAATACCTCCTCTGACAGCTCATTCCACATACATACACACCACTCCCTGTGTAAAAAGAAAAGCTACACCTCAGGTGCTTATTAAGTCTTTACCTTCTCACATTAAACCTATCCCCTCTAGTTCTTCATTCCTCAATATGGAAAAATGATTGAGTGCCTTCATGATTTTATATACCTCTGTAAGATCACCTCTCAGTTTAAAACACTCCAAGGAAATAGTCCTAGCTTGTCCAACGTCTTCCTATAACTCATGATTTCTGGCAAGATCCTTGTAAACCTTTTCTGTGCTCTTTTTCCAGTTTAATAACAACTTTCTGATGACAAGGTGATCAGAAATATTAGATCTCATATGAGGGAAGGTGTCAGGACAGGTAAGAGAGGTTTGTGTAGGGGAACACCTTGGAATCACAATGCCTTTAGTTTCAAAGTAATTATGGAAAAGGATAGATCTGGAGCGTAGAAGACTGAGGGGAGATTTGATAGAGGTATATAAAATTATGATGGGTATAGATAGAGTGAATGCAAGCAGGCTTTTTCCACTGAGGCAAGGGGAGAAAAAAACCAGAGGACATGGGTTAGGGGTGAGGGGGGAAAAGTTTAAAGGGAACATTGGGGGGGCTTCTTCACGCAGAGAGTGGTGGGAGTGTGGAATGAGCTGCCAGACGAGGTGGTAAATGCGGGTTCTTTTTTAACATTTAAGAATAAATTGGACAGATACATGGATGGGAGGTGTATGGAGGGATATGGTCCGTGTGCAGGTCTGTGGGGCTAGGCAGAAAATGGTTCGGCACAGCCAAGAAGGGCCAAAAGGCCTGTTTCTGTGCTGTAGTTTTTCTATGGTTTCTAAGGTCCTCAGGTTGAGAAACTAAATTATTTTGATGTATCAGATTTGGCAAGTGTGGATTGGGGCAGGTTGTTTCCTGGCAAAGGTGTATTTGGTATGTGAGAGGCCTTCAAAAGTGAAAGTTAGGAGCACAGTGGTTGTATGTTCATTTCAGAATAAAAGGCAAGGAGAACAGGTTTATGGCACCTTGGTTTTTGAGAGATATTGAGGCCCTTGTTAAGAAAAAGAAGGAGGTGTACAGCAGATACAGGCGGGTAGGGACAACTGAAATACTTGAGGAGTATAAGAAATGCAAGAAGATAAGAAAATCAGGAGGGCTGAAAGAAGACATGAGGTTGCTGTAGCGGACAAAGTGAAGGAGAATAGTAAGCAACACACATCAAAGTTGCTGGTGAACGCAGCAGGCCAGGCAGCATCTGTAGGAAGAGGTGCAGTCGACGTTTCAGGCCGAGACCCTTCGTCAGGACTAACTGAAGGAAGAGTGAGTAAGGGATTTGAAAGTTGGAGGGGGAGGGGGAGATCCAAAATGATAGGAGAAGACAGGAGGGGGAGGGATAGAGCCAAGAGCTGGACAGGTGATAGGCAAAAGGGGATACGAGAGGATCATGGGACAGGAGGTCCAGGAAGAAAGACAACGGGGGGGGGGACCCAGAGGATGGGCAAGAGGTATATTCAGAGGGACAGAGGGAGAAAAAGGAGAGTGAGAGAAAGAATGTGTGCATAAAAATAAGTAACAGATGGGGTACGAGGGGGAGGTGGGGCCTAGCGGAAGTTAGAGAAGTCGATGTTCATGCCATCAGGTTGGAGGCTACCCAGATGGAATATAAGGTGTTGTTCCTCCAACCTGAGTGTGGCTTCATCTTTACAGTAGAGGAGGCTGTGGATAGACATGTCAGAATGGGAATGGGATGTGGAATTAAAATGTGTGGCCACTGGGAGATCCTGCTTTCTCTGGCGGATGTCTTTAGCCTCGGGTAAGGTGTTAGAGGACTGAAGGATCGCTAATGTTGCTCTGTTGTTTATGAAAGGCTCCAAAAATAAGCCAGGAAATCGTAGGCCACTGAACCTGATATCAGCAGTGGGAAAGTTATTGGAAAGTACCTAACGGACCGGTTATATAAGTATTTGGAATTTACAAAGATGTTGCTGGGACTTGAGGGCCTGAGTTCTAGGGAAAGGTTGAACAGGTTAGAACTTTATTCCCAAGAATTAAGAAGATTGAGGGGAGATTTGACTGAGCTATACTAAATTATGAGGAGTATAGGTAGGGTAAATGCAGGCTTTTTCCACTGGGGTTGGGTGAAACTACAAGAGGTCATGGGTTAAAGGTGAAAGGTGAAATGTTTAAGGGAAGCATGAGAGGAAACCTTTTCACTCAGAGGGTGGTAAGAGTATGTAATGAGCTGCCAGCACAAGTGGTGAATGTGGGCCCATTTCAACATTTAAGAGAAACTTGGATAGGTAGATAGATGGGAGGGATATGGAGGGTTCTCATCTAGGTGCAGATCAATGGGACTAATGGTTCAGCATTGACTAGATGGGCCGAAGGACCCATTTCTTTGCTGTAGTGTTCCATGACTCTATGAATCTATGACTTCAGAACAATTTGGGTGACATGGCCCCATGTTGTCTCCTTGTGCACCAGTAAGATAAAAGGATTGTTTGAGCCATAAGAGTGTATGTCAGGGGTCCCCAACCTTTTTGCACTGCGGACCAGTTTAATATTGACAATATTCTTGCGGACCGGCTGACCTGGGGGGTTGGGGGGGGAGGGTTGCCAACGGACAAGAGTAGCAATCAAATACGTCGTGTTTATCCAGAGAAAGACTACAATGACCATGAAGCCTTGCGCTGGCACCGTTGCGCATACGTGACCTGTGCATGCGTTTACCTGCCGATTTTTTTCTACAAATCGTTTTTGGCAATTCTGTTCGGGGGGGATGGTGTTAATCACGATCGGAATATAGGTGATAAGTGGCTAACACACTCAATTTCGTTTCTAAAAGGGTTTATCTAACGAATTTAATATTAAACACAGCGCATATTTTCCTTGCATGAATATAGTGATAAGTCAATTATCAGGGGAGGACGGGGAGCTTGAAGTAAGTGTTGAACGAACTTCCAGTAGAAGTGGCAGAAGCAGGTTCGATATTATCATTTAAAGAAAAATTGGATAGGTTTATGGACAGGAAAGGAATAGAGGGTTATGGGCTGAGTGCAGGTCGGTGGGACTAGGTGAGAGTAGCGTTCGGCATGGACTAGAAGGGCCGAGATGGCCTGTTTCCGTGCTGTAATTGTTATATGGTTATATAAATCAATAGCATCATAACATTTTAAGTAACGTTTGGATAGTAAACACACAGCACATATTTTCCCCCTATGAACATATAAAATCATTGCAACACACCAATATCACTGAATCAGTGGGAGCCCTGGGCTTGTTTCCCTGCAACAACACGATCCTATCGAGGGATGATGGGAGACAGTGATACTCGAAGGGGGTTCCTTATGTCTAGTCTATTCTGCAATTTAGTTTTCATTGCATTCATTGCAGAAAACTCCGCTTCGCAGAGATATGATATTGGATATGGAATCAATGTTTTCAGTGCTTTCGTGGCTATCTCAGGATATTTAGCTTTGATTTTGATCCAGAATGCCAGCAGAAATGTTATGTCGAACATACTTTTCAGCCCGCTGTCATTTGCAAGCTTAAGGAGTTGATCTCCTTCCCGCGCTGACATGGATAACGTGTGCGTAATGACCTCGTGTGTTCAAGCTCAACAGTGCGCATGACAGGGAATGAGGAAAGGTGCAGCTGACTCATATCGTTTCCTCGCAGCCCGGTGGTTGGGGACCACTGGTGTATGTGTTCTCGGCCCAGTTATTTTAGTTATTTTATTATCAGCAACAACTATGACTTCAACATAGTGCCCAATGACTAGGCCTTAGGTCCCTCACCACCATGCTCTGAAATAGTTATTACCCTACAACTATCAGGCTCCTGAACCTACTGCTTTGAAATAATTCGATGACTTGCAGACTCACTGAAGGGTTCTTTGCAACTCATGTTCTCAGTATTATTCTGATTTATAGTTTGTCTTCTTTTGCACATTTGTTGTTTCACAGACTTTGTCTGTTTTTCATAAAATTCTATTGTATTTCTTTTTTTCCTGTAAATGCCCACAAGAAAGTGAAACTTATGGTAACATCTGGCAACGTATAAGTACTTTGATAATAAATTGATTTTGAACTTTGAATTAATATTATCATCTCGTTGCACATAGCTAGATCGGACAAATTGGAATGTGATACGAGTTTCCCTCGCCATCCGAAGGTAGAGCGTTCCTATGAAACGGTTTGTAAGCCGAAATGTCGTAAAGCGAAGAAGTAATTACCATTTATTTATATGGGAAAATTTTGTGAGCGTTCGCAGACCCAAAAATAACCTACCAAGCAACACACATAAAAGTTGCTGGTGAACGCAGCAGGCCAAGCAGCATCTATAGGAAGAGGCGCAGTCGACGTTTCAGGCTGAGACCAACACATAAAACCTAAAATAACAGTAACATATAGTAAAAGCAGGAATTATATGATAAATACACAGCCTATATAAAGTAGAAATACTTTTTCACAATCATTACTGAACTGTTCTCCGTAGCGAAAATCTCATGCAAGCGCCGTCGGCAAAAAATCTCACTCAGGCGCTGTTGGCAAAAACACGGCGCAAGCGCTCTCAGTAACCTTTAAGCTATGAAGCTGCCAAATTACACCAAATAACACGTAAAAATACACAGCCTATATAAAGCAGAAATAATGTATGTACAGTGTAGTATCACTTACAGGAATCGGGACAGTGCCGAGCACACTGAGTCGTCGGAGTTTGGGTGGTGCAGTGGCCCCCACCCTGCAGGCCGCTGAGCGATACATTGCTGCGAAGAACGCAAGAGTCCAGCAGTAGCCGGGAGGTACACAGCACATCTTTAAGAAAAAAGCCGAAACAAACATGCTAATTAATTAGGTGCCGCCCGTCAGTGCCGATTTCCGATTGCGACGTCTCTGATCTGGGCCGACAATTACATGTCGGTGGCACCTAATTAATCAGCATGTTTATTTCGGCTTTTTTCTTAAAGATGTGCTGTGTGCCTCCCAGCTACCTTTGCATTCTCCGCGAATCGGTATCTGTCTGTGGCCTGGGAGTTGGGGTGGTGGGACACTGGGGTGTCATCTCGTCGCCTGTTTCCATTAGAGCAGGCAGCTCATCTTCTCCTATGACTGCCTGCCTCGATGTCGAAGGTCGAGGTTCGTCGTCTGCTGTAGCTGATGTGGAAGGCTTGCTTGACTGCTGAGCCTCGCGCATTTTTCTATCACATCGTTCTTTAATAAGGACTCAAACCATCCTGCAAATATCCCCTAAACCGACGTACCCTTTCAAAATTAAAGTCGTACTTTATCATTACTCATTCGGTTTCGATTGCTATCCTTTTTTCTTCCAATTGCATCAGCTCTTCATCTGTCAGTTCTTGGTGATGGATGCCAAAACCTCTTCAACATCATGTTTGTCAGCTTCCGCAAGCCAAACTCACGTTCTCCTTACTTCGTTCACCACGATCAAAACACTTAATTATGTCCAGTTTTACCGTAAGTGTAACACCCTTACGAGCTCTTTCAGGCTTTTCTGATACCATAGAACTCATCTTGCAAACGGCAGCTTTTTCGTAACAGTGAAAACACCTTCTGAAAGTGAAAATAGGGTACTAATGTAGGTCTTTCGTAACAGTGAGGTTTCGTAAAGCGAACGTTTGAAAAGCAGGGGACACCTGTAATCATGAGAATGTTGCTTAAGGTTCGATGGCAAGAGTACTGCCAGTTTAACTATGGCCAGTTCTTCTGAGGGAATAAATCAATCATCAATTTTCTGAATATGAATTAAGAATTAAATAATTCTGATAATTGTATAAAGTTTTGAATAATTGAAAAATGATCTCATTTGTAAAGTGAAAATTATATTGCAATTTGCATTGAAAATATTAGGACTAGGTGACCCGGCAGTTCATTTTTGTACTGTATAAGAAATTGAATTTATCCTTTCCCAGCAATTGATAGGCCTTCATACTGAAGGCCTGGAGAAAAAGTAATAATGTCTCCATAGAAAACATGGCATGTTTTACATTGCATTTATAACATCAGAGATTAATATAAAACTGTGAAGTTGCTAGGCATTTGACACACAGGAAGGCCACTGCTTAAAGGAACAGGACATCTGAACTTTTCTTCTGGAGTCTACCACAAAGGCGACAGTAGCATTTTCAATGCATTAGCTTCTCAGATTTCTTTAAATAAGTCTTCTACTTTACTTGAGAGTGTGGGGAATATTGGGGATTGTGCCGAAAGCTCAGATCCTTGTCCCGGCTTGCATGACATCCACCTGAGTATCAGAGAAGAAAGATGCTCATGCTGACGACTGTCCCATCTTTTCTGGCACTGGGAACTCTTAAATTATTGAGAATTATTGTGCATAATAACATCAAAGGGCTAGGAATCTCGCTTCTTGCTCATGCAGTGTTGTACACAATGTGTACTCTCCTGTGGCCCCAACTGTAACTTGTCCTTTGTGACATGGTGAAATTTCTAGCCTGTTGTCTGTGGAGATAAACTCCTGTTTTTGGAAGGTCGTACATGGAGTAAAATCAAAAATATTGCTCAAGATGAAGTTGAAAGCTTTAAATTCATAAGCAACTTTTCTTTTCACTGAATCTCATGCCTCCTAGTAAGGAAAACTGGCACAGCTTGTCTAGACAATATTTTAGTACAAATAAACTAATGAAAGACGTGCGTGCATTGTTCTATTGCCATTAAGTACAGGTTTGATATCCTTTGCTTTTCTTTATTTTTAATACTTCTTGTTTCAAGCAATCAATCAAAATAGCCCATTTTTATCACATTCTCAGACTCCCTCAGGGATAACTGTTCTTTCTGGCTCCAGCCTTCGTCTTACATTAACCCCTGATCTGTGCAGCCTTAAGGTCAAAGGTCAGGTGTTAAACCTGGTAGCAATGTAATAACTGTTATCGTTTTTTGTTATTCCCACAGGATTGCATATACCATGTTAGAATGGTGCAAGGTTTATTTTCTTAAGAAAGGGGTTGATTTCTAATTCTAAAATTTTAAATATTTTAAAGAAAAGGTTAAGTGGTTTATTCAATTTGTTGTTGGATTCCCAGAAAAAGATAATGAAATGTTTTTTCCAAGATAGTTTCCTCAGTAGTTGAAGGCTTGAGGGCAACATGTGGAATATTTGTGTGTGTTTATCTATTTCACAAATTTTCCAGCTCTTTTCATGATGAATATTGCACTGCCCTCTCCAAATTTGTCAACATTTTTGCAAATTATAATGCATTTAAGAATTAATAATGTGACTTTGTGATTGTGCTAAGTCTTGTAATTGAAGGTGATCTGAGTAAACAACAATGGAAGTAACTGCATTCAAGATTGAAGATAGTTTAATGTCATTCCCTGCACACAAGTGTAAGGAGAATGAAACAAATGTTACTCCGGATCCAATGCAGCACAAAAAAACCCCACAAAAGATAAAGAGCACAATAATTGCTGAACATATATAAATACATAAGATAGTGTATATACATAGATTAATTGCATGTCTGTAAAGTGACGCTGACCTGAACATAAGGAGATTGATGGGAAATAATAAAGTAGTGGTGGAGTTAGTGAGTGGAGGTGTTGATCAGACTTACTGCTCTTTGCGAAGTTGTTTTTGAGAATGGTGGTCCTGGCATGGATGTTACATAGCCTCCTCACTGACGGGAGTGGGACAAACAGCAGGAAGTGTGGGATCTTTCATGATGTTACTGGCCCTTTTCCGGCATTTTTCTGTATTTATATCCTTGATGGTGGGTAGGTTGGTGCCAGTGATGGTTTGGGCAGCTTTGACTACCTGTCGTAGAGTTTTTCTGTCTGCCACAGTGCAGTGGCTGCACCATGCAGTGATGCAGCCTGTCAGGATACTCTCTACTGCGCATCAGCTGAATGACAGGAGGATGGATGTGTAAAGCCCAGCTCTCTTCAGCCTTCTCTGAAAGTAGAGGCATGGGTGACCTTTCTTGACTGTGTGTTATCAGACAAAATAATATGAGTTATAACAATACAGTAAGGAAAGTATGTAACCACAATCCTATCGCTTCAGTCCAATGTAAACTAATTCCTTTGAATGGTGACGTACGACCATAATATATAGGAGCAGATTTAGGTCGTTCAACCGATCTAGTTTGCTCCCCCATTTGATCACTGCTGATTTATTTTCCCTTTCAAACCTATTCTCCTACCTTCTCCCCATAATCTTTGACACCCTTACTAATCAAGATCCTATCAACCTTGCATTA
The DNA here is from genome assembly GCF_963921235.1 of Mobula hypostoma. Taxonomy (NCBI): domain Eukaryota; kingdom Metazoa; phylum Chordata; class Chondrichthyes; order Myliobatiformes; family Myliobatidae; genus Mobula; species Mobula hypostoma. The sequence continues at coordinate 51,621,831 of NC_086108.1, read as the reverse complement.
AATATAGCCAATGACTTCATCTCCAAGCTGTCTGTGGCAATGAATTCTACAGATACACCACCCTCTGTCTGAAGAAATTGCTCTTCATCTCTGTTCAAAAGGGACATAGTTGTATTTTGAGGCAGTTACCTCTAGTCATAGACTCTCTTGGGAATGTCCTCTCAACGTCCACTCTGTTTAGGCCTTTTCTATATTTGGCAGGTTTCAATAATATGCCACCTCCTCCTTCTTAACTCCAGTAAGTACAGGCCCAGAGGCTTCAAAAGCCCATCACATGTTAACCCTTTAATTCCCAGGATCATTCTCGTAAACCTCTGCTGGATCGTCTTCAATGTTAACACATCCTTTCTTAGATATTGAGCCCAAAGCTGCTCACAATACTCTAAATATGGTCCGACCAATGCCTTCTAAAGCCACAGCATTACATCCTTGCTTTTATATTCCAGTCCTCTTGAAATGAATGCTAACATTGCATTTGTCCTCCTTACTAACAACTCAACCTCCAAGTTAACTTTTAGGGAACCTTGCACAAGATTCCCGAAGTCTCTTTGCATCTCCGATTTCTGAATTTGCTCTCTGCTTAGAATAAATAGTCTATGCCATGATTGCGTCTACCAAAGTGCATGACCATGTACTTCCTTACACTGTATTCTATCTGTCACTTCTTTCCCCATTCTCCTAACCTTCTTCAGACTCCTGGCTTTATCAGCACCACCTGCCTCTCCACCTATCTTTGTATCATTTTCAAACTATTCCAAAATTCTATCAGTTCTAATCATTAACATCAGTGGCATCATCTAGATAATTAACATATAATATGAAAAGTAGCAGATGCAACAGCGACCCCTGCAGAACACCACTATTTACTGACAACCAACCAGAAAAGGTCCCCATTACTCCTACTCTCTGCCTTCTGCTAGTCAGTCAATCTTTTGTCCTTGCTAGTATCTTTCCTATAATACCATGGCCTCTCATTGTGTTTAGCAGCCTCATGTGTGGCACTTCGTGAAAGGTCTTCTGAAAATCCAAGTTAACATCTGCTGTTTTCCTTTTTGTCTATCCTGCCTGTTACTTCCTCAAAGAATTCCAAAAGATTATCAGGCAAGATTTCTCCTTAAGGAAACTATGCTGACTTCAATTTATTTTATCATGTGTCTCCAAGTATGCCAAAACCTCACCTTTAACATCCTGTGATATCTTGCCAATCTCTGACTTCAGGGGCTAACTGGCCTATAATTTCCTTTTGCCTACCTCCCTTGTTAAAGAGTGGAGTGACATTTGATATATTCCCATCTTCCAGAGCCATTCTGAATCACCTGATTCTTGAAGATCTCTACTAATGCCTCCACAATCTCTTCAGCTATCTCTTTCAGAACCCTGGGGTGTAGTCCATCTGGTCCAAGTGACTTCTCAGCCTTCAACCCTTTCAGTTTACCAAACACCTTCTCCTTAATAATAGTGACTATGCTCACTTAGTTTCCTGACACTTACTCGCCCGCTGTTGTTGTCTTTTACAGCAAAGACCGACACAAAATACTGATTCTATTTATCTGATTTTAGCTTCTCCCTCTCACACTGTAGGGTGATTATATCATATTATGATCTATTATGATCCTTGTCTCCTAAGGGTTCCTTTACATTACATCTAGTTCAAACCAGAAGTGACTTTTCCCTAGTTGGCTCAACTACAAGCTGCTCTAAAGAGCCATCTTGTAGTCATTCTACAAATCCCTTGTCTTGGGATGCAGCACCAGCCTGATTTTCTTAATTTGTAATTTGTCCCCCACATTCTAGCTGCTGTTTGGAGGCCTGTATATAACTCCCATCAGGGTCTTTTTTCCACTTGCTGTTTCTTAACTTTACCCACAAGGTTTCTACATCTTCTTGACTTAGGATTTGGTTTTTTAACCAAAAACACCACCCAATCCCCTTTGCCCACCATATATGATATGATGCGTTTCCTTGGATGTGTAGTTCCCAACTGTGATCTTCTGTCAACTATGACTCTAATGTCCACAATGTCAATCTGATAATTTCTAAGTGCAATACAAGCTCATTCACATTATTTCACCATTTTTCTTTTCAATTTTGTCTCCATGTTGCCTGAAGTTAAATTCCTATCGCTTTCTAAACTTTTTGTCTCATTCTTTATTCTAGTTCAGTGACCTCTCCTGCACTCTTCTTCCCTTTTACTTTATTTATACGTCTCCAATTCGGGCAGGTGGGGCTCGTCAGCCTTGGATGGCAGGCCACCTCGGAGAAGGAAAACTCTGATCTTAAACCTCTGCTGCCTTGCGGCCATACCTGCCCATGGGAAGGCCTTGGGAGTAAACCTCGAGGAAGAAATCTGAAGCCGGGGTCCCTAAGGCAGTTTGATTTTGTTTACAGCTTCACTCTGGCAATCTCTGCGAATTCACTGGTGCCAAGCTGTATCAGTGCTTGCCCTTCCCTTGGACTACATCAGTGACGTGGAGAGAGGGAACCAGCTGCATGGGCAACCGCCGGTCCTTCAAATCTTCCTGCCCAGGCTTGCGCCCTGGAGAGGACACAGTCCACCAGAGGTGCAAACCCGTGATCCCCTGGGATTGACAGCTGCCTACTACTACTTTTCCAAGCTGTTGAGTCCACCCCCACTACTATCCACAACCTTGGTTATGCAGTTCACCAGGATCCTGGTCCCAGCATGGTACAGGGAGAGCCCATCCCATCAGAACCGCTCCCTCCTTCCCAATAGTGCCAATGTCGCACAAAATCAAACCCACGTCTCTCATGTCAATCTTTGAACCACACATTTAATTTTCTGACTGGTTGCATCACTGTCTGGTATGGAGGGGCAACTGCACAGGATTGGAAAAAGATGCAGAGTGTTGCCAACTTATCCAGCTCTATCATGGGCACTAGCCTCCCCAGCATAGATAATATCTTCAAAAATCAATGCCTTAAAAAGACAGAATCCACAATTAAAGACCCCATCACTCAAGACATACTCTCATCTTATTACTCCCATCAAAGATGGAGTACAGAAGCCTGAAGACACACACTCAACATTTTATGAACAGCTTTTTCCTCTCCAACATCAGATTTCCGAATGGACAATGAACTAATTCATGAACACTAGCTCACTATTTTTTCTCTCATTTCACACTACTAATTTAGTTTAATTTTACATATACTGAATATATTTCTTATTGTATGATATTTTTATCTATTGCACTGTAATACTGCTGCAAACCAACAAATTTTCTGGCGTATGTCAGTGATATTAAACCTGATTCTGATTTTGAGCTCCTTGATCTAAATAACCCTGTATCAATTTGCATGTGGCTCAAGCAACAATCCAGAAATTGTGACCTTTTTGGTTTTATCTTTAAATTTAGTCCCTTGCTGCTCGAGTTCACTTAGCAGAGCCTCTTTCTTGGTTCTTCTCACATTGTTGGTACCCATATGGACCACCACAACTGGCTCTTTCCCCTCCCACTCCAAATTCCTCTTCAGGTCAGATGAGATGCCCTGAACCCATGCACCAGGCACACAGCATTTCCTTCGGGAGCCTTAACCCTTGCAACAGAGAATTGTGTCTACTCCCCTGCTATGCTAGTTACAACTATATTTCTTTTCTCTCCACTCTCTTGGATGATTCCCTGAACCACAGTACCATGGTTTGGTTGCTTATCCTTCCTACAGCTCCACTCTCAACATCACAGACAGCAACTATTTCAGACCTGTTGGGAAAACTGAGGGTCCTTCAGCACTGCCTCTTGGATCATGCTACCTACCCCGCTCACAGGCACAGAGCTCATTTGAAGTAACCTATGGAGTAGAACTGTGTTCAGTGGAAAGATTGGAAGGTGCAGTTTGTTTCACAATAGTGTTTAATCTTGGTTCATAATCCTCTTCGTATTTTAACTCATGGGTCAATGGGTTTGGCAACTCTAATTTAGTTCGAGTAGTTTAAAACCTGAAGCTAAAATTGGCACCAAACTAGGAAAGGTAAGAGAATGTCATAAGTAAAAATTTTATATTTGCCCTAACTGTACAGATGATGATAATGCTGAATACACAAAATTGAAAGTGTTTTGGTCTCCATAATTAATACCTTATCTTGTTTTATTGATTTATTATTGTCACATGTGCTGAGATTTGGTCTGTTACCAAAGGCTTTTGCAAAGTTTTACAGATGTATGGTGGAGAGCGTTCTGACTGATTATATATGGAAGCTCCAATGCACAGGATCAGAAGAAGCTGCAAAGAGTTGTAGATTCAACCAGTTCCATCATGACTGCAAGTCTCCCCACCACCGAGGATATCTTCTAAGGGCGGTGCTTCATCCATATTAAGAGACGTCACCATTTGGTACATGCACTCTTCTCATTACTGCCATTGGGGCAAAGGTACAGGAGTCTGAAGACCCGCACTGAACCTTTTAGGAACAGCTTCTTTCCCTCTGCCATCAAATTTCTGAATGGTCCATGAACCCATGAATACCACCTCATTATTTGTGTTTTGCACTATTTGTTTTTGTAATGTATAGTAGCTTTTATGTTTTTGGAAGAAAATGGTGACTATTTTTTTGGGCTGTCTGGTAAGTTTTTTTAAATCACTAAAACATTAATTAATATTTGCAATTTATCATTAAATTCTCATTTATAGAATTCTGTGAACATCAAAACAAAACTGAAACTTAGAAATGAAAGCAGAAAAAGCTGGAAACACTCAATAGCTCAGACAGCATATGTGTAAAAGAGAAATAAACCTAAATAATTTAGTTTGTTTTCTCAATTTCCCGCGAAAATGTATTCTCACTTTGGCAGTTCTGATGTTGCATAACTTGCCAAGTATTTCCAGCATCATTTGTTCCACACTATTGCTATTGAGCAGGATGCTGGACATCAACACTGGAAATAAATGAGATTGACACAATAACAGTGAATTGGCTGATGGAATATAATGTTTCCTTTACTAATTGCTGGTACAGTTCAAAGTAAATTCATTATCAAAATAGTATATATCACCATATACTACCTTGAGATACAGCAGATCAACAGCCTTAAAAATCAACACAGAGTGCTGAGCGGATACAGCAGATGACCGCAACTAATGGCGAGGTACTCTTCAGCAGCACCTAGAGCAAGGTGAACGAGTGATCCTGAGTCAGTTTGAGGAGCAGCGAGCTAAATGGAGGGCACAGCGGACAGCAGACAACAATTCCACGACGCCCTACACATGCAGCAACTGTGGCAGAGCCTGCCGTTCCAGGATCGGCCTCAATAGCCACAGTCGACGCTGCTCGACAAACCAGCGACTACCAGAGGCGCAGTACCCATGGTTGACCACGACCGCCGGAGGCTGGCCCCACACAAACACACACACCTTGAAATTCATTTTGTTGCAGGCATTTACAGGAAAATACAGGACTGACAAACATGCAATGTGTAAAAGAGGACAAATCGTGCCAATAAGCAATAAAAAATAAATAAATAATACTGAGAGCATGAGTTGTAGTATCCTTACAAATGATGGGCTGTGAACTCAGTTCCGTATTGAAGTGAGTGAAGTTATCTGTGCTGATTCAGGAGTTCGTAGGGTAATAACTGTTCCTGAACAAAAAATACATGTGTGTTAACAGATGCTCATGATATATTTAAGTTGTAGCTTTTAGAGGGAACTCTAGAAGTATTATGTACAAAAAAACTGATAGAATTGTAGTTTTCTTTAACAAACAGGAATTTTTCTAGTTGCTCTCCCAATTAACTGTTGCGGCCCACGTTTGTGTTAATTAGCGTTTTCTACCAAAGTTCCATGGATTGCATCCTTAGCAGTATACAATAACAGATTTTCCATCATGACTCCAGCCCCTTCAATTTTTAATGCCAAGTTGCTGGAATGGACACATGTACGTGATGAGCCTGTTGTGTGAAGGTCACCTCCAATCCCAAGCAACTGAGTGCTTGACTCTGTAGATTCCAGTAGAATTAATATTGAAATTTATTGGTGATCCCAGTGCAATCAGAATGCTGTAGACTGACATTTGAGATTCTTGACTCCTACACATTAATTTTGAATTTACAGAGAATCCAACATTTTAGTTAATGCCATTCTCTCAATGCATAAAGTTGAGATATAAGTAGCATTACAAGTCCATGTAATAAGAACTATCTACTTACTTTATCTGACCATAATCATTTAAAAAATTTTCATGCATTACCTGGAACAAGTGCTACAAGAAGAAAACAAGGGGAACAGTGGAATCTCAGTATTTAGCATTGTACTACCTGAGATGAAGTTGACCCTTTGCTTGCAAAAAGGTAATGTTGCTAAATTAAGGGTACGTAGGTGGAGAGTACATGATTTTGAATTGAAGTATTGTTAGTGTGGCCAGTAATGTGCAACCTAATATTTACATTTTCAGAAATTGCTTCAAGTTGGCGATCTAGTTGTGTAGCAGGTAGTGCTGCTGCCTTACAGCTCCAGCAAATGAGGCGCGATCCTGACCTCTGGTGCTGTCTTTGTGGAATCTGCACATTCTCGCTCTGACGATGTAGTTGGGTGGTAGATGAATAGTTGAAAGGCATAGTGAGAAAGAATAGGTTACTGGATATAAGTGAGGGAATGGGATTTCTCTGAGATTTACTACTGATTCAGTGAGCTGAATAAACCAGAATCGGGTTTATTCTCACTGACATATATTGTGAAATGCAAACACGAGGAAATCTGCAGATTCTGGAAATTCAAGCAACACACATCAAAGTGGCCACACGTTTTAATTCCATGTCCCATTCCCATTCTGATATGTCTGTCCACGGCCTCCTCTACTGTAAAGATGAAGCCACACTCAGGTTGGAAGAACAACACCTTATATTCCGTCTGGGTAGCCTCCAACCTGATGGCATGAACATTGACTTCTCTAACTTCCGCTAATGCCCCACCTCCCCCTTATACCCCATCCATTATTTATTTATATACACACATTCTTTTTCTCTCTCTCTCCTTTTTCTCCCTCTGTCCCTCTCACTATACCCCTTGCCCATCCTCTGGTTTATCCCCTCCTCCCCCTTTTCCTTCTCCCTAGGCCTCCTGTCCCATGATCCACTCATATCCCTTTTGCCAATCACCTGTCCAGCTCTTGGCTCCATCCCTCCCCCTCCTGTCTTCTCCTATCATTTTGGATCTCCCCCTCCCCCTCCCCTTTTCAAATCTTTTACTAGCTCTTTTTTCAGTTAGTCCTGACGAAGGGTCTCGACCTGAAACGTCGACTGTATCTCTTCCTAGAGATGCTGCCTGGCCTGCTGCATTCACCAACAACTTTGTTGTGTGTTGCATATATTGTGAAATTTCTGTTTTGCGCGGCAGCACAGTACAAGAGAAAAAAGATTAATATGAGTTACAGTAATAACTATTGTTACTGCTGTAATTAATAATGCAGAAGGCAAAGTGAAAAATAGTTTTTACAGGTTCATGAACTGTTCATAAATCTGATGGTGGAGGAGAAAAAGCTGTTCATAAAATATTGAGTGTGGGTCTTCAGTCTCCTGTACCTCCTCTCCGATGGTGGTAATGTATTGGATGATGAGAGTCTTCAGTGATGGATATTACCTTCTTGAGGATCTGGCTCTTGAAGATGTTCTTGATGGCAGGCAGGGTTGTGTCAATGATGGAACTGGCTAAGTCTACAACCCTCTGCAGCCTCTTGCTTTGGAAGCTCCATACCAGGCTGTGATGCAACCAGTCAGAATGCTCTCCAGCGTACTCCTGCAGACATTTGCAAGAGCCTTTGGTGACATGCAATATCTTAATGAAGTAGAGCCACTAAGTATGCTTTCTTCATGATTGCACCAATGTGTTAGGCTCAAGACAGATCCTCTGCGATGCTGACACCTAGAAATTTGGAGCTGCTCATTCTTTCCACCATTATTTCCAACCCTATGTTGTGAGGAAATACAATAAATACAATATATTCAAAAACAAAATGAAAATTTTTCTGGTGCTGAGAAAATTTATACACATATTCTGATCTTAGAAAACACGTTGTTAACTATTTTACTAGAGTTGGTTGAACTCCATATCAAATTCTCTTATCAAATATTACGCTCTGTCTGCAATTTAATGGTGTATTAATGCTTCTACAGATATTATTTTTTTAATTGAATGCAACTTCGCTCATTTTTATTCTTGAATTTTATTAAGTGATAGCTCTGATAGCATAATATACAGAATATAGTTTCCAGTGATGTCATTTACCTTCACATCTTTCTTGATAAGGCCAGATTTCTTCTGCACTCTTTAAATGGCTGTCCCTTTCAGGGTATCAGGGAATTGCTTATACTGTGCGGCCAGATATTGGGTCCTGGCAACCAGAGATGCAGCCACAGGATCAGGTACAAGACAACTGGTAAAATATTCGCTCTTCTAAATAACAGCTTTGATTTCCTCTACTGCTTTGCTCTCAGTATGTATTCAGTGCCATTAGCTATGTACTTTGATTAATGTTATTAGAATCCTTAAGCTATCTGACTATTCTTGCATCAGCAAAGGGATAGTTAATAATAATAACTTATTTATCGACCACTTTTAGTTCCAAGTGCTTTATGATAGGATAAAGTGCAAACCTGAAAGTAAAAGGCAAAAAAGATGTTAGATAAAAGGAAGGTTAAGTAAATCGGTTTTGAGCTGATGTTTAAAAGTGTCAATGGAGTCTGTATCCCTTATAGTTTTAGGTATTGATCTCCACATTTTAGGAGCATAGTTCATAAAAGCTGACCTGCCTATTTTCTTTTGAGGGAGGTGTTTAAATTTAAGAGACCAGTGAAAGAAGACCTGAGAGCTCGAGCAGAATTATAAATCAAAAACGATTCTGTGATTTACTCTGGTCCCAGACCACTGAGAGCTTTAAAAACAAGTAAAAGATACAGGAAGTCAATGCAGAGTAGCTCGGATGGGAGTGATATGCTCCATCATTCTGGTGTTAATTCAAAGTCTAGCAGCAGAGTTCTGAATGAGTTGTAGTTTGTCAATAGATTGCTTTGGAAGGCCAGTAAAAAGTGCATTGCAGTAATCTAATCTATTCAATATAAAGGCATGAATTAGTTTTACAGCATCTTTACATGACAGAAAAAAAGATGTGCCTTTGTAATGCTTCTTAAGAGTAGAAATGCTGCTCTGGTCACTTTCTTTATGTGGGATTTAAAATTCAAATCTGAATTTAGGATAACACCTAGGTTTGTTACTTCAGATTTTACAAGGACAGACAAATTCCCAAATTTATCCAGATTATCTCTTTTGTCTTTGGGATCAACCAGAAGTATTTCAGTTTTTTCTTCATATAGTTTCAGGAAATTATTGCTCATCCATTTGTTTATTGCAAACACACTAGAATTCAGAGAAGATTGGGTGTTATCATCATCAGGTTCCATTGAGATATCCAATTGTGTGTCATCTGCTTAACTACGGAAATCAAGTTTATGCTCTCTGATAATGTCTCCTAAGGGGAACACGTATAAGGAGAAGAGTAAGGGACCAAGACAGCTTCCCTGAGTAACACCAAACGGTACATCATATTGCTTATAAAATTGGTCTCCAAGACAGACAAAATAAATTCTCTTTAAGATACATGGGAAAGAAATATTTAAGGGCACTGCCAGAGAGGCCAACCTAGTTCTTAAGGTGATCTAGGAGAATATTGTAGTCAATTGTGTCAAAGGCAGCAGATTGATGGTTCGGATTGAAAACCTGCAGCAGGATGAGGAATATTAACTATCCCTTTACCTCCACAGATGCTGCCCGACCCACTGAGTTCCTGCAGCAGTTTGTTTTTACTTCAGATTCCAGCATCTGCAGTCTGTTATGCCTCCAGGAAGCTAGGGGTTGACTTGTAAAGTATATAAACTGCTGGCTACTGTTTATTACATGCTATGGTGAATCTCATACTTTTGATAATCTGCTTTGATCATTGTATTTCCAGCATTGATATTTTTCGGTATCTCATGTTAATAATATTTAATGTCTTTCCAATTTTCCTTCCAGTACGTCAACTGCAGGGAAAGGTGCTGAGATCATTTTCAGTTTTTCATTTCTCTTAACCTGAAGGAAAAAGAAGTTTCTTCAAAGCAGCAGAGGACTCTAATTTGACAAGACAATTAACAATTATTGTGACTTTCCTGGTTTATTATGACAGCCTGGTGCATGAATCTCTCAGAACTTAAAGCTTTTCAGAAACTTTATTGACTTCTTTTTGAGATTGCAGAGGATGTCAAATTACATTCATTTGTCAGTGTGCAATAATTACCATTGCATTATCTGGATTCTTGATAAAGTCCAGTCATATGGCTGAAGCAATTAAAAAGCACAAAAGAATCCCTGCTGTTATGGTGCTTGTTTGATGACCTGCACCCTAATGTTAATGAAAGAAATAACAATTCCATTAATATAAAAGTCATACAATTTAAAGAAAGTGGCTATTTATCAGTGGAAGAATTCTCTAAGTGGTTCGAAGATTCTCAAGTTACTTGCCTTGAATGAGTTAGATTCAGAGTTAGCATTGCAACTGCTGAAAGATTTAACTGAACTATTGGCATTTACAACACAGCTGGAAATCATTCCATGTTATCTCTGGCAGAAAATCCAATCCGAATCGAACTGCTCTGCCACTTAACACAGAAATAGGTCTTTTGGCCCATTACGCCATGCTGAGCTTTTTAATCTGTCTACTCTAATCCCATTGGCCAGCATTATTTCTGTATCTTTCTATCCCTTGCCTATTTGAGCGCATGTCTAAATGTCTCTTCAATGTGGTGATTGTATATGATTCTACCACCTCTTCTGGCAGCAAGTTCCACATATCGATCACACTCTGTGTTTAAAAAAATTCCTTCCCCCACCCCGCCTCCAAGATCCCCTTTAAATCTCCTTCCTCTTATTTTAAACCTATGCCCTCTTGCTTTTGATACCCCTTCTGAGAGTGTGGCAACTGGAACTGCACATAATACTGCAAGTGTGATGTAACCAGTCTTTTGTAATGTTGTAATGTAATATCCCAACTTTTATATTCTTTGACTTAAGGAGACAGGTATACCGTCGAAGAGCAGGGCAAAGCCATCAGCACCTTGAGCCTGCTCTGCTATTCAGTGCGATCATAGGCAGTCCTCCATCTCAATACCATAATTCCAGCCCTTTCTGCCTTTCTTTAAAGTAGCTTTAACATTGCAATTTGCAATTATTAGAAAATCGAAGTGCCGTCGCGCCCTCTACAGGGAATCCAGAACAAAGCCAACATGGGCTAGCTTCCCAAATCATTAAGACTGAAGAACCCTTATTGAGGCACACAAAATCTAAACCAAGAAGTGGAAGTTCAGATGTTTAATTCTGAATAAAATTGTCTCTATGAAATGAAAAGAAAAAAAGATAGAAATAAAATGAAATAAAACAGACTGAAAAACACTGAAGGGTCTTGGCCTGAAACGTTAGCTGTACTCTGTTCCATAGATGCTGCCTGGTCTGCTGAATTCCTTCAGCATTTTGTGTGTGTTGCTTGGATTTCTAGCATCTGCAGATTTTCTCTCGTTTGTGAAAGAAGTAAGGAATTTTTTATTTTAATGTTTGTTGAAATCTGAAAAATGTACATCTCCAGTCGGCAAGATTATTTATTAAAACTTGCTGTGAAATGTAAAACTCACAATTGAATGGAGATGTTTCAACTTTTTCTGGCATTTTTAATGTGAATCTGTTGTGGCAGCCTACAAACATTATGCCTTTCACATGTTTGAGTTGTGTTTCACGGTGAGGAAAGCTTGAGAAGGAACATGAAGATGAGAAAACTTATTGTGATTCACAATACTGAGGAATAGAAAGCATTGATTGACAGGCTGGTAAAATGGATGAACAGATAGCAAAATGAAATTTAACCCAGGAGTATGAACTACTCTATTTTGGGAGAATACAGAGACTATATTTCTTGGCTTGATGCAGGGAGAAACTTGACATCTTGATTAATAATTGCTGTTAGAGCCTTGTGTAGCCTTGATTTATGCAGTGGGGTATTGCCAGTCACATGCTAGCATGTCCTCAGCACCATGAGCAAGTGTTTCTTGAAGCTGAGAATGCATGGTGATAAAATTAGAAAAATGGGAAAATTCAAAAAATCTATTCCAGCAGAACATTAACAATTTTAAGGATAATACAATTTAAAAAGTAACTATTTCTAAAAAATTGCAAAAACTCTATGCATCATTGATAAAACCAACATTTATTCCCATCTCTAATTGTTCCTGAGAAGTTGTCTCCTTTAACTGAATGTACCCCTACTACAATGTTGTGGGTTAAGTTCCAGAATTCAGACCAGTAGCGATGAAAGAATAACAATATACTTTTAAGTGAGGATGGTGTGTGAAATGGAGAGAAACATGGTAGTAGTGTTACCTTGTCCTTGTTGGTAGGAGAAGCCATGGGTTTGGGAGGCTTTGTCAAAGCACCTCAGGAAAGAACTGCAGCACATTTTATAGGCAGAACACAATTAGGTTAAGCTACTATGCACCGGTCATGATATGGCTATGCCTTTTCCTTTAAATTTGTTTTCCTTTTTCTTCCATTTCTGACTATTTGTTCTTAACATAATTGTTATCTTTCCATCTTTGTTCTGCTCCCAATCACAAACATTCCAATAGTTCTCTACTCCCACTTTCTGCAACTTAAAATGTGCTTGCTTCCTCTCTGTCCGGTTCTAACAAAAGGCCCCTGGCAATAAACATTGACTCTGTTTCTCTCCCCTCTGCTGTTCCTTCTCCTGAAGTGCAGTAATCATTTCTTCAAATACTATTATGGACAGGTGCCTCTATCACAGATTGTTGAAGATGAATTTAATTGCTTTGTCCCTTGAGTTGATTATTTCAATGCTAACTTGACCATCTTCTGCAGTCTAACTGCGACAATATCAGCATGTCCAAAACTCACCCAGACAGATGGTAGTTATACTGTTCTCCCATTATCCCTTCTTTTAACTTGTATTGGTTAATGTTTCAATAAATCCTCAATTTTAATATTGATTTTCTTATGTTTAAATCTATGATATTGCTCTTCTATATCTCTGTGACTTCCTTTATCCCTACAATCTTCCAACAGTTCAGTATTCTCCCAATTGTCCATCACTCATGTCTTTTGTACTATTACTAGTGAGTATATCATAGGCTATCTATTCCTCAAGCTCTGAAATTGGATCCAAAGCCATTCTTTCTTTCAATGCACTTTAGAATCTAATTCTTTGTCTGAGCTTTTGGTTAGATATCCTAAGTTACCTTTCATGATAATGTCAATTTTTATCTGATGAGTTTGTGAAATATCCTGAAGTTGTAACATAAATTGACTTTGTTGATGATTTGCCCTACCCTACCCTGACACATCCATGGCTAAAACCCTTGAGCATACCTTTATGAGTTACAGACACCCCCATTCACTACCATTACATAAATAATTTGGAATTCCTTACTTTAGTCACTCCAGTTTACAATCTCCTTTTTCTTCAAGTCTTTATCTTGTTTTAACACACCCAAGTGAGGTAATTTGAGGGACATAGTCATACTTAGAGAAGTGGAGGTCAGAGCAAGTTGTATGTCAGAGGTATGGAGAGATTTGATAGAAGATGGGGAGTTCTCAGAAATATATTGAATAAAATAAATATCTTGTGGAGTTCAACTAAAACATAAATAAACATAATACCAAATTTAGTCACAGTATGATATTTAACTTGCAATACAATCTTTTCTTTCCCGATAGGAAATATGTTACTTTTATCAAAAAGTGGAGGTGGGGGCATTGTAGCCTCAACAGTTCTTAAACTTGTCATTAATTTTTCAATTCTAGGTCACCTTGAAGGAAGTGGACTGAGGCAAGGACCAAGAGAGGGAATATATGCAGGAGAAAGTGAGCAGTCAAGGAGAAATCTCAGCACCGAGTGTAAATCCAACTGAGGACGGCATGTGACAGGGAGAGAAACCTGTGTGTGGTAGAGTTCCCATGTGCCTGCAGTCCTTGGAGGGAAACCTGTGTGTGGTAGAGTTCCCATGTGACTCAGAGGGAAACCTGTGTGTGGTAGAGTTCCCACATGACCCGGAGGGAAACCTGTGTGTGGTAGAGTTCCCACGTGACTCGGAGGGAAACCTGTGTGTGGTAGAGTTCCCACGTGACTTGGAGGGAAACCTGTGTGCGGTAGACTTCCCATGTGACTCGGAGGGAAACCTGTGTGCGGTAGAGATCCCATGTGACTCGGAGGGAAACCTGTGCGTGGTAGAGTTCCCACGTGACTCGGAGGGAAACCTGTGTGTGGAAGAGTTCCCATGTGACTGAGAGAGAAACCTGTGTGTGGTAGAGTTCCCATGTGACTCGGAGGGAAACCTGTGTGTGGTAGAGTTCCCATGTGCCTGCAGTCCTTGGAGGGAAACCTGTGTGTGGTAGAGTTCCCACGTGACTCGGAGGGAAACCTGTGTGTGGTAGAGTTCCCATGTGACTCGGAGGGAAACCTGTGTGTGGTAGAGTTCCCATGTGACTCGGAGGGAAACCTGTGTGTGGTAGAGTTCCCATGTGACTCGGAGGGAAACCTGTGTGTGGTAGAGTTCCCACGTGACTCGGAGGGAAACCTGTGTGTGGTAGAGTTCCCATGTGCCTGCAGTCCTTGGAGGGAAACCTGTGTGTGGTAGAGTTCCCACGTGACTCGGAGGGAAACCTGTGTGTGGTAGAGTTCCCATGTGACTCGGAGGGAAACCTGTGTGTGGTAGAGTTCCCATGTGCCTGCAGTCCTTGGAGGGAAACCTGTGTGTGGTAGAGTTCCCATGTGACTCGGAGGGAAACCTGTGTGTGGTAGAGTTCCCATGTGACTCGGAGGGAAACCTGTGTGTGGTAGAGTTCCCATGTGCCTGCAGTCCTTGGAGGGAAACCTGTGTGTGGTAGAGTTCCCATGTGACTCGGAGGGAAACCTGTGTGTGGTAGAGTTCCCATGTGCCTTTGGAGGGAAACCTGTGTGTGGTAGAGTTCCCATGTGACTCGGAGGGAAACCTGTGTGTGGTAGAGTTCCCATGTGCCTGCAGTCCTTGGAGGGAAACCTGTGTGTGGTAGAGTTCCCATGTGACTCGGAGGGAAACCTGTGTGTGGTAGAGTTCCCATGTGACTCGGAGGGAAACCTGTGTGTGGTAGAGTTCCCATGTGACTCGGAGGGAAACCTGTGTGTGGTAGAGTTCCCATGTGACTCGGAGGGAAACCTGTGTGTGGTAGAGTTCCCATGTGACTCGGAGGGAAACCTGTGTGTGGTAGAGTTCCCATGTGACTCGGAGGGAAACCTGTGTGTGGTAGAGTTCCCATGTGACTCGGAGGGAAACCTGTGTGTGGTAGAGTTCCCATGTGCCTGCAGTCCTTGGAGGGAAACCTGTGTGTGGTAGAGTTCCCATGTGACTCGGAGGGAAACCTGTGTGTGGTAGAGTTCCCATGTGACTCGGAGGGAAACCTGTGTGTGGTAGAGTTCCCATGTGCCTGCAGTCCTTGGAGGGAAACCTGTGTGTGGTAGAGTTCCCATGTGACTCGGAGGGAAACCTGTGTGTGGTAGAGTTCCCACGTGACTCGGAGGGAAACCTGTGTGTGGTAGAGTTCCCATGTGTCTGCAGTCCTTGCAGGGAAACCTGTGTGTGGTAGAGTTCCCACGTGACTCGGAGGGAAACCTGTGTGTGGTAGAGTTCCCACGTGACTCGGAGGGAAACCTGTGTGTGGTAGAGTTCCCACGTGACTCGGAGGGAAACCTGTGTGTGGTAGAGTTCCCATGTGCCTGCAGTCCTTGGAGGGAAACCTGTGTGTGGTAGAGTTCCCACGTGACTCGGAGGGAAACCTGTGTGTGGTAGAGTTCCCACGTGACTCGGAGGGAAACCTGTGTGTGGTAGAGTTCCCATGTGCCTGCAGTCCTTGGAGGGAAACCTGTGTGTGGTAGAGTTCCCATGTGACTCGGAGGGAAACCTGTGTGTGGTAGAGTTCCCATGTGACTCGGAGGGAAACCTGTGTGTGGTAGAGTTCCCACGTGACTCGGAGGGAAACCTGTGTGTGGTAGAGTTCCCATGTGACTCGGAGGGAAACCTGTGTGTGGTAGAGTTCCCATGTGACTCGGAGGGAAACCTGTGTGTGGTAGAGTTCCCATGTGACTCGGAGGGAAACCTGTGTGTGGTAGAGTTCCCATGTGACTCGGAGGGAAACCTGTGTGTGGTAGAGTTCCCACGTGACTCGGAGGGAAACCTGTGTGTGGTAGAGTTCCCATGTGACTCGGAGGGAAACCTGTGTGTGGTAGAGTTCCCACGTGACTCGGAGGGAAACCTGTGTGTGGTAGAGTTCCCATGTGACTCGGAGGGAAACCTGTGTGTGGTAGAGTTCCCATGTGACTCGGAGGGAAACCTGTGTGTGGTAGAGTTCCCATGTGACTCGGAGGGAAACCTGTGTGTGGTAGAGTTCCCATGTGCCTGCAGTCCTTGGAGGGAAACCTGTGTGTGGTAGAGTTCCCATGTGACTCGGAGGGAAACCTGTGTGTGGTAGAGTTCCCATGTGACTCGGAGGGAAACCTGTGTGTGGTAGAGTTCCCACTTGACTCGGAGGGAAACCTGTGTGTGATAGAGTTCCCATGTAACTCGGAGGGAAACCTGTGTGTGGTAGAGTTCCCATGTGACTCGGAGGGAAACCTGTGTGTGGTAGAGTTCCCATGTGACTCGGAGGGAATCCTGTGTTTGGTAGAGTTCCCACGTGAAATGGAGGGAAACCTGTGTTTGGTAGAGTTCCCACGTGACTCGGAGGGAAACCTGTGTGTGGTAGAGTTCCCATGTGACTCGGAGGGAAACCTGTGTGTGGTAGAGTTCCCATGTGACTCGGAGGGAAACCTGTGTGTGGTAGAGTTCCCATGTGACTCGGAGGGAAACCTGTGTGTGGTAGAGTTCCCATGTGCCTGCAGTCCTTGGAGGGAAACCTGTGTGTGGTAGAGTTCCCATGTGACTCGGAGGGAAACCTGTGTGTGGTAGAGTTCCCATGTGACTCGGAGGGAAACCTGTGTGTGGTAGAGTTCCCACGTGACTCGGAGGGAAACCTGTGTGTGGTAGAGTTCCCACGTGACTCGGAGGGAAACCTGTGTGTGGTAGAGTTCCCATGTGACTCGGAGGGAAACCTGTGTGCGGTAGAGTTCCCATGTGACTCGGAGGGAAACCTGTGTGTGGTAGAGTTCCCACGTGACTCGGAGGGAAACCTGTGTGTGGTAGAGTTCCCATGTGACTCGGAGGGAAACCTGTGTGTGGTAGAGTTCCCACGTGACTCGGAGGGAAACCTGTGTGTGGTAGAGTTCCCATGTGCCTGCAGTCCTTGGAGGGAAACCTGTGTGTGGTAGAGTTCCCATGTGACTCGGAGGGAAACCTGTGTGTGGTAGAGTTCCCATGTGACTCGGAGGGAAACCTGTGTGTGGTAGAGTTCCCATGTGACTCGGAGGGAAACCTGTGTGTGGTAGAGTTCCCATGTGACTCGGAGGGAAACCTGTGTGTGGTAGAGTTCCCACGTGACTCGGAGGGAAACCTGTGTGTGGTAGAGTTCCCATGTGACTCGGAGGGAAACCTGTGTGTGGTAGAGTTCCCATGTGACTCGGAGGGAAACCTGTGTGTGGTAGAGTTCCCACGTGACTCGGAGGGAAACCTGTGTGTGGTAGAGTTCCCACGTGACTCGGAGGGAAACCTGTGTGTGGTAGAGTTCCCATGTGACTCGGAGGGAAACCTGTGTGTGGTAGAGTTCCCATGTGACTCGGAGGGAAACCTGTGTGTGGTAGAGTTCCCACGTGACTCGGAGGGAAACCTGTGTGTGGTAGAGTTCCCACGTGACTCGGAGGGAAACCTGTGTGTGGTAGAGTTCCCATGTGACTCGGAGGGAAACCTGTGTTTGGTAGAGTTCCCACGTGACTCGGAGGGAAACCTGTGTGTGGTAGAGTTCCCATGTGACTCGGAGGAAAACCTGTGTGTGGTAGAGTTCCCATGTGCCTGCAGTCCTTGGAGGGAAACCTGTGTGTGGTAGAGTTCCCATGTGCCTGCAGTCCTTGGAGGGAAACCTGTGTGTGGTAGAGTTCCCACGTGACTCGGAGGGAAACCTGTGTGTGGTAGAGTTCCCATGTGACTCGGAGGGAAACCTGTGTGTGGTAGAGTTCCCATGTGCCTGCAGTCCTTGGAGGGAAACCTGTGTGTGGTAGAGTTCCCATGTGCCTGCAGTCCTTGGAGGGAAACCTGTGTGTGGTAGAGTTCCCACGTGACTCGGAGGGAAACCTGTGTGTGGTAGAGTTCCCATGTGACTCGGAGGGAAACCTGTGTGTGGTAGAGTTCCCATGTGACTCGGAGGGAAACCTGTGTGTGGTAGAGTTCCCATGTGACTCGGAGGGAAACCTGTGTGTGGTAGAGTTCCCATGTGCCTGCAGTCCTTGGAGGGAAACCTGTGTGTGGTAGAGTTCCCATGTGACTCGGAGGGAAACCTGTGTGTGGTAGAGTTCCCATGTGACTCGGAGGGAAACCTGTGTGTGGTAGAGTTCCCATGTGACTCGGAGGGAAACCTGTGTGTGGTAGAGTTCCCACGTGACTCGGAGGGAAACCTGTGTGTGGTAGAGTTCCCACGTGACTCGGAGGGAAACCTGTGTGTGGTAGAGTTCCCACGTGACTCGGAGGAAAACCTGTGTTTGATAGAGTTCCCATGTGACTCGGAGGGAAACCTGTGAGTGGTAGAGTTCCCATGTGACTGCAGATCTTGGAGGGAAACCTGTGTGTGGTAGAGTTCCCATGTGACTCGGAGGGAAACCTGTGTGTGGTAGAGTTCCCATGTGACTCGGAGGGAAACCTGTGTGTGGTAGAGTTCCCACGTGACTCGGAGGGAAACCTGTGTGTGGTAGAGTTCCCACGTGACTCGGAGGGAAACCTGTGTGTGGTAGAGTTCCCATGTGACTCGGAGGGAAACCTGTGTGTGGTAGAGTTCCCACGTGACTCGGAGGGAAACCTGTGTGTGGTAGAGTTCCCATGTGACTCGGAGGGAAACCTGTGTGTGGTAGAGTTCCCATGTGCCTGCAGTCCTTGGAGGGAAACCTGTGTGTGGTAGAGTTCCCATGTGACTCGGAGGGAAACCTGTGTGTGGTAGAGTTCCCATGTGACTCGGAGGGAAACCTGTGTGTGGTAGAGTTCCCATGTGACTCGGAGGGAAACCTGTGTGTGGTAGAGTTCCCATGTGACTCGGAGGGAAACCTGTGTGTGGTAGAGTTCCCATGTGACTCGGAGGGAAACCTGTGTGTGGTAGAGTTCCCACGTGACTCGGAGGGAAACCTGTGTGTGGTAGAGTTCCCATGTGACTCGGAGGGAAACCTGTGTGTGGTAGAGTTCCCATGTGACTCGGAGGAAAACTTGTGTGTGGTAGAGTTCCCACGTGACTCGGAGGGAAACCTGTGTGTGGTAGAGTTCCCATGTGACTGGGAGAGAAACCTGTGTGTGGTAGAGTTCCCATGTGCCTGCAGTCCTTGGAGGGAAACCTGTGTGTGGTAGAGTTCCCATGTGACTCGGAGGGAAACCTGTGTGTGGTAGAGTTCCCACGTGACTCGGAGGGAAACCTGTGTGTGGTAGAGTTCCCATGTGACTCGGAGGGAAACCTGTGTGTGGTAGAGTTCCCACGTGACTCGGAGGGAAACCTGTGTGTGGTAGAGTTCCCACGTGACTCGGAGGGAAACCTGTGTGTGGTAGAGTTCCCATGTGACTCGGAGGGAAACCTGTGTGTGGTAGAGTTCCCATGTGCCTGCAGTCCTTGGAGGGAAACCTGTGTGTGGTAGAGTTCCCATGTGACTCGGAGGGAAACCTGTGTGTGGTAGAGTTCCCACGTGACTCGGAGGGAAACCTGTGTGTGGTAGAGTTCCCACGTGACTCGGAGGGAAACCTGTGTGTGGTAGAGTTCCCATGTGACTCGGAGGGAAACCTGTGTGTGGTAGAGTTCCCATGTGACTCGGAGGGAAACCTGTGTGTGGTAGAGTTCCCACGTGACTCGGAGGGAAACCTGTGTGTGGTAGAGTTCCCATGTGACTCGGAGGGAAACCTGTGTTTGGTAGAGTTCCCACGTGACTCGGAGGGAAACCTGTGTGTGGTAGAGTTCCCATGTGACTCGGAGGGAAACCTGTGTGTGGTAGAGTTCCCATGTGCCTGCAGTC
Source organism: Mobula hypostoma (assembly GCF_963921235.1). Lineage (NCBI taxonomy): Eukaryota > Metazoa > Chordata > Chondrichthyes > Myliobatiformes > Myliobatidae > Mobula > Mobula hypostoma. The sequence continues at coordinate 51,601,625 of NC_086108.1, read as the reverse complement.
CTTGGAGGGAAACCTGTGTGTGGTAGAGTTCCCATGTGACTCGGAGGGAAACCTGTGTGTGGTAGAGTTCCCACGTGACTCGGAGGGAAACCTGTGTGTGGTAGAGTTCCCATGTGACTCGGAGGGAAACCTGTGTGTGGTAGAGTTCCCATGTGACTCGGAGGGAAACCTGTGTGTGGTAGAGTTCCCATGTGACTCGGAGGGAAACCTGTGTGTGGTAGAGTTCCCACGTGACTCGGAGGGAAACCTGTGTGTGGTAGAGTTCCCATGTGACTCGGAGGGAAACCTGTGTGTGGTAGAGTTCCCATGTGACTCGGAGGGAAACCTGTGTGTGGTAGAGTTCCCACGTGACTCGGAGGGAAACCTGTGTGTGGTAGAGTTCCCATGTGACTCGGAGGGAAACCTGTGTGTGGTAGAGTTCCCATGTGACTCGGAGGGAAACCTGTGTGTGGTAGAGTTCCCACGTGACTCGGAGGGAAACCTGTGTGTGGTAGAGTTCCCATGTGAGTGGGAGAGAAACCTATGTGTGGTAGAATTCCCATGTGCCTGCAGTCCTTGGAGGGAAACCTGTGTGTGGTAGAGTTGCCATGTGCCTGCAGTCCTTGGAGGGAAACCTGTGTGTGGTAGAGTTCCCACGTGACTCGGAGGGAAACCTGTGTGTGGTAGAGTTCCCATGTGACTCGGAGGGAAACCTGTGTGTGGTAGAGTTCCCATGTGACTCGGAGGGAAACCTGTGTGTGGTAGAGTTCCCATGTGACTCGGAGGGAAACCTGTGTGTGGTAGAGTTCCCATGTGCCTGCCGGAGGGAAACCTGTGTGTGGTAGAGTTCCCATGTGACTCGGAGGGAAACCTGTGTGTGGTAGAGTTCCCATGTGACTCGGAGGGAAACCTGTGTGTGGTAGAGTTCCCACGTGACTCGGAGGGAAACCTGTGTGTGGTAGAGTTCCCACGTGACTCGGAGGGAAACCTGTGTGTGGTAGAGTTCCCATGTGACTCGGAGGGAAACCTGTGTGTGGTAGAGTTCCCATGTGACTCGGAGGGAAACCTGTGTGTGGTAGAGTTCCCATGTGTCTGCAGTCCTTGGAGGGAAACCTGTGTGTGGTAGAGTTCCCATGTGACTCGGAGGGAAACCTGTGTGTGGTAGAGTTCCCATGTGACTCGGAGGGAAACCTGTGTGTGGTAGAGTTCCCACGTGACTCGGAGGGAAACCTGTGTGTGGTAGAGTTCCCATGTGACTCGGAGGGAAACCTGTGTGTGGTAGAGTTCCCATGTGACTCGGAGGAAAACCTGTGTGTGGTAGAGTTCCCATGTGCCTGCAGTCCTTGGAGGGAAACCTGTGTGTGGTAGAGTTCCCATGTGACTCGGAGGGAAACCTGTGTGTGGTAGAGTTCCCACGTGACTCGGAGGGAGACATGTGTGTGGTAGAGTTCCCACGTGACTCGGAGGGAAACCTGTGTGTGGTAGAGTTCCCATGTGACTCGGAAGGAAACCTGTGTTTGGTAGAGTTCCCACGTGACTTGGAGGGAAACCTGTGTGTGGTAGAGTTCCCATGTGACTCGGAGGGAAACCTGTGTGTGGTAGAGTTCCCATGTGACTCGGAGGGAAACCTGTGTTGTAGAGTTCCCATGTGACCGGAGGGAAACCTGTGTGTGGTAGAGTTCCCACGTGACTCGGAGGGAAACCTGTGTGTGGTAGAGTTCCCATGTGACTCGAAGGGAAACCTGTGTGTGGTAGAGTTCCCATGTGACTCGGAGGGAAACCTGTGTGTGGTAGAGTTCCCATGTGACTCGGAGGGAAACCTGTGTGTGGTAGAGTTCCCACGTGACTCGGAGGGAAACCTGTGTGTGGTAGAGTTCCCATGTGACTCGGAGGGAAACCTGTGTGTGGTAGAGTTCCCACGTGACTCGGAGGGAAACCTGTGTGTGGTAGAGTTCCCATGTGACTCGGAGAGAAACCTGTGTGTGGTAGAGTTCCCATGTGCCTGCAGTCCTTGGAGGGAAACCTGTGTGTGGTAGAGTTCCCATGTGACTCGGAGGGAAACCTGTGTGTGGTAGAGTTCCCATGTGACTCGGAGGGAAACCTGTGTGTGGTAGAGTTCCCATGTGACTCGGAGGGAAACCTGTGTGTGGTAGAGTTCCCATGTGACTCGGAGGGAAACCTGTGTGTGGTAGAGTTCCCACGTGACTCGGAGGGAAACCTGTGTGTGGTAGAGTTCCCACTGACTCGGAGGGAAACCTGTGTGTGGTAGAGTTCCCATGTGCCTGCAGTCCTTGGAGGGAAACCTGTGTGTGGTAGAGTTCCCATGTGCCTGCAGTCCTTGGAGGGAAACCTGTGTGTGGTAGAGTTCCCACGTGACTCGGAGGGAAACCTGTGTGTGGTAGAGTTCCCATGTGACTCGGAGGGAAACCTGTGTTTGGTAGAGTTCCCACGTGACTCGGAGGGAAACCTGTGTGTGGTAGAGTTCCCATGTGACTCGGAGGGAAACCTGTGTGTGGTAGAGTTCCCATGTGACTCGGAGGGAAACCTGTGTGTGGTAGAGTTCCCATGTGCCTGCAGTCCTTGGGGAAACCTGTGTGTGGTAGAGTTCCCATGTGACTCGGAGGGAAACCTGTGTGTGGTAGAGTTCCCACGTGACTCGGAGGGAAACCTGTGTGTGGTAGAGTTCCCACGTGACTCGGAGGGAAACCTGTGTGTGGTAGAGTTCCCATGTGACTCGGAGGGAAACCTGTGTGTGGTAGAGTTCCCACGTGACTCGGAGGGAAACCTGTGTGTGGTAGAGTTCCCATGTGACTCGGAGGGAAACCTGTGTGTGGTAGAGTTCCCATGTGACTCGGAGGGAAACCTGTGTGTGGTAGAGTTCCCATGTGACTCGGAGGGAAACCTGTGTGTGGTAGAGTTCCCACGTGACTCGGAGGGAAACCTGTGTGTGGTAGAGTTCCCACATGACTCGGAGGGAAACCTGTGTGTGGTAGAGTTCCCATGTGACTCGGAGGGAAACCTGTGTGTGTAGGTTCCCGTACTCGGAGGGAAACCTGTGTGTGGTAGAGTTCCCACGTGACTCGGAGGGAAACCTGTGTGTGGTAGAGTTCCCATGTGACTCGGAGGGAAACCTGTGTGTGGTAGAGTTCCCACGTGACTCGGAGGGAAACCTGTGTGTGGTAGAGTTCCCATGTGACTGGGAGAGAAACCTGTGTGTGGTAGAGTTCCCATGTGCCTGCAGTCCTTGGAGGGAAACCTGTGTGTGGTAGAGTTCCCATGTGACTCGGAGGGAAACCTGTGTGTGGTAGAGTTCCCATGTGACTCGGAGGGAAACCTGTGTGTGGTAGAGTTCCCACTGACTCGGAGGGAAACCTGTGTGTGGTAGAGTTCCCATGTGACTCGGAGGGAAACCTGTGTGTGGTAGAGTTCCCATGTGACTCGGAGGGAAACCTGTGTGTGGTAGAGTTCCCATGTGACTCGGAGGGAAACCTGTGTGTGGTAGAGTTCCCATGTGACTCGGAGGGAAACCTGTGTGTGGTAGAGTTCCCATGTGACTCGGAGGGAAACCTGTGTGTGGTAGAGTTCCCACGTGACTCGGAGGGAAACCTGTGTGTGGTAGAGTTCCCACGTGACTCGGAGGGAAACCTGTGTGTGGTAGAGTTCCCATGTGACTCGGAGGGAAACCTGTGTGTGGTAGAGTTCCCACGTGACTCGGAGGGAAACCTGTGTGTGGTAGAGTTCCCATGTGAGTGGGAGAGAAACCTGTGTGTGGTAGAATTCCCATGTGCCTGCAGTCCTTGGAGGGAAACCTGTGTGTGGTAGAGTTCCCATGTGACTCGGAGGGAAACCTGTGTGTGGTAGAGTTCCCACGTGACTCGGAGGGAAACCTGTGTGTGGTAGAGTTCCCATGTGACTCGGAGGGAAACCTGTGTGTGGTAGAGTTCCCATGTGACTCGGAGGGAAACCTGTGTGTGGTAGAGTTCCCATGTGACTCGGAGGGAAACCTGTGTGTGGTAGAGTTCCCATGTGCCTGCAGTCCTTGGAGGGAAACCTGTGTGTGGTAGAGTTCCCATGTGACTCGGAGGGAAACCTGTGTGTGGTAGAGTTCCCATGTGACTCGGAGGGAAACCTGTGTGTGGTAGAGTTCCCATGTGACTCGGAGGGAAACCTGTGTGTGGTAGAGTTCCCACGTGACTCGGAGGGAAACCTGTGTGTGGTAGAGTTCCCACGTGACTCGGAGGGAAACCTGTGTGTGGTAGAGTTCCCATGTGACTCGGAGGGAAACCTGTGTGTGGTAGAGTTCCCACGTGACTCGGAGGGAAACCTGTGTGTGGTAGAGTTCCCATGTGACTGGGAGGGAAACCTGTGTGTGGTAGAGTTCCCATGTGCCTGCAGTCCTTGGAGGGAAACCTGTGTGTGGTAGAGTTCCCATGTGCCTCGGAGGGAAACCTGTGTGTGGTAGAGTTCCCATGTGACTCGGAGGGAAACCTGTGTGTGGTAGAGTTCCCATGTGACTCGGAGGGAAACCTGTGTGTGGTAGAGTTCCCACGTGACTCGGAGGGAAACCTGTGTGTGGTTGAGTTCCCATGTGACTCGGAGGGAAACCTGTGTGTGGTAGAGTTCCCACGTGACTCGGAGGGAAACCTGTGTGTGGTAGAGTTCCCATGTGACTCGGAGGGAAACCTGTGTTTGGTAGAGTTCCCACGTGACTCGGAGGGAAACCTGTGTGTGGTAGAGTTCCCACGTGACTCGGAGGGAAACCTGTGTGTGGTAGAGTTCCCATGTGACTCGGAGGGAAACCTGTGTGTGGTAGAGTTCCCACGTGACTCGGAGGGAAACCTGTGTGTGGTAGAGTTCCCATGTGACTCGGAGGGAAACCTGTGTGTGGTAGAGTTCCCATGTGCCTGCAGTCCTTGGAGGGAAACCAGTGTGTGGTAGAGTTCCCATGTGACTCGAAGGGAAACCTGTGTGAGGTAGAGTTCCCACGTGACTCGGAGGGAAACCTGTGTGTGGTAGAGTTCCCATGTGACTCGGAGGGAAACCTGTGTGTGGTAGAGTTCCCATGTGACTCGGAGGGAAACCTGTGTGTGGTAGAGTTCCCACGTGACTCGGAGGGAAACCTGTGTGTGGTAGAGTTCCCATGTGACTCGGAGGGAAACCTGTGTGTGGTAGAGTTCCCATGTGACTCGGAGGAAAACCTGTGTGTGGTAGAGTTCCCATGTGCCTGCAGTCCTTGGAGGGAAACCTGTGTGTGGTAGAGTTCCCACGTGACTCGGAGGGAAACCTGTGTGTGGTAGAGTTCCCATGTGACTCGGAGGGAAACCTGTGTTTGGTAGAGTTCCCACGTGACTCGGAGGGAAACCTGTGTGTGGTAGAGTTCCCACGTGACTCGGAGGGAAACCTGTGTGTGGTAGAGTTCCCATGTGAGTGGGAGAGAAACCTATGTGTGGTAGAATTCCCATGTGCCTGCAGTCCTTGGAGGGAAACCTGTGTGTGGTAGAGTTCCCATGTGACTCGGAGGGAAACCTGTGTGTGGTAGAGTTCCCACGTGACTCGGAGGGAAACCTGTGTGTGGTAGAGTTCCCATGTGACTCGGAGGGAAACCTGTGTGTGGTAGAGTTCCCATGTGACTCGGAGGGAAACCTGTGTGTGGTAGAGTTCCCATGTGACTCGGAGGGAAACCTGTGTGTGGTAGAGTTCCCATGTGCCTGCCGTTACTCGGAGGGAAACCTGTGTGTGGTAGAGTTCCCATGTGACTCGGAGGGAAACCTGTGTGTGGTAGAGTTCCCATGTGACTCGGAGGGAAACCTGTGTGTGGTAGAGTTCCCACGTGACTCGGAGGGAAACCTGTGTGTGGTAGAGTTCCCACGTGACTCGGAGGGAAACCTGTGTGTGGTAGAGTTCCCACGTGAGTCGGAGGAAAACCTGTGTGTGGTAGAGTTCCCATGTGACTCGGAGGGAAACCTGTGGTGGTAGAGTTCCCATGTGACTGCAGTCTTGGAGGGAAACCTGTGTGTGGTAGAGTTCCCATGTGACTCGGAGGGAAACCTGTGTGTGGTAGAGTTCCCATGTGACTCGGAGGGAAACCTGTGTGTGGTAGAGTTCCCACGTGACTCGGAGGGAAACCTGTGTGTGGTAGAGTTCCCATGTGACTCGGAGGGAAACCTGTGTGTGGTAGAGTTCCCATGTGACTCGGAGGGAAACCTGTGTGTGGTAGAGTTCCCATGTGCCTGCAGTCCTTGGAGGGAAACCTGTGTGTGGTAGAGTTCCCATGTGACTCGGAGGGAAACCTGTGTGTGGTAGAGTTCCCACGTGACTCGGAGGGAAACCTGTGTGTGGTAGAGTTCCCACGTGACTCGGAGGGAAACCTGTGTGTGGTAGAGTTCCCATGTGACTCGGAGGGAAACCTGTGTGTGGTAGAGTTCCCACGTGACTCGGAGGGAAACCTGTGTGTGGTAGAGTTCCCACTTGACTCGGAGGGAAACCTGTGTGTGGTAGAGTTCCCATGTGACTCGGAGGGAAACCTGTGTGTGGTAGAGTTCCCATGTGACTCGGAGGGAAACCTGTGTGTGGTAGAGTCCCACGTGACTCGGAGGGAAACCTGTGTGTGGTAGAGTTCCCACTGACTCGGAGGGAAACCTGTGTGTGGTAGAGTTCCCATGTGACTCGGAGGGAAACCTGTGTGTGGTAGAGTTCCCATGTGACTCGGAGGGAAACCTGTGTGTGGTAGAGTTCCCACGTGACTCGGAGGGAAACCTGTGTGTGGTAGAGTTCCCATGTGACTCGGAGGGAAACCTGTGTGTGGTAGAGTTCCCACGTGACTCGGAGGGAAACCTGTGTGTGGTAGAGTTCCCATGTGACTCGGAGGGAAACCTGTGTGTGGTAGAGTTCCCATGTGCCTGCAGTCCTTGGAGGGAAACCTGTGTGTGGTAGAGTTCCCATGTGACTCGGAGGGAAACCTGTGTGTGGTAGAGTTCCCATGTGACTCGGAGGGAAACCTGTGTGTGGTAGAGTTCCCATGTGACTCGGAGGGAAACCTGTGTGTAGTAGAGTTACCATGTCACCTGGAGGGATACCTGTGTGTGGTAGAGTCCCCACGTGACTCGGAGGGAAACCTGTGTGTGGTAGAGTTCCCATGTGACTCGGAGGGAAACCTGTGTGTGGTAGAGTTCCCATGTGCCTGCAGTCCTTGGAGGGAAACCTGTGTGTGGTAGAGTTCCCATGTGCCTCGGAGGGAAACCTGTGTGTGGTAGAGTTCCCACGTGACTCGGAGGGAAACCTGTGTGTGGTAGAGTTCCCATGTGACTCGGAGGGAAACCTGTGTGTGGTAGAGTTCCCACGTGACTCGGAGGGAAACCTGTGTGTGGTAGAGTTCCCATGTGACTCGGAGGGAAACCTGTGTGTGGTAGAGTTCCCATGTGACTCGGAGGAAAACCTGTGTGTGGTAGAGTTCCCATGTGCCTGCAGTCCTTGGAGGGAAACCTGTGTGTGGTAGAGTTCCCATGTGACTCGGAGGGAAACCTGTGTGTGGTAGAGTTCCCACGTGACTCGGAGGGAAACCTGTGTGTGGTAGAGTTCCCACGTGACTCGGAGGGAAACCTGTGTGTGGTAGAGTTCCCATGTGACTCGGAGGGAAACCTGTGTGTTGGTAGAGTTCCCACGTGACTCGGAGGGAAACCTGTGTGTGGTAGAGTTCCCACTTGACTCGGAGGGAAACCTGTGTGTGGTAGAGTTCCCATGTGACTCGGAGGGAAACCTGTGTGTGGTAGAGTTCCCATGTGACTCTGGAGGGAAACCTGTGTGTGGTAGAGTTCCCACGTGACTCGGAGGGAAACCTGTGTGTGGTAGAGTTCCCACTGACTCGGAGGGAAACCTGTGTGTGGTAGAGTTCCCATGTGACTCGGAGGGAAACCTGTGTGTGGTAGAGTTCCCAGTGACTCGGAGGGAAACCTGTGTGTGGTAGAGTTCCCACGTGACTCGGAGGGAAACCTGTGTGTGGTAGAGTTCCCATGTGACTCGGAGGGAAACCTGTGTGTGGTAGAGTTCCCACGTGACTCGGAGGGAAACCTGTGTGTGGTAGAGTTCCCATGTGACTCGGAGGGAAACCTGTGTGTGGTAGAGTTCCCATGTGCCTGCAGTCCTTGGAGGGAAACCTGTGTGTGGTAGAGTTCCCATGTGACTCGGAGGGAAACCTGTGTGTGGTAGAGTTCCCACGTGACTCGGAGGGAAACCTGTGTGTGGTAGAGTTCCCACATGACCGGAGGGAAACCTGTGTGTGGTAGATCCCATGTGCCTCGGAGGGAAACCTGTGTGTGGTAGAGTTCCCAGTGACTCGGAGGGAAACCTGTGTGTGGTAGAGTTCCCACGTGACTCGGAGGGAAACCTGTGTGTGGTAGAGTTCCCATGTGACTCGGAGGGAAACCTGTGTGTGGTAGAGTTCCCATGTGCCTGCAGTCCTTGGAGGGAAACCTGTGTGTGGTAGAGTTCCCACGTGACTCGGAGGGAAACCTGTGTGTGGTAGAGTTCCCACGTGACTCGGAGGGAAAACTGTGTGTGGTAGAGTTGCCATGTGACTCGGACGGAAACCTGTGTGTGGTAGATTTCCCACGTGACTCGTAGGGAAACCTTTGTGTGGTAGACTTCCCATGTGAGTGGGAGAGAAACCTATGTGTGGTAGAATTCCCATATGCCTGCAGTCCTTGGAGGGAAACCTGTGTGTGGTAGAGTTCCCATGTGACTCGGAGGGAAACCTGTGTGTGGTAGAGTTCCCACGTGACTCGGAGGGAAACCTGTGTGTGGTAGAGTTCCCACGTCCCTCGGAGGGAAACCTGTGTGCGGTCGAGTTCCCATGTGACTCGGAGGATAACCTGTGTGTGGTATTGTTCCCATGTGACTTGGAGGAAAACTTGTGTGTGGTAGAGTTCCCATGTGCCTCAGTCCTTCGTGGGAAACCTGTTTGTGGTAGAGTTCACATGTGACTCGGAGGGAAACCTGTGTGTGGTAGAGTTTCCATGTGACTCGGAGGGAAACCTGTGTGTGGTAGAGTTCCCATGTGACTCGGAGGGAAACCTGTGTGTGGTAGAGTTCCCACGTGACTCGGAGGGAAACCTGTGTGTAGTAGAGTTGCCACGTGAGTCGGAGGAAAACCTGTGTTTGATAGAGTTCCCATGTGACTCGGAGGGAAACCTGTGAGTGGTAGAGTTCCCATGTGACTCGGAGGGAAACCTGTGAGTGGTAGAGTTCCCATGTGACTGCAGATCTTTTAGGGAAACCTGTGTGAGGTAGAGTTCCCATGTGACTCGGAGGAAAACCTGTGTCTGATACAGTTCCCATGTGACTCGGAGGGAAATCTGAGTGTGGTAGAGTTCCCACGTGACTCGGAGGGAAACCTGTGTGTGGTAGAGTTCCCATGTGACTCGGAGGGAAACCTGTGTGTGGTAGAGTTCCCATGTGACTCGGAGGGAAACCTGTGTGTAGTAGAGTTCCCACGTGACTCGGAGGGAAACCTGTGTTTGATAGAGTTCCCATGTGACTCGGAGGGAAACCTGTGAGTGGTAGAGTTCCCATGTGACTGCAGATCTTGGAGGGAAACCTGTGTGTGGTAGAGTTCCCATGTGACTCGGAGGGAAACCTGTGTGTGGTAGAGTTCCCATGTGACTCGGAGGGAAACCTGTGTGTGGTAGAGTTCCCACGTGACTCGGAGGGAAACCTGTGTGTGGTAGAGTTCCCATGTGACTCGGAGGGAAACCTGTGTGTGGTAGAGTTCCCATGTGACTCGGAGGAAAACCTGTGTGTAGTAGAGTTCCCATGTGCCTGCAGTCCTTGGAGGGAAACCTGTGTGTGGTAGAGTTCCCATGTGACTCGGAGGGAAACCTGTGTGTCGTAGTGTTCCCCCGTAACTCGGAGGGAAACCTGTGTGTGGTAGAGTTCCCACGTGACTCGGAGGGAAACCTGTGTGTGGTAGAGTTCCCATGTGACTCGGACGGAAACCTGTGTTTGGTAGAGTTCCCACGTGACTCGGAGGGAAACCTGTGTTTGGTAGAGTTCCCACTTGACTCGGAGGGAAAACTGTGTCTGGTAGAGTTCCCATGTGACTCGGAGGGAAACCTGTGTTTAGTAGAGTTACCATGTCACCTGGAGGGATACCTGTGTGTGGTAGAGTCCCCACGTGACTCGGAGGGAAACCTGTGTGTGGTAGAGTTCCCACATGACACGGAGGGAAACCTGTGTGTGGTAGAGATCCCATGTGCCTCGGAGGGAAACCTGTGTGTCGTAGTGTTCCCCCGTAACTCGGAGGGAAACCTGTGTGTGGTAGAGTTCCCACGTGACTCGGAGGGAAACCTGTGTGTGGTAGAGTTCCCATGTGACTCGGAGGGAAACCTGTGTGTGGTAGAGTTCCCACGTGACTCGGAGGGAAACCTGTGTGTGGTAGAGTTCCCATGTGACTCGGAGGAAAACCTGTGTGTGGTAGAGTTCCCATGTGCCTGCAGTCCTTGGAGGGAAACCTGTGTGTGGTAGAGTTCCCATGTGACTCGGAGGGAAACCTGTGTGTGGTAGAGTTCCCATGTGACTCGGAGGGAAACCTGTGTGTGGTAGAGTTCCCATGTGACTCGGAGGGAAACCTGTGTGTCGTAGTGTTCCCCCGTAACTCGGAGGGAAACCTGTGTGTGGTAGAGTTCCCACGTGACTCGGAGGGAAACCTGTGTGTGGTAGAGTTCCCATGTGACTCGGAGGGAAACCTGTGTGTGGTAGAGTTCCCATGTGACTCGGAGGGAAACCTGTGTGTGGTAGAGTTCCCATGTGACTCGGAGGGAAACCTGTGTGTGGTAGAGTTCCCATGTGACTCGGAGGGAAACCTGTGTGTGGTAGAGTTCCCACGTGACTCGGAGGGAAACCTGTGTGTGGTAGACTTCCCATGTGAGTGGGAGAGAAACCTATGTGTGGTAGAATTCCCATATGCCTGCAGTCCTTGGAGGGAAACCTGTGTGTGGTAGAGTTGCCATATGCCTGCAGTCCTTGGAGAGAAACCTGTGTGTGGTAGAGTTCCCACGTGACTCGGAGGGAAACCTGTGTGTGGTAGAGTTCCCATGTGACTCGGAGGGAAACCTGTGTGTGGTAGAGTTCCCATGTGACTCGGAGGGAAACCTGTGTGTGGTAGAGTTCCCACGTGACTCGGAAGGGAAAGCTGTGTGTAGTAGAGTTCCCATGTGACTCGGAAGGAAACATGTGTTTGGTAGAGTTCCCACGTGACTCGTAGGGAAACCTGTGGGTGGTAGACTTCCCATATGCCTGCAGTCCTTGGAGGGAAACCTGGGTGTGGTAGAGTTGCCATGTGCCTGCAGTCCTTGGAGGGAAAACTGTGTGTGGTAGAGTTCCCATGTGCCTGCAGTCCTTGGAGGGAAACCTGTGTGTGGTAGAGTTCCCATGTGACTCGGAGGGAAACCTGTGTGTGGTAGAGTTCCCACGTCACTCGGAGGGAAACCTGTGTGCGGTCAAGTTCCCATGTGACTCGGAGGAAAACCTGTGTGTGGTAGTGTTCCCATGTGACTTGGAGGAAAACTTCTGTGTGGCAGAGTTCCCATGTGCCTCAGTCCTTCGTGGGAAACCTGTTTGTGGTAGAGTTCACATGTGACTCGGAGGGAAACCTGTGTGTGGTAGAGTTCCGACGTGACTCGGAGGGAAACCTGTGTGTGGTAGAGTTCCCATGTCACTCGGAGGGAAACCTGTGTGCGGTCGAGTTCCCATGTGACTCGGAGGAAAACCTGTGTGTGGTAGTGTTCCCATGTGACTTGGAGGAAAACTTCTGTGTGGTAGAGTTCCCATGTGCCTCAGTCCTTCGTGGGAAACCTGTTTGTGGTAGAGTTCACATGTGACTCGGAGGGAAACCTGTGTGTGGTAGAGTTCCCATGTGACTCGGAGGGAAACCTGTGTTTGGTAGAGTTCCCACGTGACTCGGAGGGAAACCTGTGTGTGGTAGAGTTCCCACGTGACTCGGAGGGAAACCTGTGTGTGGTAGAGTTCCCATGTGACTCGGAGGGAAACCTGTGTGTGGTAGAGTTCCCACGTGACTCGGAGGGAAACCTGTGTTTGGTAGAGTTCCCACGTGACTCGGAGGGAAACCTGTGTGTGGTAGAGTTCCCATGTGACTCGGAGGGAAACCTGTGTGTGGTAGAGTTCCCATGTGACTCGGAGGGAAACCTGTGTGTGGTAGAGTTCCCATGTGACTCGGAGGGAAACCTGTGTGTGGTAGAGTTCCCATGTGCCTGCAGTCCTTGGAGGGAAACCTGTGTGTGGTAGAGTTCCCATGTGACTCGGAGGGAAACCTGTGTGTGGTAGAGTTCCCATGTGCCTGCAGTCCTTGGAGGGAAACCTGTGTGTGGTAGAGTTCCCATGTGACTCGGAGGGAAACCTGTGTGTGGTAGAGTTCCCATGTGACTCGGAGGGAAACCTGTGTGTGGTAGAGTTCCCATGTGAGTGGGAGAGAAACCTATGTGTGTTAGAATTCCCATGTGCCTGTCGTTCTTGGAGGGAAACCTGGGTGTGGTAGAGTTCCCATGTGACTCGGAGGGAAACCTGTGTGTGGTAGAGTTCCCATGTGCCTGCAGTCCTTGGAGGGAAACCTGTGTGTGGTAGAGTTCCCACGTGACTCGAAGGGAAACCTGTGTGTGGTAGAGTTCCCATGTGAGTGGGAGAGAAACCTATGTGTGTTAGAATTCCTATGTGCCTGTCGTTCTTGGAGGGAAACCTGGGTGTGGTAGAGTTGCCATGTGCCTGCAGTCCTTGGAGGGAAGCCTGTGTGTGGTAGAGTTCCCACGTGACTCGGAGGGAAACCTGTGTGTGGTAGAGTTCCCACGTGACTCGGAGGGAAACCTGTGTGTGGTAGAGTTCCCACGTGACTCGGAGGGAAACCTGTGTGTGGTAGAGTTCCCATGTGACTCGGAGGGAAACCTGTGTGTGGTAGAGTTCCCATGTGACTCGGAGGGAAACCTGTGTGTGGTAGAGTTCCCATGTGCCTGCAGTCCTTGGAGGGAAACCTGTGTGTGGTAGAGTTCCCATGTGACTCGGAGGGAAACCTGTGTGTGGTAGAGTTCCCATGTGACTCGGAGGGAAACCTGTGTGTGGTAGAGTTCCCACGTGACTCGGAGGGAAACCTCTGTGTGGTAGAGTTCCCATCTGACTAGGAGAGAAACCTGTGTGTGGTAGAGTTCCCATGTGCCTGCAGTCTTTGGAGGGAAACCTGTGTGTGGTAGTGTTCCCCCGTGACTCGGAGGGAAACCTGTGTGTGGTAGAGTTCCCACGTGGACTCGGAGGGAAACCTGTGTGTGGTAGAGTTCCCATGTGACTCGGAGGGAAACCTGTGTGTGGTAGAGTTCCCACGTGACTCGGAGGGAAACCTGTGTGTGGTAGAGTTCCCATGTGAGTGGGAGAGAAACCTATGTGTGTTAGAATTCCCATGTGCCTGTCGTTCTTGGAGGGAAACCTGGGTGTTTTAGAGTTCCCATGTGACTTGGAGGAAAACTTCTGTGTGGTAGAGTTCCCATGTGCCTCAGTCCTTCGTGGGAAACCTGTTTGTGGTAGAGTTCACATGTGACTCGGAGGGAAACCTGTGGGTGGTAGACTTCCCATATGCCTGCAGTCCTTGGAGGGAAACCTGGGTGTGGTAGAGTTGCCATGTGCCTGCAGTCCTTGGAGGGAAACCTGTGTGTGGTAGAGTTCCCACGTGACTCGGAGGGAAACCTGTGTGTGGTAGAGTTCCCACGTGACTCGGAGGGAAACCTGTGTGTGGTAGAGTTCCCACGTGACTCGGAGGGAAACCTGTGTGTGGTAGAGTTCCCATGTGACTCGGAGGGAAACCTGTGTGTGGTAGAGTTCCCATGTGACTCGGAGGGAAACCTGTGTGTGGTAGAGTTCCCATGTGCCTGCAGTCCTTGGAGGGAAACCTGTGTGTGGTAGAGTTCCCATGTGACTCGGAGGGAAACCTGTGTGTGGTAGAGTTCCCATGTGACTCGGAGGGAAACCTGTGTGTGGTAGAGTTCCCACGTGACTCGGAGGGAAACCTGTGTGTGGTAGAGTTCCCACGTGACTCGGAGGGAAACCTGTGTGTGGTAGAGTTCCCATGTGACTCGGAGGGAAACCTGTGTGTGGTAGAGTTCCCACGTGACTCGGAGGGAAACCTGTGTTTGGTAGAGTTCCCACGTCACTCGGAGGGAAACCTGTGTGTGGTAGAGTTCCCATGTGACTCGGAGGGAAACCTGTGTGTGGTAGAGTTCCCATGTGACTCGGAGGGAAACCTGTGTGTGGTAGAGTTCCCATGTGAGTGGGAGAGAAACCTATGTGTGTTAGAATTCCCATGTGCCTGTCGTTCTTGGAGGGAAACCTGGGTGTGGTAGAGTTCCCATGTGACTCGGAGGGGAACCTGTGTGTGGTAGAGTTCCCATGTGACTGCAGTCCTTGGAGGGAAACCTGTGTGTGGTAGAGTTCCAACGTGACTCGAAGGGAAACCTGTGTGTGGTAGAGTTCCCATGTGACTCGGAGGGAAACCTGTGTGTGGTAGAGTTCCCATGTGAGTGGGAGAGAAACCTATGTGTGTTAGAATTCCCATGTGCCTGTCGTTCTTGGAGGGAAACCTGGGTGTGGTAGAGTTCCCATGTGACTCGGAGGGGAACCTGTGTGTGGTAGAGATCCCATGTGCCTGCAGTCCTTGGAGGGAAGCCTGTGTGTGGTAGAGTTCCCACGTGACTCGAAGGGAAACCTGTGTGTGGTAGAGTTCCCATGTGAGTGGGAGAGAAACCTATGTGTGTTAGAATTCCCATGTGCCTGTAGTCCTTGGAGGGAAACCTGTGTGTGGTAGAGTTCCCATTTGCCTGCAGTCCTTGGAGGGAAACCTGTGTGTGGTAGAGTTCCCATGTGACTCGGAGGGAAACCTGTGTGTGGTAGAGTTCCCACGTGACTCGGAGGGAAACCTGTGTGTGGTAGAGTTCCCACGTGACTCGGAGGGAAACCTGTGTGTGGTAGAGTTCCCACGTGACTCGGAGGGAAACCTGTGTGTGGTAGAGTTCCCATGTGACTCGGAGGGAAACCTGTGTGTGGTAGAGTTCCCATGTGCCTGCAGTCCTTGGAGGGAAACCTGTGTGTGGTAGAGTTCCCATGTGACTCGGAGGGAAAACTGTGTGTAGTAGAATTCCCATGTGACTCAGAGGGAAACCTGTGTGTGGTAGAGATCCCACGTGACTCGGAGGGAAACCTCTGTGTGGTAGAGTTCCCATCTGACTAGGAGAGAAACCTGTGTGTGGTAGAGTTCCCATGTGCCTGCAGTCCTTGGAGGGAAACCTGTGTGTGGTAGAGTTCCCATGTGACTCGGAGGGAAACCTGTGTGTGGTAGAGTTGCCACGTGACTCGGAGGGAAACCTGTTTGTGGTAGAGTTCCATGTGACTCGGAGGGAAACCTGTGTGTGGTAGAGTTCCCACGTCTCCCGGAGGGATACCTGTGTGTCGTAGAGTTCCCATGTGAGTGGGAGAGAAACCTATGTGTGTTAGAATTCCCATGTGCCTGTCGTTCTTGGAGGGAAACCTGGGTGTGGTAGAGTTCCCATGTGACTTGGAGGAAAACTTCTGTGTGGTAGAGTTCCCATGTGCCTCAGTCCTTCGTGGGAAACCTGTTTGTGGTAGAGTTCACATGTGACTCGGAGGGAAACCTGTGTGTGGTAGAGTTTCCATGTGACTCGGAGGGAAACCTGTGTGTGGTAGAGTTCCCATGTGACTCGGAGGGAAACCTGTGTGTGGTAGAGTTCCCACGTGACTCGGAGGGAAACCTGTGTTTGGTAGAGTTCCCACGTCACTCGGAGGGAAACCTGTGTGTGGTAGAGTTCCCATGTGACTCGGAGGGAAACCTGTGTGTGGTAGAGTTCCCATGTGACTCGGAGGGAAACCTGTGTTTGGTAGAGTTCCCACGTGACTCGGAGGGAAACCTGTGTGTGGTAGAGTTCCCATGTGACTCGGAGGGAAACCTGTGTGTGGTAGAGTTCCCATGTGACTCGGAGGGAAACCTGTGTGTGGTAGAGTTCCCATGTGAGTGGAGAGAAACCTGTGTGTGGTAGAGTTCCCATGTGCCTGTCGTTCTTGGAGGGAAACCTGTGTGTGGTAGAGTTCCCATGTGACTCATCGTCCTTGGAGGGAAACCTGTGTGTGGTAGAGTTCCCATGTGACTCGGAGGGAAACCTGTGTGTGGTAGAGTTCCCATGTGACTCGGAGGGAAACCTGTGTGTGGTAGAGTTCCCATGTAAGTGGGAGAGAAACCTATGTGTGATAGAATTCCCATGTGCCTGCAGTTCTTGGAGGGAAACCTGTCTGTGGTAGAGTTCCCATGTGACTCGGAGGGAAACCTGTGTGTGGTAGAGTTCCCATGTGACTCGGAGGGAAACCTGTGTGTGGTAGAGTTCCCATGTGACTCGGAGGGAAACCTGTGTGTGGTAGAGTTCCCATGTGCCTGCAGTCCTTGGAGGGAAACCTGTGTGTGGTAGAGTTCCCATGTGACTCGGAGGGAAACCTGTGTGTGGTAGAGTTCCCACGTGACTCGGAGGGAAACCTGTGTGTGGTAGAGTTCCCACGTGACTCGGAGGGAAACCTGTGTGTGGTAGAGTTCCCATGTGACTCGGAGGGAAACCTGTGTGTGGTAGAGTTCCCACGTGACTCGGAGGGAAACCTGTGTGTGGTAGAGTTCCCATGTGCCTGCAGTCCTTGGAGGGAAACCTGTGTGTGGTAGAGTTCCCATGTGACTCGGAGGGAAACCTGTGTGTGGTAGAGTTCCCATGTGACTCGGAGGGAAACCTGTGTGTGGTAGAGTTCCCACGTGACTCGGAGGGAAACCTGTGTGTGGTAGAGTTCCCATGTGACTCGGAGGGAAACCTGTGTGTGGTAGATTTCCCATGTGCTTCGGAGGGAAACCTGTGTGTGGTAGAGTTCCCATGTGACTCGGAGGGAAACCTGTGTGTGGTAGAGTTCCCACGTGACTCGGAGGGAAACCTGTGTGTGGTAGAGTTCCCACGTGACTCGGAGGGAAACCTGTGTGTGGTAGAGTTCCCATGTGACTGGGAGAGAAACCTGTGTGTGGTAGAGTTCCCATGTGCCTGCAGTCCTTGGAGGGAAACCTGTGTGTGGTAGAGTTCCCATGTGACTCGGAGGGAAACCTGTGTGTGGTAGAGTTCCCATGTGCCTGCAGTCCTTGGAGGGAAACCTGTGTGTGGTAGAGTTCCCATGTGACTCGGAGGGAAACCTGTGTGTGGTAGAGTTCCCATGTGACTCGGAGGGAAACCTGTGTGTGGTAGAGTTCCCATGTGACTCGGAGGGAAACCTGTGTGTGGTAGAGTTCCCATGTGCCTGCAGTCCTTGGAGGGAAACCTGTGTGTGGTAGAGTTCCCATGTGACTCGGAGGGAAACCTGTGTGTGGTAGAGTTCCCACGTGACTCGGAGGGAAACCTGTGTGTGGTAGAGTTCCTATGTGACTCGGACGGAAACCTGTGTGTGGTAGAGTTACCATGTGATTCGGAGGGAAACCTGTGTGTGGTAGATTTCAAATGAGCCTGCAGTCCTTGGAGGGAAACCTGTGTATGGTAGAGTTCCCATGTGTCTGCAGTCCTTGCAGGGAAACATGTGTGTGGTAGAGTTCCCACGTGACTCGGAGGGAAACCTGTGTGTGGTAGAGTTCCCACGTGACTCGGAGGGAAACCTGTGTGTGGTAGAGTTCCCATGTGCCTGCAGTCCTTGGAGGGAAACCTGTGTGTGGTAGAGTTCCCATGTGACTCGGAGGGAAACCTGTGTGTGGTAGAGTTCCCATGTGACTCGGAGGGAAACCTGTGTGTGGTAGAGTTCCCATGTGACTCGGAGGAATACCTGTGTGTGGTAGAGTTCCCATGTGACTCGGAGGGAAACCTGTGTGTGGTAGAGTTCCCATGTGACTCGGAAGGAAACCTGTGTGTGTAGAGTTCCCATGTGACTCGGAGGGAAACCTGTGTGTTGTAGAGTTCCCACGTGACTCGGAGGGAAACCTGAGTGTGGTTCAGTTCCCATGTGCCTGCAGTCCTTGTAGGGAAACCTGTGTGTGGTCGAGTTCCCATGTGCCTGCAGTCCTTGCAGGGAAACCTGTGTGTCGTAGAGTTCCCATGTGACTCGGACGGAAACCTGTGTGTGGTAGAGTTCCCATGTGACTCGGAGGGAAACCTCTGTGTGGTAGATTTCCCATGTGTCTGCAGTTCCTGGAGGGAAACCTGTGTGTTGTAGAGTTCCCATGTGACTCGGAGGGATACCTGTGTGTGGTAGAGTTCCCATGTGTCTGCAGTTCTTGGAGGGAAACCTGTGTGTGGTAGAGTTCCCACGTGACTCGGAGGGAAACCTGTGTGTGGTAGTGTTCCCATGTGACTTGGAGGGAAACCTTCTGTGTGGTAGAGTTCCCATGTGCCTCAGTCCTTCGTGGGAAACCTGTTTGTGGTAGAGTTCACATGTGACTCGGAGGGAAACCTGTGTGTGGTAGAGTTCCCATGTGACTCGGAGGGAAACCTGTGTTTGGTAGAGTTCCCACGTGACTCGGAGGGAAACCTGTGTCTGGTAGAGTTCCCATGTGACTCGGAGGGAAACCTGTGTGTGATCGAGTTTCCATGTGACTCGGAGGGAAACCTGTGTGTGGTAGAGTTCCCACGTGACTCGGAGGGAAACCTGTGTGTGGTAGAGTTCCCACGTGACTCGGAGGGAAACCTGTGTGTGGTAGAGTTCCCATGTGACTCGGAGGGAAACCTGTGTGTGGTAGAGTTCCCATGTGCCTGCAGTCCTTGGAGGGAAACCTGTGTGTGGTAGAGTTCCCATGTGACTCGGAGGGAAACCTGTGTGTGGTAGAGTTCCCATGTGACTCGGAGGGAAACCTGTGTGTGGTAGAGTTCCCATGTGACTCGGAGGGAAACCTGTGTGTGGTAGAGTTCCCACGTGACTCGGAGGGAAACCTGTGTGTGGTAGAGTTCCCATGTGACTCGGAGGGAAACCTGTGTGTGGTAGAGTTCCCATGTGCCTGCAGTCCTTGGAGGGAAACCTGTGTGTGGTAGAGTTCCCATGTGACTCGGAGGGAAACCTGTGTGTGGTAGAGTTCCCATGTGACTCGGAGGGAAACCTGTGTGTGGTAGAGTTCCCACGTGACTCGGAGGGAAACCTGTGTGTGGTAGAGTTCCCACGTGACTCGGAGGGAAACCTGTGTGTGGTAGAGTTCCCATGTGCCTGCAGTCCTTGGAGGGAAACCTGTGTGTGGTAGAGTTCCCATGTGACTCGGAGGGAAACCTGTGTGTGGTAGAGTTCCCACGTGACTCGGAGGGAAACCTGTGTGTGGTAGAGTTCCCACGTGACTCGGAGGGAAACCTGTGTGTGGTAGAGTTCCCATGTGACTGGGAGAGAAACCTGTGTGTGGTAGAGTTCCCATGTGCCTGCAGTCCTTGGAGGGAAACCTGTGTGTGGTAGAGTTCCCATGTGACTCGGAGGGAAACCTGTGTGTGGTAGAGTTCCCATGTGCCTGCAGTCCTTGGAGGGAAACCTGTGTGTGGTAGAGTTCCCATGTGACTCGGAGGGAAACCTGTGTGTGGTAGAGTTCCCATGTGACTCGGAGGGAAACCTGTGTGTGGTAGAGTTCCCATGTGACTCGGAGGGAAACCTGTGTGTGGTAGAGTTCCCATGTGCCTGCAGTCCTTGGAGGGAAACCTGTGTGTGGTAGAGTTCCCATGTGACTCGGAGGGAAACCTGTGTGTGGTAGAGTTCCCACGTGACTCGGAGGGAAACCTGTGTGTGGTAGAGTTCCCATGTGACTCGGAGGGAAACCTGTGTGTGGTAGAGTTCCCATGTGACTCGGAGGGAAACCTGTGTGTGGTAGAGTTCCCATGAGCCTGCAGTCCTTGGAGGGAAACCTGTGTATGGTAGAGTTCCCATGTGTCTGCAGTCCTTGCAGGGAAACATGTGTGTGGTAGAGTTCCCAACGTGACTCGGAGGGAAACCTGTGTGTGGTAGAGTTCCCACGTGACTCGGAGGGAAACCTGTGTGTGGTAGAGTTCCCATGTGCCTGCAGTCCTTGGAGGGAAACCTGTGTGTGGTAGAGTTCCCACGTGACTCGGAGGGAAACCTGTGTGTGGTAGAGTTCCCATGTGACTCGGAGGGAAACCTGTGTGTGGTAGAGTTCCCATGTGACTCGGAGGGAAACCTGTGTGTGGTAGAGTTCCCACGTGACTCGGAGGGAAACCTGTGTGTGGTAGAGTTCCCATGTGACTCGGAAGGAAACCTGTGTGTGGTAGAGTTCCCATGTGACTCGGAGGGAAACCTGTGTGTTGTAGAGTTCCCACGTGACTCGGAGGGAAACCTGAGTGTGGTTCAGTTCCCATGTGCCTGCAGTCCTTGTAGGTAAACCTGTGTGTGGTCGAGTTCCCATGTGCCTGCAGTCCTTGCAGGGAAACCTGTGTGTCGTAGAGTTCCCATGTGACTCGGACGGAAACCTGTGTGTGGTAGAGTTCCCATGTGACTCGGAGGGAAACCTGTGTGTGGTAGAGTTCCCATGTGACTGCAGTTCCTGGAGGGAAACCTGTGTGTTGTAGAGTTCCCATGTGACTCGGAGGGATACCTGTGTGTGGTAGAGTTCCCATGTGTCTGCAGTTCTTGGAGGGAAACCTGTGTGTGGTAGAGTTCCCACGTGACTCGGAGGGAAACCTGTGTGTGGTAGTGTTCCCATGTGACTTGGAGGAAAACTTCTGTGTGGTAGAGTTCCCATGTGCCTCAGTCCTTCGTGGGAAACCTGTTTGTGGTAGAGATCACATGTGACTCGGAGGGAAACCTGTGTGTGGTAGAGTTCCCATGTGACTCGGAGGGAAACCTGTGTTTGGTAGAGTTCCCACGTGACTCGGAGGGAAACCTGTGTTTGGTAGAGTTCCCACGTGACTCGGAGGGAAACCTGTGTGTGGTAGAGTTCCCATGTGACTCGGAGGGAAACCTGTGTGTGGTAGAGTTCCCACGTGACTCGGAGGGAAACCTGTGTGTGGTAGAGTTCCCATGTGACTCGGAGGGAAACCTGTGTGTGGTAGAGTTCCCATGTGACTCGGAGAGAAACCTGTGTGTGGTAGAGTTCCCATGTGACTCGGAGGGAAACCTGTGTGTGGTAGAGTTCCCATGTGACTCGGAGGGAAACCTGTGTGTGGTAGAGTTCCCATGTGCCTGCAGTCCTTGGAGGGAAACCTGTGTGTGGTAGAGTTCCCATGTGACTCGGAGGGAAACCTGTGTGTGGTAGAGTTCCCATGTGACTGGGAGGGAAACCTGTGTGTGGTAGAGTTCCCACGTGACTCGGAGGGAAACCTGTGTGTGGTAGAGTTCCCATGTGACTCGGAGGGAAACCTGTGTGTGGTAGAGTTCCCATGTGAGTGGGAGAGAAACCTATGTGTGTTAGAATTCCAATGTGCCTGTCGTTCTTGGAGGGAAACCTGGGTGTGGTAGAGTTCCCATGTGACTCGGAGGGAACCTGTGTGTGGTAGAGATCCCATGTGCCTGCAGTCCTTGGAGGGAAACCTGTGTGTGGTAGAGTTCCCACGTGACTCGGAGGGAAACCTGTGTGTGGTAGAGTTCCCATGTGACTGGGAGAGAAACCTGTGTGTGTTAGAATTCCAATGTGCCTGTCGTCCTTGGAGGGAAACCTGTGTGTGGTAGAGTTCCCATGTGCCTGCAGTCCTTGGAGGGAAACCTGTGTGTGGTAGAGTTCCCACGTGACTCGGAGGGAAACCTGTGTGTGGTAGAGTTCCCACGTGACTCGGAGGGAAACCTGTGTGTGGTAGAGTTCCCATGTGACTCGGAGGGAAACCTGTGTGTGGTAGAGTTCCCACGTGACTCGGAGGGAAACCTGTGTGTGGTAGAGTTCCCACGTGACTCGGAGGGAAACCTGTGTGTGGTAGAGTTCCCATGTGCCTGCAGTCCTTGGAGGGAAACCTGTGTGTGGTAGAGTTCCCATGTGACTCGGAGGGAAACCTGTGTGTGGTAGAGTTCCCATGTGACTCGGAGGGAAACCTGTGTGTGGTAGAGTTCCCACGTGACTCGGAGGGAAACCTGTGTGTGGTAGAGTTCCCATGTGACTCGGAGTGAAACCTGTGTGTGGTGGAGTTCCCATCTGCCTGCCGTGCTTGGAGGGACACCTGTGTGTGGTAGAGTTCCCAAATGAATGGAAGGGAAACCTCTGTGTGGTAGAGTTCCCATGTGCCTCAGTCCTTCGTGGGAAACCTGTTTGTGGTAGAGTTCACATGTGACTCGGAGGGAAACCTGTGTGTGGTAGAGTTCCCATGTGACTCGGAGGGAAACCTGTGTGTGGTAGAGTTCCCATGTGACTCGGAGGGAAACCTGTGTGTGGTAGAGTTCCCACGTGACTCGGAGGGAAACCTGTGTGTGGTAGAGTTCCCACGTGACTCGGAGGGAAACCTGTGTGTGGTAGAGTTCCCATGTGACTCGGAGGGAAACCTGTGTGTGGTAGAGTTCCCACGTGACTCGGAGGGAAACCTGTGTGTGGTAGAGTTCCCATGTGACTCGGAGGGAAACCTGTGTGTGGTAGAGTTCCCATGTGACTCGGAGGGAAACCTGTGTGTGGTAGAGTTCCCATGTGACTCGGAGGGAAACCTGTGTGTGGTAGAGTTCCCATGTGAGTGGGAGAGAAACCTATGTGTGTTAGAATTCCCATGTGCCTGTCGTTCTTGGAGGGAAACCTGTGTGTGGTAGAGTTCCCATGTGACTGCAGTCCTTGGAGGGAAACCTGTGTGTGGTAGAGTTCCCATGTGACTCGGAGGGAAACCTGTGTGTGGTAGAGTTCCCATGTGACTCGGAGGGAAACCTGTGTGTGGTAGAGTTCCCATGTGACTCGGAGGGAAACCTGTGTGTGGTAGAGTTCCCATGTGCCTGCAGTCCTTGGAGGGAAACCTGTGTGTGGTAGAGTTCCCATGTGACTCGGAGGGAAACCTGTGTGTGGTAGAGTTCCCATGTGCCTGCAGTCCTTGGAGGGAAACCTGTGTGTGGTAGAGTTCCCATGTGACTCGGAGGGAAACCTGTGTGTGGTAGAGTTCCCATGTGCCTGCAGTCCTTGGAGGGAAACCTGTGTGTGGTAGAGTTCCCATGTGACTCGGAGGGAAACCTGTGTGTGGTAGAGTTCCCACGTGACTCGGAGGGAAACCTGTGTGTGGTAGAGTTCCCACGTGACTCGGAGGGAAACCTGTGTGTGGTAGAGTTCCCACGTGACTCGGAGGGAAACCTGTGTGTGGTAGAGTTCCCACGTGACTCGGAGGGAAACCTGTGTGTGGTAGAGTTCCCATGTGCCTGCAGTCCTTGGAGGGAAACCTGTGTGTGGTAGAGTTCCCATGTGACTCGGAGGGAAACCTGTGTGTGGTAGAGTTCCCATGTGACTCGGAGGGAAACCTGTGTGTGGTAGAGTTCCCACGTGACTCGGAGGGAAACCTGTGTGTGGTAGAGTTCCCATGTGACTCGGAGGGAAACCTGTGTGTGGTAGAGTTCCCATGTGCCTGCAGTCTTTGGAGGGAAACCTCTGTGTGGTAGAGTTCCCACGTGACTCGGAGGGAAACCTGTGTGTGGTAGAGTTCCCATGTGACTCGGAGGGAAACCTGTGTGTGGTAGAGTTCCCATGTGACTCGGAGGGAAACCTGTGTGTGGTAGAGTTCCCATGTGCCTGCAGTCCTTGGAGGGAAACCTGTGTGTGGTAGAGTTCCCATGTGACTCGGAGGGAAACCTGTGTGTGGTAGAGTTCCCACGTGACTCGGAGGGAAACCTGTGTGTGGTAGAGTTCCCATGTGCCTGCAGTCCTTGGAGGGAAACCTGTGTGTGGTAGAGTTCCCATGTGACTCGGAGGGAAACCTGTGTGCGGTAGAGTTCCCATGTGACTCGGAGGGAAACCTGTGTGTGGTAGAGTTCCCATGTGACTCGGAGGGAAACCTGTGTGTGGTAGAGTTCCCATGTGACTCGGAGGGAAACCTGTGTGTGGTAGAGTTCCCATGTGCCTGCAGTCCTTGGAGGGAAACCTGTGTGTGGTAGAGTTCCCACGTGACTCGGAGGGAAACCTGTGTGTGGTAGAGTTCCCATGTGACTCGGAGGGAAACCTGTGTGTGGTAGAGTTCCCATGTGACTCGGAGGGAAACCTGTGTGTGGTAGAGTTCCCATGTGACTCGGAGGGAAACCTGTGTGTGGTAGAGTTCCCATGTGACTCGGAGGGAAACCTGTGTGTGGTAGAGTTCCCATGTGACTCGGAGGGAAACCTGTGTGTGGTAGAGTTCCCACGTGACTCGGAGGGAAACCTGTGTGTGGTAGAGTTCCCATGTGACTCGGAGGGAAACCTGTGTGTGGTAGAGTTCCCACGTGACTCGGAGGGAAACCTGTGTGTGGTAGAGTTCCCATGTGACTCGGAGGGAAACCTGTGTGTGGTAGAGTTCCCATGTGACTCGGAGGGAAACCTGTGTGTGGTAGAGTTCCCACGTGACTCGGAGGGAAACCTGTGTGTGGTAGAGTTCCCATGTGCCTGCAGTCCTTGGAGGGAAACCTGTGTGTGGTAGAGTTCCCATGTGACTCGGAGGGAAACCTGTGTGTGGTAGAGTTCCCATGTGACTCGGAGGGAAACCTGTGTGTGGTAGAGTTCCCATGTGACTCGGAGGGAAACCTGTGTGTGGTAGAGTTCCCATGTGACTCGGAGGGAAACCTGTGTGTGGTTGAGTTCCCATGTGACTCGGAGGGAAACCTGTGTGTGGTAGAGTTCCCACGTGACTCGGAGGGAAACCTGTGTGTGGTAGAGTTCCCATGTGACTCAGAGGGAAACCTGTGTGTGGTAGAGTTCACATGTGACTCGGAGGGAAACCTGTGTGTGGTAGAGTTCCCATGTGCCTGCAGTCCTTGGAGGGAAACCTGTGTGTGGTAGAGTTCCCATGTGACTCGGAGGGAAACCTGTGTGTGGTAGAGTTCCCACGTGACTCGGAGGGAAACCTGTGTGTGGTAGAGTTCCCATGTGCCTGCAGTCCTTGGAGGGATACCAGTGTGTGGTAGAGTTCCCATGTGACTCGAAGGGAAACCTGTGTGTGGTAGAGTTCCCATGTGACTCGGAGGGAAACCTGTGTGTGGTAGAGTTCCCATGTGACTCGGAGGGAAACCTGTGTGTGGTAGAGTTCCCACGTGACTCGGAGGGAAACCTGTGTGTGGTAGAGTTCCCATGTGACTCGGAGGGAAACCTGTGTGCGGTAGAGTTCCCATGTGACTCGGAGGGAAACCTGTGTGTGGTAGAGTTCCCACGTGACTCGGAGGGAAACCTGTGTGTGGTAGAGTTCCCACGTGACTCGGAGGGAAACCTGTGTGTGGTAGAGTTCCCATGTGCCTGCAGTCCTTGGAGGGAAACCTGTGTGTGGTAGAGTTCCCATGTGACTCGGAGGGAAACCTGTGTGTGGTAGAGTTCCCATGTGACTCGGAGGGAAACCTGTGTGTGGTAGAGTTCCCACGTGACTCGGAGGGAAACCTGTGTGTGGTAGAGTTCCCATGTGACTCGGAGGGAAACCTGTGTGTGGTAGAGTTCCCACGTGACTCGGAGGGAAACCTGTGTGTGGTAGAGTTCCCATGTGACTCGGAGGGAAACCTGTGTGTGGTAGAGTTCCCATGTGCCTGCAGTCCTTGGAGGGAAACCTGTGTGTGGTAGAGTTCCCATGTGACTCGGAGGGAAACCTGTGTGTGGTAGAGTTCCCATGTGACTCGGAGGGAAACCTGTGTGTGGTAGAGTTCCCATGTGACTCGGAGGGAAACCTGTGTGTGGTAGAGTTCCCACGTGACTCGGAGGGAAACCTGTGTGTGGTAGAGTTTCCATGTGACTCGGAGGGAAATCTGTGTGTGGTAGAGTTCCCACGTGACTCGGAGGGAAACCTGTGTGTGGTAGAGTTCCCATGTGACTGAGTGAGAAACCTGTGTGTGGTAGAGTTCCCATGTGACTGAGAGAGAAACCTGTGTGTGGTAGAGTTCCCATGTGCCTGCAGTCCTTGGAGGGAAACCAGTGTGTGGTAGAGTTCCCATGTGACTGGAAGGGAAACCTGTATGAGGTAGATTTCCCACGTGACTCGGAGGGAAACCTGTGTGTGGTAGAGTTCCCATGTGACTGAGAGAGAAACCTGTGTGTGGTAGAGTTCCCACGTGACTCTCGGAGGGAAACCTGTGTGTGGTAGAGTTCCCATGTGACTGAGAGAGAAACCTTTGTGTGGTAGAGTTCCCATGTGACTCGGAGGGAAACCTGTGTGTGGTAGAGTTCCCACGTGACTCGGAGGGAAATCTGTGTGTGGTAGAGTTCCCACGTGACTCGGAGGGAAACCTGTGTGTGGTAGAGTTCCCATGTGACTGAGAGAGAAACCTGTGTGTGGTAGAGTTCCCACGTGACTCGGAGGGAAACCTGTGTGTGGTAGAGTTCCCATGTGACTGAGAGAGAAACCTTTGTGTGGTAGAGTTCCCATGTGACTCGGAGGGAAACCTGTGTGTGGTAGAGTTCCCACGTGACTCGGAGGGAAACCTGTGTGTGGTAGAGTTTCCACGTGACTCGGAGGGAAATCTGTGTGTGGTAGATTTCCCATGTGACTCGTAGGGAAACCTGTGTGTGGTAGAGTTCCCACGTGACTCGGAGGGAAACCTGTGTGTGGTAGAGTTCCCATGTGACTCGGAGGGAAACCTGTGTGTGGTAGAGTTCCCACGTGACTCGGAGGGAAACCTGTGTGTGGTAGAGTTCCCATGTGAGTCGGAGGGAAATCTGTGTGTGGTAGATTTCCCATGTGACTCGGAGGGAAACCTGTGTGTGGTAGAGTTCCCATGTGACTCGGAGGGAAACCTGTGTGTGGTAGAGTTCCCATGTGACTCGGAGGGAAACCTGTGTGTGGTAGAGTTCCCATGTGAGTCGGAGGAAAACCTGTGTGTGGTAGAGTTCCCATGTGACTCGGAGGGAAACCTGTGTGTGGTAGAGTTCCCATGTGACTCGGAGGGAAGCCTGTGTGTGGTAGAGTTCCCATGTGACTCGGAGGGAAACCTGTGTGTGGTAGAGTTCCCATGTGACTCGGAGGGAAACCTGTGTGTGGTAGAGTTCCCATGTGACTCGGAGGGAAACCTGTGTGTGGTAGAGTTCCCATGTGACTCGGAGGGAAACCTGTGTGTGGTAGAGTTCCCATGTGACTCGGAGGGAAACCTGTGTGTGGTAGAGTTCCCATGTGCCTGCAGTCCTTGGAGGGAAACCTGTGTGTGGTAGAGTTCCCATTTGCCTGCAGTCCTTGGAGGGAAACCTGTGTGTGGTAGAGTTCCCATGCGACTCGGAGGAAAACCTGTGCGTGGTAGAGTTCCCACGTGACTCGGAGGGAAACCTGTGTGTGGTAGAGTTCCCATGTGACTCGGAGGGAAACCTGTGTGTGGTAGAGTTCCCATGTGACTCGGAGGGAAACCTGTGCGTGGTAGAGTTCCCATGTGACTCGGAGGAAAACCTGTGTGTGGTAGAGTTCCCATGTGACTCGGAGGAAAACCTGTGTGTGGTAGAGTTCCCACGTGACTGCAGTCCTTGGAGAGAAACCTGTGTGTGGTAGAGTTCCCATGTGACTCGGAGGGAAACCTGTGTGTGGTAGAGTTCCCACGTGACTCGGAGGGAAACCTGTGTGTGGTAGAGTTCCCATGTGACTCGGAGGGAAATCTGTGTGTGGTAGAGTTCCCATGTGACACGGAGGGAAACCTGTATGTGGTAGAGTTCCCATGTGACTCGGAGGGAAACCTGTGTGTGGTAGAGTTCCCATGTGACTCGGAGGGAAACCTGTATGTGGTAGAGTTCCCACGTGACTGCAGTCCTTGTGCTTCTTGGTGCTGAAGTTATTGGTTTGGATTCTGATGTTTTTGATACAAGGTTCTTTCAGAAGTGAGAAAAGAGGCACAAAAGTCGATGCTTCAATATAATTTATGAAGTTTTAATTGAACCAAAAAAAATTTAAAAGAAACAGTGATAGAGTTCCAGTAAGTGAAGGGAGAGAGAAAGAAGGAAATGGAAAATGGCATCACCGCACGGATAGTTCATTTTACACTCCAAAGCTAAGAAACATTCCATTTAAGTTTACAGGTAAGAGTCAACCAATCAGATAGCCTCTATTCAACTGATGCAATACCAAGGGAAGCTTCTAGAGCTTTCCTGAATCACACAAATGTAACCACCAGCGGACACATTAAACTGCTGCATATACATATAGTGGCCACTAGGAAACATAATAAGCAGTTTCATGTATTTAAGCAATTATAAAAAATACCAGCAGGTAATTATCTGTTAAGTTGCAAAGAAAATAACAATGAAACTGTCAAATCCAACAGGAGTTGGTGTCTTCATACCCTTGATAAATAAACTCCAGTGAATTTTGTCACTGGAAAACACTACAACCATCGTGCAAAAATGGTGAAGGGAATGAATGTTTTGTGCAGAACATATGGGTCTTTTGTCATGGATACATGGATGAGTTTCTTTCATCGTCATTGGAATTGCACTCATTTAAGGAAGTGGTGGTTATTGCATCCTGTCTTGTAAATAGTAGACAACAGGAATTCTGCAGATGCTGGAAATTCAAGCAACACACATAAAAGTTGCTGGTGAACGCAGCAGGCCAAGCAGCATCTATAGGAAGAGGCGCAGTCGACGTTTCAGGCCGAGACCCTTCGTCAGGACTAACTGAAGGAAGAGTGAGTAAGGGATTTGAAAGCTGGAGGGGAAGGGGGAGATGCAAAATGATAGGAGAAGACAGGAGGGGGAGGGATAGAGCCGAGAGCTGGACAGGTGATAGGCAAAAGGGGATACGAGAGGATCATGGGACAGGAAGTCCGGGAAGAAAGACAACGGGGGGTGACCCAGAGGATGGGCAAGAGGTATATTCAGAGGGACAGAGGGAGAAAAAGGAGAGTGAGAGAAAGAATGTGTGCATAAAAATGAGTAACAGCTGGGGTACAAGGGGGAGGTGGGGCCTAGCGGAAGTTAGAGAAGTCAATGTTCATGCCATCAGGTTGGAGGCTACACAGACGGAATAGAAGGTGTTGTTCCTCCAACCTGAGTGTGGCTTCATCTTTACAGTATCATGTATGTGGTTTCTTTAGTTAAGTTCTGATCAATGATGACCTCCGAGTGGTTGATGGTGAGGACTCAGCTGTAGTAATGCCATTGATTTTAAGAGTAGTGGTTAAACATTCTCTAATTGGAGTTTGACATTTCCCGATACATGTATGTCTTGAATGTCACTTCACATTTGTTATCCCATGTTTCAGTTTTATTTAACTCTGAGAAGTTGTGAATAGAATTGAATAATACACTTTCATCATTTATTGAAAGGACAGCTATTGATGAAACAAATGGAAATGGTTGAGCCTGGGATGCTGTCTGAGGACCCTCATGCAGCAATGATCTGGGCAGAGAAGATTACCCTCCTGCAATCCTCACCTTTCCAAGTAAAAAGTATGACTACAATCATCGGGGTGTTTTCCTCCTGGATATTCATTGATTTCTGTTTTACCAACTCTTCCTGATGTGAGACTCATTCAGAAACTCTCACATCACTTCTGAAATTAGTTCTTTGGTCCATGGAGCCAAATCATGCTGATCTCCAAATTAGACACCAGTGAGCAGGTTTCTGGCAAGTGCCAGTTGGAACATTGGGTATTTAATCTGGTATACCTGGGCAATCTCAGAATCAGGTTTAATATTGCTGGCATACAGTAAGTTGTGAAATTTGTTGTTTTGCAAAAGTAGTACATTGCAATACATAATAATGAAAACCTTAAATTACAATTAGAACTATATATATGCATGTAACATTAAATAAGTAGTGCAAAAAAAGAGAAAAAAGAAAAAATACTGATAGTGTTCATGGGTTCACTGTCCATTCAGAAAAATCTGCTGGTGGAGGGGAAGAAACTGTTCCTGAAGTGTTGATTGTGTGTCTTCAGGCTCCTGTACCTCCCCCCTGATGGTAGTAATGAGACCTGGGTAATGGGGGTTCTTAATGATGGATGCCACCTTCTTGAGCCATCGCCTTTTGAAGAGTCCTTGATGCTGGAGAGGCTGGCGCCCATGATGGAGCTGGCTGAGTTTGCAACTTTCTGTAGCTTTTTCCAATCCTGTACAATACCAGGATCAGGATCAGAATCAGAATCAGGTTTATTATCACCGGCATGTGTCATGAAATTTGTTAACTTAGCAGCAGCGGTTCAATGCAATACATAGTCTAGAAGGAAAAAAATAAGTAAATCAATTACAGTATACATATAAAAATCATGCAAAAACCAGAAATAATATATATAAAAAATGTGAGGTAGTGTTCAAGGGTTCAATGTCCATTTAGGAATTGGATCTCAGAGGGGAAGAAGCTGTTCCTGAATCACTGAGTGTGTGCCTTTAGGTTTCTGTCCCTCCTACCTGATGGTGATGCAACCTGTTAGAATGCTCTCAGTGGTACACCTGTAGGAATATGAGTGTGTCTTTGGCGACATACCAATTCTCCTCAAACTCCTCATGAAGTATAGTCGCTGTTGTGTCTTCTTTGGAATTGCCTCAATGTGTTGGGCCCAGAATAGATTGTCAAAGATGCTGATACTCAGGAACTTGAAACTGCTGGTCCCTCGATAAGGACTGGTGTGTGTTCACTCAACTTCCCCTTCCTGAAGTCCTCACTCAATTCCTTGATCTTACTGACATTGAGTACGACATTATTGCTATGAAACCACTCAACCAGCTGATTTATCGCACTCCTGTACACTTCCTCGTCACCTACTGAAATTCTGCTGCCAATAGTTATGTCACCCAGAAATTTATAGATGGCATTTGAGTTGTGTCTAGCTGCACAATTGTGGGTGTAGAGAAAGTAGAGTAGTGGGCCAAGCATGCATCCTTGAGAAGCGGCAGTGTTGATTGTTGGAGAAGAGAAGATGTTATTTCTGATCCGCACAGAATGTGGTCTCCCAGTGAGGAAGTCAAGGATCCAGAAGAAAAGGGAGGTACAGAGACATAGGTTTTGGAGCCTGTGATTAGAACAGAGGGAATGATCGTGTTGGAAGTATGATTGTATGATGTGTGGGGTTGAGGTCCAAGGTAGATCAGCCATGATTATATAGAATGGCAGGACAAGATTCAGGGTCCAGGGGGCTACACTTGCTCCTCTTTTATTTTGTTTTTGTATTCTTCCACCTGTGTGAAAATACTGTCTTGTTCATGTGCTGCTGTTACTTGGAAGAATTGATTAACTGATTTGATTGGCTGCTATAATTCGTAAGGGAGACCATTTGGAATAAGAATCAACTCAGCATTAATTGTGGTGTGATGCTAACATATCTTTAATTGAAAAATCCAGAGTATAAATTGATCCTGTTGATTTACTGGTGACAGCATTTCAGTTAAAGTAGACATCTTCTAAAGCTCTCACTAATACTGCTATAGCTCTGTAATCTGGCTTTAAAATGCCAGCAGGTTGCGGAGGAACGACGGCAGAGAATTGAGTGATTATCGACTTAAAGATGTTGTGATTAGGGATAATCTTTCAAACAAAGATCTGCAAGTCTGCAAGAGTATCTGAATGAAATAAGATGTTAAGTCCGACTGGGAACAGTTTTTAATATTTTATAAAACTTAATTCATGCAATGAAAATAGGATATGTGACGGAACAGACATTGTACAATTAATATTGCAAAATAATTGTGCCTAATGCACCTAGTTGGAGAAAGGTTTATACATAGCATCTTTCATGACTTCAGAATGTGTCATAGAATCATCAATCCCTTATGATGTGTAGCAGTGATTCATTTTATACCACTGGCCTGTTGTTTCTCTGTAGCTCAATGAATTTTTACCTTTCAATTAATTATCCAATTCTTTTTTGAATGTAATGATTGAAATTGCTTCTACCACTGTTTCAGATAGTACAGTCAAGAATGCAATAACTGATCTGTGTGAAATCTTTTGCTAATCACATCAAATCTGAAAGTTCAAGCTTATTGCCATCTGACTGTACATACAGTGCCTATAAAAAGTATTCACCCCGTTGGAAGTTTTCATATTTTATTGTTTTATAACACTGAATCACACTGGATTTAATTTGGCTTCTTTTTGACACTGATCAACAGAAAACAAATCTCTACAAAGAGATCTAAATTAATTACAAATATAAAATACAAAATAATTGATTCCATAAAGTATTCACCCCCTTTAATATGACACACCAAATCATCATTGGTGCAGCCAATTGTTTTAGTTTAATTGGTTTTAGAAGTCACATAATTAGTTAAATGGAGATCACCTGTGTGCAGTCAAAGTGTTTCAATTGATTGTGGTAAAAATACACCTGTATCTGGAAGGTCCAACTGCTGGTGAGTCAGTATCCTGGAAAAAACTACACCATGAAGACAGAAGAACACTCTAAGCAATTCTGTGAAAAAGGTTATTGAAAAGTACAAGTCAGGAGATGGATACAAGAAAATTTCCCAGTCACTGAATATCCCTTGGGGTATACTAAAGTCAATCATCAAGAAATGGAAAGAATATAGCCCAACGGTAAATCTGTCTAGAGCAGGCTGTCCTCAAAAATTGAGTGATCATGCAAGAAGAGGATTAGTGAGGGAGGCCACCAAGTGACCTATGACAAATCTGGAGGAGTTACAAGCTTCAGTGGCTGAGATGAGAGAGACTGCGCATACAACAACTGCTTCCTGGGTGCACCAGTCACAGCTTTATGGGAAAGTGGCAAAGAGAAAGCCACTGTTGAAAAAACTCACATGAAATCTCAGCTAGTGTTTGACAAAAGGGATGTGGGAGACTCTGAAGTCAACTGGAAGAAGGTTCTATGGTCTGATGAAACAAAAATTGAGCTTTTTGGCCATCAGACTAACCACGTAAGCCAAACACCGCACATTATCAAAACTACAACATCCCTAACGTGAAACATGGTTGTGGCTGCATCGTGCTGTGGGGATGTTTCACTGTAGCACACCCTGGAAGGCTTGTGAAGGTAGAGGGTAAAATAAATGTAGCAAAATACAGGGAAATCCTGGAGGAAAATCTCATGCAATCTGCAAGAGAACAGCGATTTGGGAGATGTCTTTTCCATCAAGACAATGATC
This sequence comes from Mobula hypostoma, assembly GCF_963921235.1. Lineage (NCBI taxonomy): Eukaryota > Metazoa > Chordata > Chondrichthyes > Myliobatiformes > Myliobatidae > Mobula > Mobula hypostoma. The sequence continues at coordinate 51,568,471 of NC_086108.1, read as the reverse complement.
CCAAATGTAAAGTCAAAGCTACACAGGAATGGCTTAAAAACAACAAAGTTATTGTCCTGGAGGGAGCAAATCAGAGTCCAGACCTCAATCCATTCAATGGGGAAAACTTGCAATGTCCAGAAGAACGATGCTGTAACACAGTTTGGCTGTCCTAGTCCTGATTCTTCTGTACCACCTTCTTGGTGGTAGTGGGTCAGAGAGATTGTGGGATGGGTGGTGGGGAACTTCAACAATGCTTTGAGCCCATCGTCTGCAATGCTCCCAGTAAATGTCACAAAAATGGTGGGGGGCAGGCCCTGGTGATCCTTTTGGTTGTTTTAACTATCCACCGTGGGGTCTTCCTGTTGACGCCTTGCAGGCGTGCAGAATAATGATGTGGCCAGACAAGGGACACTCAGTGGCGCTCCGGTAGAAAGTTGGTAAAATAGTGGCAGAAAGGCTTGCATGCCTCCATCTCCCCAAAATGTAGATGCCGCTGTGCCTTTGGACTAGTGAGGAAAAATTGTGGGTCCAGGTTGGATCATCTGTTATGTGCACACCAAGGAACTTTGTGCTCATCACTCTCTCCACAGCAGAGCCATTGATGTGCAATGGGGAGTGGTCGACCTGTGTCTTCCTGAAGGCTACAAACATCTCTTTTGTCTCAGGTTGTTGTTCTTGCACCATTTGACAAGCTTGTCAACCTCCTCTCTGTATGATTCATCATCGTTGCTGATGAGGGCAACTGCTGTGGTATTATCAGCAAACTTGATGATGTGATTTGAGCTGAATCTGGCAGTACAGTTGTGAATCATCAGCATGACCAACAGCAGGCTGAGCACAAGGCTCCAGAGATCACTAGTGCTCAGTGTGGTGGAGCTTGCTTGAGATGTTGCTGCCAATAGGGACCGATGGGGTCATTCCATTAAGAAGTCCAAAATCCAGATGCAGAGAGGGGTGTTGTGTCCCATGAGGACAGTTTACTCACCTGCCTCCGAGGGATGATCATGTTCAACATTGGCCTGAAGCCGATGAACAGCATCCTGGTGTATGAGGCATTGTTTTCTAGGTGGGACAGGACAGAGTGGAGGGCCAAGGCTAGTGCATCATCAGTGGACCATTTTGAGTATTAAGCAAACTGGAAAGATCCAATGTAGCTGGAAGGTGACATTCTGTGTTATCCATTACCAGCTGCTGAAAGCACTTTATGATTGTCGACATCAGTGCCACTGAGCACTAATTGTTTAGGCCAGTTACCATTACTCTCTTGGGCACTGGAATGACGGTGGCTGCCTTGAAGCCTGGAGGGAGTGTTATGAGCTATGGTTTCTGATGGTTCACAGTCATTATTATGATGTAATTCAATGTAACGAGTCTGCAGATCTCACAATTAACCAGGTAATCTTTTCTGATGATTCTGTTTGGAGAAGGTTACTGAAGGCTTCGCTTTGAACTTGTTAAAAAGCAACAGGATAATCTTCATCAGTCAGAATCTTGATTAACTACCTAATCTGTGAAGTAAGGAAAATTTTGCAATAGTATATATTTCCTGCTGGTTACTTGTGTAGTGGAGAAATTGGATACATGCCCATACATACATCAGAAGGTGAGGACACACAACATTTTTAAAAAAATCAGTGAAAAACGGACTTGATTTTTTTTTCTCATTTTCCCCCCATATAACTTCTGTCTCCTGAAGCTCAAGTCCATGAGCATTGACAGGATGGGGCAAATGGTCTCCATCTATGCTGTACATGTCCATGGCTCCATGTTAATGTTTTTTGATTGGAACTGAGGGTATGATTGTATTGAACGTTGCGCTGTATGTAATTTCCCATGCAGTTGGGTAGATCCAGTTTTGTAACTGTACTGGGACAGCTTGTGTATGGTGGCAAAAATGTTGGTGGGTATCATCATCTCTGCTTGTCCAGTGCTCCCAGCGATTGCTTGATATTATCTGGAGTGAATCAACTTGGTTGAGGACCAACTCCATAGTGGTGGGGAACTCAGGTGAAAAGCAAAATGTGGCACCAGTGTAACAACAGTGTGGTTCTTATGGCTCTTACTTTGGCACTTACTTGCCTCCATGATTGACCAAACAATGGCCATACAAACAACAGGAATTCTGCAGATGCTGGAAATTCGAGCAACACACATCAAAGTTGCTGGTGAACGCAGCAGGTCAGGCAGCATCTATAGGAAGAGGCGCAGTCGACGTTTCAGGCCGAGACCCTTCGTCAGGACTAACTGAAGGAAGAGTGAGTAAGGGATTTGAAAGTTGGAGGGGGAGGGGGAGATCCAGAATGATAGGAGAAGACAGGAGGGGGAGGGATAGAGCCGAGAGCTGGACAGGTGATAGGCAAAAGGGGATACGAGAGGATCATGGGACAGGAGGTCCGGGAAGAAAGACAAGGGGGGGGGGACCCAGAGGATGGGCAAGAGGTATATACAGAGGGAGAAAAAGGAGAGTGAGAGAAAGAATGTGTGCATAAAAATAAGTAACAGATGGGGTACGTGGGGGAGGTGGGGCCTTAGCGGAAGTTAGAGAAGTCGATGTTCATACCATCAGGTTGGAGGCTACCCAGACGGAATATAAGGTGTTGTTCCTCCAACCTGAGTGTGGCTTCATCTTTACAGTAGAGGAGGCCGTGGATAGACATGTCAGAATGGGAATGGGATGTTTAATTAAAATGTGTGGCCACTGGGAGATCCTGCTTTCTCTGGCGGACAGAGCGTAGATGTTCAGCAAAGCCATACAAAGACAGATTTTGTGATCAGTGAAGTATTCTAAAAGCTTTGGTGCAACCTGTCTCTTGTTTTGGTCTCAATACCTTTGGAGAGATATACTTGGTTTTCAGGAGATGGAACAAACTTTCACTCACTTGATATTTGGAATGACTGGGATGGTGAATGAGGAGAGCTTGAGCCTATGTTCTCCAATGTTTAGAAAAATAGAAGTCGTTTGACAGATTACCTAACACGATTGAAAGATATTTGTATGAATACATGAATAGGAGCAATTTAGAGGTATATGGGACTAGCTTAATTGGCAGCATGGTTGGCATGGACGAATTGGTCGAAGGGGCCTGTTTCCATTCCGTATTACTTATGACTCGTAGTCTTGAAAAATATTGGAAGGAAGATTTTCAAACTTTTTCTTTACTTTTCAAAGTCAACTTTAAGCCTAATCCTCTGACTGCCCTATTCGGTATTGTTGCAGGACAAGATATCAAGCTGAAGACATCAGATTTACATATTTTGGCCTTTAGCTCTCTTATAGCTAGGAGGGTGCTTTTGTTTAAATGGAAGGCTGTTTTTCCTCCTACTCAATGGTTATGCGACATTATGTCATGCTTAGATTTAGAGAAGATTCGTTGTTCAATTTCTGAATCTTGTCAAGACTTTCAAACATTGTGGGGACCTTTTCTGGATTATTTTCAAAACTTTCAAAACCTTCAATTTGTTATTTAAGTTCAGATGTTGGCTATTAGTAATTTCTATTATATGAGAAGGTATTTTACCTTTCCTTCTCCTTAACAAACAGCTTCGGTCTTGATAGGGGTTAGACTCCTTATTTTGTAATAAATTAGTATATTTCAGTATAACTATTGATTAACTTACATGAATATGGGGTAATGAGATTATTATTATGAATAGATATAATGTATTTGGTAGTTTTTAAAAATCTTTTTTGACCTTTTATATATACTTTGTACTGTGTCCTGTTCTGGTCACCTCACTATAGGAAGGATGTGGAAGCATTGGAAAGGGTACAGAGGAGATTTACCAGGATGCTGCCTGGTTTAGAAAGTATGCATTATGATCAGAGATTAAGGGAGCTCGGGCTTTACTCTTTGGAGAGAAGGAGGATGAGAGGAGACATGATAGAGGTGTACAAGATAATAAGAGGAATAGATAGAGTGGATAGCCAGCGCCTCTTCCCCAGGGCACCACTGCTCAATACAAGAGGACATGGCTTTAAGGTAAGGGGTGGGAAGTTCAAGGGGGATATTAGAGGAAGGTTTTTTTTACTCAGAGAGTGGTTGGTGCGTGGAATGTACTGCCTGAGTCAGTGGTGGAGGCAGATTCACTAGTGCAGTTTAAGAGACCACTAGACAGGTATATGGAGGAATTTAAGGTGGGTGCTTATACAGGAGGCAGGGTTTAAGGGTCGGCACAACATTGTGGGCCGAAGGGCCTGTACTGTGCTGTACTATTCTATGTTCTGTCTTGTAACCGACGGCAGCGTGCGTGGCCACTTCGGTGATGAATATCTGTTATCTGTCAAGTAGGGGACCATGAACAATCCTGATTTGATAGAGACAGACGTGAGAGCACAGCGGAACCTCTGGAAAACTTCTGAAATGCCACTTTGCTGCCATTGCTACTATGTGGAAACCGGAATCTCCAGAGCTGAAGGCCCCGAAATCCTCGGCTTTGCGTGTTTCAGCAGCCAGGGAGAGGTCGAAGGCGCTCGGCAGAGGATGGTGCTCGGGAGGAGGTATCGGAGAGGCTGCTCGGAAGCTTGGAGTTTTCAGATGGATAGACTCAGTGTCGGCAGTGGTCGTCTGCTTCCAAGGTATCAGTAAGTTGACAGTGCCGGGAGGTTTATGGCAGGGAGTTTCTCCCTTTTGCTGCCTGCTATCAGGGACTTGAGAGTCGATCGACTCGGGACTTTGAGACTTTTTTTTTACTGTGCCCATGGTCTGTTCTTTATCAAATTATGGTATTGCTTTGCACTGCTGTAACTATATGTTATAATTATGTGGTTCTGTCAGTGTTAGTCTTTGGTTTGTCCTGTTTTCTGTGGTATCACTCCGGAGAAACATTGTATCATTTCTTAATGCATGTATGCATTTCTAAATGACAATGAAAGAGGACTGAGTGTTCTCATAATCTAATCTACTCTATATTCTTCTATGTAGAAACTAATAAAAATATTGGAAAAATGACTCATCAACTCGCCCAGGTGCTGCCACTCACCTACACACTGGAGGCAACTCCCAGTGGCCAATTAACCAATTAACCTACCAACCTTCAGGTCTTTGGAATGTGGGATGAAACCAGCTTACCCGGAGGAAACCTATGCTATTACAAGGAGAATGTGCAAACTCCACACAGTCAAAACCTCAGGTCGGGATTGAATCTGCGTTCCTGGCACTGCAAGGCAGCAGCTCAACTAGCTGTACTATTGTGCTGCCACACAGTTGCCGGGAACGATGTTTGACCGATGTGAGGGTGACAGGTGCGCTGGTTTCCTACCGTATAAAGGCATAGACCTGATCAGCTACGTGGCTTCCTTCTCTTCCTTCAGTCAAGATGATGGGTCTCTAGCTGAACCATTAAGTGTCCATTTCCCACTGCAGATGCTGCCTGACCCATTGAGTTCCTCCATCAGCTCGATTCCAGCATCTGAAGTCCCTTGTGTATTTCTGGCTTCCCTCCCTACTGTAATGAGCAAATTGTTAGAATACAAGTTGATAAAATATATCTGAGGCACATAAATATTATTTCTTTGCATTCCACACTTCCATCTTGCCAGTTCTTTTTGATGATCGATGCATTCTCAAGGTTATCTCAATATCAGTGCAAACACCTTAAGTCATTTCCAGAGTGAAACTGGGTGGCTCATTTATACATCTGCTATTTATATGCATTCATTATTTCCACTCCAAGGGGTCGTATTCCTCTGGTATCTCCAGGTCGTCTTCAGCCATGCTCTCAATGGATAACTTCTTTCTTCGAGGAACCAGTGGTAAATTTGTTTTGAGATGTGAAGAGCTCAGTGAGACTGGACTGCTGCACTATGAACTCAATATATCCTTAGAGCAGCATAAACATCTCTTTATTTAAACAAAATAATAACTTGCACAAGGCACTTGACTGGACAGTCATAAGGAAAAACTGCTTATGATGATCATCATACTGTCATGATCATCAGCTGTCGCTGCTTGGCCTTAGCACTGCCATGTGTCGCTGGATTCTGGATTTCTTGACAGAGAGACCACAGTCAGTCCGTGTTGGCAGGAACATCTCTGACTCCATCACACTGAGCACTGGATCCCCACAAGGCTGTGTGCTTAGCCCATTGCTGTTTACACTGCTAACACATGACTGTGCAGCCAGATTCAAGGAGAACCTGATCATTAAATTTGCTGATGATACCACAGTGGTGGGGCTCATCAGCAAAAATGATGAAACTATGTACAGGGAGGAGGTCAAACACCTAGGGAGCTAGTGCAGGGATAACAACTTGATGCTTAATGTCACCAAAACCAAGGAGATGATCGTCGATTTCAAACGGTCTCAGCCTGAGCACACACCCCTCAGCACCAGCAGCTCCACAGCGGAGAGAGTGGAAAACATCAAGTTCCTTCGGACAATCTCACCTGGTCCAGGAACACCACTGGGATTGTGAAACGGGCCCAGCAGAGGTTGCACTTTCTGAGGAAGCTTAAACAAGCATCACTCCCCACTAACATCTTAACTACATTCTACAGAGGCGTGGTTGAGAGTGTGCTGACCTTTTGCATCACAACCTGGCACTCCAGCTGCAGTGCTGTCAACAAAAAAGCCTTGCAGAGGGTGGTTAGGGGAGCAGAGAAGGTTATTGGGATCTCCCTACCTTCTGTCCAAGACCTCTTTCAGAGTCGATGCCCCCAGAAGACACAGTACATCATTAAAGACCCTCACACCCTCTCCATGAACTGTTTGTTCTTCTGCCATCAGGCAAATGTTACAGGAGCATCAAAACCAAAACCACAAGGCTACTAAACAGCTTCCTCCCACAGGCAGTCAGACTGCTAAATAGCTGCTCCACCTGACTCTGCTTTGGACACTTTTAACTTGCACTGGACACTTATAACTTGATTTTAACTGACATGTGGCTGTTGTGTTTTACTATTTATTGTTATGTTTATTATTTAGTGTTGCATTTGTTATGTTATGATTTCACTGCTCCTGAGAAATGCTGTCTCAATCTGCCCTGCAGAGCTGTGTACAGTTAGAATGACAATAAAGGTTTTGGAATCTTTGAATCTTGAATCATTTAGAGTAGGGAATAATTTTTAAAGTATTTCTTTGTTAATAGTTGCAATGTAACAACTTCCACAGCTTACTGTTAATATTTAAACAACGCTCCCATCAATATTTTTCCAAATATAAATGTCTCCCTTTGTATTGGTAGCCATGCAATTATTAATACCTCTATTATTACCATATACTGTACTTATTTTAATCAACAAAATTCATCAAATGTGAGTAAATCCTGTTAAATGTACATTTCTTTAAATAAAAGAAGTTCCCTGTTTTAGCATGAACACATCAAGCTTTTCATACTGAAATTTGACCTCTCAGTCACTGGAACTAAAATTGGGTTGGATTACTCAAAGCAAGGTGAAATATTGAGAAGTGAAGAAGGAATGTCAGTGTGATTTATGGAAAAGTTTAATTGTAATCACTTGATTGCTTTCTAAATGAAAGCTGTATTTTACCGAAAGGGATTGGGAACTGTTTTTAATACTCATTCTATTCGCATCTATGGACTTAATGAAACAATTGCCAACAGATTTTTAATCTTTTCATCGTGCTTTGTAGTTCCATAAAATGTTGATTTAATATGATGACTGAAATGGAGAGGTAGTGTAATTTATACTTAAGAAGTTGTTCAATGGCTAGCATCACTTGGGGGAAGGGAAAGTCTGGGGGAGGGGACAGCTAAGACATTAATAAGAAAAGTTGAAGTAGTGGTTTGAACAGAGCAGCCCAGACTGTGCCTTGAGGGAAGTGCAAAATCAAAACCAAGGCGCCTACTGTTGGGGCAATTAATCTGCTGGAGGTACATGGCACATGACATGAATTTTTTCTCTACTTTTGGTTTGAGAAGTCAGGCTTATTTAAGTTTCGTAACATTTCCAGAAGTAAGAGTGGAACTGTATTTATGAAAGGCCATTAGTCCGAACCCTTCCTTTCAGCTGCATCAAATGCTGTCACAGCTTTCAGTCTGATCTGTGACAGCTGCAACACCACCAAGATCTATCGATCTACTCACAAAATCAAAGGCCATTTTTTGATCATTGAAAAAAATTATATGTTGAAAAAAGTAAGTGATCTTAAAAACCAGCAATTGATTTTGACAAGCAAGGTTAATCTTTTCCCCTATTGAACCAACTTTATGAATGCTTGCATGTATGATTTTCTTTTCTTTGTGAGGAATAACTGATGCTGCACTGCATATTTAAACAAGAAACTCGTAATATTTTAAGATTCTCTGATCGTTTGAAGAGTAAATGCTTTGCTCAGTGTGACAGAAATTTTGATGTTTGCTTTCCTACTTATTCTGTGAATTTGGTGAAGGCCTATACTGGGTCACAGGCTAAATACATGATAGAACTCGTCAGGGTTTCCATGCATGCTTACCATCAAATGAACTCCACTTCCATTTTGCAAGGAGCTTTTTTTTGTGGATCAGATTCAGATTCCTTCCTCCCAAGGATAATAAAACAAGTTTACTGATGTTCTGTTCTCAGACTTCCACAAATCAAAATTGGCTGAAGTACTTGATGCTGTTCCTGCTCCATCTTGAGCCAACACTTTCAGGATGAAGGTGTTGCAAGCTACTCTACAGTACAAACTACTGCATCAGTTGAGGCCATTTGAAAATGGTATTGGTGCCAACACTGCGGAACTCAGATGATGTTCTCTTGGCTTGTGCATTAGTTGGAAAAGTCATTAGTTCCGACCTAGTACTGTTAGAAGTAAAAATTCTTTTCAAATGGACATAATGCAATACTGTACGTTAATTTTCAGTTCGAACAGGTTTACTGACCTTCGCAATATCCCCATTTCTATGAATGAAGAGGCTGGTGAAGTTTATGAACGACTAATCACAAGGACAAATGTTATAATATATCTCAGAGTTTTATAAGGAGGTGACTGTGGACTTGGTTGATGCTCCAGCTATTTTTCAGAAATCTGGATTCTGGAATGAATGCCTGCACACCAGAGGGTAGCAACTAAGACCCTCAATTTAATAAAGGGGGAAAAGAAAAAAACATGAATTGCTGACATGTTGTTCTGCATTTATAATTTGGGGAAATTATAAAAATCTATGATAATGAATGTGATGTCCAGAAAATAATCTCTAGGAAAAGGTACAGTCGACGTTTCAGGCCGAGACCCTTCGTCAGTGTTAGTCCTGACGAAGGGTCTTGGCCTGAAACGTCAACTGTACCTCTTCCTAGAGATGCTGCCTGGCCTGCTGCGTTCACCAGCAACTTTGATGTGTGTTGCTTGAATTTCCAGCATCTGCAGAATTCCTGTTGTTTCCAGAAAATAATAATGTGATTGAAAAGGATTGACTCAGATTTCTTCCATTGAAGAGATATTGCAGAGAAAGTGAGGAAGAATTAACGAATCAAATATATTTCCAAATTTGTTAATAGCATGAAACCAGGTGGGAATTTCAGTAGTGAAGTGGATGAAAAATAGACTCCAAGATGATCTGGACAGGCTGAGTGAAAAGAATTCTGGGATATACTGAGGGAAATGCAGAAGAAGAGGGGAGTGACTTTGCTTATGACTGAAGACCATCAGAGCAATATGTAGAGAGGAAATAGTGGAGGTATTGTTCAATGAAGCCATTTGAATGGAACATCAGAATTTTGCTATGTGAAACATTGCTGTAGAAAAGCAGCATCCATCATCAAAAATCCTCACCACCCAGGCCATGCTCTTTCTTTCGCTGCTGTCGTCAGGTAGAAGGTACAAGAACCTCAGGACTCACACCACCAAGTTCAAGGACAGTTACTACCTCTCAACCATCAGGCTCTTGAGCAATAGGGATAGCTACACCCATTCTATTTCTGATGTCTCCACATCTGATGGACTCATTTTAAGGACTCTTTATCTTGTTATTTCATGCTCTTGTTATTTATTGCCAACTAATTGTATTTGCATTTGCACAATTTGTTGTTCATTGATTCTGTTTACAGTTACTGTTCTATAGATTTGCTAAGTATGCCTGCAGAAAAACAATCTCAGGGTTATATGTGGTGACATGTATGTACTCTGATAATATTTTTTAGATTAAACTTTGAGAGGGGTGATCACTATTGCAGTGGTTATACTATGGGCCTCCCAGTAATCAATAAGAATTAGAGGAACAGATATAAAAGCAAACTACAGAACATGTAAAAGCAGCAGGTTCTGGAAGGGTAGGATTTTAAACTTTCCTCATGTTGACTGGGATTGCCTGAGTTTAAGTGTCTGGATGGTGCAGGTTTTGTTGAGTGCATCCAAGGTGGTTTTTCTTTTTTACTAAGATGATGGGTAGATAGTCCTACCAGAGAAAGGGCTGTAGTTGATTTCATCTTAGGAATGGCAGGACGTGGAACTGTTGATTGGGAGACACTTCGGAAACAGTGCCTAAGTTTCTGCAGGTGTCAAGATAGATGGGGAAAGCAATGAGGTTGCTTCTCATGTTAAGACCCTAAATGAGGGAAGGCCCAAGAGACGAAGAGGTAAAAGTAGGTTGATAGCAGGTGCTTGTGGGTTGAATAACATCTGACAGGCTTATCCGTGTAAGCGGAACAAGTGCTACACATGCCCTTACACTTCCTCCCTTACCACCATTCAGGGCCCCAAACAGTCCTTCCAGGTGAGGCAACACTTCACCTGTGAGTCAGCTGGGGTGATATACTGCGTCCGGTGCTCCCGATGTGGCCTTTTATATATTGGCGAGACCCGACGCAGACTGGGAGACCGCTTTGCTGAACATCTACGCTCTGTCCGCCGGAGAAAGCAGGATCTCCCAGTGGCCACACATTTTAATTCCACATCCCATTCCCATTCTGACATGTCTATCCATGCCTCCTCTACTGTAAAGATGAAGCCACACTCAGGTTGGAGGAACAACACCTTATATTCTGTCTGGGTAACCTCCAACCTGATGGCATGAACATCGACTTCTCTAACTTCCGCTAATGCCCCACCTCCCCCTTGTACCCCATCTGTTACTTATTTTTATACACACATTCTTTCTCTCACTCTCCTTTTTCTCCCTCTGTCCCTCTGTATATACCCCTTGCCCATCCTCTGGGTCCCTCCCCCCCTCCCCCCCTCCCCCCGTCTTTCTTCCCGGACCTCCTGTCCCATGATCCTCTCGTATCCCTTTTGCCTATCACCTGTCCAGCTCTTGGCTCCATTCCTCCCCCTCCTGTCTTCTCCTATCATTTTGGATCTCCCCCTCCCCCTCCAACTTTCAAATCCCTTACTCACTCTTCCTTCAGTTAGTCCTGACGAAGGGTCTCGGCCTGAAACGTCGACTGCACCTCTTCCTAGATATGCTGCCTGGCCTGCTGCGTTCACCAGCAACTTTTATGTGTGTTGCTTGGAGTATTTTAGAAGAGAGTTGCTAAGAATTCCGGGTCAGTATATTCTGGTGGATGTGAAAGGCAAAGAGTAGGGATCTGTGAATGACAAAAGATACTGAAGGTTTGATGAGAAAAAAATAAGGACCATGCAACAAATATAGGCAACTAAAATCAAGGGAATTCCTTGAGGAATATAGAGGATAAAGGAGAGCACTTAAGGAGGAAATTGGGAGGACAAAAACAAGTTATGAAATATGACCACAGTCATGGCAGGTAAGATTAAAGAGTATCCTGTCATATGAGCAAGAGAGAAGCAAGGGAAACAATGGCCCAAAAGGCAAATTCCAGACGTGGAGCTTTGGGAAGTAGGTGAGATTCTAAATGAAGATTTCTTGTTTATATTTACAAAGGAGGAAGATGTGGAGGATAGTGAACTTTTGGAGGGATTTATTGGTTGTTTGGATTATACAGGTATTAAGAAGTTGGGGTGTTGGATTCTTATAATGCCTAAGACTGGATTGAGATCTATTCAAAACCATTATGGCAAATATTTCTGGAGAACTCTTGGAGGTTAATGCACCTTTGTTAGCCATGGGTGAGGTACCAAAAGGCTGGCGGACAGCTAATGTCGTCCCTTATTTAAAAAGAAGGAAGACAGGAAACTATAAGCCGGTGAGCCCGAAGTCAGTGATAAGTAAATTACTGGGAAAAATCATAAGGGACAGAATTATGTACATTTGGGAAGGCAGAGGCAAAGATAGTCCATGTGGTTTTGTGAAAGTGAAATCCAAGCTCACCAATTTGACGGAATTTCTTTAGGAGATAACTAAGAAGAATAATGCTTTTGATTTCCACTTTAATAAGGCATTTGATAAGCTGGTTAAGAAAATTAAGACACATAGGGTCCAAGGTGAGGTGGCAAATTGGCATGTTAATAGGAGGTAGAGAGCAGTGGTGGAAAGATGTTTTTGTGGTTGGAGCTTTATGAATAATAGTGTAGTAGAGGGATTGGTGCTGGGACTTGTTTGTAATAAACATTGATAACTTGGATGCAACTGTAGAAGTTATGATCAGTATGTGGATGACAAGGAAATTGGTGGTGATGTGGATAGGGAGGAAGGTTGTCTAAGCCCTCAGCAAGATATAAATCAGTTGAAAATTGGGCAGAGTGTTGGCAAATGGAATTTAATCCCAACGAGTGTGAAGTGTTGCATTTTGGGAAAACAGATAGCATAGAACAAAAGTAATAAAAGGCAAGGCACTAAGGAATGTTGATGAGACCATTATTCCCTGAAAGTTGATGCTCAAGTCAAGAAGGTGACAAAGCAAAGAAGGGTGCATACAATATAGCAAAAAATACTGGGAAGCTAGAGGACTGGGAAGCTTTTACAAATGAAATCTACCAAGTATTGAAAGGTCTGGATAGAGAGGACATGGAGAGGATGTTTTCAACAGTGGGGAAAGTCTAAGACCAGCGGGCACAACCTCAGAATGCAATGGCATCCCTTCAGAACAGAAATGAGGAGAAATTTCTTCAGGGAGAGGGTGGTGAATCTGTGGAATTCATTGCCACAGATGGCTGTAAAGGCCAAGTCTTTGGGTGTATTTAAGTGGAGTTCAATGGGTTTTTGATTAGTAAGGGCATCAAACGTTATGGAGAAAAGGCAGAAGAATGGGATTGGGAGGGAAAATAAATCAAACCTGACTGAATGGGAGAGCAGACCTGATGAGCTCAAAGGCCTAATTCTGCTGCTGTGAATTATGACCTTGACTGTCACAGAAGGCAGATGACAAGCTTGTCTTCATAATTCAGGGTAGAAAACATATGAGTTGGAACATTATGCTGCAAATTATCAAAACATTAGTTTTGATAGGCTGCACGGAATATTGTGTGCAGTTTTGGTCACCACATTATAGGATGAATGTGAATGTGCTGGACAGGGTACAAAAGCCATTAATCGGGTTGTCGCCTGAGCCAGACAATTTCAATTATGAGGAGGGATTGAACAGGCTAGGTTTATTTTCCTTGAAGCAAAGTATAATAAAGTATATAAGATTATGTGTTGATGAATGTGAAGATGGTCAGCATACAGTATTTCTCCCATGATTAGGTATTGAAAACAAAAGAACATGGCTTTAGTGTGAAATACAGGAAATTGAAAGGATATCAGAGGAGTAAGCTTTTACATAGAGAGTGGATGATATCTGGAATGTGCTGCCAGAAGACTGCTGGATCAGATACAAATCCTAATTTGCAGATTCAATTTTGGAACCATTTATTGATCGCACGTACATCATAACATACAAAGAAATGTGTTAACACCCAGCACAACGTAACAATGTGCTGGGGGCAGAGTGCAAGGGTCGTCACACATTCTGGTGCCATCAAGGCCATCCCACAATGTTTGGCAAAACAATGGAATTTGGAGTGCAATATGATTTATAAAGGTGAGATTCTCCACTTTGCTGGAGTAAACAAATGCTAATACTTTTAAATTATAAGAGACAGAGAAATGTTGATATATAAAGGGACTTCAGTGTTTAGTTTGTAAAGCACTGAAAGCCAATGGGTAGAGGCAACAGGCATTTGGGAAGGTAAATAGTATGTTGGTTTTCATTTAAGTACAAGAGCAAAGTTGCCTTTCTACAGTTCTGTAAGACCTTGGTGAGACTATGTTTGTAATATTGAATTCAGACTGTTAACAAAAGAATAATACATAAGATACAGGAGCTGAATTAGGCCATCTGGCCCATTGAGTCTCTTCTGCCATTTCATCATGGCTGATCCAATTTTTCTCTCAGACCCAGTCTCTGCCTTCTCCCCATATCCCTTCATGCCCTGACCAATCAAGAATCTTATCAACCTCTGCCTTAAATATACCCAATGACTTGGCCTCCACAGCTGCCTGTGGCAATGAATTCCCCAGATTCACCACTCTCTGGCTAAAGAAACAACTCCTCATCTCTATTCTAAAAGAGTGCCTCTCTATTCTGAGGCTGTGTCCTCTGGTCTTGGACTCTACCACCATATAATAAAAATCCTCTCCACATCCACTCTATCAAGGTTTTTCACCCTTCAGTAGATTTCAATGAGGTCACTCCTTATTCTTCTGAATTCCAGTGAATACAGGCCCAGAGCCAACAAACGCTCTTCATATGACAAGCCATTCAAAACTGGAATAATTTTTGTGAACCTGAAAAGAATGATGTACTTACTGGAGAGGGAGTGCAACAATGATTCCAGGGATGATTGATCATCGGCTGAGGAGAGATCATGTAGGCTAGGCCTTTTTTTTCTCCAGAATCTAGAGGAACAAGTGCTGATTTCATTGAAATGTACATTACTCTTAGAAGGTTCAACAGCACAGATATAAAGTAGGATGTTTCCTCCTGAGCTAGTACTGACAGTACAAATAATGTTGACAGTGAACCAAACCAAGGAGAAAATATAAACACAAGGAATTCTGCAGATGCTGGAAATTCAAGCAACACCCATCAAAGTTGCTGGTGAACGCAGCAGGCCAGGCAGCAACTCTAGGAAGAGGTACAGTCGACGTTTCAGGCCGAGAACCTTCGTCAGGACTAACTGAAGGAAGAGCTGGTAAGAGATTTGAAAATGGGAGGGGGAGGGGGAGATCTAAAATGATGGGAGAAGACAGCAGGGGGAGGGATGGAGCCAAGAGCTGGACAGGTGATTGGCAAAAGGGATATGAGAGGATCAAGGAGAAAATATATTGTTTTGCATTAACCCGACAACAGCAACAATTGGGAAGTAATGGTGGGAGCCCCAGTAGATTATTCTGCACGCTGTCACCAAGTAATCCGCTGGAGGACTAACTGATGGATAGGACTGAGATGTGGTGACATGCCCAAAGTCTCCCACAATCCAGAGGCATAATGCAAGGTTGGAGCTTCCAGTGCAGAACTCATACATGAGATGGAATTTCATTCTGCTGCAGTGGGAACTGTGACCTCAACCATCAGATGCCAAATCAGAGCTGGATTTTCATTGAGTACTGCTTCCATGTGGAAGGAATAAGCTCCCAGCTCAATCCAAAGCTTGTGTAAAGTAAGGTCTGGACTCTCTCATGCTCCTTCACAGCCCAGGCAGCTACTTGGGTGAGGTAAACATTACCCAAGCATCTTCATGTGTATGCTCATTCGTCTCCATCTTGTGATCCTCCCATCCTAAATAGTTTCTGAAAATTCTTGGGTAGAATTGGTGCCTGACCTCGTGCTCTGGGGAGGAAAGGAGATCAATGAAATGGAGTGTCTTCTCCTGCACTTGTTATTACCAGTGTATTCCATTGACTTTCAGCAGTGGTTCATTTCATTAGTCACCTCTTTAAAAGGTGTAGGCATGACATAAATCAGCATCAGTTAAATTCAACAGGTGCTTAGGATGACTGAAATAAGTCACATGATGCATGTTAATAGGAAAAATGCTTCTGTTCGCCCAAGTCCTCATAGACGTGCACGTAAGGAAATTCATCTTAGTGACACTGGGACAAATTAGTACAGATAATCTTTATAGTCCTATTTCATCAATTCTGGACTATTGGATTTCTAGCCCCATATGTCTTGTGCTGAGTTTTAGGGGAGTATTGAAAAATTCTCTTCATACAAAACAGTAAGAACCCAATGTACACAAATTTAAGAAGAAATAAACAATTAAAGCCATTGAACTTTAGTGACCCAACCTTTAGAATTTCACTGCAATAATATTTGGTAACTATCACAATTGTGCACTGTGATTAAGTCTCCATGAATGAGTTCAACCTACCAACAAACTTATTTAAATATTGCTAATTTAAGAAGAAATTTATTATAGTTCACATATGTTCATGAATATACATCCTTTTCTTTATTTGTAAATTTAATCTTCTCTCCTCAAATGTTTCCAAAATTTATGCAAAACAACAGCCAATCAAGCCAGTGACATTTCTCTTTTGCTACTTCTGGCTGTCTTTCTGCTTGTCTGCAGAGTATGACAGAACCCATGCAGAACACTATCACTGAAGACGACTGTGTCGTAAGTCTCATTTAGCCTCGATTTTACGACCTGGCACTACGTTTCTTGCTGAGAGCATACGTATGTTTGAAGTGGCAACAAATGGAAAGTGGAAAATTACAGAGAGTTTATGCCAGAATTTCCAATGTGGAATTTTTGCAGACCAGGTAACTTTCCTGGTAGCAGACTTTGTATAAATGTCATCTTGTGTGAATGAAGTTTGATGTAAATGTCAAGAAAGTCCATTGCATATTCATACCCATATATGAAACCGCACAAAATGGGAGAGGAGTCAGAAATGCTTGAAGGGTTGCATCACTATTTAGTATTTCCAACAACACCAATGGAAGAGTGTTATTAAAATAGACATGTTTTCATTTTTGATTTTTGCCTGTCCTTCATACTTATTGCTTAGCCTGGAGGGTGGGGAGTAGTCTGAGCTGCGGATGTCTCCATGAACATATCCACTGCTTTGTGATCATCTAATTGGGTGGTGCAATTCAATCATGTTGAGTTGGACCACAGCAACTGTTCTTCCTTCTTTCACTTCAAAACATTAACATTTTGTTTCAGTGTCTCAGTTCTTTGAACTAACTCTAATGAAGTAAACATTTCTCAGTGATGGACGGCCTTGGGATTCTGATTCTCAATCACTAATTTTGGAGTCAAATGTTCAGCAATTTATGTGACCAGATTGCCTCAGGAAGGTGCTTTAAGCATCTTAAAATATTAGCTCTTTAAAGAAGAATACTTAATGATCTAAAATTGATTTATAGGCTTGAATATTATATTACAGTATTGTATATAACGTTTATGAAAAGGCAAGAAGTTCTTCCAAAAGGAAAGTGTAATTCGAACTGGGGATAAGATTATTTTTTGGACTTTGCACAAAACAAGTAATAATGATGTGGCAACTCATTTTGCATGTGCCCAAGTCTCCATTATCAAAGAAACAAAAATGAAACGGTATGTGAAACATGTTGCTAATTTATTCATGCCCATTTTGCACATGGGCAAAGACCAGTTTGGCTCCAGTGATTATGTAAGGAAGAAAGCAAGTGGAATTGTGTACCAGGAGTCCAGGAGATAGGGGGTAGAAACTAATGATCATCTGGGAGATAATCTGCTAAATTAATGTTTATTGCACCTACCGGAACATTTCAGACATACAGTCTTTTGAATCAAACAGAGTACCAGTAGGTCAGTTTAGCATCAATAACAAGACATAGGAGCTGAATTAGGCCATTCAACCCATGAAGTCTGCTCTGCCATTTCATCATGGCTGATCTATCTCTCTTTCAACCCCATCCTTGACCTTCTTCCTGTAACTTTTCATGCCCTATCTAATTAAGAACCTAACAATCTCTGCCATAAACACACACATTGACCTGGCCTCCACAGCCACCTGCAGCAACAAATTCCTCAGATTCACCACCCTCTGCCTAAAGGAATTCTTCCTCATCTCTGTTCTAAATAGACATCCCTCTACTCTGGTCCGAGACTCACTAACTACAGGAAACATCCTCTCCACATCCACTCTATCTGGGCCTTTCAACATCCGATAGGTTTCAATATGATCCTCACCACCCCCGTATTCTTCTAAATTCCAGCATGTAAAGGCCCAGGGCCATCAATTGCTCCTCAAATGATAAGCCTTTCATTCTGGAATCATTCTCATGAGCCTCCTCTCCAATGTCAAGTATATCCTTTCTTGGTCCCAATACTCCAAGTGATGCCTCACCGATGCCTTATAAAGCCTCAGCATTACACCCTTGCTTTTATATTCTAGTCCTCTTGAAATGAATACTAATGTTCCATTTGCCTTCCTCACCACTGTCTCAACCTGCAAATTAACCTTTAGGGAATCCTGCACAAGGACTCCCAAGTCTCTTACAACTTCAAATTTTTGAATTTTCTCCCCATCTAGAAACTAGTCTATGCTTTTATTTCTTCTACCAAAGTGCAAAGCCATACACTTCCTGACACTTCTTTGCCCATTCTCCTAATCTGTCCAAGTCCTTCTGAAGACTCCCTGCTTCCTCAACACTACCTGCCCCTCCACCTATCTTTGTAGCATCTGCAAACTTGGCTACAAAGACATCAATTCTGTAATCCAAATCACTGGCATACAACATAAAACGAAGTGTTCCCAACACTGACCCCTGCAAACACCACTAGCCACTGGCAGCCAGCCAGAACTGGCTCCCTTCATTCCCTCACTTTGCCTCCTGACAATCAGCCAATGCTCTATCCATGCTAGTATATTTCCTGTAATACCACGGGCTCTTACCTTGTTAAGCATCCTTATACGCAGCACCTTGTCAAAGGCTTGAAAATCCAAGAACACAACATTCACCATTTCTCCTTTGTTTATCCTGCTTGTTATTTCCTCAAAGAATTCTAACAGATTTGTCAGGCAAGATTTTCCCTTAGAGAAACTATGCTGACTTTGACCTATTTTATCATGTACTTGCAAGTACCCTGAAATCACATCCTTTCTGGTTTACTCCAACATCTTCCCTAATGCTGACGTCTGAGTAACTGGCCTATAATTTCCACTCTTCTGCCATCCCTTCTTGAAGAGTGGAGTGACATTTGAAATTCTCTGGTCCTCTGGAACCATTCCAGAATCTAGTGATTCTTGAAAGATAATTAATAATGCCTCCACAATCTCTTCAGTTATCTCTTTCAGAACCCTAGGGTGTGGTCCCTCTGGTCCAGGTGACTTAGCTACCTTCAGACCTTTTGGTTTCCCAAGCACCTTTTCCTTAATAATAGCAACTGCACTCACTTCTGCAACCTGAGACTCTGAAATTTCTGGCATACTGTTAGTGACTTCCACAGTGAAGACGGATGCAAAATATTTATTCATTTCATCTGCCATTTTCTTGTCCCCCATTCTACCCCTCCGGTGTCATTTTCCAGTTGACCAATATCTAATGACGCCTCTCTTTTACACTTCATATATCTGAAAACACTTTTGGTATCCTCTTTGATATTGTTGGCTAGCTTACATTCATATTTCATCTCCTCCTCCCCCCCCCCAGACTCTTTTAGATGTCTTCAGTTGGTTTTTAAAAGTTTCTCAATCCTCTAACTTCACACTAATTTTTGCTCTATTTTTGCTTTTATGTTGGCTTTGACATTCCTTGTCAGCCATGGTTGTGTCATTCTGCCTTCAGAATACTACTACAGTACTTCTTCGGGATGCATGTATCCTGCACTTCCCAAATTTCTCCCAGAAACTCAAGTCATTGTTCTACTGGCGTCATCCCTTCTAATCAACTTTGGCCAGTTTCTCTGGTTTGAGATGGCACTGGTGAATCTCAGCAACTTCTGGCTGGTGGTCAATTAAACAAAGAAAACAACTTCATCAATCGCTTTTTTTCTGGTAAATGATCATTGCAATCAAAAGCCTGTAACTTTTCTCTGAACTTGGAGGCAATTTGATGTGGCTGAGCCGAGGCAAGGCAGCAGGCCCATCACCCAGAGTGAGAAAGACCTGAGGTTCAATTGATTTAAGTGCCTGGCTGAATTGAAAAAGTCGAGTTCATGCCAAATCGAGATGGCGGAATCCAGGCCCCAGAACATATTGAAATTGCTGAATCCAATGTTTGGATGACAATTTAGGCTCAAGGCCAGATTGAAAAGGTCTGAGTGATGGGGCTCCTCTGCTCTGTGCTATACTAAGGGTCTGTGGACAGACTCTCCTTTGTGGACTTCAGTTCAGAATGATGTTTTCTTGTGTTTATTGCTTGCATGATTTGTTTTATTTTCTTGCACATTGGGTGTTTGATGTTCCTCATTTTTTTAATGGATTCTTTTGGGTTTCTTTATTTTGTGGCTGCCTGTAAGGAGACGGATCTCATGGTTGTATAATGTATACAAACTTTGATAATAAATGTACTTTGAACTTGAATTCCCTTTGCTCTGCTGGTACATCTGACTTTAGCTTCTCCGTCTTGAACTGCAGGGTGAAAACTATCATATTATGAGCACTGTCTCCTAAGGGTTCCTTTATCTTAAGCTCCCTAATCAAATCCAGTTCATTACACAACACCCAATCCAGAATAGCTGATCCCCTAGTGACTCAACCACAAACTGCTCTAAAAAACCACCCTGTCGGCATTCTACAAATTCTCTCTCTTGGGATCCAGCACCAACTTGATTTTCCCAATCAACCTGCTTATTGAAATCCCCCATGACTCCCATAATGTTGTCCTTTTTACATACATTTTCTATCACCCGTTGTAACTTGTAGCCCACATCCTGGCTATTGTTCAGAGGCCTGTATATAACTCTCATCAGCATCTTTTTACCCTTTTGGTTTCTTAACTCTACCCACAAGGATTCTACATCTTCCGACCCTATGCCACCTCTTTTTAGTGATCTGATTTCATTTTTTACCAAAAGAGGAACGTGACCCCCTCTGCCAACCTGCCTGTACTTTCGATACAATTTGTATCCTTCAATGTTAAACGCCCAATTATAATCTTCTTCCAGCCACGACTCAGTGATGCCCACAAAGTTCGTACATGCCAATCTCTAACTGCACTACAAGTTCATCTACTTTATTTTGAATACTGTGTGCATTCAAACATAACACCTTCAGCCCTGCATCCATCACCCAATTCAATTCTGACCCCTCTTACACTGCAACTCATCCTACTGACTACAAGTTTGCCCTGTCGCCTGCTTGTCCTTCCTAACAGTCTCACTACACTCTGCATCTGCTCTAACACTCCGGTTCCCATATTAGTTTACACCCCCCCAACAGCTCTAGCAAACCTGCCTACAAGGATGTTGGCCCTCCTCGGGTGTAGCTGTAATCTGTCGATTTCATACAGGTCATGCTTTCCCAGAACAGGTCCCAGTGATCCAGAAATCTGAGATCCTATCTCCTGCACCAATTTCTCAGCCACGCATTCATCTCCTAAATCATCCCATTCTTACCCTCGCTGGTGTGTGGTACAGGCAGCAGTCCAGGAGGTCCTGCTCTTCAGCTTCCTACCTATCTCCCTATATACTCTTATTATCAGTTCCTCGCTTTTCCTATCTATGTCATTGGTACCAATATGTACCAAGACTTCTGGCCACAAATTTTCCCCCTTTAGAATGTAGTGGAGGGACCTGAGACGTCCCTGACCCTGGCACCTGATAGGCAATATACTATCCGGTTGTCTCTATCGCATCCATAGGATCTCATGTCCAGTACTCTAACTATGGAATCCCCTATCACTTTTGCAGTCGTCTTCTCCCCTTCCCTTCTGAGCCATAGAGTCAGACTCAGTGCCAGAGACCTGGTCACTGCAGCTCCCTCTCCCGCTCCCCCACTAATGAGTAGATCATCCTCCTCAACAGCATGTAAAATGGTATACTTACTATTGAGGGGAATGGCTGCCATTTTCCTTCCCTCCCTGACAGTCACCCAGGTACCTGCCTCCTGCAACTTAGGGATGACTACCTCCCTGTAACTCCTGTCTATCACCTCCTCAGTTTCCCATATGAGCCGAAGGTCGTCAAGCTGCAGTCCCAGTCATTGAAACGTTCTCTGAGGATGTGCAGCTTGGTGCACCTGGTGCTGATGTGGTTATTTGGGAGGCTGGAGGTCTCCCAGAATTCCCATGTCTCATACAAAGAACTCAACACATCCTCTGGAGCCATTCTCAATGATCTAACTATGAACTAACAGATGATGAAGAAACTTACCAGCTACTTACCTCACTCAACCCTGTTCTCACTGAAGCTTCATGATCTAAAGCCTTCCTTCTCTGACTCTGTCATGGTCCGGTCCGTGAAGTCCGCATTCTGGTTCACCGTCCGGTCCATTGACCCTTGCTCCAGGTTTTCCGGTCTACCCTGTTTCTGTTCCTGAGGAGCACTAATTGAGGCAGCTGATTCTCGTTGGGGCTGGCTGCATAAATACCTCCAGAGATCAGGGCGTGGCGGCTGGATTGTTCTTGTCCTTACTCCTTGTATCCCTTCCCCTGCCTTCTGTTTCCTCGCCTGAAGCCTTGGCTTGTCTTGCTGGTAACTCTCGCCTCGCCTGAAGTTCTTGTCTTGCCTTGCATTGCCTGAAGCCTTGCCTTGTCTTGCCGGTAACTCTTGCCTCACCTCGCCTGAAGTCTTGTCTTGGAGCCACCCTGTACCTAGCTCCCTTCCTGTCCCTTGCCTCAGTTGGGTAAGCTGGGCCGTCTTGCTGTTACCCTATGGTTGGTTCTGTCCCTTCCTGTCCCTTGCCTCCGTTGGGTAAGCCAGGCCGTATTGCCATTACCTACGGTTGGTTCTGTCCCTTCCTGTCCCTTGCCTCCGTCGGGTAAGCCAGGCCAACTTGCCGTTACGTACGGTTGGTTCTGTCCCTTCCTGCCCCTTGCCTCCGTCGGGTGAAGATCCGCGCCCTGCCCAGGAGGAGCTTCAAGACCCCAAGCCCCTAACCTCGCCTCGCCTCAAGTCTCTAGCCGAGCCTCGCCCGAAGCCAAACTTCAAGACTCCAAGCCTCAAGCATCACCTCAAGTCTCTAGTTTCAAGTCTCTGATCTCCAGCCTCGCCTCAAGTCTCTGGTCTCCAGCCTTGCCTCAAGTCTGAAGACTCCAGCCTTGTCCTGCCTGCCCGCCAAGTCACGTCCTTGCCTAGTTCTGGGGTCCGAGCCAGAGGCAAGACCTAGGTTCTGGGTCCTTGTCCTGTCTCTGGCTTGGAGTCCAAGCCTGGGCTCCTAGCTCTCTTGTCCAGTCCTGTTCCGGATTCCCGGTTTTCGTGTCCATGTCCTAGCCCTCACCCTGTATCCTAGTCCTGTCCCTAGTACTTCAGTGTCTGTGTCTTGCACTTGGGTCTGTTCCCAGCCACCACCTTATGACAGACTCTGGACAACTCCAACAATGGTCACTCCACTTGTCCCTGCTAATGATTCATGACTGTGCTGCTGATGAAAGCCAAAATCCTGTGAGACCTCCTTCCTTTAAATCTCTCACTCCCATACCTGTGTGAGGCCACCTGTGACAACTTGACTGTGAGCATGGTGCTGTAAAAAGCCAAGTGAATGAGTTAATGTTTTATAGAATCATAAGATTGTACGGCACAGAAACAGACACGCCCAGCTGCCTCAGCTATGCCGACCATGATGTCTCATTTGCCTACATCGAAGTACCTGCCCAAGAGCTTCTCAAACATTGTAATTGTGTCTGCTTCCACTTCCTCCTCTGAAAGCTTGCTCCAGGTATCCACAATTCTGTGTGTGAAAAAGATTCTGCTCCTCCATTCTCCTTGAAGTTTCTCTGCCTCACCCTTAATCATGTGTCCCCTAATTATAGACTTCCCTACCCTGGGGAAAAAGCTTCTGACAAACTATCCTATCTATACCATTCATAATTTTATAAATTTCTATAAGGCCACCCTTCTGCCCTCTGCTTTCCAGTAAAAATAAAAACATTTTATCTGCTCTTGTTATAATACAGTCCTCTATTCCAGGAAACATCCTGATGAATCTTTTCTGCACTTTCTCTATTACTGCCGCATCTTGCAGAATGGCAATCAGAAGGATGAGAGGAGATCTTATAGAAAGGGGTAGATACGATAGAGGCAGGAAAGTTGTTTCCACTGGTAGGTGAGATTATAACTAGGAGACATAGCCTCAAAATTCAGGGGAGTAGAGTTAGGATGGAGATGAGAAGGAACTGCTTTTCCCCGAGAGTGGTGAATCTGTGGAATTCTCTACCCAATGAAGCAGTGGAGGCTATCTTAGTAAATATATTTAAGACAAGGTTGGATAGATTTTTGCATAGTCGGGGAATTGTGGGTTATGGGGAAAAGGCAGGTAGGTGGAGATGAGTCCATGGCCAGATCAGCCATGATCTTATTGAATGGCAGAGCAAGTTCGACGGGCCAGATGGCTTACTCCTGCTCCTATTTCTTATGTTCTTATGTAGAACTGTAAACAGTATTCTGAGTGCAGTGTAATCAGTATTTTGTACAATAATAACAATATGTCCCAACTCTGTACTCAATGCCTCAGCACATAAAGGCAAGCACATCAAATGCCTTCTTTATTACTCTATCTCCAGCTCTCAGTGAGCTATGGACTTGTACCATAAGACCCCTCTCAGTCAATGCTCCAAAGGTCCTTGTCATTCACTCCATATATCCTACCAGAATTTAACTTCCCAAAGTGCATTATCTCACACTTGTATGGATTAAATTCCACTTGTCACATCCTGCCCAACTTTCCAGCTGATCTCTCTCCAGCTATATCCTTAGACAACCATCTTCACTATCTATGCCTCCACCAATTTTCATGTCTTCTACAAATTTACTAATCAGGCCTCCTACATTCTCATCCAAGTAGTTTATTTAAAACAAATAACCAATGTCTCAGCACCAATCCTTGCAGGACACCACTTACAGATTTTTCGCTCAGAAAATTGCCTCTTCACCATTATCCTTTGCATCCCATCATCAAGCCAATTTTGCATTCAGTTTGCCAACACACCTTGTATTCTTTGTGCCTTAACCTCCTAGACAAGTCTATAATGCAGGACCTGTTAATAAAGTCCACATAAGCTACATGTACTACTCTGCCTTCATTATTTTCCTGAGTTAACTCCGGGGGGAAATAAAAGCCCAAATCTGATTCATACAATGATATCTGCCTGCACTAAACCATGTTTATTTCTCCTATCTGCCTTTCCAAGTGAAATTAGATCCTGCCCTTTGAATTTTCCTCAACAATTTCTCTGATGTAATATATGCCACCCTCTAGCTTCCAGTTTTATTTCTTCTACCGCTTTTTCAATAATGAACACCATTATTCCAAACACTTACTCCTTCCTAATACATACTTGCTCCAGATAGATAGAAAACCCTTAACTTCGAGTGGAGTCATCAGGATGCCGTCATGACGGCGTTTTTTTTTAAAGCAGGCTTTCTTATTTTTACGAGGCCGAGTTGCTAGCTCGATACTCAAACCAGCACGGATAGAAAGATTTGAACTTGGGAGCCTCTGCTCTGAAGTCCGGTGCTGATGCCACTATACCACCAGCCAGCTAGAATATCAGTATACTCTCTTAAGGCTTTACCCTCCAGATCCTTCTCCATTGTGAACACTGAGAAGTATTAACTTAGGACCTCACTCCACACATATAAGGTTCATCCATCATCATCAATGAAGACCTTGACACCATTAGTACTTTTTATGAGGTCGAGTTGCTAGCTCAACACTCAACCCGGCACGGATGGAATGCATGCCTGGGAGCGGCTCAACTGGATTCGAACTCGGGAACCTTCGCCCTAAAGTCCAGCGCTGATGTCACTACGCTACCAGCCGGCTATGATGGTGCTGAGACTGGCGCGTAATTTGGATTTAAGTGAGGGGGAGTTGCACAGCCTCAGCCTCACTCTCTCTTCCCAATTCCCATCTGGATCCAGTGGCAAGACAAGAGTCGAGACGGCTGGAGATGGGACTAGGTGCAGTGGATGACCAGGACATATTCTGTGTCTTGTCGTGCTCTACACGTTCCACGAAGCTTGCAGAGACCGCCTTCTTGACCGTTGGACCTTCCATTGGTCTCATCCGCTCAGTCCGCCAGAGTCTGTCTTCACATGCTGGGATAGACAACTCCCTATCTCACCGAGGGTTTGAGACCCGTCGGCTACCCTCACCTGGTTTAGACGGCTTGTCAAAGCCGTTGCCTGGGGTGTGGCCTCTGTTGCATGTAAACAGCTACAGGGAGCCACAGGTGAGAGCTGAGTGCCAGGTGGGGACCAAAGGTGGACAAACTGCCCTGAAAAGGACGCAACATGTTCCCCCACCAGAGGTGCTACCCCTCCCTGACACCCCATACACTCCACACATATTGTTTCTTCAGTCACTCTCTTTTCTTAGCAACCCTCCTTCTTCTAACATACCTACAAAAGGTTTTAGAATTCTCCTTAATTTTACAAGCCAAGGTTATTTCATGGCACCCTTTTGCCTTCTTAACTTCATTTCCAAAATTCCCTATAACACTTAAAGGTTTAGAACAGCTTCATCCTTAAATAAGATTCCGACGTTGCTTCAAAAATTTTCTTTTACGAATTCCAACTTTGGACAATATTGGAAAAGTTAATATCCCCTATTACTATAATCCTACTGCTTTCACACACTTCTGCAATCTGCCTATACATCTCCCACAGTGCAAAGACATTCCGGGTAGGTTAGTCATAATCATAGTCATAATCATACTTTATTGATCCCGGGGGAAATTGGTTTTCGTTGCAGTTGCACCATAAATAATTAAATAGTAATAAAACCATAAATAGTTAAATAGTAATACGTAAATTATGCCAGGAAATAAGATCAGGATGGACTCAGGGTATCTGACCCTCCAAGGGAGGAGTTGTAAAGTATGATGGCCACAGGCAGGAATGACTTCCTATGACGCTCTGTGTTGCATCTCAGTGGAATGAGTCTCTGGCTGAATGTACTCCTGTGCCCAACCAGTACATTATGTAGTGGATGGGAGACATTGTCCAAGATGGCATGCAACTTGGACAGCATCCTCTTTTCAGACACCACCGTCAGAGAGTCCAATTCCATCCCCACAACATCACTGGCCTTACAAAAGAGTTTGTTGATTCTGTTGGTGTCTGCTACCCTCAACCTGCTGCCCCAGCACACAACAGCACACACGATCGCACTGACCACTGCAGACTCGTGGAACATCCTCAGCATCGTCCGGCAGATGTTAAAGGACCTCAGTCTCCTCAGGAAATAGAGACGACTCTGACCTTTCTTGTAGACAGCCTCAGTGTTCTTTGACCAGTCCAGTTTATTGTCAATTCGTATCCCCAGGTATTTGTAATCCTCCACCATGTCCACACTGACCCCCGGATGGAAACCGGGGTCACCGGTACCTTAGCTCTCCTCAGGTCTACCACCAGCTCCTTAGTCTTTTTCACATTAAGCTGCAGATAATTCTGCTCACACCATGTGACAAAGTTTCCTACCGTAGCCCTGTAGTCAGCCTCATCTCCCTTGCTGATGCATCCAACTATGGCAGAGTCATCAGAAAACTTCTGAAGATGACAAGACTCTGCAGTAGTTGAAGCCCGAGGTATAAATGGTGAAGAGAAAGGGAGACAAGACAGTCCCCTGTGGAGCCCCAGTGCTGCTGATCACTCTGTTGGACACACGGTGTCACAAGCACCCATGGTCTGCCAGTCAGGTAATCAAGAATCCATGACACCAGGAAAGCATCCACCTGCATCGCTGTCAGCTGCTCCCCCAGCAGAGCAGGGCAGATGGTGTTGAACACACTGGAGAAGTCAAAAAACATGACCCTCAGAGTGCTTGCTGGCTTGCCCAGGTGGGCGTAGACACGGTTCAGCAGGTAGGCGATGGCATCCTCAACTCCTAGTCGGGGCTGGTAGGCGAACTGGAGGGGATCTAAGTGTGGCCTGACCATAGGCCGGAGCAGCTCCAGAACAAGTCTCTCCAAGGTCTTCATGATGTGGGAGGTCAATGCCACCGGTCTGTAGTCATTGAGGCCGCTGGGGCACGGCGTCTTCGGCACAGGGACGAGGCAGGATGTCTTCCACAGCACAGGAACCCTCTGGAGCCTCAGACTCAGGTTGAAGACATGGCGAAGAACTCCACATAGCTGAGGGGCACAGGCTTTGAGCACCCTGGTACTGACACCATCCGGTCCTGCAGCCTTGCTTGGGTTGAGACATTTCAGCTGTCTTCTCACCTGTTCAGCTGTGAAGCCCACCATGGTGGTTTTGTGTGGGGAAGGGGTATAGTCATGAGAGCAGGGTGGGGGACGGTGAGGAGGGGTAGGAGGGGAGAGTGGAATATGTGTTGGTTGGGGGCCGACAACAGATGACTCATATAGGAGATGGGCAGGGGCCACAATGTCAAATCTGTTAAAGAACAGGTTAAGTTCATTGGCCCTGTCCACACTGCCTTCCGCTCCTCTGTTGCTAGTTTGCCGGAACCCAGTGATGGTCCTCATCCCCCTCCAGACCTCTCTCATGTTGTTCTGCTGGAGTTTCCACTCAAGCTTCCTCCTGTACCTGTCTATAGCCTCCCTGATCCTGGCTTCCAGGTCCCTCTGTATCGCCCTCAGCTCCTCCCTATTCCCATCTCTAAACACCCTTTTTTTAGCATTCAGGATGTCCTTAATGTCCTTTGTTACCCATGGCTTGTTATTTGAATAACAAAGGACAGTTCTTGTCAGAACATTGTAGTCCACACAGAAGTTGATGTAATCAGTGATGCTCTCTGTGAGCCCATCAATATCCTCTCCATGTGGCTTACAGAGTGCCTGCCAGTCTGTCACCTCAAAACAACCCTGATGCGCCTCATAAACCTCCTCCGACCATTTCCTCACTGTCCTCGAGGTTGCAGGTTTACTCTTCACCAGAGGCACGTAGCAGGGTTTTAGATGCACCAGGTTGTGATCTGACCTTCCCAGTGGGGGGAGGGGAGAGGAGCTGTATGCATCCTTAACGTTAGCATACATCAAATCCAGAGTCCTCTCCCCTGTGGTCGTGCAGCTCACATTCTGCGTGAAGTTGAGCAGTGTTCTATCCATGGTAACATGGTTGAAGTCACCCGAGATGGTAATGAGGGCACTCGGGTGCTGAGTTTGTAATCTGGTCATTGTAAATTGTCCTGTGATTAGAATTGAGTTAAGATGGGGTAGCTGGGGTGGCAGTGCTCAAAGGCCTGGAAGGGACAATTCTGTGCTGTATCGCTAAATAACTCTGTTTCTCCACTGCCCACTGACTATTGGGAACTCTATGATACGATTCCATTAAAGTGGTTGCCCCGGTCTTATTGCTAGGTTCTATCGATATAGCCTCATCGGCTGCATTCTCCAGAATATCTCTGAGTACTGCCATAATCCTCGCCATGATACACGGTGTAACATCATACACCTTTTTGCACCTCCCTCTGTCATGTGTGAAATATTTATACCTCAGAGCACAGAGCTACCAGTTCTACACTAAAACAATTTTATCTCCTTTCCTCTGCAATTCTGTAACTGTGATTTCTTGCCTATAAGATAAGTAAGCCAGATGAAATTAATAGAATGTGTAAATACACATTATAACAAGAGAGTACCCAGAATTAGGCAAGTGCTTGAAAGTCAACATTGGAGCATTAGTAATATCATTCAACAATGAACAACGAGAACAGTCTTGGTTCATTGAGCTGGTGGCTTTTCTCAAAGCTATAACTGACAATAGGTATCAGTTTGAGGAATTACAAGTAGAAAAACATGTATTATTAAAGGAAACTCAGCCATTAAGATAATTTACCTGAATTTCTATCTGTTTAAGTGGAGGTGGATTGACTTGATTCAAGGAGTCCACTCAGGAAATCAAAAAACATCAGTACAAGTCTTGATTTCAAAAGTCTGCTATTTAAACAGTGTGGTTTTATGGCTGATGTCATCTTATAGACTAACTGCTAAACCTCTGCTGCCCAATATGCAATTCCACACCACAGGTCATCTAACTCTTTATCTTATGAATCTACATAATTTCATTGTCTCTCAATATGTCAAAGCCTTAAATTTTTAAATGCAAAAACCATGGATAGCTGTTTGAGTAATAAATCACCTGAAGCAGAGGTGGAGTTTTCCTCTACAAATGCTACTGATAGGCTGAGTTCTCCAGCTCTTTATGCTCTAGATTCCAGCAATGGTAGTCTCTTTTGTCATGTGGAATTAAATATTGTTTGAGAGTGTAAATAGTAGTTTGCATAGTCCCATGATAGTCAATGAAAGCTTGTGTTCAAATCAAACCGAACCCAAACTTAGTTTCTGTTATCTATCAAAGAATTACGTCTGTGAATAGAGAATGAAATATATGGTGCAGACAAAAGATAATGATTTTAGCCTTCCTAATATTTAGACCATAAGATACAGGAGCAGAAGAAGGCCATTCGGCCCATCGAGTCTGCTTTACCATATTGCCCAACCAATTCTACATTTTGGTCATTTTAGACAGTTGAAAGGTGAAGAGAGGGCGTGCTAGAAGACCCGTGAAACCTGATAGTACGATTTCTAATGACATTCCCAACGTAAAACATATAGATGAGAAACACTTGAAGGCTGATTATGCTAAGTCAGGTATTGATAATGGTGCAGACACATAATGGATTTTGAAATGTCATAATGAGACATTGACGCTGCTAATTTTAGAGAATGCATACTTAATTTTATAAGAATAATTGCTTATCTTTTCTTACATCCACAGTTTTATCAGGGTTTTGGTTCAATTAAACTTTCAGACAATTGTCAGAATAATTTCATACAAATGTATTATCTTCTAAATTCATCAATATTTAATTATAGGAGTGTGGTATTCATAAATTGGGTTTAAAGTTTCAGTGCTGGAAGGATTGTCAAGAAATGCAGAGGAGGCTTGACCCAAAAGCAGAGCAGTGGAGATGATTCAGTGGGACCACAAAGCAAAAGAGGTCAGAAACCAAACACAACAGGTAATAAGTGAACTTACGCCGGTAGCATTTGGTTGAGGCTGGTTGGTTTGAAGAGTGAAAAAGGACTGTGGATAGGAACTGGGGTTTAATAGGTGAAGAGTCTGGGATGAGCAGTAGGTGAATCCTACTCACTGGTTGGAGACTGGGAGGTGCCTGCATGTGCAGAGGAGGTGTCAATGGGAGCAGGCCTGACCGGGCATCATCCCAGCCTACAGCCGGTGCCCAATAACATAGGATAACCCGGATGGGTCTCGTAGGGCTCCCCGATGAGCGGTGGATCCAAGATGTAACTGGACAACACCCAAGATCCCTCCTCTGGGCTGAGCCCTTCTTGGTCGATCAGGACCACTTGGCACTTGGCACATCCCATTCACGATGATGTAAATCCATTGGCTGGTGAACCGTGTACACTGGACCACCTACCACCATCCTGGGTTCCAGAGGTGCAGGCTAAGGTACGTTGAGTTGTCCATGGACAATTGGCTTCAGGCAGGACACGTGGAAGGTAGTTGTGATCCTGAGGGGTGGTGGTCGCTGGAGATGGTGTGTGACTTGTTTGATGTGATGGGTAATCTTAAAGGGATCAATGAACTAGGATGAGAGCTTGTGGGAAGCAGTGTGCCGTGCCAGGTCTCGGGTGTGCAGCCTGATATGGTCCCCAGGCCAGAGTAGTCTGGCAGGGCACTGACGGCAGTTGGTCTGACAGGAGTGGGCATGGTTGGCAGTTAAGATGGTCCTCCATGCCCTCCTTCTAGCATTACGGAAGTGGTGAATCAGGGCCCTGGCAACAGGACTTCCACTGTGGGATCCTCTGTGGGGAACAACGGGGGTTGGTAGCCATGAAGCACTTCAAAGGCTGAAGTACCCATATCAGTGGAGGTGTGTAGACTGTGGGTCAGCTTGGCCTAGAGCAGATACTTCTTCCACGTGGAAGTGTCAGAGGCAGCAAAGCATCGCAGAAGCTTCTCCACAGATGATAACCAGAGGACAGACTCACTGAGGTCCACTGGAGGGAGCAGAAGGCTCACCAGAAGCAGAATACGAATTGTGGGCCCCAGTCTGATACAATATCCTGAAGGGAAGCCATGGAGGAGAACCAAATGTTGGAGAATCAGGTCTGCCAGAAGCTTGGGGAAGGCAATGAAATGGGCCACCTTAGAAGCAGTCTACGGCTGCCATAATCACCGTGGCTTCTTCAGAAAATGACAAACCTGTGAAGAAATTCATGATGATGCAGGACCACAGGCATTGAGGGACTGATAGGGGCCCCAGCAGCCAAGAGGACCACTGGTTGGACAAATAGGAATGGGCAAGCAGTGGCAATCTGATGTATATCTGTGATCACAGAGGGCCACCAGAACTGGCGTCACAGAAAATCCAGAGTCCGTCGTGCACTTGGGTGACCAGGGATGGGTGAGGAGTGAGTGGGTCCACTGGAGTGCTCACTGGCTGAGGCAGCCTTGTGATGTGGGGCCTGGCAGATCTGGCTCTCAAGGTTCCAGACAATCAGGGCGAGGGTCTGTGAGGATCTGTGAGGTTGAGAGTTGATCTTCCCTTCAGCTGTGTTGAACTGTTGTGACAGGGCATCAGCCTTTGAGTTCTTGGAACTGGGTCAGTAGAAGATTGTGAAGTTGAATCATTTGAAGAACAGGGCTCAGGGAGCCTAACCTGGGTTGAGTTGGTGGGTCTGTTGTCTGGATGTGAGGTTCTGGTGGTCAGTCCAGATCAGGAAGGGCTCAATGTTTCCCATCAGCTAATGTCTCCATTCCTCCAAGGCCCATTTAATAGTGAGTAGCTCCCTGTCTCCTACTCCATATTTGTGCAGTGTAGTGTTGAATATGTGTGAGAAGAAGGCATAAGGGTGTGTCTTCCCATCCACCCCTTGCTGGGAGAGGATGACCCCAGGCACCCAAGTCAGATGTGTCCACCTCTACCACAGAAGGTCTGGTGGGGTTCAGATGGTGGAGAATAGGAACGGTGATGAAGCATCTCTTGAGTTCCTCGACAGCAAACCAAGTTATCCATGAGGTAGATGACTTGGTGAAGGAGGTGAAAGAGCAGCGATATGGCTGTAGTTTTTTTTTGAAACAGCGGAAGAAGTTGAAGCCTAAGAAACACTGTAGCTGTTTGAGGATGTGAAATCGGGGCTATTCTAATAACGGTGCGCATTTTCTCTGGGTCCATGGTGATGCCGTGGGGTGAAAGGATGTAACCCAGGAAGGAGACAACTGGGGTTTGGAACTGGCATTTTTCTAACTTGCAGTACAGTTGCTTTTTGAAGAGGTGCTGAGGACTGAACTGACGTGACAGATATGGTCTTGGGGGTTCTTGGAGAAGATAAGAAAGTCATTGAAGTGGGCGAACACATACTCGTGTGCCTGTCTCGGAGGAGCTTGTTAATGTAGGCTTAGAAGATGGCTGAACTATTTGAGAGTCTGAAAAGTGTCATCAAGTATTCATGGTGACTGGTGGGTGTTATGAACACTGTCTTCCACTCATCCCCCTGGCGGAAGCAGATCAGGTTGTATGTGCTCCGTAGACCTATTTCAGTGAACATCTGAGCCCTGCGGAGTGTTTCAAATGTGCTATCCATCAAGGAGAGAGGATCGCTGTTCTTAATGGTGATTTCATTGACTAAATGGATGGAGACCCCCATCTATCTTGACAAAGAAGAATCCTGCACCAGCTGGGGACTGGGTTGGATGAATGAAACAGTGTGCAATGCTTCAGTGATTAGTCATTCATGGCGTGGGTCTTCGGAGGAGAGAAGGAGAACAGACTGTGGTTCCCCGCAAGGAGTCATTCGCATAGTCCTGCGGTCTCTGAGGTTTCAGGGTGCTGGCTTCCTTTTACTGAAGGCGATGTCTAAGTCATGATATTCCTGTGGGAGTCTGGTAAGGTCAAGGGCTTCCTCGGTCTCCATGGATTTATGGGGTGAAATCATCTGGGGTTTCAGGTAGGAGGTCCGGCAGTTGTGTCCCCAACTTAGCAGTATACTGGATGACGAGGTAAAGTAAGGGTTGTGCAAAGAGAGCCAGGAATAATCTAGGATGAGTGTTGAGTAAGTCAATCAGGAGGAATTGGATGTATTCGTGGTGCTCTCTGACACTCTTGTGCACAGGCCTTGACTATCCCAAACCACAAGGGACATTTGCCAAGAGCTGTGATGTTGAAGGGGTGAGAAAGAGGTTTGTTAGGGATTCCAATCTGTAAAAATAGAGTATTATCCAAAAAAATTGTCTTCTGTGCCAGAATCCATCTGGAAGGTTGGTACACAGTTCAGCTTTCAAGTGCTCTGAGAGAACACGATGGTAATGGGCTACCAGCGCTTCTGCATTCCGGCCACAATCTGCCGCGAGGGTCCTAGGGGATTGTATAGATAGGTATTTGGATAGACAGGGACTGATTATGGATAGTCAGTGTGGCTTTGTGTGTGTTACATCGTACCTAACTAATCTTATAGAGATTTTTGAGGAAGTTACCAGGTAAATTGATGAAGACAAGGCAGTGGATGTTGTCTACATAAGACTTTAGCTAGGACTTTGACAAGGTCCATTATGGGAGGTTGGTCAAGGAAGTTCAGTTGCCTGGCATCAAGATGAGGTGGTAAGTTAAATTAGACATTGGCTTTGTGGGAGAAGTCAGAGTGGTAGTAGAGGGTTGCCTCTCTGACTGGAGGCCTGTGACTAGTGGAGTGCCACAGGGATCAGTGCTGAGTCCGTTGTTGTTTGTCAAGATCTGGAGGATAATGTGGATGGATCAGCAAGTATGCAAATGGCACCGAGATTGGGGGTAGAGTGGACAGCGAGGAAGACTAGCAGAGCTTGCAGTGAGATCTGGACCAGCTGGCAAAATGGCAGATGAGATTTAGTGCAGACAAGTGTGAGATGTAGGACCAACCAGGATAGGTTTTACACATTGAACAGGAGGGCACTGAGGAGTGTGGTAGAACAAAAAGATCTGGGAATACACGTCCATAATCATTGAAAGTGGTGTCACAGGCTTGTAGAGGAAGCTTTTGGCACATTTTCCTTCATAAATCAATGTATTAAGTACAGGAGATAGGATGTTATGTTGAAGTTGTGTAAGACATTGGTGAGACCTAATTTGGAGTCTTGTGTGCAGTTTTGGTCACCTACCTAAATAAGGTTGAAAGAATACAGGAAAAATTTACGAGGATGTCTGGAAGATCAGAGTTATTAGGAAGGATTGAATAGCTTAGGACTTTATTCTGAAAGCCCCCGGTTTCCTTGGTTGTGTAAGTCTAGGGAAGACAACCTCTGGCCCCAACAAACTCATGAGATAGAGGCGTGTTCCCACCCAAACCCCTGTTTGTGTGGCTGCTGTGTAATTTACTTCCCTGTTACAAATTAGTGCCACAGAATAACAGACAGTACACTGCATACAATTAAAAGATTTTCATTATGATTCTTAGTTTGACTAAAGGATTAGTACAGAAAAGAACAAAAAAAGAAAATGGCTCATTTTAATCAAACAGTCTAATGTGCACAAGTTGGAGCTCAGTTTCTCCAAGTCACTGATCTCACCCCAGGCTTCATCAAATCATGGTCCCACTCCGGGTCGAATCCTGCAACCTCTTCTCTCCTGCATCTTCTCTCTTCATTTCCTGTCTTCAACAATAACCCAAACAAGCTGAAAACAAACTGCTCTTACAGAACTGCCAAAATGAAATATATACAGCATAACAGTAAAAGTATGAACCAGGGCATTACAATTCTGTGTGTAGCCCCCGGGTAAGCCTCATGCTCACTCAACTCGCTGTCGTCTAGGGGGAGCAGCCTTCGACCCCGCCAAACTGGATAATTAAGTTTGTGTGGATGCTGTGTGATGTACCCCACCCCAGCAAATAACAGACAATACACCATATACGATTAAATCATTACAATTTATAGATATCACTGGAACTACATAATTAATAGAGATAAAATATAAAAGGAAAGTAAAAGGCGCCAAACTTATCTTATCAAAGTTCAACCTCTTCATGCACAAACAGTTGGAGCTGTAGTAACAGTCCTCTTCTCAACATTCGATCCCCTCTGACCACCTCGACCCGCCGCCTGGGACCAACCACGGTGGTCGACCAGATGCTCCACACGAGTCTGTCTTCGTCTTCTCTCCTTGCCAAAGACCCTGGACCTTAGAGTTTGGCTCATGGTCCGCCCTGTTGGCCAGCTCACAGCATCGCGTCCACTCTCTCTCTCCCCATCGTGCCTTCTGCCCAAAACCCGCGCATCACAATAGCTTACAGACACACTAGAAAGAATAACATCTATCCCAATTTGTTAGCAACTGAATACAACTCACTCTATAACCCAAACAAGCTGCTAGCGAGAGAACTTTCTCAGCAGTTAACATAACAAAGAAGCCATTTTAATTAGCCTACGCAGTAACATAAAAGAAGAAACCCCTTACACTTGGAATGTAGAAGATTGAGGGGAGCTTTGATTGAGGTAAACAAAATTATGAAGGGTAATTATAGGGTGAATGCATGCAGGCTTTTCCCACTGAGTTTGGGGGGCAACGACTACAACTAGAGGTCATGGATTAAGGGTGAAAGATGAAATGTTTATGAGGAACATGAGGAGTAACTTCTTTAGTCAGAGGGTTGTGAGAGTGTGGCATGAGCTGCCAGTGCAAGTGGTGGGTGCATGCAAGCTGATTTTAATGTTTAAGAGAAGTTTGTATAGGTACATGGACGGAAGGGGCATGGAGAGTATGGTCCCAGTGCAGGTCGATGGGACGAGACAGTTTAGACGGTTCAGTGCAGACTAGATGGACTGAAGGGCCTGTTTCTGTGCTGTACGTTTCTATGATTCCACAGAAGATGCACAGGAATAGGAAGTTGCAGCTTCAGGTTGGAGGTTCATCGAAGCATTCGGGCACAGGAATCAAGGGCTCAGAGGGAGAAGGTTAGCTGCCACAGAGTGGTTACACCTAGGCAGAGAGCTGGATGAGAGTGGTGGACAAATGGTCAATGCTTTCCTGCTGCTTCTGGATCGTGTGCTTATATCAGCGGATGACTTCCTTTAGATGAGCATACTCTTCTGCGTCAGCTGTTGGTTCACTCATCCTGTCAGGAAATGTAGAGGAAGCTTGGCCCAGAAGCAGGGCAGTTCAGAGAACTCAGTGGGGAATGAAAACTTCCATAA
Organism: Mobula hypostoma; assembly: GCF_963921235.1. Lineage (NCBI taxonomy): Eukaryota > Metazoa > Chordata > Chondrichthyes > Myliobatiformes > Myliobatidae > Mobula > Mobula hypostoma. The sequence continues at coordinate 51,531,457 of NC_086108.1, read as the reverse complement.
TAAAATGCAGAATAACAAACCACAGGGGGCCACAGAATGAGACAGTGGAAATGAAACACAGCAGGCAACAAGGTGAACTTGAGGATGGAGAGTGAAAGATAGGAGCAACTAGCTGGTCTGATAAGTGAACAAGGTGAATCCAATTACCAGGGTGGAGACTGGGAGGTGCCAGCATATGCAGGCTGGGAGTGCCAGGAAATAACAAGTTGAGTTTAAGTGATATTTCAGTTAGCATTAATTAATTGTTTAGCTGACATTTAGTCTGCACCCACAATGAATTTTCACTAAGCAGTGGAAATCTGATGCAGGTAATTTTTGAAATATTAAAGGTGGAATATGGCAAGTTAAATATATCAACCTGAGATAAAGTTTAACTCCACAAATGCAATCTGCCTTCAGGAGTAGAAGATATGTTACTCAAGACAAGCCAGATCATGTTGTTGTGTGAATGAATTCACTGGAGAAAAGTGCTGGTAGATATGAAGCAGCTTTTTTGTTTGACAACACAAGGTACATCATATGGAGATGTTTTCTGTTGAAAGATCTGGATGGCACAATGTGGGGGCTCAATATTTTATGTGCTAAACATCAAAGGACAATTCCATATTTACAGTGTACCTACATGATTTCTTTGAGACTACACACAAACTTCACACCTCCCAATTCACACCCACACCACAGACATCTAAATGAATTTTAATCAGCATGGTCTGGTCTGTAAACTAGAATGGTTGGGGGGTGGGAATCAAATTAAAGCAGCTAGGTGTGAGGAGGTTAGTTCACAACAGAGGGATGGGAACCAGTGCAGAGAGACAGAGGGGTGTAATGTGAGCGTAGAAGCAAAAAGTACAAAGGGGAAAAGTAAAAGTGGCAGGCCGACAAATCCAGGGCAAGCATTAAAAAGGGCTAAGAGAGTTGTAAAAGAGCGCCTGAAGGCTTTATGTGTCAATGCAAGGAGCATTCGTAATAAGGTGGATGAATTGAAAGTGCAGATTGTTATTAATGATTATGATATAGTTGGGATCACAGAGACATGGCTCCAGGGTGACCAGGGATGGGAGCTCAACGTTCAGGGATATTCAATATTCAGGAGGGATAGACATGAAGGAAGGGGAGGTGGGGTGACGTTGCTGGTTAAAAAAGAGATTAACGCAATAGAAAGGAAGGACATAAGCCGGGAAGATGTGGAATCGATATGGGTAGAGCTGCGTAACACTAAGGGGCAGAAGACGCTGGTGGGAGTTGTGTACAGGCCACCTAACAGTAGTAGTGAGGTCGGAGATGGTATTAAACAGGAAATTAGAAATGTGTGCAATAAAGGAACAGCAGTTATAATGGGTGACTTCAATCTACATGTAGACTGGGTGAACCAAATTGGTAAAGGTGCTGAGGAAGAGGATTTCTTGGAATGTATGCGGGATGGTTTTTTGAACCAACATGTCGAGGAACCGACTAGAGAGCAGGCTATTCTGGACTGGGTTTTGAGCAATGAGGAAGGGTTAATTAGCGATCTTGTCGTGAGAGGCCCCTTGGGTGAGAGTGACCATAATATGGCGGAATTCTTCATTAACATGGAGAGTGACGTAGTTAATTCAGAAACAAAGGTTCTGAACTTAAAGAGGGGTAACTTTGAAGGTATGAGACGTGAATTAGCTAAGATAGACTGGCAAATGACACTTCAAGGATTGACGGTGGATATGCAATGGCAGGCATTTAAAGGTTGCATGGATGAACTACAACAATTGTTCGTCCCAGTTTGGCAAAAGAATAAATCAAGGAAGGTAGTGCACCCGTGGCTGACAAGAGAAATTAGGGATAGTATCAATTCCAAAGAAGTAGCATACAAATTAGCCAGAGAAAGTGGCTCACCTGAGGACTGGGAGAAATTCAGAGTTCAGCAGAGGAGGACAAAGGGCTTAATTAGGAAGGGGAAAAAAGATTATGAGAGAAAACTGGCAGAGAACATAAAAACGGACTGTAAAAGCTTTTATAGATATGTAAAAAGGAAAAGACTGATAAAGACAAATGTAGGTCCCCTGCAGACAGAAACAGGTGAATTGATTATGGGGAGCAAGGACATGGCAGAACAATTGAATAATTACTTTGGTTCTGTCTTCACTAAGGAGGACATAAATAATCTTCCAGAAATAGTAAGGGACAGAGGGTCCAGTGAGATGGAGGAACTGAGCGAAATACATGTTAGTAGGGAAGTGGTGTTAGGTAAATTGAAGGGATTGAAGGCAGATAAATCCCCAGGGCCAGATGGTCTGCATCCCAGAGTGCTTAAGGAAGTGGCCCAAGAAATAGTGGATGCATTAGTGATAATTTTTCAAAACTCGTTAGATTCTGGACTAGTTCCTGAGGATTGGAGGGTGGCTAATGTAACCCCACTTTTTAAAAAAGGAGGGAGAGAGAAACCGGGGAATTATAGGCCGGTTAGCCTAACGTCGGTGGTGGGGAAACTGCTGGAGTCAGTTATCAAGGATGTGATAACAGCACATTTGGAAAGCGGTGAAATGATCGGACAAAGTCAGCATGGATTTGTGAAAGGAAAATCATGTCTGACGAGTCTCATAGAATTTTTTGAGGATGTAACTAGTAGAGTGGATAGGGGAGAACCAGTGGATGTGGTATATTTGGATTTTCAAAAGGCTTTTGACAAGGTCCCAAACAGGAGATTAATGTGCAAACTTAAAGCACACGGTATTGGGGGTAAGGTATTGGTGTGGGTGGAGAATTGGTTAGCAGACAGGAAGCAAAGAGTGGGAATAAATGGGACCTTTTCAGAATGGCAGGCGGTGACTAGTGGGGTACCGCAAGGCTCAGTGCTGGGACCCCAGTTGTTTACAATATATATTAATGACTTGGATGAGGGAATTAAATGCAGCATCTCCAAGTTTGCGGATGACACGAAGCTGGGTGGCAGTGTTAGCAGTGAGGAGGATGCTAAGAGGATGCAGGGTGACTTGGATAGGTTGGGTGAGTGGGCAAACTCATGGCAGATGCAATTTAATGTGGATAAATGTGAAGTTATCCACTTTGGTGGCAAAAATAGGAAAACAGATTATTATCTGAATGGTGGCCGATTAGGAAAAGGGGAGGTGCAACGAGACCTGGGTGTCATTATACACCAGTCATTGAAAGTGGGCATGCAGGTACAGCAGGCGGTGAAAAAGGCGAACGGTATGCTGGCATTTATAGCGAGAGGATTCGAGTACAGGAGCAGGGAGGTACTACTGCAGTTGTACAAGGCCTTGGTGAGACCACACCTGGAGTATTGTGTGCAGTTTTGGTCCCCTAATCTGAGGAAAGACATCTTTGCCATAGAGGGAGTACAAAGAAGGTTCACCAGATTGATTCCTGGGATGGCAGGTCTTTCATATGAAGAAAGACTGGATGAACTGGGCTTGTACTCGTTGGAATTTAGAAGATTGAGGGGGGATCTGATTGAAACGTATAAGATCCTAAAGGGATTGGACAGGCTAGATGCGGGAAGATTGTTCCCGATGTTGGGGAGGTCTAGAACGAGGGGTCACAGTTTGAGGATAGAGGGGAAGCCTTTTAGGACCGAGGTTAGGAAAAACTTCTTCACACAGAGAGTGGTGAATCTGTGGAATTCTCTGCCACAGCAAACTGTTGAGGCCAGTTCATTAGCTATGTTTAAAAGGAAGTTAGATATGGCCCTTGTGGCTACAGGGGTCAGGGGGTATGGAGGGAAGGCTGGGTTCTGAGTTGGATGATCAGCCATGATCATAATAAATGGCGGTGCAGGCTCGAAGGGCCGAATGGCCTACTCCTGCACCTATTTTCTATGTTTCTATGTTTCTATGTGATTCACAGCTTTTAGGAACCTAGTGCTCATTTACATTAAATCTACAATTTACATTCAGATTTGCAGATTGGTAGCTGAGAAGGCATTTGCTAAATGTAAATGTCGAAACCCCAAATCACTCTAACAATGTCAAATACTTCTCTCATCACAATGTAATGGCAAAACAGTAAATGGAAGCCATTTGACTTTTCTTGGGTCATCCTCAACCTCCAGGCTGAGGACCGATACCAGGCCGCGAAGCATGCAGGGGTGCAGGGGTAGCCAGAGCGCACCCAGCACATCTGGCGGGAGGAGAAGACAGCAGCGCGCCGTGCATGCGCAGCTCTCCGGTGAAAATGATATCGTATCCATTAAATAGGGGCTGTGGACAATTCTGATTTGATGGAGACAGACGTGAAAGCACAGAGGAACATCTGGAGAAATTTCTGAAACGCGGGTTCGCTGCTGTTGTTACTGCACGATCGAGAATCTTCCGGAGGGAAGGCCTCAAAATCCCCGGCTTTGCCTGCTGCTGGGGACCGAGACTGAGGTCAAATCGTTCGGATAGAGATGGTGCTCGGTACTCGGTGTCGGAGGGCTGATCGGAGGCTTGAAGTTTTTGGACAACTCAGAGTCGGACTGTGGTCAGGCATGGCAGGGAGAGTTTTCTTCCTTCTCCCATCTGTGTGAGATGTGGGACTTCCAAGAAACTTTGAACTCTTTTACTGTGCCATGGACTGTTCTTCATCAAGTTATGGTATTGTTGCACGTTGTAACTATATGTTATAATTATGTGGTTTTGTTAGTTTTTTCAGTCTTGGTCTGTCCTGTGTTTTGTGATATCACACTGGAGGAATATTGTATCATTTCTTGATGCATGCATTACTAAATGACAATAAAAGAGGACTGCGTGTCCTCATAATCTAAATCTATCTCAGTGGTCCTCAACCTCCAGGCGCAGACCAATACAGGGCCGCGAAGTATGCAGGGGTGCAGCGGTAGCCGGAGCGCACCCAGCACATCTTTAAGAAATAAGCTGAAATAAACAAGCTAATTAATTAGGTGCCACCCAGAAGCCAGCCTTCATTAGAGGAACTGAGGTGGAGATGGTCAACGACTTTAAATTCTTCGGCATTAAGGATCGATGTTTCTCTCTCTGGAAAGTGTCAGAGGATCTGTCCTGGGACCAGCATGTACCTGTCATTACAAAGAAAGCACGGCAGCACCTATACTTTATTAGAAGTTTGTGTAGATTCAACATGTCACCTCGATCCTGACAGCCCTGTCTTCTCAGACTGTCTGGGCTGGCGTTTAAATTGACCAAACAATGGAACAGCTACAGGCTCCAGCGCCCTGGAAAGAGGAGTGAACATTGTGTAGAGCAAGTGAAATCAGCAATTGCCTCTGATCTGGTCCGACATTTACGTGCTGGGCAGCACCGAATCAATTAGCTTGTTTATTTCGGCTTTTTTCTTAAAGATGTGCTGGGTGTGCTTCGGCTACCGCTGCACCTCTGCATGCTTCACGGCCTGAGGTTGGGGACCACTGATCTATCTAACCACAAGACTTCACAGTCCCATGAAATCACCCCACTGATCTTGAATTATTTCCACTTTATTCAGAACCGAGTTTAAACACTGTACATACTGTTCAAGAAGAAATTTGCCTAAAATCAGCAATATTTATGTTTAAGTAACACACACAAAATAAGACGTAGGTGCAGAATTAGGCCATTTGGCACATCGAATCTGCTCCACCATTCAATCATAGCTGATCCCTTTTTCCCCTCCTCAACCCCATTTCCCGGCATTTTCCCTGCAACCTTTGATGTTGTGTCCAATCAAGAACCTATCAATCTCTGCCTTAAATACACCCAAAAACCTGGCCTCCACAGCTGCCTCTAGTAACAAATTCCACAAATTCACCATTCTCTGGCTAAAGAAATTTCTCCACATCTCTGTTTTAAATGGACACCTCTCTATCCTGAGGTTGTGCCTTCTTGTCCTAGACTCTCCCACCATGGGAAACATCCTTTCCACATCTACTTTGTCTAGGCCTTTCAACATTCAAATGGTTTCAATGAGATCCCCCTTCATCCTTCTAAATTCCAGCAAATACAGACCCAGTGCATTCCAATGTTCCTCGTATGATAACCCTTTCATTCCTGGAATCATCCTAGTGAACCGCCTCTGGACCCTCTCCAATGCCAGCACATCTCTTCTTAGATGAGGAGTCCAAAACTGTCCACAATACGCAAGCTGAGGCCTCACCAGTGTCTTTAAATCCTCAGCATCCCATCCCTGCTCTTATGTTCTAGACCTCTTGAAATGAATGCTAACACTGCATTTGCCTTCCTCACCGCCAACTCAACCTGCAAGTTAACCTTTAGAGTGTTCTGCTCAAGGACTCCCAAGTCCCTTTGCATCTCAGATTTTTGGATTTTCTCCCTGTTTAGAAAATAGTTTCTTATTTCTTTCTTCTTCCAAAGTATGTCCATGCATTTTCCAACATTGCACTTTCTTGCTCTAGCCATGTTAAAACTTTCCTGTAATATCATGGTCTCCTAACTTGGTAAGCAGCCTCCTGTGTGGCACCTTGTCAAAGGCCTTCTGAAAATCCAAATATACAACATCCACTGCATCCCCTTTATCTATCCTGCTTATAATCTCCTCAAAGAATTTCAATAGGTTCGTCAGGCAAGATTTTTCCTTAAGGAAACCATCTGACCTTGTCCTATCTTGCCCTGTGTCACCAAGTATTCCAGAACCTCATCCTTGACAATTGATTCCAACATCCTCCCCATCACTGAAGTCAAGCTAACTTGTCTATAATTTCCTTTCTGTTGTCTCCCTCCTTTCTTAAAGAGTGGAGTGACATATGCAATTCTCCAGTCCTCTGGCACCATGCCAGAGACCAAAGATTTTTGAAAGATCATTTCTAATGCCTCCACAATCTCTAACACTACCCCATTCAGCACCCTAGGGTGCAGTTCATTTGGTCTGGATGACTTGAGTACCTTTAGGTCTTTTGAGCACTTTCTCCCTTGTAATGGTAACTGCATTCACTTCTCTTCCTTCACATACTACAACAACTGACTACACATAGTACAACATCTGTAGTGTCTTCCATGATGCAATATACTCGTTTAGTTCATCTACCATCTCCTTGTTCCCCCATTATTATTCCTCCGACCTCATTTTCTAGTGGTCCTATATCCACTCTCATCTTTCTTCTTTTATATATCTACTTGAAAAAGGCTTTACAATTCACTTTCATATTGTTTTCACATTTCATCTTTTCCCTTCTAATGATTCCATTAGTTGCTCTTTGTAGGTTTTTAAAAGCTTCCCAATCCTCTATCTTCCCGCTAATTTTTGCTTTGTTGTATGCTCTCTCTTTTGTTTTTACATTAGCTTTGACTTTCCTTGTCTGCCACGTTGTACGATTTTGCCATTTGGGTATTTCTTCATTTTGGAATACATCTGTCCTGCACCTTTCTCATTTTCCCCAGAAAGTCATGCCATTGCTCCTCTGCTGTCATCCCAGCCAGCAGCTCCCTCTAATTTACTTTGGCCAACTCCTCTCTCATACTATTGTAATTTCCTTGACTCAACTGAAATACTGCTACGTCAGACTTTATTTTCTCCCTGTCAAATTTCAAGTTGAACTCAATCATATTATGATCACTGGCTCTTAACGGCTCTTTTACCTTAAGCTCCCTAATCACCTCTGGTTTATTACATAGCTCCCAATCAAATATAGCTGATCCTCTAGTAAGTGCAACAACATACTCCTCTGAAAAGACATCTCATAGGCATTTAGCAAACTCGCCCTCTTGAGATCCATTACCAGCCTAATTTTCCCAATCAAACCTACATGTTAAAATCTCGTATGACTATCATAACATTGGCCTTTTCACATGCCTTTTCTATTTCCTGTTGTAATCTGTGGTCCACTTGGGAGGCCTGTATATAACTGCTGTCAGGGTCCTTTTACCCTTACACAGGGGCGGTGCTAAAGTGATGCTAGCTGGTGCTATAGCCCCAGCAGAAATTGCAATAGCATCAGCGTAGCACCACCAAGAAAGTAACTGAAATTTCACATACAAATTGCAGCTGCTTTGCTTTCTCTGTATAGTTTTGAATACAGCTTGTTTCTCCAGTTGATCTAGTGAAACAGCGTCCCTAATTACCATAGCACCCACGCAGCAATAAAGTTATAAACTCTGTCAGATCCTCTCTACACTTCATTCGTTGACAATGTCTTGCCATTGCTGTCCTCAGATCAGTTAAACTGATCTAAGATCACTTAAGGTGGTGATGTCACTCACTCTCACTCATGCGAGAGATTGATAGTATACATCCGGGCGCAGATCCGTGGCCTTGCAAGACTAACGGATGCCACACACACACACACACACACACACACACACACACACACACACACACACACACACACACACACACACACACACACACACACACACACACACACACACACATTGCACTTTTACAAGCTAGAGTGGGCCTGGCACGTGCATTATTTTGGCCGGCGTGAAAAACAGATCGATTTTTAGTGAGAAAACAACCTCATCCAGAGGAATCAGTGGTGTCTCAGCCTAAGCCTGTCTTAATTGAAAGTGACATGCAGAAAAAAGTAAGTGGGGATGAGGACGACAGCAGTTCATTGAAGGAGTGTGAGGGTGAAGTAGAGGAACAAGAAATGAGCGGGATTCGGAAGGGGACGTGAATGAAGCTGCTCTTAGTGCTACTGGGAATACTGTTAGAGATGTTAGCCAGCAGCCTGAGGAAGGACCCCATCGGCCAGCATTGAGAAAGTACCCTTCGCTGCTCGCAACAGTTTGGCAATCAGCAAAGAAGTTTTATTCGTGGTTGGTTTGACTGGCTGGAATATTCGATCACAAAAGATACTACGTTCTGCTTCGCATGCAGGCATTTCCTGTGTGGAGGACATGGGTTCCATTCTGAGTCTACCTTCACTATCACTGGTTACCGCAACTGGCGGAAAGCTACAACAGCTTTCAAAACCCACCATGTAAGTGCAGCTCATAAGTTTGCTATGGAGGCACGGGCCGAATTCAGATTGAGAAAACAAGACGGTTCAAGATTGGAAAATATGCTTGACAAATGCAAAGATTGTCCAAGAAAATCGTGAGTATATGAGAGCAGTAGCTGAGTCTCTAGCAAGGACAGTGAATGACACAGTGGAATTTCTAGCTCTAATGAGACCCTACCGCGATGCATTTATAGATTTATACAGACTAATCTGCATTATCACTGACTCTACCTGTGACATCTGCCTCATGCGAACGGAGTTTCTCTTGCCTCACACGTCTCAAAAACTACCTAAGGAATAGCAGCGGCGATGCTCGGAACAGCAACTTGGCCCGGTTGGCCATAAACAGCCGGAGGACCAAAGCACTTGACATCCAGAAAATCATTGATGCTTTCGCCACCAATCACAACAACAGATGGATTGTGCTTCTCTGAAAACATCAATGGTGAGTGCAGTTGATTTTTTAAAAATTTGGCCAAGATTAATGCTGATTATTATTATTATTTTCTGGTGGATGCCCTATAGTCCTTATGTTTCCTGCAAATCCTATACTATTACATTTACTGCTATTAAGCCTACTGGTTTTGCTTAGACTTCCAAGCGGTGATTCTGTTGATTTTTGTTTTAAATTCAGTAACCGAATTAATTGAGGTATTGCATGGTCAGAGTACAATTTGTCCAACTCCTGGTAGAGCCTTGCATCTGTTGTTTGCCTTATTTCACTTTAATAACGGTGTATCTTTTGGCATTTTCTGTCTATGTAGTGCGAATAGCAGTGGACATTGTGGTTTAGTGTTGTGTTTTTCAGTTGAAAAGCACGCATTTGACGCTGATTACGGGATTGGTGCATGATTCACGTTGTGCACTGTGGGTCAGATGCTCTGTTGGTTTGTTTGTTTATGCTCTGTGTAGCCTGGGTTGTCTCCGATGCTGTTGACACTGTCGCAGTTCACTTCTATATCATATTTATCAATTGCTGTTGCTTGTGAATCAACAGAGGCATTTATAGTAGACACATAATGCTTGAAACTGATTTTTGAACACCACGCGTCTGGCCTTGCGAATACATATTACCATAGGGTACATCCTTCAGCACCATCACTGAATAATTCAGCCCCACTGTAGCACCAGCAAGAAAAAATCTCTGGCGCCGCCACTGCCCTTGCAGTTTCTTAGCTCAACCCACAAGGATTCAACATCTTCCAATCCTGTCACATCTTTCCACTGATTTGATGCCATTCTTTACCAGCAGAGCCACACCACCCCCTCTGTTGACCTTCCTATCCCTCCAATACAACACATAACCTTGGACTTAGAGCTCCCAACTACAAGCATCCTTCAGCCATGATTTACTGATGGCCACAACATCATACCTGACAATCTGTAATAGTGTAACAGATCATCCATCTTATTTCTTATACTCTATGCATTGCAATATACACTTTGAGTGTTGTTTTCGCTACCTTTTTTGACAAGGCAACTTTTCTGTTGATATTTGTATAATTTGGTCAAACATGTAATGTCCATCTCTAATTAATTACAATAACAGCTCTTAGGCACAAGACACAAGACAAGACAATCAAAATTCATTTGCTCATAGACTGTGAATCCATTGTGACATTACTGTCAAGTGTCAAACTTCCTGCAGGAACATATCTCCATTTATAACATGGGATTCAATGGGAGTAAGAAAGGATTGGTGTTACGGAAATTGCAAAATGGATGATTTTCGAGGAAAACAGCCCTTATGGTGTCTTTTTTGATGACGTATGATAACATATCAAAATAGAGAAGAGATTAAGACATAAAACAGATTAAGTATTTGCAAAAGATAAACTTGGAACATTACAACATCGGTAAACCTTCAATAGATTTTTAAAAAGGCATGGTCCAACTATTCAACTATAGAAGAATAGAGCAAGGTTGAGTCTGGGGCCTAGGGCTCAACAAGTTGGCAGCAAGATTTGTCTACGTTGTAGAGGTCTATTTACATTTTGAAAACATGGAACAATACAGCATAGTACATGCCCTTAGGCCCACAATGTTGTTCCGACTTTTAACCCATTCCGAGATGAATCTAACCCTTCTCTCCCACATAGCCCTCCATTTTTATTTCATCCATGTACCAACCTAAGAGTCTTGTAAATCTCCCTAATGAATCTATCTATTTCACCACCCCCTACCTCTGATACCTTCTTCCAACCATCTTTAAAATATGTCCTCTTGTATTAGCCATTATTTCCCTGGTAAAAAGGTGTTGGCTGTCCACTCCTATCTATGCCTCTTATCATTTTATACACCTCTAGAAAGTCGCCGCTCATCCTCCTTTGCTTCAAAGCGAAAAGCACTAGGTTGCTACTTCTCTCATAAGACATATTCTCTAATTCAGGCTGTAGCCTGGTAAAACTCCCCTGCACTCTCTCTAAAACTTCCATATTCTTTCTGTAAGGAAGCAAACAAAAGTGAACGTCATAGTCTAAGTGTGGCCTTATTTGGGTCTTGGAGAGCTGCAAAATTACCTCATGGCCCTTGAACTCAAACCTCAACTAATGAAGACCACACACCATATGTCTTCTTAACTACCCTACCAACTTGCACAGCAACTTTGAGGGATCAATAGAATCTTGCCATTAACTTTGCACTCTGCTGTCAAGTTCAATCTTCCAAAGTGTATCACTTCATACTTTTTTGGATTGAACACCATCTGCCGCTTCTCAGCTCAACTCAGTAACTGGTCAATGTCCCTTTGCAACTTATGACAACCCTCCACACTATCCATAACTTTACCAACCCTTCATGTCATCTGCAAACATACTAACCCACCTTTCACTTCCTCATCCAAGTCATTTATAAACATCACAAAGAACAGAGGTCCCAGAACAGATCCTTGCGAAGCACCACTAGTCACAGACCTCCAGGCAGAATATTCTCCGTTTCCTATCATCCTCTGCCATCTTTGTGTAAGCCAATTCTGAATCCATGCAGCCAAGTTTCCCTGGATCCTATGCCTCCTGACTTTCTGATTGAGCCTACCATAGAGAAGGTTTTCGAACACCTTATTAAAACCCTTATACAGCACATTCATTACTCTACCTTCATCAATTTGTCTTGTCACTTCCTTGAAGAAGTCAACCAGGCTTGTGAGGCATGGCCTGCCCCTCATAAAAGACATGCAAACTATCCCTAATCAGACTGCAACACACATCAAAGTTGCTGGTGAACGCAGCAGGCCAAGCAGCATCTGTAGGAAGAGGTGCAGTCGACGTTTCAGGCCGAGATCCTTCGTCAGGACTAACTGAAGGAAGAGTGAGTAAGGGATTTGAAAGTTGGAGGGGGAGGGGGAGATCCAAAATGATAGGAGAAGACAGGAGGGGGAGGGATGGAGCCAAGAGCTGGACAGGTGATAGGCAAAAGGGGATACGAGAGGATCATGGGACAGGAGGTCCGGGAAGAAAGACAACGGGGGGTGACCCAAAGGATGGGCAAGACGTATATTCAGAGGGACAGAGGGAGAAAAAGGAGAGTGAGAGAAAGAATGTGTGCATAAAAATAAGTAACAGATGGGGTACGAGGGGGAGGTGGGGCCTTAGCGGAAGTTAGAGAAGTCAATGTTCATGCCAAGGGGTTGGAGGCTACCCAGACAGAATATAAGGTGTTGTTCCTCCAACCTGAGTGTGGCTTCATCTTTACAGTAGAAGAGGCCGTGGATAGACATGTCAGAATGGGAATGGGATGTGGAATTAAAATGTGTGGCCACTGGGAGATCCTGCTTTCTCTGGCGGACAGAGCATAGATGTCAGCAAAGCAGTCTCCCAGTCTGCGTCGGGTCTCGCCAATATATAAAAGGCCACATCGGGAGCACCGGACGCAGTATATCACCCCAGCCGACTCACAGGTGAAGTGTTGCTTCACCTGGAAGGACTGTTTGGGGCCCTGAATGGTGGTAAGGGAGGAAGTGTAAGGGTATGTGCAGCACTTGTTCCGCTTACACGGATAAGTGCCAGGAGGGAGATCAGTGGGGAGGGATGGGGGGGGACGAATGGACAAGGGAGTTGTGTAGGGAGCGATCCCTGCGGAATGCGGGGGGGGAGGGAAAGATGTGCTTAGTGGTGGGATCCCGTTGGAGGTGGCGGAAGTTACGGAGAATAATATGTTGGACCCGGAGGCTGGTGGGGTGGTAGGTGAGGACCAGGGGAACCCTACTCCTGGTGGGGTGGCGGGAGGATGGAGTGAGAGCAGATGTACGTGAAATGGAGGAGATGCGTTTAAGAGCAGAGTTGATAATGGAGGAAGGGAAGCCACTTTCTTTAAAAAAGGAAGACATCTCCCTCGTCCGAGAATGAAAAGTCTCATCCTGAGAGCAGATGCGGCGGAGACGGAGGAATTGGGAGAAGGGGATGGCGTTTTTGCAAGAGACAGGGTGAGAAGAGGAATAGTCCAGATAGCTGTGAGAGTCAGTAGGCTTATAGTAGACATCAGTGGATAAGCTGTCTCCAGAGACAGAGACAGAAAGATCTAGAAAGGGGAGGGAGGTGTCGGAAATGGACCAGGTAAACTTGAGGGCAGGGTGAAAGTTGGAACCAGGTAAACTTGAGGGCAGGGTGGAAGTTAGAACCAGGTAAACTTGAGGGCAGGGTGAAAGTTGGATATTATTCTCTGTAACTTCCGCCACCTCCAACGGGATCCCACCACTAAGCACATCTTTCCCTCCCCCCCGTCTCTGCATTCCGCAGGGATCGCTCCCTACACAACTCCCTTGTCCATTCATCCCCTCCATCCCTCCCCACTGATCTCCCTCCTGGTACTTATCCGTGTAAGCTGTCCCTCTGAATATACCTCTTGCCCATCCTCTGGGTGCCCCCCCCCGTTGTCTTTCTTCCTGGACCTCCTGTCCTATGATCCTCTCGTATCCCCTTTTGCCTATCACCTGTCCAGCTCTCTGCTCTATCCCTCCCCATCCTGTCTTCTCCTATCATTTTGGATCTCCCCCTCCCCCTCCAACTTTCAAATCCTTTACTCTCTCTTCCTTCAGTTAGACCTGACGAAGGGTCTCGGCCTGAAACGTCGACTGCACCTCTTCCTACAGATGCTGCTTGGCCTGCTGCGTTCACCAGCAACTTTGATGTGTGTTGCTTGAATTTCCAGCATCTGCAGAATTCCTGTTGTTTGCGCCTAATCAGACTGCGCTTCTCCAAATGTTCATGAATCCTCTCCAATAGTTTTCCCACCATTGATGTAAGACCCATTGGTCTATAATTCCCAGGATTAACCTGATTACCTTCTTGAATAAAGGAGTAACATGTTGCATTCTCTATTCTGGTACTACTCCTATTGTCAGTGAGGATGTAAACATCATTGCCAATGGCAAGGCAATCTCTTCCCTCGCTTTGTGCTAAATATGAGTATATCCAGTCCGGCGTGGGATATTTATCTATCTTTACACTTTTCAGAAGTTCCAACACATCCTCTTTCTTAACCTTGACATGTCCAGCACTTCAGTTTGTTCTACACTGAGCTCACGTTCCCCAGTGATGAATACTGAAGCAAAGAATTCAATAAGGACGTCCCCTGTGCCCTATGACTCCAGGCACATGTTTTCTCTTTTATCACTGATCAGTCTGACCCTCACTCTAGTCATTCTCCTGTTCTTTATGTATGTGTAGAATAGCTTACGTTTTCTTTAACCATACTTGCCCAAGTACCTTTTTAAGCTCCTTCGTGGCTACCTCATAACTCTAAACAGCCCCGTCTAATCTTTGCTTCTGAAATGATAAGTATGCTTCCTTCATCCCCTTAACTAAAAGTTCCACTTATCTTGTCCACCATGATTCCTTCACCCTACCATCCCTTCCCTGCCTCAATTGGACAAACCTAACAAAACCCCATGCAAGTGATCCCTAAGCAACTTCCACATTTATGTTGTGCGTTTCCATGAGAACATCTGTTCCCAGTTTATGTTCCCAAGTTATTGCCTAATAGCACCATAATTAACTTTACATAATTAAATTCTTTCCCATACACTTTGCTCCTAACCCTGTTCAAAGCCATCTTAAAGGTCAGGGATTTCTGGTCACTATCTCTGAACTGCTCACACACCAAGAGAAATGTCACCTCCCCAGGTTCATTGCCTAGTACTAGATCCAGTATGGACTCTTTTCTAGTCAGCCTGTTCACATATTGGATCAGACTTCCTTCTTGGACACATCTAACAAATTATGCCCCATCTGAACCTCTTGCACTGAGGAGGTGCCAATCAATATTAGGGAAATTGAAGTCACCCCTGACAACAACCCTGTTAATTCTGCCTACCATTAAGCTCCTTAATGTCCCTGTTGCTACTGGGGAGTCTATAGAATACTCTCAATAGAGTGATTTCTCTTTCTGTTTCTGGCTTCCACCCATACTGACTCAGTAGGTGATCCCTCCATGAGGTCCTCCATTATACTGGAGATATCCCACCCTTTATGGATCTACTTTTTCTATGTTGTTTGATTCACTGGAACAGGCAATCATTGCTAAATATAAAAAGGGAATCTGTCCACTCATTTCCCATATGGGATCCAGGACTCAGTTCAACTGCTGAATTCTTCAGTGGGACATAAATCTTGTAGCATTTTTAGGCAGTTTTTTACATGAGTTCCAGATGTCAGCTGTGATACTATCTTTGATTAGCAATGTCACTCCCTCACCTCTTTTACATCTCTCCCTGTCCCTTTTGAAACATCTAACCCATGGAGAATCCAGCAGCTGTTCCTGCCACATCCCTGTAAACATCATAGTGCCATATACTGTTCCATGCTCTAAGTTCATCACCCTTGTTCTTCATTCTTCTCGCATAAAAGTAAACATATTTCAACCCATCCAACTGACCAAGATCATGCTCTGACCACTGCCCATCCTTCCTTACTGTCTCTACACATTGCATCTACCATTAAACCAAATGCTTCATCATCTGACCTATCACTTCTGTTCCCATCTCCCCGCAACATTTATCCGTCGTACGTCTTATTTCTTCTGCTTCCCTATGATATTAGTCATCAAAAGAAATTCACTTTTAGCTTAAAGCCATCACTTTTTTTCTCTTTCCATATTTTCTATTATTCAATGTTGGGAATTATTTCTAATGAAGTTACAGACGGCATGCTAATCTAATTTACTTCAAATGTGGATTGACAGTCAGCATTTTCCAGCATTCCTGCTTCTGCTATTCATTAGGTTTTATTTTTTCGTCTTGTTCTCTGACAACTGTTAACCCAGTAATAAAATCCCAAAATGATTGCAGAATCATGGATTTAGTTACACAGTGAAGGAAAGTTTAAGGCAACAGATCAAGAGATGTAATTTGGAATTCTGCAGGGCATGAATGTATTTACCTCCTTTGGGATAATTCAAATAGTCTTGTGCAAAAAAAGACAAAAGGAAATTCAAGACCAATGTTATGTAGATACAGCATAACCCCCAAGGGCCTTAACTTTGAAATTTCTTAGGTAACTTTTTATGGAATGGTTTGCTTGCATTCAAGGTATGCACAAAATAATTTTGGTGATGAAGCATTCTTATCTGGCACGTTAAAAAAATGGCACATAATTTTTCAAAACCTGTATGCCAGAAATATCCCACCCTTTATGGATCTAGTTTTTTTTTACTGTTCTTTAATCTACTGGAACAGGCAATCATTGCTAAATATAAAAAGGGAATCTGTCCATCTTGTTCCCATATGGGATCCAATTATTCTCAGTTCAACTGCTTAATTCTTCATTGGGACATAAATCTTGTAGCATTTTTAGGCAGTTTTGTACATGAATTCCAGATGCCAGTAAAAGTGGTGAACATTTATAACATGCCTGGGCTTTAGCGGTGTTGGGCAACCACTATCTAAGTCTTTGCTGAGCAAATAGCCCATTACATGTAAAGATAAAATTCTATCAAGCCCTTCTTGGGCAGAAGACTAATCAGCATTGCCTTTTTAGGCTGGCTGAGAAATCGAATGTTGACTACTTTTAATGAAACATACTGTCTCTAAACCGATGAGTTTAGAATCTTCTTCTTTCCAATTGAATGGGCTGGGAAAAGTGAAATGAAATATTATCATTTCAAATTAATATATTTTTATTGTATCCATTTGAGAATTGATATAGGATTAAGCCTCACAATAAATAAAAAGATAGCTTGCACTGTATAACTTAAACCTGACAAGATAAGCATTAGCCAATGATATGATGTCTGAAAAGAACTAATAAAACAAATATTCTGCAAAGAGAGTTTCTTAGTCATTTTTGATTAACTTGATATGGACTCTAAATTTTTGAATTATCTTCCAATTTGCTTGCCGAACACAATAGGCATATTGTGTTGACAAGTTTCATCATTCTAGCTGGGATATAGTAAACACAGCAATGTGATTACCTGAGTTCAAGCACAGGCTTGTGGGGTATCTTCAAATTGTTCCTGTATGCCCCAATGTTTCAGTTCTCTTTGTTAGGCGAGCAAAAATGATTGAGACGGTAGAATCTATAGCTTCTTCTCTATTTGATGTTTACAAAGGAAATAATGAAGATAGAACTTGCAGCCATACACCTTTTATTGATGATGAATAGCTTTCAAAGCTTACTACAATGATTGATGTAACAATGTATGAGACATCATACCAGCTGGCAAATACAATTATTAACAGGATACACCTACAATATATACAGTATAATACTGCTTATTCCCGTAAAAATTATGCTCATGACACTTGCTGCTTAATTTCTAACTACTTACAGTAAATGCATATAAAATTATTTAAGTAATTATTTACAACTACAAATTTAGCTAAACATAACCTATACCGAGACAATATAAACTAGGCTTAACGATTCAACAGTGAGTACCTCTGAAGCCAATATACTCAATAAATGGCTCCTGTAATACACCACATAAGGCAAATCTCACATCTTGTACTAATGAATTAATTTATTTAAGCACGGCCACTAATACAGTTTCTCCACATTAATTGTAATTTACAAACTTAACATGAACTATAATTCTGTTGCCATACTAATTACATTTATAATCTGCAAAATATTTCCAAGAACCACAAACCCAATACGAGTAATTTCAAGTAAACATTTTCTTAATGGTTCTCATTTTCTTGCCTTACACACGCATACGCCTGCACATACAGACCTTGACATCATAACTCCCTTTGTACCGCAGATGACCCTTTGTGACTTGGACCTCATGTCCCTGGACGGTTTTCATTGCATGTAACTTGGCTATCATTATTCTGATCCTCTAGCCTCGCCTTGGTTAAAATGTATTGATCCATCTGTTCATGTAGGTTCAAGGTATAAGCATCTGTGGGATCATTAAGACTCTTTAAAATTACCTGCATGTAGCAACGTGGTAGTCCCTCAAGGCTTCTATCTTAGCCTGGTCCTAGTTCAGACCATCTATTAGCTTCATGAACATAGAAAACTCATAGATATTGTAGAATGACTGTTGTGAAGAGACCATTGTGAGAGTGAACCAGTGTTTGAATGGATATTAAGAGGCTTTAGCTCATGAAGCTTCAATGAGCAGGGGTACAGGTAAAGTTCCTTGAATTTCCTTTTTAGTATTGGAGCATTCAGTTGGCCTTTATGGCAACTGCATGCTCACCCTGCAGGACGTGAGAGATCTGGGTTACTTTCAGTGTCCTTGAGGACGACACCTGTGGGAAGGGTGTCCAGCTACAAATGGAGTAGGAGCTGGGCACACTCAGGATCATCTGAGATGCTGAGAGTATCACAGATATGAGTTTAGTGAGGTAGGCACACCTAAGATACATGGAGAATGCAGTTGGGCAACCACTAGGAGAGCAGAAGGGAGTAGGCAGATGGTGCTGGATTCACCTGTGGCCATTCCACTGGAAAATAAGTATACCATTTTGGATACGGTTGGGGGGGGAATGTCCTTTCAGAAAAGGCAGCTGTAGCCAGGTCTGTGGCATCTGGACTGGCCTTGAGGCTCAGCAGAGTGGGGTGAAGCAAGCAGTTTGATGATTGGGTATTTGATAGTTGGTGGGGTGGGGGGAGTGGACAGGAAATACTGTGACTGGAAAAGGGACTGTGGAATGGTGTGACCTTCCTGGTGCCAAGGTCCAGGATGCCATGGGGCAGCCACAGGACATTCTCAAGAGAGAGGGTGAACAGCTTTCAGTATCTATATTGTCATATAGTACAAAAGGAGAGAAAGGAATGAGGTCATGTGGACTGAATATAGGGAGCCTCTTGTAGCGTGGGTGAAATTACCGGAGAGACAGAGTCACTGGTAGATACAAAGCAGCTTCTTCATTCAACACAACAAGGTACAGCAGGCATCTACGGACAGAGATGCTTTCCGCAGAAAGGTCTGCTAGCTCAACATGGGCTCGATATTTACATGCTAAACACAAAAGCAATCACTACTTAAAAAGTTATAGACAGTGCATAGACAATGCTTCCTATTGAAGCTACATACAAAATATCACACCATCGTTACCTTCCGACGCCAACATGTCTGGGTTGGTATCTACAGCCTTTAGGAATGCAAGTTAAGTCTATGATACATTTATTTGGCATTTCCCGTGCTAACATAGAAGACAATTAATGTTTATAATGTATAGATGATACTGTCTTTGAAACTACAGCATCAGGTCAAACTACAGTGCCAGAAGCATCTGGTAGTCACACCTTTTTAGGAAGCGCATTGTTGTGAACTCAATCCACAGTACTTTGTCAAATAGAAGTCTGGTGGCCAAAGTCATTTAAGTGTAAACAAATCATCTACCCAAAGAAACTCACTCTGACAGTTCTTCCTCTTGGCCCTCCTGGACAAAAATTAAGTTTGTGTCAGGAAAGGCCAGCCTAGGAGATCTGCTCAAATAAGGCAGCAAAAATGTCCTGTCTCAAAATCCCCCCCAATTTTATGTACCTCGATATCTATCCTAGCATTCCCTAACCGCTACCTACCAAATGTTAAGCAGAGAGGCTGTTCCAAGTCTTTAGGAATGCAGCTCCTTTCATGTGCCTGCAGGCTGACTGCATCTTAATCACATTCCTTTGTTTCAGCCCTTTATCCTCTGGTCGCTGAAACTCTCCTTCCAGGAGCGCCCACAGGCTCTCTCATCGATGTACAGGAAGGGGTTGGGGTGGGCTCTATGTAAATGTCTGCAAGGACCTCTCCCCGGTGGCACCCCCTTCTGAACTGTCCGGTCGATCACTGGCTCAACTGCTGAAAAGGGCCCAGCTCCTCAGACTCGGGGTGACTGCTTTCAGATGCCGTGTGCAGTCTGAAATGCCATCAAAGTGGTGGAACTTGCCGTCTCTGCTTTAACTCAGAAATTCCTCCCTGTCTATTTCCCAATAAATTTCTATACTATGCTATAAAATTAATCACCTACCTTCAGCAACCAGCCTTCTTTACAGAGTACCATCGTCATCACACTTTAGCAGGTTATTCATGGTTTTCCAACATGTTCTCAGTGTCTTCTGCCACGCTCTCAGTGTTTTCTGCCTTTGCGGTTCCTCCGGGTATGTTTTAATCAGCTGTGGTCGGGTCTGGCATGGCCGGCTGGTGTTCCTCTCTTAGGTTCTCTGTAATTACATGGTTACTGGGTACACTTGGTTCCCCACTCTGTCTGTGGGAACAACAAGAGGGTGAGTCATATACTTTAACCTGAGTCCAGTGTTTCCACTGACTGCCTCGCCGAGTCTGTACACAGACACACGTATCATTCGTTAAGAGTACCGTCTGTGGTCCTATCCACCTGGGGGCAAATTCTGGCCTTTCTGGCAGCACTTTCACCATAACCTGGTCGCTGGGCTGTGGAAGAACTATCCCCTTTCCCTCTGGCTCTCTCTGATCAGCGATTCGCTGCTGTTGTTTTGCTTGGTCCTTCAACACTTTAAGTTGGTTACAAAGGTCTTTTACATATTGGGTCATTCTATCCCTGTAAACCCCAGGCTCCCCGCAACCTGTAATTACCCATAAGAGTGTGATGGTAGAAGGTAGGCTTTGGAATGAAGGCCTGTGACTAATGGTGTGCCTCAAGGATCTGTGCTGGGCCCATTGTTGTTTGTAATCTGTATCAATGATTTGGATCAGAATGTACAATGTATGGTTAGTGGTATTGGAATTATGTGTACAGTTCTGTTCACCTACCTGCAGGAAAGATATCAATAAACTTGAAAGAGTACAGAGACCCTTTACAAGGATGTTGCCAGCACTTGAGGACATGAGTTGAATAGTTTAGGACATTATTCCCTGGAGCACAGGAGTGTGAGGAGAGGTTTGATAGAACTAATACAAAATTATGAAGGGGAAAGATAGGGTAACTATATTGCAGGCTTTTCCCCCTGAGCTTGGGTGAGACGAGAACTAGAGATTCTATTCTTACCCAACCGCAGGGAAATGTTTGGGTGAACCTGAGGGGGAACTAACTTCACTCAGAGGGTGATGAGAATATGGCATGAGCTGCCAGCAGAGGAGGTAGATGGGAGTTCAATTCCAACATTTAAGAGAAGTTTTCATAAGGACATGGATGAGAGGGGTATGGGCTGAGTGTGGGTAAATGGGACAAGGCAGAAAAACATGTAGGCATGGACCAGAGGGCTGAAGGGCCTGTTTCTGGGTGCTTTCTGACTCCATGACTTTGTATATTCTTCATTACAATTCCCAACTTGCAGTACATGATCGTATCGGGCAGCATTGCTTTCTGAATGTCATCATGCAATTCCACTACAACGCTCAGTCCCACATGTGCATCCTCCCATTATGTACATTGATCAACATCTGACTCTCCTCTCTTGATAACTTTGCATTTATTTACTTCTCTCATCTGATGTCCGGAACCACACATTAGTCCGGTCCCTACACTTACTTCCATGGAAAAAGTGACTTGCTCTCTCTATGCTTTATTTCTCAGATGCTGCCCTGTTCTCTGCTCACAATGAGATCTTGACTATATGTATTAACTTGTCAAACATTTTCAGCTGTGCTACACATGTAGCAAAAACTACGACTTCTCATTCCTTTTCAGGTCCTCAACACATCTGCCACATCCATTCCTTGCAAGATGTGGACAAGAACCAACATTTTGGTTTTTCAACCAACTTCTGGGCAGTTTAGGGCCCAAAAGAGAAGCTGAACATGGAATCCTATCCCTTATTAATTCAGGTCTCCTCTGCATTCACTTTGTAAATCCATTCTTTGCACATCTATGATTACTTTTTACTATTTTGGGAGGTAAAAAGACAGAAGGAATTATAGAATCACAAAATTGGTGTTGCACAGGAGGGTGTTCTGTTCTATGTGTCTTTGGCAGTTCTCTGCCAGAGAAACACACACAAAATGCTGGAAGAACGCAGCAGACCAGGCAGCATCTGTGGAACCACAACCCTTTATCAGGACAGGAAAAAGAGGAGAAGTCAGCATAAGAAAGTGGGTGGAGGAGGGGAGGGAAGAAATACAAGGTGATAGGTGAAACCAGGAGATGGGGAGGGGTAAAGAGCTGGGAAATTGACTGGTGAAAGAGATAAAGGACTGGAGAAGGGGGAATCTGATAGGAGAGGATAGAAGACCATGGAAGAAAGGGAAGGAAGATGATCACCAGAGAGGTGATGGGCAGGTAAGGAGATAAGGTGAGAGAGGGAAATGGGAATGGTGAAGGAGAGGTGGGGGGGGCAATCATCATAAGTTTGAGAAATCAATGTTCATTCCATCAGGTTGGAGGCTATCCAGGTGGAATATAAGGTGTTGCTCCTCCGGCCTGAGTGTGGCCTCATCACGGCAGTAGAGGAGACCGTGGACTGACTTGCTGGAATGGGAACGGGAAGTAGAATTGAAATGGGTGGCTACTGGGAGATCCTGCTTTTTCTGGTGGACGGAGCATAGGAGCTCGACGGAGCATAGGAGCTCAGCGAAGCAGTCTCCGAATCTACATCACATCTCACCGATATACAGAAGGTCACACCGGGCGTACCGGATACTGTAGATGACCCCAGCAGACTCACAGGTGAAGTGTCGTCTCACCCGGAAGGATTGTTTGGGGTCCTGAATGGTAGTGAGGGAGGAGGTGTAGGGGCAGGTGTGGCACTTGTTCCGCTTGCAAGGATAAGTACCAGGAGGGACAAGTGGACAAGGGATTTGCGTAGGGAGGGATCCCTGTGGAAAGTGGAGTGGGGGGAGGGACACAAATAGATGAGCTTGGTGGTGGGATCCCATTGGAGATGACAGAAGTTACGGAAAAATTACTCGTGTTAAGGACAGAAGTTATGCTGGAGTGGAGGCTAGTGGGGTGGTAGGTGAGGACAAGAGGAACCCTATCCCATTTTGTAAAGGTTCAGCATGAGTTCCCTGCTTTTATACTCTGTGCCTCCGTTGATAATGCCCAGAAATGTGTACAAGACGTTACTGGGTTATGAACATTGACTTATGGGCACTCCAACATATGAATGAGCTCCTAGAATATTATTAAATCTACAAGTTCAATGTACATTCATATGTTTGTTCCAAAAACTAGCAGAACTGCTTTCCTCTCTTTCCACTGTTAGTAATTGCTCTTCCTTATCAGTCTTTGTTTCTTTTGATGCCATTCATTTCAAAACCCTGTATCAAGTAACCTCTGACCAATGGACAAGATCAACTTAAGGGCACCTATGGAATCAGAGCGGCGCAGTAACGTAGCGACAGCATAATGCTGTTACCGCGCCAGTGACTCGGGTTCAATTGCACTGCTCTCTGTAAGGAGGTTGTACGTTTGCCCTGTGACCTCGTGTGTTTCCTCCAAGTGCTCTGGTTTCCTCCCATTTTCCAAAGTTAAGTGAGTATGTTAGTTGGTCACATGGCTGTAAATGGAATTTGGTTAAATAGCTGGGCGGCGCGGGCTATTCGAGCTGGAATGGCTTGGTAACGTGTTGCGTTTCTAAAGAAAAAAAATTAAAAATAGCAGTATCCATTAGTTGCCTGAAGATGGTTTGTATAGTTTATTAAACATTCTCTTAATTTCCTCTACTACATTGAATAAGTTGTACATTTACACTCACAAGTTCCTCTGCTTTGCAGAACACCATATTTTATTCTGTATTGTGTCTTCTCATTCTTAATATCAAAAAGTGTCACCACATATTTCCAGATTAAACTTCATCTGCCATACATCTGCCCATTCTACCAGTCTATCATATCTTGCTGCAATTTATTACTACATCCTTCTCAGTTTACACATTGCCAAGTTTTGGTAATTGTTGGTTCCACCCACCCCAAGTATAAGTCATTAACCTGGAGCAATGGTTTTAACAGTGATCCTTGGACAATATCACTTTTCATCTTCGTCCAGTCCTCAAAACAACTGTTCACCACGACCTTTGTCATCTGTTACTCAGACAATTTTGCATCCATGCTATCAAGGGTTTTTTGCTCCAGGAACACCACATAACTATCATCAATTTTTCTTCATTAAAACATTAATCAATTTTTTTAGCACAATATGTGTTTAACAAATCTGTGCTGGTTTGCCTTGCTTAATCCATTTTCATCCAGGTTATTTATTAGTTCTATCCTAGATCAATGATTTAAAAAGCCTTTCCTACCTCTGAGATTAAATTGTATTGAAAGCTTTATTTCTATTCTCTTTTTAAGCAAGGGTGTTATATCAATTGGCCATTCTCTACTTTGCTACCATCTTGAGGTACAAAGAGCATTGAAAGATTATGGTCTCTGCACCCACAACTTCCTCATGTGCTATTAGGGTGCAGAACAGTACAGGCCCTGATGGGCCTTTCAGCAACATATTGTGATGTTCCATCAGCCTTTTTAATGGAATTATAGTAAAATATAAAGAAGTGTTCAATTTATATCAAGAAAATCTTTTCACATCACTTTACGTTGAAACTACTTAATGTGATTTTATAAACCTCTCTTCCAAATTTACAGTGAATTGCAACATTTAGTTTCTTTTGAATCGCTGGAGGGGAGAGAGTTTTGCTCTGAGCTATAGAGGATTAAGGGCAAGTGAAGATATAGTTGGAGCTGGAGTACATTTAGGAGAACCACTTCATCAGCCAGAACTGTGCTACAATGAGAGTTGCATTGGTAACCATTAATGTAAGTACATTGATGGAAAAAGACTCTTACTGATATGATCAAATAAAACTTGCAAATCACAAAGCACACATGGGCTTGAAGGAAAATATTTTGGAACAAAGTCAAGTTTTTTATATTATTGAATTGAACCTTTTGTTATAAAGTGGGAGCTATGTTCAATGGAACACATTTCAATCAGTTCTTCAGTGACATTTTGTGTGGAGTTCAATAGCTTTAACAGTTTATTCCTTTGGGAAAGAAGGAAAACATTTCCAGAGGCACCAGAGAGGAACTTATGATCAGGCTGATAAAACTGATTGTAATTTCGGTTGTCCAATCCTCATTCTGCAATATTTTTATGTGCTCCTTAATTACAGTATCATTGCTATTTCACATCAGAAAATCTTGGCAACAATCAAACAACCAAGAAGCTAAGAAAAGAGAGCTGCATGACTATCCACAATGTCAACCGGGCCTAATGCATGAAAAAGTTGAGTTTGGAAATTATATCAATATTTTGAACCAAATTTTGAAAGATCGTGATTCCTAATGGTTCTTTCATATGTCTCCACCTTCAAAGAAACTAGATACACTCCATCCAGTGTTATTGTGGCAAATTTTATTGAACCCAGTCAATGCTACGGTGAGTCATTTATTAAAATCTGCACATTAAAACTAGCCCTTGCAAAGCCTTTGACTCACCAAAATCTCCTCAAAACTGCAGTAAATTATTTGGGTAAGTTAAATTCCTATTAAAACGTCTTTGTGTCTGCTTTACCTTAAATTGAAAGGATTATTGGAATTTTAGGCCTTTCAGATCCAAAGATTCTTTGGAAGTCAAGAATGAGGCATGAAACTTCTTGCTTACAATCGCTTTATTAATTGATACAAAAACAATGAAAACTAAGAAGCATGGTGAGAGAGAACAAAGGAAACAGCAGAAGGCTAAAAAAACCCAGTGTGGTCTTGTCATATCAGACTACTGATAACCATTGGTAACAGTTGACCAATGAGATAGCCAGATTTATGTAATATGACACCTACCACTGAAATCAAGGTTTCCAGAAAAATACAGTGACAAGTGCAACCACTAGAAAGCTCACTGAAAAATTA
This sequence comes from Mobula hypostoma, assembly GCF_963921235.1. Taxonomy (NCBI): domain Eukaryota; kingdom Metazoa; phylum Chordata; class Chondrichthyes; order Myliobatiformes; family Myliobatidae; genus Mobula; species Mobula hypostoma. The sequence goes on along the minus strand of NC_086108.1, from coordinate 51,505,374 downwards.
CATGTATGTAGATAATGATATGAAAATACAAACATAAGAAATTTAAACACGCAAAAGTCTGAAGATGCTTGAAATCCAAGGCATAAGAAATTCAACTGCAAAAAATTAGAATTCTGTATCCCAATCCAAGATTTACCCTCATTCATCAAACACCTACTGTCAACCACATGGTGAGAATCAGTCAGATTATCATGACATGAAATTTGTTGTTTTTGCAGAACAACAAAAATCTATAAATTAAATCTATAAATAGTGCAAAATAGGAACGAAGAGGTTACAATCACAGGTTTGTGGAGTGTTCAGAAATCCGATCGTGGAAGAAGCTATTACAAAATCATTGAATATGGGTCTCCAGGCTCCTGTAAATCCTCCCTGACGACAGCAATGAAAAGAGGGCGTGTCCTAGATGATGAGAGTCCTCAATGACAGATGCCACCTTTCTGAGGCACTGCCTCTTGAAGATGTCCTTGATGCAAGGTTTGTATCCATGATTAAGTTGTCTGAGTCTATAGCTCTCTGCAGCTTCTTGCTGTCCTGTGCATTTGAGGATCAATAGCAGGCTGTGATGGAACTAATCAGAATGCTCTCCATGGTATATCCATAGAAATTTATAAGAGCCCAAGTTGTGTCATGATTGCTGGACATTTATCTCCATTTGTAATTCTTCACAACATGGCCACATGCACCAAGAACTGGAAAACATCTAGGTCTAGTTTGATAGCTGGAAAACAATATTTGCATTACATAATTGCCAGTCGATGACCACCTCCAATAAAAAGAATGTCCACTGACTTCCTTTTGACTTGCACTGACATAACTGGCACAAAATCCTCTCCATCATCAACATTCTGCAGATCAGCAGTAACCAGAAGTTCACTCGGGCCAAAAATAAATATTCAATGGTTACCAGTGCAGGATAACTATATTGCGTGGGATTATTCACCTGAATCAGCTCAGCTACTCCAGCATTTATAAACACAGGATTAATAGAATATGTCTTATTTGGTCAAAAATTGTTGTTGTGACAGCATCAGAATATTTTGCATCTCACAAAATCTTGTACCATCTAATTCTATAGTCACAGGCATCAGTCAGCACAGGGAACTGCAGGAAGCCTGTTAATGAGTTTCATGTGAGGAATGATTGCAGAGGCTTAGGTCTGTAGGCAGGGTTCAAATCTAGAATCAACAGCTAGAGAAAGTAAATTCATTTAATTAAATAATTTAAAATTGCAGATTAGCATCAGTAATAGTGATGACTATGAAACTTTTGGAATGAAATAAACTCATCTAGTTCATTATTCCCTTTTAAAGAAAGCAATCTGTTGTTCTTATCCAAACTGAACTTTGTATATGCTCAGGCTGAAACCAATATAGTTGACTCTTAATTGCTCTCTGAAATGGACTATTCATTATTGCTGCGAAATTAAAACACCATAAGTAGATTTTGCAGTGATGTTCGAGCTGTTTCGTTTGTAACTGCCAGTATTTCCCATGTAACAGAGAGCAATTCAGCTTTCCTGAATGCTGTTTCCAGCTGATCGGTTTTTCACCACTGTGCTCAGGCATTGAATTCTTCTCAGAATCCATCATGGGAGTATAATTCTGAAACTCATAGCTCTACTGGGGAATCTGTTCAAACAAACAGCCTGTTTAGAGCTGTGAAGGTAAAATACTTCTGCCTGCAGCATTACATGTTTTTCACACTCCTGTGGCTTGTTCTGGCTTTTTGATATCTTGGAAGCTACTATCACTTGGCAGTGTCTTGCTACTGAGGATCAGGTTTGCTTTTTCAGCAAATTCCCTCTGAGTGATCACACAAGACAAATACAACCATTTTTATAGCTCATTGCTTAGTGTGAATAGTTTATCACAACCCACAAAGCTTTGGCCAATAAAAGACATTGGCTCTGGACCTTGGCAGCAGGTTCAGGTATAGCAAAAGTATACTCCAGGTCAGTCAAATCTGGAAACTCCTCACTAATATCTAGGGATACCTGTTTAAACTGATAGAACTGTTTGACGATGGATGCAGGTTTGCTGTGACAGTGGTCCATGTAGATGTGTTCAATGATGGGGAGCGCTCTACCTGCAATAGACTGGCTGTATCCACTACTTTTTGTTAGGATTTTCCGTTCAAGGGCATTGGTGTTTCTGTACCAGGTTGTGATGCAACCAGTCAATATACTCTCCACCTCATATCTATAGACATTTGTCAAAGTTTTAGATCTTCACAAACTTCTAAGAATGTAGAGGTGCTGCTGTGCTTTCTTCGTAATTACACTATTGCTGCGCTGACAAACGATAAGAGAGGAATTTAAGTTGCTGACCTCTCCACCTCTGGTCCCCTGAAGAAGAATGGCTCATGGACTCCGGTTTCCTCCTCATGAAATCAATAATCAGCTCCAATAATATCAAACATTAATCTGAGGTAATTATATTCACTATATCATACCTTTTGGTTAGCTTCTCAGGTGCATGAATTACAAATTCTGGAGTCTTCAAATTCTCATTAATTGAGCACTATAGAAAAGTAATCGAGGACAGCAGATACAATCCAAGGCTGCAACTGTACATTAACCAGAGGAGATTGCAAACTACAGCCTCTTTAGGGCTAGCTGATCAGAATTTAAGACCAACATGTTCCCATGAGAAAGAAAGTCAAGGATGGCAAGTTTTGAGAACACAAGATGGCAAAAGATACTGCAAATCTAGTCAAAAGGAAAGAAGAAAACATAAAGTTTAGAAAACTATAATTAGTCTGCTCCTAGAGAAATATAAAAGGAAAAAGAGAGAACATAAACAAAGAGTCAACAGGACTAAAACAGGCTGTGAAATGTTCTTGGCAAATAGGACTAACATATTTTTACATACATTAAAAACAAGTGAGTAATTAGGGAAAGTGTAGTCAGGGACAAAGAAGAGAATTTATGCCTGAAGCTAGAGGAAACGAGGAAAAGAATTACTTTCATTGGTATTCAACATGGAGAAGGATTTGAAGGGTACTGAGATTGTGGAGGGGAATGCTGATATCAAACAGTATGTTGATACTGAGGGGGAAGCGGTGTTGGGTTTCTTGAAGAATATTAATGTAATTTATTCACCAGGGCCTGATGGGATTCATCCAGGTTACTGAGAGGCAAGAAAGGGGTTTGCTGGGACCTTGATAAAGATCTCTGCATTCTCTTTAGCCACAAGCAAGACCCCGGAGGACTGGAACATAGCTAATGCTGTTCCTCTGTTTTGGGATCTCATCTGGACAAAAATGTAGGCGGGTGATCAGTATGTTTGCAGATGACAGAGACATAGTGCATTTGGTTGTCATACCAGCCAGATGATGTGCAATTTTGAAACTTTCTGAGAGCACCTACCAGGAAGGGCAGAACTTAAATCTGTGTGGATCTACAGGCTGCTCTTTAGTAAATGTTCTACTTGATGCACATGGAACCTTCTTTAATCTTTTGATGTTCTTTCAATTCTTCTGATGTAGACTGTGATCTAAGGCCAGGTCTTGGGTGATTTCTAGTGGTACCTCCTACTTTCAGAACCTGCAATCACACAAAGATAGACATGGACCTTGCGTATGCAGAACGTAATAACTGTGCTTGTTGAAATAGGCACAGATGGGATCCAGATACAAGACTTGCTTAATAAATTTATTCCTGAAACAACTGAACAGGCTAATGAATGTTAACCTGAAAAAACATAAAATAGTTGGAAATAGACATAGCAATACTTACAGCAATTTGATGGGGAATGTTTCTTACAGCAAAGATGATCCAAAATATATCTATCTTTGGAGAGGCACAGTGATTCATCTGGTAGAACTGAAGCCTCACAGTTCCTATGACCCATGTTCCATCCTGACCTCTGAAGGTATCACATTCTCCTGTGTCCATGGGATACTCCACCGTATTCTCTGTTTTCCTACCACAACACATAAAAAAATGTGCAGCTTGGTAATTTAATTAACCTCAGTAAATTTGTCCTAGTGTGCTGGTGAGCGGTGGGATCTGGGAAGGAGATGGGAATGTGGGAGAGAATGGGATTAGTGTAGGATTAGTCTGAATGGATAGCTGATGATGAGCATAGACTTGATGGACCAAAGGCCTGGATCTGCACTGTATGATAGTTTAAAAAGTCTGGAATGCTATTCAGTTTCACCAAAGGCATTAGTGGGCTATCAACATTTAAATTACACCAAGGCCTTTGCTGAAAATTGTTGGTACAGGAGCTGACCACTTTGCATACACTATAGTACTGAAGTTCAATACTGAGTGAAGTCCTCAATAGAAGAATAGTGTTATGAGAGTCCTAAATTGCATTAATTTCACAGTATAGAAATGAATAATTATTTTGCAGTATTTGAGGTTTTTTTATGGTTTCTTATTTTCCTCTCCATATTGCCTGTAGTAATTTGTTATTATAGGAATTAAAACATATGATTATGTTTTTGAAAAAGCTATATAACAGTAAGCAAGCCATTTTTAATTAATGCATAAATACAATTGTTGTGTATAGAAAACTGCATGGGATTTCACTCAGTTTTTTGTTTTATTGAATGGGTATGTATTAAAACATAGAGGAAATCTACTGTATCTGAGAGATTGGCAGCTAGCTATCAACACGTGGACTGTAAAAGTGACCACTGGACAGCCATTAATATCTGAGATTAAAGTTTTTATTATTCATGCATAAGACAGATCATTTTCATAACATGTAAATTGGTATTAATCTCTGAATCTTGAGAATGTCTATCTGTGTTTAATTGTAATGAAGATTATACTAAATAATTAGGAAAACTCCACTACCTGTTTATAAAGGATTCTTGCGAGCATGTTATGAGTGATATCAAAGATTCAAAGTACATTTATTATCAAAGTATGTATAGAGTATGCACCCCTGAGATTCGTCTTCCCACAGGCAGCCATGAAACCAAGAAAACCCATGAAACCTGTTCAAAGAAAAAGCATCAAACTCCCAGCACACAAAAAAAGAACAAATCATGCAAACAGCAAAAAAGAGCGGAAAGCACAGAATACAGAACACCAAACCACAAAGTTATCAAAAAAGTCCAAGCATTTTCAATCCAGCCTAACCCAGTACTGTGTCTTCGTTACCTGCAGGCCATAGGTTCAGTCTGCCTGATCAAAATCACACAAAAATAGCGACAAATAAAGGAGCAACCAAAAACACATCACTACATGAACTACAGCGACCCAAACACAAATCGTGTTGACTAAATCTTGCCCAAGAACAAGGACTCCGGCAGCATTGAGCAAGAAGGGGAGAGAGAGTGAGAGGGGGGAGAGAGAGGGGGGGAGGGGAGAGAGAGAGAGAGAGAGAGAGAGAGGGAGAGAGAGTGAGAGAGATATATATATATTGATTGTACACAGACACCTTCCTCCAGGAGCAGCGGCGAGAGGGAATAAGAGACCGGTCACATGCAGACACCTTCATCTGGCTACAGTGAGTGAGAGGGGGAGAGGGACCAGTCACCTGCAGGTAGTTGGCATCCTCTGCTCTTGTCCTTGTTGGTTTCAGTCTTCCTCAATGTGATTGGCAAGATCGGCAAGAAATGGCATCAATCATGGACTTGCACCCTGCCTTTAGGCTTCTTGGCCTCCAGGCCCCATGCTTCGCTTGATAACTCATTGAACACACTTGGAGACAGCAAAGTGCCTGATCATTCAATCGCCCCCAAAACACACCAACCAAATGTAGATCACAGGCTTCAACAGCAACAGAACCACATCTGCAAGAAAAAGAAGATGTAAAAGAAGTGGAAGAAGCAATTTCATGAACCGTCTGGAGGATGTCGCCCTTGGTCATGTTGTTTGCTGGTGCCATCCTCTTCATTCTTTATTCTGTTGTTCACAATTGCCAGTAGATTGTTGAAAGCAATGATGTCTCAGACAAAATTCTTTATCTTCTGATAAAGTGAATGAGTTGTTGACCAGAAAGTTATAGAGAATACCACAGCATATCACTGGCATAACTTTGACTTGCCGGAGGTTTGGACTTATAAAACATCCACAAAAGCTTTACCATTTTTAGTTGATGATCACATCCTTTTAACTAACGATAAATTAAACACAAAAGCTGTAACAAAAGGAAATCTGTAAACAGAAAATATATGGAAGTACTCAGCAGCTTGTGATACATTCATACAAAGAGGAATATTTACGGTTTCAAGCAATTAGTCTTTTATCAGAACTATTAAAAGTTACAGTTGAAGAGAAAGAAATGGAAAGAACAGGATGAAATATTTGTGGAAGGGTGGAAAGCAGTAAAGGCTAGTGATTGGAGGTATGGTGATGCAGGGAAATAAGGTGGTTATGGGAAACAATGAGTTTAGACGAGGTGTAAAAGTGAATAACCAAAGAGTTATTTGAATTTGTTGAGTCTGTAAAGCTGTAATGTGCCTGGAATCAAAGCACCTCATAAGGCTTAGCATTTCAAGTCCATGTCAATTCTCTTAAAGCACAATGCAGCTGGTCCCACTCCACTGCCCTTTCCCTGTAGACCTGCAATTCTTTCTTTCAAGTACAGATCTAGTTCTAGTTTGAAAGGCATGATTGAATCAATTCCACCTTTTTAGGCAATGCATTCCAGATGCTAGTCATGTGTTTGAACAAAATGTTTTTCCTCATGTTGCCTTTGGTTCATTTGCTAGTCAGATGAAGAGATGCTGTCTCTTGAATTTATAGAATCATAGAATAACACAGTTTAAACAGACCCTTTGTCCCAACAATCCATGCCAACTATGTTGCCTGTCAAACTAGTCCCCATTTCTTCGCACTTAGCCCTTCATCTGTGTGAATTCTTCCCTATGTCTTTTGAATGTTGTTATTATACGACCACTTTTTCTGGCAGCCCATTCTGTAAACTCACAACCCTCTGAGTGAATAAATTTCCCTATAGGTCCCTTTTAAGTCTTTCACCTCTCTCCTTAACCTAGTTTTTAGTTCTTTGTCCTAGGAAAAAAAGATGATGTATATTAACCCTATCTATCTCCCTCTTGTTTTTACATGAGTTCACCCCTCAATCTCCTACTCTTCAAGGAATAAAGTCCTAGTCTAGCCAGCATTCCCAAAGACTCAAGCCCTCAAGCCCTGCCATAACCCTCGTGATTCCACTCTGCATTCATTTCAACTTAATGATGCCTTTTCTATAGCAGAGCACCTAAAACGGCATGCAATACTCCAAGTGTGGACTCTCCAGTGCCTTGTACAACTGCAAAATATAGCCCACCTACTATATTTATTTCCCAACTTGCCAAACACCTTCTTCACCAACCAGTCCAGATGTGACTCTGTTTTCAGTGAACTATGAACATGTACCCTTAGGTCTCAGTGTTTCATCATTCTTCCCAAACCTTTCATGTACAAGTCCTACACTGATTTGACATCCCAAAATGCAATACCTTGCATTTATCCAAACTGAAAGCCATTTGTTAATCCTCAGCCGACTTACCTGGTTGATTAAGATCCCCTTCGGTTGTAGACAGCCAGTTCATTCTGGATACGACTCTCCCGGCTGTTGAGAACACCTTTGACAAGTGGTGCCTCATCCATCATGAAAGACCTTCTCCATCTTGAACATGCACTGTTCACATTACTACCATCGGAGCAGGGTAACAGAAGCTGTTTAGAGGGATTGGAAATAACTACAAGACCATACACCATGAACTGTTCCCCAGCAGAGGGCAAACATTTGTTGGTGACAGCCTCTGTGCCTCTGGTTGGAAAACATATTGGATCAAGAAAGGACCATGCTGCTCAGAAGAATTATGAAAGTGACGAAAGCAGCCCCTTCGTACCCCATCCGTTACTTATTAATTACTATTAATTTAAAAAAAAATTTTTTCTCTCTCTCCTTTTTCTCCCTTTGTCCCTCTCACTATACTCCTTGCCCATCTTTTGGGCTTCCCCCTCCCCCTTTCTTTCTCCCTAGGCTTCCTGTCCTATGATCCTCTCCCTTCTCCAGCTTCGTAACCCTTTTGCCAGTCAACTTTCCAGCTCTTGGCTCCATCCCTCCCCCTCCTGTCTTCTCCTATCATTTTGGATCTCCCCCTTCCCCTCCCACTTTCAAATCTCTTACTATCTCTTCTTTCCGTTAGTCCTGATGAAGGGTCTCAGCCTGAAACGTCGACTGTACCTCTTCCTAGAGATGCTGCCTGGCCTGCTGTGTTCACTGGCACTTTTTGTGTGTGTTGTCTGACTACAACAGTTTTTTTTAGGCTACACACCTGAGAAAGCTTCTGATATGTTAATCAGGCAATTATTTGTGAAATATGGCTTAGTTTTAAGCTGGGAGAGAATTCAAGGAGCTTCAGAAAAGTTGCAGGCATTCAATTTTTGTGAGTATAAAGAACCAGAATCTACTCTGCTTGCATTAAGGTTATTGCATGAACTTCAAGTGGGAGACAAAAAGCTGCTTGTAAAAGTAAATGCAAAGACCAAAGCCCAGCTGGATGAATGGAATGAAAGAAGTCAATGGAGATATGAAAACAGAGAATTCATCAGATGATGTTGTGGGAGGAAAACAAGAAGAGAGGTCAGATCTCAAAGGCAGCAATAGGACTAGTAAGAGAACATTCCAGTGAACTAAATGGACCTTGCCAAGATCAAGATGCACAAACCTGAAGAAGAAAAAGGATGAAGAAGAAAGATGGCTACCACTGTCCGAGCCATTTCCTGCAGTCTCAGAGTCAACTACTACAACCGCCATGGAGGAGGCTCCATAACCCGAGATTGTTTCACAGCCAAGCAGACTGATCCCCCCTTGTCAGGAAAGACATTATCCCACAAGAGTAAGAAACCCTCCACAGCAATGAAATCATTTTGGCCTGAATGGGACAGTTTAAAATTCACGGTGCTGTGAATGTCTGTATGTAGTAGTTGTATCATATAGTATACTGTGTATATAATTGGGATGCGTTCACTATTGAGTTGGCACTTATAGCTAAGCAGGGAGGAGTATTGTGTATTTAATATTTCAGTAATATTTGAGTAATTTTGTAAATATATTGTTTGATTAAGCATTCTTGTTTGCTTTAATCATTCATTACGGGTTATATGTGTAAATACATGAACTCCATATGTCATCACGCTACCGTGTGATATATGTTGCCTCACTTGAAGTAAACCCAAAATTAGACTCACACTTTGGACTCCATGTTTTCTCTTAACTTAGTTTCATGTTTTGAAGTTACGAAACATAACATCAGATACCCTGCTTCCTCAACACTACTTTCCCGTCCACCTACTTGCATATCATCTACAAACTAAGTCACAAAGCCACTAGTTCCTTCATCCAAATCATTGACATATGACAAGAAAAAAAGTTTTCCTAACACCAACTCCTGTGACACACCACAAGTCACTGGCAACTATCCAGAAAAAACTCCCTTTATACCCACTCTTTGCTTCCTGCTAGTCAGCCATGCTAGTACCTTTCCTGTAATACCATGGGCTCTTAACTAGTTAAGCAGCCTCATGTGCAGCACCTTGTCAAAGTTGTCTTAAAATCCAAGTAAACAACATCCGCCGATAATCTTTTGTCTATCCTGCCTATTATTTCCTCAAAGAATTCCGACAGATTTGTCAGGCAAGATTTACTCTTTAGAAACCCATGCTGACTTTGACCTTTTTTATCATGTGCCTGTAAGTACATTGAAATCTCATCCTTAAGGATGGACTGCAACATCTTTCCAACCACTGAGGTCAGTCGAACTGGCCTATAATTTCCTTTCTTCTGCTTCCCTCACTTTTTAAAGAATGGAGAGACATTTGCAATTTTCCAGTCCTCGGGACCCTCAAGAATCTAGTGATTCTTGAAAGATCAGTACCAATGGCTCCACAATTCTCTTCAACTAGTACCTCTTTCAGAACCCTGTGGTGTAGTCATCTGGTCCAGGCGACTTACTAACCTTCAGACCTTTCAGCTTCCTAAACACTTCTCCTTAGTAAAAGCAATGACACTCACTTCTCCTCCACACCACCCTCCACCGTCACCCTTGCATTTCTGGCATTCTGTTACTGCCTTTCACAGTCATGACTGACGCAAAATACTTATTAAGATCGTCTGTCATTTCTTTGTTCCCCATTACTGTCTCTCCAGTGTCATTAAGATTATAAAGACATGCAGTCCTCTTTTATTGTCATTTAGTAATGCATGCATTAAGAAATGATACAATATTTCCTCCAGTGTGATATCACAAAACACAGGACAGACCAATTCTGAAAAAAACTAACAAAACCACATAATTATATCATATGGTTACAACAGTGCAACAATACCATAACTTGATGAAGAAGTCCATGAGCACAGTAAAAAGTTCAAAGTCTCTCAAATGTCCCACATCTCATGCAGACGGGAGAAGGAAGAAAAACTCTCCCTGCCATGCCCGACCACAGTCCGAAACCTTCGAGCCACCGATCAGCTCTCCGACACCGAGTACTGAGCGTCATCTCTATCCGAGCGATTCGAACTCAACCTCGGTCGTCAACAGCAGGCAAAGCCGGGGATTTTGAGGCCTTCCCTCCGAAAGATTCCCGATCGCGCAGTAACAACAGCAGTGAACTGGTGTTTCAGAAATTTCTCCAGATGTTCCTCTGTGCTTTCACATCTATCTCCATCAAATCAGAATTGTCCAGAATTTTCCGGCAAACCGATATCCACTCCGGTCTCTCCTTTACTTTTCAAAGTTCAAAGTTTAAAGTACATTTATTATCAAAGTATGTATGCGTTATACAACCTTGAGATCCGCCTTTTAACAGGAAGTCGCAAAACAAGGAACCCCAAAGAACCCATAAAAACCCCAACAAACACCCAATGTGCAGAGAGAGAAAAAAACAAATTATACAAACAATGAATGCAAATAAATAACATTTAAATAATATTTAGATCTTTATATATCTGAAAAATATTTTGTATCCGAAGAGGGAAGCAGAGCAGCACCTGAGGGACTGCTTTCATTTGGTGGACTGGACAATATTCAGGGATTCATCTTCTAATCTGAATGAATACGCCACAGTTGTCAGTGACTTCATCAAGACCTGTGTGGATGAGTGTGTGCCTTTGAGAACATACTGGACACACCCAAACCAAATACCATAGATGACTCAGGAGATTCATAGTCTGCTGTGGGCTAGATCTGTGGGATTCAAGAGTGGTGATCCAGAACTCTACAAGAAGTCCAGCTACAACCTCCTTTAATTCATAGCTGCGATATTAAGTGTGAAAAAACAATTCCAATTGAGGTTAGGGATGGAATTGAATGCACATCAGCTCTGGCAGGGTTTGCAGGCTATTACTTCCTACAAAGCAAAACCTCACATCATGAGTGGCTGTGATGCTTCACTCCCAGATGAGCACAATGCCTTTTATGTGCTCTTTGAAAGGGAGAATAGAACTACAACTGTGTGAATCCCTGCAGCATCTGGTGATCCTGTGATCTCCCTCTCGGAGGCTGACATCAGAACATCTTTCGAGATGGTGAACCCTTGCAAGATGTCCGGCCCTAATGGTGCACCTGAAACAATCTCCCTCAAAAAATAATTGGCAGGTCAGCTGTTCTGAACTAAGCTCCTAAACTGGAATTCAATACCTAATACCGTAAGGGATGCAGACTCCGTTGACACGTTTAAACACCAGCTCAAAACTATTTATTTAAACTTGCTTTTTAACTGACTCTTCTCATCTTTTATTTTCATATTTGTAAGGGGTCTCTTCTTTTATGTTACTGCTAAGGTGAATAAAATGGCTTCTTTGTTATGTTAAAATAAAATGGCTTCTCTGTACTGTTAACTGCTGAGACGGTGGTTCTCTATAGCAGTTAGTTTGGGTTATAATTACTGATAACGAGAATTATATTCATTTAACACACATCAAAGTTGCTGGTGAACACAGCAGGCCAGGCAGCATCTCTAGGAAGAGGTACAGTCGACGTTTCGGGCTGAGAAGGGTATTCCTAGAGATGCTGCCTGGTCTGCTGCGTTCACCAGCAACTTTGATGTGTGTTGCTTAAATTTCCAGCATCTGCAGATTTCCTTGTGATTGTATTCATTTGCTAACCAATGGGGATAGATGTTATTCTTTCTTGTGTGTCTGTAAGCTATTGTTTTCGCGGGCTTTGTGGGAGAAGGCGGATGGGGACAGAGAAAGGAGATGCGATGCTGTAAGCTGGCCGACGGAATGGACCCCGAGCGGAAGTCTGAGGCCCAGGGTTTTTGGGAGGAGAACCAAACAGGAAGGACGTGCTGGACGCGCTGTGGTCGACCACCATGGTTGGTCCCAGGCGGCGGGTCGAGGGGGTTGGAGGAGATCGCATGGTGGAAAAAAGAACCCGTTCATTGAGCTCCAACAGTTGTGCACGAAGTGGCTGAACTCCGATAAGTTTGGGGCCTTTTATTTTCCTTTTGTATTGTATCTCTATTAATTACATAGTTTCAGTAAGATCTATAAAGTGTAATCATTTAATCGCATATGGTGTACTGTCTGTTACTTGGCGTGGTGGGGTACATCACACAGCATTTACACAAACTTGATTACCCAGTTTAGCGGGGCCAAAGGCTGCTCCCCCTAGACGAAAGCAAGCTGAGTGAGCCTGAGGCTTACCAGGGGACTACATGGTTATTTTAATTTTTAATTTTAATTTTATTTTCATGTTCGTGCTTTTATCCCAATGTAAAACACTTTGAACTACAACATCTGCATGGAGAGTTCTCTATAATTCCCTAAAAGTGGCGTCACAGGTAGATAGGGTCGTAAAAAGAGCTTTTGGTACATTGGCCTTTATTAATCAAAGTATTGAGTATAAGAGCTGGAATGTTATGATGAGGTTGTATAAGGTATTTGGTGAGGCCGATTCTGGAGTATTGTGTTCAGTTTTGGTCACCAAATTACAGGAAGGATATAAATAAGGTTGAAAGAGTGCAGAGAAGGTTTACAAGGATGTTGCCGGGACTTGAGAAACTCAGTTACAGAGAAAGGTTGAATAGGTTAGGACTTTATTCCCTGGAGCGTAGAAGAATGAGGGGAGATTTGATAGAGGTATATAAAATTATGATGGGTATTGATAGAGTGAATGCAAGCAGGCTTTTTCCACTGAGGCAAGGGGAGAAAAAAACCAGAGGACATGGGTTAAGGGTGAGGGGGGAAAGTTTAAAGGGAACATTAGGGGGGGCTTCTTCACACAGAGAGTGGTGGGAGCATGGAATGAGCTGCCAGACGAGGTGGTAAATGCGGGTTCTTTTTTAACATTTAAGAATAAATTGGACAGATACATGGATGGGAGGTGTATGCAGGGATATGGTCCGTGTGCAGGTCAGTGGGACTAGGCAGAAAATAGTTCGGCACAGCCAAGAAGGGCCAAAAGGCCTGTTTCCGTGCTGTAGTTTCTGTGGTTTCTATGGTTTCTATAAATGAAGTTATTGTTATTAAATGTTCCTAGTGAAACACAACAAACTTGTTTTTCTGTTTTAGGATGCATTTTTACTGTTGCACATTGTTCATCATAGCTCATGGATGTATGGTTTTGATCTCCCATATCTTGTTCTGATTCTCACATGTGGCACAGTGCTGGTGCCTTTCAGTTTAATTATATTAAATAAATGATAGAGGAAGTAGAAAATATAATACAGGTTATGTAAGCCACCTTTTACTGAAACTTAGCCCCTTTTTTAATACACTGCATTACTCAAAGTTCATGTGAGTGCATTCATAAGTAAACTAAAAGGGCAATAATTTACACCATTCTGAAAAAGATACATTTATACTTTTTTAAAGAATGCTGGTTATATTTTCCATCTTATTGTCTTAGATTAAGCATTTCTCTAACTAAGAAAGTTGTACACATAACCTCCCTACTTATTGTCAGTTATCAGGAGTCTAGCATTCCTCGGAGGTGGCTATCTTTCTCCTCCTGATATGTCTTGTGTGCTATAATGAAATACAGTAAGATAGATGGTTTTAAAAGTCAAACAAGTCAACCATAATAGTAACATGCCATCATTAGCCATAAACAACACCTTTGCAAAAGACATTATAAAACTTAAGAACTATATATAGAGGAATGCCCATATTAAAGAGTAAGTAAGTAACATCCAACTAGGTAAGTAAAAAGTAATCAACAAGAGAAATTCTGCAGGTGCTGCAAATCTGAGCAACACACATGAATTGCTGGAGGAACTCAGTAGGCCAGGCAACATCTATAGAAAAGAGTAAACAGTCGATGTTTCAGGCCGAGACTCTTCATCAGGACTGAAGAAAAAAGATGAGAAGTCAGAGTAAGAAGGTGAGGGTGAAGAGCTGGGAAGCTGATTAATGAGAGAGACAAAGGGCTGGAGAAGGGGGAATCTAATTGGAGAGGACAGAAGGCCATGGGAGAAAGGGAAGGGGGAGGAGCACCAGAGGGAGGTGATGGGCCGGTAAGGAGATAAGGTGAGAGAGAAATGGGAATGGGGAATGGTGAAGGAGAGTGGGGGTGGGGGTGGGTGTGGACCATTACTGGAAGTTTGAGAAATCAATGTTAATACCATCAGGTTGGTGGCTACCCAGACGGAATATAAGGTGTTCTTCTCCAACCTGAGTGTGGCCTCATCATGGCAGTAGAGGAGGCCATGGACCGACATATCGGGATGGGAATGGGAAGAAGAATTAAAATGTGTGGCCACTGGGAGATCCTGCTTTTTCTGGCGGACAGAGCGTAGGTGCTCTGCAAAGCGGTCTCCCAATCTACATCGGGTCTGACTGATATACAGGAGGCCACGCTGGGAGCATCAGATACAGTAGATGACCCCAAAAGACTACAGGCGAAGTGTCACTTCACCTGAAAGGACTGTTTGGGGTCCTGAATGGTGGTGAGGGAGGAGGTGTAGGGGCAGGTGTAGCACTTGTTCCACTGCAAGGATAAGTGCCAGGAGTGGTCCCTGCTGAGGGAGTGGTCCCTGCTGAAAGCAAGTGGAAAATGGGGTGTGGGGGGGGCGCGATAGGGAAAGTTGTGCTTGGTGGTGGGATCCTGTTGGAGATGGTGAAAGTTACGGAGAATTATGTGCTGGACGTGAAGGCTAGTGGGGTGATAGGTGAGGACAAGTGGAACCCTATCCCTGGTGGGGTGGTGGGAGGATGGGGTGAGGGCAGACGTGTGTGAAATGGAAGAGATATGAGTGAGGGCAGCGTCAATGGTGGAGGAAGGGAAGCCCCTTTCTTTGAAGAAGGAGGACCTCTCCTTAGTTCTGAAATGAAAAGCCTTATCCTGAGAGCAAATGCGCCAGAGACAGAGGAATTGAGAGACGTGGATGGTACTTTTACAAGTAACAGGGTAGGAGGAGGTATGGTCTAGGTAGCCGTGAGAATCAGTGGGTTCATAAAAGATATCAGTAGATTAGCTGACTCCAGAGCAATTGAGAAAAGGGAGGGAGGTTTCGGAAATGGTAAACTTGAGGACAGGGTGCAAGTTGGAGGCAAAGTTGATGAAGTTGATGAGTTCAGCATTGGTGCAGGAAGCAGCACCAATGCTGTCATCGATGTAGCTTAGTAAAAGTTAGGTACAGATACCGGTGTAGGCTTGGAACATGGACTGTTCCACGTAGCTGACAAAAAAGGCGGGCATAACTGGGACCCATGTGAGAGCCCACGGCTACACCTTTGTTTGCAGGAAGTGCGAAGAGGTGAAGGAGGAATTATTGAAAGTGAGGACCAGTAAAAAAGAGAAAAATAGTGTTTATTGTCTCATCTTTCTGTGGGATGGTGTTATTAGACCAATTATTTTGCAACAGACACATCCCAACCCCTCTCAAGATGAAGTGAGAAACAGGTATCTCTGTACGCATCGTTGATGATCCAGACTAGGAAAAGAGCAAGGATAACATGATGAGGACAGTCCCTGTTCTTAACTCTTCCAAGACTGAAGTTGAATCAGAGGAATCGGTAAAAAGGTGAGTATGAGGCAGGGGATAGCAAAGCAGTCATGCGAGAGGTAACCCATGGTAGTGCAGATCAGATATGGGAGTTCAGAATCTTAAGAGTGAAGCCATTATACAAAAAGCAGAAATCATCAAGGTTCCAACCTTGCAGGCTTCGACATTTCAGCACAAAGAGCAATACAAAAACAATCATTCCAATGCCTATGGGAATTGTCCATTGGAAAACCATATAAAGAAATCTGTAACCCAATTTAAAGTAATGCCAATCCACCCAGAAACTGTATTCGCTGCTGCGGAAACTAAATTTGCAACAGATGGAAAGGCCTTAGCTACGGTTTCAGCTAGAATGTTAAGCTAATCAGGGTGTGCATTGCATGAGTCTGCAAAGAAAACTTGTGAAAGAAGTGCCTCGCTCATCTGATTGTGACAGTCAGTTACTCTCGTAATACATAGAGAGATGTCCTTTTAATTTGACTGCTATAGATTCTTCTAGCCATTATTGATGAATATCAAGTCTTTCTGGGATTTTTCTGTTGCACCCATCATAAATCATTCCTTGGACTTGAGTGGCGTTTTTATCTTGAGAATCACAACATAGAATAAATCATTAAGTCACTCCAAAAGTCATTTCCGTAAGACTATAAGATCATATGACAGTGGAGCAGAATTAGGCCATTCAGTCCATCGAGTCTGCCTCGCCATTTGATCATGGCTGATCTATTTCCCTTTCAACCCCATTCTTCTGCTTTCTCCTCATGATTGTCCATGTCTTGACTTACCAAAAATAATACATTCAATGATCTGGCTGCTACAGCAGCCTGTGGCAACTAATTCCACAGATTCACCATCCTCTGGCTAAAGAGATTCCCCCTCATCTCTGTTCTAAATGGATGTCCCTCAATTCTGAGGTTATGCCTCTGGTCCTAGACTTCCCCACTATAGGAAACCTTCTCTCCACATCCACTCTACCTAGTCCTTTCAACATTCGATAGGTTTCAATGAGATTCTCCCTCATGTCTTCCAGCAAGTACAGGCCCAGAGCCATCAAATGCTCCTCATATGTTAAGCCTTTCCATCATGGAATCATTTTCATGAGACTCCTTTGAACCCTTTCCAATGTCATCAAATCCTTTATTAGATAAAGCACCCAAAGCGGCTCACGATACTTCAAATGACACCTCACCAGGGCCTTATAAAGCCTTAGCATTACATCCTTGTTTTTATATTCCAGTCCTCTCTAAATGAGTGCTTTCCTCACCACCAAATCAATCTGTAAGTTAATCTTTAGGGGATCCTGCATGTGGACTCCCAAGTCCCTTTGCACCTCAGATTTGTGTATTTTCTCTCCATTTAGAAAATAGTCTATACTTTTATTCCCTCTACCAAAGTGCATAACCATACATTTCCTGACACAGTATTCCATCTGCTACTTCTTTGCCCATCTCCTAATCTGTCCAAGTCCTTTTGCAGCCTCCTGTCTTCTTCAACACTACCTGCCCCTCCCACTATCTTCGTATTGTCTGCAATCTTGGCCATAAAGCCATAAATTCCATCATCCAAATCATCGATGTACATAAAATGATGCGGTCCCAATACTGATACCTTCAGAACACCACTAGTCACTGGCAGACAATCATAAAAGTCTCTCTTTATTTCCACTCTTTTCCTCCTGCCCATCAGCCAATGTTCTATCCATGCTAATACCTTTCCTGTAATACCATGTGCTCTTATCTTGTTAAGTAGCCTTATGTATGGCACCTTGTCAAAGGCGTTCTGAAAGTCCAAGGTCACAACACCCATCAATTCTCCTTTGTCTATCCTGCTTGTTAATTCTATCAGATTTGTCAGGCAAGATTTTCCCTTAAGAAAACCATGCTGACCTTGGCCCATTTTATCATGTGCCTCCTAGTACGCTGAAACCTCATCCTTAACTATTGTCTCCAACATCTTCCCAACCACTGAGGTCAGGCTAACTAGCCTATAATTTCCTTTTTTCTGCCTCCTTCCCATCTTGAAGGGTGAGTGACATTTGCAAATTTCCATCCTTCAGAACCATGCTAGAATTTCCAGTCCTTCAGAACTATGAAGAACAGGAGGGGGGGGGAGAAGATGGCGACGCGACTCAGCGTGTGCAGCGGCTCCGAATTGATATCATATTTGTTACATAGCGGCCGTGCACAATCCTGATTTGATGGAGACGGACATGAGAAGCACGGAGGAACATCTGCAGAAACTTCAGAAATGCCTGCTTCGCTGCCACTGCTACTATGTGATCGAAAATCTCCGGAGGGGAAGGCTCTAAATCCTCGGCTTTGCCTATTGCCTGTTGCCGGGGTCAGGTGCTTCCAGGATGCTGCATCGGCAAGTTTGCAGCGCTGGAAGCTCATGGCAGGGAGAGTTTCTCCCTTCAACCATCTGCGTGAGATGAAGGGACTTTTGAGGGACTTTGAGACTTTTTTTTACCGTGCCCATGGTCTGTTCTTCATCAAATTATGGATTGCTTTGCACTGTTGTAACTATATGTGATAATTATGTGGTTTTAGTCAGTTTTTTTGTCTTGGTTTGTCTTGTGTTTCTGTGATATCATTCTGGAGGAAAAAATTATATCATTTCTTAATGCATGAATTACTAAATGACAATAAAAGAGGACTGCGTGTCCTCATAATCTACAAACCCTGTTTCCAGAAAAGTTGGGATATTTTCCAAAATGCAATAAAAACAAAAATCTGTGATGTTAATTCACGTGAACCTTTATTTAACTGACAAAAGTACAAAGAAAAGATTTTCAATAGTTTTACTGACCAACTTAATTGTATTTTGTAAACATACACAAATTTAGAATTTGATGGCTGCAACACACTCAACAAAAGTTGGGACAGAGGCATGTTTACCATTGTGTTACATCATCTTTCCTTTTAATAATACTTTTTAATCGTATTGGAACTGAGGATACTAATTGTAGTAGATTTGTAATTGGAAATTTTGTCCATTCTTGCTTGATATAAGACTTCAACTGCTCAACAGTCCGTGGTCTCCGTTGTCTGATTGTCCTCTTCATGATGCGCCATACATTTTCAATAGGAGATAGATCTGGACTGGCAGCAGGCCAGTCAAGCACACGCACTCTGTGCCTACAAAGCCACGCTGTTGTAGCCCATGCAGAATGCGGTCTGGCATTGTCCTGCTGAAATAAGCATGGACGTCCTGGGAAGAGACGTCGCCTTGATGGCAACATATGTCTCTCTAAAATCCTAATATACACCTCAGAGTCAATGGTACCTTCACATACATGCAACTCACCCATGCCGTGGGCACTGATGTACCCCCATACCATCACAGATGCTGGCTTTTGCACCTTTCGCTGATAACAATCTGGATGGTTGTTTTCATCTTTGGCATGGAGAACTCGACGCCCATTTTTTCCAAAAACTAGCTGAAATATGGACTCATCTGACCACAGCACACGGTTCCACAGTCTTTCGGTCCATCTGAGATGAGCTTGGGCCCAGAGAACTCGCCAGCGTTTCTGTATAGAGTTGATGTATGGCTTCCTCCTTGCATAAGACGGTTTCAAGTTGCTTTTCTGGATGCAGCGATGGACTGTGTTGAGTGATGATGGTTTTCCGAAGTACTCCCGAGCCCAGGTGGCTATAATTGACACAGTAGCATGACGGTTTCTTAGGCAGTGCCGCCTGAAGGCTCGAAGATCACGCGCATTCAACAGTGGTTTCCGACCTTGCCCTTTATGCACTGAGATGTCTCTGAATTCTCTGAATCTTTTCACAATATTATGTACTGTAAATGTTGAAAGACCTAAATTCTCTGCAATCTTGCGTTGAGAAATGTTCCTTTTGAACTGACTAACAATTCTCTCACGAATTTTGGCACAAAGGGGTGAGCCACGACCCATCCTTGCTTGCAAAGACTGAGCCTTTGATGGACGCTACTTTTATACCCAGTCATGATAAATCACCTGCTACCAATTAGCCTGCTTAATGTGGAGTCTTCCAAACTGGTGTTACTTGAATATTCTGTGCACTTTTCAATCTTATTTTAGCTCTGTCCCAACTTTTGTTGAGTGTGTTGCAGCCATCAAATTCTAAATTTGTGTATGTTTACAAAATACAATTAAGTTGGTCAGTAAAACTATTGAAAATCTTTTCTTTGTACTTTTGTCAGTTAAATAAAGGTTCACGTGAATTAACATATCACAGATTTTTGTTTTTATTGCATTTTGGAAAATATCCCAACTTTTCTGGAAATGGGGTTTGTAAATCTAAATCTAAAATTTAGTGATTCTTGAAAGATTATTACTAATGCCTCCACAATCTCTGCAGCTATACTTCTTTCAGAACCCTGGGGTGTAGTCCATCTGGTCCAAGTGACTTATCTACCTTCAGACTTTTCAGCTTCCCAAGCACCTTCTCCCTTGAAATGGCAATGGCACTCACATCTGCCCCCTGACATTCTCGAACATCTATTGTACTGCTAGTGTTTTCCACGGTGAAGACAGCTGTAAACAACTTATTCAGTTCACCTGCCATTTCTTTGTCCCCCCATTACTACCCCTCCAGCATCACGTCCACTATCTACCCTCTTCTCTCTTTTACTCTTTATATATCTGAAAAAACTTCTGGCATTTTGAAAAAAAATTTAGTGCTTTCCAGGTGTATATGATGAATGAACTTTCCTTGGGCTTCCAGCCAGGTACAGGTATCAATTATAACTGACGTTTCGATGACAACGCCATCATCTTCATCAAGACCACCTCCTACAAGACAAACAAAAACAACTGCAACAATGCAGGTGTGGCAAATTGATTATATAGGCCTATTTCTGGCATCCAATGGCAGCCCACCTTATTGGAAACTTAGTAAGTATACAACTGTGATCATTGCTCTTTGCACAGGATATACGTAAACAATTGTCTGGCCTATAGTAATGGAACTATTTACAACAAATTGCTTACAAGCACTCAACATGTAAGACTACTGGTATAATATGGCTAATATTGCATCAGTGGTTTGTCTGCCACTATGAATGTATCCAAATCATTGGTGGGTTTCTTGAATCGGTGCTTCCCACCTGGGGCGGGGTGTATTTGCTTCTTAAGCACAAAATACTCTGCAGATGCTGGGGTCAAAGCAACACTCACAACACGCTGGAGGAACTCAGCAGGTTGGGCAGTGTCCGTGGAAACGATGAGTTGACATTTCGGGCTGGTCCTGACGAAGGGTTCCGGCCCGAAACATCGACTCATCGTTTCCACGGATGCTGCCCGTCCTGCTGAGTTCCTCCAGCGTGTTGTGAGTGTTGCTGTATTTGCTTCTTATTATTTTAAGGTGGCATAATCAAACCTTACCTTTGCCATCAGCGTCATATTTGTACCATATTAGAAGACCTTTAGAACTAGTTTCTTTAGTATCTAGGGGAATTCTTCAAACATCATCCTGAATACATCATCATTATTTGTTACTTAGTTACTGCCAAAACCATGGCATCCCTTACTAAGGTAAGGTCCATCCTAACAGCTTGTTTTGCTTGTTTATTATTTAGTTTGTCAGCTAGTTTATTTCTGTTATCTCCTGGGATGTATAACACCTGTACTAATAACCTAGTCAATAATAATTCTTTACTATTTTTTCCATGTGGACAAATGTGGAAGCAGTTTACCTCTGTGTGTTCTCCAGCTGGTAGCTGACCAGATGGGAAGATCTATTTCTACTGCATTCCTGACATAATTAGAGGCAGTACTTATCAAACAAGAGAAAATTTGCAACACACATAAAATGCTGGAGGAACTCAGCAGGCCAGGTGGCATCTATGGAAAAGAGTAAACAGTCGGAGTTTCAGGCCGAGACACTTCATCAGGACCCTTCAAAAAGATGAGAAGTCGGAGTAAGAAGGTGAGGGGAGGGGAGGGGAGGGGAGGAAGAAATACAAGGTAGTAGGTGACAGGAGAAATTGGGCGAGGGGAGGGGTGAGGTAAAGACGCAGGAAGTCGGTTGGTGAAAGAGATAAAGGGCTGGAGAAGGGGGAATCCGATAGGAGAGGACAGAAGGCCATGGAAGAAAGGGAAAGGGTGAGGAGCACCAGAGGGAGGTGATGGGCAGGTAGAGAGATAAGATGAGAGAGGGAAATGGGAATGGGGAACGATGAAGCAGAGTAGCCATTTTAATTCTACTTCCCATTGGCTTTACGACATGTCAGTCCATGCCTCCTCTAATTCTTCAAAGAGGCCACACTCAGGTTGGAGGCACAACACGTTACATTCAGTCTGCATAGCCTCCAACCTGATGGCTTGAAGACTGATTGCTCGAACTTCTGGTAATGCCACCCCCCCTTCACCATTCCCCATTCCCATTTCCCTCTCTCACCTTATCTCTGTAGCTGCCTATCACCTCCCTCTGGTGCTCCTCCCCCTTTCCCTTTCTTCCATGGCCTTCTGTCCTCTCCTATCAGATTCCTCCTTCTCCAGCCCTGTATCTCTTTCACCAATGCACTTCCCAGCTCTTCACTTCACCCCTCCCTCCTTCTGGCTTCTCCTATCACCTACAACCTTGTATTTCTTCCTCCCCTCCTCACCTTCTTATTCTGACTTCTCATCTTTTTGAAGGGTCCCGATTTCAACTTAACTATTTAATAGACATATATATGCTTATTGTAATTGTTTTTTCTCTATATTTATTTGTTATGTATTTTATTGCACTGCTGCCAGAAAGTTAACAGATTTCATGACATGCCAGTGATATTAAACCTGATTCTGATTCTGATTTCTGAAACATAAAGCAATTCTTTCACATAAAGCACAAAGCATTTATAAAACATAAGGGACAAAGGGCAGATACAATTCTTATAAACTAAAAAGGTGTACTACAAAAAAGACAAATGGATCATCTATTACAGAATCCAAAGCAAGAGGAATAGATTCTAGTTCACTCTGTGTTTTTTCTGGGTTTCCAAGTGTTCTTTACCCCATTCCTAATAAGCCTGAACTGCTCTCTACATTTTTATCCCTTTCTTCCCACTTGGGTGATTTTGCACGCTTATGATATTTCCTCAGATATGGTTTCAATACAAATAGTTTAAAAGCATCTTGAAGACATAGATCTCATCTTAATGTTCACAGTTCACATTTATTGCTGTAAAGTTAACTTAGTACATAAAACTTCAACTTGCAAAACATATTAGTTATTGATGTGCTAAATAATATTATCCATCTGTTCTGCAAGCTTCCTTAAAATAATCAACTTAAGAGTCAGTTTGTCTGTTTTAAACAGCTCAAATTAAGCAACCCAATGTCTTAAGACTGCATCTGAGAAACAATAACGCAGGTGTAGTGAGCTAGCATCTGATTTTACAGACAGACCATCTGTTAAGCTGCTCCATAGACAATAGTTTGTTTTAAATTCAAACTGATTCCATTTACA
The DNA here is from genome assembly GCF_963921235.1 of Mobula hypostoma. Lineage (NCBI taxonomy): Eukaryota > Metazoa > Chordata > Chondrichthyes > Myliobatiformes > Myliobatidae > Mobula > Mobula hypostoma. The sequence goes on along the minus strand of NC_086108.1, from coordinate 51,482,013 downwards.
CTTTAAGAACAGAAAACTGATTTCCTTTTACAATCAGAAACTAAACAAACTGTTAGTTGGAAGTTTACTTACACCTGTTTTTCATCTCCAAGTGGCAGATGCTGCATTTAGAAAGCTGAGATCAGCAAACAACCAAGAACCAGGAAGCAAATATCTTCACACTTAGAGCCTTAATTCTATTTACCATCACTACCACACCTGAGAATGCATTTCAGGCATCCAGCATTCTCTGTATAAAACAAAATTTGCCCTACATATCTTATCCCCTCTCACCTTAAATACGTACCCTCTAATATTGGACATTTCAACTGTGGGAAAGAGATACTGGCTGCCTACTCTGACTATCCCTCTTATAATCTGACAAGATACTCATCTCTTCTCAGTCTCTGCTGCTCCAAGGAAAACAAGCTAAGTTTGTCCACTGTCCTGTTATAGCATATGACCTCTAATCCACATAGCAAGGGGTGAGGTTCTGAAGAATGAATGTAAGGAGATAGGAAGGAGTCTAAAAATCAGGACTTCAACTGCCTGTGCCACGTACCAGTGAGGGTAAGAATAGGAAAATTCACAACAAAAGCATGGATTAAGAGTTCATGCAGCCGGCAGGGTTTCAGATTTATGGATCATTGGGATCTTTTCTAGAGAAAGCACAGAAGGAACAATTTACACTTGAACTCAAAAGGGACAGAATTTGCTAGTTGACGAGGAGAGGACATACTGGATCTCATACTAGGCAATGAACCTGGTCAGTTGACAGACCTCTCAGTAGGCAAGCTTTTCAGAGATAGTGACTATAACTCCCTGACATTTCCTTGCTCCAAACCTTGGCTGTGGGCAAGGATAAGAGCAGATGCTATGGGAAAGAATTTAATTGGGGGATGACTAATTATGATGGTATTAGGCAGGAACTTGGGAGTATAAATTGGTTCAATGGTACATTAAATGTCAGAGAAATGTATACAATATACATCCTGAAATTCTTTTTCTTCACAATCATCCACGAAAACAGAGGAGTGCCCCAAAGAATGAATGACAGTTAAACGTTAGAAACCCAAAGTCTCCCCCAGCTCCCCCTCCCACGCATAAGTGGCATCAAAGCAATTATCCCCCCTCCCCCACCAACAAAAAAGCATTGGCGCCACCCCACTGGGTACTCAAGCATGCAGCAAAGCATCAATAAAGACACACACTTGCAATACCCCAAAGACTACTCATTCACCCGGTAATTCGACATTACACAGGCTCTCTCTCTCCCTAATAAGGGAAAAAGAGGTGTCCCCATTTCACAGCGAGAATGGAGACATAACAAAACAATTTGCTGATTTACAGTGTTAAAAATCTGTTGCGTCGTTTTTTTCAAGCTCTGTGCAAAAAGAACTCGGGTCTCTGGGCACACAGCCAGCAGCCAGTTAGTTGCTTTCGATCTTCCATGTACTCCCACAACACACCAGGTTCCTGCGGAGGCACCGACCTGGAGCCTGCCCGCCTGCAGAGCCACGGAATCCCATAACCACGAAGGTGCGCCAGTCTTCTAGGCCGCATCCTTCGTATATCAAATAGTGGCCAGTCGTGAGACCCTGGGAGGGGTCCCATTTTCACTAAGAACTGAAGTCAGCGTGTATCTCCAGGTCAGGGTCTTCAAAAGAACCCTGGAAGGGAAAAATAGAGATATTAAAGATAGAACTAGAGCAGATGTTCTCAGGGAACTATAAAGCAGAAATGTGGAGATTGTTTATGGATCACTTGCAGGATGTTCTGGACAGGGAAAAAATGGTAAAGGTTAGCAAAAGAAGTGGCCCATTTTCTCAAGAAGAAGAAAGAAACATGCTTAATATTTAGAAAACAAATTGAGGCAGGGCCCTTAAGAATTATAAGGTAGTCCCAAAGGAGCTTAAGAAGAGACTTAGGAGAGCTTGAAGGGGACATGAGAAGGCTTTGCTGAGTAGGATTAAGGAAATCCCCAAGGCCCTCTACTTATATGTGAAGAACAGGAGGATAACTAGAGTGAGTGTAGGACCACACAGGCGTAAAGGGGGAAACATGCCTGGAGGCAGAGGAGATTGGGAAAGTCTTAATGAATACTTTGCTTCAGTGTCCACCAGGTAGAGTGAACTTGATGACTATAAGGTCAGTGCAGAGCAACTCCCTGACTGACTAGTTTAAACTCACCCTCCTGCCAGACTGCGCTATCTCAGACTTTTTTATTTGCCAGGTTTTAACCCAATCACTCAATGAATCAATATGCTTTTTTTGCAGATCATTAATGGAAATAGGAAATAACTGAGGGCTAAGAAGTGACCCCTGTGGCCTATTCTACTAGTTACATTCCTCTGGTCTAAAGAGGCTCTCTGTTTATTTCAACTCTGGTTTTCCAGTGTTTTTCAAGTCAATTTTCAATCCATTCTTTCTTGGGCTCAGTTTATGCATTAGCCTCTTAGGCGGCATCTTGTTAAATACCTTTAAAATTTTAAATACTCTACATAAACAGATTCCCTTCTATCAACTTTGTGTGTCATCTCACCAAACAATTTGAGAAAAAATGTGAAATATGAGTAACCATGTTAACTAAGTGATTAAATTCAACATTCCAAAATCATTTATTATTTACTCTTATCATTAACTCAAGCATCCTGCCAATAACAGAAACCAGGAAATTACAGGCCAGTGAGTCTGACATCAGTTGTGAGAAAGCTATTGGAAGGTATTCCAAGGGACCAGATATATAAGTATTTGGATAGACATGGACTGATTAAGGATAGTCAACATGGCTTTGTGCGTGGTCAGTCATGTCTAACCAATTTTATAGAGTTTTTCGAAGAAGTTACCAGGAAAGTGGATGAAAACAAGGCAGTGAATATTGGCTGCATAAACTTTAGTAAGGCATTTGACAAGGTCCCACATGGGAGGCTGGACAAGAAGGATAGTTGCTCAGCATTCACAATGAGGTAGTAAATTGGATTAGACATTGGCTTTGTGGGAGAAGTGAGAGAGTGGTAGTGGAGGGTTGCCTCTCTGACTGGAGGCCTGTGACCAGTGGTATGCCAATCGGTGCTGGATCTATTGTTGTTAGTCATCTATATCAATGATCTGGTTGACAATATGTTTGACAATATTCGGAGAAGGAAGTCTGAGAATTGGAGTGGGAGTGCGGAGGAAGCCATTTTTGAATTTTTCGGTTTTTTTTTCCATCGGCGTTCAGAGAGGCGGGACTGCACAGGCATGTGAAGTCAGGCAGTGAAGCATAGAGATTTAAAAGGAACAGAGCCTTATACAGCGGGCAGCGGAATGAGCCGGGAGCAGAGTGAAGGCTTAAGGGCTTCGGCTCAACAGGCTCAGGTGGAAATGGGCGAGGCGAGGAAGGTTTGGTATTCATTTTTTGTTGTTATTTGAGGAGAGGGGCAGTATGAGTGTGAGGGCAGCTTGTTGTTCTCGGTGCCGGATGTGGGAGGCCCTGGAATCTCCAAGCCTCCCGGACGTCCACATCTGCGCCAGGTGCGTCGAGATGCAGCTCCTAAGGGACCGCGTTAGGGAACTGGAGCTGCAGCTCGATGACCTTTGTCTGGTCAGGGAGAGTGAGGAGTTGATAGAGAGGAATTACAGGCAGGTGGTCACACCGGGGCCATGGGAGGCAGACAAGTGGGTCACGGTTAGGAGGGGGAAGGGGAAGAGTCAGGTAATAGAGAGTACCCCAGTGGCTGTGCCCGTTGACAATAGGTACTCCTGTTTGAGTACTGTTGTGGGGGGGACAGCTTACCTGGGGGAAGCGACAGTGGCCGTGCCTCCGGCACAGAGTCCGGCCCTGCAGCTCAGAAGGGTAGGGAAAGGAAGAGGAGGGCAGTAGTAATAGGGGAATCGATAGTAAGGGGGTCAGATAGGCGATTCTGTGGATGCAGTCCAGAGACCCGGATGGTAGTTTGCCTCCCTGGTGCCAGGGTCCGGGATATTTCTGATCACGTCCAAGATATCCTGAAGTGGGAGGGTGAGGAGCCTGAGGTCGTGGTACATATAGGTACCAATGACATAGGTAGGAAAAGGGAAGAGGTCCTGAAAGGAGAATATAGGGAGTTAGGAAGGGAGTTGAGAAAAAGGACTACAAAGGTAATAATCTCGGGATTACTGCCTGTGCTATGCGACAGTGAGAGTAGGAATGCAATGAGGTGGAGGATAAATGCGTGGCTGAGGGATTGGAGCAGGGGGCAGGGATTCAAGTTTTTGGATCACTGGGACCTCTTTTGGCGCAGGTGTGACCTATACGAAAAGGACGGGTTACACTTGAATCCTTGGGGGGACCAATATCCTGGCAGGGAGATTTGCGAGGGCTGCTGAGGTGACTTTAAACTAGAATGGTTGGGGGGTGGGAATCAAATTAAACAGGCTAGGAGAGAGGAGGTTAGTTCACAACAGGGGGATGGGAACAAGTGCAGAGAGACAGAAGGGTGTAAAATGAGGGTAGAAGCAAAAAGTAGTAAGGTGAAAAGTAAAAGTGGCAGGCCGGCAAATCCAGGGCAAAAATCAAAAAGGGCCACTTTTCAACATAATTGTATAAGGGCTAAGAGAGTTGTAAAAGCGAGCCTGAAGGCTTTTTGTGTCAATGCAAGGAGCATTTGTAACAAGGTGGATGAATTAAAAGTGCAGATTGTTATTAATGATTATGATATAGTTGGGATTACAGAGACATGGCTCCAGGGTGACCAAGGATGGGAACTCAACATTCAGGGATATTCAATATTCAGGAGGGATAGACATGAAAGAAAAGGAGGTGGGGTAGCATTGCTGGTTAGAGAGGAGATTAACGCAATAGAAAGGAAGGACATTAGCCGGGAGGATGTGGAATAGATATGGATAGAGCTGCATAACAATAAGGTGCAGAAAACACTGGTGGGAGTTGTGTACAGGCCACCAAACAGTAGTAGTGAGTTGGGGATGGCATTAAACAGGAAATTAGAAATGCGTGCAATAAAGGAACAGCAGTTATAATGGGTGACTTCAATCTACATGTAGATTGGGTGAACCAAATTGGTAAGGGTGATGAGGAAGAGGACTTCTTGGAATGTATGCGGGAAGGTTTTTTTGAACCAACATGTCGAGGAACCAACTAGACAGCAGGCTATTCTAGACTGGGTATTGAGCAACGAGGAAGGGTTAATTAGCAATCTTGTCGTGAGAGGCCCCTTGGGTAAGAGTGACCATAATATGGTGGAATTCTTAATTAAGATGGAGAGTGACATAGTTAATTCAGAAACAATGGTTCTGAACTTAAAGAAGGGTAACTTTGAAGGTATGAGACGTCAATTAGCTAAGATAGACTGGCAAATGATACTTAAAGGGTTGACGGTGGATATGCAATGGCAAGCATTTAAAGATCGCGTGGATGAACTACAACAATTGTTCATCCCAGTTTGACAAAAGAATAAATCAAGGAAGGTAGTGCACCCATGGCTGACAAGGGAAATTAGGGATAGTATCAATTCCAAAGGAGAAGCATACAAATTAGCCAGAAAAAGCAGCTCACCTGAGGACTGGGAGAAATTCAGAGTCCAGCAGAGGAAGACAAAGGGCTTAATTAGGAAAGGGAAACAAGATTATGAGAGAAAACTAGCAGGGAACATAAAAACTGACTGTAAAAGCTTTTATAGATAAGTGAAAAGAAAAAGATTGGTTAAGACAAATGTAGGTCCCCTACAGATAGAAACAGGTGAATTGATTATGGGGAACAAGGACATGGCAGACCAATTGAATAACTACTTTGGTTCTGTCTTCACTAAGGAGGACATAAATAATCTTCCAGAAATAGTAGGGGACAGAGGGTCTAGTGAGATGGAGGAACTGAGAGAAATACATGTTAGTAGGGAAGTGGTGTTAGGTAAATTGAAGGGATTAAAGGCAGGTAAATCCCCAGGGCCAGATGGTCTGCATCCCAGAGTGCTTAAGAAAGTAGCTCAAGAAATAGTGGATACATTAGTGATAGTTTTTCAAAACTCTTTCGATTCTGGACTAGTTCCTGAGGATTGGAGGGTGGCTAATGTAACCCCACTTTTCAAAAAAGGAGGGAGAGAGAAACTGGGGAATTATAGACCGGTTAGCCTAACATCGGTGGTGGAGAAAATGCTAGAGTCAGTTATCAATGATGTGATAACAGCACATTTGGAAAGCGGTGAAATCATCGGACAAAGCCAGCATGGATTTGTGAAAGGAAAATCATGTCTGACGAATCTCATAGAATTTTTTGAGGATGTAACTAGTAGAGTGGATAGGGGAGAACCAGTGGATGAGGTATATTTGGATTTTCAAAAGGCTTTTGACAAGGTCCCACACAGGAGATTAGTGTGCAAACTTAAAGCACACGGTATTGGGGGTAAGGTATTAATGTGGATAGAGAATTGGTTGGCAGACAGGAAGCAAAGAGTGGGAATAAATGGGACCTTTTCAGAATGGCAGGCAGTGACTAGTGGGGTACAGCAAGGCTCAGTGCTGGGACCCCAGTTGTTTACAATATATATTAATGACTTAGATGAGGGAATTAAATGCAGCATCTCCAAGTTTGCGGATGACACGAAGCTGGGCAGCAGTGTTAGCTGTGAGGAGGATGCTAAGAGGATGCAGGGTCACTTGGATAGGTTAGGTGAGTGGGCAAATTCATGGCAGATGCAATTTAATGTGGATAAATGTGAGGTTATCCACTTTGGTGGCAAAAACAGGAAAACAGATTATTATCTGAATGGTGGCCGATTAGGAAAAGGGGAGGTGCAACGAGACCTGGGTGTCATTATACACCAGTCATTGAAAGTGGGCATGCAGGTACAGGAGGCGGTGAAAAAGGCGAATGGTATGCTGGCATTCATAGCAAGAGGATTCGAGTACAGGAACAGGGAGGTACTACTGCAGTTGTACAAGGCCTTGGTGAGACCACACCTGGAGTATTGTGTGCAGTTTTGGTCCCCTAATCTGAGGAAAGACATTGTTGCCATAGAGGGAGTACAAAGAAGGTTCACCAGATTGACTCCTGGGATGGCAGGAGTTTCATATGATGAAAGACTGGATCAACTAGGCTTATACTCGTTGGAATTTAGAAGATTGAGGGGGGATCTTATTGAAACGTATAAAATCCAAAAGGGGAAGCCTTTTAGGACCGAGATGGGGAAAAACTTCTTCACACAGAGAGTGGTGAATCTGTGGAATTCTCTGCCACAGGAAACAGTTGAGGCCAGTTCATTGGCTATATTTAAGAGGGAGTTAGATATGGCCCTTGTGGCTAAAGGAATCAGGGGGTATGGAGGGAAAGCAGGTACAGGGTTCTGAGTTGGATGATCAGCCATGATCATACTGAATGGCGGTGCAGGCTCGAAGGGCCGAATGGCCTACACCTGCACCTATCTTCTATGTTTCCATGTTAACTGGATCAGCGAATTTGCGGATGACACCAATATTAGTGGTGTAGTGGACAGTGATGAAGTCTATCATGGCTTCCAGAGGGATCTGCATCAGCTGGAAAAATGGCAGATGGAATTTAATGCAGACAGGTGTGTGGTTTTGCACTTTGGTAGGACCGACCAGTGTAGGTCTTACACAGTGAATGGTAGGGCCTTGAGGAGAGTGGTGGAACAAAGGGATCTGGGAATACAGTTCCATAATTCATTGAAAGTGGCATGACAGATATGGAGGGTTGGCACACTGGCCTTCATAAATCAATGTATTGAGTACAGGAGATGGGATTTATGTTGAAGTTGTATAAGATGTTAGTGAGGCCTAATTTGGACTATTGTATGCAATTCTGGTCACCTACCCATAGGAAAGATGTAAATAAGTTTGAAAGAGTGCAGAGAAAATTTACGAGGATGTTGCCGGGTCTGGAGGATCTGTGTTATAAGGAAAGGTTAGGACTGTACTTTTTTATAGCATAGAACATTGAGGGGAGATTTGATAGAGGTACACAAAATTATGAGAGGTATAGATAGGGTAAATGCAAACAGGCTTTTTCCACTGAGGTTGAGTGGGACTACAACCAGAGGTCATTGCTTAAGGGTGAAAGGTGAGAAGTTTAAGGGGAACATGACGGGAAACTTTTTCATTCAGAGGGACATGAGAGTGTGGAATAAGCTGCCAACATAAATGGTCCATGTGAACCTGATTTCAACTTTTAAGAGAAGTTTGGATGGTAGCGATGTGGAGGGTTATGGTCCCGATGCAGGTCAATGGGAGTAGGCAGTTAAATGGTTTCGGCATGGACTAGATGGGCTGAAGGGCCTGTTCCTGTGCTGTACTTCTCTATGACTTCATGCTTAACTAACTGGCCAAGAGTTCCACAAAACTTCTGTCTTTTTTCCTTTTCTACAATAGAGTCACATGGATTGTTTTTCAAGCATCTGTCACTGTCCTGGAATTTAATGATGTTTGAAAAATTCTCACCATTGGTTTCTCTATCTTTGAAGCAACCTCCTTTAAAGCCCTTGGGTGCAGGCCATGAGCTCTTGATGATTTATCTACTTTAGTCTTGGTGAGTTTCACTAATATTGTATCTGTTATGTTTGGAATCTTACCGCAGGCATTTTGAGCCAAGACCTTTCTTCAGGACTGAGAAAGAATGGGGGCAGATACCAGAATAAACAGGTGGGGCGAGGGGTAAGAAGCCAGCTGGAAGGTGATACGTGAAGTGGATGGGAAAGGTCAAGGGTTGTCGAAGAAAGGATCTGATAGGAGAGGAGAGTGGACAACAAGAGAAAGGGAAGGAATATGGGTCCCGGGGGAAGTAATTGAAGGGTCTTGGCTTGAAATGTCGACTGTTTACTCTTTTCCAAGAATGCGGCCTGATCGGCTGCGTTTCCCCAGTGCTTTAAATTTCCAGCGTCTGCAGCCTTTCTCATGTCTGTGATTAACATATCTGCATTTTTGTTTCCTTTCACGAATTTACTGGCCTCATTCTCTAAAGGTCCCACTCTTACCTTAGCTGGTTTCTTCCTATTTATACATCCATAGAAACTCCTGCTGTTTGTTTTCTCTCAAAATAAATTCTCTCCATTCTGATAAGCTTATTTGTTTTAGACTGCCACATCTGAAAAGGTCATCTGGCCTGCAACTGCCTCTTACTACTTCGTAAGCCCTATTTTTAAAAAATATGACATTATCTTTGATCTATTTTGTTAACTGCAAATTGTGTCTCTTTCTCATAGAATCCCTCATTCTAATTAGGATAAATTCCTGCTGAATGTTACGGACCAGCTGTCTGAATGTCTGCCTCTGTTCATCTACTGACCTACTTCTTAGCTGATCTGCCCCGTCCACTTTAGTCACACTACCTTCATACCACTGTAATTGCCTTTATTTAAGTTGTAGACAGTGGTTTTAGTCCAATGGTTTACCATCAAGCTGCATTTGAAATTCTGATATATTGTAGTCACTGCCTCCTAGGGGACCTTTAACCTCAAGGTCTCTGATCAATCTTTCTTCATTACTCATAACCAAATCTACAAAAGCCTGCTTCTAGGTAATTTCTGTGACACACTGTTCTAAAAAGCAATCCTTAACACGCTTTACAAATGTTTCTTCTACTGTATCCTTGCCAGTTTAGCTCATCAAATGTAGATTCGGATTTAGGTCTCAAGCAACGCACACAAGAAATGCCGGTGAACGCAGCAGGCCAGGCAGCATCTATAGGAAGAGGTACAGTCGACGTTTTGGGCCGAGACCCTTCGTCAAGACCCTTTTGTGTGTGACCCTTTTGCATTTTTTGTGTGTGTTGCTTGAATTTCCAGCATCTGTAGATTTTGCGGATTTAAGTCTCAAATAGTGCAGCTCCCTCTGTTCCTGGTACAGAGACAGTGTCCCATGAATTGGAATCCATTTCCACCACTCACTCTAATTCACCTTTCTAATTCTACTCACCATTTGCCAATTTGTAATTGGCTCAGGTAATAATCCAGTAGTTTTCACCGTCAGTCTTTCAATTTTGCTCCATAATCCCTCATCAGCAGTCCCGGCTCAGTCCAACTGATGTTGTTATTGCCACATACAACACAACATTCACATGGAGGCATGAGGAGCTGATAGATATCAAGCAGTAGGAAATCGAGGCAACTGGACTTGCTGTGTGGTCCAGGAGATGTTTCACCACTCATCTGAGAGCTTCTTCAGTTCTAATCCATGGTGGGTAGTTTTCCAGTTTATAAACTCTGTGAGTTGTTTAAAGGTATAGCAATCATATGAGATCATTAAGAGTTGTAGAGGTAATGAGAGGGTCATTGGTGTTATCTTTGCATGAATGGAGGTGTGAACTGTCGTGGAGACGCCAGGGTAGAGATGTTAGGACTGCATTGTAAATAGCTGATGCGTGGTGTTGTCACCATCCCCTCTGCTCAGGGATGGGTTTTCCAGTTTGACAAAGATGGCTTTTTAACTCCTCTTTCAGACCATCTGTTATCGGTCTCCAAAATGTGCACATTGTTATCATCAAGGGAGTGTCCCTTGTCCTTTCGGGGTCGATATACAGCCAGCCATGTGTTAGCCCTCCTATGCTGGGCAATCCATTTGTGAAGTGGTTGTTTCGTCTCTCTGATATACAGATCTGTGCAGTTCACATTGAACTGGATAGCATATGCAATATTGCTCTGTTTATGCTTGGGTGTAGGATCCTTTGGGTGGACGAGTTTCTGTCTGAGTGTGTTTGTAGGCTTGAAAAACACAGGGATTTGCTGTTTGTTGAAAATCCTACTGAGTTTCTCTGAAACTTCAACTACATATGGGATGACTATGTTTTTCCGTCTGCTTTGCAACAGACCTCTGTCTGTTGGGGCTGATGTCTCTGCTGGTTTTTGTTGCTGTCTTGATTAAAGTCCAATTCAGGGTAGCCACAAGCATTCAAGGCTTCTCTCAAATATTTGTGCTCCTTGTCTTTAGCTGTAATTTTGGTGGGCACATTCTCAGCTCAGTGATGTGGCATTCTGATAACCTCCAACTTATGTTCTAATGACTCATTAGAACATAACTTGGGGGTTATCAGAATGCTCCATCATTGTGCTGAGATTAGCACAGGTTTTCAGTACTGAATTCAGGGCCAGATTAAGCTAGTGCGGGGCCTGTAGCATATGTTATAAAGGGGCCCTAAATTTTAAAAAAATGCGCACAAGTATTAAAACATAAACTATTTACTTGCATATTAAAGTAATTCAATTTTTTCATTTGCTATACAGCCAGATGATACGACAAATGTCTGACACTTCAGTAATAGTATTACTTACATGTAGGTATCAGTTTCAAATGTCAGAAATAACAAAACTACAATCTAAAAGTTACATTTTCGACATTCAGCATGAGCAAATTTGTTGATGCTACCTGAAATGTCTATTTCACGCAGAAGTTCATGTTCATAGTCATAGTCATACTTTATTGATCCCGGGGGAAACTGGTTTTCGTTACAGTTGCTCATTAGTGAGATTGTTCAATCTGTTTTGACCCATGGTGATCCTTAGTTCATTTTTAATCCTTTTCGGTTTTGAAAATGAGCATTCTCCACTGCAGTTGGTAATCATGAGTGACAAATAGATGCAGAAGGCATTTTCTACATTTGAAAAACATGACTCCAAAGAATTGTCAGTTATCAAACGGTACAACAGTAACTCCACAAGATCTTGTTTGGCACCAATATAAGAAACAAGATCAGTTTTCAACAGCTCAGTAAACTGCACAAACTCTTCATCAAGACTTTCTTCCGGATATGATTTAATAGCACTTGATTATCTCTTTACAATATCTTCAGGTGTAAAAGTCTGTAACTGATGAAGGCATCCAAAAACACCATTCACCTTTAGATAAGTGTTCTGCCTTTTTGACAGGGCAGAAAGCAAGCTGTCAATATTGGCAACAAATGTTTGGCTTTTAAACTTCTGAGAAGGCATTTGAGATTCAACAAGTGGATCAAGAGTGCTGGAACCACTGAAATCATCATATGTGTGATTTTGCTTGTGTTTTCTTCGAGTTTGCTGTTGATAATCTTCACACTTAGTCAGATCCTTGGCTTTTTGCTCAATGTCTGAAAAAGTAGACCACATAGCTTGAATATATCTATGCAAGGATTCATAGAGTGCACAAGCTGTGTTCAAGTCTTGGGCAGAAGATTACAAAGAAGCACTGGTCATTTGAAAATGCTGTAATACTTGATCCCACACTTCATCATGGTTGAAAGTAGTCCATGAGCCTGTTGTCGCCACTCTGCCTTCTGATCATTGTTATTTGAAATGTCATTCAAAACTAGTTTTATCGCAGAAAAGCCGTGTAAAAGTGCTTTTGTTGCATCTGCACGAGCTGACCACCTGATATCTGACATTCTTTTCACAATGGGCAAATGAGCACCACCATCAGATAATGCAGCAGAAAGGAGATCCCACCGATAAGTAGAAGCAGAAAAAAATGTGTACAGGCTTTCTACAAATTGAAAGAAAATTAATGCTTCTTGACAACATTCAGCAGCACATTTTCCAACCAAATTTAGTGAATGTGCAAAACATGGAATGTAATCAGCAAACTCATTCAGCTCTTTAATTCGTGCTTGTAAGCCACTATACTTGCCACTCATGTTGCTGGCATTGTCATAACTTTGACCACGGCAGTCTTTTTTATCAATGTCATTTTCCTTTAAAAAGTCAAGTTATCTTTGAGCGAGCTGTTCAGCGCTATGACCTTCCATATCCAAAAACTTCACAAATCTTTCAACTGGTCCAGACGGCAAAACATAACGCACAGTCAAAGTCAGTGGTGCACCCTCCAGCGGAGATAGCACAAAGGTCACCATGACACAGCAAGGAGCCAACACAAGCCTGCGCACGCATACCATGCAGCATGCAGCTCCCCCGACATGAAAACAACAGTGTTGCCAGATCGTCATGAGAATACGGTGAGATGCCGATTTCACCAGAATGCAGTTTGCAAGCATTTAGGGCGGGGCTGTAGCATATGCTACTTTTGCTACTAGGTTAATCCGGCCCTGACTGAATTGCAGGAGGAAAGCTCCTGGGTGACTGTCAGGAGATGGAAAGGGAAGAGGCTGACAGTGCTGAGTACTTACTGTATGTAGTCGTTCCCTTCAATAATAGGTCTATCACTTTGGATACTGTTGCGGGGGTGACCCACCAGCGGGAAGTTGCGGCGATAGGGTCTCTGGCGCTGTTGCCTCTGAGGCTCAGAAGGGAAGGGGAAGAAGAGGACTGCAGTAGTGAGAGTGGATTTCATAGCTAGAGGAATAGAAAGTGGATATTGTGGATGTCAATGAGACGTACGTTTCCTCCCAGGTGCTAGAATCAGGGATGTCTCAGATTGGCTCCAAGGTGCCAGGGTCAGGGATATCTCAGATTGGCTCCCAGGTGCTAGGGTCAGGGACGTCTCAGCTTGGCTCCCAGGTGCTAGGGCCAGGGATGTCTCAGATTGGCTCCCAGGTGCTAGGGTCAGGGACGTCTCAGATTGGCTCTCAGGTTCAAGGGTCGGGGACGTCTCAGATTGGCTCCCAGGTTCAAGGGTCAGGGACGTCTCAGATTGGCTCCCAGGTGCTAGGGTCAGGGATGTCTCAGATTGGCTCTATGACATTCTAAAGGGGGCGAGTGAGCAGCTGGAAGTTGTGGCACATATTGGTACCAACAACATAGATAGCAAAAGGGAGGAGGCCCTGAAGAGAGACTGCAGGGAGTTCGGTAGAAAGCTGAAAAGCAGGACCACCAAGTAGTAACCACTGGATTGCTGCCTGTGCAATGTGCTGTTGAGAATAAGAATAGGATGATTTGGCAGATGCATGTGTGGCTGAGGAATTGGTGCAGGGGACAGGGCTGTTGGAAGGGTTAAACTAAATTGTCAGAGCTATCTGAAGTGGAGTGACAGAGCTGAGAATGGGGCATTTACTATATAAATATGTGCAGTGTGTAATGAGTATGAGAAAAGACGGGCAGATGATAGGGCAAAATTGTAATCATTGAGATGAGATGAAGTGTACATGGGAGGAAAATTGAAAAGGGTGATTAATACAGGACTGAAGGTGTTATATTTGAATGGAAGAGAATAAATAGTCGTCGTTTTGGGCTGAGACCTTTCATCGGGCCCTGAAAAAGGGCCTTGGCCCAAAGTGTCGACCATTTCCTCTTTGCCTGAGATCCTGCCTGGCCTGCTGAGCTCCTCCAGCATTTTGTATGTGTTACATTGGATTTCCAGCATCTGCAGATTTTCTTGTGTTTGTCAAATCCCTGTGCCCCCAACTGCTCAACACTACCTGCCCACACTTTCTACCTTTATGTCCCCTGCAAATTTGGAGTTTGCATTATTGCAGCAACTTCACATGCCCTCTGTGTACTCCAGATTTTAGATCCAGTGAACTATTTCTAAGTGCAGAGTATTTCATAAACAAAAAGAAAAGTCAATTTTCATAAAGGAATATCATGACATAGAGCACCAGAGATCAAAGACAAATCTGGTTTTGTGGTGTTGAGAGATTATAGAAATAAATTCAGTTTTTCCACAGCAAATTCATTACTGACGTTGGAGTTATGTTGCCAGAATCAGCACATACTCTGAATAGATTTATTTATGATCAAATGACTTGGGCCATTTGCAGCACCATATTTGACTTTGAGAGAACTGGGTGGTTACCAAAGAAAATAAATAACTTCTTTCCACAATTTAATACTCTATATATTTTATGTACATAGATATTTCATATTTATGTGCTGATAGGATATTAAAAAAAACAAGAACTTTGTCGCAGTTTTGAATTTATTCTGTTTGTTTTAAATGTTTCATTCTTAATGGTAGTTATGAACCTGATTCCCATCAAGGTTAGGGAACTACATAGCTTTCACATTTGCACTTAACAACTGTGTTTTTCTTGTATATCTATGGCACTTTGATGACAGGGGATAAAATAACTCTTTCGTTGTCAGCATTTGTAATATGAAGGGGGCTGACAGAAACTGAAGTCATTTATTTATACATTTAACACGATTACTTTTCTTTTCCCTGTTTTCTTTATTATTGAGACTTGACAGTGCCATGTGTTAAAGGTGTCAACTTTTTCAGTGCTGAAGGCTTGTAAAGAATCAATCTGTAGTGTAATACTCCTCCACATTTCTTCTCTCTTTTTCTGAACTCAGAGGCATAATTTTGATGTTGGGCTATATTTTTGTGAAAATCTGAAAGTAACATAACTTTTGAACATTTGAGATTTGTCCAAACAAATCCAGTTTAATAGTGGTCAAAATTAAGACCAGTGGTCCAGATAGCTATTTTTGGCATATTGTCCCTCTCATTAGGTAAATATTGTGGTTAAGAGTTATAAAATTCTTTAAATGAGAGCTCTAGCAGGGTGACAGAAGAAGGGGTGCTAAGGAGGCATAGAGAGGACTGTGTCTATGTCAAGCCAGAAGTTGTTCCTATTCAGGTCCATAACTGCATATTCCTGTACAGGTCGTTAGGTAGGCAAAGGGCTCAATTGAATTTTATTCTAATTGCTCAGTGACAGTAAGCAAAGGCTCAATATACTGTATATTAAAGCTTAGTGCATTCAGTTAATATTAATACATTTAAGTTAATACTAATATCATTAGTATTCTGGCAAAGCTCTCATGAGAATTTTCAGATATACATTTAGTTATAAAAATTCAACATAAATGTAAATTGCATTTAATGTGCTATGATTATATGGAAAGTTATGCCTAGCATTTATGAGGCAGAAGTTTAATGTTCCAACATAGTATTACTATTAGGAAATACACAGAAAAGCAATTTGTATATTTGAATTGCTAATTTTTTCCCTCTTGGGTACTCTACACCTATAATTCCCCCTTTGAGTCTTCATTGATTTCTTCCTTTTCTCCATGCTAGTTTTTGATCCCTAGATTTACTCTGAACATCTAATGATTAACCTGATGATGATAAACTTGGAGCATCAAATTATTAAATGCTGGCCATTCTACATACCAAGAATTTTCCCACTGTGATGCTGACTACAGTTTCCGTCCAGTACTGCCGAAGACGGATGTCATGCTTGCACTCGATGTATTGAGTGCTATGACTAACATACAAGAAATGGCCTACACATCCTTGTTGAAAGCTTCAATCAGGCTAGCTTGAAGAAATTTCTGCCCAATTACCATCAGCACATTGCCTACAGCACCAAAGGATCTAACACACTAAACCACTGCTACACTACCATCAAGAATACCTACCATGTCATCCCTTGAGCGTATTTTGGGAAATCTGACCGTCTAGGTGTCCTCCATATAGGCAGAGACTAAACAGCAAGGCACCAGAGATAAGGGAAACATAGAGGTGGTCACAGGAGTTAGAGAAGCAGCTATGGGACTGCCTCAAGTCAATGGAATGGTCTGTGTTCAAGTACTCATCAGAGGACCTGAATGAATATGCCACGGTTGTCACTTCATAAAGATGCTTGCAGACAAGTGTGTCCTCAGAAAATCATTCAGAGTCTTTCCCAACCAGAAGTCCTGGATGAACCAAGAGATTCCAAATCTGCTGATGATAGGAGCAGTAGCATTCAGGACCTGTTGTCAAGAAAAGCACAAGAGATCCATGTATGACCTCTGGAAGGCCATCTCACATGCAAAGGTGGAAATTACAGACTAAACTGGAATTACAGAGAGATGCTCAACACTGTGGCAAGAGTTGAATGCCATCAGCTCCTATAAAGTAAAACCAAACACCATAAATGACAACAAGATTTCATTCCTAGGTGAGCTCAATGTCTTTTATCCTTGCCTGGATTGATAGAACATGGAGACGCCTTCTTGAACCATGCGATGACCCTATGATCTCAGTCTCTGAGGCTGATCTGTGAGAATCCACAGAAAGGTTCTGGCCTAGATGGCCTACCTGAAGACCTGTGCTAATCAATTGGCTGGATTGTTTATGGACATCTTCAATCCCCCACTTCGGCAGTCCGAGGCACCCACCTGCTTCCAGCAGGCTTCAGTCATACTGCTGTCCAATGTTCCCTCTAATTTTTAGTAGTTGGTGTACGCAAAAATCTTATGTGCAAATTTTTTTCCTGTGACAAAAGTATGTGCGCACTGAATGCACACATGACAAATTTATGTAGGTTTACAAAATATTTGACATAAAACCACAGAATAACAACAAAATTACATACTTATTTAAGTCAATCAGTTATTTGCTCTCTCTCCTGTCTTTGGCATTTACCCATTCTTTGTAAACTCTTATCTAGACTAATAGAACTTCCATCCAATTGATAGGTTTTGATTTTCATTAACATATTAGATTAGATTAGATTATGAGGACACACAGTCCTTTTTCATTGTCATTTAGTAAAGCATGCATTAAGAAATGATACAATATTCCTCCAGTGTGATATCCCAGAAGCACAGGACAGACCAAGACTGAAAAACTAACAAAAAACACATAATTATAACATATACTTACAACAGTGCAACAATACCATAACTTGATGAAGAACAGGCCGTGGCACAGTAAAAAAGTTCAAAATCTCTCGAAAATCCCACATCTCACGCAGACGGGAGAAGGAAGAAAACTCTCCCTGCCATGCCCGACCACAGTCCGACTCTGAGTCGTCCGAAAACTTCGAGCTCCAATCAGCCCTCCAACACCGAGTACTGAGCACCATCTCTGCCGAACGCTTCAACCTCAGCGGTCGCCAGCAGCAAGCAAAGCTGGTGACTTTGGGGCCTTCCCTCCGGAGATTCTCGATCGCACAGTAGCAGCGGCAGCGAACCGGGCATTTCAGAAATTTCTCCAGATGTTCCACTGCTTCTCACGTCTGTCTCCATCAAATCAGAATTGTGCACAATTGTGCACGTCCTACTTACAAATACCGATATCATTTCACCGGAGGGCTGCGTGCGCTGCGTCGCACTGCCATCTTCTCCTCCCGCCACATGACATATCCAAATAACATTCACCTAAATGGTTTCTCAGCTTGTTTTTAAGTTGATTCATTAGGCTAAAACCTCACTCACAGTTCGCACTAGACGCAAGAAAGGCTCCCCCAATGTCCATCAACTGTGCAAGGTTGCAAAACTGTTCATTTTGAAGTACAAATGCCACCATTTGAGCAAAGTTTGAAATCAGTTTGGATTTAATTTTTTCTTGCACGGAAAATTTGAGATCATTAAACTGTCTAACTATTACAGTATTTTCAGCTAGAAAATCATGATATTTTAGACATAAGGCATTAACTTCTTCATCGCCAAATGTGAAGTCACAATCTGCAATTGTGGAGAAATCAAAAACTGACCATTCTTGTACCTCATCTTCAGGAAACCTTTCTTCTAAATGAACACAAAGACTATTTATAAAAGTCAACAGCGAACTTGTATCTACTGTGATGTTTTCTTCATGTTGTTGGCTTAGCAAAACTTTAACTTTGTCACTTCATGAAACATAGTCTCCCAGATACTGCTTTCTTATCTTGTTAATTTTGCCTTGCGCAAAATGAAGTGAATCAATCAGTGTCAGGCCTCTCTTTTGCAGAATCTTGCGCAGTGCAGCCAGTTCATCAAAGCATCACTTAAAACCTGTAAAGCTGCTTAGCATGTGATGTTTATCAATTTCTTGTGACAGTATTTAGCCACAGGGTCATTTGACTGATTTTTTTCAATAAAAACTTAGTAAGCTATCTACAGGATTTGAAACAGATCTTTGTAAACTTTACGATATGAACACTGTCCGCCAAAGATGGCTGCTGCCGTGATGCAGCTGTACAAACTGGAACAGGAAAGGGGAGGTGACGTAAGTTAGTGATGTTCATTGTGGTATTTGAAAAACCCACTAACTAGTTAACAGAAACATTTAGCTAAGAGATTATTTTCAGTAAGTATAATTATTAATTACGACATTATTTTAGATAACTAACCTTTTGTGCACACATTAATTTCCTTACTGTGCTGGTTGAAAAACGTGTGTGCACGCGCACAGCTTGGAGGGAACAGAGACCAGCTTGTTTACCGTCACAGCAGGTCAACAGTAGATGCCATTTCATTGGCCCTTCACTCAGCTCTGGTACACCTGGATGACGATGATGCACACATTAGGACTATAGCTTCATTGATTACAGCATTCAATACTATCATCTCCCTGTGTAACCAGATACTTGATTTCCTCACTGGCAGACCCCAGTAAGTACTGACTGGCAAAAATCAGCACAGGTGCACAACAAGGTTGGGTTCCCTGCCCCCTGCTTTACTCACTTTATACATTCTGTGAGGCCATAAGCAGCTCCAATGTCATATTTAAATTGTTGTTTTGACAGCATTATTGTGGCTGAATCAAAGGTGGTGATGAATTGATATATGGGAGCGAGACTGAAAATCAGATTAAGTGGGGCCAGTATAATAACTTCTCACTCAAATTCTGCAGAACAAAGAGCTGATGATCAACAACAGTAGAGAAAAGCTTGAGGTCCATCAGCCAGTCCTAATTAGGGGGTCAGAAGTGGAGAGGGTCAGTGGTCGTATCTGTCCTGGGACCAGCACATTGCTGCCATCGCACAAAAGGCACAAGAGCGCCTCTACTTTCTTAGAAGTTTGCATAGATTTGGTGCGTCACCAAAACTTTGACAATCTTCTATAGGTGCAAGGTGGAGAGTACCTGAACTGGTTGCACCATGGCCTGGTATGGAAACACCAATGCCCAGGAACAGAAGACACTACAGAAGGTGGTGGATACAGCAAACTCCATCAAAAGCGAAGCCCTCCCTACAATTCAGTACATTTACATGGAGTGCTGCCACAAGAAAGCAGCATTCAAGACCCGCACCATCCAGGCCATGCTCTGTTATTGCCACTACCACTGGGCATGAGGTACAGAAGCCTCAGGTCCCTCACCATTAGGTTCAGGAACACTTATTACCCGACAGCCATCAGCTCCTGAACCTGCAAGGATAACTTCACCCATCACAACCCTAAACTGATTCTATTACCGATAGAATCATTTTCAAGGACCCTTTATACAACTCAAGTTCTCGGGTTTTTTATTTGCATATTTTGTCTTCATTTGCACCTTAGTTATTTGTCAGTCTTCGCTTATGTGTAGTTTTCCATAATTTGTATTGTATTTCTTTACTTTTCCAGTAAATGCCTGCAAGTAAATGAATCTCAAGGTAGCATATCGTACCATACAGTGTAGTAATTTGATAATAAATATACTTTGAACCAATGTTTTGAGTTTATTTAGCACTCAATTATTTTGAACTTCATCAAAAACATGTTAAGGCCTCCTATCAATTGTCACCTCCTCATTGCAATTAAGGAGATTAACTCAAACTACTTTTCTTCTTCTAACCCCATGTTACTATGTTGACGTGGTTGCTATTCTACATTTATGTAATTGAAATGAAATTCCGTTATTGTATACAGAATATGAGTTAGATATATCAACCTTAAGTCTAGGACTGAGGCCTTGTTCCCCATGAAGTCAAAGACAGTTTTTTATGGGGAGGGGGACAAAATTTCACACCACTTTTAAGAGCCACTAGATGCAACCCACATGTTACTGGGAGGTTGGATGTTGCTTTCTTAGAAAACAGCTTACTTAACAGATATCCGTAACACAAAGATACCTTTATCCCAGGGATCTAGTTTGCTCAGAGCACTGTTATTGTATTGCGACCACCTTTCTTACTTATGTTGAAACTAACGTTCTTGCTTATCAAATACATCAAATGGAGAAGTTATGTGAGTTTTACTAGGATCAATCAATCTATCACAACAGTTACTCTTCCACCCCCACCGATGACCCCTTCTCCCGTCTTCAACCCTCCTCTTCTTCATGGACACCCCGCTCTGGTCTTCTGCCTGCTCTGGATCTCTTTATCGCTAACTGCCGACGGGACATCAACCGTCTCGACTTTACCGCACCTTGTCCCCATTCCAACCTCACTCCTTCAGAACGCTCTGCTCTCCACTCCCTCCGCACTAATCCTAACCTTATTATTAAACCTGCCGATAAGGGGGGTGCTGTTGTAGTCTGGCGTACTGACCTCTACCTTGCCGAGGCACAGCGACAACTCGCGGATACCTCCTCTTATTTACCCCTCGATCGTGACCCCACTAAGGAGCACCAGGCCATTGTCTCCCACACCATCACCGACTTTATCCGCTCAGGGGATCTCCCATCCACTGCTACCAACCTTATAGTTCCCACACCTCCTACCTCCTACCCAAGATCCACAAACCTGCCTGTCCTGGCCGACCTATTGTCTCAGCTTGCTCCTGCCCCACCGAACTCATTTCTGCATACCTCGACACTGTTTTATCACTCCTTGTTCAATCCCTTCCGACCTATGTTCATGACACTTCTCACGCTCTTAAACTTTTTGATGATTTTAAGTTCCCTGGCCCCCACCGCTTTATTTTCACCATGGATGTCCAGTCCTTATATACTTCCACCCCCCATCAGGAAGGTCTCAAAGCTCTACGCTTCTTATTGGATTCCAGACCTAATCAGTTCCCCGCTACCACCACTCTGCTCCGTCTAGTGGAATTAGTCCTTACTCTTAATAATTTCTCCTTTGGCTCCTCCCAGTTCCTCCAAACTAAAGGTGTAGCTATGGGCACCTGTATGGGTCCTAGCTATGCCTGCCTTTTTGTTGGGTTTGTGGAACAATCTATGTTCCGTGCCTATTCTGGTATCTGTCCCCCACTTTTCCTTCACTACATCGACGACTGCATTGGCGCTGCTTCCTGCACGCATGCAGAACTCATTGACTTTATTAACTTTGCCTCCAACTTTCACCCTGCCCTCAAGTTTACCTGGTCCATTTCCGACACCTCCCTCCCCTTTCTAGATCTTTCTGTCTCTGTCTCTGGAGACAGCTTATCCACTGATGTCTACTATAAGCCTACTGACTCTCACAGCTATCTGGACTATTCCTCTTCTCACCCTGTCTCTTGCAAAAACACCATCCCCTTCTTGCAATTCCTCCGTCTCTGCCGCATCTGCTCTCAGGATGAGGCTTTTCATTCTAGGACGAGGGAGATGTCTTCCTTCTTTAAAGAAAGGGGCTTCCCTTCCTCCACTATCAACTCTGCTGTTAAACGCATCTCCCCCATTTCACGTACATCTGCTCTCACTCCATCCTCCCGCCACCCCACTAGGAATAGGGTTCCCCTGGTCCTCACCTACCACCCCACCAGCCTCCGAGTCCAACATATTATTCTTCGTAACTTCCGCCACCTCCAACGGGATCCCACCACTAAGCACATCTTTCCCTCCCCCCCTCTCTCTGCATTCCGCAGGGATCGCTCCCTACACAACTCCCTTGTCCATTCGTCCTCCCATCCCTCCCCACTGATCTCCCTCCTGGCACTTATCCGTGTAAGCGGAACAAGTGCTACACATGCCCTTACACTTCCTCCCTTACCACCATTCAGGGCCCCAAACTGTCCTTCCAGGTGAGGCAACACTTCACCTGTGAGTCGACTGGGGTGATATACTGTGTCCGGTGCTCCCGATGTGGCCTTTTATATATTGGCGAGACCCGACGCAGACTGGGAGACCGCTTTGCTGAACATCTACGCTCTGTCTGCCAGAGAAAGCAGGATCTCCCAGTGGCCACACATTTTAAGTCCACATCCCATTCCCATTCTGACATGTCTATCCACGGCCTCTTCTACTGTAAAGATGAAGCCACACTCAGGTTGGAGGAACAACACCTTATATTCCGTCTGGGTAGCCTCCAACCTGATGGCATGAACATCGACTTCTCTAACTTCCGCTAGGCCCCACCTCCCCCTCTGTACCCCATCTGTTACTTATTTTTATGCACACATTCTTTCTCTCACTCTCCTTTTTCTCTCTCTGTCCCTCTGAATATACCTCTTGCCCATCCTCTGGGTCCCCCCCCCCTTGTCTTTCTTCCCGGACCTCCTGTCCCATGATCCTCTCGTATCCCCTTTTGCCTATCACCTGTCCAGCTCTTGGCTCCATCCCTCCCCCTCCTGTCTTCTCCTATCATTTTGGATCTCCCCCTCCCCCTCCCACTTTCAAATCCCTTACTCACTCTTCCTTCAGTTAGTCCTGACGAAGGGTCTCGGCCTGAAACGTCAACTGCACCTCTTCCTACAGATGCTGCCTGGCCTGCTGCGTTCACCAGCAACTTTGATGTGTGTTGCTTGAATTTCCAGCATCTGCAGAATTCCTGTTGTTTGAGTTACTCTATTTGTTTTTTTTAGTTTTTAGCCTGTTTGGATCTTTAAATGCTTACATATAATCTCTACCTTTATAACATTGTAACTTTTAATTTTGTGATCAGCCCATATGTTTGATTATTTTAATAATGATGTCTGACTAGTGTAAATAGTTTTAAATTGGTAAATTGGTTAATTTATTTTTGTTTTTCACATTTTCACCTTATAATCATACAGAGTATTTCATCACATCAGTGCTTTGAGGTAGGATAAGGGAAAATCAATAACAGAAAGCTGAATAAAGTGCCCTGTTACAGAGAAAGTGCAGTGGATGTAGACAATAAGGAAGAAAACCATGATAAGGTAGACCGTGAGGTCACGAATCCGTCCTTTTGTACAAAGGGATCACTGTTATAATAGTAGGACCAAAGCTGTCCTTGAGCTGATAGGTACATACTTCCAGGCATTTATACATTTTTACCTGACAGGAGAGACTGAATGTCTGAAATGGGTGGGCTTCATGATTACATTGGCTGCTTTACTGAGGCATTGAGAAGTGTAGACAAGAATCCATGGTAGAATTCACATGATGTGCTGAGCTGTGTCCACATCTCTCTGCAGAGTTGTGGTCTTGGGCACAGCAGTTGCCATACCATGCTGTGATAGTCTGGATAGGATGCTTTCTATTGTGTATCTGTAAAAATCAGTGAGGATTAACAGGATCATGCCAAATTTCTTTAGCCTCCTGAAGAAATAGAAGCACTGCTGTGATTTCTTGGCCTTGGGGTCCATGCATTTGGACCAACAAGGCTATTGATAATGTTCACTCCTAGGAACTTGAAGCTCTCAACTCTCCAGACTTTTGCTCTGTTGATGTTAATAGCATCATGTGCACCACTCCCTTACCCCGCCTATTCTTTGAGTTTATGACCAGTTCTTTGGTTTGCCAACATTGAGG
Source organism: Mobula hypostoma (assembly GCF_963921235.1). Lineage (NCBI taxonomy): Eukaryota > Metazoa > Chordata > Chondrichthyes > Myliobatiformes > Myliobatidae > Mobula > Mobula hypostoma. The sequence continues at coordinate 51,457,908 of NC_086108.1, read as the reverse complement.
GAAAGGTTGCTGTCATGATACCACACCACTGGGCTCTTTTTCTCCTTCCAGTACTCCACCTCATCATTATTTGAGCTTTGAACTATGACAGCGGTGTCATCTACAAACTAGTAGATGGAGTCAGAGCAGAACCTGGCCACACAGTCAAGAGTGTATAGGGAGTAGAGTTGGGGGCTGAGAACACAGCCTTGTGGGGACTTGTTGGCTATCCTTATAGATGGCAGTTTGTTGATAAGAAAGTCAAGGATCCAGTTGCTAAGGAAGGTGTGGAGTCCCAAGTCTGGGTATCTTGAGATCAATTTGCTTGAAATTATGGTCTTGAAGTCTGAGCTATAGTCAATAAACAATAGTTTGACTTGTAGCTTGCTATTGTCCAAAGTGCAAGGACACAATGTCATTTACTTTTTCAATGTCTTTGAAATAGGACACAATATTTTCACTCTGGCAGTTCTAAAAATTTAGCAATCTTGCTTTTCAAGTCATCTTGTTTCCTGGCCAGCATTATTTTGCTTTCCCAGCTATGTAATTCCCTCAAGAATTCATTGAAATACATCTTAAAACATTTCCTTTTTTATGTTCCTCGGTGCATTCTTATCTTTCTTTTCTGTGGCATAAATCTGTCAGTACTATTGCGTTTCTTGTTTGCTGCCAAAACCTACTTTTCCCATTTTCAGTCCACTTTGCTTGAACTTCTTCTTTCCATTCTTTTGTTCGTCCCATCTCCTGATCATCATTGGAATCAGTTTTATCAAGTGGCCTCCACTGAGATCATTTGAGAAAACAAGTAACTTGGGTTTTGCCTAAATAATCTAACTTTTCATATTCAAACACATTAGCTCCTTCTGTTATTGTAGCTGACTTTAATCTTACACTTCGGAAGAGCTTCTATAAGAAGTTTAGCAATGCATGGTGTTGATTTGAGAGTGCCCTGTCAGCAAAGTGAACATTTTAACAACTTTTAATTACTTGTCAGCAGTATGCTGCTAACTGATTGCAGTCAGATGTGAGATTTAACTGTCAGTCTTGTAAATACTTCACACAAAGCAACTTTGTTTTGGGAAGAAATCCTCTATTTTATAGTGCATAATTTGAAATTGCCTTAAGCCTTTGCAGACTTCTCAGAATGACATCATGTGCCTTGCAAAGTCTTTGATAATATTTTTTGTATTTGTTCACAACTGAAGTTAAAGCAATGAGGTAACAGGAGTGGTGCTAATTCCACAATCGACACCACACTCTGCACCTCAGTCAGGGAAGATGAGACGATCCAGCTGTAGTCATTTCTTCAGTTTTCACATTCTTGTCCACTAATCCTTCGGTATCAAAATTCTCCAAAATGTCTTCATTTCAACCTTTCTTGTCTTTCCTTCATTTTTAAAGTGTATGATTCTCTATCTGTATAAAATATAACAGATTTTGGCTGCTATTTTACTTACTTTGCTCATTTGGTTCAATTGAACATAACTGAACAGAACACAACTTTTCACTCCCTAATTACTTATCTGGCCTTTTCACAACCTAGCTAAAGTCTTTGTTCAATGGTCTTAGCCTCTCATCCAGACAACAAATAAAACAGTTCACTTTGGTGGTAAGGAGAGGGCTTCTTTTCCTTGATCATGTCAATTTCTCTTCTTTCTTCATGGTGCCCAAATTTATTCCACAGCAAATGAAATTCCACATAGATATCACTAAACAGCGAGTGTGATTGCCTAAATATTTACTCACCCACCACTGGTGCAATGTAACTATAATGTGTGCCACCCAAAAGGGCACCACTGCAGTTTGCCAAGTCTTCTTCGATGGCAGCTCACAAACTGATCGACATGGGTGGCGGGTAAATGGGAATCCTATCACCCGTGAGTTCCTCTCTTAGTCAAACATGGTTGTGACATAGGAACGCACAATCTTCATAATCAGTGGGTTAGAATACCTGAAATTACTACCAATTAGCACTATAGGAATAGTTTGACAATAACAACAGGGCAGCTTGACATTGTCTTCTCAATGACATTTATTGATAAGCATTGAGTGCTGACTGTCTGTGATTTCCACACTCTGGGAATGAATTAAAAACAAAATGAGTTGAAAATTTATCAACAACTGGTTGTTAAGGTTTAAATCAGAAAGTGTATATTTTTAAAAAGTTGACAACATTATACTGACTAATTATAAATCTTGTTGTCTGAAATTCAGTGGTTCTCCATTAGAATATGTGTCAACTGCTAAATTGAAGAGGGAAAGTAAATGTTGAAAAATCTTGAATCTTTACATTTCAAATGATGTGCTATAATTAATCTATTATTATTTTGTATTTCACAATTGATCATTGATTGAAGAAAATTTTAAATTAAGCAAACAAGAAAAAAAACAGGATAAATAGATTTTCACTTCTGTGATCACACATAATTTCTCATGTCATCACACCTGACCATTCTCCCATCCCTCATCCTCCACAATACCTTGCTGTCCAGCCACTGCACCCAGTATAGAATGAGATTATATTCCAAGTTTACAATCATTCATAACGGAGAAAGCCTCCTGCTCCAAAATGTCCATTTCATAACTGATATTCTTCTTAGCCATCATTTCATCACAAGTTGGCTTTACTCTTTGTATGCCTGTGTAAGGGCCTACATATTTCTCCTCAACCTCTCCACTTCCCCATCAGATCCAACAACAAGAAATCAAAATGCAAGCTGTGGGATAATCTCATGGTGACTGCATGTTCTGAATTTGATTATTCCAAAGACATTCAGGTTAGTAAGCTAATTGGTTACATGGTATAATTGGGCAGTGTGGGTTCATTGGGCTGGACAGGCCTGTTACCAAGCTGTATCTCTAAGTAAAGAAAAACAGCAAGCACATGCTGAGCTGTTGCGATATTGTTCCAATGAGCAGATTATATAATACTCTATATATTACCTGAGCAGATTATCTATCTCACCCCTTGTCCAGAGTGAATCTAAGACTGTTTCTTTTGCTAAGTTAGGAAGACTGATAAGTAAATCATTGAGATTATATGCCAATCATAAAGATCAGTGATGGGGCTACTGTTCAATAGAAAAAAACAGAGGGCTTAACAATTTTTAAGACAAAATCGAAGTTCTTCAATGAGAACTGCATGCAAAGTCTGCTAAGATTACTACTTCTGTGCAGCACAACATGAGAGAGGAAAATATAATTATAACTTATTCTTCTGACCAAGGTTTTATGGAAATTTAGAGCTTGGACAAAAATATTAAAGCAAGGTAAATGGCGGATTTTCCCTGGATGAGTGAAAAATACCAAAATTGGCTGCTGGGTGTGGTGTCCAGTTAATTATTTGAAGTGATTAAGAAGTAAATGGTTTTGTAAGCTGAATTTATGGCAGAAAATGAAATTAGCTATCGGCAGGAAGGTTCATGTTTTCTTTTCTTCAAGTTCAAGTTCAAATTTATCGTCAATCAATCATACACATGTATACCACCAAATGAAACAACATTCCTCCAGGCAAAGGTGCACAACACAGTACATATAACTCACACACAACACCTAAAGTAATAATACCACAGATCAATTAACACAGAATACGGTATATTTATGTCTCAAGATGAGAAGTAGAGCGTTAACATCATATTCAAGAATGGAGGAAGATGAAACCAAACACTATTCATACATGAGGATAGATTTACTGCTGTTTCAGCAGTGATCACTAAATTGTAATCTTTTGTAAGATACCTGACTGAGATCCTATCCTAACCACTGTCCCCTCTAAGCTGCACGGGTATCCAGCCGTGCAATAACTGAAATGCTTCCATGCACGTAGCCTTTGTTGCTGTGCAGCGGGAATTTTATTCAGATAATGTACCATGCAGTTTTCAGGCCATGTAAAATTTTTCTGCTCAAAGCAATGGTTTATCAGCGTAGCTGTAAAAAAAATAGAGGAAACTTTTCTCCTAATTCTGGTCTCTAAGGCCATTTACAAATCCCCTCTGTTAGTCCTGTGTGAAATCAGTTAATTCAACTTGCACTGTGATTCAGAGTGGAATTTTTCCAGTGGGATAGAATGTAAAATTTTTCCTAGGTGTAGTTTGCCTTTTGATGGAAAATACCCAAATAAAAATGGTTTTGTAAATTTGATACATGGCAGAAAATGAAATTGGCTGCAGGGAGGAAGTCATATCAGTAGCTGCTCTAAGTTTTCTTTTCTTCACATTCAAGTTCAAGTTTATTGTCATTTCAACTGAACAGAAGTATATGGCCAAATGAAACAACATTCCTCCAGACCACAAATAAATTAACAAATAATAAGGTACTTTTACATCACAAGTTAAGAAGTAAATAGTATAATTCTACTAGGGCTTTATACTTACATGGTGAAACCTGGGTGGCAGGGAGTTCAACAGTCTCACAGCCTGGGGGAGAAAGCTGTTTCCCATCCTAAGTCCTTGTGCTAATGCCATGGTACCTTCTGCTTAATGGTAGAGGGTCAAAGAGATTGTTGTTCAGATGGGAGGAATCACTGACAATGCAAAGGGCCCTGCATACGCAGCGCTCCTGATAAGTATCTTGGCTAGCTGGAAGAGCGACCCTGATGATCCTCTCAGCAGTCCTCACAACCCTTTGTAGGATTTTGCGGTCAGATGCCTTGCAATTCTCGTACCAGCTGGTGATGCAGCTGGTCAAGACACTCTCAATGGCGCATCTGAAAAATCTCCTCCAGAAGTGGAGATGCTGCGGTGCTTTCTTAATGAAGGAGGTGGTGTTGAGGGACCAGGTGAGATCGTCCGTTCTGTTCACTACCAGAATCTTGGTGCTCCTAACTTTCTCAATGGAGGAACCCTTTATGTGCAGTGAGGAGTGATCAGCCTGCACCTTCCTAAAGTCCAGAATCAGTTCTTTAGTCTTCTCCACATTGAGACTCAAGTTGTGCTTGGACCACTCTACCAGCCACTCTACTTCCCCTCTCTACACTGTCTCAGCATTGTTATTGACAAGGACAACTGCAATTGGATCATCCACGAATGTGATGACTTGGTTGGAACTGGATATAGCAGTACAGTCGTGTATCAGCTGCAGGGTGAGCATGTAGCCCTGGGAGGCACCGGGGCTCAGTGCGATGGATCTAGAGATGTTGCTGTCAAGAAGTGCAAGATATAATTACAGAGAGAGGCGTTGAGACCCAACGAGGACAGTCTATCCACCAGCTTATGAGGGATGATTTATTAAAATCTGTGCTGAAGTCAATAAGGAGCACCTTGGAGTTTGTGGCACCATTTTCCAGGTAGGACGAGTCGGAGTCGAGGGCAGAAGCTATGGCATCACCAGTGGATCGATTTGAGCAATAAGCAAACAGGAAAGGGTCCAAGTGGCAGGAAAATGGGACTTAATGAGGTCCATAACCAGCTGTTCAAAGCACCTCATTGTTGCTGAGGTCAGTGCTGCCAGACAGTTTTCATTAAGGCAGATTACTGTCATCCTCTTGGGCACCAGGATGACATTGGTTGTCTTGAAGCCTATGGGGACTGTGGACTGTTCCAGAGAGATTTTGAAGATGTCTGTTAGAACCTCCGTTAACTAGGCTGCACAGTTCTTTAGCACCCATCCAGGTATGTTATCAGGACCCACAGCTTTACATGGCTTGACTCTGGCTAGGGTCTTCCTCCTATCAGCTACAGCCAGACAGAGAGTCTATTCCTTGGGAGGAGGGGAGGTCAGAGCCTTCCTCACTGGCACATTGTCCTGCGCATCAAACCATGCGTAAAGGACATTCAGCCTATCAAGAAGAGAAGCATCACTATTGTTGATGCACAGAGTGGACTTGTATTCCATTATGATCTGGATGTGGTGCCACATATGACTCCTGTTTCTCTGCCTGTATATTCTCTGTGAATAATCTGATTTTTCCCTCCTGATGGCATGGGAAAGCACAGCTCTTGCTGACCTGAGAGCCATCTTATCCCTAGATCTGAAGGCAGATCCTACCACTCGTAAAACATGGTTATTACACAGCTAACAAGCAAACTCAGAATGAGTTATTTAAACAAAAGAGAACACTATATCAAATTATATATATATATACATACAAGATTACTCAAATATTATTAAAATATTAAATACCCAACACTCTTCCTTGCTTAGCTATAAACCCCAAATCAATATAGCATGCATTCCAACTATACACACAGTGTACTATAAAATACAACTATTATTTACAGACATCCACAGCACAGTAAATTTTAAATTGTCCCATTTGGGCCTAAAGATTTAATCACTGTGGAGGATTTCTTGTGGGATAACATCTTTCTTGATAAGGGAGAATCACTCTGTTTGGTAAATGAGACTTGTGGCTGTGAAACAATCTCAGGTTCTGGGGCCTCCTTCGTGGTGGTTGTAGGAGTTGACTCTGAGACTGCAGGAAGCGGTTCAAAAGCTAATGTAGTCAGACCACTGCTTTTGTCACTTTCATTTTCCCTCACCGCACACTTCCTTGGTCCAATATGCTTTCCAACCAGAGACACAGAAGTTGGCATCAATGCTTGTTTGCACTCTGTCGGGGAGCGGTTCATGGTGTACAGCATGGAGACAGTTGTGGCACCATCCAATTCCTTTCTTAACTGCTTTCAGTTGGCTTCACTGCAGGGGATGTGGCATGCAAATCGTGTATGCATCTTCAATCAATTTGTAGTTGTTTCAGCCAATCACATCCTCACAAAGCTGGTCCTTCCATTTTTACCACATGCAAGCCCAATGTGACTTGTTGGTTGTTGTATTTCACTGTTACAATTCCCACAGGAGCTATTTTTTTCTCCACTATAACTTCTTAGTTGGATATCTGCAAGCTTCAGTTTAGTGTCTTTGAAATGCCTCTCAAGCTCATTTTGTGGAATGTCTGAAACAGCTGAATCAGTGTCTGATTCCATTTTAATTAATTTGCCATTCGCTTTTGTTGTAAACCATACTGCTTGTCTATTTTTAGTTTTCGCCCACTGTAAATATCAAGGCTACACAACCTGCTCATCATTACCAGATTTTTCATCAACAGCATGTAGATTATTATTCTTTCTGAAACTACAACTTGAGTTTTTAGCTTTTTCTATTCCCTGTGCAGTCCATTTATTTTTGTTTGCCCAACATTCTCTTTGTAAGTGCCATACTTTGTTGCATTTTCAGCAAGTTTTGCACTTAAACTTACATTGATGTATGTGAGCCCCTGAACCAATAGTAACACAATTTGTTCAACCAGACAGGTTTCTGGTCAGACATTGCAATTTTATTCATGCTCACTTTCATTCCTGACTGCAACTCAATTTCATCTCTGGCTGCTGTTTCCATTGAAACAGCAATTTCAACTGTTCTTTCAAATGTGAGCTGTGCTTCAATTAGGAACTGTTTTTGAATGTTTTCTTGTAAGATTCCACGAACTAAATGATCTCTCAGGGCATTGTTAAGCCCATTACTGAACTGACAATGCTCAGCCAACTTCTTCAAAATGTCACATTCTCTGAAATAAAATCTAAAGCATTCTGTAATCAACAAATACTTTAGTTTTAAATTTTCCCACATTACTTTAACAATGGTGATGGTTTAGTTGGAGCAGTCAAACTTTGAAACAAACTGTATGTCTTTAAACCCCATGCAATCAGCAAAATTGATACTCCTTTCCTATTAGCTATTTAATTTGTTTCAAGATACTGTTCAATTTGCTCAATATATAACATCTAGTTATCTGTTATGTGATCAAACTTTCCAATGTAGCCAGTTTTTTCTGCTCTTTTTTTGATTATTTTCACACAGTATTCACTCTTTATGAACCCATGAATTCTTCCATTTACTGCCTTTTTTTCTAAAAAAAGTCAGCTATTTTTGCGCATGCTGGGATGTTTTTTTTTCACTCACCATTCTTCACTGCATTTTTTTTAGTTTGAATGTCTTACTATACTTCAATGGGTTAATAGCTTCTTTTTAAATATACCTGATCACCAATATTATATTTTGTAACTTCAAAACATTAAACTAATTCAAAGGAAGAAACAGGAGTCTGAAAATGTGAGTCTAACTTCAAGTATACTTTAAGCAAGGTGCACACGTATCACATAGTAGCGTGATGATGTATGAAATTCACGTATTTATACATAGAGCTCATAATTAGTTTTTTAAATGAACAAGAATGCTTAATGAAGTGATATATATACAAGATTAGTCAAATATTACTGAAATATTAAATACACAACAACGGAAAGCTGGCGACATATTCTGGATGTTGTGCATCAGGCTTATTTAGTGCTGTTAATTAATTTAGGTCCGTTTTGGCCAAAAGGCAAACATATAGCTCATTGGCATGTTACATTGGTCTAGATATTCTTAAAGGGAATATTTATTTCAAAAATATTTCAAGCCTTTATTCATCTTGATACATTATTTTGCTGCAATTTCATCCTTGTTGAAATTTCCAATTACCACAAAAAGTCAAAATCTTTGTTTTTATGTGACACTGTATTTTAACAAAATAAAAAAAATTCTTTTATTTACTCTGAAACCTTACAGCTAAACTTTTAACTACTTATATTTTACTCATATAAATCAACTTATTGTTGGTAGCGTCTGTTGACCACTAATCCATATAATCTATTATACTATAGAAAGGCAAGTACTGGTAAATCAAGTCCAGCATCAAGCCCTCTGTATGATTTTATGTATATGGAAATACAAATACAAATAAATCCATTCAGCATTGTATATTTCAGTGTTCTTTTATACTTTTGCTCAGTTCAAATATTGCTTAAGGGTAATTCTTTTAAAGGCAAGTAGGCCTAACTTGCAATATGGTTTAACTATTTGCTTTTAGATTTAAGGAGTGATTATTGAAGACTTATTATATTAACCTGTGACCTTACACTATTGAATGAGAATTTGAACACTCTGATTTATATTAAAATTCCTGATGAAATGACATGTGATTCTCATGTTGCTGTTTTCCCACATGTTTCTAATATGTTACTCTTTAGCTCTGTTATTAGTAAAGCATTTCAGCATTAATGGGCAACTCAGAATGTGGTTGGTTCTAATCTTTAGTATTCATTTACAATAATATCAAAGCATAAAGCAGATGCAAAAAATGAAATTTGCAACCGATTTTATGAAAATTCAGCGAAGGGTTTCCCCCAGTTAGAACCACCCTCGTACACATCTGCACACCATTAGCAGTACTGCAGATACTATATTCTCACATCCTTCTTTCATTCCCACAGTTTTCAGACCAGATGTTGATGGGAAGTTTTGGACAAGTGTGCTTTTTGACTAAGTCCATACAATGGTAATGCCAAAAATTATTGTTCATCCAGAGTTAGAGGCATTACTGGGAATATGTACCTTTGCAGATAATGATCAGGTTTAATTATATTTTTCCTTTTCAAACTGAATGGTTTATGATATGAAAGGATTGATTTTTTATGTACGTTGGGGAAATATTGAAGTACACTTTTCTTGGAGTAAATCGGAAAAAGAGAGGAGACAGTAGGAAGATATCCAGATAATTTTAGAGCTTCATGATGAGTCTGTATTGATGTTTACAGTGTAGAGGCTGGATGAAGCATTGAGTGGACAGTTATGATGAGCAATTTGCAAAATATGTAATTGTAAAACATATTGATGGAGGTGTTTCCACAGGAACAACAGAACTACATCATTGGTTGCAAAAAACTAAACACATGCTGCTTGGGCTGGCTAATGGTGTAACGGTATCAGCACTAGACTTCAAGGCAGATAGTCCTGAGTTCAAACCCAGCCGGGTCCCAACCTGGGCAGCAGCAGCATCTGCGTGAAAGACACCATAAAGTCATGAATGAATGGAAACTGTGAAGTCCGATATTGTTGCTCAGTTACATATTATGACACAGAAAGAGGCCACTCCACCGATCAGCAGCCAAGCTGGCTCAAGAGCATGGATAAATGGACGAGTGGAAGCAATAGGTGAGTCACAGTCAAAACTATGATGATGTAACGGCTGTAATTCAATCAAAGTTAAGTTTTTTGAATTTAAGTGACCAAGTAACAGAAAAGAGACTGGTGCTGAGCCCTGCATCCAGTGTAATCCAGTGCAGAAATGTTATCTGGATGTTTAGACAGTGCCAGGAATTTGGAAGCCAAATTTAAGATTAAGTCTGCAGCTTTCTTATAACTTGCTGTGAATGATGTTGAGCAAAATTACAGGAGACAGGCCTCACAGTGTAGAGTGGGCAGTATAGTTATGATGTCAGAGGAGTCCAGTTCAGTAGTCAAATTTGAGCACAGTTGTTGTGGTTGAAAAGAGCACAGGGAGTGCACAGAGGAAGCAGGATTAAGGAACAGTCAATGGCTTTCTCTCCTCTTTTGGTGTTATGAAGGGAGCATTTCCTTCACAACTCTCCCGGTCTGCTCTTCCATTTCCACTAATAACTCCCATTCTGGAAACTGTTTTCTTATATGAGCACAGGACATGCAACACCTGCTGTTTCACCTCATACCACCCAGGGACCCAATCTATCCTTCCAAGTGAAGCTGGAATTCATTTGTACTTATTTAAATCTTGTCTATTAATTTTGGTGCACATATTTGGGTGTTCTCTTGTGTTGAAGAAACCAAACAGAAACTATAACTGCTTTGTGGAGCACCTTTGTTCATTTCCAAGGAGTGATGCTGAACTTCCAGATGTCTGAACCACTTCTACACTAACCCATTTGTCTTTCGCACTTGCACCATTTCAATGAGGCTCAGTGTAAGCTTGTGGAACAGCACCTTGCCTTCCTTCTGGGTACTTCACAGCCTTCGGTAATTCAATATCAAGTTTTCATGTAACTTATCAGAATCGCCCAATTATGCTGCAAGGTTATGCTTTTGTCATACTTACTCAGCATTTGTCTTTCCACTTGCATTGCCTCACTTGTGGTTAACTCCAACATTCTCTTTGCTTCAGTTCTCTGCATCAGCTCTAAACTGCCTTTTAGACATCATAGGCTCACAGAGGCATTGAATATAGAAACAGATGCATACCAATACCAACCATCAAAAAAGATGACACATTGCCACCTTTGATGAAAGTGGGTTTGTTCTCCCTGGACATAACAGGAGTTAAGTTTGTCTGTCTGTCTTTTATCTATCTGCCTATCTGTTTATTTATTTAGAGATACAGCACAGAACGAACCCTCCCAGCCTAATAAGCGGCACCATCCAGCAAACTACCCATTTAACCACAGCCCAATCACAGGATAATTTTCAGTGACTAATTAACCTACTAACTGGTACGTCTTTGGAACGTGGGAGGAGACTGGAGTAGCCGGAGGACACCAAGTAGTCATGGGGAGAACGTGCAAACAGCGTCAGAATTGAACTCTAATCTCCGACACCCCAGTCTGTACAGTGTACACTAACCAACACACTAGAGTGGAGCTTCCCACTACACTACTGTGCTGAAAGTCAAACAGCATAGAAACAGGCTTTGATCTATTGTCTCTACGCCACTCACCTACACTAATCTCATTTACCAGTATTTGGTTGGTAGTGATCCATGATTTGATAAGTCAAGTGCTCGTCTGACTATTTCATCAAATGTTGTGAGAGTTTCGTCTTCCATCACCTATTCAGGCATTGGGTTGTGGATTCCAAGTGAAGAACAAAATCTTTCTCAGATCCTCTCTAGATTTCTTTCCACTCACCCTAAAACAATGTTCACTGGTTTGTGACACTTCTGACATGAAGAAAAGTTTCTTACCTTTCCTGATAGCACCCCCCCCCCCCCGTATAGGTTGATGATGGTGAGGACAATATGAGTGAGGTTGATGTTCTGGAGCATGTTGATATTAAGGGAGAGGAGGTGTTGGAGTTGTTAAAATACATTAGGATGGATAAGTCCCCAGGGCCTGATGGAATATTCCCCAGGCTGCTCCACGAGGTGAGGGAAGAGATTGCTGAGCCTCTGGCTAGGCTCTTTAAGTCCTTGTTGTCCACTGGAATGGTACCGGAGGATTGGAGGGAGGTGAATGTTGTCCCCTTGTTCAAAAAAGGTAGTAGGGATAGTCCGGGTAATTATAGACCAGTGAGCCTTACATCTGTGGTAGGAAAGTTGTTGGATCTATGGGCATTTAGAGAATCATGGTCTGATCAAGGACAGTCAGCATGGCTTTGTGAAGTGGATCATGTCTAACAAGCCTTATAGAGTTCTTTGAGGAGGTGACCAGGCATATAGATGAGGGTAGTGCAGTGGATGTGGCCTACATGGATTTTAGTAAGACATTTGACAAGGTTCCACACAGTAGGCTTATTCAGAAAGTCAGAAGGCATGGGATCCAGGGAAATTTGGCCAGGTGGATTCAGAATTGGCTTGCCTACAGAAAGCAGAGGGTCGTGGTGGAGGGAGTACATTCGGATTGGAGGGTTGTAACTAGTGGTGTCCCACAAGGATCGGTTCTGGGGACCTCTACTTCTCGTGATTTTTATTAACGACCTGGATGTGGGGGTAGAAGGGTGGGTTGGCAAGTTTGCAGATGACACAAAGGTTGGTGGTGTTGTGGATTGTGCAGAGGATTGTCAAAGATTGCAGAGAGACATTGATAGGATGCAGAAGTGGGCTGAGAAGTGGCAGATGGAGTTCAACCCGGAGAAGTGTGAGGTGGTGCACTTTGGAAGAACAAACTCCAAGGCAGAGTACAAAGTAAATGGCAGGATACTTGGTAGTGAGGAGGAGCAGAGGGATCTGAAGGTACATGTCCTCAGATCCCTGAAAGTTGCCTCACAGGCAGATAGGGTAGTTAAGAAAGCTTATGGGGTGTTAGCTTTCATAAGTCGAGGGATAGAGTTTAAGAGTCACGAGGTAATATGCAGCTCTATAAAACTCTGGTTAGGCCACACTGTGTCCATTTCTGGTCGCCTCTCTATAGGAAGGATGTGGAAGTATTGGAAAGGGTACAGAGGAGATTTACCAGGATGCTGCCTGGTTTAGAGAGTATGCATTATGATCAGAGATTAAGGGAGCTAGGGCTTTACTTTCTGGAGAGAAGGAGAATGAAAGGAGACATAATAGAGGTATACAAGAGATTAAGAGGAATAGATAGAGTGGACAGCCAGCGCCTCTTCCCCAGGGCACCACTGCTCAATACAAGAGGACATGGCTTTAAGGTAAGGGGTGGGAAGTTCAAAGTGGATATTAGAGGAAGGTTTTTTACTCAGAGAGTGGTTGGTGCGTGGAATGCACAGCCTGAGTCAGTGGTGGAGGCAGATACACTAGTGATATTTAAGAGACTACTTGACAGGTATATGGATGAATTTAAGGTGGGGGGTAATATGGGAGGCAGGGTTTAAGGGTTAGCACAACATTGTGGGCTGAAGGCCCTGTACTGAGCTGTACTATTCCATGTTCTATGTTCTATGTGCAATCGAGTCTGCCCTCTGCCTATAGAACAACAGTCATATTCCTCCAAAATTGTGCTGACTAGAACTGCACACAGTTAGACCATGAGACCATAAAAGACATGGGAGCAGAGTTAGACCATTTGGCCCATCAAGTTTATTCCACCATTCCATTATGGCTGACTTATTATCTCTTTCAACCCTATTCTCCTGCCTTCTCCCTGTAACCTTTAACACCCTGACTAATGAAGCATCTATCAACCTCCATTTTAAATATATCCAATGCCTTGGCCTCCACAGCCATCTGTGGTAATGAATGACACACATTCTCCACTCTCTGGTGAAAGAAATTCCTCTGCGTCCATGTTCCATTTTGAGGCTGTGCCCTCTGGTCCCCCAATATAGGAAGCAACCTCTCCATCCAGCTGAAGGTAAAAGACAATAAGGCTGAAGGATAAGTTGGCTAAGCAATGAAAGATTCCATTTTTTTTTGGTTCAAGAATGCACTAAGACTTCAGCTACAATAATATCTATCTATATTAAAAACTGCATCTCTTATTATGGTAGAAAGTGAACAAAAGTAGCTGTCTTGTACATCCTGGTCAATTTTCCTTCCAGTGACCTTTCATGTTCCATCCTTTTGTTCATCAAGAGGCAGAGGCATTTTGTAAATGAAAAGTAATGTAATTAGTCATCTCTAGTATCTGCTTATGCAATGACTGAAAGTTCTGAAAAATCTCAGCAATGTTCTTTCTATTCAGCCAAAATAGAAGGGCTACATTATATGTCACAATACTGTTTTTTCCATTTAGATTGAGTATAATCAAGAAATCAGCAGAATAACACAGAGTTATAGTATTTCTTGAGAAAGGAAATAGTTTTGATTGTTGGAACTCGAATATACAAGTCCTAGATACCACTACAAGAGTTCTTCAGGGCAGTGACAACCCAACCGATTATACCTTCTTCAACAACCTTCCTCCCATCATAAAATAAGAAACGTGGATCTTGTCTAATATTTGCAGACAGTTCAATTTCATTCTCAACTTCTCAATAATTGAAGCACGCAGCAATAGCCAGACAGCATTTGGTGGTGACTGACAAGTAACATCCGTGCTCCAAAACTGTGAGGCAATGACCACCTTCATTCAGAGAATGCCTCACCTCCCACCTTGATGTTCAAAGGCAATAGCATTGCTAGCTTCCTTTCCATTAGCATCTTGTGAGATGCTATTAACTTGAAATTTAGTCAGACCAGGTATGTACTTCTGAACGAAGAAAAGATGGGAGCTTTTCCACAAGGCACACATCAGGAACATGATGGAAACCACTTTAATTTCTGGGAATAGTACAACTCCATCAGCAGTCAAGAAACTCAGCACCATCATGGATAAGACACTGGCATCCATCAACATTCTGGTGTCCACTCACTCCAACACTAACTTATCGTGTCTGTAAAGCGTCACACCTATGAAATACACTGCAGGTACTCACCACGACTACTTTGACAGCACCTCATACATATGGACATGAATGGCAGCTGCATGGGAACACAACCTGAATTGAAAATATATTGATGTTCCTTCCCTTCAAGAGGAACACAACCTTGTCATAGTTTGGAGGCTTGCGTGCCTCGATGATCCAGAGAGCAATGTTGGTTGGCGTCAGGGTTTTATGCTTTGGCTGTTGGTAGTGTCATCCATACCAAACAGGTCAAAGGGTAGAGGCCAGACTAAGAGAGGCCAGTCCTCCAGGTCCGAGGGTTCAGCTCAGGGTGAACAACCCTGACTGGTAAAAAAAAATTGTTACAGAAACAGCAATGAAGAATCCTTCTCTATCTGAGTGGCCAAGGACAGACAGTGGCATAAATAGCCAGTAAGTTGATGTTCCTTCAGTGTCACTAAGGCTAAATCCTGGATTCTTTGCCCAAAAGCATTGTGGGAATATCTTCACAAGAAGGCAGCATCTTGCCATCCTTTCAAGAGTAAAGAGGGGTAAGCTATTAACGCTGGCCTGTAATAACTGAATCCCAAGAAAGGAATAGAAGAATCATTTTTTTATGTTATAATTCATTATTGATTTGTTGCATTGAAAATAAATTTGGGAAATAATAAAGCTTTTTGCAGTATTCTTCTTCATACACAGACCATATGTACTACTCTTTAGCATAAAAGGAATAATTTATGGACCTTAATTTCTGAGATGATGTTTCAAAAGACTGAAATAGGTTTTAATTTATATAATATTATGACCCTATTTCAAATATATATTTCCCATTTATTAAAGATCCATGGTAAGATCCTTGGCTTGTAAAATAATAAGTATTCTCTTGCATTTGGTTTGCTTGACTCTTCTTGCCTCAAAGTGGCTGCTGCCTTAAAGCTCTAGTACCCAAGTTCAACACAAATTTTAGGTGCTGTACGTGTGGGGTTTGCATGTTCTCCTGTAAGTGCATGGGATTCCACTGGATACTGACGTTTCCTCCTCCATTCCAAAGGTGGAGGTTTTATAGGACAATGTTTTGACATGTGCATAAGTGGTAGAATCTGATGGGAAGATAAAAATTTGTAAAGGATTACAATGCAAAAGTGTTTGATTGACTCAGTTAAACTGAGGGATTAGTTTCCATGTTGTATGATTG
Source organism: Mobula hypostoma (assembly GCF_963921235.1). Classification (NCBI taxonomy): domain Eukaryota; kingdom Metazoa; phylum Chordata; class Chondrichthyes; order Myliobatiformes; family Myliobatidae; genus Mobula; species Mobula hypostoma. The sequence continues at coordinate 51,441,905 of NC_086108.1, read as the reverse complement.
TAAATCTTTAGATCTTTGGAAAGCCAAGATATCTGCATGGATTATTCATTGCCTTTATGATAGACTTCTTAATCATTTTTAGACGGAATAAGTTGGCTTTATCTTACTGCATTTTGTTCCAGCTGCAAGTTAGTTGAACTGAATTTCAAGGGATTAGGAGAAATGGCAATGATTATGTCTCCACACATTTCATGCGAGTGACTAAAAGCAGGTTTCTCCTCTTACGTCACAAGTGAAGCAGGAATCAAGGAAATTTAGTCCATTGTCTTTATCATCTCTCTAAAAAGCAATTAAATGAGTCCAACCATCTTGTACTCTTTCCATAGTCCTGCAGATCCTTTCCTTTCAGAAACTCATCAAATACCTTTTTAAATATTGCAATGGAATCTGTCTTTGTCACTAGCCCTGACAGTTCACTGATTTCCACACTTGAACCAATCGCTGTGATTTTTTTCCCTCACATCTGGTTTGTCCTTTTGCCAATGGGCCTTCATTGTTACCTTCAGTTTTTGACTCCTCCATCAATGGGAACAAATCCTCCCCATCTACTTAGCCTATATCTTTAATGATTTTAAATAATGCTATCAAATTTCCTTACAGTCGTCTCTGTTCCAAGGATAATAAACCCCAGATTCAACAGTCTCCACAGAACTGAAGTATCTCATCCCTGGAATCACTTAAGTAAAGCTCTTCTGCACACTTTATAAAGCTTTTACATCTTTCCTTAAGTGTCATACCACAACTAGGCAGGACATAGGTATGTTTATTTATTGTTCTGTCTGAATCCTGAACTCCGATAAGTTATCCACTCAAAGAAGAATAGACAAAGCTAGAATCTGTTGGTAAATTCAATCTCTTCAGACATGTAGGAAGATGCATATTTCACAATTTTTTATAACAATAACCCTAACTTGACTGAATGCTTATTACTGAGCAGAAACTGTACCTAAAAATATTGCGCCTTTCATAACAGGTAATTTAGCTTTAGGCGATTAGCTAAAGCTTACAAGAACACCTGCAACCCATTTAAGCTTGATACATTTAATGGATGCTTATATTTCATCTCTCATTAAGTTAAATGTTGTGTATGGCATCTGTTTTCAATAGAAAATTGAGAATGTATTAAATTAACTTATAGCTATATCTGAACTCTGAGTAATGTCTTTAAATGATTCGTCGTTGTACTTCATCCTTGCAGTCTGATTGGACTTCGTGCTATGGACCTTAGTATTATTCTCTCTAGATCCCCAATTTATTTCAATCCTAATTCCCATTTTTGATTAATTGCATATTTTTAAAATACAAAATGTAATGTTTGTGTATTCTCTTTCCACTACGCCCCTTCAGAATGATAGCAACACACACCAGAGCACAAAGGAGAAGATCATATTTAATTATACTTTTATACTGTATACCTTATTCTGTCCCTTTTGACAGGAGAGATGTGAAACCTTCCCATTGTAATTCTGGTAATCCATTCTGTCCTATTAGATATTATGCCAGGAATCACGAATGCAATTGACTTGCAGAGACCATGTCACTGCTAATCAATTACTTCTTAACAATGTCTCTAATTGCACAGCACTGACTAAACAGTCTTTATTGCATTGAAATTCTTGATATCTTTTTGTGGTTGCCAAGACAAAACTTTCAAAATTGTAGAACTGCACCAGTAATTTTATCTAGGAATTCCATTCTTAAGCATGCTAATAAAACATGTTTTATTGTTCACTTTGAACCCCTGCCAACTTGGACTTTATGGGAGATATTGCGCAGTTTGTTTACCAATATTTCAGACGTGCTTTAAGAATATACACATTCTATGATTCATTGCGAGCTTTTATTTACACAGATGTTTGACAATCAGTTTTCAGCACATTTCACAAACCTATCACAAATTAAAAATGTAGTTGATAAACAGATTGTTGGCACATGATGGGAGTGCCAGTTGATGGGGAATTCAAAGTATACTAGTTCAGAGAACCTTCCCTTATGAAGGGAGACAACTACTTGTCTCTGTTTGTAATTATATCATCCCAACCATGAACTTTCAGGAGGGTGCTTACAGATTGCACTGCTAAAATAAGTAACAACGTGCTTTAGTTCTTTGGAGGCATTTACAATTAATTAAATATGTCTGAGCATTAAACACAAGAGCTTGGGGAAAATAAAAACAAAAGAAAGGCAATATAATTGGTTGTTCTAACAGCTCTTTAAACAGCAGATTCAGCAAAAAACAGAAGTACATTAACATAATGTTATTTGAGTCTTCAACATGGTTGTCTGCAGTGGCTCATGTGTAAGTTTGAACCACCAACAGTAATTGTTGTTAATTTCCTTTGCCTTGATTCATTGCTCGTTATTAGTCATTAGAGGAGAATTAAACTATGAATTCATGGATTATGAAGATCGGGTCACTAATTATATAGTTACTTCTTGATCTAGTGCTTGGTTAAAATTAAAGAAAGCACAAGGGATATTGTTTTCAATTTGAAAAAGAAGTTATAAGCAGACAAAACCAGCAAAGCATTCTCCATTGCCAAGAAGCTTGAATATCAAAGGAGTCTGCAGAATTAGAGCTGCAGCTGGATGAACTTTGGTTCATACATGAAACTGGGGAGGCGATAGATAGGAACTACAGGGAGGTAGTCAACCCAAAGTTGCAGGAGGCAGGTACATGGGTGACTATCAGAAGGCAAATGGATAGCCAATGTAGAGTATCTCTGTGGCCCTTTCCCTCAATAATAAGTACACCACTTTGGATAACTATTGGGGGTAGGGGGACAACCTACCTGAAGGAAGCTGCAGCAACTGGGTTTCTGGCAATGAGTCTGGCTCTGTGACTCTGAAAAGAAGGGAGAAAAAGAGATGAATGCATGGCTGGAGAAGTGGCGCAGGAGGCAGGGTTTCAGATTTCTGGAAGACTGGGATCTCTTCTGGAGAAGGTATGACCTGTACAAAAAAGATGGGTGACATCTGAACCTGAAGGGGAGCCAATATCCCTATGGTCAGGTTTGCTAGAGCTGTGGGAGAAGTGTTTAAATTAATTTGGAAGGAGAATGAGAACTGGAGTGATAGGGCTGAGGATGGGGCAGTGAGACTGTTATGAAGGACAGGCAGATGTCAGGGCAAAACTGCAGTCAGTAGGATGAATTAATGTGTTTAACAGAGGACCAAAATCAAAAAGGATGATGAATACAGGTGTTAGATATATTTGAATGTGCACTGTATATGGAATAAGGTTGATGATCTTGTAGCGCAGTTAGAGATTGGCAGGTATGATGTTGTGGGCATTTCTGAGTTGTGACTGAAAGAAAATTATAGTTGGGAGCTTAGCATCTAAGGATACATATTGTATTGAAAGGACAGGCAGATCGACAGTGGGAGGGATGATGGGGTGGCTCTGTTGGTAAAAAATGATATCACATCCTTAGAAAGAGGTGACATAGGACTGGAAGATGTAGAATCCTCGTGGGTAGAGTTCAGAAATTGCAAAGGTAAAAAAAACTCTGATGGGAGTTATTTAGAGGCCTCCGAACAGTATCCAGGATGTGGGCTATAAATTACATTGGGAGAGAGAAAAGGCATGTGAAAAGGGCAATATTCCAGTACTCATGGGATATTTCAATATGAGTTAGATTGGGAAAATCAGGTTGGTGCTGGATCCCAAGAGAGGGAATTTATAGAATGCCAACGGGATGGCTTTTAAGAGCAGCTTGTGCTTGAGACCGCTAGGGGAACAGAAATTCTGGATTTGGTGTGATGTAATGAACCAGACTTGATTAGGCAGCTTAAGGTAAAGGAACCCTCAGGAGGCAGTGATGATAATATAGTAGATTTCACCGTACAATTTGAGGAGGAGAAGCTAAATTTGGATGTATTATAGTTGAGTCAAGGGAATTTCAGAGGCATGAAAGAGGAGCTGCTAAAGCTGATAGGAAGGGGACACTAGCAAGAATGATGGAGGAACAGCAATTGTTGGTGTTTCTGGGGAACACTTGGAAGGCACAGGAAAGATGCATCCCAAAGATGAAGAAGTATTCTCAAGAGAAAATGAAGCAAATGTGGTTGATAAAGAAAGACAAAGACAGCATGAAAACAAAACAGAGGGCATATAATATAGCAAAAATTAGTGGGAAGTTAGAGGATTGGGAAGGTTTTAAAAACCAACAAAGGCAACTAAAAAGGCTATAAAGAGAGAAAAGATGAAATATGAAGGAAAACTAGCCATTAATTTAAAAGATGATTCAACAAGTTTTTCCAGATATAAAGATTAACAGGAAGACAAGGGTGGATATCCAACTGCTGGCAAATGATGCTAGAGAGATAGAAATGGGGACAAAGAAATGATCTTAATCAGTATTTGGCATCAGTCTTCACTGTGGAAGATACTAACAGAATGCCAGAAATATAAGGATGTCAAGGGGCAGAAGTGAGTGCAGTTGCTATTATAAGGAGAAGGTGATTGGGAAGCTACAAGGTCTGAAGGTAGATAAATCACCTGGACCAGATGGACTACACCCAGGATACTGAAAGAGGTAGCTGAAGAGATTGTGGAAGTATTAATACCCACCTTTCAAGAATTCACTAGATTTTGGAATGGTTCTGGAGGACTGGAAAATTGCTAATATCACTCTACTCTTTAAGGAGGGAGGGAGGCTGAAGAAAGGAAATTTTAGGCAAGTTAGTCTGACTTCAGTGGTTGGAGGGATGTTGGAGTCTATAATTATGGATGAGGTTTCAGGATATTTGGAGGCACTTGATAAAATATGCCAAGGTCAGGATGGGGAAATCTTGCCTGACAAACCTGTTGCAGAAGGCCTTTGATATGGTGCTGCACATGAGGCCGCTTAGCAAGATAAGAGCCCATTGTATTACAGGAAAGATACTAGCATGGATACAGGATTTGCTGACTGCTAGGAGGCAAAGAGTAGGTATAAAGAGGGACTTTTCTGATTGGTTGCCGCTGACTAATGGTGTGTCGCAGGAGTTAGTGTTGGGATCGCTTATTTTCATATGTCAATAATTTGGATGAAGAAATTGATGGTTTTGTGGATGATGTGAAGGTAGGTGAAGAGGCAGGTAGTGTTCAAGAAGCAGGGTGTCTGCAGAAGCACAGTCAAAATGGGGTTCTGAGCAAAGAATTGGCAGATGGAATATAATGTAGGGAAGTGCATGGTCACGTACATTGGCAGAAGGAACAAAGGCATGAACTATTTTCTAAATGGGGGAGGAAAGTCAAAAATCAGAGGTTCAAAGAGACTTGGGAGTCCTTGCGCAGGATTTCTGAAAGGTTAACTTACGGGTTGAGTCAGTGTTAATCAAGGCAAATGCAATGTCAGCATTCATTTAGGGAGGACTAGAATATAAAAGCAAAGATATAATACTGAGGCTTTATCAGGCATTGGTCAGACTGCACTTGAAATATTGTGAGCAGTTTTGTCTCTTTATGTGTTGGCATTTAAGAGGGTTCAGAGGAGGTGTATGTAATGTATGGATTTTTTAAAAGCACAATGACTCCCCTTAGCACTATTTATTGCCTGATAGCTTATCCATGTGCATTGATCTGTAGTTCTCTCTCTGCAAAGTGAACACACCAGTTAACCTCACCTCTGCCTGTGTGCTTTTTATTTGATTGACATTTAGTTGAACAGACACAACAAATTGGCAATGAGTAGGAAACTGAACGTCAGTGGATATCACCAGTTGCACCAACAGTTATGAGATGACAGAATTCGGAAGAAGGGAGAGAGTCAGTGAGAAGAAAGAGTGAATCAGTATGGAGAAGGCCGTCATGGATGCTAACAAAGTGATGCGTGGGTAATAGTGAAAGATGTCCAACTCGCAATGTTAAAGTGAAAATAACATGACAATGGCCTTAGTCAGGAAAGTTGATGAATTTGATAATGTTAATGAGGACTGAGAATCGAAAATTTCAAGGGTTGAACTGTACTGTAATGTGAATGACATGGATGAAGAAAAGAAAGTCTCCACAATTCTTAGTTTCATGGATGCTAAAATGTACAGGCCTTCACACAACTTAGTAACTTCTGAAAAGCCAGCAAGCAAGATGTTCGACGAAATGATTGTAATTATACAACATCACTTGAGCCCTAAACTGCAAACAATAGCTGTGAAATTTAGATTTCACAAAAGGAACCAGTCAAAGGATGAAAACATTTCTCAATACATTGCAGAACTGTACAAATGTTCCCAATACTGTGACTTTCTGATGCATTAAAGGACAGGCTTGTGTGTGACATGCATAGTCAAAGCATTCAAAAGAGGCTACTATCAGAAAGAGACCTAACCTTAGAACGTGCATTGACCATTGCAATATCATTGGAGACGGCAGAAAAGGTTGCGTCAGAACTACAGAAAAAGGAATCAGAATGTGAAACACTCAAAATGTCCCTGAATGGTACAAAAAGCTAAAAACTTTATCGATGTGACAAATCCTCCCATGATGCAAATGACTGTTGGTTCAAAGAAAAGGTTTGTGGAAAGTGTCACAGACAAGGTAACATAGAGAGAGTGTGCAAGTCAGACAAAAAAAAAAACAACCAAAGAGACAAACCACACAGAGTGAAAAGTTTCAAACACAAAACTAAACAAATGCATAAAGTGACTGAATGTGAAACTGAATAAGACAACATAGAGTCTGACAATGGTGAGCTGCCATGCCTAAAACTGCATAGCATTACTGAAGCAGATTGCAAACACATATGGATCACAATAGATGTGTCTGGTGTAAAACTGAAAAGGGAGCTGGATGCAGGGGCAGTTTTGTCTATCACTTCAGAGGCTGACTCCACACACTGTCTTCAAAGCTACCATTAGAGAAGACCTTGATGATGCTAAAGACCTACACAGGTGAAAAAGTGTCTCCCAAAGGCAAACTGAAAGTAAAAGTGATGTATGGAGGGAAAACATAGCAGTTAGAGCTTTATGTGTTGAAAAGTGGAGGGTCAGCATTTTTTGGAAGTGAGTGGTTGGGAAAAATCCAACTGACTGGCACTCAAATGAAGCTCTCAATGTGCCATCGACAGGCAACTGCAGCCCAAATGGTAGCACTAACCAGGGACTGTCACAGTGCTCAATGTTAATGACAAGGTGTTTGAGAAGGGTATCAGTAAACTCAAAAGGCCAGAATTGAACTGGATGAAGCAGCAACACCAAGATTCTATAAAGCGATGTCAGTGCCTTACGCACTATGTCCTGAAGTGGATGATATCCTTCAGAGCTTGGAGGTGTCTGGCTTTCTCTCCAAGGTTGAATGGAGTGATTGGGCCACACCCATTGTCCTGGTGATCAAGAAAGGAAAGGTCGCAGCCGTTCACATATGCGGGGGACTTCAAAGTGAGCGTCTACCCTGTGCTGCGTACTGTGTAGTAGCCCCTGCCACGAATAGAAGACATTTTTGTATCTTTGGCAGGTAGGGAGAGGTTTTCAAAGATTGACTTGTCACTGCAAATGGAGATCAAGGAGTCAAGCAGGAAGTTCCTCATAATCAACATTGACAAGGGACTGTTCCGGTATAATTGTCTTGTCTTTGGCGTCGCATCAGCTCCAACAATTTGGCAAAGAGCAATGGACCAATTGCTCCAACATATCCCAGGAACACTATGTTACTTTGATGACATCATCATGACTGGCAAGAATGATGAAGAGCATCTCCAGAATCTCAGTAATGTGCTTATCAGGTTGAGTGAGTATCGTCTGCGTGCAAAGAGAGAGAAAAGTGAGTTTTTCAAGAATGAAATCTCATCTTGTGGACATGTCATTGACAAGCATGGCTTACACAAGTCACAAGAGAGGAGTGAAGCAGTGCTATAGGCACCCAAACCAGAAAATATAGCACTCAGATCATACTTGGGCTTTTCTTCCATGACAACTGGTTGCTCCCAAACATTGCTACAGTGCTGCGCCTATTGAACACACTGCTGCAGACAGGAACAAAATGGGAATGCTCAGAAAGATGTGAAAGAGCATTTAAAGAATCAAAGAGACTACTAACATCAGATGAACTGCGACCATCACCGCTCATCAGACTGATGTGCGCTGTGTCCCCTTATGGCATTGATGCTGTTTTGTCACCTACAATGAAAGATGCATGTGAACGTCCAATTGCATTTGACTGACCAGTCCAACTGATGCCCCCAGAATGCAACTATGCACAGTTCGACTGAGAGGCCCTTAGTCTAATACGGGGAGTAAAGAAGTTCCACCACTACCTCTACAGACAAAAGTTTACTCTAGTGGCAGACCACCATCCCCTTGTGCCCATTTTCAATCCCAGTGATAACTGCTACCCAGTTACAATGTTGGGCACTTTTCCTAGGAGCCCACTCTTATGACATAGCGTTCAAGGGTACAAAACAACCCGGCAATGCTAATGGCTTGTCACATCTTCTACTGTTGGCAATTGAAGAAGAGAAGTCTTCATTCTGTGACCCAGCAGAGGTGTTCCACACACCATTGATGGACCAGTTGCTAGTAACAAATTCTGAAATACAAAGAGAAACAAGGAATAACTCAACATTGTCAAAAGTCTGTGATATCACCATGCATGGATGGCCAGCTCATGGTAATCCTATGTTTCTAGAGTTCTCAGTGAGACGAAACCAACTGTCTGTATGTCAAAGAGCCGTAATGTGTAGATCTCATGATGTGGTTCCCTCTAAACTGTGCTCCAGAGTGTTAGAAAATCTACATGAAGGACACCTGGGTACAAACAAGATGAAGAATCTTGCCTGGAGCTACATGTGACAGCCAGGAGTAGATAGATAGATTGAGGGCTTGACTAAAAGCTGTTCAGGATGCCACAGGGTTCTAAATGCACCCCAATACGCATTATTACGCCCATGGGAGTGGCCATCCTCATCATGGCAAAGAGTGCATATTGACTTTTGCTGGGCCATTCATGGACTCCAAGTTTCTGATTGCTGTGCATGCTCATTCGAAGTGGCCAGAGCTCATCCAAATGAAGTCAACCACCTCAGAAAAGACTGTTTCTTCTCTGAGGACTATCTTCTCCAGAAATGGCTTACCTGGACAAATTGTGAGTAACAATAGACCACAATATACGTCAGAAGAGTTCAGACTATTCACAAAGAAAAATGGCATCAAACGTTTCAAGTCAGCACCTCACCACCCAGCAAGCAATGGGTTACCCGCAAGGTTTGTGCAGATCTTCAAGAAGTACATTAAAGTGATGATCAAGGAGGACTCTTCTCTACAGCATGAAGTGGACAACTTCCTTTTTGTGTATCGGAACTCGGTTCATGCGATGACAAATCAAACACCTGTTCATGAGCAGGAATATGAGATCTCACGTAGACCTCCCGAAACCAGATCTACAGAGGGAAGTACACAATAAACAATTCAGCCAGTTGCCAATTAAATCAGCAAGGGGCTTTGAAGTTGGACAGGGAGTCCTAGCATGTAATTAGCAAGAAGACAAGAGGACACCTGATAGGATATCTACAAGAACCGGACCACTGATATACACAGTGGATGTTGGTGATCATACATGAAGACGTCATGTGGATCAGATACCAGATGCTCAGTCGAAGAACACACCTGAGTCGACAGCATCCAACAAGAGGGACACATTGCATCCACCAGACTGACCTCTCAGTGATGATCATATCACTAACAGCAACACCGCACCTGTAACAGAGAAAGTTGTCTATGACAAGACACCTGTCAAACCTAATGCCACTCCACAGGTCCAGAGGTGCTATCCTGAAAGAAACAGCCCCACCCAAAAGACTGAATCTTTAATATAGTGAAGTTAGTTCTGGACTATTATTGTTAAAGCATGATTATTTGAATATGGTTTGTTAAAGGAAATTTAATGTTTTGTTACATTTATGGTTTTAATCTAAAGGGGGTGGAAGTGTAATGTATGGAACTATTGCTTTTAGTGCAATGATTCCCCTTTGCACGGCTTATTGACTGATAACTTCCCATGCACATTGACTTGTTCTTGTCTCTGCAAAGTGACTATGCCAGTTAACCTCACCTCCTCGTGCATGCTTTTATTTAATTGATATGTCGTTGTGCAGATACAACAGTTTACAAGATGATTCCGGGAAATGAAAGGGTTAACATATGAGGAGTGTTTGATGGCTCTGGGCCTGTACTTGCTGGAGTTTAGAAGAAAGAGAGGGATCTTATTGAAACCTATTGAATACTTAAAAACCTAGACAGAGTGGATGAGGAGAGGATATTCCTACAATGTAGGAGTCTAGGACCAGATGACACAGCATCAAAATTGATGGATGTCCATTTAGAAGAGAGGCTTGGGAAAATTTCTTTAGCCAGAGGATAGTAAATCTGTAGAATTCATTGCCACGGACAGCTGTGCAGGCCAGTTCACTGGGTACATTTAAGGTGGCGGTTGATTTGTTGGTGCACTTGGAGCTGGAAGTCCTCATGCAAGCTCACACATAATGGTCACTGACAACCACTTTGTTCTGCTATTTTTCATTTGTTCTTAGATTTAGGGGCAAGCAGATAGGTGGGCTTGCTGATTTGGTCTGCTTAAAACTAGAGTTTTTCCTCTTTGCAGCATTACTGAAATGTCACTAAATTTTCAACCCAAAATTAAATAAAAAACTCTGAAGCAAAACCATCAAAATTGCTGGTGTTTGAAGTGGAGCTGCAAATTTCTATCAGGAAAGTAAGAACTGGTGAGCTAAATCTGGATGTGGTACCAACAGCAAAGTTTCATCATGAATGATGAGGTGGAATCCACTTCCAGGAAGTGAGGTTGCTTGATAAACTATGCATGTTGAAGTGTACATTTGATTAAAAATAATCTATGACTTGTATTCTAATAACCTGGTCTAAGATTTGCAAGTTTTCTGTCTTACTAGTAACTTTTAAGATCAAATCTTGACAAATTTTCCTCCATATGTTGTTTCTGTGTGCAACGTATTATTCTGCAGATAAATATAAAAATCTTAATTGAAGCATTTCTTAAAAATAGCCGAACCAATAAAGAATCATTTCTAAGTACCCTGTGAGAAACAGCCAAACCTCAGAATAAGCCTTGTTAACCATATAGCCAATTAGAAACAGATAAACCACCAAAGATTTCCTCAACAAAGGACTTAAGGCAATATTTTCCATTACTTGTTAACTTTAGTAAAAACATATGCATGAGAGTACGCAAAAATAATCATGTAGCAGTACTTGCGGTTATTTTAATTAAGCAGACTGAATGTATAATATGCAACTGTTTCACCTGAATTAATGAAATTCAATTGCTCAAAATTCTAAACTCGAAGAACAATTATTTGCGATTGATTAAGAAGCAGGGTTTGAAGATGGGAGGAGCTTTAAGAAAATATCAAGTACTAATTATTATTTTTATAATTCTGTTGACACTTTCTGTTGTGACAAACTGACAATAGATTGAACTTTAAACTAATGGCCTAGTCTTACACCTACCACTATAAACCAGACGAGCACAATGCCTTCTATATTTGTTTTGACTGTCGACACATAGAGGAACCTTCACGAACTCCCTCAGACCCCAATGGCCTGTAATTTTAGTCTCTGAGGCCGACATGAGAACATCCTCCAGTTTAGTGAACCCATAGAAAGCATCCGGCCCAGATGTGGTACTTGGCCAGGCACTAAAGACCTCTGCTGATCAACTGGCTGGAGTATTTACCAATATCTTAAACCTTTCGCTTCTGCAGCCTAAGTATCAACCTGCTTCCAGCAGGCTTCCATTATACATGTACCAAAGAAGAATGTGATGAACTGCCTCACTGACTATCGTCTAGTAGTACTTACATCCACTGTGATGAAGTGCTTTGGCAGGTTGGTGATGAAACATAACCGCTCCTGTCTGTGGAGTGACTTGGATCTGCTCCAATTTTCCTACTGTCACAACTGGTCAATATCAGGTGCCATTTCATCGGTTCTTCATTCAACCCTGGAACATCTGACAACTGCATGATGGCTGCAGAATGGTTGTAGTTGGGAGCTGAATGTCCAAGGTTACGCATTGTATCAGAGGGATAGGAAGGTAAGCAGAGGGGGTTCCATGGCTCTGCTGGTAAAGAATGGCATCAAATCAGTAGAAAGATGTGGCACTATTGTATCCACCTCCACCACTGTCGCCAGCAGCCCATTCCATGCACTCACCACTCTCTTCATAAAAAACTTACCCCTGACATCCCCTCGGTACCTACTTCCAAGCACCTTAAAACTGTGTCCTCTTCAGCTAGCCATTTCAGCCATCGGAAAAAAGCCTCGGACTATCCACAAGATCAATGCCTCTCATCATCTTATACATCTCTATCAGGTCACCTCTCATCATACGTCGCTACAAGGAGAAACGGCCAAGTTCACTCAACCAATTCTCTTAAGGCATGCTCCCCAATCCAGGCAACATCATTGTGTTCGCTATATCGACGACTGCATTGGCGCTGCTTCCTGCACACATGCAGAACTCGTTGACTTTATTAACTTTGCCTCCAACTTTCACCCTGCCCTCAAGTTTACCTGGTCTATTTCCAACACCTCCCTCCCCTTTCTAGATCTTTCTGTCTCTGTCTCTGGAGACAGCTTATCCACTGATATCTACTATAAGCCTACTGACTCTCACAGCTATCTGGACTATTCCTCTTCTCACCCTGTCTCTTGCAAAAACGCCATCCCCTTCTCGCAATTCCTCCGTCTCCGCCGCATCTGCTCTCAGGATGAGGCTTTTCATTCTAGGACGAGGGAGATGTCTTCATTTTTTAAAGAAAGGGGCTTCCCTTCCTCCACTATCAACTCTGCTCTTAAACGCATCTCCTCCATTTCACGTACATCTGCTCTCACTCCATCCTCCCACCACCCCACTAGGAATAGGGTTCCCCTGGTCCTCACCTACCACCCCACCAGCCTCCGGGTCCAACATATTATTCTCCGTAACTTCCGCCACCTCCAACGGGATCCCACAACTAAGCACATCTTTCCCTCCCCCCCTCTCTCTGCATTCCGCAGGGATCGCTCCCTACACAACTCCCTTGTCCATTCGTCCCCCCCATCCCTCCCCACTGATCTCCCTCCTGGCACTTATCCGTGTAAGCGGAACAAGTGCTACACATGCCCTTACACTTCCTCCCTTACCACCATTCAGGGCCCCAAACAGTCCTTCCAGGTGAGGCATCACTTCACCTGTGAGTCGACTGGGGTGATATACTGCGTCCGGTGCTCCCGATGTGGCCTTTTATATATTGGTGAGACCCGACGCAGACTGGGAGACCGCTTTGCTGAACATCTACGCTCTGTCCGCCAGAGAAAGCAGGATCTCCCAGTGGCCACACATTTTAATTCCACATCCCATTCCCATTCTGACATGTCTATCCACGGCCTCCTCTACTGTAAAGATGAAGCCACACTCAGGTTGGAGGAACAACACCTTATATTCCGTCTGGGTAGCCTCCAACCTGATGGCATGAACATTGACTTCTCTAACTTCCGCTAGGCCCCACCTCCCCCTCGTACCCCAGCTGTTACTCATTTTTATGCACACATTCTTTCTCTCACTCTCCTTTTTCTCCCTCTGTCCCTCTGAATATACCTCTTGCCCATCCTCTGGGTCACCCCCCCCCCCCGTCTTTCTCCCTAGGCCTCCTGTCCCATGATCCTCTCGTATCCCCTTTTGCCTATCACCTGTCCAGCTCTCGGCTCTATCCCTCTCCCTCCTGTCTTCTCCTATCATTTTGCATCTCCCCCTCCCCCTCCAGCTTTCAAATCCCTTACTCACTCTTCCTTCAGTTAGTCCTGACGAAGGGTCTCGGCCTGAAACGTCGACTGCGCCTCTTCCTATAGATGCTGCTTGGCCTGCTGCGTTCACCAGCAACTTTGATGTATGTTGCTTGAACATCATTGTAAACCTCCTTTGCACTCTTTCTATGGTTTCCAAGTCCTTCCTGTAGTGAGGTAACCAGAACTGAGCACAGCACTCTAAGTGAGGTCTGACCAGGATCCTATATAGCTGTAACATTACCTCTCAGCTTTTGAACTCAATCCCACGGTTGATGAAGGCCAATGCACTGTATGCCTTCTTAATCACACAGTCAACCTGCAGCTTTGAGTGTCCTATGGACATGGACCCCAAGATCCCTCTGATCCTTCACACTGTCAGGAGTCTTACCATTAATATTATATATTCTGCCATCATATTTGACCTACCAAAGTGAAGCACCTCACACTTATCTGCATTGAACTCCATCTGCCACTTCTCAGCCCAGTTTATGTTGAATCCTTGTGAGCTGAGTTAGGAAACTGCAAGGGTATAAGGACCCTAATGACAGTTATATACAGGCCTTCCAACAGTAGCTGAAATGTGGACCACAGATTACAATGGGTATAGAAAGGCGTGTCAAAAGGGCAATGTTATTATAGTCACGGGAGATTCCAACATGAAGGTCGATTGGGAAATTCAGGTTGGTAATGGATCTCAAGGGAGTGAGTTTGCTGAATGCCTACGAGATGGCTTTTTAGAGCAGTTCATCATTGAGCCTACAAGGAGATCATCTATACTGGATTGGGTGTTACGTAATGAACTGGAGGTGGTTAGGGAGCTTAAGGTGAAAGAACCTTTAGGAGGCAGTGACCACAATATGATTGAGTACAACTTGAAATTTGATAGGGAGAAAGTAAATTCTGTTGTAGCAATATTTCAGTGGAGTCAAGGAAATTATGGTGGCCAAAGTAACTTGGAAGGAAATGCTTGTAGGAGTGACAGCAGAGTAGCAATGGCTTGAGTTTCTGGGAAAAATGAGGAAAGTGCAGGATATATGTATTCCAAAAATGAAGGAATACTCAAATGGCAAAATAATATAACCGTGGCTGACAAGGGAAGTCAGAGAGGATTGTACCATAGAGATGACTGTCACAAGTGGAAATAAAGACTACTATTAAAGCACCTGAAAATCCGGGAGACGCAGCCGACTTCATATCTTGATCCTTGAGCTCAAAGAATTGTGTTTGAAAGCACCGCACCACTCAATTTGCATAATGGTGGTTGATTTTTCATCTAGTATGTAATGCATTTTGCCACTTAGCTTCAGGGTAATATTGTGCTGCAGTTTACGTGATTGTTCACATATGGTATGATTGTGCCTAAGAAGACCTACAGCACTTTGAGATAGTTTTGGACAGCAGAAAGGAGAAGAACTAAAATACTGTCTGCTGTGAATTTACACTGAAAAATAATACAATAAATTCCACCAACCTAATGTATAGAGTAAATATTTTTGAGTAAAAATGTCTTGTATTCAAATCCAATTACTGTTGTTATCAAAGAGCAGAAATTCATGTCGTTTATGGATATTGAACACATTTATCTTAAATTCCCCTCTCCTCTACTTTAATGAAGCCATTAACCAGGTTACAATAAATGGATTAGTGCTTCTATTAAATTGGGGGAGAGAAATTTGATGCATGTGGTAAGAATTACTGTGGTAATATCACCAGAGGTAATTTTGCTTCCATTGTTTTAAATAGCTCTATCATTGGATTAAGACACATGAAACAACTGATATTTGTAGAGGTACACTAGTCTGAACCTTATGTTTTAAATTTCATCATTTTATCTGAGCAAAGAACTCTTCAGAATGAAATGCTTCAGTACTTCTTTCTACCTAAACTTTTTTTTAACAATGCAGTCCAAGCAAAGTGGTAAGATTCATAAGTGAGGATTTTCAGGTGCTTTAATAGTAGTCTTTACTTATATTGTTTTGCCATTTGAGTATTTCTTCATTTTTGGAATACATATATCCTGCACTTTCCTCATTTTTCCCAGAAACTCACGCCATTGCTACTCTGCTGTCATAAGATTCATAGGATTCCAAGCTGGGGTCCATGGACCCCTCAGTTATGGTAGGACTCCATGGTATTAAAAATGTTTGGGAACCCCTTCTCTACTGTCTTTAGAAGTAGCTGAGACATGCACTTGATCTCAGTCAGCACTCATGAATGGAACTGAAATTGTGTGATATTAGAAAATAATTTAATGGTTGAAGGTTCTTCTCTGCAACTGTGAACAAAGATTAAAAACAGAAAATGTTAGAAATACGCAGGTCAACTAGCATCTGTTGAGCCAGAATTACTGTTTCAATGGTCTTTTTAACTGTGACTAAGACTTCCCTGTTATAATATTTACAAGGGAACTTTTTAATTCCTGTCCTATCGTATTTCATTTCAGTTTCCCATGGTTCCCATGGTTCAATTAAAAAAATCAGTGCAGGTGACAAATGAAGAGGAATAACGAATGAAGGAAACCAAAAACTGGTGGTAGGCTAGGAAAGTACAATTCATCTGTAAGCCAACAAGATTGAAGTTTAGACAAGAATCCAGCACCAACCAGAGAGCTGTTACTTCATTATGATAAAGTGAGTAATGTTAGTTTACTGTTCAGTAGGTTGGGTTTAATGCTAATAGACACCATTTCAGATTCAGATTAGTTTATTGTCATATACAGCAGGATGCAATGAAATTTCTGTTCACATAAATCTCACAGTATATACAGTGTACCTGGTAGTAATAATAAATAGAATGAGAAGGTGATGAACTGTGCTGACTTTACCATTTTCTGAAGTTCCCGTCAGTCAATAGCAAGGTAGTTGCCATAGCTGTCTATTCTGAGATGCTACTGTCAGAATACTTTCCATTGCTCATCTGTAGAAGTTCGAGAGAATCTTGGTGGACATATTGAATCTTCTCAGACACCTAAGAAAGTAAATTACAAAATTTTACAAATGAGATTGGGTCTTTACCTAGCCAAAACCTGATAACCATGACAAGACTCAAGTATCATAGAGAGAATTATTTTCTGTTGGATTCCATCCGATTTGTCCAGATATGGTCTATTTGTTTTACTGAGTAATTGTTTCCTTATCCACATCCTTTTCCTCCTTCCTAGCCTTTACCTCTTTCTCACTCTACCAAGCTTTGGCTTAACTATGCGTTTCTTATGCAACTCCACTGGACATGGGTAGCATCCTTGGAATTAATTTTTCATATATAAAAATCATGGAAAATGAATCAATATTTATTCAACATTAAGATGTATTATAAAACATCATCTCAAAATTCCTGATGCCAAATGTATAACTTGGAGTTAATTTGAAAATTACTATTGCACAGGAGTGAATGAGGTTAGAATTCTGGATATGTGAAGAAATGTCGATGATCTTAACCTAAATGAAACACGGAGACAATTCAGCTGTGAACGATAGCTTTAATAATAGACTGTAAAGTAGCAAGTCAAGGTGGGGCACAAAAAAAGAGAGAACAGACAGCTGAAGACAGAGAGCAATTGGTTGAGGCTGGTTGGTTCATATGCGTGAACCAGGCTGTGGGGCGAGAGCAGAGTTTAAATAGGCTGCAGATGATGAGTTGGAAATGAGTCATTCCTGTTAGCTGGGTGGAGACTGGAAAGTGCCTGCCTGTGCAAAGCTAACAGCACCCCAGGCCCCCCCCCCCACCCACTACGGTTGGCACCTGATGGCCCAGGATGATGTGGATGGGTCCAGTGCAACTCCTCAATAAGCAATTGACCCAAGATGAAACTGGATGGCAGAAGACCTCTCCTCCTGTCCGTGCTCTTCCAAGTCAACCAGGTGCTGCACACCCCATTCATGATGCTGAAAATCCATCAACTGGCAATCCATGTACGCTGGACCATCATTCCACCATAAAATGGCCACACATTTTACAAACGGTAATTCCATGTCCCATTCCCATTCTGATATGTCTATCCACGGCCTCCTCTACTGTAAAGATGAAGCACACTCAGGTTGGAGAAACAACACCTTATATTCCATCTGGGTAGCCTCCAACCTGATGGCATGAACATTGACTTCTCAAACTTCCGCTAATGCCCCACCTCCCCCTCGTACCCCACCCGTTAGTTACTTATATACACACATTCTTTTCCTCTCTCTCCTTTTTCTCTCACTATACCCCTTGCCCATCCTCTGGGTTTCCCCCCCCTCCCCCGTATCTTTCTCCCTGGGCCTCCTGTCCCATGATCCTCTCGTATCCCTTTTGCCAATCACCTGTCCAGCTCTTGGCTCCATCCCTTCCCCTCCTGTCTTCTCCTATCATTTTGGATCTCTCCCTCCCCCTCCCACTTTCAAATCCCTTACTCACTCTTCCTTCAGTTAGTCCTGACGAAGGGTCTCAGCCTGAAACGTCGACTGCGCCTCTTCCTAGAAATGCTGCCTGGCCTGTTGCGTTCACCAGCAACTTTGATGTGTGTTGCTTCCACCATCTGAGGTGCAGCAGGCCTAGGCTGGCTGAGTAGCCCATGGACAAAAAGCTTGAGGCAGGACATATGAAAGGTGGATGTATCCTAACAGACAGTAGCAGATGGAGACGGTAAGTGACTGGATAATGCAATTAGTAATCTTAAAGGTATCAGTGATCTGGGGCGAGAGCTTGCGGGAGTTGTTGCACGGGGCATAATCCCCAGGCTGGAGCAGTCTGACTGTGCACGGCCAGTGATTGGTCTAGAGGCAGCCAGTGCGGTTGGCAGCTAGGATGGCCCACTGCATTCCAGTTGCGGTGAATCAGGGCCATGGCGGACAGGACTTCCACTGTTGGTTCCTCTGTGGGGAACAACAGGGGTTGGTAGCCATGAGGCACTTCAAGTGGTGCCATACTTGTGGCAGAGGAGATATTTGGATTGTGGGACAGTTCGGCTCAGAGTAGATACCTTTTCCATGTGGAAAGGTTAGAGGAAGTGAAGCATCACAGAAACTTCTCCATTTGTTAATTGGTTCTTTTTGATTGACCTTTGGTCTGCGAATGGTAGTCAGAGGAGAAACTCACTGAGGTGTGGAGAAGGGGGCAGAAGGCTTTCCTGATGTGGGAGATGAATTGTGGGCTTCAGTCTGATACAAGGTCCTGGGTGAAGCCGTGGAGGTGGAGTACATGTTGGAGAACCAGACCCACCGTCTCAATGGCCAACAGAAATATGGGAAGAGTAATGAAGTGGGTTGCCATGGAGGACTGGTTCACCATGGTCATGATCACTGTGGCCACATCGGAAGGTGGCAAAGCCATGATGAAATCCAAATAGGATGGACAAACAATCAATGTGCAAAAGACAACAAACTGTGCAAATACAAAAGACAAGAAAGAAATAATAATAATAGATAAGTAAGCAATAAATACCAAGAACATGAGATGAAAAGTCCTTGAAAGTGAGTTCATAGGTTGTGGGAACAATTCAGTGTTGGGGTGAGTGACACTGAGTGACGTTGTGCCCGCTGGTTCAAGAGCCTGATGGTTGAGAGGTAACAACTGTTCCTGAACCTGGTGACATGGGTCCTGAGGCTCCTGTACCTTCTTCCTGATGGCAGCAGTGAAAAGGGAGCATGGCTTGAGTGGTGAGGGACCTCGATGATAAATGCTGCTTTCCTGCAACAGCACCCTGTATAAATGTGCTCAATGGTGGGAGAGCTTTACCCGTGATGAGCTGGGCTATATCTGTTACCTTTTGAAAGATTTCCCATTCAAAGGCTTTGGTGTTTCCATACCAGGCTGTGATGCAGCCAGCCGATCTACTCTCCACTACATATCTATAGAAGTTAGTCAAAGTTTTAGATGTCATGCCAAATCTCTGCAACCTCCTAAGGAAGCAGAGGCTCTGCCGTGCTTTCTTTGTAATTGCACTTGCGTGCTGGGCCCAGGACAGGTCCTCCAAATTAATAACACCGAGGAATTTACAGCTGTTGACCCTCTCCACCTCTGATCCTCCAATGAGGACTGGCTCATGGACCTCTGGTTTCCTCCTCCTGAAGTCAATGCTCAGCTCATTGGTCTTGCTGACATTAAGTGAGAAATGTTGTTATGGCACCACTTAGCCAGATTTTCAATCTCCCTCCTAAATTCTGATTTGTTCTCACCTTTGACATGGTGTCATCGGTAAACTTCAATACGGTGTTGGAGCCGTGCTTAGCCTCCCAGTCACAAGTATAGTGTGAATAGAGCAGGGAGATAAGCACACCTCGTGGTGCACCTGTGCTGATGGAGATTGTGGAGGAGATATTGCCAATCTGAACTGACTGGGGTCTGCAAGTGAGGAAAGCAAGGATCCAATTTCTCAAGGAGATATTGAGGCCAACATCTTGAAGCTTATTGATTAGTTTTGAGCCGACGATGTTTTGAATGCTGAGCTATAGTCGATAAAGAGCATCCTGATTTATGCATCCTTGCTGTCCAGACGTCCCAGGGTTCAACAACGAACCATTGAAATGGCATCTGATCTTGACCTATTGTGATGGTAGGCAAATTGGAATGGATCCAAATTACTTTTTAGGCAGGAGTTGATATGTTTCAAATCCAGCTTCTCAAAAGACTTCATTAAGTGGTACTGGATGATAGTCATTGACGCAGGTTGCCAAGTTCTTCTTGGGCAACAGTATAACTGAAGCCTGCTTGAAGCAGGTGGATACCTCAGACTGCTGAAGCAAAAGGTTAAAATGTTGGTGAATACTCCAGTCAGTTGATCAGCATAGGTCTTCAGTACTCAACCACATACCCCATCTGGGCTGGATGCTTTCTGTGTGTTCCCCCTCCTGAGGTGTGTTCTCACATCAGCCTTAGAGACTGAAATCACAGGGTCATCAGAGACTGTGGGAGTTTGTGATGCCCTTGTTCTGAGTCAAAGTGAGCACAGAAGGCACTGGGTTCATTTGGGAGCAAAGCCTGGTTTTCACCTATGTCGCTTGGCTTCACTTTGTAATAGCATTCAAGCCCTTCCACAGCTTTCATTATCTTTCAGTAATTCACGTTTGGTCTGGAATTGCCACTTTGCATGTGATATGGCTTTCTGGAGATTGTACCTGGACCTCTTGTATCTGACTTGGTTGCCAGAACTGAATGCCATTGATCTGCAGATTGCCAATTTCATAATTCATCCTGGGCTTCTGGTTGAGGAGGAATCTGAATGATTCACTCTTCGACGACTGTTTTTATGAAGACTGAAAACCCCTGGTGTGTTCATTCAGATCCTCGAAAGAGTCCTTGAACATGGCCCATTTCACTGACTCGAAGCAATCCCGTAGCCATTCCTCTGCCTCCCCCGGCCACCTCTTTTTTGTCCTTATCTCTGGAGCCTTGCTCTTTAGCCTCTGCCTGTATGCAGGTAGGAGGACAGCTAAGTAATCAGATTTCCTGAAATGCGGTCTAGGCATGGAACAGAAGGGATTCCTCATCACAGTATAGCAGTGGTTGAGCGTGTTGGGGCCCCTGGTGCTGCATATTATCCGTTAATGATAATAGTGAAGAAATTTCTTCAAACAAACCTTATTGAAGTCCCTGACATTGATTTGAAATGCATTGGGGTTGGCTATTTCTTGATCGGTGATGGCAGCATTCAATATCTCAAGTGTCTGATTAATGTCGTCTTTTGGCCGTTCGTAAGCTGTGGTCTGGGTCATGGAGGAGAATTCTCTTTGTAAGTGGAAGGGTTGGCACTTAATCATTGGATGTTCCAGGTCGGGGGAACGAGAGTACAACAAAACTGCCACATCCAAGCACCACAAAGGGTTTATCATGAAACAAACACACTCATCTTTTGCCTTCTCTGAATCAGCATCTCAGTCCAAACTGTGTATTGAGAAGCCCTCAGGTCTTACTGATGCAGCCGGTGTGTTCAGAGTGAGCCATGTCTCCACGAAAAGCAGAACACAACAATTCTCCATTTCTCTCCGATAGACCAATCTTGCGCTTATGTCCTCAGTCATGTTCTCCAACAACTGTACATTTGCTAACAAGATGCTGGTTGGATGGAGTTTCATTCCTCTGAATCTCAGCCTAGCTTGGAGTCCTCCCCTCCCCCTCTCTTATGCCATGGTGATGTACCTTTGTCTACTTAAAGATGCTGTACCTGCATGCTTGGGGGTTAATTCCACCGAGTCCTTCTTTAAGGCAGTTCAAAAGTGCGTTGCCTCAAAGGAAATTACAGGCTGCAGATCGCAATGAGAGTAATTCAAAAGACATATATTTAGAAGTTTTATAAGCAGCCCACAACAAGTCACCATGGTTCACAGACACCTTCTTGTTCAGAGATCAGGGCAAGGATCTGCGAAGATGGAATGATGAACTTAGGGTTGATCCCCATTTCAACTGGTTTGAACTGTTATGACAGGGCATCCACCTTAGAGTTCTTGGAGCTGGTTCTTGGAGATGGTGAAATTGAATTGTTCGAAGAATTGGTCCCAGAAAGTCAGACATGGGTTGAGTTGGCAGATCTGTTGAATGGATACGACGTTTTGGTGGTCAGCCCAGATCAGGAAGGGCTTTGTGTTTCTCATCAGCCTTCCTCCAAGGCCCATTTGGTGGCAAGTAGCTCCCTGTCTCCTACTCCATAACACTGCTACGTAGAGTTGAACTTGCACAAAAAGAAAGCACAAGGATGTGTCTTTCCATTCGGACCTCCCTGCAAGAGAATGGCCAAGCACCCACGTCAGATGCACCCACCTCTACCACAAAAAGTTCGGAGGAGTTCGTGTGGTGGAGAATGGGAGCAGTCGTGAAGAATCGCTTGAGCTTCTTGATAGTGTGATCTGTGGCAGCAAGACCAGGTTTTCCATGAGGTAGGTGATTTAGTGAGGGAGGAGAGGAGTGGTGATTTGACTGTAGTTCCTGATAAACAGGTGGTAGAAGTTAGTGAAGCCCAAGAATTGCTGTAGCTATTTGAGGGAGAACAGTCAGGGTCATTCAATAACGGCACGTACTTACTCTAGGTCCAAGGTTATGCCTTAGGGTGAAAGGACGTAACCCAAGAAGGAAATGACAGGGGTGTGGAACCGTCATCTTCTAACTTGCAGTACAGTTGGTTTTTGAGGAAATGCTAAAGGACTGATCAGACATGGTCTTGGGGGTCCTGGAGAAGATAAGGATGTTGATCAGGTAGACAAACACTAACCTGGGTAACATATCTCTGAGGAACTCACTGATGAAGGTTTAGCAAATGACTGGATTGTTGGAAAGTCCAAAAGGCATCACCAGGTATTCATAGTGGCCAGTGGGCATGACAAGCTCCATCTTCCACTCATCCTCCTGGCAGGTGTGGAGCAGGATGTACACATTCCACAGATCCAGTTTGGTGAAGATCTAGTAACCCAAGATGAGAGGAGTCTTGGGTGAGTCAATCAGGAGAAACTGGGTGGACTTGGGGTGCCCTCTGAGGCTCATGTGCACAAGCTGTGTGCATGTTCTGACCACCTCAGACCCCAAAGGACATCTGTCAATGGTCATGATGCAAAAGGGGTGAAGAGATAAGCTCAATGGGGAGTCCAAGTTGCACACACAGAGTCCGGTCCAGAAAGTTGCCTGTTGTGTCAGAATCCACCGGAGCCTCTTTTGTGCGTTGAGCTGTCGGGGTGTGGGGGAGGACAGAGAGACTGAGTCGATCTATGGTGCTGGAACAAGAGGCCAGAGGGAGCTTACTAGATAGAAGGCCCCTCGTCTCTACCTGACGGTCGCAATAGGCACGATGCGTGGGTGATCAGTGGCTCTGCAGTAAGTGCACATGTTGTTTCTCCACCAATGCTCACACTCTTTTGAAGGGAGGGGGGATTAAGGGAGCTCTCCCTAACTGCATGGATTTTGGAGGCATGGACATTGAGCGTCTGCAGCCTGAAATGCTTCTGGGGACAGAACTGGGATTCTTGTTGACAATCTCGAGGGTCACTCCATAAGACACTTGTCAACACAGAGGGCCAGGGTGATGAGGCTTTCAAGGTCGGTGGACATGTTCCAGGTAGGCAGCTTGTCTTTCAAGCACTTTGCGAGGATGTGATGGTAATGGGCCAGCAGCACCTCCATATTCTAGCTGCCCTACGCAGTGAGGGTCCTGAATTCCATGGGTTTAAGTAGGCTGCAGGTGATGAGCGGAAAATGAGTGGGAGGTGACTGACTAAATTTATCTGATCATATACTTTACACTGAGACAGCATAATCATGGAATTTCATTCCTGTATTTGAAGCTTCATTTAATTTTAACTTTGTACAATGGACTGCTGATACTTTATGAGAAGAATTCCCATGAAGGTTCTGTGTGCTATTTCTACTGTTCTTTCTTGAGCTTCCAGCATCTTCCCCACTCCCACATTTGCTGTATATGGAAAGCAGAAACCTTGGGGAATATCTTTCTTAAAATAATTAGTACACGAGGAGATTGGAAGGAAAGGAAATAGAAATACAGTAGGAAGGAACAGTATGTTATGACAGTCCATTGAAACTGAAGCAAAAGAAGAATAAAATTTAAAAAGGGCTCTGACAATGGAATTTGAGAAAGAGTGAAATTGTTATTTAAACACACTGTGATGTTTGTTTCTCAGAATGATAACGATTGGTTAATATAAGTTATTTTGTTGGCTTCAAGCTGTTGTCTGGCCAAACTCTGTAAGTGGTCTTGTTTGCAAGTAGATTTTCATTTATTTTAAATTTTATTTGATGGAATATCATCTACCTGAAATATTAATTCTCTATACATGCTACCTGACCCATTGAGTATTTCTAGTACTTTGAGTTTTTATTACAAGTTCAAGTTTAATTGTCAGTCAACCAATCATGAACACCCATGAATACTGCCAAACGAACAGCATTTCTCTGTGGTCAAGGTGCAAAACACAGTACCAAAGTTATAAACAGCACAGGGCACATAGAGCACATATAAAACAGCAGTAAAATACAGTCACAGAGAAAATATAGTCCAAGTCCCTGAATCCATGAATGTTGCAGCAGTCTGCAGTTGAACACGATATAGCTTGTCTTCTGCTGAACAAACACTGGACTCCAGCATGGACGCCTCACCACACCGCGTCCTGCACTCTGGTGGAGCGCCTGACACCAATGCCTCCCCATGGGTGGCTGCAAACAGCCGACACTGCAGCTTGAGGCCAAGTCCTCACGATGGCCAAGGCCACACAGCTTCCCTGCCGTCCGCCCCAACCATTTGTCAATAAACTAATGAATTGGACTTGCAGCATACCACACCACCAATGTCCAATAGGGTTTTGCGATCACAAGAAAAGCAACCAAAACGATCACTTGTAGATAGACCGCACAACTCCTTTGTGCACTGACGTTTCTCCGCCAACGAGCAACTCACTGATGGGGTAGACATGCAGTACTTTTAGTTCTTATTGTCCAGCAGGGTCTTGCAATGGTAAACAATGTTGGGAGAAGAAAATAGCACCTGATTAACCGTGTAGAAGCTGCTGCGTCCAAGCGTGCTGCCATCTTACTGGAAGGTATTTACACCTGTATATTTATTGTTAGTTAAGTTAAAAGGAATTGAAATTATATTGGTGATGTCTTTTGTGTATTCAGTAAATACCGTTTGCATGTTTTGCAGCTTATTCCTCTGTGCCTGTTTATTGATTTGTTCTTTATCAAGTGATGCTAAATCACTAGTAATGACCTTGCTGGAGTATTGTATCCAGATTTATATTTCAGTCATCACGATCTACAGAACTTGATAGTGATGATACCAACGATGAAGGATGCCATTTACAGGAGAGTCGGGCATTCTCTTCTTACAGTGGGAACATTTCAAGGGAGATTGAATAGAGGTGTTCAAAATTATTAAGAATTTTGTAAAAATAAATAAAGAGAAATTATTTCAACTCTAATTTTGTTACTAATCATAGGACAGATTTATGATAATTGGCAAAAGAATCAAAAAAAATGAAGGGGTAATTTTATACATGAATGCTCTGGAATGCACAACCAGAAAATTGAGATTTAATACTAACTTTCAAGAGTGAAATGCATATTTACATGAGTAGAAAATTTCAAAGATAAGGTAACTTCCAATGAGCTAGTAAAGGCTTCCATCCTGAGAGATAGAATGTTATCTTTTAATATCTGCACCAAATGTGCAATTTTGCACCATTCATGCAATCTGCTTCTGAGTTACAGTTCTACACAGAGGGTATTTTTTATTTATGATGCCCTCTGCATCAAGTTATTTAAAATTTGGATTATTTAATACAATTTGTTAATCCAATCCAAAATTGTGTCACTGTGATGCCAAGTACAGTTAGATTTTAATGGAACAATTTCAGATGAGGTTTGTACAAATAGGGTTGGTAATTTGATGCGAAATTGCTGAGAAATCCCAATGACAGTAGGATTTTAAAAGCAGAAAGCAGCTGAAAAACTGCCTGATAAGAAGAAAAGGATAGTAAAAAAAATCCTTGACTAAAACACTAACAAAGACAGCGGAAGTGGAGAAAGTTAGAGATAAAGAATTACTCCAACTACAAAGTGATGTCACACGTTTGAACCATACTAACATCACCTCCATGGTAAAAGAACCATAAATTCCTTTGTGAACAATATTTTCAAAAGCATTGTGGGTGAGGCTTCTTGGCTGGTGCATACAGAGCAGTGCTTACTTACACCAATGAAAAGTAAAGCTTCATTAACACTATACCCAGAGAAGAGAGTGATGCTAAGAAAATGGAGGACTGGCCAGCAAACTGGGGGAAAAGATCTTCATTTTTTCTCAGATAGTTTCATTAGATCTTTTGCATTCACCAGAGAGGGATATAAGGGTGTACAGTTTGACATTCACTTTGAAAAATGACTCCTTCAGCATCAATATCTTAGTCTCTGTTATATCATCATGTCCCTGGAGTACAATCTGTACATTCAATGTTCAACCTCATGTTCAAGATTGCAATCAGCTGAGCCTGTAAGATAAATATAAAACACACTGATGAAGTTCTTGAGCAACACGCACAAAATGCTGGAGGAGCTCAACAGGTCAGGCAGCATCTATGAAGATGATTGAACAATTGATGTTTTGGAAAGAGATACTTCTTGTGTTTTTGATGAAGTTCTAATCATTAATTCTCAAGGAATGACTGTAGGCAGACATTGAAGGCTAAATAAGTAAACTAACCATTTTGTACATTTGATGGAGCAAGGCTCAGTTTAGGAAAACAATGCTCCTGCATCTCAACAATACACTAAAAAGGTTCAACTTTAAAAGCAGTCAAACCCTTTTTAAGCAACACACATCAAAGTTGCTTGTGAACACAGCAGGCCAGGCAGCAGCTCTAGGAAGAGGTACAGTCTTACTAGCTCTTCCTTCAGTTAGTCCTGACGAAGGGTCTTGGCCCAAAACGTCGACTGTACCTCTTCCTAGAGATGCTGCCTGGCCTGTTGCGTTCACCAGCAACCTTGATGTGTGTTGCTTGAATTTCCAGCATCTGCAGAATTCCTCGTGTTTGCGTTTTTAAACCCTTTTCAAGTTCGTCTTGTAGCTCTCTAAACTTGATGTTTCATATTTTACAGGTAGAAGTAAGTGCATGGGAATAAGTAGTAAACAGTCTTCCAGGACTGTTTCTTTCCCATTGGTAATGATGGAAGTCAGGTCTATCCTGTTCACTGACATCAATGGCTACTGAGACCAAAGCTTTCTTCACCAATTAAAGGTAAGATTTTCCAATGGTGCTCAGTTCCATCTTGGAATGTCCACAACAGCAAGCAGTGGCAACATCATTTAAAAAAAAATGTGGTTCAGTAACTCTAGGAATTCTTATTTAAAGTCAGCTTACTTAGTGCAGAACAAGAACTGAAATTGGAACCCATAAACAACAGGAATTCTGCAGATGCTGGAAATTCAAGCAACACACATCAAAGTTGCTGGTGAACGCAGCAGGCCAGGCAGCATCTGTAGGAAGAGGTGCAGTCGACGTTTCAGGCCGAGGCCCTTCGTCAGTCCTGATGTGTTGGAACTTTGATGTGTGTTGGAACCCATAAAACTCAGCTATGTGCAGAATCCAGTTAATGGTTTCAGGAACCCCGAAAGGGTGATTTTCATGACTATTCTGTTTGTAATATAAAGTAACTGAATTTAATCCATTACACTTCGTTACAAAATTCTCTGATTCCTTCCTGACTTCTAATAAATTCCTACTGTTGAAAGATTCACATCGGATTTATATTTACAGAAAAAATGATGGGACATCTGTAACCAACTACTATGAGTAAGTCAGTGGGAGATATTAAATTCAATTTAGATAGCATTTTTAGAAATGAAGAATGATTTAACAATACCAGTCCTATTTGTTTAAATGAAAGCCATCTCAAAATAATTGACTTAATTTGTGAATCACTGAGTGAGCTGTGCTCCCTGGTGTGATGTTTTACACTTTGTGGACCGTCTAATAATTTAACATGATGTGGGGAAGGCATTTTCCACACTCAGCAACAATGCACTCCAATTTATGACAGATCTAAGATACAATTGGG
The DNA here is from genome assembly GCF_963921235.1 of Mobula hypostoma. Lineage (NCBI taxonomy): Eukaryota > Metazoa > Chordata > Chondrichthyes > Myliobatiformes > Myliobatidae > Mobula > Mobula hypostoma. Next base: position 51,413,603 of record NC_086108.1, on the reverse strand, counting down.
TTATTGACCTTATGGGTTTAGTTTCCCAACTGGGTAAGCTTCGTCATATGTTTGCCAGACAATATTCAATATTTAGCAATATGAGTTTAATCTATTCGCTGCAAAATATCTAATGTCTAATAGTTGCAAAAATTTGACGAGCGTTGTTTTGGGTCTTCTTTGCTGTGGGGTTGGCTGGAGGTGATGAGAAAAAAATGGCAAGTAAAGTATTCTTGAAAATGATAAATTACCAGTTGATTTCCCCTTTAATGAGCTTTGTCTTCCCCTCTGCCACATTTTTATCCCTCCATTCACAACAAATAAAATGGACTCCATTGTGGTATCAGCGCAATAGGGCTGCCGAGGAATTGCATGTATGGTATCTCAGTACAATGGTTCATTATCCATCCACACTTCGTTCATATAATCCATCTTTCCATAATTTTCTTTGTTTTGGCTTGGTGAAGCATGACCAGACTTCTCCAAATTAGTAAGATGCTACCAGACAGGGATTTTATAAAAGTATGACTGAAAACTGGTGATTTATTTACATGTTTATGGCACACTAAGTGAACAACATTATTTTAGTCTTAGAAGCAAAGGTGATGAAAATTAGTGGAACACTGCAGCGGCCAGTCCAATATCTCTCATTTCTTTATGCGATTATACTGTATGGAATAAAAATGTGTCTTTGGTTAGTGAATCATGTGGAATACATAATGAATTTGCCAGTGTTTTGTACATTTTTAATTCTCTGTGTCAGACTATGTGCTTGGGTCACGCCGTTCCAAGAATGCAATATAAAGTTACATGTTAGGAGAAATATATTCCTGGTTGACTAAGGTAGAAAGTTGAGTCACTTCAAAATGAATAACCTGTTTAAAATCCATCAGTTATCAAACAGCATCTTTTGATTAAGATGTATTTCTTTAAAATGTCTTAAGTAAGTGCTTGTGTGTGCATATTTGTTTTTGTATAAGGTACAGCACATTTTTGTTCTTGTGTATGTGATTTTCTATATGTAAGTGCGTATGTGTGTGTGTGCATCTGTGAGCTATAGTGCAGGTATGTATGTATCTAACTTTGTCTTTTTACCCATGTCTTTACGTGTGTGTGTGTGTGTGTGTGTGTGTGCGCGCACTCATCTTTGAATGCTTAACATTTTCCACTCAGCATGCTCAGGACATTTACTTTTGGCACCAGAATTCTCTCCTGGTTTGATCGAGGCACTTTGAAGTATTTGCGGTCCTGAAACATCTGTATGCAAGATGTTCGTCCTCGGCTGTTGGAGGGGGGGGCTCGTGTTTGTACCATGAGCCAGTTCCCTGATATCATGTGACTTTGCAAAACACCTTAACCCTTCATTACTAGAAGTCTGTCACAGCAGGCATCAAACCCCTGCATATCTGTCAAATTTAATATCTGGCCAATATAACACCTTTTTACATTTAGCTATATATATATATATATATATATATATATATATATATATATGTAAATCTATATGATTTTTTTTATCCTTTTCATTTACCTTTCTTGCCTTATTAGTTGTTCTCTTCCCTCAATGCTGACCCCGGCTGCGGTATGATTCAGTAGGTGCCAGCTGCCATCCAATACCCTGCTCTTTTGACTACTCACTGCTCATTTTTCAGGGGAGCGATCAGAATATGAGCATTGGCAGGCCCTTTAAATGAATGGTGACGCAGGCCACATGAGTCTTAATAGCAAGCAGGAGGGGATCCTCGGCTTTCCCATTTCCCCCTCCCTGAGGACTGCAATCTTCCCCATCTGCGTGGCTCATTTCCACATTGCTCCTTCTCCAGGAGGTAGAACTGCTGTGAGGTTCATTTTCCCTGGTGCATTCTATATTTTGATACCGGGATTCCTTTGCATTCTGCCAAATGCTGCATTAAAAATCCATCTGAATGGCATCAGAACAAAGGAAACCACTACAATGTGAAAGTATGAATCTGAATCAGAATGGATCCAGCTGAAGACTAACTGCAGGCTGTATGCAGTTGAGCAGTGCCCATGGTACACTGAGAGCTTATGCATCTTTACACATGAAATCCTTGCAAATTGTAGCAGGTTTTGGAGCCTGTGAAGCATCGAGTCTAGTGGATGTTGAACTACAAGCTGAAAAACATACCAGCAACCAAGGTTGATCTGAGATTTGATGGGAGCAATGTTGGCATAGACTTAGAGATGGTGCAATAACTAAGAATTTGACTTACCCAACCAAGCTATTGTTGGTTGCACAGTTTAATTGAATTGATATTGGCTTCATCTTCATTTTACAATCAGCTTCATATAGAACTCTGCTCTCAAACTCATCTGCCCCATTTCACGCACATCTGCTCTCACTCCATCCTCCTGCCACCCCGCTAGGAATAGGGCTCCCCTTGTCCTCACCTACCACCCCACCAGCCTCCGGGTCCAACATATAATTCTCCGTAACTTCCAACTCCTCCAACAGGATCCCACCATTAGGCACATCTTTCCCTCCCCCCTCTCTCTGCTTTCCGCAGGGATCGCTCCCCACACAACTCCCTTGTCCATTCGTCCCCCCCATCCCTCCCCACTGATCTCCCTCCTGGCACTTATCCTTGTAAGTGGAACAAGTGCTACACATGCCCTTACACTTCTTTCCTCGTTACCATTCAGGGCCCCAGACAGTCCTTCACCTGTGAGTCGGCTGGGGTGATATACTGCGTCCAGTGCTCCTGATGTGGCCTTCTATATACTGGCAAGACCGGACGCAGACTGAGAGATCATTTCGCTGAACACCTATGCTCTGTCCGCCAGAGAAAGCAGGATCTCCCAGTGGCCACACATTTTAATTCCACATCCCATTCCCATTCTGATATGTCTATCCACGGCCTCCTCTACTGTAAAGATGAAGCCACACTCAGGTTGGAGGAACAATACCTTACATTCCATCTGGGTAGCCTGATGGCATGAACATTGACTTCTCAAACTTCCGCTAATGCCCACCTCCCCCTCGTACCCCATCCATTATTTATTTATATACACACATTCTTTTTCTCTCTCTCTCCTTTTTCTCCCTCTGTCCCTCTCACTATACTCCTTGCCCATCCTCTGGATTTCCCCCCCCCTTCCCCTTTTCTTTCTCCCTAGGCCTCCTGTCCCATGATCCTCTCATATCCCTTTTGCCAATCAACTGTCCAGCTCTTGGCTCCATCCTCCCCCCTCCTGTCTTCTCCTATCATTTCGGATCTCCCCCTCCCTCTCCCAATTTCAAATCTCTTACTAGCTCTTCTTTCAGTTAGTCCTGACGAAGGGTCTCGGCCCAAAACGTCAACTGTACCTTTTCCTATAGATGCTGCCTGGCCTGCTGCGTTCACCAGCAACTTTTATGTGTGTTGCTTGAAATTCCAGCATCTGCAGATTTCCTCGTGTTTAAGCTTCATATAGTGTTCAGTTGTTGAGTTATTTTGAAGTAGGAGATGAATTTTCCAGATGCCCCCATCCAAATCTTTTCTTCTTCTCAATGGTGTGATAGACCACAAGTTGCAGATGTTTTGGGTGAGCTGGATGAGATAGCAATATTTTCCTGCCTATCATAGCATGAATAGTATGATCAGGCATATTAATGCGTGGCTGAGAGATTGGTGTAGGGGGCAGGGCTTTGGGTTCCTGGATCACTGGGGCCTCTCCTGCGGGAGGTACGACCTGTACAAAAAAGATGGGTTACACCTGAACCCAAAGGGGTCCAATATCTGAGCAGGCAGGTTTAATAGAGTGTTTAGGAGGGTTTAAACTAATTTGGTAGGGAGATTGGAACTGGAGTGATCAAGCTGAGGAAGGGGGAAACAGAAATAAATCAAAGATAGTGTGCAACAGAGATGATTGAAAGAACAGGCAGGGGGTGAAGCATAATCACAGCCAGTAGAATGAGTTACAGGGCAAGAGAGGCATGGTGCAGGTAAAATAGAAAGCAACAAATACTGGACTGAAAGTGTTATATTTCAATGCGTACAGCATAAGAAATAAAATGGGCGATCTTGAAATTGGCAAGTATGACGTTGTGGCCATCTCTGAAACTTGGCTAAAGGATGGCTGCCATTGGGAGCTGAACTTCCAAGGATATACAGTGTATCGGAGAGATAGGTGAGTAGGCAGAGGGGGTGATGTGGCCCTGTATATAAGAAATAATATTAAATCATTCGAAAGGGATGACATAGGATTGGAAGGTGTAGAGTCTCTATGGGTTGAGTTAAGAAATGGCAAAGGTAAAAGGACCCTAATGGCAGTTGTATAAAGGCCTCCAAACAGCAGCAGGATGTGGATTACAAATTACTGCAGGAGATAGAAGGGCAATGTCATGATAATCATTGGGGATCTTAACATGAAAGTGAATTGGGAAAACCAGGCCAGTACTGGACCTCAAGAGAGAGAATTCGTAGAAAATCTAAGGGATGGCTTTTTAGATCAGCTCGTTGTTGAGCCCACTAGGGGATCAGTTGTGTTGGATTGGGTGTTGTGCAATGATCTGGAGGTGATAAGAGCGCTCACGGTTAAAGAATCCTTGGGGAACAGTGAGCACAATATGATCGAGTTCACTTTGAAATTTGAGAAGGAGAAGCTGAATTCCAGTGGGTTGGTATTTCACTGGAATAAAGGAAATTACAATGGCCTGAGAGGAGAACTGGCCAAAGTTGACTGGAAAGGGACACTGGCAGGAAGGACAGCAGAGCAGCAATGGCTGGAGTTTCTGTGAAAAAGGAGGAAGTGCAAGACAGACATATTCCAAATAAGAAGAAATTTTCAAATGGAAGAAGGACACTACCGTGGCTGACAAGTGAAGTCAGAGCCAAAGTAAAAGCAAAAACGAGGGCATACAAGGAAGCCACAACTGGTGGGAAGATAGAGGATTGGGAAGCTTTTAAAAACTTGCAGAAGGAAACTAAGAAGGTCATTGGGAGGAAAAGATGAATGTTAAAAGGAAGCTGGCAACTAATATCAAAGAAGATACTAAAAGCTTTTTTAAGTATAAAAAGGGTAAAAGAGAGTTGAGAGTAGATATAGGACCAATAGAAAATGACACTGGAGATGTTGTAATCAGAGACACAGAGATAGCCGAGGAACTGAGTGCGTATTTTGCATCAGTCTTCACAGTGGAAGACATCTGCAGTATACCGGACATTCAAGAGTGTCAGGAAAGTGAAGTATGTGCAGTGAAAATTACAACTGAGAAGGTGCTCTGGAAGCTTAATGGTCTGAGGGTGGATAAATCTCCTGGACCTGATGGAATGCACCCTTGGGTTCTGAAGGAAGTAGCTGGAGAGATTGCAGAGGCATTAACAATGATCTTTCAAGAATTGATAAATTCTGGCTTTGTACCGGATGACTGGAAAATTGCCAATGTTACTCCGCTATTTAAGAAAGGTGGAGGCAGCAGAAAGGAAACTATAGACCTGTTAGCCTGTAATCAATGGTTGGGAAGCTGTTGGAAAATATTGTTAGGGATGAGATTACAGAGTACCTGGAGGCACATGACAAGATAGGCCAAAGCCAGCACAGTTTCCTGGAAGGAAGATCCTGCCTGACTAATTTACTGCAATTTTTTGAGGAAATTACAAACAGGGTAGACAAATGAGATGCAGTAGATGTGGTGTATTTGGATTTTCAGAGAGCCTTTGACAAGGTGCCTCACATGAGGCTGCTTAGCATGATAAGAGCCTGCGGAATTATGGGGAGGTTACTAGCGGGAGTGGAGCATTGGCTGATCGGCAGAAAGCAGAGAGTGGGAATAAAGGGACCCTATTCTGGCTGGCTGCCGTTTACCAGTGGAGTTCCACAGAGGTTGGGTGTTCGGACCAATGCTTTTTACGATGCATATCAATGATTTGGACTATGGGATTAATGGATTTGTGGCTAAATTTGCCAATGATACAAAGATAGGTGGAGAAGCGGATAGTGTTGAGGAAACAGAGAGACTTAGATAGTTAGGGGGATGGGCAAAGAAGTGGCAAATGAAATACAATGTTGGAAAGTGTATGGTCATGCACTTTGGTGGAAGAAATAAATGGGCAGTCTATTATTTAGATGGGGAGAAAATTCAAAATGCAGAGATGCAAAGGGACTTGGGAGTCCTTGTGCAGGATACCCTAAAGGTTAACCTCCAGGATGAGTCCGTGGTGCAGAAGACAAATGCAATGTTGGCATTCATTCCTAGAGGTATAGAATATAAGAGCAGGGATGTGATGTTGAGGCTCTTTTAGGCATCCGTGAGACTGCACTTGGAGTATTGTGTGCAGTTTTGGGCTCCTTATTTTAGAAAGGATATACTGATATTGGAGAGGGTTCAGAGCAGATTCACAAGAATGATTCCAGGTATCAAAGGGTTACCGTATGAGGAACATCTGGGAACTCTTGGGCTGTATTCCCTGGAGTTCAGGCATCTCATAGAAACATTCCAAATGTTAAAAGGCCTGAACAGATTAGATATGGCAAAGTTATTTCCCATGGTAGAGGAGTCTAGGACAAGAGGGCGCAACTTTCAGGATTGAAGGATGTCCGTTTAGACCAGAGATGCAGAGAAATTACTTTAGTCAGAGGGTGGTAAACCTGTGGAATTTGGTGCCATGAGTGGCTGTGGAGGCCAAGTCATTGGGCGCATTTAAGGCAGAGTTAGATAGATTCTTGATTAGCCAGGGCATCAAAGGGTATGGGGAGAAGGCAGGGAAGTGGAGATGACTGAAAGAATTGGATTAGCCCATGATTGAATGGTGGAGCAGACTCGATGGGCTGAATGGCCTACTTCTGCTCCTATACCTTATGATTTTAACGTTTTTAATTTGTTTTTGTGCTCATATGCATTGATAAGGTCTCTTTTATTGTTTCTTCATCAGTTGTAAAGCTGTGGTCATAATTTTTGTTCTGTTACATTTAGCATTCCTCCTTTTGATCACTATCTTGGACCGACTATGACAGTTTACTACCTCGATATATTCTTCAACCTAAAATAAACTATATTTCATATTCATATCCTTATCATATTCATACCCAAGGTCACTTATTTACACATCTTCAGCAATGATATCTCAGCAGCGCACCTCAGCTGTTCTGTTGGTAAAGCCTTTAAATATAAAACATACATAAAAGAGTACCAGAGAGTCATGAAGCTCCTGTAGCCAGTCTTCCATTCAGTAGCATCATGTCAGATTTGATCTTTGAACTCATGTCCATTTATCAGCATGATTTCCATTGCCCTTTATTTACCTGTGGTTCAAAAATGCATGTAGCCTTAAAAGATTTTGCAATTATATGGATAGACTGGAAAAATATGGCTTTTCCCATTGGGATCCAAGAAGGCTAAAGGTGTTGCAGATGTTCTAAAGGAAAAGCACAGGCTGTAGAAATTATCTAATGATGCTAATGGGCAGCTCTGTACTAATGGAAACTTAAAAGTTATAACAGGATGCTGGTAGTTAAGTTTGGATTTTTTGCTTGTTGCTACATTGAGGAAACCAAAGCAGTATGCTTGGATATTCAGGGTATCTATGACATATTGCCTTCTTTAACTGTTTCTGCCAGGTAAAGATTAAGTTCTAGGAAATTATTAGAGGGCACCAATGGTGAACTGTGTGCCTATTTGCTTTCTGCTGCAGCGAAGTATTGGTATCTTCACTCAAGATTCATTCCATCTTGGGTGACATCCATTATGTGATGAAACAAATGGTCTCTCTGCTTTTTTATTTTGTGAACCCCAGTTGGACAAGACTGTGTTATGGCATTGTGGTCTATAAATTTAAGGTATAGAAATCATATTTGAGGCAAGTCAATAACCAGTCACAAAGATTAGAACAAAGAACAGCATTATCTGTGGACTAAACAATTCCCAAAGAACTACAGGAATGTAACTGGATTTGAAAAATGGGAAATGGGAACTGTGTAAAATTTCATCTCCAGAGCAGCCTTTTGAACAGTGATAAAACTGATCCATATTGTGGCTGTAAAATTCTGTAAGAAAGCAATCAATCTTCCGTTGACAAAAGTGTAACAACCAGGAGTAAATTTGACAGATCGCAAAGTGTTTATTAGAGTCTTCGTGCTTAAATAAGTGCATGAATACATAAATGACATCCAACTTTTTTTTGAATCTGTAAAATAAAATTTTACGTATAATTTTGATTTTTTTCTTAAGAAACATGAGTCCACAATGTACAAAGATAACAATTATGAAAGTAGTAGGAGGGTCTGAGAAGGTGAGGAGGAATTTCATTAGCCAGAGAGTGGAGAGAGCGTGGAATTCTTTGTCACAGGCAGCTTTGGAAGCCAAGTCTTTATGTATATTTAAGTCTTACAGATTTATAGATTCTTGATTGTTCGGGGCATGAAGGGATGTGGTGAGGAGGCAGGAGATTGGGACTGAGAGGAAAATTGGATCAACCATGATGAAATGGCGTAGCAGACACAATGGGCCAAATAGCCTAATTCTGCTCATAATTCTTATGGTCTTATGGTATGTGATAGAGGGTATGCAATATGCCATTGGTGTGTTCTTCTTCAGTTCCTATTGACCCAAGATTTATCTCTTGGTTTAAGGATAATTTGATAGGGCTGGAAAATTGTGCCAAGCCTTGAAATTCCAGATGCAAAGGCATACCTATCATTTATTGCAGGAGCAACAGGAGAACAGCAGCAAAGGTGCCCAAACTTTGGAAACTCTGTTCCAACCTGTAACAGGTCAGTTGTACCAATGAACACTCAGAGATAGAAATTGAATAATCTGATACATTGATTGATAGATATAGTCCTTTTATATTAATTATGCTAGGCTGGGATTCAGTAGATGTTTATATTTTTTGGTTTTACAGGATCTGGGTGTTGCTGGTAAGACCCTATTGCTAATTGCCCCTTCTAAGATGGTGCCAAGTCACCTTTTCGAACTGTAGCAGTTCTGCTGGTGAAGGTACATTTACAGAGCTGATGGGGAGGGAGTTGCCAAATGTAGTTTCAAAGATGATGAAAGAGAGATACTCTATTCCCAGTTCAGGATGGTGTATGAGTTGGAAGGAAATCTGCAGGCGTTAGTGTGTTCAGGCTCCTGCTACCCTTGTCATTAGTGGTAGCAGTCATGGATTTGAAGCTACTGCTTGCGTAGGCTGAGTGAGTAACTGCACCAGTGGCATACGCAGGGAATGTTACTGGAGATGTATGGATGGTAATCAAGCAGGCAGCTTTGTCCTGGATAGTGTTGAACGGCTGGAGAGTTGTTAGGGCTGCGCTTACCCTGGAAAGTGGAAGATATTCTGTCACCCTCGAGACTTGTGCTTTGCAGAAGTCAGAAATTCCCTGCGATGTCAGGGAGCCAGTCACATGCTGCAGCATAGTCAGTTCTGACCACTTCATATAGATCTCATCCTTAAGGGGCATATGGCGAAAGTCCAGTTGAATTTATGGTCAATGGTGGCTCCCTGGATGTTGATGATATGAGAATACCACAATGCTAATGCCATTGAATGTCAAGGGTTATTAACTGAATTGAGCTTTGTGCTGCCACGTCAGGCATTCCCACTTCAAACGTAATGTTAGCAGTTACAAAGTACATTTGGACTAAGATGTTAACTGTCCTGTGCTATCACCAGTGGGACCATCAGTTGATCTGCCACCTGTCTTCAGGAGTCTCGGCCCGCTATGATCAAGACTCCCTCGAAGTGGTGGGCCAGCAGTGCTAAAGCACCACCTCCCACTGGTGAGCTTAAAAACTTGGCATCTGCCTCTATCAGAGTTGTTGGTTGCTTCCACCCAACAGATAGTCTGCTCTTCAGGTGTCTATGCAACTACTGAAGGGTTTGCAAGATATGTATACACTGTCTGACTATCTGCCCCTCTGGACATACTTGGTCCACACCCATGCTGATCCTTTCTCTGCTGCCTCAGCTACAGCCCTGCCTATTTGGACTTAGGATAGCACCTTAGTGAACTCTTGCTGTGATGCCCTGGGGCTGGAATGACTGACTTCCAACAATTGGAACGATTTCCCTTTAGTGCAAGGTATTGAAATGTTTTCCCCTTGATGACCCAGTTTTACCACAATGCCTTGATGCCACGTTCTGTCAAATGCCACCTTGACATCGACAACAGACTGTTTAACAACATCCTATGACAACTCTTCCAGCTTTGGCATTGGCAAGAGTTCCCAGTTTTAATGAGAAAGGCTGAGCAGGGTTTGGTTCATCCAGTACATAAGCCATATTAGGGATGAATCTTAATTTTAATTGTTGTAAGTGGACTATTGGCTTCAGAAGACAATCAGTTCATGGTATAGGAGAGGAATGTAGGCCAGTGTGGTCGAGCGTCAGGCCACTTCTCTGCAGATAAATAGCAAACTAGTTTTCCGTTTTTATGTCCATCTGGAAACTTTCATTGTCAATTTTGTGTATTAGTCAGATTTATTGAGTCCAATTTCACAATTTGCCAGGGTGGGGTTTTAAACTCATTCACCTTATTCTCTATTCTTATTCACTGCCTTGTCACGGGCAGATTCAACATGCTCCAGTGCAATACTGGCTGGTTCTCCATGCACCACCTCTTTTAAGTACTAGATCATCCTGTACACTTATAAGTTAAGTTCCAATAATGTATAGTCCCTCACGTCATTGCCTTTCATGAGAAAGGTAAAGCTACCCTAAAGTCTTGAGGCCAGATGCAGGTTTCTCATCCATCAGGCTGACTGTGTGTGGGGATACCTTCTTATAAACAGCACCACTGAATCCTCAAGAGGCATGTTTTCGGATAAAGGCCATCTTTCTTAATGATTAATTTTAGGTCTGTTGGAAAAATTTCTCCTGCCATGTTATTTGTCTTGCTCTCTACCCAGCTTGGAGCATATTATGTAGGTTTGCTTGCTTCTTGAAATACTCATAAAAGCCATGGTTTATTTTGAATATGTCATCACTCTCAGTAGATTCCTCACCCCTTACTCTGGAAAAAAGTACAGCCGACCTTTTGAGTTGAGGCCCTTCTACGGGGGGGGGGGTGGGGGCGGGGCGCGCTGGAATTTGTTTACCAGAAGGACCCTCCGACCAAATGGCATACGTGTCAATTTCTCCTTCCGGGAAACAAACTCCCCCCCACTTCTGTTCCCCACTCTGACCTCCCACTTCTTCACACCTCCTTATTACTTCCCCCTGTGACCCCCCCTTCCCTTTCTCCTATTGTCCACTCTCCTCTCTTATCAGATTCTTTCTTCTCGTGCCCTTGATCTTTTCCACCCACCTGGCTTCACTTATCACCCTCCAGCTAGTCTCTTCCGCACCCCCCCCCCACCTCTTTGTTCTGGCATCTTCCCTCTTCCTCCTCGGTCCTGAAGAAGGGTCATGGTCCAAAACGTCAACTGTTTACTCTCTTCCACAGATGCTGCCTGACCTGCTGAGTTCCTCCAGTGTTCTGTGTGAGAGACATAGACCAAACAGACCCAAATGCAGAGCAATGTTCCCTCTAAGGTGTGCACATGTGTATGCGCACGCATCTTTTGCTACTAGCGGACAAAGGAATTTAAACGACATACAAAAGGTTGTCACTCTCCACCGTGTTGGCATGTTAAGTATATTTCATGATCGTACACAATCACATTTCCTTTTCTGGTTTCTGATGCAGATAGTGTTGACAATGTGAAGTTTGCAATGATCTATCTATAGATTGTAGAACTGGCTTATTTATACTGTTTTTATTGAAGACAGTATTCAGTGCACACACATTGTTGTCACCGGGCAAAAAATTGCACAGCACAAGATTTTCGTGCACACTGGTCATTACAAATTAGAGGGAATATTGGTGCAGAGGAGACCAGGGACAATGATGGAGTTGAATAAAGAATCTTCACTTGCAGATTGCTTTGTAGGGAACTCAAGAATCACTGCACACAGTGTAGGTAAACACAAGACTAAGCAAAGGCAAACAACACAGAGGGAACTTAAACAGAGAAACTTAACAAGGCCCAGGGGCACTGATAACTGAAATGAGACACAAGTAGGAATAATCAACTAGTAATCAGGGAGGAGGAACATCAGAATCTGGAGGACTCTCGCACCCCCTGGTGATCAGTCAGAAGCATGACAGCAACCTTCCGCCCTCCGGCAAGCACCTGACGGCCCAGGACGGTCCAGGTGGTGACAGTGGACCGGGACCAGGATGTTACAGCAGGGAACCCACGACTTTTCCCCTGGGCTGTAACCCTCCCTCTCCACCAGGTACTGGAGCCAGCCACCAACCACACCAACGGCCGGTCTACGCCAGCTGACTGTCAATGATGTGATAAGCTGGAGGCAGTCTGGGGACAGTTGTCAGTGGACTGCACCAAAGGAATTTTAAATGGGAGACATAGATGGTTGGGTTGATAAACATGGCGCATGGCAACTGGACACAGTAAGTGACAGAGAAACTTGAACAGTCCAAAGTAGCATGACATCAGTTTCCGAGACTCAGCCCGCAGTGGAAGATCTTTGATAAGGAGCCAGACCTTTGACCATGATGAAACAAAGGCCCCAGCTGCCTTTGATGGTTGGCATGCCACTGTTGCTGCAGAGAGGCCTTCAGCAGAGCTGTCCAAGCTTTCTCCCACTTCTGCCGGCAATGACAAACCAGCTGTTCAACAGATGGGTCTCCCACTTCAGACTCCTGCTCGGGAAATAGAGGGGGGAGATAACCAAACTGACACTCAAAGGCAGACACATCCATAGATTGTGACACAGCTCGTGATGAGCTACCCTGCCCAGTCCACTTCAATGCTGAATGGCATCTCTGTGTCAGGGAGAAAGAGGACAGCAGCTGTTGTGAAGCTACGCTTCAATTCCTGGAAAGCTACCTCAGCTTCTGGGGTCCAGTGAAATGGGCCAGAGGTTCCCTTGTTCAGAGCAGTAAGGGGCGCTGTAGTGGAAAGAATCTCCAGGAAAAACTTATGAATCCCAGAAACCGCTGGAGCTACTTGATCATGGTGGGTTGTGGCTAATCCCTGATGCTTGTGTCCTGGTCGAGTTCACAACATATTTTATGCCATAGACCCTTACTATTAACTAATGGGTCTGCGGGCCCCAGGTTGGGAACCCTTGACAGATTCCCCTTAGAGACAGTAAACCTGAGGAAGGAGACTGTTCTCCAGCTTCATGATTAGTTGGTTCTGGAGTAAACATTGAAGGACCCGTCGAACATGTTTGATGTGTTTGTGGTAGGTCTTGGAGAGGATGAGTTTATTATCCAGGTGCATGTTGACAAAGTGATTTAGCATCTCTCGGAGAACGTCATTGATAAGGGCCTTGAGCACTGCAGGGTTATTAATGACACCAAACGGCATCGCATAGTGGCCAGTGGGGCTGTTAAAAGCAGACTTCCATTCATCAACTCCTGCCCCCCCCCTCCCAACGTGGACCAGGTTGTATGTGTTCCGGAGGGCTGTTTAAATAAAGATTGCTGCAGCTAGAAAGCTGTGGTCATCGATGGCAAGGGATACCAGTCGGGAAGGTGTCTATCACTACTGCACTCGCACTCCCCTTCTCCCTCTCTTTCCTTCTGAGCCACAGAGCCAGACCTAATGCCAGAGACCCTGACACTGTGGCTTTCCCCTGGTAGGTTGTCCTCCCCAGCAGTATCCACAGCGGTGTGCTTATTATTGAGGGTAATGACCACAGGAGTCCTCTGCCCTGGCTGCCTATTCCCTCTTCCCCTCTTGACAGTCACTCAGCCACCTGCCTCCTCCAACTCAGGGATGACTACCTTCCATCACCTCCTCATTCCCCCATTTGAGACAAAGGTCAGTGAGCTGCAATTCCAGTTCCTTAACATGGTCTCTAACAAGCTGCAGCTCAGTGCTCTTTGTGTCGATGTAGCTGTGAACGAGACTGGCGGTCTCCCAAAGTTCTCACATCTCACACAAAGAGCAGACCACTAACTCTGGACGCATTCTCACTGCACGAGCTATGTACCAATTAAGAAAGAAAGAGAAAATAAATTTACTGGAAACTTAAATAGAGCCCCTGGCTATTCTTGGCCAAGCCTGACCACTCAAATACTGTCCACTCCAACAATGGCTACTCCACTTACACCTCACTTCTTCTGATTGGCCTTAGCCGAGGTCCTAAGAGATCGTTACAATTGCACTCACCGAAAAGTCTCGAAAGGCTCTGAGCTCTTTTTAAACCTTGCGCTGCTTTTGTCAAACAAACAACAGCTCGTGATAATTGCAGCCCGCTTAAAAATGCACTTCCAGGAATAACGTTCTGTTACAACCGATAGAGGTCTATTTCCAAGAGCCAGTTGAGTCAATAGTCAATTATATCCATATACTGTTACTTGTTTCAGTTGGTGCTATGTTAATCTTTTCTGTAAGCCTATACAGTGCAGCCGTTAGTGTCATGGATAGTGTTGTTTGTTAGCAGCAATAGTAACACTAGTTAGCACAGCTCTGCCCACAATTTCAAAAACCGGTTATTACTAAAGAACAATCTCTCTCTCTTTCTGATAACATTAGTGTTGTTTGGTATTGTGAAAAGGCTTCATTACCACCAGCATGTGATGTGAAATTTGTTAACTTAGCAGCAGCAGTTCAATAAAATACATAATATAGAAGAAAAATATAAAATAATAATAATAATAAATAAATAAGCAAATCTTATTCAATATACTTTATACAGTATACATATATTGAATAGGTTAAACTCGTGCAAAAAACAGAAATAATATATATATATTTTTTAAAAAGTGAGATAGTGTCCAAGGCTTCAAAGTCCATTTAGGAATCGGATGGCCGAGGGGAAGAAACTGTTCCTGAATTGCTGAGTGTGTGCCTTCAGGCTTCTGTACCTCCTACCTGATGGTAACAGTGAGGAAAGGGCATGCCCTGGGTGTTGAGGGTCCTTAATAATGGATGCCGCCTTTCTGAGACACCGCTCCTTGAAGATGTCCTGTGTACTTTTTGTAGGCTAGTACCCAAGATGGAGCCAACTAAATTTACAACCCTCTATAACTTCTTTCGGTCCTGTGCAGTAGCCCCTCCATACCAGACAGTGATGCAGCCTGTCAGAATGCTCTCCACGGTACATCTATAGAAGTTTTCGAGTGTATTTGTTGACATGCCAAATCTCTTCAAACTCCTAATAAAGTACAGTCGCTGTCTTGCCTTCTTTATAACTACATTGATATGTTGGGACCAAGTTAGATCCTCAGAGATCTTGACACATAGGAACTTGAAACTGTACACTCTCTCCACTTCTGATCCCTCTATGAGGAATGGTATGTATTTCTTTGTCTTACCCTTCCTGAAGTCCACAATCAGTTCTTTTGTCTTACAGATGGTGAGTGCCAGGTTGTTGCTCCACTAGTTGGCATACCTCACTCCTGTATGCCCTCTCGTCACAACCTGAGATTCTACCCACAATGGTTGTATCGTCAGCAAATTTATAGATGGTATTTGAGCTATGCCTAGCCACACAGTCATGGGTATATAGAGAGTAGAGCAGTGGGCTAAGCACACACCCCATAACTTGATGATACACACTCTAAGAGGTCAATTGTATTACAGAGAAATCAAGGAATCCTTGTATGTGAAACTTACAGCTAGTGTAAAAAGTTCCCTTGTATATCTATGGAGAACTTGTGAATTTCTTGCCCTTTTATGCCACCATATGGCTTACAGCCACTGGTCAAGAAATGATGATTAACTTTCCTTCAAAGTTTGGCAGACAAGAGAAAGGGTTCGAATGCATGACACTGCCAGGAAAGATTCCACAGTGCAGGAAAAGGAGTGGTAAATTTCACATTGATATTCTGCGTGTGCTTATTGGACTGTATACAGAAAAACTGGAGCATTTTCAATGACAGCCATCAGTTTTTCCAAAGCAGGATAGAAGGAAGGAAGGACCAGGGTTGATGGGATACTTTGTTATTTGAGTGAGTGGTAGATTTTAATATTCTTCCTGCACCGTTTCAAGCATAGTGATGATATGTTTCATTCATAGGATAAGAAAACTTGGTATTGGCTTTCCATAATGCAACCCCATTTCCAGGATTTCAAATCATATTTTAAAGATTTGGCATTGTTATGATATAGGTTTTCAGTCAATAATGTCAATAATGTCTTAAGCCCGAAGACCACTGAAAGATCATGTATCTAGCTGTAGACTGGTGGAGATCAAGGACATAAAACATAGAACAGTAGAGTGCATGAATAGGCTCTTCAACCATGGAGTCACACTATTTCCATCTGCCTGCACAGGTCTTTCCATTCCATGCCTGTTCTTATATAACCGTATAACAATTACAGCACGGAAACAGGCCATCTCGGCCCTTCTAGTCCATGCCGAACTCTTACTCTCACCTAGTCCCACCAACCTGCACTCAGCCCATAACCCTCCATTCCTTTCCTGTCCATATATCTATCCAATTTAACTTTAAATGACAACATCATATACAACATCATATGTAAATAATTCTTAAATATTGCTGCTAAGCAGTGTTAGAATGCATCTGATAAAAACTGCAGCACTGATTTCTTCATTGGTATTTGTAAGTAAAGATAATACTTTATTGTTTTGTCAACTGATTTGTTCCAGCTAAATTTAATTGGATTATACTAGAGAAAAGTTGACAATTTGTGCAGAAGAACTTGATCTTCTTTTCAAGAGATATCAGCAGACAAAACATATTGACAAAATTTTAAATGGGGCCTTTTCATTTTGCTTAAACCCAAAAATACCAGTTCTGGGGTCCTGTGAGTTAATATTTCTATGAAGTAAGGCATCACAGCAAATAGTTCCAGATATGAAATTCATTCATGATTCCTACACTTCCCTGAAGATTACTGCAAGTAACAATCTGTTCATTATATAGCAGAGAAATTATTGTCAAACCCTGATTATTATTAACCCTTAAATCATAGGATTTTCATAGCAGTCATAGAGTCCATTCTCACGTACGGATGCGAGACGTGGACACTCACCAAGACTATGTGAAAGTCTCTAGATGGTTGCTATACAGGAATGCTGCGGATGGCTCTTGACGTGAGTTGGCAACAGCACATGACAAACGTTGAGCTCCATAACGACCTACCGATGCTCACCACTAAAATCCAGTCAAGGAGACTGCAACTAGCGGGGCACTGTCTACGCCACCCCGAGCTACCTGCCAGCCTAGTCATCATATGGGAACCCAAGCATGGGAGGATGAACCCTGGGCGCCCTCCCAAGACTATGGTCAACACGCTCCGAGAACACAGTAGCACGGCTAATGTAGATGAACTAAACACACTGATGAGGGAGAGGAAGAAGTGGAGAGTCCGTCATCGTCCCCGATGCCAGCCCCCTAGGCCTGAGTTGACGAAATAGTAGTACTTACATCTTGTTGATGAATACTGTCAAGTCGTCGTCGACTCATGACTCATTTTGTGGCAAGATATGCAAGTAGACTGCCAGGCCTTGCTTCTGTGCAGATACTGCTGCTGCCGAGGTTGAGACCCAGCTGAATTTGAAATCAGGACCATCCGCTTCAAAGTCCAGTGCTGATGCCACTGCACCTCCAGCTGGCCCCTTATACAGTTTTTGGAGCAGATTCATAAAGACAAGATATTTTTTCACATATAGAAAAGCATGGATTAAGTAGGGGTAGTCATCATGACTTGGTGTGGGGGAAGTACTGTCACAAATTTATTTTAGAACATAGAACATAGAATAGTACAGCACAGTACAGGCCCTTCGGCCCATAATGTTGTGCAGACCCTCAAACGCTGCCTCCCATATCAGCCCCCACCTTAAATTCCTCCATATACCCGTCTAGTAGTCTCTTAAACTTCACGAGTGTATCTGCCTCCACCACTGACTCAGGCAGTGCATTCCATGCACCAACCACTCTCTGAGTAAAAAACCTTCCTCTAATTTCCCCCTTGAACTTCCCACCCCTTACCTTAAAGCCATGTCCTCTTGTACTGAGCAGTGGTGCCCTGGGGAAGAC
Organism: Mobula hypostoma; assembly: GCF_963921235.1. Lineage (NCBI taxonomy): Eukaryota > Metazoa > Chordata > Chondrichthyes > Myliobatiformes > Myliobatidae > Mobula > Mobula hypostoma. The sequence goes on along the minus strand of NC_086108.1, from coordinate 51,395,657 downwards.
GTGCTGGCTATCCACTCTATCTATTCCTCTTATTATCTTGTACACCTCTATCATGTCTCCTCTCATCCTCCTTCTCTCCAAAGAGTAAAGCCCTAGCTCTCTTAATCTCTGATCATAATACATACTCTCTAAACCAGGCACCATCCTGGTAAATCTGTACCCTTTCCAATGCTTCCACATCCTTCCTACAGTGAGGTGACCAGAACTGGGCACGGTACTCCAAGTGTGGCCTAACCAGAGTTTTATAGAGCTGCATCAGTATATCACGACTCTTAAACTCTATCTCTCGACTTATGAAAGCTAACACCCCATAAGCTTTCTTAACTACCCCATCCACCTGTGAGGCAACTTTCAGGGATCAGGGACATGTACCCCCAGATCCCGCTGCTCCTCCACACTACCAAGTATCCTGCCATTTACTTTGTACTCTGCCTTGGAGTTTGTCCTTCCAAAGTGTACCACCTCACACTTCTCCAGGTTGAACTGCATCTGCCACTTCTCAGCCCACTTCTGCATCTTATCATTGTCTCTCTGCAATCTTTGACAATCCGCTACACTATCTACAACACCACCAACCTTTGTGTCGTCTGCAAATTTGTCAACCCACCCTTCTACTCCCACATCCAGGTCGTTAATAAAAATCACGAAACGTAGAGGTCCCAGAACAGACCCTTGTGGGACACCACTAGTCACAATCCTCCAACCTGAATGTACTTTCTCCACCACGACCCTCTGCCTTCTGCAGGCAAGCCAATTCTGAATCCACCTGGCCAAACTTCCCTGGATCCCATGCCTTCTGACTTTCTGAATAAGCCTACCATGTGGAACCTTGTCAAATGCCTTTCTAAAATCCATATAGATCACATCCACTGCACTACCCTCATCTATATGCCTGGTCACCTCCTCAAAGAACTCTATCAGGCTCGTTAGACACGATCTGCCCTTCCCAAAGCCATGCTGACTGTCCCTGATCAGACCATGATTCTCTAAATGCCCAGAGATCCTATCTCTAAGAATCTTTTCCAACAGCTTTCCCACCACTGATGTAAGGCTCACTGGTCTATAATTACCCGGACTATACCTATTACCTTTTTTGAACAAGGGGACAACATTCGCCTCCCTCCAATCCTCCGGTACCATTCCCGTGGACAACGAGGACATAAAGATCCTAGCCAGAGGCTCAGCAATCTCTCTCTTCACCTCGTGGAGCAGCCTAGGGAATATTCCCTCAGGCCCCGGGGACTTATCCGTCCTAATGTATTTTAACAACTCCAATATCTCCTCTCCCTTAATATCAACATGCCCCAGAACATCAACCTCACTCATATTGTCCTCACCATCATCAAGTTCTCTTTCATTGGTGAATACCGAAGAGAAGTATTCATTGAGGACCTCGCTCACTTCCACAGCCTCCAGGCACATCTCCCCACCTTTATCTCTAATCGGTCCTACCTTCACTCCTGTCATCCTTTTATTCTTCACATAATTGAAGAATGCCTTGGGGTTTTCCTTTACCCTACTCGCCAAGACCTTCTCATGCCCCCTTCTTGCTCTTCTCAGCCCCTTCTTAAGCTCCTTTCTTGCTTCCCTATATTCTTCAATAGACCCATCTGATCCTTGCTTCCTAAACCTCATGTATGCTGCCTTCTTCCACCTGACTAGATTTTCCACCTCACTTGTCATCCATGGTTCCTTCACCCTACCATTCTTTATCTTCCTCACCGGGACAAATTTATCCCTAGCATCCTGCAAGAGATCTCTAAACCTCGACCCATGTCCATAGTACATTTCCCTGCAAAAACATCATCCCAATTCACACCCGCAAGTTCTAGCCTTATAGCCTCATAACTTGCCCTTCCCCAATTAAAAATTTTCCTGTCCTCTCTGATTCTATCTTTTTCCATGATAATGCTAAAGGCCAGGGAGTGGTGGTCACTGTCCCCCAGATGCACACCCACTGAGAGATCTGTGACCTGACCCGGTTTGTTACCTAGTACTAGATCTAGTATGGCATTCCCCCTAGTCAGCCTGTCCACATACTGTGACAGGAATCCGTCCTGGACACACTTTTTGAGCATGTTATGAAGATAATTGACAAGGATAGGACAGTAGATGTTGTCTACTGGACCTAAGAAAGCATTTGACAAGATGCATTATGGTAGGCTGGTCCAGAAGATTAAATCACATTAGATCCATGGTGGGTTCATAAGTTGGATACAAAATTGGCTTAGTCATAGAAGATACATTGCAGTGGTGGAGGTCTGTGACCAGTCCTGTTCCACAAGGATCAGTGCTGTGAACTCTGTTAATTGCGATTAGAACAAATGATCTGGATGAAAATGTAGAACTTCTGAATAGTAAGCAAAAGTTTGTGGCAAGTGAGGAAGGTTATCAAGTGATACAATGGTTGAAAATTTGGACTCCGATTCAGCAGATGCCATTTAACCCAGACAAGAGGGAAGTCAAAAGTCAAAGGAAAATGCACAATAAATGGCAGGACCCTGAGGAACATTAATGTACCAGCGGATGTTGGGGTGCAAGTGCAGAGCTCCCTGAAACTGGGAGCATAAATGGATAGAGTAATTTAAAAGAGACATATAGCATGCTTGCTGTCATCAGTGAGGGCACTGGCTACTAAAGAAGTTATATGATAGTTTGTCTTCACCGGTCAAAGCATTGAGTATAAAAGTCAGGGTCATGTTACGTAAAACTTCAGTTAGGCTACTTTTGGAGTATTGTGTGTAGATCTGGTTGCCACATAGTGGAGGCTTCCTGTGCAGAAGATGTATACCATGATGTTTCCTGGATAGGAATGTATTGGCAAACAGAAAACACTGGACAAACTTACACTGTTTTCGCTGGAGATATGGAGGCTGGAAGATGAGCTGATAGAAATATATAAGATGTTGAGATGTACTCAGTCAAGTGCTATCTTAACATCAAAGGCTCAGTCTCTCTGGAATTCAGCTCTCTGGTCCACGTTTGGACCAAGGCTGTGCTGAAGTTTGGAGCTGAGTGTTTCTGTCAAAACTCAAACTGAGCTTTACTCAATGGTCATTAAGTGAGTAAATACTACTGGATAATACAAATCATAACACTGTCATCATTTTGCAGAGATTCACAGTGTATTGATTATGCAGTATTAACCAGATTGAATTTATCCTGCTTATTTGTGAACAGAGCACATTTGAGCAATTTATCAGACTGTCAGATAGATGCCAGAGTTTTAACTGTAGTGGAACAGCCTGTCTAGAGGTACAGATACTGTAGCTCTGATATGCTGGTTCTAGTCCCATGGTCATTGCTCTTGAATGGTTTTTGACATTTCATAGAAGAAGATGGGAATTGGCTCCTGTGATGCAGGAGAAGAATTAGGAATTCATCTCAACACTTCCGGCTGAATACAATTATGAATGTTTCCTTCTTGTCTTTTGCATTCATATGATGAGCCCTGACAATACAAATTTTATTTGAGAATCTTCTCCTGCAAGCAGTTTAAGTGCCCATTCATGACTAGGTATAGTAGTCCCACAGACTTTCAATCCAACCAGTTAATTATGAGATCATCTAGTTCTGTGTATTCCATGCTGTTTGTACTGGTTAGTGCACATGTTGCCCTTTGTTGCACTTCCACTAGGCTGGCACCTCTTTAGCATAACTTGCACTGCTCCAAGCATGTCCTTCTGTACCACTCATTGAAATAAGGTTAATCCATAGGTTTGATAGTAATGCAAAATGACGTTACAGATCGTGTACGTTTCCACTATTGCTGATGGTCGACAATACCTCACGGAGGCCCCAATACAAATGTCAGATCTGTTTTGCATCCTCCTTATTTAGAACAAATGCTGGAATGCTCAGCAGCTGCAAAGACAGAAACAGGCATATTGTTTCGAGCCAATGATCCTTCATTGGAGTTGGAAAAAATAATATAGAAAAGTAGTGCATAGAATGTATTTGATGATTTGGGCATATTCACCAAAGGAATGGCTGGAGCATTCCCAAAGACCTTCTTAAAGAGAATTAGCTCAGGAAAAAAATGCCAACTAGATGCCTGCACTTCAAGGACAATTATAAGATGGAAGGCCCTGTAAGTGCTGAGCATCAATGTAGACAACAGGGAGATAGCTGTTCAGGAATGCAGATGGTAGAAACACAGGTATCATAAAAGGCCTCCACAAAAGGAAAGACAGGCAAATATTACGTGTCAAGGAGAAGACTGGAAAGAAGCTCACAGACTTGACTGTCCACCTTTGAGTGCAGCAGATGCATCAGGGGTTACTATTCTGAGGCACAATAGCCATGGGCAACCCTGCTCTCTGGCATACAGGAGGTATGCAGGATGTAAATTCACTGCCTTAGGAAGCCTGAAAATCGTTACGAGAGATAAACATACTCTAAGCTGCAGACATGTGAGAGAGGGGAGAGAAGCACAAAATGCAGTGTGTTCATAGAGAAAAGGGCAGGAGAGAGTAAGCAACAGGAAGGGTGACCGGGCAAGATAATAAAAAAAACCTGAAGAGAATAAAATTATCTGAAATTACTGAAAAACATTTGGAAGGCATGGTGGAAACCTGAATAAAAATCCTAGACTATTGATGATCCAAAATTGTTGAAATCAGTATTGAGTCCAAGATCCAATTATATCTCTTCCTCATCAAGCTCAATTGAAACAACATTGAAGGCCAGAATGGAAGAATTAAATGCTTAGAGTCCTGCATGCAAACTATATGATTCTATAAAGCACTCACTTTATTTGTATTTTGTCTCCTCATTGTCAAATAGACCATTTTTATAAGCGCTGAAAGCAGAAGAAATAAATGTCTGTTTCATATTTAATAATGTTTGGGGAGCTGAAAGGTGGGAAGGAAGGAATTCTTTATTTCCTTAACCTCTGCAGATGCTATCTGATTTGCTGAGTATTTTCATATTTTCCATTGTCATTGCAGAATTTTATAAAATTAAAACAGCCTCCACTGTTTGGTAATCCGTCCTTTTTGTGATGATGGCCAACGTTTTAGAAAAATATCTGTGCTTGTCACAGTTGATCGCACATGAAGGGTGGTGATTTTGCTAAGTTGCTGCAAAACAACTCCCTTAAAATTGTATTTTTGAATGAAGTGGGATGAAGTTCAGTTATGGGAATAAGTGGAAAAATATAGATGCTGAAAGGTTATTAAATTTTCAAAGTGCAGCCTTAACACCGGAGACCATTCCTATTTTGACATCTTGTTACTTAGACTACTATTTTATAGGTTACTTCTGATGATAGCCTCAATTTTCTCATTAAATGACAACTGAGGTCCAGTTACTCACATTCACCATTGCACTACATATCACTCTCTTAGTAATGCTACAAAAGGTGCAGGGTGAAATAATTACATTAATAAGTTCAGGATTCATGGTTCACATAACAAAAATAGATTGCTTAGAATTCAGTCTAAAGCATTCTTTGTTTTTTCAATCGCACAATAATAGAACATAATGGGTTGTCTATAGACTGAATGTCCAGACACAAAAGTATAGAATGTCACAAAACGCAGGGAAATCTGCATGTGTAATTTCACAAGTGAAGAAGATCAAGTAACACGGAAATGCCAATGTTCTTCCTTCATGTGTGAAATAATCTGCAGATGTTGCTGCTTTCTGTGATGTGCCCTGTTAGTCTCATGCCAACGGTTATACTTCTTTGTATTCTGTTTAAATAAAAACCTAAGTAGTCCTGCAAAATGTGTTTAACTAATTATAAAATGATTGCTTCACTTATTAATGTAATGATTTCAACCATATTTGCAGAATGATTAATTAGCTTCTCTCTCCTTTCAGTTTTCAGTCCTTTGCTTTAACTCTAAGCTCCCTCATTGGCTTTATTGTCATTTCTGACAATACCATCCAGGCCTGCTCCCAGTGTGAGTGGTACTGTACCTGTTAACTCTTTCAATCTGCTGCATAGTTGGCACCAGTGGGTTGGTCACTGGCTGAACAAGCAAAGCAATTTTTATTTTGATGATTTGAAAGTGAAGTCAGGTGCAGTGTTAAATAAAGTGTTGATCTGTGATTTCCAGATGACAGTCAATTCTTATTTGTGAATTTGCATTTTCTTGCTGGATCACTGTGGATGATTAGTAATGGTGTTCCCGGTATATGTTTTCAATTTACTTCCTTTGTTATCATTCTGTAGTATTTATTATGGCCGTGACAATAATCAGCCAGAGAATTAAACCTGAGCTATCACTGGTGGACACAATTAAGAAACGTGGAAGCTGCTCTGGTTAAAATTTACTAGAAGGACAAACTGTTCCTTGATAAAGGTCTGTTCAAAATAGAGTAGAATTAGTTTCTTACCTTCCAAAAGAAAACACATCAGGATTCTAAGTAAGTCTTCAGCAAATGAAAGGAAGAAATCCCAGACTAATTTAAGAAACAATGCATTGTGGTAGTTCTGGCACCTTTAAGGCTGCTAAGTTAACAATTTTTTAAAAATTGCCCATTTTCAAGCATAAGGGCACAACATTAAATGTGGTGAATCTAACAGGAAGTCAGTCAAGTTATAATTCTGATTGGTTTACTGAATCATCAGCACTGAGTACATTTACATGCAGAGTTGCCACAAGAAAGCAGCACCCATCATCAAAACCCCCCACCCCAACATGCTCTCTTGTCAAGACTACCGTCAGGCAGGAGGTAGGGAGTCCTTCGTTCCACAGCACCAGATTCAGGAACCGTTATGACCACTTATCCGAACTGATTTTACAACATATAGAAGGGCTCTTTACAATTCATGTTCTCAGTATTACTTTTTATTTGCCTAGTTCTCTTTTTTGAACGTTCCTTGTCAGCCAATCTGTTTATGCAACACACACAAAAAATGCTGGTGAACGCAGCAGGCCAGGTAGCACCTATAGGAAGAGCTACAGTCAACGTTTTGGGCCGAGACCCTTCGTCAGGACTGACTGAAAGAAGAGATAGTAAGAGATTTGAAAGTGGGAGGGGCAGGAGGAGATCTGAAATGATAGGAGAAGACAGGAGGGGGAGGAATGGAGCTAAGAGCTGGGAAGTTGATTGGCAAAAGGGATATGAGGCTGGAGAAGGGAGAGGATCATAGGACGGGACTCCTAGGGAGAAAGAAAGGGGGAGGCGAGCCCAGAGGATGGGCAATGAGTTACAGTGAGAGGGGCAGAGGGAGAAAAAAGAGAGAAAAACAGGGGGAATAAATAAATAAATAAGAGATGGGGTATGAAGGGGAGGTGGGGCATTAACGGAAGTTAGAGAGGTCAATGTTCATGCCATCAGGTTGGAGGCTACCCAGACAGAATATAAGGTGTTGTTCCTCCAACCTGAGTGTGGCTTCCTCTTGACAGCAGAGGAGGCCGTGGATAGACATGTCAGAATGGGAATGGGACGTGGAATTAAAATGTGTGGCCACTGGGAGATCCTGCTTTCTCTGGCAGACAGAGCGTAGGTGTTCAGCGAAACAGTCTCCCAGCCTGGGTTGGATCTCACCAATATATAGAAGGCCGCATCGGGAGCGAACCTTGCCCAAGACCCAAGACTCTGGCAGTGACAGGGAGGGAGAGATTAGTTAATCGCAACCACCTTCCTCCAGTAGCAGTAAGTAAGGGGGGGGGGGGAGACAGAGAGAGAGAGAGAGAGAGAGAGAGAGAGAGAGAGAGAGAGAGAGCGAGAGATCAATCACACGCTGGCAGACGGTACTGAACATCTGATGGCCTTCCGCTCACATTCTCGTTGATTTCACTCTTACTCGATGTTTTAATCAGCAAGATCAGCAAGAAATGGAGTCGATCATGGGCCTGCACCCCACCTCCCCAACCGTCTCCACGTTTCTTGACCTCCAGGTCACATACTCTGCTCCAAACCCCACCTAACTCCCTCAGAGATAGCAAAATGCCAGATTACTCAAGTAGCAAGTTGGATTAAAAATGGACTCCGTACTCTAAAGCAAAAGGTCATGATAGTCATTGCCAACTTTAGTGACTCAAAAGCAATACATAGTGGAGTTCCATGCAACTCCACACAAAAGCGGAATCTTTTCTGATGCGAGTATTAAAGTTTTGGACTGAAATCCAGAGGTCATGATGAATAGGTTTGCTGACAATATCCAAATTGGCCGTCTTGGTTGCTAATGAGGAAGAACATTCTATATGGGAGGAAGATATTAATGGATTAATTAATTAGATGCAAAAAAAAGGTAACTAAATCATTTTGGAGAAGTGCAGCATGAGCGTACGTGGAGGGCAAGTAAGGCAATAGGACACATGCAAGATGCTAAGAAATGAGAAGAAAAGCAGATGAGAGACTTCTGAGTACAGTCGGAGATTCCCAACTGCTTCTAAAGTGCGTCAATCATACGGATATGCAAAAGGGGCAGGGTGAGCAGCCATGATGAATGTCACAGAGCAGCACTCTCACCTACTGTAATGAAGTGCCTTGAGAAGTTAGTCATGGCTAGAATTAACTCCTACCTGAGCAATGACCTGCCACAACCAGTCTACAGCAGATGCAATCTCACTGGCTCTCGACTCAGCCTTGGACTTGCTGAACAGCAGCGATTCCCACATCAGGCTGCTGTTTATTGATTACTGCTTGGCGTTCAGCACTGTCATCCCCTCAGTACCAGTCAAAAGCTTCAAAACCTGGGCCTCTGCAACCAGATCCTTAACTTCCTCATCAGGAAACACAGTATGTTTAGATCAGAAATAACACCTCCTCGTGACATAGGCACACCTCAAGGATGTGTGCTTAGCCAACTGCTCCACTCTCTCTACACTCCTGACTGTGTGACTAGGCACAGCCACCCTGATGATGCCTCTGTTGTTCAGAGCCAGAATATCAGTTGGCAACAGAAGGTGTGCAGGAGTGAGGTAGATTGGTTGATTGAGTGGTGTTACAAAAAAAAAAATTACCCCCAATATCTAAAAGACCAAGGAACTGATTAGAAGGACTAGAAGAAGGGGATGTCAGGAGAATACTTGCCAGTCCTCAATAGAAAGGGTGTGCAGCTTCAAGTTCCTTGATATCAACATCCATGAATATCTATCCTGGGCCCAACATACTGAAGCAATGACAAAGAAGGCACGCTAGTAGCTATACTTCATTAGGGATATAGAGGAGATCTGGTATGTCACCAAAGACTCTAGCAAATTTCTAAATATGTACCATGGAGAGCTTTCCAACTGGTTTCATCACTGCCTGCTATCCATAGGATCGAAAGCAGCTGCAGAGGGCTGTAGACCCAGCCAGCTACATCACAGGCACAAGCCTCCCCACCATTGAGGACATCTTCAAAAGGCGGTGCTTCAAGAAGATAGCATCCATCATTAAGGACCCTCAGCACCTGGGAAATGTCTTCTTCTCATTGCTACCATAAGGGAGGAGATACAGGAGCCTGAAGATGCAGACCCGACATTTTAGGAACAGCTTCTTTTTTTTAGCCCATCAACTCAAAAGCAAATATTCCTCTGTTGCACTGTGTGTTTCTTCTATTTTTATTGTAACATAGCTACAATAACTTTTGAACTCCATGCCTTTCTTTTAATAATTGAGGCATTGAGTTCAAAAGTCAAGAGACTATGTTCCAACTTTATAAAACTCTTATTAGGCCACAACTGGAGTATTGGATATTCTGGATGCCCCACTATAGTCAGAATGTTGAGGCTTTGGAGAGGGTAGAGAAGGGGTTGATCAGGGTGCTGACTGGTTATCATGAGAGGCTGCATAAACTCAGGTCGTTTTCTTTCGAGTGGCGGAGGCTGAGGGAAGATCTCAAAGAGATTTCTAATATTATGAGAGGCATGGATAGAGTAGATAGGGAGTATCTTTTTCCCAGGGTTGAAATGTCTAATACCAGAGGGCATACATTTAAAGTGAGAGGGGGTAGGTTCAAAGGGGATGTGAGGGGTAAGTTTTTTACTCAGAGAATGGTGGATGCCTGGAAAGTGCTGCCTGGTATTGTGGTGGAGGCAAATACATTAGGGGCTTTAAGAGATGTTTAGATAGGCACATGAATGTGCAGAAGATGGAGGGATATGGACATTGTGTAGGTACGAGGGATTAATGTTTGGGTGTTTTTGATATGTTCTTCGCAACAACATTGTGGGCCAAAGGGCCTGTTCCTGTTCTGTGTTCTGTAGTCATTTTGTGTGTCTTGCACTGTACTGCTGCCACAAAAACAACAAATTTCATGATGTATGTCACTGACAATTCTGATTCAGCTTGATTCACTGAATTATACTTATGAGAAGACATTGTCAATGTGGGGTGACTTCCTTTGGAACAAAGAAGTCTGATAGAAGATTTAACAGTAATACAAAAAGCTATGAGATGACTTGACGGGGTGAATAGTAAGGACCTACTTGCCTTCGCATTGTGGCTCGAAGTGAAGGAACTTAGGTTTATGTTAACTGGTAAATATTTAGTAGGAGGCTGAAAACATAACTTCACTCAACTCAGTGCTAGGAGCTGTTTGCTGTTTCTTAACATATAAAGGCATAGAGGCTGAGTTTAGAAAGTAGATTTTCTTCAAAATCAATGACATTGGAGTCCTTTCAGATCTTAATCAAATGGGTGTTTGTCATAGAACAAAACAAAATACAGGATAAGTCCACAAAAATAGCATGGCAATTGTTGGCATGGGGTGGGACAACTATCTACACATTCAATTATGTATTCTACTACATATTTATGTGCATGTTGAAAGCACCACAATTAAAAGTATTGAATAAGAACTTAAGTCAAAACCTACATGCGTATGGCTCAAGAAGGGCCAGTAATTACTCAGCACTCCTTCTCTGAGGTCTATTCTTTGTGATTTAATTTTCTCTGAAAGAAGAACAAACATAAGAAATCAATATTGCTGGAAAAAAATAATTTTATGTATGTTAGTTCAATGCTTAGTCCAGGGGTTCCCAAGCTGGGGTCCATGGAATTTGGCTTAATGGTATTGGTCCATGACATACAAAAGGGAGGGAACACCTGGCTTAGATTAATGGCCCTGTAATTCAAAACCAGGACTAATTATCCAGAAAACATAAGTCAAAATAACATTGATCATTTTTTTTTCAAAGATGTTGCTTCCTCAGAATGATGTTTTGTTTATGATACACCACTTGAAGCTGAATACGAATATAATTTCAGACTACTTGTATCACATAGGAATCTGTGTCCTCTGAGAGGAGGACCCCCCACAAAAGCTACGATGAATCTAAGAGAAAGGTACCCCCAGGGGCGCCCGAGAGGTGGGTGGGGAGGATGAGCACCCCAGTCGGATGGACATAATGACACTAGACCCAGGCAATGAACAAATGACGATGAGGAAGCAGTGTGCATGTGGCAAAATCTGCAAGAACGATCGTGGCTTGAAGATCCACCAAGCGAGGATGAAGTGTTTGGCGGGAGCAGGAGCAGCACAACGCGCAGGTGTCCAACCTGGTGAGACGAAGGAGGTGCCAGGCCCGGAGTCACCCCATGGTGCCTGGAACCTCCAAGTATTTCAAACTAATCCCTCCAACATGACATCTAACAGGAGGTGGATCAAATGGCCTGCAGCTAACATGACTTTACTGTGCAGGCAGTTTGATGAAGATGTTAACCAAATTCTGGAGGCAACGGCGAAGGGAGGGGTTGATAGGAAGCTGCAAGCCGTAACAGCAATTATTGTCAGTATCGCCCAGTGGAGGTTGGTTGTAGGGGATTCGCAGCCCATTCCTTAGCTAGAGCCTTCAGCAATTTGGGCATCGAGGGAGAGAGGAAGAGGAGAGCCATCCGCAGTACCACCGATGTGGTAGAGAGGGCCTCAAGATGGCTGTGGCTCAAAAGAGGGGAGCCATGGAGTCATAAGTAGCTAGCCACCTGGACACAAGCTGGGGTCTGATCAGCCCTGGCTGGGTCACCTGGAGGAGGTTGTATGATGTTGAAAGACCTGAAACACCCAATGATTCCAGGAACATCACTGAAGATGTGTCCAGAAGCATCAGTAGATGTATGTACACAAGAGAAACAAGAAATTAGCTTTTATTTAATAGAATGCATTTAATTGCATAATGTTGCTGATGCTTTGCAATAGTTCAACTAAGTTAAAACATTTTGTTGATGATTTTCATTTGTACTCTGAGATTTCTCGCTTCAGTGTCGAACAATAATCAGCCAGCATTGATGGATTCCAGTTGCCCTGATACAGTTTCTCCATGACAGCAATGTCCTGGTAAAACCTTTCATCATGCTAGTCACTGACAGCACCAAGCTTTGCAGGGAGGTAGTCGAAATGCAAATGAAGAAAATGAATCTTTAGTGACTTATTGTAGTTCATGGTTTTGTATGCTTGACGCATGTTGTCAACCAGCTGCATGTAGTTTAGACCTCTGTAGCTGCCAAGAAAATTTTCAACAACATACTTGAATGCCTTCCATGTGATTTTTTCTGAATTGTGAAGAACTAGAAGTTCTTCGAATTGCCCGCCATTGATGATCTGTTTAATTTGTGGACCAACAAAAATGCCTTCCTTAATCTTGGCATCAGTTATCCTGGGAAACATCTGTCTCAAATATCAAAATCCATCATAGACATTTATAGCCTTTCTAAAACCTGTCCTGCCATGCTGCAGCTTCTGCTCTGCCTAAGCACACCCGGGCTTGCCTGGAAACATTTCAGCTTACATTGTGGGCAACATTTTAATTGACTTAGTTTAGAATTGAAATAACACATATGGGCTTATTTTTTAAAAGATGGGGTGTGATAGGGAAATTTCATGATGATCTTCATGTTCAGCAGCCCAGAAGCATTCAGGAAGCAAAATATTTGTTGTCCAAAGTAACATGTATGGCCAGGAAGTTCTACATTGACTGTCAAAACCCAGTATTTTCCAACATATACCTTAGAGAAGGAAATCTACTTACCAGCCTAGAATATAATACTTTGGAAGTCTCTGAACTTCCTCTGGAGCTGAAAATCAGACCACTCTGCTGGTTAAGTAGAAATGGTCAAAGAAATGGGTGTTGACATTATCAGCCAAATTTTTAGAACATTTTGTTTAAAAGGACCAGTATCTATGTTTCTATGTTTCTTGATGTAACTATAATAACCAATGTCAGCATTCAACCACTGAAAAGTGTCACTGCAGAAGTAGTAATGTGGAATAAAGAAATAGTTGACAAACTGAATAAGTACTCTACATCAGTATTCACAATCAGATATACCAGAAACATGCCAGAAGTTCAAGAAAGTCAGGGGAAGAAGTGAGTGTAGTCACTATTACTAAGGAGAAGATACTTCGGAAGCAGAAAAGTCACTTGGACCAGATGGACTACACCTCAGCGTTCTGAAAGAGGTATCTGTAGAGACTGTGGAGGCATTGGTAGTGGTCTTTCAAGAATCAATTGATTCTGGAATGCTTATGGAAGACTTGAAAAGATGTTTAAGTGTTGTAGGAAGGCACTAGCATTGACAGAAGATGGGTTTACTGGCAGAATGCAGAGAGTTTAAATAAGGAATCCTTTTGTGGTTGATTGTCAGTGACAAGTGATGTTCTGCAGGGGTTGGCATTGGATCCACTACTTTTCATGTTACTGTATATGTTAATGATTGGCTGATGAAATTGACGCCATTGTGTCCAAGCTTATGGATGATACAATTATAGGTGGAGGGGCACATAGTATTGAGGAAGCAAGGAGTCTGCAAAAGGACATGGACAGATTAGGATAATCGGCAAAGAAGTGGAAACTAGAATACAGCGGAGGGAAGTGTATGGTCATGCATTTTTCTAAATGGAAAAAAGGCATTAATTATTTTCTAAATGGGGAGAAAATTGGAAGTGCAAAAGGATTTAGAAATCTCAGTGAAGGATTGCCTCAAGATTAACTTCCAGGTTGAGTCCATAGTATAGAAGGCAAATGCAATGCTTGCATTCATTTCAAGAGGACTTGAATATAAAAGGAAGGATGTAATAAGGTATTGGACAGATGATATTTGGAGTATTGTGAAGTTTGAGGTCCCATATCTAAGGAATAATGTGCTGGCATTGAAGACGATCCAGAGGAGGATTATGAGAATGATCCTAGGAATGAAGAAGTTATATATGAGGAGTGTTTAATGGCTCTAGGTCTGTACTTGCTGGTGTTCAGAAGAATGAGAGGGGAATCATTGAAACCTATTGAATATGGAAAGGACTGAATATAGTGGATATGGAAAGAATGTTTTCAATAGTGGGAGGTTATAGGACCAGAGTGTACAGCTTCATAATAAAGATAATCCCTTTTGAACAGAAATGATGAGGCATTTCTTTAGCCTAGGATAGTGAATCCATGGAATTCATAGCCATAGGCAGCCCTGGAAACCAAGTTATTGGGTATATTTAAAGTGGAGGTTGATTGCTTCTCAATTAGTAAAAATGTCAAAAGTTACAGTGTGAAGACAGGACAATGGGGTTGAGAGAGAAAATAAATCAGTCATGAACAAATGGCGGAGCAGACTCAATGGTCTAAATGGACTAATTCTGCTCCTCATGTCTTATGCTCTTATGGTCTTTTATGGATTAGCCTCATGTAGGTCGATTGTCAAGAATCAAAAATGAGGGACTAATTGAGTTGAATGATTGTTCATTATATGTTACAGCAGATCTGCTCTGTGGCAAAACTATCATAAATAGTAAACATGGTAATAAATGAAAGATGGTATCATTTTGAGAAAGTTGTAGTGTTGTCTGCAACTACAACAATGCCGGAGACCAATCTGACACCAGATTGCACCTAGCAGTTGCTGCCTTCTGGCAGCCCTAAATTTTTAAGTTTCTGACTAACTTTTCACACTGCCAAGTTTAGAATCTTGGCATGGAATCAGTCTGTTTTCAAGGCCTTGTTAAATTTGCACATGCCCTTTTCGCTTTGTGGAAAGGCTAAACTAGATCACGTGTTGTAGAATGGATCAATGGCAATCATATCAAGTACTCTTCAAAGTATGCCTCCCAGTAAGTACTGACTCTGCCTCCACACTTGATAAGAACTCTTCTTTTCTTGGCTGTGAGTGGGGTAGGGACTTTAGTACTTCTGCCAATGTTGACCTTTATATTGCAGAAGAATCTGGACATGCTGTGGTGGTCAACAAGTTGATCAATCTCTCTGCTCTTTCCAACCCATTCATTAGAACACAGTACTTCTCCAATACACAGACATGCAGATTCCTGTGAACCTTCCCCTTTGCTCTTGAGGCTTGATAGGGCTTCCAGTCCAGGAAGAACTTGTGTTTGCATTTAGCTAACTCCTGAATCTTCTGGCCATTCTCAAACTGTTCCTGTTTTTTTTTGAAGCAGAGACACCAACTCTCTTCACAAGCAGTGATTGCAGTGGACTTCAGAGTAGTTCAGGCACTGTACAGCCTCTGCAGCTCATGTTGGCTGGGAATCATCAAGTTACCCGTGAGATGCTGTCTAAGAAGAGCTATCTTTGTGGAGTCCTTGAGAGCTCAACCTAGATTTCCCTGTGTTAATGTGTCTGCTGTTGCTGTTTTCTTCTCTAGTTCCCAGCTGGAGTGGAACTAATCTAAAGGAGAAATGAAAATTGTTAAATGAAATATTGTTCAGCCTGTGGCATCTCTGTCCCAGAACCAAAGGTACCCCAGACTTCAATGCAGTGTGGTAGCATGTATTTACATGCATTTAGAGATCAATTTTCAAATTATAATCAAACCATTCACTAGACCATATGAGCGGATGGGCCTTACATACGACATTTGAAGAACAAGGTCATTTACTGTCCTGTTGCACCACATAATAAAGGTCCACAATACATGAACTAATTCACTTATTTTGGTAGCGAGCTCTTGGTGCAGGTTGGTCTCAATAATTAAATGCACCATTGGCTTCAGTGTGCCAGCACTGCTTTTGGCCATCTGAGGAAAAAGATGTTTGAAATTCAAAAGCTCAAATCTAGTATGCAGCAGTCTTCCCAACCCTCCTGTATACTTCTGAGACTTGAAATATCTGTAGCAGGCTCCTTAAGGCATTGGAGAGATGCCACTAATGCTGCTTTTACAAAATCAACATTAAATTCTCCTACACCAACATTCCCAGCTCTGACACCTTAATTACACTCAGTCAGTTCCATTGGGCAGGCCATGTCATTCACATGCCCAACACCAGACTTCTGAAACAGATACTCTATTCCTGCTCTGTCACCAGAAGATTTAATAGGGTGGACAAGAGGAGCATACAATAATGCTCAAAAATGGTCATAAAGCTTCCTTGAAAAAATAGGATTTTTTTCAGGAATTTTTGGAATTTTTAGGACTCTCTGGCACATGACCATCCTAAGTCAGGAAAATGCATTCTGGATGGTGCTGAGAACTTTGAATCCAAGCAATAGAAGCACATAGAAGTCCCACATAAAGAGAGGAATAAGTGCACTAGCTCCCAACTATTTGTCTGCTCTGTCAAGTAATTTTTGCCCCATCTGTGGCAAAATCTGTAAGCTCCAATTGAGCCCCTCAATCAATAGAAATAGGGTGGAAGTAAGTCATTCTCCATCCCAGGGAGTGCAGAAGAAGAATACTTGCCAGATATCGATGCATTGCATTTTGTGATGATCTCCATTTGCTTTAGATATCAATGCCTCATAACAACAGTACTTTGAAAAGAGCTGAAATGAGTAAAAAAAGACACTCGTGTTTCTATGTAACTGTGCTAGGCATAGACTATACTGTTGTATTTGTTTGTTTATGCATCGCCCACTAGAAAGGGTAGTGCTGGCTTATGGTCTTACTGGGACTGACAAGACTGTACCCATTCCTCATTACGGGATGATGGGGTTGTCTAAGGGAGTAGAACTGATTAAATAAGTCTTTTAGGGGGCAAGTGGAGAGGTGAAAGCATGTTAACATTCAACTTTAATATTTGAGCCTATACCACCTCCAACCATGCTCTGAATGGAAGATTTACACTTACAATCAATTACTTCTGCAAAGATTGTCATGCAAACATTACCATTCTGCATCCAGAAAGTTACCAGGTAGTAAGGGGATGAGAAATGTTCAATTAGTTCCTCCCATTGATCATTAACTGCTGCCTTTCAACAAGGCTTAACTGAATGCCTCTGTACCTGCTGACCAACACTGCCCAGATTATGACAGTACCAAGAGGCAGATTTCCAGAAGTTATATAACAATCTTTCATTGACAAACAGAATTGAACTATACTTAGCCGCCATGAGATTGTATGTTTGTTGCAACAAACAGAAGATGAATTTCTTCCCCTTTCGAGGATTGAAGGACTCAAAAAACCTTCCAATAATAGATGTAAGAAATAAAATAGTTTCTTGTTATTTTTAAATGAAGACAATGACTTTGGGGACGTTCTGATAAGCTGCACTTATCATTCTTTTTGCTTTAATCTGTTCACTGAATCAATATATAGTAAGAAAAAGTATTTCAAAACCAAATAGTAATGATTAAAAGTGACAATTTAAAGCCAAAGCTGGTATATGCTTGGTTCCGGTCAGAGTTCAGTTTGCCAATTGCAATACAAGAACTATGAATAATTTGAGTTCTGGAATAGATTCAAAGATTCAAAGTACATTTATTATCAAAGAATGTATAAATTATACAAACTTGAGATTTGTTTGCTTACAGGTAGCCACAAAGCAAGAAACCCGAAAGAACCCAAATAAATAAAAAAAAAGATTTGACATGCAAGAGAAAGGAAAAAACACAAATCATGCAAACTACTGAAGTGAACAACAACATTCTGAATGAAATTGAGTCCTCAGATCTGAACGCGGGAGCAGCCTGGCTTACGCCCAAAGCCTTGCTTATCAGTCCATCATATTATCAGGCACGGAGGACAGGAGCAGGGGTAGTTTTCATGGCATCAGTGCCATGGAGAGAGGAGTGACCATCAGAGAGAGCGAGCAAAATCAGTTCTCACTTTGGATCTCTGCCTTTTCAGTCTATTTGGGCCGGCATTTAAATTGAATAAACAACAGAACAACAAAAAACTCTGGCGCTCTGAAGAGAGGGAGTGAGCATCACGGAAAGCAGGTGAAATCGATTCTCACCTCTAACCTGGGCGGGGTCTAAATTGTCTAAACAGAGGATCATACCTCACACTAGGACCTGGCTACTGCGAAGAGCTCGGGACCTAGAACACGCTGCCCAGCAACTCGCTCAGGGCCCAGAATTTGCCACCCAGCCTGAAGCCACTCTCAAGATCTTCAAAATCAGCTCAGCACCCAGACTGATCTAACATCGCGGCCGGGCCAGTTGAACGAGCATCGAGTCTCCTCGGCCCCGACTTCTCCTCAAAATAATTGGCTTCTCCAAAAAAAGGCCCATGTATATCTGGCACCATTTTGTTTTGCTCAGTCTTAAAAATCCAGAATTTAAGAGAATAAAAGTTATAACAAAGAGCATCAAAATGAATAAGACTGGAGAGGCATCCTGTATCAGCCCAGTGGTAGAACTCTACATGCAGTACGATTTAATGAAGCTGAAAACTGTGGGAAATGCTGCTTGGAATAGATCCAGAGACCTGTTCATGGTATAAATTATATTTATGTAGCTGATAGAGTTAAGATTCTGTGTATTTGTAATTCTCAGTATGATTGTGAAGGATAGGAAACAGAAAACCTTCGGCCCATAATGCTGTACCGAACATGTACTTACTTTAGAAATTAACTAGGGTTACCTATAGCCCT
Source organism: Mobula hypostoma (assembly GCF_963921235.1). Classification (NCBI taxonomy): domain Eukaryota; kingdom Metazoa; phylum Chordata; class Chondrichthyes; order Myliobatiformes; family Myliobatidae; genus Mobula; species Mobula hypostoma. The sequence goes on along the minus strand of NC_086108.1, from coordinate 51,376,962 downwards.
TTATTTTTCTAAGCTCCATGTACCTATCCAGGAGTCTCTTAAAAGACCCTATCGTTTCCACCTCCACCACCGTCGCCGGGAGCCCATTCCATTCACTCACCACTTTCTACGTAAAAAACTTACCCCTGACATCTCCTCTGTACCTACTCCCAAGCACCTTAAACCTGTGCCCTCTTGTGCTAGCTATTTCAGCCCTGGGAAAAAGCCTCTGACTATCCACACGATCAATGCCTCTCATTATCTTGTACACCTCTCATCCTCCGTTGCTCCAAGGAGAAAACCATAGAAACCATAGAAACTACAGCCCAGAAACAGGCCTTTTGGCCCTTCTTGGCTGTGCTGAACCATTTTCTGCCTAGTCCCACTGACTTGCACACGGACTATATCCCTCCATACACCTCCCACCCATGTATCTGTCCAATTTATTCTTAAATGTTAAAAAAGAACCCGCATTTACCACCTCATCTGGCAGCTCATTCCATACTCCCACCACTCTCTGTGTGAAGAAGCCCCCCCTAATGTTCCCTTTAAACTTTTCCCCCCTCACACTTAACCCATGTCCTCTGGTTTTTTTCTCCCCTTGCCTCAGTGGAAAAAGCCTGCTTGCATTCACTCTATCTATACCCATCATAATTTTATATACCTCTGTCAAGTCACCCCTCATTCTTCTACGCTCCAGGGAATAAAGTCCTAACCTGTTCAACCTTTCTCTGTAACTGAGTTTCTCAAGTCCTGGCAACATCCTTGTAAACCTTCTCTGCACTCTTTCAACCTTGTTTATATCCTTCCTGTAATTTGGTGACCAAAACTGAACACAATACTCCAGATTCGGCCTCACCAATGCCTTATACAGCCTCATCATAACATTCCAGCTCTTACACTTAATACTTTGATTAATAAAGACCAATGTACCAAAAGGACTCTTTACGACCCTATCTACTTGTGACGCCACTTTTAGGGAATTTTGTATCTGTATTCCCAGATCCCTCTGTTCTACTGCACTCCTCAGTGCCTTACCATTAACCCTGTATGTTCTACCTTGGTTTGTCCTTCCAACATGCAATACCTCACACTTGTCTGTATTAAGCTCCATTTGCTATTTTTCAGCCCATTTTTCCAGCTGGTGCAAGTCCCTTTGCAGGCTCTGAAAACCTTCCTCACTGTCTACTACACCTCCAACCTTTGTATCATCAGCAAATTTGCTGATCCAATTTACCACATCATCACCCAGATCATTGATATAGATGACAAATAACAATGGACCCAGCACTGATCCCTGTGGCACACCACTAGTCACAGGCCTCCACTCAGAGAAGCAATTCTCTACCACCACTCTTTGGCTTCTTCCATTGAGCCAATGACTAATCCAATTTACCACCTCTCCATGTATACCTAGCGACTGAATTTTCCTAACTAACCTCCCAGGCGGGACCTTGTCAAAGGTCTTACTGAAATCCATGTAGACAATACCCACTGCCTTCACTTCATCCACTTTCCTGGTAACCTCCTCGAAAAACTCCAATAGATTGGTCAAACATGACCTACCACACACAAAGCCATGTTGACTCTCCCTAATAAGTTCCTGTCTATCCAAATGCTTGTAGATTCTGTCTTTTAGTACTCCCTCCAATAACTTACCTACTACCGACGTTAAACTCACTGGCCTATAATTTCCCGGATTACTTTTCGATCCTTTTTTAAACAACGGAACAACATGAGCCACTCTCCAATCCTCCGGCACCTCACCCGTAGACAGCGACATTTTAAATATTTCTGCCAGGGACCCCGCAATTTCAACACTAGGTCGAGTTCACTCAACCTATTCTCATAAGGCATGCCCCCCACTCCAGGCAACATCCTCATAAATCTATTCTACCCCCTTTCTATGGTTTCACATCCTTCCTGTAGTGAGACGACCAGAACTGAGCACAGTACTCCAAGTGGGGTCTGACCAGGGTCCTACATAGCTGCAACATTACCTCTCGGCTCCTAAACTCAATTCCACGATTGATGACAGTCAATGCACCATATGCCTTCTTAACCACAGAGTCAACCTGCGCAGCTGCTTTGAGTGTCCTATGGATTCGGACCCTAAGATCCCTCTGATCCTCCACACTGCCAAGAGTATTACCATTAATACTATATTCTGCCATCATATTTGACCTACCAAAATGAACCACCTCACACTTATCTGTGTTGAACTCCATCTGCCACTTCTCAGCCCAGTTTTGCATCCTATCAATGTCCCGCTGTAACTTCTGACAGCCCTCCACACTATCCACTACACCCCCAACCTTTGTGTCAACAGCAAATTTACTAACCCATCCCTCTACTTCCTCGTCCAGGTCATTTATAAAAATCACTAAGAGAAGGGGTCCCGGAACAGATCCCTGAGGCACACCACTGGTCACCGACCTCCATGCAGAATATGACTCGTCTACAACCACTCTTTGTCTTCTGTGAGCAAGCCAATTCTGGATTCAGAAAGCAATGTTCCCTTGGATCCCATGCCTCCTTACTTTCTCAATAAGCTTTGCATGGGGTACCTTATCAAATACCTTGCTGAAATCCATATACACTACATCTACGGCTCTACCCTCATCAATGTGTTTAGTCACAACCTCAAACAATTCAGTCAGGCTTGTAAAGCACGACCTGCCTTTGACAAAGCCATGCTGACTATCCTAATCATATTATGCCTCTTCAAATGTTCATAAGTCCTTCCTCTCTGGATCTTCTCCATCAATTTACCAATCACTGAAGTAAGACTCACTGGTCTATAATTTCCTGGGCTATCTCTACTCCCTTTCTTGAATAATGGAACAACATCCGCAACCCTCCAATCCTCCGGAACCTCTCCCGTCCCCATTGATGATGCAAAGATCATTACCAGAGGCTCAGCAACATCCTCCCTTGCTTCCCACAGTAGCCTGGGGTATATCTCATCTGGTCCTGGTGACTTATCCATCTTGATCCTTCCCAAAACCTCCAGCACATCCTCTTTCTTAATGTCTATATGCTCAAGCTTTTCAGTCTGCTGTAAGTCATCCGTACAATCACTAAGGTCCTTTTCCGTAGTGAATACTGAAGCATAGTATTCATTAAGTACATCCGCTACCTCCTCTGGTTCCATACACACTTTCTCACTCTCACACTTGATTGGTCCTATTCGCTAACGTCTTATCCTCTTGCTCTTCACATACTTGTAGAATGCTTTGGAGTTTTCCTTAATCCTGCTCGCCAAGGCCTTCTCATGGCCTCATCTGGCTCTCCTAATTTCATTCTTAAGCTCCTTCCTGCTAGCCTTATAATTTTCTAGATTACCTGGAAAATTATCCATCATTACCTAGATTTTTGAACCTTTCATAAGCCTTTCTTTTCTTTTTGACTAGATTTTCATCAGCCTTTGTACACCATCCTTTCCTGTACCTGTACCCTACCATACTTTTCCTGTCTCATTACAGCGTACCTATGCAGAATGCTATGCAAATATCCCCTGAACATTGGCACATTTCCGCCATACATTTCTCTGAGAACATCTGCTCCCAAATTATGCTTCCAAGTTCCTGCCTGATAGCCTCATATTTCCCCTTACTCCAATTAAACGCTTTCCTAACTTGTCTGTTCCTATACCTCTCCAATGCTATGTTAAAAGAGAGAATTATGATCACTGTCTCCAAAATGCTCTCCAACTGAGAGACCTGACACCTGTCCAGGTTCATTTCCCAATACCTGATCAAGTACAGCCTCTCCTCTTGTGGGCTTATCCACATATTGTGTCAGGAATCCTTCCTGAACACACCTAACAAATTCCTCCCCATCTAAACCCCTTGCTCTAGGGAGATGGCAATCAATATTGGGAAAGTTGAAATCTCTCATCATGATAACCCTGTTATTATTGCACCATTCCAGAATCTGTCTCCCCATCTTCTCCTTGATGTCCCTGTTACTATTGGGTGGTCTGTAAAAAACACCCAGCAGAGTTATTGACCCCTTCCTGTTTCTAATTTCCAGCCACAGAGACTCAGTAGACAATCCCTCTATGACTTCCTCTTTTTCTGCAGCCGTGATACTATCTCTAGTCAACAGTGCCACACCCCCACCTCTTTTGTCTCCCTCTCTGTCCTTTCTGAAACATCTAAGGCCTGGCACTCTAAAGGCTGATTTATACTTGTGTGTCAAATAGACGCTGTAACCTACGCAAGTGGCCTACGTGCGTTGTGAGCATTTATACTTGTGCGTTGGTGTGCCTGCGTCGCTCTGCAATTCGGGCACGTTGCGCATGCACACACACCTGCCCGTGCAAGGCTTCATGGTCATGGTAGTCTTTCTCGGGGTAAACAAGTTTAAAGCGAGCGTCTTTTTTCGTAAAAACGAAATGTGTCCTCCATAATTTCGGAGGTCTGTAAAGCTTTATGGAAAGCATTGCAGCCAGAGTTCCTTCCCTGCCCTTCGGTCAGTCAATGGGAAGCTATTGCAGCGTAGGAGGAAATGCGATGCTACCAAGCGGACCAATCACAGTTGTTGCAGTCTGCGTTGCTGTGACGCGTAGTTACATTTTGGGAGAGGTGCACGTCGGGACAATGGTGTAGGGATCCGTGTAGGCTCTGCATAGGGTTCACAGCAACGCCGTTGAGTACCTACGGCGTCGAGTTGATGCACAAGTATAAATCAGCCTTAAGTAGCCATTCCTGCCCCTGAGCTATCCAAGTCTCTGTAATGGCCATAACATTATAGCTCCAAGTACTGATCCACACTCTAAACTCATCCGCTTTGTTCATGATGCTCCTTATGTTAATCATGTTAATCCCATTCAATGTTGAGGATAGATGATTGGACTTTCAAATTCTAGCAACTGTGTGATGAGAATGAGAGAACGAATAAACTCTTCTCAGGCTTCTAGCCCAGTACAGGTCCAGAAAAGTTTATTTGTCATATATGCTGGGAAAGCGCTGATCCTTTTTCAGAATAAGGGAATGTTGTGTGATTATCATGTTACGGGCAACTCAGTAAACTACTCTGGTAATGATTTGGCTGTCAGTGTAGAAACATTAATTGTGTTTCTACGCGAGTGATGTGACTGGTGGTCATCAATATTTATGAAGCAGAAATTGTTTTCTTATAGGTGTATAAGATGATGAGGGGCATTGATCGTGTGGATAGCCAGAGGCTTTATCCCAGGCCTGAAATGGCTAACACGAGGGGGCAGCGTTTTAAGGTGCTTGGAAATAGGTACTGAGGGGATGTCAGAAGTAAGTTTTTCACACAGAGTGGTGGGTGTGTGGAATGCATTGCTAGCAGCGTTGCTGGAAGCAGATAAATAGGGTCTTTTAAGAGCCTCTTAGGTAGGTACATGGAGCTTAGAAAAATAGAGGGCTATGTGCTAGGGAAATTCTCAGTAGTCTCTGGAGTAGGTTTCATGGTCGGCACATTATTATGGGCCAAAGAGCCTATAATGTACTGTAAATTTCTATGTTCTATGTTCCAGACCCCATCAGGCATATTTGAAGATCTGAAGATGTTAGAGAGCATGGACTGGTGCAGAATAAAAGCATTGCTATAGCCTCCTGAAAGCCATCTGCATATTGAAAGAAGTATAGGGACATGCCACATGCCATTAGTGAAACCTGCCTCGTATAGGATAACAGATTGCCATATAATGTGTGTATGAACACTAGTGAGGCAATTCAAAGCCACAAAATGGATCCCGAGTCATAGAGATTGGCCACATTATGGATTCTAATGCTTCAATGTCAGCCCTTACAAACAACCTTTTAGTCATCACTTTTATGGGCCACTACCTGAAAGTGTCACAAAATAGAAATAGGTGAATTAATGAGAAAGCCAATATGTGCTGTGAAGCTCATCCTGAGGTCAAAAAAGACACCAGTGCCATGAACTGTCTGTTTCAGCTTCAGTATTCTGGTGAACAAGGAAACCTTACTGTAGAGATTTAGACAGAAGTTTATTATTTAGAGATGCAGCACAAAAACAGATCCTTCCAACCCAACGAGCCCTTGCTGCACAATGGCCATAAATTTGAAATATCACAACACAGTCAAAGGAAGTAAAAAAGGTAGAGAGCAGGGAGTTTATGGAAAGGATTTCCAGAGATTAGGATGAGGCTGCTGGAGGTACAGCCATCAATGCTACAGTGAAAAAAAAATCAGAAATATGCAAAGACAGGATGTGGAAAAGAAAGAGGTTGTGGAAAAGGAGAAGGTTACTGATTGGTGGGTGGGGGTTGATCGGGCCATGAGACGATTTGAACACAAGTGTGATAAAGTAAAAAGAATTGAAACTCCAAAGGGATTAGCTTTAACAAAAGCTCACGATGCTGGTATCATAACTCTCCTCATCTCCATCTGGCGCATAAGCAAAAGATATATAAAATTAAAACCGGCATAAAATATGTCAATTTCTGAATTCTTTCTATTTTCCTGTAACAACTCTTGGAGTTCTAAAGTCTTTAAATTACTCAGTGAGTTCATTGAATGACAATAACTTTCATGTCTACATATTTGCACTTAATTAACTAAAGCCACAAATCATGTCAACATTTCAGTATTTTTAATGCCAGTAAAGTGTTCGCTTTTGTTGAGATGATAACAGCTAACGAAAAATTTAGCAACATTGGGAACTGTACCACAAATTCTATGGTTTAAATAGTAAAGGCTCATTTTGCTGCAAACTGTGGAAGAGAAACTTTTTATCCCTCCAGTTAAACTGGCACAAAAATAGGAAAACAAACAATTGGCTTTTGCCCTAAATCCTTGCTGTATATTCTTTCCTGCTGAGAAAATTGATTTTTGAATGCATAGATCAAAGGGCAGGAAATACCTGCCATTGAACTTTTCTTTTGGTTCATTTGTTCTCCAGATTAATCTTCGCAGTACATCCACTACTCATCCACAAACACTGGAACCTTCCATTTTATAGCTGGAACCAACATTGCCAAAGATCATGATTCATCTGGAAACTCCTAATAACAGTGTAAAATGTTGCTTTTGTGGGTAATGAATCAGAATTCAGACTATGTGAATGAGACATCATGCTTCATTATTTTTACCATCTTGAAGTATTATGAATTCCAGCAGAGAAGGAAAGTTTCCCACAGAATTTTTTTGTCTACATTGCCCACTAAGATAGGTTGAAATAAAAGCTTCAGGGCATGGATTTTTGATCTATGATTTAACTATTGTTTATTCTTCATGTTGTGGCCTTAATGTCACCACAAACACAAATCTCACGCAGCATTCATGTGATTCAGTACTTCTCCCAAAGGAAATCAGTCGAAGTAACATTTAACTCTCAATCTTTCATATACCAGCTGGGAGGAAAATAATGTTGTAATTAACTATCGATTGTTGGCACAAGAATTCATTTGCAAACTGGTCTGTGATTATAGAAGGTGGGATGCTGTAAAGATTTTTAAAACATTTGGATAATTACCTCCATTGACTATTTTGTATGAAAACTAGCACAAGTGGCTGCCAGTTGCAGATTTAATGCACTTCTTGTGTAGTCAACATTACCTCCAATAAATCTTTTATTAACATGTTAGCCAAAGTTCCATACAACTATATCTGTATTGATTCTGGTGGCACAATGTGCATTTTGAACCCCCAAATCAGGAAGAATCCACAAATTTCATAATTGCTATGAAATTACTTTATGTCAAAATGGCTCCTGCTTTCTGTGTGCATTCTTGTGTAAATGTAAATAGGTTTCCATTTTACAGGATGGGCTTGAAGAAACAGAAACTAAATTGTATATTTCAATTACCTCGGCAGGGCATTTTCAGGTGAAAAAAATGCTGTATTTTTGACCAATGTGTGATATCTAAAACCTAAAATTTGAATGTCACGCCATCAGACACATTTTCAAAAAGATTCTAATATTCATGATACGGCCACTGTTTGAGAAGATTTAATCATAAGTCAAGCAGTAAACTATGGCTTCAGAATCTGTTTGCATAACATTAGAAAAAGGACTGTGTAGTTGAGAGTTGCCTGAACATGACGTTCAGCAATTTTGTGCACATCTCTGAGTGGAGTAAGAATCACAGTTGCTATTCACACACGTCAAGTTTTCTAGCTGCATACCCTCAGTGAGGGCTAACGTTCTAATCGCATTCTTTGCCGTCACTGAAATGCTTGACATCACGCAAACTCAACACAACTGTATCTTGACTAATTTCCTTATGGTGCTGCGAGACATGATCACCCTCTTGGAGGACTTGAGTTTATACCCACTGCGCTAAATACCATAGCAAAAATCTTTACTGAAACTAGTTTTGATGCAGCATTTTACAGGGAAGCCCACAATACTGTTCTGCAAACCATGCGATTGAAGAATCAGATTTTTATGCAATGTTCACAGGCAGTATTTTGGAGACCTACAGGGCTGTTTTAATGTCATGTAAATGTGCTACTAGAATTTCTATCCATGTGTCTATTAATAGGACTTTACTAAAGCATCATTGCACCCAGCTATTAAAATCAAAATTGCTTACAGGTAATTAAAGCAATGATTACTGGACTGGGTGTAAGGGAAAGTGGTAAGGATAGCCTATACTTTTTTTTAAATATAATTTTTATTAAATTTTCAAAAAGAATACATGAAAAGATAAAATCTACCCACCCCGCCTCCCCTTAACCCTCCCCGCCCCCATATATAGTCCTACCTAAAAAGAAAGAAAGAGAAAAAAAAAGGAGCCGCCTGGGTATTGGAAGGTTTCCACATGCTCCATGGGATTCAAAATAAATTTGGTATAATTATTCGTTACTTTCCCCAAGTAACCAAAATCTTTATCAAAGCACTTAAATATGCCATCCTATCTTTTGTAAATAAGGGCGCCAAATATTCAAAAATGTTACATATTTATCTCTTAAATTATAAGTAATTTTTTCAAGTGGAATAGAACTAGCCATTTCATTATTCCAACGATCCATACTTAAATACGAATCAGATTTCCAAGTAACTGCTATAGTCTTCTTAGCTACTGCCAATGCCATTTTTATAAATTCTTTCTGATATTTATTCAATTTAAGTTTCGGTTTTATCCCTTCAATATCACCTAATAGAAATAATACAGGGTTATGTGGAAGTTGAATTCCAGTAATTTGTTCCAATAAGACGCTTAAATTTATCCACAAGGGTTGAATTTTAAAACAAGACCAAGTAGAATGTAAAAAAGTACCAATTTCTTGATTACACCGAAAACATTTATCAGATAGATTTGAATTTAGTCTATTTATTTTTTGTGGTGTAATATATAATTGGTGTAAAAAATTATATTGTACTAATCTAAGTCGAACATTTATTGTATTTGTCATACTGTCAAGACAAAGTCTTGACCAATTTGTTTCATCAATATTAATATTCAGATCTGTTTCCCATTTTTCCTTTGACTTATGGGTTCCTTGTTTAATTGTCTGTTCTTGAATCAAATTATACATACAAGAAATAATTTTTTTAATTTTCCCTTTTTGAATTAAAATTTCAATTTCATCAGGCTTTGGCAAAAACATTGTTTGACCCAGCTTACCTATTAAGTAAGCCCTTAATTGAAAGTAACAAAAGAAAGTATTATTAGATATTTTATATTTATCCTTTAATTGTTCAAATGACATCAATATACCTCGCTCAAAACAATCTCCTATAAATTTAATCCCTTTTTGGTACCAATTATGTAAAAGTTGATTGTCCATTGTAAAAGGAATAAGTCTGTTTTGGAACAAAGGTCTCCTTGCTAATAGAGATTTCTGTGTTTCCTTATCAAGATTTATCTTATTCCATAGATCAATCAAATGTGTTAATATAGGAGATTCTTTCTTTTCCCGTATCCATTTAGATTCCCATTTATATATAAAATCTTCAGGTTTATTTTCTCCTATCTTGTCTAGTTCTATTTTAATCCATGCTGGTTTTTGATCATCGAAAAAAGATGCAATAAATCTAAGTTGATTTGCTTTATAATAGTTTTTAAAATTTGGAAGTTGTAACCCTCCTAACCCAAATTTACATGTCAGTTTTTCCAATGATATTCTTGACATTTTACCTTTCCAAAGAAATTTTCTCACACATTTATTTAACTCTTGAAAAAATTTCTGTGGCAATTGTATTGGTAATGTTTGAAACAAATACTGTAAGGATAGCCTATACTTTAAAAGCAGTTTGAACATTGGTGACAACAAGCCCAACTGGAAGAATCAGCAGTTACCAGATGTATTTGGTGTTTGTGAAAGGATTGATATAGGATGAGAAAGGTTAAGTCTCCACCTTTCACTGAAATCTGCACATTTATGCCCATTTCATCTGCAGTTTTACCACCTACCTTCATGACTTACAGCAAAACAAAGCAAAAATTGCACAACCACCAATACTTTGACTCTAACTTATAGGAAATGCCTGAAGCTTTTTAGTCCCTGTGGATTATCATGAAGGAAATATTTTCACAATTACGAACTATAGGAGTATGCCTCAGTCATTTCTCAGATGTTGTTCGGTACATTTAAAGTAATATCATCCATACATTTGTTATGTGTCTCGTTCTGCTAAATCAGAATCCTTCTGACGAAGTAACAATTCAAACAATAGATGTGGAACACTTGCATGGGAAACTCCCCAAACATAACACAAATGCTTCATTCCAACATAATCCTACCGTAACAGAAGTACTATGATTATAGAAAAAATGAATTTAAACATAATGAGGATGTCTGCCTCCATCACCCTTCAAGGTAATGAGCTCTAAACCCCTACAACTCACCGAGTGAATAATTTTGTTCACTCTCCCCTCTAACCCTCCTGAAGTTTTTTTTTTCAAATTTATTCACCCTGGCCTTTAACCCTCATCTAAAGGAAATAGGTCCTTCATATCTATTGTACTGTATTTCTGCCATTCATAATTTTATGTACCTCAGTTAAGTTTCCCCTGTGCCTCCTCTGTTCCAAAAAACACAACTCTAGTTTATCCAATCTAATGTTGTCCAATGTTATTCCCTTATTCAAGAAAGGGAGTAGAGATATCCCAGGAAATTACAGGTCAGTGAGTCTTACTTCAGTGGTTAGTAAGTTGATGGAGAAGAACCTGAGGGGCAGGATTTATGAACATTTGGAGAGACATAATATGATTAGGAATAGTCAGCATGGCTTTGTCAAAGGCAGGTACTGCCTTACGAGCCTGACTGAATTTTTTGAGGATGTGACTAAGCACATTGATGAAGGTAGAGCCATAGATGTAGTAGAAGGTAGAAGATAGGGACATGTTTGGCACAGCTTTGTGGGCCGAAGGGCCTGTATTGTGCTTTATGTTTTCTACATTTCTATGTTCCTATCCCCACAGGTACAGTTGTGCTAGCATTTTTACAAATCTACACATTCTTTCCTGTACTGTGATGACCAGGACTGAGCACAATTTTGATGCGACCTAATTCCCTAAATTTCCATTTAGTATATGCCACTGTTCAAAAAGTTCAAGTTGTTTCTTGATTCATTGCCCCGCCAAAATTAAATATTTCCTTTCAATAATTAGATGGCAGATCTGCACTTTACATGGTAACAATATGATCTCTTATGGGAAAATGGTGATACTGAAAATGATAAGTTTGTTGTAAAATACTTGCATAATCTTGACAATTAATCACTGTTCCCCAGGAGGATGAAAATATTACTCAGAAGTGACAAAACATTACTCATCAGTTTACTTATCGTCATTAGTAATACCAGGGGAAGAGATCAAATCAAAATCTGGTTTCATTACCAAACAAGTGAACATTGAACTTCCTGATTCAACTTATACATTTCCCAATGGACTATATTAATTTTAAACCAATAGAGACTGAATTGTGAATCCATTCCTTTGCATCTTAAAAAGACCAACGTAGCTTTACATCAGCAGTAAAGCTGGAGAAGTTAGGCCCATGTCCCAAGCTTCTTTAGAATATGGCCTATGCACCCAGATATGTTACATTAAGATTTTAACTTCACCCACCCAATAGAAACCAAGTGAAAGGTTCATATGGCCCCAAGGCTTGCTCCTCATGGACTCATGCCCTTCTCATTATTGCCATGTGAATCTGTTGCATTGAACTGGAGGTCTAATGCAAGGAAAAGGGTGTCCTGCTTAAAATCAAATATGCCTGGTTTATCTGGATTTACCCATTAAATTTTTTTGAGCATTGGCTTCATGTCGGTCCATTGAACTTTAAATCTTATTGGCTCTTCAGTTTTTTTTATATATTGACCTGGGTATGTCTTCATTGTTCATAGAACATAGAACATAGAACATTTTTCTTTATTCTTTCAGCAGCTATTTCTGCCACTTCATTTTGCAGTCAGATACAACTTCTTTTTTCGTCCACTTCGATGTAATGACATTCACCTTGTTCTGCTACTACTTATTAGTTGTGGCCAGGAAGCTGGCTACAGTGGAGTCCCTTGTGTTGCCCAACAACTTCTCTTTGTCCCTCCTTACCTCACAACTACAGACTGCTCCCCACTTTTTAAAAGCATACACTAACACCAAGCTCAATGTGAAAATGGCTTCTCTTAATTTATAAATGATTAATGACTCAGACTACTTGTCTGAAATTCTGAATGAGCAGACGTTTCCTCTAACTAATTGGCTGGGTCCATTCTCCTGAAAATCATAAGCTTTATTTTTTTGCAGTTACAGCCATATTTTGTGGTGCATGATCACTGTAATTATGTTTGCGATGCCTGCGTCTCACTAATATTCCTACCTTTTGCACTTTGTTCGTAATCAGGAAACAGTGATATGAATTGCGGTATTTCTGAAATGCTAGCTTTCATTAATAAGTTAAAACTGGAGCTTGTTCTTATTCGTGCCCTTCATTCTAATCAAAGTTACTGTGAACAGTTTGGAACTTGTAAGGACACATGTTCTAAAGGCCAGTATAGAGACCAGATATATTTTTGATTTATGAAAAGCATATAGAGGAAGTAGTTCCAACAAATGATAAGGCATTGTAAATGTCTTTCTACTCTCCATCTGGAAGTGTTGAAGAATGTTGAATAATGTTCCATGGTTCATTTATTATCAAAGTATACAACTCTGAAATTCTTCTTCTCTGGGTAGCCATGAAAACAAGAAAGAAAAGAAAGGCAGCACAATTATCAACCCCCAAAAATTCCCCCTCCCCACACAAAAAATCAAAGAAAAATGGAGCAGTTTCATCGACCCCCAAATCCCTCCTCCTGCACAAACAAACAAACAAAGATGGAACAGGCACATTGACCCACAGTCTCCATTTCCCACTTCTAGCCATTATAATTCCCCATCCCCAGATCAACATGTCTGTTGTTAGCTTCCTCTATTGTTAAGATGAAGATAAACTCAAACTAGAGGAACAGTACCTCATATTCCGCCTGGGTAACCTAGAACCCAGTGGCACTGATGTTGAATTCTTTATCTCCCTCTGTCCCTTTTCTCTCTCCTCTTGATCTACTAGACCTGCCCCCCATCGCCCTTTTTCTTTCCCTCTCTCCACCGTCCCTATCTGCATGTCACAATATTCCCAATCATTCCCTTCCCCAACAACACTCATCTGACCCTCCAACTCTCCTCCCTTGATTCCATGCTCCACCTCCCTCTCTAATCGAATTCCTTCACCTTCAGCCTTTGTCACTTCGACCAATCATCTTCCAGCTACTATCACTATTCCCATTCTCCCCTACCCTTTCTGTCTATCACCTTTTCTCAATTGGTTCCACCTAGAGACTTCTATTTCTTGCTCCTCCAACTTTGTCATTTTAACCCAACTATTTCCCCTCCATCTTTCAGTCCAGAAGAAGGATCTTGATATGAAAAGCCCAGATGTTAATTTCCCTCCATATATGCCGCTTGTCCTGTTGAATTCCCACAGTGTTTTTTTTTGCGTTGCTCCAGATTCCAGCATCTGTAGTCTCCTCTGTCTCCTTTGTTTGAGCCAATTTTAGTTTTTGTTTTCTCCAGCCACTCTGGAGTTAATCAGGCTTTGAAGTGCAACATCTTTGGCAGTTGAACGGGGCACGACTGCGCAAGCATGTGTAAGTTGAACCATGAGGCAGCAGGGGTGTTTAAAAGTGAGCAGATTAATGGAGCGGGCGACGGAGTAGAGGGAGACTGAGTAGGAAGGCTTTGGCTCGAGAGGCTTCAGCGAGCAGAGGCTGAGGACCAGCTTCACTCCAAGTGAGGTAAGGCCAGGTAAGTTCCTTAAATTAATTTAATTACCTTAAGAGTAGGTAATGGAGGCATCAGTTAGGGCAGTTGAGTGCTCCGTTTGCAGTATGTGGGAAGTCAGGGCTAGCACAATTGTCCCTGATGACTACACCTGTAAAAGGTGCATCCAGCTGCAGCTCCTGACAAACCGAGTTAGGGAACTGGAGCTGGAGCTGGATGAACTTCGGATCATTCGGGAGGCAGAGGCAGAAATACATGGGAGTTACAGGGAGATAGTCACCCCTAAGAGTCAGGAGACACGTAGCTGGGTGACTGTCTGGAGAGGGAAGGGGAACAGACAGAATGAGCAGAGCACCCCTGTGGCTGTTCCCACCAATAATAAGTACATCGTTTTGGATACTGTTGATGAGAGAGACCTACCAGGGACAAGTTGCAGTGGTTGCTTCTCTGGCACTGAGACGGGACCCTCAGCTCAGAAGGGAAGGAGGGAAAAGAGGAGAGCAGTAGTGAGAGGGGATTCAATAGTTAGGGGGACAGATAAGAGGTTCTGTGGAAGAGAACAAGAATCCCGGATGGTGTGTTGTCTCCCTGGTGCCAAGGTCCGCGATATCTCGGATCGAGTTCTCAGTATCCTCAAGAGGGAGGGTGAGCAGCCAGATGTCGTGGTCCATGTAGGGACCAATGACGTGGGTAGGAAGAGTGAGGAGGTCCTGAAAGGTGAGTTTAGGGAGTTAGGCGCCAAGTTAAAAGACAGGCAACACACATAAACGTTGCTGGTGAACACAGCAGGCCAGGCAGCATCTATAGGAAGAGGTACAGTCGACGTTTCGGGCCGAAACCCTTTGTCAGGACTAATTGAAAGAAGAGCTAGTAAGAGATTTGAAAGTGGAAGGGGGAGGGGGAGGGATGGAGCCAAGAGCTGGACAGTTGATTGGCAAAAGGGATATGAGAGGATCATGGGACAGGAGGCCTCGGGAGAAAGAAAAGGGGGTGGGGGGGAAACCCAGAGGATGAGCAAGGGGTATAATGAGAGGGACAGAGGGAGAAAAAGGAGAGAAAGAAAAAGAATGTGTGTATATAAATAAATAACTGAAAGGATACAAGGGGGAGGTGGGGCATTAGCGGAAGTTTGAGAAGTCAATGTTCATGCCATCAGGTTGGAGGCTACCCAGATGGAGTAAAAGGTGTTGTTCCTCCAACCTGAGTGTGGCTTCATCTTTACAGTAGAGGAGGCCGTGAATAGACATATCAGAATGGGAATGGGACGTGGAATTAAAATATGTGGCCACTGGGAGATCCTGCTTTCTCTGGCGGACAGAGCGTAGGTGTTCAGCGAAACAATCTCCCAGTCTGTGTCAGGTCTCGCCAATATATAGAAGGCCGCATCAGGAACACCGGACGCAGTATGTCACCCCAGCCGACTCACAGGTGAAGTGTCACCTCACCTGGAAGGACTGTCTGGGGCCCTGAATGGTAGTGAGGGAGGAAGTGTAAGGGCATGTGTAGCAATTGTTCCACTTACAAGGATAAGTGCCAGGAGGGAGATCAGTGGGGAGGGACGGGGGGGGGGGCCAACAGATGGACAAGGGAGTCATGTAGGGAGCGATCCCTGCGGAAAGCGGGGGGGGGGGAGAAGGGAAAGATGTGCTTAGTGGTGGGATCCCGTTGGAAGTGGTGGAAGTTACGGAGAATTATATGTTGGACCAGGAAGCTGGTTGGGTGGTAGGTGAGGACAAGGGGAACCTTATTTTTAGTGGGGTGCCGGGACCTCCAGGATAACAATCTCAGGATTCCTACCAGTGCCACGTGCAGGCGGGTTTAGAAATAGTAAGATAACGCAGATTAACACGTGGCTGAAGACATGGTGCAGGAGGTTGGGCTTCAGATTTATAGACAATTGGGCAGTTTTCCAGGGAAGGTGGGACCTGTTCCGGCAGGACGGTTTACATCTGAACTGGAGGGGGACAAATATTCTTGCAGGTAAGTTTGCTAGAGAGGCTCCAGTGGATATAAATTAGATACAAGGGGGGAGGGGAACCAAAGTGTAGGATCAGATGTAGGGGAGAAGGAAGAAAAAGGATATAGTAAAAGTTGTTTGCACAGTTAATAATAAACAGAGAGAAAGAGGTGGGAAATTTCTTAAATGCATATATTTCAATGCATGGAGCATTGTAAGAAAGGTGGATGAGCTTAGAGCATGGATTGATACCTGGAAGTATGGTGTTGTAGCTATTAGTGAAACATGGTTGCAGGAGGGGTGTGATTGGCAACTAAATATTCCTAGATTTCATTGCTTCAGGTGTGATAGAATCGGAGGGACAAGAGGGGGAGGTGTTGCATTGCTTGTCAGAGAAAATATTACAGCGGTGCTCTGGCAGGATAGGTCAGAGGGCTCGTCTAGGGAGGCTATTTGGGTGGAATTGAGGAATGGGAAAGGTGTAATAACACTTATGGGGGTATATTATAGACCACCAAATGGGGAGCGAGAATTTGAGGAACAAATTTGTAAGGAGATAGCAGATATTTGTAGTAAGCTCAAGGTTGTGATTGTGGGAGATTTTAATTTTCCGCACATAGACTGGTAAGCTCAGACTGTAAAAGGGCTGGATGGTTTGGAGTTTGTAAAATGTGTGCAGGATAGTTTTTTGCAGCAATACATAGAGGTACTAATTAGAGAAGGGGCAGTGTTGGATCTCCTGTTAGGGAATGAGATAGGTCAGGTGATGGAGGTTTGTGTTGGGGAGCACTTCGGGTCCAGTGATCACAATGCCATTAGTTTTAATATAATTATGGAGAAGGATAGGTCTGGACCCAGGGTTGAGATTTTTGATTGGAGAAAAGCTAACTTTAAGGAGATGTGAAAGGATTTAGAAGGAGTGGATTGGGACAATTTGTTTTATGGGAAGGATGTAATAGAGAAATGGAGGTCATTTAAAGGTGAAATTTTGAGGGTACAGAATCTGTACGTTCCTGTTAGGTTGAAAGGAAAGGTTAAAAGTTTGAGAGAGCCATGGTTTTCAAGGGATATTGGAAACTTGACTCGGAAAAAGAGAGCGATCTACAATAAATATAGACAGCATGGAGTAAATGAGGTGCTCAAGGAATATAAAGAATGTAAAAAGAATCTTAAGAAAGAAATTAGAAAAGCTAAAAGAAGATACGAGGTTGCTTTGGCAAGTAAGGTGAAAATAAATCCAAAGGGTTTATATTAATAGCAAAAGGATAGTGAGGGATAAAACTTGTCCCTTAGAGAATCAGAGTGGACAGCCATGTGTGGAGCCAAAAGAGATGGGGGAGATTTTAAACAATTTCTTTTCTTCGGTATTCACTGAGGAGGAGGATATTGAATTGTGTAAGGTAAGGGAAACAGATAGGGAAGTTATGGAAACTATGATGATTAAAGAAGAGCAAGTACTGGCGCTTTTAAGGAATATAAAAGTGGATAAGTCTCCGGGTCCTGACAGGATATTCCCTAGGACCTTGAGGGAAGGTAGTGTGGAAATAGCAGGGGCTCTGACAGAAATATTTCAAATGTCATTAGAAACGGGGATAGTGCTGGAGGATTGGCGTATTGCTCATGTTGTTCCATTGTTTAAAAAGGGTTCTAAGAGTAAACCTAACAATTATCGGCCTGTGAGTTTGACGTCAGTAGTGGGTAAATTGATGGAAAGTATTCTTAGAGATGGTATATATAATTATCTGGATAGACAGGGTCTGATTAGGAACAGTCAACATGGATTTGTGCGCGGATCATGTCTGACAAATCTTATTGAATTTTTTGAAGAGGTTACTAGGAAAGTTGATGAGGGTAAGCAGTGGATGTTGTCTATATGGACCTCAGTAAGGCCTTTGACAAGTTTACACACGGAAGGTTAGTTAGGAGGGTTCAATCGTTAGATAGTAAAATAGATTCAGCAGTGGCTGGATGGGAGACTCCAGAGAGTAGTGGTGGATAACTGTTTGTCAGATTGGAGGCCGGTGACTAGTGGTGTGCCTCAGAGATCTGTACTGGGTCCAATCATATACATTAATGATCTGGATGATGTGGTGGTAAATTAGATTAGTAAGTATGCAGATGATACTAAGATTGGTGGAATTGTGGATAATGATGTAGGTTTTCAAAGCTTGCAGAGAGATTAAGGCCAGTAGAAGAGTGGGCTGAAAGATGGCAGATGGAGTTTAATGCTGATAAATGTGAGGTGCTACATTTTGGTAGGACTAATCAAAATAGGACATACATGGTAAATGGTAGGGCATTGAAGAATGCAGTAGAACAGAGGGATCTGGGAATAATGGTGCATAGTTCCCTGAAGGTGGAATCTCATGTGGATAGGGTGGTGAAGAAAGCTTTTGGTATGCTGGCCTTTATAAATCAGAGCATTGAGTATAGGAGTTGGTATGTAATGTTAAAATTGTACAAGGCCAGATTTGGAGTATTGTGTACAGTTCTGGAGACCAAATTATAGGAAAGGTGTCAACAAAATAGAGAGAGTACAGAGAAGATTTACTAGAATGTTACCTGGGTTTCATCACCTAAGTTATAGAGAAAGGTTGAACAAATTGGATCTTTATTCTTGGAGCATAGAAGGTTGAAGGGGGGACTTGATAGAGGTATTTTAAATTATGAGGGGGATAGATAGAGTTGACGTGGATAGGCTTTTTCCATTGAGAGTGGAGGAGATTCAAACAAGAGGACATGAGTTGGGAGTTAAAGGGCAAAACTTTAGGGGTAATATGAGGGGGAACTTCTTTACTCAGAGAGTGGTAGCTGTGTGGAACGAGCTTCCAGCAGAAGTGGTTGAAGCAGGTTTGATATTGTCATTTAAAGTAAAATTGGATAG
This sequence comes from Mobula hypostoma, assembly GCF_963921235.1. NCBI lineage: Eukaryota > Metazoa > Chordata > Chondrichthyes > Myliobatiformes > Myliobatidae > Mobula > Mobula hypostoma. The sequence continues at coordinate 51,357,933 of NC_086108.1, read as the reverse complement.
CTATATGGACAGGAAAGTAATGGAGGGCTATGGGCTGAGTGCAGGTTGGTGGGACTATGTGAGAGTAAACGTTCGACACAGACTAGAAGGGCCGAGATGGCCTGCTTCTGTGCTGTAATTGTTATATGGTTATATGGTTATATCTCTGAATGATATAATGCAACGAATATTCATCAGCTAATGATCTACAAATAACTAGATCAAAAAAAAATATTGAATTTCTGGATTGACTCCATTTCCCTCAATTTGCTGAAAATCAAAGTCAAATCTATAGCTTTGTACTTTTAGCAAAATGTGAGGAAGTGCTATATGTCTTAAATTGTTGATTCTCAGGGATGTAGAAACTTCAGCTCTGCTCTGCTAAGCTCGTAAAATGGACAGATAAATGGCAAGTAAAATTTAATGCAGACTAATATGACATGCTATATTGTGATAGGAAGAATGAAATTTGACAACATAAACTAGAAAGTGCAATTATTAAAGCATTATAGGAAAATAAATCTTTATGTGCTTAGTTAATGAATATATCCGGGCTGCTTGAAAAGCTGCCTTATATGGGACCAAGGAAGTTTGACGTGACTTTATAAAATACTGACTGTCACACGAGAATATTATGTTTTGTTCCAAATGCAATACTTCAGGGACAATATGGAGATATTAAGACATTTAAATCCATCCCTTCATCAGTTGACTTTCTTTTGCAATAAAGTCCACTCAGAAATTCATATGTGGTAAAGTATTAACCTGGCCATTGGTGTGATCATGGACCATTATATTTCCCAGATTCTCACACATAAGATCCGCATTTCCAGGAATAGTTCCATAGCCAGAAAATATGAGACACACTGGGACTATATATGCTGGGAATTACCATGTGTAACAGTGTAGTCTAACTTGACTGGTTTATATTTGGTGGAAGATCATCTGCCAAGTTAAAAATTGCTCCCTCAGAGGTTGGTGGGAAAAACTTCTCTGGAAATTCAGTTGGTCGTACCAAAGTGTCCCACCATTGTTCATGTTCCTTTGGTGTAAAATGTGATACTTGTTTTAAACTGGATGACAGACTAGACTAGAGACCAGTTTCCCTTGTTTTCTTCCTCAAAATATATTTGTTGAGTTTCCAAATGATTTTCTACTTTTCCTGCTGGCTTTCCATCAAGTCTCTGCCTTTCTAAATGAGGACCAGGAATATCATTTCATTCAGGTGCCTTGCCGTTTGGCGTGGGCGATCATGTCTCTCCATCCATCAGGATTCCTGACCCTCCGAATTGTAGTTGTTGCCTCCCCTGTTTCTAACCATGATGTTATTCCATCTTTTATTTTCATTCTCTGTCTGCCTCTGCTTCTTTTTCTTTCCAGCTTTCCAGTTGTAACTAAATGTTCTAATGTCTCTCTTCGCATGATATGTCCAAAGAATTTTGATAGCTGTTTTCTGATTTTTTTAAGTAATATACGTTTTGTTTTTATTCTCTGTAGAACTTCTTTGTTGGTTATCCTGTCCGTATATGATATGCATAGCATTCTTCTGAGGAAGTACATCTCTGCTGCATTGATTCTTTTTTCCATTGCATTTGTGATGGTCCACGACTCGCAGCCATACATCAAGATAGGAAGAATGTAGCAGCTGAGAGTTCTAAGGCGGATGTCAATTGCTATTTTCTTGTTCGTTAGGATGTTTCTCATTTCTGTAAATGTTGTTCTTGCCATTGCTATTCCAGGAATATGGGAAGCTCTATTTCCTCTCAATGTACTCAGAGTATGTTTCTATAGCCAGATATTGCACAGTTGCAAGAATGGTGGGATTGAGATAGCATTGAATTTGAAGTTGAATGACCACTGCAGTTAGGAATATCTTTGACTTTTTTAAGCAAATACAGCACCAGAATCAATCAGATTTCCATTTGCATAGGAGAGATAAGCAAGAATGCAGCTGATGTGGCATTGATCAACTTTATCTGTATTGGTGACTTTACTGTATGTGGGACAGATTATTTTTGGCAATCATTATGACTGTATTGAGGTAACATTTGAAAGATGAAGTTGCAGTGATATAGAGTTACAAAGAAAAAGTTGGAGTCAAAATTTGAAAGAGAATGTGTAAGGATAGACTGGAGTGCAGTTAACTTGGAATTTACTTTTATTTGATCTTGCCAGTGAAGTTATGCAATCATTTTTCAGTACCTTCGTATATTTTTCCTTCTTTAATTTCATGTGGTAATTTGACACATTTCACATATCAGGATGGAGTATTTGTCAGCAGTCAATAATAGAACTGCTGGTCACTTGAGATTATGTCATGTGGAGTTATTTGAAACCACACTAGATTTCTCAGTTAAAGAAAAATTTTATTGAAAACCTCCCTCTTTTTCAATTGTATTTTGCTTCTTTTATTCTGTACCTTTTGAGGGAATTCATGAAGTTTATGCTTAAGAAAGTTGTCAGTGTTGAGGATCACACTTTTACTCATGCTGAGTAACAAAATCATTGTATATAATGCGTGCCATCAAAATATATATCCTACAGTGTCACTTGTTTTTTTCATTCAATTTATAGTTATTTTCAGGACCATTAATTTGATTCATTACTATGCTTGTCTGTATTGAATAGTGTGTATATTTATCCTGTTAAAAATTCTTCATCCGTTCTAAAGTGTGAAAGTATTCCTATTGTTTGAGAATTGTCAGGATAATGAAGAAAAAGTATTGCAATTAATGGAAATAACTCTGTGTTATGGAATAATATGTGTAAGTTCACGATTCCTTACAAACTTGCAAAGACTGTTATGAAAATAAACATTTGGATTTTTACTATTTAGTTTGGATGATGTTTTGTTTGGATCCTTAGGCCATGAAATTCCTGCATTCCTGGCGTGTGGGGCAAATCCTCTTGATACCAATATCCATGGATGCTGATTTGTTTAGATATTTGCCCAAGACTGCTCTACATATTGTGAAAGAAGTGAAATGAGGTGGACGAAACATACAGAAGTGGGGAGGAAATTCAAGCATTTTGTGATCCTGATGCTGATGTCGAAGTTTTGCTACCATAATTCAGACAGAGGAAACAAGCAGCAGGTATGAACAGGATAAGAATTAAAGATCTTCATGCAGCCAGCAAATGTGTCAGTTGGCAACAGAATGGTGAATTTACTGAAAAACAGAGCTACAAATACTCAACCAGTAGCCTTTTTCCTCAGAAGCCATGTAATCAGACATCTATCATCTCAACTGTCTCATATCATATCATGCCTGCAAACATCTTGAAATCTCATACTTTATTTCCCTTCCACATAAAAATAATAAAATCCAATCTCACTGCCACATATTTCAACACTCATTCCCCTCACCACAACCAGGCATCCCCTCATGTTTCTAAAGTTTGCGGCCTTCTCATCTACTCCAACATTCATCTTACTCCCTTACAATCCATGAACCCATTCTACACCGTCTGGACATGTACCTATGCACTGCAGTGCAGCACTATAGAGTGTGCTGGGGTCAGATCTGATTCCCATTCCTGGTAAGCCCAAGGACATGTGTCAGTTTCTTATCTTGCCCCTCATCATTGTCCCAACTGTAGCTGGTGCATCTGGTCCACACTGTGACATGAATAGAACTGTTGATCTTCTTTAAAAAGGTAAACAATTTCTTTTCCTCTTTACCTTATTATCATTCATATTTTATTTTGTCAGTTAATTGTCTTGTGACATTATTTTTTTAAACTAGTTTATCTATTGACAATTTCTAAACCTTTGCTGGCCTGACCTGTCAGCAAACCATCAGTGTGGTCCATGGAGAGACCTTCAGTTGGCACCAACCTGAAGCCTAGTTGTCACTTGCAGCCCAGTCAGCAATGGAGAATAGCCGCAGAAGCAAGATCTCAGATCCCCTGCAGCCAAATAGTTAAAAAGTTTGGTGAAGTTGCAGGACCAGGACCGGGGATGTGACATGCACGAGATCACAAGGCATGGTCTGAGCTCAGCTTGTCCCAGCCCATTATTCCAACGACTCCCACTCAAGGATATGCATGTTGTCTTAATGAGGATTTGATACCTAGCAAAACGTTTGAGAATAGAGGTGCAGGAGTGCACCCTGATGTAGCTTAGTATAGGCAAAACATTATCAGAGTACCTTGCTGACAATCTCAGTTTACTTGCAGTGAAATGAAGTATGTTAATAGAACAACATAGACGTGGAGGAGGCTGATGTTGACTCTTTGGAGACTTTATAATACATCATTACTTTGTGACTGCAGGATGTTTAGTTAATTCTCTTAGGGATACATAATTTATGTGATTCATAGAATCACATAAACATTACACTGTGAAAGAAAGCCATACAATCCATGGATAAGAGAAACCCAAATAGTCCTTTCCTGATGGCTCTGCAAATTCTTGCCTTTCAAGTACTATCTGGTTCCCTTAACTGAACTTAAGGACTTAAGGACTCTCCTTCCATTCTATATGATTTTTCTGGTGAGAATTTCTTTTTTTTGTAGTTTATTTTTTTATTGAAGTTCATCATCAAACAAAACTTTCCATAAGATGTATTTCAGATACTGTAGATATATTATATATCATATAGTCATATTTGTCACAAATCTCCACATAATATTTATATGAGATATACACTTATAGAAAGGAGAGGAAAGAAAGAATAATTAAAAGAGGAAAACTATGTACAAAGTAGGGAGTGATCTTTTTATACAACATATTCATTGACTTGTGAGAATAAAATCAGGCCTATGAGGTATGTAGTTAAACCATTTTTCCCAGTATGAATCAAATTGTTCCAACTTATGATTAACAGATGCTGTTATCTTCTCCATTTTGTAAATGTCCATTGTAATTTCCATCCATACATTTAAAGTTGGGCTCTCCTGTGATAACCATTTCCTGGTAAGGGTCTTTTTACCAGTCGCCAGCAGTATATTCATTAAATATTTATCTCTTTTCACCCATTCTTGAGGTATATACCCAAAATATATGGTCTTACTCTCTGAGGATATTTCACATTTAAAGATGTCTTGTAGGGCATTGTGTATCCCACCCCAATAGTCTTTGATAACGGGGCATTCCCAGAAAATATGATAATGGTTTGCATTTTGATTTCCACAATTTCTCTAGCAAACAGGGAGGTTACTATCATAGTGGGATTTCTGAGAGGGTGTAATAAAATATCTTATCAAGTTTTTCCACCCGAACTCCCTCCATTTCTGTGAACTGGAACATTTCCATTGATACCTTCATATTATTGTCCATTCTTCCTCAGATATTATTATCCCTCCTTCCTTCTCCCATTTTGTTTTAATGTATGAAGTCGAATGTGTTTTAAGATTTGACAAACCCTTATACATGCTTGAAATTATTCTACTACCGTTGTCTGAATTATATGCTTTTCTAAGTAGCTCTATCAAACATGTACTTGCCTTGGTTACATTTTTAACTGTCCCATTAACATACTGTCGCATCTGTAAATATCGATAAAAGTCTTATTTTTCTAATGTGTTTCCTTTGAGCATTTCAAAACTGAACAGTGTTCCCTCTTTCATTATATTGCAAATATCTGTTATTCCTTTAGCTGTCCAGTCCTTAAATCTAGCATCCAGTTTTTCTGGTGAGAATTTCTAAAGAGCAAATCTTTAAATAAGCTAAAACATTCATTTATTATTTCATTTTCTCATAGTTATGGTGCAGTGTTACTTTATGTTTCAAATTACAAACTAGAGGAAGTCTGCAGATGCTGGAAATCTGAGCAACACACAAAATGTTAGAAGAACACAGCAGGCCAGGCAGCTTCTATGGAAAAAAGTACAGTCAACATTTAGGCCAAAAACATTGACTGTACTTTTTCCCATAGACGCTGCCTAACCTGCTGAATTCCACCAGCATTTTGTGTGTGTTGCTATGTTTCAAAATGTTGATTTTGTTTAAGAGTTTGGAAAAGGTTGAAAGGCGCAAGTTGCCAGCTAACAGCTAGATAAAATATGTACAGATACATATCAGTTGAGACAAATTTCTGCAGTTCTTGGCATAGTTATTTAAAAAAGCTTAGAACATCTTTGCTGCAGGGAAAGAGTTATGAATTTCCTTACTCAGCCAGTTCACAGCATGTGATTGACCAGTATGCTGATACTTGATAACGTTACCTGTTTATTTGTTTTTATTTGTCTTCTAATTGTTGGCTTCCTCGAATTGTGAGCAGAAATAAAGATGGCGGATGGTGTGGGATGGGACAAGGAAGGTCAAGATTAGAGTAGGAAGAAGTAACCAAAGAGTTATGAGTTTAACCGCTGGAACAGGCTAGGTCATGAGGTTCATTATGAACTGTGAAAATGATCCCTAATCCAACAGCTGACTAATGTGTTTTACATCCATTAGACAGTCTGAATACATCATTCTCCTGTGGTGAAACTCATACCCAGTTAAGAACACACCAGCCTTGGCTGGACTCAACATGGCAAGGAAGGAAGAATGGAGTGATTAGCTGGTGGAATATCCAGCAGCTAAATCCAGACAGGAAATGAGGACAGACAGACCTTCCAATCTTCCAGTGTTTTGAAATGCTTGATACTGAAATAAGGAAGCACCAGTTACAGAGGGCAAATACTAAACAAGCAGAAACATTAAATGGTAAACGAGGATGTGTAAATTACAACAATGTATTACCTGGATTTGATTTTTTATCCATGAGCTATGCTTTCTCACATTTCTTTCACAGCTGGGCTATAGAATGGATAACAGCATGGATAAAAGTAAGGGAACAAATAAACTCTTCTTGGACTCCTGCAGTCAAGGTTTGAAAAGGGTACAATTGACCTTTTTGATCATACCTTTACATCGATGTACCTCCTCTATAAGGGGGAACTACAATGAGCAAATGGACAGAGTGGCCATTAGATCACCCTTGTTGCCAGATACTGCTCAATTCTACCAGCAGGACTTTGAGCAGAGGGCTCTGAGTTCATCGCCCTTATGTCCAAATGCTTTTTCTAAATAAATATACCTGGCAGGAAGCCCAAGAAAAGTTTATTCGTCCTATATGCCAGGAAAGTCCTCCTGTACGCCACTCTCTAAGAAAGGAAGAAGGCAGCAGAAGGGAATTTATAGACCAGTTAGCCTGACCTCCGTGGTTGGGAAGATGTTAGAGTCAATTGTTAAGGATGAGGTGATGTAGTACTTGGTGACACCAGACAAGATAGGACGAAATCAGCATGGTTTCCTTCGGGGAAAATCTTGCCTGACGAACCTGTTGGAATTATTTGAGGAGATTACAAGTAGGATCGATAAAGGGGATGTAGTGGATGTTGTATATTTCGACTTTCAGAAGGCCTTTGACAAGGTGCCACACACGAGGCTACTTACCAAGTTAAGAGCCCCTGGTATTACAGGAAAGTTACTAACATGGTTAGAGCATTGGCTGATTGGTAGGAGACAGTGAGCAGGAATAAAAGGATCTTTTTCTGGTTGTGTGCCTGTGACTAGTGGTGTTCCGCAGGGGTTGGTGTTGGGACCACTTCTTTTTATGCTGTATATAAATGATTTAGATGATGGAATAGATGGCTTTGTTGCCAAGTTTGCAGATGATACAAAGACTGGTGGAGAGGCAGGTAGTGTTGAGGAAACAGGTAGGATACAGAAGAACTTCGACAGATTAGGAGTATGGGCAAGAAAGAGGCAAATGAAACACAATGTTGGAAAATGCATGGCAATGCACTTTGGTAGTGGAAATAAATGTGTGGTCTGTTTGCTAAACAGGCAGAAAATTCAAAAATATGAGATACAAAGTCTTTGTGCAAAATACCCTAAAGGTTAACTCACAGGCCAAGTCGGTGGTGAGGAAGGCAAATACCACGTTGGCATTCATTTTGAGAGGTCTAGAATAGGTCAAGATCAGGGAAGTGATGCTGAGGCTTTATAAGGCACTGGTGAGGCCTCACCTTGAGTATTGTGAAGTTTTGGGCATCTCATCTTAGAAAAGATGTGCTGGCATTGGAGAGGGTCCAGAGGAAGTTCACAAGGATGGTTCCAGGAATGAAAAGGTTATCATACAAGGAATGTTTGATGGTTCTGGGCCTGTCCTCGCTGGAATTTGGACGGATGGTGGTGGATCTCATTGAAACCTTTTGGATGTTGAAAGTCCTAGACAGAGTAGATGTGGAAAGGATATTTCCCATGGTGGGAGAGTCTAGGACAAGAGGGCACAGCCTCAGGATAGAGGGGCGCCCTTTCAAAACAGAGATGTGGAGAAATTTCTTTCGCCAAAGGGTGGAGAATTTGGGGAATTTGTTGCCACTTGCAATTGTGGAGGCCAGGTCAATGGGTGTATTTAAGGCAGAGATTGATAGGTTCTTGATTGGACATGGCATCAAAGGTCACAGGGAGAAGGCCAAGAATGAGGGTTAAGGAGGAGAAAAAAAAGGATCAGCCATGATTGAATGGGGCAGAGGGCCTAATTCTGCTCTTGTGTCTTATGGTCTTATGGAAAGTACGAGATCCTTTTGCAAAAGTAGGGTAATATTGTCTAGTGCAGAAAATAAGAAGCATTTGTCGTAGATGTTAAGCAATGTCGATCAATAAAATGAACACAGGAAAAGACTTGAGCCGTTAGGCCTTTAGGGAATAGACCCACAAGGAGTGAAGTTAGATCTGCATCTGGTGACAGGGATTGTAGTACTTCTTTCAGAGAATAATGAAATCAGCAGAAGGTTAATGGTGGAATGAATTTTAATCACTGATTTAAAATATTAAGACATGATTTGAGAATTTTTTTTTCAACACAATGTGGCAGTTCCAGACTTCCTTATCCAGGAGTTTCTGCTCTTCAGGTTCATTGGTTCCAGTATGGTTCAGTAAGCTGACATTCCAAAAGATACAAAGTATAGCAGTGCCTATAAGGCTCAATGTGAGCTCCAACTTGCACATGCAACAGTATTTTATAAAGCAGCAACATCCTCCCTCCCAAACTTCTTTTCTCCAGAAGACATGCTATTTAATTTTTCATTTGGTTTTCAAAATGGCTAACATTTATCTGCCACATTACAAATCCAGAAGGTCAGACAGTATTCACTTGCCCCATCACTGAACTGTACTCACAAACTATAGACTCGCTTTCAAGATCTCTTCATCTCATGTTCTCGATAGTAATTTCTTATTTATTCTTCTTATTATTATCATCATCATGATTTCTTTTTGTATTTACACAGTTTGTTCTCGTTTGTACATTGGTTGCTTGTCCATCCTGTTGTCAAGTCAAGTTTATTGTCATTTAACTACGTACATGTATATAACGTATATAACCATACAGTGTATATAGAAACAAGACAATGTTTCTTCGAATCAGGGTGTAAATCACAGTAGTATACACGATGCACGATAATTTATGAAGGTCAAAATAAAATCTACTGATGAATCACACATAAATAACAAATATAAGTGCATTGATATTAAATATTGTAAGGTATAGAACAGATTAACCAGTGACACTTCAATACAATGCGACTGGGAGCTCAGAAGCCTAATAGCCTGGGGGAAGAAAATGTTTCTCATCCTGACCATTCTTGTTTTTTTGCATTGGAGTCTCCTGCCTGATGGTAGAAAGTCAAAGAGGACGCTGGATGGATGGGTGGGATCCTTAATAATACTAAAGGACATGTGTACGCAGTGATTCTGATAAATGTCCCCGATGGATGCTAGGGAGACCCCTATGATCCTCTCAGCTGTTCTCGCAGTACCTTGTAGGGACTTTTGGTCCGATGCTCGGCTGCTCCCATACCAGATGGGGATGCAGCTTGTCAGGACGCTCTCAATGATGCTCCTGAAAAACTCAGTTAAGGTGCGGGGGGGGCGTGGAGCCTTGATGACCTCAATCTTCTTAGGAAGTGGAGGCACTGCTGTGCCCTCTTGTTCAGGGAGGTGATACTAAGGAACCAGGTGAGGTCATCCATGATATGAACTCCCAGGAACTTGGTGCATTTAACTCTCTTTATGTTTATGGAGGAGTCATGCATTCACAGAGGCGGATAGTTTGTCTGCACCCTCCTGAAGTTCACAATGATTTCCTTTGTCTTCTCGACATTCAGGATTAGGCTGTTCTTCTCACAACAATCCACCACTTCCTCTCTATACTCTGTCTTGTCATCGTTGTCAATGAGGTCAACCACTGTCGTGTCATCCGCAGACTTGATGACAAGGTTTGAGCTGGATCCTGCGACACAGTCATGCGTCAGCAGCGTGAACAGCAGCAACTGAGCACACAGCCTTGGGGGACACCAGTGCTCAGCATAACAGGACTAGAGATGTTGCTGTCCACATGGACTGGACTATGGCCTTTCTGTTGAGATGCCCAGGATCCAATTGCAGAGGGAGGTGTTGAGACCCAGAGAGGACAGTTTCCCCACTTGCTTCTAGGCCATGATAGTCTTGAAGATGGAAATGAAGTCTATCAACAGCAGTCTGGCATATGAGACCCCATTTTCCAGGTGGGACAGGACAGAGTGGAGGGCAGAGGCTACTTCATCGTCAGTGGATCGATATGAGCGATAAGTGAATGAGAAAGTGTCCAGTGTAGCTGGGAGAAAGGCTTTAATGTGCTCCATGACCAGCTGCTCAAAGCATTTCATAATGGCTGATGTTAATGCCACCGGACAATAGTCATTTAGGCAGGTTACTGTCACCCTCTTTGGCATTGGAATGATGGTTGCTGCCTTGAAAACCAAGTGGACGGTGGATTGTTTGAGAGAGATGTTGAATATATCTGTCAGCACCTGTGTTAGCTGGGCTGTGTGTGCAGTCTTTCAGAACCCGGCCTGGTATATTATTGGGCCCCGCAGCCTTGTGTGGGTTGAGTTTGGCCGGGGTCTTCCTCACCTCAGCTTCAGCCAGACAGAGTGCCTGCTCCCCTGGGGTGCAGTCTTTCATTGGTTCTGTTGTGTTTCCTGTGTTTACTCTGGAAGCCCGGAAGAAAATTAGTCTCAGGGTTGTATATAGTGACATATACGTACTTTAATAATAAATTTATTTTGAACTTTGAACTTTGAAAAGAGAAACAGGGTTTAGGTTTCAGTTCAAAGACCCTGCATCGAAAGTGAAACAATAAATCTGTTGCCATTTCCACAGATGATGCCTGATCCGCTGCATGATCATTGCATTTTTTTGTTTTTTTTGTTTTGGAATATCATCATCTGTTTTATTAACTTTCATTTACAGGACTAATAATTATTAGCTCCATTGTCTACTTTTAATCAGGCCAATGTCATTTGTAATTTTTTGACGGGACAGGGCTGACGTAAATCTTGTTTGCGTCTCTTTGCATTAGGATAAAATTGTAATATTTTCTCTGAACTGAGTCTTCTGCAGGATCATGCTTGATAGAGTTCGGAAGTGATTTAGTGAACAGTTAACATATTTAAGATAACTGATTTATGATGATCAAAGATGAAAATCTGCATTATACTGTAGATTGACAAATTTTATGTCAGTATCCATTATGGAACGTATCTAAGTTTTATCATTTACTTCATAACTAATGAAATATATCTTATGTGACAGAATGAAAACGTATGCAGCTGCGTCTCACAGTTAAAGTTATTATTAGTGGAATAAACAGGACAGAGCATCTGGTAATCCTATACCACATCTGCTTGTCTTTGTGTGTACTTCAAATTTACTTGTTAAAAGTATTCTCTGACTTTTTGCACTCCATGTGTAAAATGATGGTGATGTATACATTTTACATATAAGCTTCTTATTGTAATTTATAGTTTTTATTACTATGTATTGCAATGTACGGGTGCCACAAAATTACAGATTTCACAATGTATGCTTGTGATATTAAACCTGATTATGATCTGATTCTGACATCCAAGTTTGAGTTGTTTGTGCAAAATCAATACAGTGAATACCAGTTAATTGTGCCATCGGTTAATCGGGGCTATTTGAGGTAATTCTTAAAGAACTACAACTAATTGAGAAAATAGTCAGGATTCCCTTCATTTATTTGGACACTATGCTGCTTAATTGGGACATGAGATTTGCTGAATTAGTTCTCACTAGTGTCAGTTGCATGCACTTGTGTGGCCATTAGATGCTACAGCATGCTTTGAGCAAACAGTTTTTAAATAGCATCAATGTATTTGCATTCAAAAAGCACTGATTTGTGTCACTGATAGCTATCAAGAAATAAGCAGTATGACAATTCCAAACTGTTTTGTTCACTGCAGCTTGGAGATACCAGAAACAGGCAGGAGTGAAAATGGAACAATTTTACTACTTTAACAAGTTAGAAACTACGAAGAATTTGAAGGTATTGTCAATCTTCTTGAATGTTACAATGAAAATGAAGATTTGGAGGATGCAGTTGTTGCTAGCATTGTATGGAGGCAGTCCACTATTCGCACTAGGTGTCTGCAAAACGTGTTACTCAGTTAAACGGTAGTTTGTCTTTTTTATACCTTTTTACCTTTCCACGAAACTTCAGCTAATTGGGGTAAAATGTACTGGTCTTGATGTGTTACGATTAATTGGAATTCTATTTTGGCTTCCTTATTTTAAACCCTTCTGACAAGATCATTCTAAATGTTAATTATTATTTTGCCTCATGTAAGGCTTCCCTTTTTTTCATGCATAATATCTCAAAGTGAACTGTCTCACATTATTGCTCCCATATCTGACCATTAGGAGCCATGCAAGAGCAGATCTTCATAATGCCCCTCTATTTGCCTTCCATTCATGCCACAGGGCCAGAACTATCTTGGGATTAGAGGACACAAGAATTTAGCTGCTTCCCTCACTACAGCATACTTGCCTCAAAGGATCTATGATGTGGAGACTTTCTCCCAGGGTGAATCACCTGGGTCTCTAAAGTCAAAATAGCAGACATTAGTACAGCATACAATGTAAGTTGTCCCAAGATAGGAATTGTTGCTGATACGTTACATGATGTGATGTCTGGATCTAAAAGTTCATATAAACATCTTGACCTTTATTCTTTTCCAGCTGAGGCAGCTATAGTACTGTGATACCTCCAAAACTTCCATTGAATCCCATCTCCCTTTTTTATTTAGAACAGGTCATGTTGTTTTACTATCCTTGCATCATTGATACCCACAAGATACAAAATCTGTTGACCAAACTATAATGTATGAAGGGTGGAATTTGGTTGTTCTCTTCATTACCAAGGACACTTTGTATTTGGCTGAAGATACAGGTCCCACTGATGGAGCATATAATAGCTGTCATCATGTCTTTTTCTGCTTTGACCTCATAAGTGATTTCATTCAGTATTTTTACTATCTATCAGAAAAATGAAGCCTCATCCTTCATTGTTGAGTAGTTCTAGAATTGAGCAGCACTTTGTCTTATCCAGTTCCAGCGACATTCCTTTCAGTTGTTTTGGTATAGTTCTGTTCTGCATCCAGATACTTTCAACACATCTGGTAGTGGAGCCTGCCACCACTCCTATCTCAAAGCTCTCATCTTGAGTCATATCAACTACGGTGAGGTACAGTTGCAATGAAAATCTTGCTTGCAGCATTCAGATTCAGAGAACACACATCAAGACAATGAAGGAACAGACTGTAAAAAAAAAACAAGACATTAGTGCAAAAGCCCAACTAAAAATATGAAGAATGAAACAAGGAAAGCAGAGCAAGGATTGAAAATGCTGAGGCAGGCCAAGCCCAAGAGTCAATTTTTTGGCTTGGCAGGTATTGGGAGCTGACCTTGGAGTGAGCACTGAAAAGTGATGAGGTGTATCAGCAAATAAAAAGAATGTAAGGTAGAGCAGAGTAGCCACTGTGACAGTGGCCAATGTTGAAGTGGTAAGTGCTAAGGCTTTTGCTTATGAAGCTTCAGTGAGAAGAGACTAACCAAGGGTACAGGTAAGGAACAGTAAAGTCTCTTTAGATTAATTCTTCATATAGCACAGTTAAGGTCACAATTAGGCTAGTGATATGTTCCTCCTGCAGGATTAAGGTTCAGATTTACTTATTACATGTACATCAAAATACACAGCAAGATACATCATTTGTGTTAACTAGCGGTGTGCTGGAGCAGCCCACAAGTGTCACCGCACATTCTGACGCCAACATAGCATACCACAATGCTCAGCAGCACAACACGGACACAACAAGCAACAACAGCAAATCAAGCCCCATTCCTCCCTCTGATCTACTCACAAATCAGACAGTGAGGCCTCCAGCCTCCAATCTACAGGCTTCATCTTCTGGACTAATGATCACGCTTCGGCCTCCAGTCTTTGGTATCAACATGTGGACTAACTGATGATGCGATTCCAAACTCCAAGCTCGAACTCTGGTCACACCTCCTGCTCACACAGACTCCTGATTGCTGGCCTTTGGACACGGAGCGGAGGCCTGGGCTGTCGATGTACTTTGTCATCCAAACACGTCACTGCACTTTGAACATGGAACATGGAGAGCAGAGCCGGAGGCCTGAATTCAAACTCCATCATATCCCTGTCCCTAAATCCTAAACTGGCCTCTATCTCCTGTCCCCAAAACATCACTACAAACTTTAAAAAAACACCTCTGAGCCATGATCTTAGACTGCAGCATGGTGCCATTTTGAAAAAACATGTGGGAAATCAGGGAGACTTCCGGTGTCCCTGGCAACCACACCTGTGGGGCATGCACATATTTGTAACTCCTGGCTAACCACATTTATCAGACCTCCAAGAGGCATGCACCTCCCAGTCTCAACCCTGATAACAGGGGTCACATGCCACTTGTTTCTAACTCATCACCTGCAGCCTATTTAAACCCAGCTGTCATTCACAGTCCTTGTTCACCCATCAAACCAACCAGCCTCAACCAGTTGCTCCTAGCCTTCAGGTACCTTGTTGCTTATGGTGTTTAGTATCTGTTCTCTGTTGTTTTGTGACCCCACATGGCTTGTTATTTTGGAGTCTATTATTAAAGTTACCATTCATCATTGATTTGTCTCTGCTGCTTTGCTTTTGTATCAAGCCTCCTCCACATTTCCTGACAAGAATGGATCAACCAATAACTGACCCATCAGAGTTTGCTTGCATAAAGGAGGTCATCTGCTGACAAGAGTACACTGTCCAAAAGCAGCAGGAAACTATTGACCAATTGTTCACCACTCTCAATCAACTCTCTGTCTTGCTACAGCTACCCTGCACCAGTCAACCCCCTCCCTCAGAGCCCAGATTCTGGTGCCTGAACATTTCAACGGATCCACAACCCAAAGTCACAACGTCCTGTTCCAGTGCATCTTACTTTTTGAGCTCCAGCCATCTCTATCTTCAACAGACCAAGCCAACATTGCCCTTGTCATCTCTCTGTTGACAGGGCGAGCTCTGACCTGGAAATGGCACCACCAGGTGGAAACAAGGGGCTTTCTATCTGGTAAGCTCTCCTCAGCCTCTCATTCCAGCAGAATAGCCCAACTCACTCTCTCTGTCCTCCTCCACACCCCAATGGCTCTACGCCCACAGGGAGCTCTGGTGGATTCTGGCACAGCATGCAACTTCCTGGACTGGACTCTGTGTGTGCAGCTGGGGCTCCTTGCTGAGCCTATTTCTCATCCCTTCAGCATCACGGCCAACAACAGACGTCCCTTGGGGTCTGGGAGGTCGGTCAGAGTGCACACACAGTATATGCACTTGAGAACCACAAGTCTATCCAAGTCCTCCTTATTGATTCACCCCACACTCCTCCCATCTTGGGTTAGCCTTGGCTCTCCACTCACAACCCTTTCTTCGCCTGGTCATCCGGTTCACTACTGAGTTGGGGACCCAGGTCTCTGCAACCTCAGTTGACTTCACCACCTCAAGGTCTCCATCTCCAGTCTCCAATGCGCTCGCAGGGCCTCCAACGGCAGGCTTACCAACCCAGGACATGCTACCCCTAGGTCTCCATTCTCCAGTCCCCAATGCACTCGTAGGGCCTCCGACTGCAGCCTCACCTACCCAGGATAAACCACTTCTTGGTCTCCAATCTCCAGTCTCCAATGCACTTGCAGGGCCTCCAACTAGAGACTCACAACCTCAGGATATACCACCTCTGGGTCTCTAATGCAGTCGCTGGGCTTCTGACTGCAGCCTCACCAGAACTTTAACCATCAGGCCTCAACTACCAAACTCTAGCTCTTGTCCACTGTTGTCCACCGCCTGGAGCACTATGGTGGTCCTCAGATGAACGGGATTCTCTCACTATGATTTTCTTCCAGACATATCCAGCATCAGGAGAATGGGAACCATTCGGCACAGCCTTTCCAAACGTGAATGGGTCCTGTCCCCCGGAGTGACTTCCAGTACTTTCTCACCATTGATGTAAGACTGATCAGCTGAGGTGCCAGAGGATTGAAATGTAGAGCAGATGACCTCTGGACATTGATTGGTTCTGAGGATATTATTGCCAGTTCTTATGTTCTTGATTGGATATGGCATCAAAGATTATGGGGAGAAGGCTGAGAAGTGGGGCTGAGGAGGGGAAAAAAGGATCAGCCATGATTGAACGACAGTGGAGACTCGATGGGCCAAATGGCCTATTTCAGCTCCTATAGCTTATGGTCTTATAACAGAAGCATAGCTGAGTGAAGGTGAAGACCGGCAGCTCAGTGTCCTAGGACATCAAACTACAGGTATGACAGAGATATAGATCACAGAACGAAGTACAAAGTAAAATTTATTATCAGCATACATACGTGTCACCATATACAACCCTGATATTCTTTTTCCTGCAGCCATACTCAGCAAATCTATAGAACAGTAACTGTAAACAGGATCAATGAAAGAGCAAGAACATAGAAGACAACAAACTGTGCAAATGCAAATATAAATAAATAGCAACAAATAACTAGAGCATGAAATAACAAGAAAGAGATTCCTTAAAGTGAGATGATTGGTCGTGGGATCATCTCAATAGACAAGTGTACTTATCCTCTTTTGTTCAAGAGTCTGACAGTTGAGAGGTAGTAACTGTTCTTGAACCTGGTGGTGTGAGTCCTGAGGCATCTGTACCTTCTACCTGATGGCAGCAGCAAGGAAAGAGCATGGTCTGGGTGGTGAAGATCTTTGATGATGGATGTTGTTTTTCTACAACAGTGCTTCATGTAGGTGTGCTCAATGGTTGGGAGGGCTTTACCCGTGAAGAGATGGGGTTGCCTTTTTAAAGAGAACATACATAACAACAGGGCTTAGAGAAGATATCCTGGGGTTTTGACACCATATGCATAGAACTTAGAAACAACAAGCAGATGGTCACTTTGATTGGGCTGTATTATAAGCCCAGAATAGTCAGCAGGAACTAGAGGAGCAGATGTGTAGAGAGACTCAATATTGTTGTAAGAATAACAGTGTAGTTTTAGTGGGATATGTTAACTTCTCTTATATTAACTGGGTCATCCATACTGCAAGGGGCTTGGACAGAATGGAATTTGTTAAATGTGTCCAAGAATATTTCCTTTAACTGACACTTTGAGGGCCCTACTAGGGAGAATAGCAACACTCGACCTCTTCTGAGGGAATGAGTTAGGGCAAGTGACTGTAGTGTCAGTAGAGATGCATTTTGGGTCAAGTTACTATAATTCTATTAGCTTTAAAATAGTTATGACAAAAGGTAAGCCTGATCCTCTGATTAAGGTCCTAAAGTGGAGCAGGGATAATCTTGGAGGTATTAGGTGGGATCTTACAGAGATCAAATCAGTTAGGCTATTTGGTAGTAAAGGGATGATTGGCAAGTGGGAGGCTTGACATCTAGGATCCAGGATTAGGGTGAGAGGGGAAAGATTTGAAAGGGATCTGAGAGATAGCTTTTTCATGCAGAGGAAGGTGGGTACATGGAATGAGCTGCTAGAGGAAGCAGTTGAAGCAAGCAGAATGGCATCATTTAAGATGTACTTGGGTATATACTTGGAGAGGAGGGACTTAGAGGGATATGAACCAAACACAGGAAATTGGGACTAGATGGGCCAAAGGGCCTGTATCCATGCTGTATTGCTGAATGGCACTATGATCATGGTTGACATAGATGCCATGGGCTGAAGGACCTGTTGACATGATTCATTATTGTATGACTCCACAACTCAACACCATAGGTGGACAACTTTCGGAAACAATTACCAGTTCTGGTCATACAGAGAAAGTAAGTTACCCAAATTTGCAGAATTTAGTAGTAAACGGCCAGAAGATGAACGATGATATGCTGTTCCTCAGTCTACACTGGAATTCTTAAAAGCAGTTCCAAAGGCCGTTGGCAGATGGGTCAGAGTGTGAGGTGGTTGGAGAATTAAAATGTCAGCCAGTAGAAAGCTCTGAATTGCCGCTGGAGAAAATCCTCAAAGCGGTCATCTAATTAGTATTTGGTTTCTCCAATATAGAAGACACCAAATACAGTAGACTTGACTGGAAGAAGTGCAAGTCAATCATTCGTTTACATAGAATGACTGGCTTAGTTCCCAGTTAATTGAAAACATGGCAAAACCAGTATCTACAATGATTGAAACTTTAGTTCAATTTACTACAAACTTTTAAATTTTGCAAACCAAGTAAAACAAAACAAATATACCTCCCTCTGGTTTCCCTCCTCCTTCCCTTTCTTCCATGCTTTACTGGCCTCCTCTATTGGATTCTTTCTTCTTCCGCCCTTTACCTCTTCCACATAGCTCCTCCTAGCTTCTTACCTCATCCACCCGTCCCCAACCCACCCACCTTACCGGTTACCTGGTCTCACCTAGCTTGCTAGCTGTAGTCCTCCCCCTCCCCCCCCCACCATACTTTCTTATTCAGCTTCTATGCCCTTTTCCATTCTGTGGTTAGAACCATTCAGGAGGACAGGGAACTCTGCTGTCTGTTAAGTATGAATTTGCTTTGGGGTTGATGTCTTTGTTCCATTTCCTTAGACAATGAAAGGATATACTGGCACTCTGAAGGTGATAGGAAGTTATATCATCAATATCTGCCTTGAATTTTCCATATTTTCCAGGGTTTTCTGTTGAATTGCAGTGTAATACAATGGGGCAGGATGGTAGAAGGCCTTTGTTTTGCAGATGCTAAGTGACTTGGAGCTCAGTCTCTAAATGTTGACAGATGCAAGCATCATCTGGATACTGCAACTCACCGACTGAAATTGGAATAATCTTAGTTGTGGAGTGGAAACTATTGGGCACTAACCCATTTGTCCTGGAGTGTGACACTTGTAGATGAAGCGTATCACCATAACAAGAAGCATTGAGAAAGATCTTAGAACAATGACACTAGCCTGCACTGAGGTTTTCTCAGTTGTGAATCCGTTGGTTAAGATAACAATTTGCAGACAGAAAGTGAAGATGAATTTCTGCAGGCAGCCAAGTTTGAGAAGAGAGCTCCTTTACACCTTTCAATTGAAAGAATCAAAGTTTGAATGAGTCCAGTGAAGGCCAAGCTGTTGTCTTTAGTGCTGCTCCTATTATTTTTCATGGAGTTGTTGTGTGGCAAAGATCATACCCATTGGGCCTCTGAATGCTCAGAATCCACGCGGCAATTTAGGGGGCAGTTCTTCAGCCACTGGGAGGAGGTTTTGAATAGATTATCAAATAATGTGCAAAAACAGAAATGCTGTATATTAAAGAAATGAGGTAGTGTCCAAAGCTTCAATGTTCATTTAGGAATCGCATGGCCGAGGGGAAGAAGCTGTTCCTGAATCGCTGAGTATGTGCCTTTAGGCTTCTGTCCCTCCTACCTGATGGTAAGAGTGAGAAAAGGGCATGCCCTGGGTGCTGGAGGTCCTTAATAATGGACACTCCGTTTCTGAGACGCCGCTCCCTAAAGATGTCCTGGGCACTTTGTAGGCTAGTACCCAAGATGGAGCTGACTTGATTTACAACCTCCTGCAGCTTCTTTCAGTCCTGTGACGTAGCCCCTCCATGCCAGACAGTAATGCAACCTGTCAGAATGCTCTCCACGGTACAACTATAGAAGTTTTTGAGTGTATTTGTTGACATGCCAAATCTCTTCAAACTTCTAATAAAGTATAGCTGCTGTCTTACCTTCTTTATACCTACATCAATATGTTGGGACCAGGTTAGATCCTCAGAGATCTTGACACCCAGGAACTTGAAGCTGCTCACTCTCTCCACTTCTGATCCCTCTATAGGGATTGGTATGTGTTCCTTCGTCTTACCCTTCCTGAAGTCCACAATCAGCTCTTATGTCTTACTGACGTTGAGTGCCAGGTTGTTGCTGCGGCACCACTCCACTAGTTGGCATATCTCACTCCTGTACACCATCTCATTACCACCTGAGATTCTACCAACAATGGATGTATCGTCAGCAAATTTGTAGATGATATTTGCACTGTGCCTAGCCACACAGTTATGTGTATACAGAGAGTAGAGCAGTGGGCTAAGCACACACCCCTGAGGTGTGCCAGTGTTGATCATCAGCGAAGAGGATATGTTATCACCAAACCACACAGACTGTGGTCTTCCATATAGGAAGTCGAGGATCCAATTACAGGGGAAAGTACAGAGGCCCAGGTTCTGCAACTTCTCAATCAGGATTGTGGGAATTATCGTATTAAATGCTGAGCTATAGACAATGGACAGCATCCTGATGTAGGTGTTTGTGTTTTCCAGGTGGTCTAAATCCATGTGGAGAGCCATGGAGATTGCGTCTGCCATTGACCTATTGTGACGACAGGCTAATTGCAATGGGTTCATGTCCTTGCTGAGGCAGGATTTCAGTCTAGTCACAGTGAGATGCTGAAGATGTCCTTGAATACTCCAGATAGTTGGTTGGCACAGGTTTTCAGAGCCTTACCAGGTACTCCATCAGGACCTTCTGCCTTGTGAGGGTTAACTCTCTTTAAAGACAGTCTAACGTTGGCCTCTGAGACAGAGATCATAGGGTCACCAGGTGCAGCAGGGATCTTCATAGCTGTAGTCGTGTTCTTCCTGTCAAAGCGTGCATAGAAGGCATTGAGTTCATCTAGTAGTGAAGCATCGCTGCCATTCATACTAACATATACTATAGGCATCCGTTAGTCTCATGAAACCATGGATTTACACCTTGGAAGGTTTTCAGGACGCAGGCCTAGGCAAGGTTGTGTGGAAGACCGGCAGTTGCCCATGCTGCAAGTCTCCCCTCTCCACAGCACCGATGTTGTCCAACGGAAGGGCATTAGGACCCATACAGCTTGGCACCAGTGTTGTTGCAGAGCAATGTGTGGTTAAGTGCCTTGCTCAAGGACACAACATGCTGCCTCAGCTGAGGCTCGAACTAGCGACCTTCAGATCACCAGACGAACGCCTTAACCACTTGGCCACGTGCCAACACATACTAACATTCATAATAAACAACACAGGGATTGGACATATTTACAAATTCCACACTTCACAGAGTTTCCACATTTTACACAAGCTAGATATTATTGGCATGTAATCCATCCTGGACAAAGCCGTTTGATCTTAATTTAACCCTGATTGCCAGCACCATACATTGACTCCTCTTGACCAGAAGTACTCACTTCAGACACATCTTGGATCTTACAGATTTATTCGATTTTTTTCCTGATTATTGATCCTTATTTTCTGCAATGAAAACACCTTGTGTTGCTGAATGATACCCATTGCAACAGTAGCAGAATTTTCCACAACCCCCTGCTTTTTTCATCAATCATCTTAATTTGACCTGGACATGACACCAGAGTTTCTGTATTATTAGCTCCTGTCATTGGACCAATGCTGAGTTTACTCTAGCATTTTGTGAAGCTAAAAATTCTTTTCTATCTTTGGAGGCCATTTTGATAGATATAGTTACCTTGTATACCCTTTCAGATGTCAATCTTTTGACTGGATGTTCTTATCTATTAATCCATCATTTCATCACGTGATTTGGAAATGCACTGAAGTTTCAATGCCAGGTCAGATCTTTCAGGGTAACTATATAGTTGCTAATTATCTTTCCTGACCTCCACTTATTGGTTGCAGATCTGTAACTTTTAACAATATGTAATGGTGCTGGGTCACGTTGCTTTTGTAACTTTTCTATTACTTCATTAAATGAGTTGCAGGGTATAGGTGTGCCAACTTCGCACAGGTATCTGGCCCGATTTCAACAAACTACATCATCTTCTTGTACACGGGTGTGGCCTCATTCCAGACACCTTCTTTCTCTCCATCTGCGGTGATCATGTTATTCATCAGAGATAATGTTTCCACTCATTCGATGTATAAATTGGAGGCTTCCTATGCACTGTCATGTCAGTTTAGCTAAAGAATACACCTAAGGCTTGCTGTGATTAGTCAAGCACTTCACAGACTCATCCTATTGTTGCAGTCACTAGAAATCTTCAAAAGCTTTCATTTTTAATGGCCGTGATCCTTTACTGTCTTAGTAGCCAGTGCAAGGTATGTGTGTTCTGTGAGCTCTTAACTTTTAACGAAATCCACTGCAGACTGCACTGGCTTACACAAAGGCGCGTGAAGCTTGGAACATATGCATATGATTTATTCACAGGCTCTTCACAATTTACTCACTGGAACTCCTATAAAACTTTGTTGCAACCCAGCAAAGAGCTCATCACATGATGGAATATTGAAAGGGAGGACAGCCTTAAAGTATTAAAGGCCTTAAAGGGCATCCTCCACTACTGGTATACGAGGTGCCTGTGCCAACTGTGGAGTTGCTGGAGAGAAAGGTCAGTAACTACCTTCGAAGGTGGCTGGGCCTACCTCGTAGTCTGAGCGGCGCAGCACCGTATGGAATGTGCAATAAGCTGCGACTTCCCTTCAGCAGCCCGGATGAGGAGTTCACAACCTCGCTATGACAAGGCCAAAGGCAAGGACAGACGCCAGCGAGTCCTGGAGGAAGTGCGGGCTGGCGTTGAAGAGGAGAGGAATAGCAGGGTGGTGGGCATGCGGCAGCAGGGAGCACGGACAAGGTGGGAAGGTGCGCTGGAGTGAAAAATCTCCTGGTCTGACATCTGGCAGGCAGAACCCCAGCGCATTAAATTTATGATCCAGGCTGTCTATGATGTCTTGCCAAGCCCTGCAAACCTCCATGGCGGGGGCAAGAGTGATACATCAGCCTGTCCTCTCTGTCCAGGAAGAGGATCACTGGAGCACATCCTTGGCAGCTGCCCTAAAGCCTTGGGGGAAGGTCACTACCAGTGGCCTCATGATCAGTTGCTGAAGGCAGTGGCAGAGAGTAATGCGATGGCCATGACCACCAGCAAACAGAGTGGTCAGAGGAAGAACATCTCCTTTGTCAGAGCCGGAGCACGGCCCCTATGTCAGCCCAGACCAGCATCATCATCGGGCCTGCTTAGCACCGCAG
Organism: Mobula hypostoma; assembly: GCF_963921235.1. Lineage (NCBI taxonomy): Eukaryota > Metazoa > Chordata > Chondrichthyes > Myliobatiformes > Myliobatidae > Mobula > Mobula hypostoma. Next base: position 51,334,636 of record NC_086108.1, on the reverse strand, counting down.
CAGATAGGCTGCTTCAAGTTGACGTAGGGAGGCAGCTGAAGTTTCCCGACCAAATAGCAACAACTTTACTGAGGCCAGATGTGGTCCTTTCTTCAGTGTCCTCGAAGCAGGTTGTCTTCATTGAGTTGACGGTTCCCTGGGAGGACCTCATTGAGGAGGCAAATGAGCGGAAGCGGGCCAGGTACCAGGAGCTGTTGGAGCAGTGCTAGAGGCAAGGCTGGAGGGCTTGCTGCGAGCCCATCGAAGTAGAGTGCAGGGGTTTTGCCGGCTGCTGACTCTGCAGAGTCTACACTCTACCTGACGTCGCTGGGGCTGGCAAGAGGAAAGCGATCAGGACCATCACAGAGGCTGCTGAGAGAGCCCCCAGATGGCTATGGATCAGGAGGGGTGACCCGTGGGCCAATGCTGCTGGGACACAAGCTGGGGTCTGATCAACCCCGGCTGGGTCACCTGGCCGAGGGTGTATGATGTTGAAAGACCCGAAACACCCGACGACCCCAGGTTATGTCACTCTGATGAGTCCCAGAGCATCCACAGGATGTATCTCAGAATCACATTAATCACAAGCAAAAATACATACAATGCAACAGTAGTCAAACCAACTGTCCTGATGAAGGGTCTCGGCCCAAAATGTCGACTGTACTCCTTTCCATAGTTCTCCAGCATTTTGTGTGTGTTGCTTGGCATCACGCCCAACACTGGCCCCCTAGGCCTGAGTCGACGTAGTAGTAGTAATCGTGCTTGGATTTCCAGCATCTGAAGATTTCCTCAGGCTTGTTCACATCCTTTACTTCAGTGGAAAAATGACTTGTTTTAGTTTTAGTGAATGACCATTTGTTCTCACATCAATTTTAGCTAAACATTAAGAGAAGTGATTCTCATATGTACCCATTATATATCCCCAATGACCGAACTTTCAGAGAAACTTATGGGATCCACCTCACAGATGAAGAGTTAAGTACATCTGCATTCATTACAGATTGGGGGGGCGGTTTTAGAACTGTGTTTTAAAAATCATTTCAGCTTTCTTAATATTGTGATTTCAAATCAGCAGCCACTTTGCACTCAGTAGGGTCCAGTAAACAGTAATGTGATATACACCAGCTCATCTGCTTCTGCTGAGGTTGGAAGAGGAGTGACTGCTGTCTGGCACTGGAAGAAGTAAATGCTCTTGGCATCTTTGATTTCCACTTCTGCAAATGTAATTGGTGATGCGGCTGCAGTTTTGGAAATTGACCAAGGAATGGGACTGCTGACAACGCAGGACCATTTCAATAAAGGAATGATTGTTGGCCTAGATTACTTACTGAAATGGGATTTAAACTTCTGATATTGACACAGTTAATTAAGAAAGTATATTGAAGCGCTATTATTTTAATTTTATTTGCTTCTTCCCATTTCTGGTTTTAGATTTTTCTCCTTCCCCTTTATCTTCCCCTTGCAATAGCTTCATGAAGTGAAGAGAGAACACCAACTGTGCTTTTTGCAGGGTCCCAGATAGTCCTATTGCTTTCGATGTTCAAAAATTTGCCATGTGTAAACCAGAAACAGTGTATTTATTTACAAATTGTGTGTATTTTATGTTGTAATTTGGAGTCAACGCTAGACACAACCAACTTCATTTGATAATTTGAGGTTGAATAGCTGAGGTAGAAATTCACTGAAAACGTTCGCAAATAAAAATAATCATCATAGGAGTTTCCTTACAGGAATCAACTTTATAAGCAATCACAATGAGCTATATTAGGTGCTTGTGAACACCAATTGGCATTTACTTGCTGTCAGCTAGATCCTGAGATTTTGCTATGGCCAGAGAAAGGAATGCAAAAAAATGTTCGAACAGTATTTTCACATCATGTAAAAAATTCTGTGGTCATCAGACAAATTTTACAGAATCAAAATAAAGTTTACTTTGCAACATTGAATGGTAATGTTATTAGTGACTGAACTTTGCTGATTATATCAGATGCAAAGTTGTCTTCTTAAATGACATAAGGGAGTCTGAGATTCAGCAGTTATGCAGCTGTTGAAACTTAAGAAGCTCCTTCAAAGCCACATGCTGAATTAACTGAGGAGCTTCTCAGCTGGAGCTCCTCATCCCATCTCTATAAAATCTGATGAAACTTTTGGTCAGATTGACACTGGCCATTCCAAACTAACCCGATGATTGATGAAGTGCACTTTTTAAACAGTTGAGATTTTTATTTCAGTCGACCTCAGGAAATATTGTTTTGTATCTTAAAGTTTTATTTTAGAAGTGAGGGAGAACGATGATGACAGAGGGGAAGTTTCTTCCAGTTGTTTTTCATTTGCATCGTGAAACGTTTTCTTCCATTCATGAATTGTTTCTTTGCAATATTTTGGAGATTTACCAGAATGGGAGTTGTAAAATTGTTCAAACTGTTGTGTTTTTATTATACTGTTGGCACAAATTTCCCCCGCGCTCTTATGCCTCTTAAGAATTTCGAAGCTATTATGGTGGCATGAACATTTCTAATTCCTTTTTCCAATACAAGACTGAGAAATGCCATGAACTATTTCATTGTCTCATTAGGTATGACAGATCAGAGGAAAACATTTGTAGTTAGTTGGACATGCCCCTCAAACTCATCCTAAGGTCAAGAGTTAGCTAATTGCTCTTGACAGAGACATTTCAATCAGTAAACTATGAGTAACTCCGTAATAAGCAGGTCTTTCACATAACGCTGATTATGCTGCTTAATTCATTCATTGAGCTGGATTCTCATTCAATGCTCATTTAACTCGATGACAGGCAGAGCTATTGGATGAACCTTGCTCCTGAACCATTAGTCTTTGCTTGCATTGAACTATCAAAGCTGATAGAGTTGGCCATTTTGCTGGGGAAGGGACTGCAGTGGGATTAAGTTGTTCATTGAATATGCCAAGAGAAGGAGGAAACCAGTGGCCAAGAATGCATCAAGTATCAACAGCTGTTTACCCTAGACACAACTACAGTATACAGTATGTGTCAATATACTGCCAATGGATGGTATTCACTTCATATTATTAATGACTCTCTAGTAATGATGTAAAAAGGATTAATTTCATTCCATCAATGTAGTTTTACCTTGGGGATAAAAAACACCAAGAAGTAAACAAGTGGAACTACAACCAGAGGTCATGGGTTAAGGGTGAAAAGTGAGAAGTTTAAGGGGAATGTGAGGGGAAAGTTTGTTTAGGTACGAGGATGGTAGGAATATGGAGGGCTATGGTCCCAGTGCAGGTTGATGGAGGTAGGCAGTTTAAATGGTTTTGGCATGGACTAGATGCGCTGAAGGGCCTGTTTCTGTGCTATACTTCTCTATGATTCTAAATATTTTATTTCCAAACTATTGCCTGTATTTTCCAAATCAATATTATACAAAAATCCTGAAAGCCATCCCCAATCCCAACACTTGATGGCACACTAAAACAAATTCATAGTTGTACATTTGTGTAAAAGAAAGGCAAATATAAGGGTACTATTTAAACACATGAGCCTAGAACTTCATTACTTCTGCAGTTAAGCTGTTGTACTCATTGTCCTACTGACTGTTTTGGTTGTAGTCCAACACTTAGCGGAACAGTATTGCCTGAATTGCAAATTCTGGGTGGTACTGAAATAATCTTATAGAAGTATACTGCATTGGGTGGGACCAGGAAGAGCAATATCATAGAGCAGAGATGAGAGTTTGAAAGTAGGATTGGGTTGCGATCACCAGTCAAACAGTGGAGGAAGAGAAGTTTGGGTGAATTATGAGCTGATTGCTGAGAGGGAAGGAGCTCAATGAGTCAGGCATTATCAATAAATTGAGGCTGAAAAGGGGAAGGACTTGATTGAGTACGTGCAAAGGAAGGGGTTTATTGATGAGGGCCTGGAACCAAAGAATCAGCGGATGCAGGATATACAAGTGTCGAACTCAGGTTGGGCAGGTGGTCTAGGGTTTGTTTAATAAAGGGGGGGGTCTGAAAGATAAAAAGTAATTAAATTAAGCAAAATATTGTGCTGGGATCAACTCAGGAATGCTCCCATTAGATTATGGGGATTATTAAAACTTTGTTAGGATAGGAGTGCCCAACACCAGGAAGACTATGGACTCACTTCAACTAATTTCTCCTACCAAGCAGTGCATCATTACGTGCATGCTCACTTTAGAAAATTCATTGTCAGAACATGCATGAATCATATTATAGAGTGTGCAACGGAATTTAGAAGTGGCAAAATTCTGTGCAAACACATTACAAAAGAATTACATTCAAAAATCAGGTAGTATTCAGACATGCAGAGTTTCTAGAAAACACTACACAATTGAATTTCTAAGCAACAGTTTGTTCAAGACTTTTATTAGGGTGGTTCTTCGTCGGTCCTAAGCTCTAAAATCCGGAGATAGGCTCTGGTCTACTTGAGTCAAAAATTATAGCTGTAAATCATTTCTATTTAAAAATTGACTGCTTCAATTCATGTTTAATGTGTCCGTAATTTTTCTGTTTTCTGCCCCTGACTGAGGACACCTCCAAGATATCTAGCTAAACTGGGCTTTCTATAGACCCAACTATAACTGACATTCTGGAAATTTTTTGATCAGTGTCATTGCACAGAATAATAGGTGCTTAAATAACTTTACTGTCATTGGCTTCACTTCTTTAAACCACATTGACAGTGAACTGAAAGTGCATTTACCTGATAAAATTTTACCTGATAAAAATCTTGCATATTGCTATCAAGTTAAAAGAAATCACTAATAACTGAGAATTAAATACCTTAAACTTGAATCATGTATAAAGCAGACTTTATAGATCAAGGTATAGCATTATCCAACGTTAATTTTTATATATCTTATGGATAATTTCACCAAAGAGGAAGTCTAAAATAAGGACTGTTTGAGATGAACAAGTTTACTAGAGAAGTTACTATTTCAAGGCCAGCATCCACACAGGTACTAACTGCTCGGGCATGTCTAGTTGCTTCTCAGCACAGATGATCTGCAGATCAGTTTTTGCTATGATATTTCTTAAAATATCAATGTCCCGGATTACACTACTGTCAGTTTGGTCCAGAATACATCCTTGTCGACCAACATTATCTTTAATGATGATAACTCCATTATCCTTCAGGCTGTTCTTGCATCTTATTAAGAATAACATTAGGTCCGTATCAGTTAAATGTCCTGTAGTGGGAGAAAAATCAAAGGTAAATCCTAATTGTTTCAGAATATATTTAGTGTCTGTTTTTTTTTCTATTTTGTTGCACTGACTTTCTTAAACAATGCACCATCTTCAACCAAGAAAGTAGAAAGATATGATTTTCCCTGATTGCTGCAAGCTCTGTTCTGTAAGAGATTACGTGAGCTGCTCAAAGTTGGCATAACTGATCCTTTTTCACTCCTCATGAGGAAGGTCATATCTCTCCAAAATAGGGTGATTGAATATGGTTCAGTTTGTTTTTAAATAATCAAGTGTTATCAACTTAATTTTCCTTTGGGGTCCTGTCTTCATTGTTTGATTCTTTTATCTGCTCCATCAGAATTTGAATTTGATAATTAATTTATTAGATAAAATATTAAGCAAATTTTAGTAAATGTGATGGCAATGTGCATATCTACACACAGGAAACAACAGATTTGCATTTTTGTATTTATATAACATTTCTCATAACCTTCAACTGTTCAGATGTAGCTTACAGTCAATGAAGTAGTTTTGAAAGTTAAGTCATTGCTGTGATGCTAAATATGCCACAACAATTTCAAGACTTGGTTTAATATTAAGTGCAAAAAAAAGACACATTCCTCAATCCAATGCAGTGTCAGTCTAAATCTTGTGCTTAAGTGCCTGGAGTGGTTCTTCAGTCTGCTAACTTCTAAAACAAAGCTCCACCGACGGAGGTATTACAGATGTAAGACCATCCATTAATTTTGAACTGATGAAAAAAACTACCAATAATTTATAATTCAACAAGTATCAACATTGCTGCAGTTCTGATATCAAAATTGCACACTTCTTTTCTAGTCATAACTCACCAATTACCCACTGAATCCAAATAACATCGTATTTTTTAATAGGTGGAGTGAACTCCTGCAAGGGAAAGCAGAAGTAATCCTTCACTTTTTTTACATCTTTTCCGATGTAGGAAAGAGCTTCAAATAAAAAGTTATCCATCATGTCCACCATGTCGACAGAGGAGAAAACAGGAAGCAGGACATATCTGGAAACTCTGCCAATGCCAGAGCCACAGTCCAATGCGTACTCAGTATCAGACTTTCCTGGACCCTGTCAAAATTAAATGTACAGTATTAGTCTATAATGGATTGATATTGGATAGCCACATAATCCATATTATTCTGTACAAATTCTGCCTGAAATATCATCTGCAGTACTGGTGAAGGATAACATCAAGCCCACGTCAAGTTTCAACCTGAAGGATTGTAAATGTTACCTCTATTTTTTCCTGAACAAATACAGGTTTCCCCCACCATCCGAAGGTAGAGCGTTCCTATGAAGCAGTTCGTAAGCCGAAATGTCGTAAAGCCAAGAAGCAATTACCATTTATTTATATGGGAAAATTTTGTGAGCGTTTGCAGACCCAAAAATAACCTACCAAATCATGCCATATAACACATAAAACCTAAAATAACAGTAACATATAGTAAAAGCAGGAATGATATGATAAATACACAGCCTATATAAAGTAGAAATACTTTTCCACGATCATTACTGGCACTGTTCTCCGTAGCAAAAATCTCGTGCGCTGCTTTTTTTTTCCGTAACAGTGAAAACACCTTCTGAAAGTGAAAACAGGTAACTAATGTAGGTCTTTTGTAACAGTGAGGTTTCGTAAAGCGAACATTCGAAAAGCGGGGGACACCTGTATTATATCTACAGTATCTATACTGTGTTTATTGTGAAGATCAAAATAAAAGGTTCATTTTATTGTCAAAGTATGCATATACAATACAACTCTGATATTTGGCTTTTCCAGATAGCCATGAAATATCCATGAAAAAGTAAAAGAAACAAAACTTGCAGACCCCAGAATTCCCAACCCCCTATCTGCAGAAAATAAACAGCAACAATAACAATCTCTGACACTGTCACCCACGGAAAAACAACAGCAACAATAACAATCCATGACCCTGCCCTCCCACAGAAAAAGACAGCACCAATAACAATACATGCCCAACCCCTCTTGGCAGAGACAAAAACAATGACCAACTCCTCACTCGCAAAAAAGAACAGCAACAGTAGCATTAAAAAAAATCCCCCCCCCCACCCAGATACAAAGAACTTACAGGTCAGCCACAAGAAAGAAAACGCCGAGAAACTGAAGGAGACCAATATAAAGTACAGTCCAATCACATAACTCTCAGAACATCAAACAGTCCTTCCGTCACTTAGAATGCATTCTATATTGAGGTGGAGTTTAGAGCTAAGCAGGGAGGAGAGTTTATTTCAGTAATATTGTAAATATATTGTTTGATTAAGCATTCTTTGTTGTTTACATAATTCATTACAGGTTATACGTAAAAGTACATGAATGGCATATATCATTATGCCAGCATATAAGAGCACACTTCACTAATGTAAATATGAAATGTACTTGAGTTATCCCTGGCTCTCCTGCCTTTTTCTTTCAATTTGTTTTTGGACTTATAAAACATAACAGCCAGGTGACCAACCTTTCATTAGGTGACCAGATAGGGAACAGTGACCACAACACCTTAAGTTTTAAGATACCTATAGATAAGGATTTGTACGGACCTCGTGGGAGAGTATTAAATCGGATCAGGACAAATTATGGGAGTATTAGGCAGGAACTAGGGAGATTTAATTGGGAACATCTGTTTTTTTGTGCAAGCCCGTATCCAATATGTGGAGAGTGTTTAAAGACCAACTGCACAGCATACAGGAGAGTCAAAAGGAATGACAGGGGTGGCAAGGTAAGACAACGTTGTATGTCAAGGGTGGTGATGAATTTAGTCAAGAATAAAAAGAAAAATTATGTAAAGCTTAGGAAGCTAGTGTCAAACAGAGCCCTTGAGGATTATAAAGAAGCCAGAAAAGAACCCAAGAAGGAAATTAGGAAAGCCAGGAAGGGTCATAAATATTCCTTGGCAAGTAGGATTAAAGAGAATCTCAGGGCATTCTATACATACATCAGGAACAAGAGGACAATTAGGGAGAGGGAAGGACCATTCAAGGATAAAGAAGGGAGCATTTGCTTAGTTGCAGAAAATGTGGGTAAGGTCCATAATGAGTGCTTAAATCATTATTTACCAAGGAGAAAGACATGGAGGACACGGAGATCAGTGTTGAGCGTATTAATGCGAAGTAAAGGAAGAGATAGTGTTGGGTCTCTTAAAGAGCTTTAAGGTTTACAAGTCCCTAGGGATATGAGAGATGAGATGAGATTGCTAGGACCTTGATCAATATATTTGTGCCCTCCGTAGCCACAAGTGAGGTCTTACTAACTTGATTGTATTTTTTGATGAGGTGATAAGGGTGATTGATGAAGGTAGAGCTGCAGATATTGTCTACATGGATTTTAAGAAGGTATAAGAGGCTAATCCAGAATATTAAGATGCATGGGGTCCACAGTGAATTGGCTGGTTTAGATTCAGAACTGGCTTGCCCATGGAAGACAGAGGGTAGTGGGTGAAGGGACTCATTCTTGCTGGAGGTCTGTGATTTGTAGTGTTCTGTAAGGATCTGTACTGGGACCTCTGCTATTTGTGATGTACATAAATGCCCTGATGGGTGGGTTAGCAAGTTTGCAGATGATATGAAGATTGGTGGTGTTACGAATTGTGTAGAAGACTGGCAAAAAAATACAACGGGAAATAGATCAGTTGCAGATGTGGATGGAGAAATAGCAGCTGGAGTCTAACCCAGCCAAATGTGAAATGTTGCACCTTGATAAGTTAAATGTAAAGAGACAGTACACTGTTAAGGGCAAAACCCTTAACAATGTTGATGAGCAGAGGATCTTGGGGTCCAAGTTCACAGCTCCCTGGAAGTAGTTACACAAGTTGATAGCGTGGTTAAGAAGGTATATGGCATGCTTGTCCTTATTAATCGAGGCACTGAGTTCAGAAGTTAGTCAAGTCAAGTCAAGTCAAGTTATTTTTTATTGTCATTTCGTCCATAACTGCTGGTATAGTACACAGTAAAAACAAGACAACATTTTTCAGGACCATGGTGCTACATGAACAATACAAAAACTACACTGAACTAAATAAGACAACACAAAACTACACTAGACTACAGACCTGCCCAGGACTGCATAAAGTGCACAAAACAGTGCAGGCATTACAATAAATAATAAACAAAACAATATGCACAGTAGAGGGCAGTAGGTTGGTGTCAGTCCATGCTCTGGGTATTGAGGAGTCTGATGACTTGGGGGAAGAAACTGTTACATAGTCTGGTCATGAGAGCCCGAATACTTTGGTGCCTTTTGCCAGATGGCAGGAGGGAGAAGAGTTTGTATGAGGGCTGCGTGAGGTCCTTCATGATGCTGTTTGCTTTACGGATGCAGCGTGTGGTGTAAATGTCTGTAATGGCGGGAGGAGAGGCCCCGATGAAGTTAAGAAGTTATGTTGCTGCTTTTTAAAACCTTAGTTAGACAACATCTAGAGTATTGCATATAGTTCTGGCCACACTATTATAGAAAGGATGTGAAGGTTTTGGAGAGTGTGGAGAAGAGGTTTACCAGGATGCTCCTGTCACAATGGCAGGGCTTTGGGAGCAAGGGTGGACCCAAATGCAAGACACATCTTGTGAGGTTACTTAGATTTAGTTTATTGTTCGATACGAGGAGAGCAAGGCAGGAGCAGAAGATAGCGAACTAGGCAAGGACTGAGGACTACGACTAGGCTGGGACCAAGGGTCTGGGCTAGGACTCAGAATCGACTCCCAGAACTAGAGGAGACATGAAGAGGATAGGGTATGGACTCTGAGCCCGAGACTGGGCAAGGACCCAGTACCTGGGTCTTGCCTCGGGCTCGGACCCCAGAACCAGGCATGGACATGACATGGGCTAGGGAGAGGAGGAACATGGAAAACAGAGCCTCGGTCTTGGGAGAGCAGGTACATGGAACCATGGACACATACACAGAACAGAGAGCCGGGACCCCTCCTTGGGTACAGGACAGAGGGCCGGGACTCGCACATGGAACAGAGAGCCGGGACCCCTCCTAGGGTACAGGACGTAGGGCCGGGACTCATGATCCTCCGCGGGAGCAACAGCAAGATGGCCTGACTTACCCCACGGAGGCGAGGACGAGACACGACAAGACATGACCCCTGCGGGGCAACTGCAAGACAGCCTGACTTACCCCACGGAGGCGAGGACAGTACAAGACAAGACATGACTCCCCGCGGGGCAACGGCAAGATGGCCTGACTTACCCCACGGAGGCGAGGACAGGACAAGACAAGACATGACTCCTCACGGGGCAATGGCAAGACGGCCTGACTTACCCCATGAAGGCGAGGACAGGACAAGACATGACTCCCCGCGGGGCAACAGCAAGACGGCTAGACTTACCCCATGGAGGCGAGGACAAGACAAGACAAGACCAACATGAATGAACACCAGACAGTACCTATCTAGCTCTGGTGATGGAACTAGACCGAAGTGCAGGCGGGGCTGCAGACGAGGGCTAGAGGCCAGAGGGGCAGGGAAGGGATTCAGACCGGTAGGACAGGAATCACAGACCGTCAGGGCTAGTACTTGACTCAAAACTGGGAAGCCACCAGGGCCAGGACTTGATATGGTACTTGAACGCCGCTAAGGCCAGGACTTGACACGGTACTTGAACGCCACCAGGGCCAGGACGTGGACGTGGTACTTGGATGCCGCCGGAGCCAGGACGTGGTGCTTGGGACTTCCGGGTAGTGTCGAGCTCTCAACTCGGCCCGGGAACAGTAGACAGCGGCTCTCGATTCTCTGCAGCGGGTTAACTGACGGACCCACTTTGATGAGGAAACTTTGCAGGCTCGATTCGGCGAGGTAACTGGACAGGGTTGCTCCGGTGAGGAAAGGCGAATTACCGGCACTCGCTTCGGGCAGATGACATTAGCACGCCGTGACTTTGCATACTTTGCAGACGCTCCCGCGCCGAACAGCTGAAAGCCGGAGACTATAAACTACCAGTTCAGCGGAGCGTTAATTGCCTCTAATCACCAAAGTTGAGGGACACAGGAAAGCAGGGAATCAACGGTCCAGATCGTAACATAAACAAGGTAAATTTAAAGGGACCCCAATCCGGACCATGACAGCTCCCTGAATTAGAAGGCATGTACTCTAACAACACATTGGAAAAACTTGGAGTGACAAAGGCTGGGGGGAGATCTGATAAAGGTTTATAAGATTACGAGAGGCATAGATAGAGTAGACAGACAGTATCTTTTTCCCAGGGTTGAAATGTCTAATATCAGAGGACATGTACTTAAGGTTAGAGGAGATAAGTTGAAAGGAGATGTGAGGGGCAAGTTTTTTTTTAAACACAGAGAGTTGTGGGTGCCTGGAATACACTGCCTGAGGTGGTGGTAGAGGCAGATATATTAAGGAGTTTTAAGAGATGTTTAGATAGGCATACAGTATGAAGGTGAGGGAAGTATGGACATTGAGTTGGCAGAAGTAGCTTGTTTAGTTGGCCCTTTGGTTACTACTTGAATTGGTTCAGCACAACATTGTGGGCTGAAGGTCCTGTCTCGGTGCTGTAAATTTCTGTGCTCCATGTCCTATTAGTCAATCCCTCATTGCATCAGAGTAGTCACTGCTCACCACCGCCCCACCCCTCCAACCAGAGATAAATATCTTTTTCACTGGGGAGTATTCGATATTTCTGCTGGCAGCTGGATTTCCAACTATTTATATGTAGAATCAGTGGCTAACAATATCATGGCAAAATCTTTCATAATTGGTAACGCCATAAAATGCCAGGTGGTCTTGGCCCCCTTAGATTTGAATAATCCTTAAGTGCCAGCCGCCACAGTATCATTTTCATCATGAGAGTTTTCTGAGTTTTTGAAAGAGCAGAAAGAATGGATATTTGTCTGCTTTGGAGAGCATTTGAAGTCTAGGCTAATTGTGTCTGAATGGATGCCTCTCAGACTTATAAAAATTAATCACACCATATGTGAACTACATGTGTCTTGGGATCCCCCACCAATCTCCAAAATATCTCTTTTAAAGTTGCAAATCACCCCCTGTAATTTTTATTCCAATAAAACCTCACCACCAATAGTGCATATGCAGGGTTCTGTGAAATGATAGCAGCAGTCCACAGATGCCTCAATATGTGACTAATTGCAAAGGCTTATGACCACACTGAGGGAAAATTGTCCCGGTCCACCCGAAGGCTCTGGGATCTCCTTGGGAGATCCATGTGCCTGAGACTGCCTTGGAAACAGCACTGACCCATTTCCCATGGACACGGGCACCAATGACTTGGCTGCTGCCTACCCAGCAGGCAGAACATCTGTGAATTGTACAGATCGAGCATTGAATTCCCTTCGAGGAAGTAAACAACAATAATAATTTCTTAAAGCAAGGATGTCCCAGTGAATCCTGATATGGCATTAGTGCAACATAGAGCTGAATGCAGAACATAGAACAGTACAGTGCAGTATTGGCCCTTTGGCCCACGATGTTGTGATGACTCTCTAACTACAATATCAATTTAACCCTTCCCTCCCACAAAGTCCTCCATTTTTTTTATCCATGTGCCTATCTAAGAGTCTTTTAGATGCCTGTAATGTATCTGCTCTACATTATCCTTGGCAGTGCATTCCATGCACTTACCGTTCTCTGTGTAAAAATCCTACCTCTGATATCTTCTCTATACATTACTACGAACACTTTAGAGTTACACCCCTTGGATTTCTTCCCTGGGAGAATGTCTCTGGCTATGCACACGATCTATGTTTCTTATTATTTTGTACACCTCTATCAAGTTACCCCTCACCCTCCCTCTCCCCAAAGTGAAAAGCCCCAGGTTACTCAGCCTATCCTTTCTAAGAGTACCTCCTCTCCTTACCTGCCTATCACCTCCACCTGGTGCCTCTTCTTCTTCCCTTTCTCCCATGGTTCACTCCCTCTCCTATCAGATTCTTTCTTTTCCAGCCTCTCATCTTTCCCATCTGCTTGGCTTCATCTATCACCTTCAGCTAATCCTCCTTCTCCTCCACCCCCCCCAACCTTTTTCTTCTGGAGTCTTCCCCTTTCCTTCACAGTCTTGAAGAAAGGTCTCATCCCAAAACGTCAACTGTTTATCATTTCCATAGATGCTGCCTGACCAGCTGAGTTCCTCCAGCATTTTGTTGTGTGCCTTTCTGAAAGTAGCTGTTTAACATATCAGATATTGGGGAAATCCAATTCTAGGCATAATGTTTCTCCAGCCTCTAAGAGCTAAGACCCTCTAAGTAAGAATTTCTGACTACTTCTATAGCTTATGCCTTACTGACCAGAGGAAGAAACACAGAGCAGTTTTTCCTGATTTGTATTCCACTGTTTTAGATAAATTGCTAAATATTCTATTGGCGATGCTGATGGTGCATTGGTTGAACACACTGAATCAACTGAATCTCTTCATTAAAAAAAACTATTGTTTCAACTATTGTAGTAGAACATATTAAAACGTTCACTCAGTGACTACTTTATTAGGCACACTTGCTCGTTAATGCAACTATATAATCGACCAATTACACGGTGGCAACTCAATGCATAAAAGCGTGCAGACATGGTCGAGAGGCTCAGTTAAGTTGGACAACAGCTGTTGAGGTTTAGGCTTGTGCACTCAGTTTTTGGGTCCCTACCCATGTTGGGGTTGAAGGAAATGAGGAGGATGTGAATGTAGCGATGCCTTTGCATAGAGGGGAGGTGAAAGCCAGAATTTTTAAATCTGTTCAAGATCACTGTGGCAATAAAGTTGGGATAAGGAAATGAAAGGACGGCACTTAAATAAAATTCAGAGGATGGTGTGATTTCAACTGGGAGATGAGTATAAAAGGAGAGAAGAAGTTGCACTTATACATTTATATATTAGACATACAAGGTTGAATAATTCTTTCTTCAAAATGATATGGCCATTTGTAGGGAGTGCACTTGTCAAGAAATGATGTAGCATACTGTGTATTGTTTGAATGCAGTTCCTATAAGGTGCAAAGGAAACATCTATTTGCTAAATTAAGATCTTTGGGACAGACACAGTTTAACATGGAAAGTTTGTTTGGATATCACTGTCATTGTAATATATATAAGTGTGTATTTTACTTTCTGAAAAGCATTAGAGTTTTTTTATATTATTTGAGTTTTTTTGAGGGGGGGGATAATTTAGTGGGTCGAGTTCCCTTCCTGCACCATATTCTATTTCAGTAGGTAGCGGTGGCAGTTAGTCTACCAAGCACCATTAAACTTTACAAGAAGAAAAGATTCAGTTGTTATTCAGACAAACATCAGAACGGGGAAGAAATGTGATCTAAGTGACTTTGACCATGGAATAATTGTTTGGTGCCAAATGGGCTGGTTTAAGTATCTCAGAAACCGCTGATCTCCCGGGGGTTTCATGTACAATACACTCTGCAGTTTACAAGGACTGGTGTGAAAAGCAAAAAACATCCAGTGAGTGGCAGCTGTGTCGGTGAAAGCATCTTGTTATTGAGAGAGGTCAAAGGAGAATGATCAGACTGGTTCAATCTGACAGGAAAGCGACAGTAACTCAGGTAATCCTATGTTACAACAGTGGTGTGCAGAAGAACATGTCAAACGTTGAAGTGGACGGGCTATCGTGGCAGAAGACCAAGAATGTGCACTCAGTGGCCACTTCATTAGATACAGGAGTTACATAATAAAGTAGACACTGAGTGTATGTGTTTACCTTATTTTCTCTTCTGTATGCAGCACCTGGTACTTACTTCCTTATATTTTGCCTGACTTCTGGCCACTTACATAGTTAACCTCTAATTCCTTTTATCCTGCTTCAATTGCAAAAGTGCTTGGAATGATTTTTATCATGACCTGGGTTCTTGCCATAGCCTCTTAGATGTACAGTCACTTTGAAACTGCAGTCTGCAGGTTTGAGAGATTATAATATATACAGATGAGCAAGATGTGTTATGAAACCACCTTACCACAGTAGGTGCCATAGATGTATATGCATTACAGTGGTTCATGGAGAGCTACCACAGCCTCATAGCTCCAGCAGCCTGGGTTGAACCCTGGTATCTGATACAGTCTGTGTGCATTTGCACATTCTCCCTGTGATTTCCACTGCGTCCTTCAGTTTCCTCCTGCATTCCAAATATGTGTGTGTTTTGGAGGTGAATTTGTGACTGCAAATTGCCCTTGTGCATAATTGAATAGGGGAGGTAAAGCAATACAGTGAGATTCGTGTAAGTAGATGTTGGAGGTTAGTGTACAAGTTGTGTCGAAGGACCTATTTCTGTGTTGCATGACTATGGCTTTTAAGCACAAGTTGACCTGGGTATAAAAGGAAATAGAAAGTCAAATAAAAAATGATCTGACTAAAAAGATAATTATAATATTAAAGATTATAGGAAGGTTAAAAATCAAGTTTGAAATATTCAAGTAAAACACTCAATGGAATAGAAAACAACTTGTTGACATGGTGAATTGAAGGCTTTGCTTCTGTGCTACATAACTCTCTGATTCTTTAAAACTGAAGGTGGATTCAAATGTATTGAGATGCAAAGTTGTTGCTTTTCTGTTCTAATTAATTTTTACTAGTAAGCCAAAAGAAAAAGTACATTTATTTATGACACTTAAGGAAAGAAATTAATAGCCAAACAAGTAGGGCATCATGTAGAAGTGAAACATGTTGATTCATAGAACGGTAACACCATAACATTTCAAAAATTTAAGGCACAGGGTTTTGGCATTTGATGCATTGTGTGTTGTTCCACTCCAAAATTGGAGTTACGTCACTTCCCCTTACTTCTAACTTTTGGTGCACAGTCTTGCAGTTCACAGCTCTTTAAGTTCTCACTTGGGTATGTTTAAAATGTGATGAGGGGTTCAGTCCTCACTGTCCTCTCAGGAGGACTTTAACTTTTTCCCTCTCTAATCTAATTTTACCAGTCATATTAAGTCTCCATCTTTTAATTATTCACTACTCTGCGAAGGGAATTGGGCCCTTTCTGTTCGTCCTGACTGGACTTCATAATTGAGTACACCTCAGTTATATCTCTCCTCCAAAATGACAATCTCAATTTTCTCAGTCATTTCTCAAACCATAATCCTCCAACACTAGCAGCATCCTCAAAATTTTCTCCCGCACCCTCATTTTATTTGATTCTGTTCAACCAAGTTACTCGAAGTATTTGGTTTGGTTCCAAAACTCCACTCCTGTAGACATCCCATCGTTATAATAATTGTTACCAGATGCTTTACTAAACAAATAAAAAGCCAGCAATAAAAACTTTTCATGATATACCGTGAAAGACAGCTCACAATTCAGTGGTAAGTCTCAATACTATGTTCAAATCATATTACATATGAACATACAAGTTAAAAGCAAGAGCAGGTCCCTCTGCAATTTAAAAGGCCATGGTTAGTCTAATTGTAACTTGTTTTTGAAGAATCTATCTAGCTCTGGCTTAAAAATATTCAGAGACTCTTATGCTACCACCCTTTGAGGAAGAGAGTTCTAAAGAAAAAAATTCTTTCTCATGGTTTTAGATTCTCCCACAGGAAGAAATATCGTCACCACAAGACCCTCAGGATTTTTTGTGTTTCATTTGAATGCCCCTTCACTCCTTCTATACTCTAGTGGACACAAGCCTATCCTGTTTAATCTTTCCTCAGAAGACAACCTGAATACTCTATTAATTAGTTCTCTGAATTGCTTTCAATTCATTAATAATCATCTTTTAATAAGAAGACCAATGCATTACACAATATTCAATATCTTACCAGTACCTCATATAATTGAACTCCAAAGTCCCTGATTTTGTATTCAATTTTTCTAGGAATAAGTAATAATTTTATTTATTTAACTTTCCCGATTTCTTGTTGCACCTGTGTACAAATCTCTTGTGAATTACTCATAGGTGATTCACAAAGGACAGCCAAGATCCTCTGCATTTCGGAACTCTGTAATCTCGTACTATTTATGTAATATGCTCAGTGGCCACTTAGGTACAGCAATATACTTACTCGTTAATGCAAATGTCTAATTAGTTAGTCTTGTGGCAGCAACTCAATGAATAAGAGCATGCAGACATTGTCAAGAGGTTCAGACCAAACATCAGAATGGGGAAAAATGTAATCTTTGACTGTGAAATGATTGTTGGTGCCAGATGGGTGGTTTGAATATCTCAGAAGCTGCTGATTTCCTGGGATTTTCATGCACAACAGACTTTAGAATTTGCAAAGAATGGTGCAAGAAACCAAATGCTTTGTTAATGAAGGAGGTCAGTGAAGAATGGTCAGACTGGGAAGGTGACAGTAACTTAAATAACCAGACAAAAGTGCTGGAGGATGCAGCAGTGGTGTGCAGAAGGGCATCTCTGAATGCAGAACAAGTCGAGCCTTGAGGGGATGGGCTACAGCAACCAAAGACTATGAATATACACAGTGTATGCATCTCCTTTCATTTTTTACTTGCCAAAATAGACCACTTAACAACTTTTCACATTGTACTCCATTTGCCTGCTCACTTCTTATCTATGTTCCTTATATCCTGTTCACAATCTAATTTTGAACACACTTTTGTGTCAGATTTAGCAAATTTTGGTGACTACCTGAGCCATTTGTATGAATTGCGAAATGCTAAGGCTGCAGCATTTATATATGTTTTACTATTCACCGTCCCATCCTCTGTTTCCTTCATTTCACTCAGAACAACATTTTTCCTCCTTCCCCTTCGCACCATGAGTGCTCTAAGTCACTTCAGCACAATACTTCACCTGTGAATCTGTTGTGGTTATCTACGTATCTGGTGCTCCCAATGTGGCCTCCTCTGCACTGAGATCCAACATAGATTGGGAAACCACTTTGTCAAGCACCCTTACTCCAGCTGCTATAAAAAGACAGGATTTCCCAGTGGTCAACTATTTCAATTCCAGTCCCCATTCCCATTCTGACCTGTCAGTTCACAGCCCCTTCTGCTGCCTTGATGAGATTGGAGGAACAACACCTCATATTCTGTCTGTGTAGCCTCCATCGTGATGGTATGAACATTGATTTCTCTAACATCCAGTAATTTTGCTCCATCCCCCTTCTTTTTTCTTCAATTCTCCACTGTGGCTCCCTCTTACCTCTTCTCTTCTGCTTCCCTGACCATCTCCTCCCCTGATATCCTTCCTACTTCCTTTTCTCTCTTGGTTGATTCTTCTTCTATCAGACTCCTTCACGTTTTCTACTTATCACCTCCCTGTTTTTACTTCATTCCCTCATCTCACACCCACCTGACTTCACCTCCTTCTCCTCCTTTCACCTTATTCTGCCTTCTTCCCCCCTTCCTTTCCAGTCCTGATGAAGAGTTTTGGTCCGAAACGTTGACTGTTTACTAATTTCCATAGAAGCTGACTGACCTGCTGAGTTCCTCCAGCATTTTTGTCCGTTGCTACAAACCACCAGTGTCATTTTTTGTGCAAACAACAGGAATTCTGCAGATGCTGGAAATTCAAGCAACATACATCAAAGTTGCTGGTGAACGCAGCAGGCCAGGCAGCATCTATAGGAAGAGGTGCAGTCGACGTTTCAGGCCGAGACCCTTCGTCAGGGTCATTTTTGTGACTATTATTATCTTTGACAATATACCATTTTTTCCTGAATTTCTCTTAACATTTACCACCAGGTGTGGTTTTATCTGCATTGCCCTTCGTTATGGCATTTGCCTAGCTTGGGGCTGTCACTCCTTGCTGCAATTTACTTATTTTCTCATCCCTTGAGGGAGCCCAAGTTTTCACTGATAATGTATCACTCCTTTGTTTACCTGCTGTCCTTTAGTGTTCTTTTATCTGGTTGTACAGGCAGGGTTTACACATGTACTGTGGAAACCCACAGCTACGTCCCTATCATCCTCTCCTCACCAGCTTCCTCAGCCAATACTGCATCATTAATGAATAAGCTGAGATAATTTTCTGCTTAAGCAGTTAGTTCTTTGAACTTAACAACTGCTCTTTTGTGCTAATGGTGGCTCACACCTATCAGGAAGGTGCGTTACTGCCACCTACTGTAATGGAGCATGAAGGGAGCCATGATGCACAGTATGCTACTTGTCTTTAAGAAAGTTCCAAAATATACTCTCATGACCACTCTATTAGATACACCTGTATACCTGCTTGTAAATGTAAATATGTAATCAGCCAATCATGTGGCACCAACTCAATGCATAAAAGCATGCAGACATGTCAAAGAAGTTCAGTTGTTGTTCAGACATAACACTAGAATAGGGATGAAATGTGACCTGAGGGACTTTGATCGTGGAATGTTTGTTGGTGCCAGGCGGGGTGGACTGAGTCTCTCACAAACTACTGATCTCCTTGCATTTTCACGCACAACAGTCTCTAGAGCTTGCAGAGCTTACAAGGTGCAAAAAACAAAAAAATTAAATCCAGTGAGTGGCAGTTCTGTGGGTAAAAACACCTTGATAATGAGAGATGTCAGAAGAGAACGGACTGACTTGTTCAAACTGACAGGAAGGTAACAGGAACTCAAATAACCACATGTCACAACAGTGTTGTCCAGAAGAGCATTCCTGAATGTACAAGTCAAACCTGAAGTGGATGGGCTGCAGCAGCAGAAAACATAAACTCTGTGGCCATTTTATTAGGTAGAGGAAGTGCCGAATAAAGTGGCCATTGAGTGTATGTTTCTGGATGCTTTCAGCTATTCTAAACCTGTTTTGGGTTAAACTTTTCAATAGCCCCACTACCTAATCTGGGCTCTGTTTCAAAATCCACTTTCTTGCAAAGCAATTTATTTTGCATTTTGCAACCCACCCATCTTAATCCACACTTCATCCGATTGCCACTGAAATGCTTATTTAAACCACATTCAATATTCTCTCGCGTTCCATCACCAATTTAAAATTATTCTGAACTTCACTGCCCATATAAAACTGACGCCGGCCTCATTTTCAGATCACACCTCCTTTCACTTTCAGTGCGAGAGCCATCAATCATCTCAGCTCTGCTCTCCCCACCCCCATCAAATGCATCCTTCCAGCCTCTCTCCACATATGTAGTCTTTAGTCAACAACCCTTAGCAGTACTCCTCCTATTGCTAGTCTAGTCAGTAAACTGGTACATTATCACATTAAAAGCTGCTTTGAAAATCTGCCTCTGATGGTAATACATTCAGTAATCAGGATATCATGGAAAGGTCTGTTGGTTTGCAATGTGAATTGGAAAACCTCGCCGAATTTTAGCTCCCCTGCAGCTAACACTACTTGGACAGGGACTGAATCAGGGACCTTGCTGGTGTGATTACAAATTCGGGTGCTGTTCTCCGATACAAACATACCTTAGTTTAATGAGAATAAATGCACACTTTTTGTAAATAGTTAAGTATTGAGATATTATACACTGCACCCAACTTGTATTTGAAGTTCACCCAGAAATAACTATAATATTGATTTGATTATCCAGGAGTGTGTTTGACATGCATTATTTACTGTATCTTTTAACTCTGTGTAGATGTAGGACTA
Organism: Mobula hypostoma; assembly: GCF_963921235.1. Classification (NCBI taxonomy): domain Eukaryota; kingdom Metazoa; phylum Chordata; class Chondrichthyes; order Myliobatiformes; family Myliobatidae; genus Mobula; species Mobula hypostoma. The sequence goes on along the minus strand of NC_086108.1, from coordinate 51,313,962 downwards.
AACTTACTCCAACAAACTTCTTAAGGAACACACAGGATGCTTCAATGTCTATGCTGTTGAGTTCCAAGTAGTCTCCCATCATACCCTCCTCTGTTGCTGGCACATCTTCATAGAAGCGTTTAGCTCTGGCATAGAATTGCATTTCACCATTAATGACTTCACTCGTCAATGCGAACAGTTTCACTAAAAAAATTCAAAAGCAAAACAAAAAATGTTGATATGAGAAGAAATTAATCAATCTATCATGTTCTTAACTTACGGTTTACTCTTTCTGTCTTTTTTTCATTGTTTAACATTCATTTAAAAGGATCAATCAAAGAATCATTTCTTAATATTATTTCAAACAGTTTACAAAAATTGCCTGATCTTTTAATACATCAAATTCGAATTTAATTACAATTGTTACGAGTAAAAAAAATAATGGTGCATTATCTCCAATAAAAATAGCTGGGAAAACAGATTTACAAATAATCAAAAGCACGATTTTCCACTTAGCTTCAATCAAAGGTGAATGTTTGGTCTCCGACGTTAAGGACCTAAGATATTAAAAGTTTAGCATTTGACGTGTTATTTGGCAGTGATTTATCACCCAGCACCTCCATCTCCACACGTCTGTTTTTCTAAAGAGGGTGTTCCTTTGAGCTCATTTTTGGAGGTTTTGGTTTTTATCTCCATGTGTGAGCATTTGGAATTTGCTATCAAAACAGATTTGCACTCGTAATTCATACGGGAACACTACGTGTAGTTACCCAGTTGGTGCCGGCCAGGGTTCTTGTCCTTACATAATGTTTATCTGTTAAAAGTGAACCAAACAAACTTAGTTACTGAATATATACTTGTGTTTTCCTATTTCTCTGTCTCACTTCAGCTGGAGTTGAAAGACTGAAAGCTGTTAGAGATAGGTGAGATGAAAGTTTGGTAGTGGTTCTGCAGTAAGCTTCATCACAGTGGGGATTTGCATCTATAATTCTCTATAAGGCAATCAAATTTCTACTCTTTACTATGCTGTCAGGTTAGATGTACTAAATGGAGACCAGATGTTCTTGTACATGCTGTAAAAACTAACTACAAGCAGAATGTGCAAAGGCTTTGGGAGTTGCCCTTGTCTACCTTATCACTCAGTAAATGGTTCACTGCCTGGGCCAAGAAGATTAAACATGCAAAGAGAAAATACATATTAATGGAGGGCTGAGAGTATTATGAGAAAAAAAACATCAGATACAATTAACAATAAAGTCATATATTAATAAAACATCATTTACAATTAATAACAATAAATCTGTTCAAAAGAATAGTATATATACATCCAATTTCAAAACCATATAAATGTTTCCAATATGAGATTTTGAGGATAAAGTTTGAGTATACAGTGTTTTACGAAATGCTTCTGAACCATCTTGAGTAAAACAATTGCTGTGAATCCAAATTATGCTACAATATTGTAATAAGCAAGTATTCAAGCAATTGGATAGTAGTGGATATGCAAGAGTCTGCTGCATGAATAACCCACAGTAAAGTTTGACACAGCTAACAACATACTCTGATTTGATTATCTAATGTTTCAGTTCATCCAACACCAACCATTTTTAGATGGATTAGTGTACATTGTGGAGACACTACCACCATTGTACGTGGGATATGTTGCAAAACAGATCTAGCTACTCAAGACTGCTGGCTATCATTGGGATTGGTGATGGAGCCAGAGACACCTCGAGCAAGGCTGACGTGGAAATTGCTGACAATATTGGAATAGTTTGTAATCCAATCCTACTCCACATGTCCCACTTCTTATTCTAGCTCATAAGGTGCGGAGAGTTTAGTCAAACACTTCTTATTTATCCTCTTTTTTTCACTGTGATCTTAAACAAGGGCATATTTTATTTCAGAAACCCAAGAACAAGTAGACGCTTTGACCCCAGACACAAGCTCCAACTCAGACACTGGCACTTCATGTCCTTTGGAGCATGGTTTAGAGGTGGGGTTGACAGGTGATAAGCAAACATGCATGAGTGGTTTCAGACCAGTATAATAGGGTCAATTAATTTGTATGTCCACTCTCCTGACATGCATCCAGAGTGCTGGTTCATTGATATGGAAACGAGTTCCAATTCTATTACAGCAGTGAGAGAATTCAAATCTAAATAATTAAACTCTGGAAGTAAAGAGTTAATATCAATAATGATAAACATAAAATGTCTGGATTCCTGTAAAAAACACCGATTTCACTAATCAAGTCTGGGCTCTATGGGATTTCAGGCCCACCAATGTAGTTGACCTTACTTGCTTCCTCAGTTCTGGAGAATTTGGAAACTGACACTAAATGCTGGCACGGCCAGCAACATCCACATCTTGAACAAGATCAGTCACTGCAAATCAGTAACATCATCTCCTCCTCGTTGATAATCAACATCAGCGCACCTAAAGGATGCATATTTAGCCTACTGCTCAACATCAGTTGGAAAAAGGAATTGATTCTGGACTTCAGGAAAGGGAAGTCAGAAGAATATACACCAGTACTCACTGAGGGGTCAGCGGTGGAAAAGGTGAGCAGCTTCAAGTTCCTGGGCATGATCACCTCAGAGGATCTATACTGGGCCTAACATGCTGATAAAATCATGAAGGAGGTGTGCCAGTGGCTCTATTTCATTAGCAATTTGAGGAGATTTAGTAGGTCAGCAATGATTCTAGCAGATTTCTACCATTGTACAGTGGAGAGGCTGCTGACTGGTTGCATCACTGTCTGGCATGGAGACTCCAACGCACAGTATCAAAAGAGGGTCCATAGTCTTGTAGATTCAGCCAGCTCCATCACAGGCACAAGTCTCCCCTTCATCGTGGACATCTTCAAAATGTGGTGCCTTAAGAAGGTAGCATCCATTAGTGAGGAGTCTCACCATCTGGGACATGCCCTCTTCTCATTTCACCATCAAGGAGCCTAAAGATCCACAATTAACATAATAAGAATTCTCCTCTGTCATTAGATTTCTGAATAGTCCATGAACCAACTTACTATTCCTTTTTTTGAACAACTTATTGATTTATTTTTGTAATTTATAGTAATTGTTATGTCTTGCACTGTATTGTTGGCACAAAATAGCAAATTTCATGACATATGTCAGTAATAATAAACCCGATTATGACTCTGATTCTGATCTTATGAATGTATAAATTAACATGTCCACATGGAACATTACTGTGCTCTTCTTATCACTGTTTCTGAAATGAATATGAACGTCCTATTTCATCTGTGAAATATTTTCTGTAAGAATAACATATTTGGTTTTGGATATCTAACATCTGTCTCGACATACATTGTAGCTGAGTAGTTTTTTTGTGAATTAAAATATCTAATATAAATGTAAAATGAAATAGATCTGAAAACTGTGTACTTCATGTGTTATGCAATTTTATTTCAGGTCATATGAATGCCTGGCGCTCTAAAGCACTGGAGAAGCACAAAGGCATTGAATGGGGTCTAGCAGAAGTTTGGAACCTACACTTAACACTTGTGCTTTTGCAGCCATTTATGCAGAAGCAGACTCTCAAAACGCCTATGAACCTGGTTCTGTGAGGACCTAAGCAGACTTCAGGCTGGCTTTAGGACCCTATCTGTCTTCCCTTCAAGATCCCCACTATAACATGTCAATCTAAATTGCTTTTAATAGCACTGACCTAATTAAGGACAATCAACTATTTTGCAAAATTGTATGTCAGAAAATATCTTGGAAATGAGCTCAAGAATTATACAGAGTTCCTCCAAGTAATATCTCTGCTCTCTCCAAAAATAATGACATCTTTGTTTTATTCACAGTAAATGCACAGTATTCACAGTCTAATGCAATTTGCAATTATCAGAAGGCATTCCTGCCACTTTTATACTTTTGGTGGGGGGATTGTAGGTAATAAAGTTGTCATGATTACAAACCATCTATATTTTTATAAGCTAAACCAATAGAGACATTGGCAGGATCACTTTTTTATGTAGCAATAAGAAGAGTTAACTCTCAAAATATTATCAGCACATGCAAAAACACAAGATATACAGGTTACAGAATTGAATTAAAGAAGTAATAATGCCAATATATTTAATCTAACAATAAAATTACTCAGAAATATTATCTATAACTTTAACAGTCCTGAGGACCTTTTCTAGACATTTTTAATTTGGAAGTGGAATTTGGCCTCCATTACATGCTACATATTGTGAAATACACCCAAGCTTTCCTTGGCCACTAGCAAAGTTAGGGAATAAGATGAATCTTATCAGTTTGAGTTATTGGTTCCCATATGAGCCACTGACTGCTAACCATTGAGAGTTCAGTAAATCTCTGAATAAGTAGTCCTTTTAAAATTACTTTTCTCCCATTTAATGTTTGTAATTTATTTTTTGATTTATGTATTTTAAATTTAAATTTTTAACTTTTTAAAATAATTTGTTTTACAAGTAATGTTTTTAAACATTTGATGGCAGAGACATTTAGAACTGTTGAAATCATTTATTGCTTTGATGGAACAGAAAGATCAACACCTTAGTTGGCTATTATTATACAGCATTTCACCATCCTCAAGGACTGACCCTCTGCGATGAACAGTGTGAGTACATTGGATTACAGATAAAAACTCCAAACACTGGGGTCATTTCAGCAAGAAATATATTTGTATATATTGCCAATATAAGAATATATATTCTTTGCAATGAAGAGCAGAAAATGCTGGAAATACAAGTCAGGCAGCATTTGTGGAATAAGAAGCAGACAACGTTCCACATTTTCTGTTTTGTTTCAGATTTACAACATCAGCAATGTTTTGATTTTTATATATTTTGGGAATTATTCAATATTATACAGCACATTATAAATTTCATATATTCATATAACTCTTTTACATCTTTGTAAACTGAACTGATCTCTGCCCAAGTAAAATTCTTCAGTCCTTGTCTCAAATTGAACTGCTCCCTCAGCTAAATTATTTCAATACTATGAGAGTTAGAAGCAAATCAATGACTAATTTTGTGGAAAGAATAGTTCAGATGTAATACCAGCAAATCTAGATGAATTCTCTAGATATGGCTACAAGATTGAACTTGATGTTATCCAGGAAATTACTGGCTGTAATAAATGCAAAAGAATTGGCTGTGTACATACATCTATTGATGCTTCTGGACACATCTTCAGTGATGTTCCTGGAATCATCGGGTGTTTCAGGTCCCTCAACATCATACAACTTCCTCCAGGTGACCCAGCCGGGGCAGATCAGACCCCAGCTTGTGTCCAGATGGCTAGCTACTTATGACTCCATGGCTCCCCTCTCTTGAGCCACAGCCACCTTGAGGCCCTCCCTACCACATCGTTGGTACTGCGGATGGCTCTCCTCTTCCTCTCTCCCTCGATGCCCAAAATGCTGAAGGCTCTAACTAAAGCTTCTACTCATTGGTGGGGAAAAGTTGAATGCTTATTTTATGAACTTATTCATACCTTTTCCAAATTCACAATACTATCAGCATTCTTTTCACGCTTCAACCTGTTTTGCAGTTTTCATCTTAAATATTATGGATGGTATAATAAATATTCATACAATTTTGTATTTAGACACATGGGTATGAATGCAGAGTAAGGATACTGTCACCCTGAACCTGACATCAAATATTGGATAGAATAGAGTGAAAACTGAAACAGGACCTGTTTAAATCAGTCTTGCTTTCCTCCCATTATGAATTCAGAATGTAACTATGCTCCCCCTCAAAAAATGTAGTTATCATTCTAGATGCATTCAAGATACCCTGTGTCATTTTTGTCGCCAAAGGTACCAAGGAGAATTAAAATTTAGAAGCCCTTGATTCCTGAATTACAGATACAGAAAAATCAATTACGGTGTTTAATGGTTTGATAGTTCTATGTTACCACAGGTGTCTGGGAGTAACTTTCATTGGCCAATTAATTTACCTGCATAAGATATGATGGGGAATCGTTCTGGTGGAAAACCACATGACTGCAGTGAGAAAATGCAACCTCTACACAGAAAGAACTCAAGGTCAAGGTTGGACCCTGGTCTCTGGACCAGTAAAAGCTGCATCACTGTACCATATTATAACTCCTCTTACTTAGAAGACGCAATCAAGCTGATGTAAACCTCGAATGCAGATTGACTGAAGTAAAGGCAGATGTGAACAATTTAAGGCAACAGAAGAAAGCTATTCCTATGTTGGACACTATATAGGGCTGGAGAGTCAGATGAGAATCATTTTGAGGCGAAACTGGACCCTGAAGCTATGGAGCTATGGACTGTTAAATATGAAGTAGTTGTTACCGAGTTTATGGTAGGGGCAATGTTTTGTCCTTCCATTCGTTCGCTGGAGGAAATGATATTTCAATGTTGGATATCAGAGAAACAATATGAGAAAGTAGGCACAGTTGGAGAAAATAAGCAAAGTAGTTAAAAGGTACAAACAGACATTCTCTATATATAAATATGGAGAATGACATCGCACACTGTCAGAGCAGTGTTGCCAGGATAATCAAGGACACGACCCACCCAGCCAACACACTTTTCGTCCCTCTTCCCTCCGGGAGAAGGCTCAGGAGCTTGAAGACTCGTACGGCCAGACTTGGGAACAGCTTCTTTCCAACTGTGATAAGACTGCTGAACGGATCCTGACACGGATCTGGGCCGTACCTTCCAAATATCCAGACCTGCATCTCAGCTTTTTTGCACTACCTTACTTTCCATTTTTATATTTTCTATTTATGATTTATAATTTAAATTTTTAATATTTACTATCAATTTGTAATCCAGGGAGCGGGAAGCGCAGAATCAAATATCGCTATGATGATTGTACGTTCTAGAATCAATTGTCTGGTGACAATAAAGTATAGAGTATAAAGTATAAAGCATAAATGAACACTGGGCCTGTGTTGCAGATAGTGTCACCAATGAGCTACATCTGGATGAGAAGCAAAAATGACCACTAGAACATAAATCATTATCGGAGATTCTCTGGCTGTATAAGTTCAAATCAAAATGGAAGAGAGGCTTTACGGCTGGTATTACAAAAATTAAGGCATAGAGTGATATGAGGCTCCGATAGGAATGCACTGCTGAAGTAGAAAAATAACTGTGATCTGAGCAAACTGAGCAGACAAAAAGGGCCGAATAGCTGACACCCGCTCCTGCTGTTTATTTTGTTTCTGCTACCAGAAACCTTTCTAAGAACTGCAGGTCAGTTTCACAGAGATTATCTGCACTAATAGAGTGCTGTAGGAAGACTGGCCCATGCTGATCAGAGTGGTTCAAGACAGAAAGTGAGGGATGAAAGGACACAAAGTCCTTGGAAATGTAGATGAATTAAAAGTTGGGTTTGTTTAGAAGCAGGTAACCATAAATAAAATATAGACTGGCTGAGAAGTTAGACTATTTATAACGCTAATTGGAATGAAGGCTAAAAGGAGAAGTTGAGTGACTTGGGGTTTCACAAGAAGCAATCTGAGAAAGCATGAGATAGATCTCTTGGAAAAGATGAATGAGTGAGCGTAGAAACAAAATAAAAGAAGGTTTAGTGGTATTATGTGAGAAAGCTTCTGGGAGAGTTTGGAATATAGGAACATGGATAAGATGTTTCGACCTTAGAGCCTATTCCAATAAGATCATAGCGGATCTGTAACCTAATTCTGTTCAATACCTCACTTCCCTGAATACTTTTGATAAATAAAAACCAATCAACTTTGGATTTAATATTTAACAAGTGACCAATCATTTTCTGCTAACTATAACTTAGGGATTCAAATTTCCACTAAGTTCTATTTGTAGAAGTATTTCCCAGCTTCATTCCTATATGACCTGGTTTTCATAGGCTCTGCCCTAGAGCTCCAGCTACCACATAAGAACATAAGAAATAGGAGCAGGAGTAGGCCATCTGGCCCATTGAGCCTGCTCCATCTTTCAATAAGATCATGGCTGATCTGGCCATGGACATCTCCACCTACCTGCCTTTCCCCCATAACCCCTAATTCCCCTATTATGCAAAAATTTATCCAACCTTGTCTTAAATATATTTACTGAGGTAGCCTCCACTGCTTCATTGGGTAGAGAATTCCACAGAATCACTACTCTCTGGGAAAAGCAGTTTTTCCCCTCATCTCCGTCCTAAATCTACTCCCCCAAGGCTATGTCCTCTAGTTCTAGTCTCATCTGCTAGTGGAATCAACTTTCCTTCTTCTATCTTATCTATCCCTTTCACAATTTTATATGTTTCTATAAGATCTCGTCTTATCCTTCTGAATTCCGGCGAGTACAGTCCCAGGTGACGCAATCTCTCCTCATAGTCTTGTGACAAGAAGACACATAGATGTTAGCTGTCCTGTGTGATCAGCAGTTGGTCTGCCACCTGTCTTCGGGAGAGAGAGAGATAAGGAAGACAATGGAGCAGCATTTGGAGATGTGTAATGAAGGGACGGGAGAGAGAGCTGTCTAGAGCGGCTCCCCCTTTGAACTCTGAACTGTTTGAAGTGATGGACAGGCGATACCCCAGCAGGGGGATAAAAAGGGACAGGTTCGCTAAGGCAGGACACACACGACACCACGAGGTAACGAGACCCTGGAAGCGGTGCCCCCCCCGCAAGTCGGCGGGAGTCGTTTTGGAAGGCTGGTTGCGGAACCAAGCCATAGACGCACAGGGTGGAAAGGTACGATCAGCAGGAACCCGGTGTGTGTCCACCCTTGCTTGGGTGCCAGGTTCACTGCAGAGGATCGACCGCATCTGGAGGAGGGGTCACAGTCGGTGACCTCAGGTGACATCACAAAGGACTCGCCCGAAAGCTGCTTGTGAGCAATATCGCAGGTCTGTGTGTGGAAGCCGTTCTGAATGATTATTCGTTCTTGTTCTCTCTCTCCTTCCCCCCACATTGTCCATCGCCACAGCAACAATTACTGCGAACTGAACTAAATTGAACTGGACTTTGTGTCACTTTGAAATTGGTCATTTACCCCTAGACAACGATAGAGCTTGATTGATCCTGTTATCTAAATTCTGTGCACATGTGTGTTTATCATTGCTGAGCTGTTGCATTTATTATCCTTTCGATTACTGTGTTGCTTGTTTCTTTAATAAAACTTTCTTAGATCTAGTAATCCAGACTCCAACTGAGTGATCCATTTCTGCTGGTTTGGCAACCCAGTTACAGGGTACGTAACAGTCTAAACCCCGTATCTCTGGAATCATCCTGGTGAACCTCCTCTGCACCGCCTCCAAAGCCAGTATATAATTCCTCCAGTAAGGAAACCAGACTTGCATGCAGTACTCCGGATCAGTACCCTATACAGTTGCAGCATAGCCTCCCTGCTCTTAAATTCAATCCCTCTAGCAATGAAGGCCAACATTCTATTTGCTTTCTTGATAGCCTGCTGCACCTGCAAACTAACCTTTTGCAATTTATGTACACACACTCCCGAGTCCCTCTGCACAACAGCATGCTGCAAACTTTTACCATTTAAATGATAATCTGATCTTTCGTTTTCCCTTCCAAAGTGGAGGCCTTGCATTTACCAACATTGTACTCCATCTGCCAGACCCTTGCCCACTCATTTATCTTATCTATATCTCTCTACAGACTCTCTATATCCTCTGGACAATTTGCTTTTCCACTCAATTTAGTGTCATCAGCAAACTTAGATATACTACACTTAGTCCCTGTTCCAGATTGTTAATGTGTATCGTGAACGGTTGTGGGCCCAGCACCAACACCACGGCACCACTCACCACTGATTGCCAACCAAAGTAACACCCATGTATCCCAACTCTCTGCTTTCTATTAATTAACCAAACCTCTATCCATGCTAATACATTACTCCCAACTCTATGCATCACCCTCATCATTTCCTCAATCAGATCACCCTGTCACCTCAATTTCAGGGAATAGTACCAAAGTTTCCATGATTTCCCTCTTGATTTAATTCCTGGAATCCAAGTATTATTCCAGTAAAGGTATTCTCAAGCCCAATGCCCCTCCTCAGATTTGATAACCAGAACCGCGCACTATTCAGTACTTCACATACCAGACATCCCACCTCTCCCGGAAGTTCCGGGAGTCTCCCGCATATCGACAGTGGCTCCCTGATGCCCGGAAATTATATACAATATCCCGGAAATAGATTTTTTTGAGAAAGAGAGGGAGAGGGAGAGCGAGCATCCTGATTGGTCTCTCTTCGTGCTAAGAGTGGTCCCCATCCACTGGGCCGCGAGGGAACTGTATGATTTGGCGATATGAAATGAGATGAGTCAGCGGCACCTTTCCTCATTCCCTGTCACGCACTGTTGAGCTTGAACGCATGTGAGGTCATTACCCACGCGTTATCCATGTCAGCGCGGGAAGGAGATCAACTTCTCGAGCTTGCAAATGACAGTGGGCTGAGAAGTATGTTTGACATAACATCTCTGCCGGCATTCTGGATCAAAGTCAAGGCTAAATATCCTGAGATAGCCATGAAAGCGCTGAAAACGCTGCTTCCATTTCCAACATCATATTGCTGCTAAGCGGAGTTTTCTGCAATGAATGCAACGAAAACTAAATTTCAGAATAGACTGGACATCAGGAACCCCCTTCGAGTGTCACTGTCTCCCATCACCCCTCTACGGGACCATCTTGTTGCAGGAAAACAAGCCCAAGGCTCCCACTGATACAGCGATATTGGTGTGTTGCAATGATTTTATATGTTCGTACAAGGAAATAAGCACTGTGTGTTTAATATCCAAACGTTACTTAAAATGGTATTGACTTATAATTGACAGATCACCTATATTCCGGTTGTGATTAACACCTACCCCGCACCCCCCGATCGGCCGGTCCGCAAGAATGTTGTCAATATTAAACTGGTCTGCGGTGCAAAAAATGTTGGGGACCCCTGCTAAGTAGACCTATCAGTTTTCTGTGGGCGGGCTTTACAGTTGTCCTCAAAAATAATGACAGTGTTGCTCGCTGCTCTGTTTGAAACAGTGACTTTTCTATTGTCCATGGTGGGATAAAATGTAAAAGACATGTTGAGGTGAGTTTAACAGGTGTCATTCGTTCATTAGCATAGCTAACGTTATTTAAACTAGCTGGCTAGCTGCTAAGGAACTACGCTATTGATGTCCTACGTGATGAGGCCAAATTCCCTGTAGACTTGCTTACAGTTGTAATAGAATAAACATGATAATATAAGTACATATTTTAATGTCACATTTTCTGCATATACCCAACTTGGTTTACAGATTAGACAAAATCACTAAACAAAGTATTACATACACCCTTGGAGGTCGACGGGGTGGGGAGGGATATGGGGTTGCGGGGGGTGGGGTTGCTACCTCCCTGATATGGTGGTGATACCTCCCTGAAATGACTTTTTGCAGGGTGGGATGTCTGACATACGTACAGTCTAACTTCGGACAATTTTAGGGAGCAGGAAACTGTTCAGGGTGGGAAGTAACAGGGTGGGAAGAGGTATAGTCCGGGTAGCTGTGAGAGTCTGAGGGTTTATAACAGACATCAGCAGATAAGCTGTCTCATAGATAGAGACTGAAACATCGAGAAAGGGGAGGAAACTGTTGGAAATGGACCAGGTAAATTTGAGGGCAGGGTGGAAGTTGAAGGCAAAGTTGATGAAGTTGACAAGCAGGAAGCAGCACCAATGCAGACATCGATGTAGTGTAGGAAAAGTGGGGGACAGACACCAGTATAGGTTTCAAACATAGACTGTTCCACGTAGCCGACAAAAAGGCAGGCGTACTTGGGAACACATGAGTGCTGCCTGGCCTGTTGAGTTCTTCCAGCATTTTGTATGTGTGATTGATATCCAAACGGGTTGTAAATCAGATGTGGTTAGGTATTTATCCTCTCTCTTGAGAGAGCAAAGAACATACGGAATAGAAAAAGAAAAATATTTGACCTCTTGCCCCTACTCAGTCATTCAATAACTATATTCCTGTTTCTTTAATATCCAAAAAATTAAGAATATTCCAAGTGACTAAGTCTCCATTTTATAAGTTTCACTATCCACCTTTAAAAGAATTTCAGTTCGTGCCAGCTCTGAACTGTCAATCCCATCTGTTAAGCTTCTGACTTCCGGGTCTGGACTCCACCAAAAGAGGAAATGTCATCTCTGCATCTCCACTTGTCAAGTTTGTACAGAATTTTATATCTTTCATTGAGATTGCATCACATTTCTTTGAATTCTACTGAATACAGGCCTTGTCTGCCAAAATTCTTTTCATAGGACAAACCTGACATTCCACAAATTAATCAGATGTACACTTGCCTTAGTTCCTTTATACACAAGTATATTCTTCATCAAATGGGAAGATTAAAGCTGTATGCAAATTCCACATGTGGTCTCACAAGAGCTCCATATAATTGAAGATGTCTTGCAACATGTACTCAAGTGACAAATACACAGCTTTCCCTCCAGCTGCATGCTGAACCTGCATGTTAACTTTCAGTGATTCAAGAACAAGGATATGCAGGTCTCTCTGAATACCTACACCCTTCAGATTCTCATTATTTAAAAAATAAATTATATTTTCATTTTCTCCACCAAAGTGGGCGATCTTATGCTTTTCTGCATTATGTTCCATCAGCCCAGTCCTCACCCATCCACTTGAATTGTCTGTTACCTCTTGAAACTTCTCTGAATCCTCCTCACAACCCATAATTCTACCCAGCTTTTTGATGACACATCCCTCAATCAGATTATTGATATGGATTATGAACACCTGTAATGCCAGCTCTGATCCATACTTGATCTTTGCACAAATAACATAAGAACAATACATCAGAGAATTCAAATGATGTTGCCCTGGGCTTTGTTTTGTGGTTGTTCTTTTGCAGCCGACATCATAAACCACACCAAATACTGATCATTCACAGTAAAAGCAATAAAATTAGTATGCTGCTATAATTCCCTTAACCACCTAATCTCCTTTTTTTTCACAGAAGAGACTTGTTATTGAATATTTAAATCAATCCCATATTTTCTACCAGTAGCAGTAAACTTTCCTGTACTGAGGATCAGTCAGTTCTCTACATCTCTACATGTTGCTCCACCAAACCATATTATGACAAATTGTAAGGCCCTTCAGCAAGATTTTATTGAATTAACAATTAGCTGTTGTTATGTGGTTATCAAGTTGTTCGTCCATCGTTGACGTCGATGAGGACCTCGACACCATTATGATGGTGTTGAGACTAGCGCGTGATTTGGATTTAAGTGAGGGAGAGTTGCGCAGCGTCAGCCTCACTCTCTCTTCCCAATTCCCATCTGGATCCAGTGGCAAGACAGAGTCGAGACGGCTGGAGATGGGACTAGGTGCAGTGGATGACCAGGACATCTTCTGTGTCTTGTCGTGCTCTACATGTTCCACGAAGGTTGCAGAGACCGCCTTCTTGACCGTTGGACCCTCCATTGGTCTTGTCCGCTCAATCTGCCGGAGTCTGTCTTCACATGCTGGGATAGACAACTCCCTATCTCACCGAGGGTTTAAGACCCGTCGGCTACCCTCACCTGGTTTAGCCGGCTTGTCAAAGCCGTTGCCCGGGGTGTGGCCACTGTCGCATGCAAACAGCTACGGGGAGCCACAGGGGAGAGCTGAGTGCACCTTTGGTCCCCACTTGGTTATCAAATATGCAGTTCATGATTACCAGGTAATCTTACAACCTTTGTTTGTTTGGGATTAGAGATGGATGTAATTCATAATCCACCATATGCTATATTGCTAAATCATAGAGTCATAGACTACTACAGCACAGAAACAGGCCCTTCAGCCATCTGATCCATGCCCAACTATGAATTAGCCTAGTGCTGTCGACCTGCCTGGACCAGAGCCCACCATACTCCTCCCAGAATCACAGTCAGGATCAGATTTAATATTTGGCATATGTTGTGAAATGTGGTGTTTTGGAGCAGCAGCATATTGCAGTACATAATCTAAAACTATCTATTACAATGAGGATTACTGTATATATTAAAAATTTTAAATTAAATAAGTGTGCAAAAAGAAAGCAAAAAATAGTGAGGTAAAGTATTGTCAATTCAGAAATCTGATGGTGGAGGGGAAGAAGCTGTTCCTAAAACATAGAGTGTGTGTCTTCAGACTCCTGCACTTCCTTCTTGATAGCAACAATGAGGGAGCATGTCCTGGTTGATAGGAGTCCTTAAAGATGGATGCCACATTTTGGAGACATCACCTTTTGAAGATATCCTCAATGCTGGGGAGGCTGGTGCCCATGATGGAGCTGGCTGAGTTGGCAACTTTCTGTAGCTTTTTCTAATCCTGTGCAGTTGCCCCTCCATACCAGATAGTGATGCAATCAGGTAGAATGTTCTCCGTGCGTCTCTGTAGAAATTTGCGAGTGTCTTAGTAACATACCAAGTCTCCTCAGACACCTAATGAAACATAGCCATCATCCTGCCCTCTTCATAATTGCATTAAAATGTTGGTCACAGTAATAATAATTGCATGAAGATGTTGATACCCAGGAACTCTAAACTGTTAACCCTTTCCCCACTACTGAGCCCTTGATGAGTTCCCTTGAATTCCGCATCCTGAAGTCCACAATAAATTCCCTTGTCTGACTGACTGTGAATGCAAGGTTGTTGTTACTACACCATTCAGCTTGCTGACCTATCTCACTCCTGTATGCTTCCTCTTCACAGTCTGTAACTCTGCAAACAATAGTTCTGTCATCGGCAAATTTAAAGATGTCATTTAAGCTGTGCCTAGCCACCCAATTATGGTTGCAGAGAGGGTACAGCAGTGGGCTAAGCAGGCATCCTTGAGGGGTACCAGGGCTGACTGTCAGTGAGGAGGAGATGTTATTTCCAATCCTCACTGTCTGTGTTCTCCCAGTGAGGAAGTCAAGGATCTATTTGCAGGAAGCACAAAAGCCCAGGTTTTGGAGCTTGTTGATTAGTACTGGTATCCACCCATGTACCTCAGCAAATTTCTCCTAGATATCAAATCGAACCCACATCCACCACTTCCATTGGCAGCTCGTTCCACACTCTGATTGAAGAAGTTCTTCCTCATGTTCCCCTTAAACATTTCATCTTTCAGCCTTACTCTCACCCAACCGCAGTGGAAAAAAGCCTGCTTGCATTTAACCCCTCATAACTGTATCCCCCTATCAAATCTCCCCGCATGTTTTTATTCTCCAGGGAATAAAGTTTTAATCTATTCAACGTTTCTCGATAACTCAAGTCCTCAAGTCCAGGCAACATCCTTGTAAATTTTCTCTGCATTATTTCAGTCTAATTGATATCTTTCTTATAGGTAGGTGACCAAAATTGCACACAATTCTCCAAATTAGGCCTCATCAATACTTTATACAATTTCAACATACCATCCTAACTCCTGTACTCAATAATTTTATTTATGAAGTCCAATGTGCCAAAAGCTTTCTTTACAACCCTATCTACCCAGAATACCACTTTCAAGGAATTAAAGGTCTGTATGCTCAGATCCCTCTGTTTTACCACACTCCTCAGCACCTTACCACTCACTGTGCTAGACCTACCCTGGTTTGTCCTCCCAAAGTGCAACACCTCAGACTTGTCTGCATTAAGTTCCATCTGCCATTTTCCAGCCCATTTTTCCCAGCTGGTCCAGATACCTCTGCAAGCTTTGATTGTTTTCCTCCCTGTCCATTACATATCCAACCTTACTGTCATCCTCAAATTTGCTGACCCAGTTTACTACATTACCATCCAGATCGTTGATATAGATGACAAACAACAATGGAACCAACACCAGTCCCTGAGGCACACCACTAGTCACAGGCCTCCATTCAGAAAGGCAACCATCTACCACCACTCTCTGGCTTCTCCTGTGAAGCCAATATCTAATCCAAATTACTACCTCATCTTGAATGCCAAGCGACTGAACCTTCTTGACCAACCTCCTATGTGAGATGTTGTCAAAGGTCTTGCTAAAGTCCATGTAGACAACATCCGCTGACTTGCCTTCATCAAGTTTCCTGGTAACTTGCTCAAAAAAAAACTATTACAAGATTCACACATCAAAGTTGCTGGTGAACGCAGCAGGCCAAGCAGCATCTGTAGGAAGAGGTGCAGTCGACGTTTCAGGCCGAGACCCTTCGTCAGGACTAACTGAAGGAAGAGTGAGTAAGAGATTTGAAAGTTGGAGGGGGAGGGGGAGATCCAAAATGATAGGAGAAGACAGGAGGGGGAGGAATGGAGCCAAGAGCTGGACAGGTGATAGGCAAACGGGGATATGAGAGGATCATGAGACAGGAGGTCCGGGAAGAAAGACAAGGTGGGGGGACCCAGAGGATGGGCAAGAGGTATATTCAGAGGGACAGAGGGAGAAAAAGGAGAGTGAGAGAAAGAATGTGTGCATAAAAATAAGTAATAGATGGGGTACGAGGGGGAGGTGGGGCCTAGCGGAAGTTAGAGAAGTCGATGTTCATGCCATCAGGTTGGAGGCTACCCAGACGGAATATAAGGTGTTGTTCCTTCAACCTGAGTGTGGCTTCATCTTTACAGTAGAGGAGGCCGTGGATAGACATGTCAGAATGGGAATGGGATGTGGAATTAAAATGTGTGGCCACTGGGAGATCCTGCTTTCTCTGGCGGACAGAGCGTAGATGTTCAGCAAGATTGGTTTACATCATATTACAAGATTGGTTGGACACAACCTACCACACACAAAGCCACTATCCCTAATCAATCTCTGTCTATCCAAATATCTGGTCCCTTAGAATACTCTCCTATAACTTACCAACTACTGATGTCAGGCTCACAGCCTATGATTTTCTGGCTTATTTTTGGAATCTTTCTTAACCGATGGAACAACATTAGCTATTCTCCAATCCACCTGTGGCTAAGGACATTTTAAATCTCTCTTCTGGGGCCCCTGCCATTTCTGTTCTAGCCTCCCACAGGGCCAAGGTTACAGCCTGTCAGGCCCTGGGGTTTTCCCACCCTAATCGGTGCAAGCATCTCCTCCTCTGTCATCTGTATATGGTCCGTGATCTCACTGCTGCTTTGCCTCTCTTCCATAGACTCTGAGTCAGTCTCCCAAATAAATACCAATGGAAAAAATCCATTTAACGTCTCCCCCAAATCTTTCAGCTCCATGCGTAGGTGACCACACCTGATTTTGTCCCTGACTATCATTTTACTCTTGCTATATGAGTTAGTGGTGGAGAGGACGTCACAAAGAAAACTGTTATCCATTATGGACAATCCGGCTCATCTTCTCCATGACCTCCTGAATAAGCAGCAGAGCACCCTTCTGAGCAGAGTCATTCAGCTCCGCTGTCACAAGGATTATTACAGAAAATCTTTCCTACCAACTGCCATAAGTATATACAACAGTTCATCTCTGTGCCACAGGAGAACATGCATTATAGTACAATAGTCTCTGCTTTATTTTGCACATTATTATTCTGTATTTAATTTTAGTTAAGTCTGCACACTGCTAAGTGTGTTTTTAAATGTTGCTGCTCTAATAAAAGTGTTTCCCACTTGGTATCGATAAAGTACTTATTATTATTAATTTTAATTATTATTATTGTTGTTATTATAAGCCCTTAGGACTCTGCTTCATCTTGTCTGCTAGAGCAACACCATGCCTTCTTTTAGCCCTCCTGATTTCATCCTTAAGTGTTTTGTTGTGTTTCTTATAACCCTCAAATTCCTCATTTGTTCCTACTTGCCCAGACCTGCTATGCACTTCCTTCTTTTTCTTAACCAGGGCCTCAATATCTCCGGAAAACCAAGGTTCCCTAAACCTGTTATCCTTGCCTTTTATTCCGACAGGAACATACCAACTCTGTACTCCCAAAATTTCACTTTTGAAAACCTCTCACTTACCAAGTACAACTTGTCCAGAAAACAACCTGTCCCAATCTACACTCATTAGATTCTTTCTTATGCTATCAAAATTGGACTTCCCCCAATTTAGAATCTCGCCTGGAGGACCAGACCTATCTAACTCCATAATTATCTTGAAACTAATGGCATCATGATCGCTAGAGGCAAAGTGTTCCCCTATACAAACCATTGTCACCTGCCTGTCCCCTTCCCTAACGGGAGATCTCGTATCACACCCTCTCTAGTTGGGACTTCTACGTACTGATCAAGGAAACATTCCTGAACACATATGACAAACTCTATCCCATCCAGCCCTCTTACAGTACGAAGCTTCCATCTCTCTACAAATTTGCTTGTCTAACTCCCGTGGTTTATAATATAATCCCGTTAACGTGGTCGTCCCTTTCTTAGTCCTGAGTTCTCCCTATATAACCCTCAATAGAGGATCTCATCAGTCTGTGCTGACTGAGCACTGACGTGACATTTTCCCCGACTAGTAACACCACCCCTTCTCCTTTAATCCCTCCTGCTCTGTCACGTCTTAAACAGCGGAACCCCGGAACATTGAGCTTCCTGCCCCTCTAGCCGCCAAGTCTCACTAATGGCTACCATATCATAATTCCACGTGTTGATCCATGCTCTAAACTCGTTAGTCCCACTATGATCAGCCTTTCGTTCCTGACTTTGTGTGTAGGTTTAACAACATCTTTCCCCACAATCACTCCACAATCTGCTCTTGCACTCTCCCCACCCCGCAACTCTAGTCTAAAACCACCCCCACCTCGTGCAGTACTAGCAAACCTTCCCATGAGGTTTTCAACCAAACCTGTAATGATAAATCGCTATCTAGTAATACGAAATACAATTGGACACAATTTAATATAAGATTCTTTTCATATTCAAATTCACCTGTGGAAGGCATTCGGATATTTTCATTCTCGCCGCGGTGCCGAATCTCTGTAGGCGACCAGACCGCAGCGTCAGTCAAACTCACCCAGAGGCAGCCCCTCCAAGAGAAAAAGGTAGCTGGAAAAAAAGTCACTTCTGATGGTTTTGTGCAGGAAGAAGGACATGCTGTTGCGGCACAAACAGTCGTCGGTTCTGTCCCAGCGCACTTTAAACGCGTCGTGGGCTTTTTTCCATTTCAGCTCTTCCCCCATTTTCTTGAAAGTCTGGAAGGTCACTGACGCTCTCTCGTCCGTCAGAGTAACTGTGGCTTCTGCCACAATGTTGTTTAGACAGCTCGGTGCGAATGTTCTCAGCCCCCGCTTCAACCAGTTGGCGTACTGTTGAAACTGATCAGGCCCTGTTCCCCAGGCAGGTGCTGAAAACGCGTCGCTCAACATGAATTATAACCCTTCTCACCAACCGGATCCTTTCGCTTGGACGCTGACCTAATGCAGACACGCTCGAGAGGGACTCAATACTGGCGTTAAAATAATGTTTTATAAGAGGATTTTACTGTGTGAAAGTGACACTCAATGTTGCAATGATAGCTCGTTGTCGCTTTAAACACCTTAAAATCGTGCATCTGTAGTTTGTCAGTCAATGTAAGGGCTGTTGGTTGATTTTGCATCTTTTTTTCGATTATCGTTGAGCAATTGTGCATATAAAGTGGCACTGGCTCAGTAAGCGAGCCACCACGATATGTGCAAATGCTTGCGAAGAGGTTAGCGTTGATATCAAGTTCGTGCAGATTGCAACAGGACCTGAAAGCTGAAGACAAATACTTAAAGTCCTAGGATTGGAAGAAGTGATCGTGAAGAGGAATAACTGTAAGTTTAACATAACGAAAGAGGAAAAGAAAACGTACGGTTCATAATCAAGAAATGCAAGATCATGTAAGGAAGGGAAATCAGAGGCCAGAAAGGAAAATATTATGAATTGTACAACAAGCTTTCTATTAACATTAAGCAAAATCATTGTTTATGGAATGCCAGTGTCATGCTGCGTAAAGGAATTCATGTAAAACTGAGATTCACTTGGGTACAGAACCTGGAAGCTTGTTTAGGTGAAGAAAACAGAAAAGCTTTAAAAACACATGAAGTCTTAAAGAATCGGGGTGAATGGTAGTTTGCAAGAAATGATTGCATTATAAATTTGCAAAGAGAAGAGAATAGGAAAGCTGGTGAGAGGAAGGTTTGGGAAATAGAGGACAAAGCACGTGCCATTGACTAATAGTATTCTAGTAGGGTTGAAAGTACACAAATGCTTTAAAGAAAGCAGCTTATATACAAAGTTTGTAGGTTGCCTGTATTGTTGTAAAGATAGCATTTAGAAGAAGGATAACTTGAGAAGTAAGAAACAAAAGGATCTACAGCCTAAGAAATTTTCATCTTTGAGAACACCAATACCTCCTTCATAGTAACCAATTATATTTCGCACTACCCCAATGCTTCCCTTTCAATTATTCCATCTGATAGATTATTCCAAATCACTACCATCTGTAGAATGAATATACTTCTTATGTATTTTAATGAAACTATGAGCCCACCAATCATTCTATTAAAATTAACAGCAAATTAGGAGCAATATGATGGTGGTGGAACACTTTGGACAACAATGAATTTGGCAGCACTTGCTGTCTATCCTTTTATTGACCTTGAGAAAATGATGGGGTGCTGCCTACTTGAACCACTGTCATGGTGAAGGCTGCATTGGGCTTCCAACAACTAGATTTGTTTAATGTGAAAGACCAACAATATATTTTCATGTATGTGCTAGTTTTCCTATTGATCTGCCACCTTTGTCCTTTCTGGATGGTTGAGGTTGTAGGTTTGGGAGGTATTGGTGAAGACACTTTGGTGATTTAGTACATGCTATTTTGTAAATGGTACACAATGCAGCCAGGTAGTGAAGGGTGAGAATGCCTCGGATGATAAAGTTGGAGCCAGTCAACTGGTATGCTCTGTCTGTATGGAGATGAGCTTCAAACAGAAAGTGGAGGTGCTGGGAATCCGAAATAAAAATAGAAAATGCTGGAAAAACTCAGTAGATCAGGCAGCATTTGTGGAACAAGAAACAGCTAACATTTCAGAATATATCTAGGAAATGAGTCATTTCTTCTACTAGTCAGCCCACTCTGTCTGTAGTGGGCCCAGTCAAGTTTCAAGTCAAAGGCGACCTTAAGGTGATGTCCCATACAGTAACGGTAATGCTGTAAAACATCAGGGGGAAATGTGTAGATTCTGCCTTGGATATAATTATAGTCTGGCATTTGTGTGGCAAGCTGTTACATGCTATATCATTCTATTTCTGGTTGCTATCTAAGTATTGCTGCATTCAGGCAATAATTGTTATATTTTTGA
Source organism: Mobula hypostoma (assembly GCF_963921235.1). NCBI lineage: Eukaryota > Metazoa > Chordata > Chondrichthyes > Myliobatiformes > Myliobatidae > Mobula > Mobula hypostoma. The sequence continues at coordinate 51,292,795 of NC_086108.1, read as the reverse complement.
GAGTTTCAAATGGAATGGAACACTGTGCAATCATCAGCAAATGTTTCTGCCATGGTAATAGGAAAGTCATGGGAGAAGCCTTGCCTTACAAGGTGCAGATTGGAAGTCTATGTGGGGTGCCACTCCTCGCACAGATGAGAGCCATTTGTGATTAAGTGCCTTACTCAAGGGCACAAACACGCTGCCACAGCTGAGGCCCAAACTAGCGACCTTGAGATAACTAGACGAATGCCATAACCACTTGGCCACGTGCCCAACACTTGCCCTTGTAAGGCATGAAAATGCCTGATGCAGGCCTCTCATGGTCTGAGTCAACGTTCCCCCCTCCCCCTCACATGGGAGAAGTTGCTCTAGATTGTTGGACATTACCTAAGGAACTAGTGTGGTGATACCTCAGGACTAACCTTCAACAACCACACTACGTGATCAGTGTAATTTCAGTTGTGGAATTGTTTTCCTTTCATAATAGCCCTAGATTGCTTAGCATAAGATCACAAGACCTAGTAGCAGAATTAGGCCGTTCAATCATGGACGATTTATTTTTTCTTCTCAACTCCACTTTCCTTCCTTCTTTCCATAACCTTTGACTTCCTTACTTAATCAAGGTCCAATCAACCTCTGCTTTAAATGTACCCAATGACTTGGTCTCCACAGCCATCTGTGGCAAAGAATTCTACTGATTTACCACCCTCGGGCTAAAGAAACTCCTCCTTGCATGGAAGAAGAGTATTTCCCATCAAGCTGATGATGCATTGCCAGATTTTATTCCACAGGCCGCTATTTATTCCTCCCTCCATAGTCCATCTAGTTCCCAAATAAAGCAAAATTTTAAATACTTCCACTGACTTAAATTGGTGCAGTTTTGTTTTTGATTCTTCCTCCAACAGAACCTATTTAGAACCTGTTTGTCATGGTGAGCTATTATAACTTTATGCATTACAGAGCCATAGAGAAATGCAGCATTGAAGCTGGCCTTTCAGCCCACCAAAACCTTGATCCATTTACATAAAATGTATATTAATTGTATTTTTTTCCCACATTCCCATCACCTCCCCCTGGATTCTACCATACTCCTACATGCTATGGACAATTCACAATGGCCAAATACTCTGCCAACTCACATGTCTTTGTGTTGTGGAGGAAGAATTTGGAGGAAACCCACTCAGTAAGACAACACCCAAGGTCATGATTGAACCTGGGCCTTTGGCAATGTGTTATATGGGTTGCGCCACATAAATTATTTCCTGTACATTCATTTAAAGGTACCTTAACATGAAGTCATATAGCTTTAGCAGTGTTGCAATAGCCCATCAATTTTGCATAATTTATATTTTTCTTGTGAATGTTATGTATCTGTGTTACATGGGCAGCGTTTGGGAGCAGACCCAAGAGCAGGACACAGACACGTACGTAGCAATAACAGAAGTGTGTTTATTAATAGTTGCCAGGAAAACCGGGGAGCGAGGATAGAATGCTTACACAGACGAGGATGCGGGACAACAAACATGAGGAGCTCGGACACGGAGCCTGGACTTGGACTTGGATTCAGACATGGAGCCTGGACTTGGACACAGAGCCTGGACTTGGACTAGGACTTGGACACAGAGCCTGGACTTGGACTCGGACTTGGACCCGGAGCCTGAACTTGGACTAGGACTTGGACACAGAGCCTGGACTTGGACTAGAACTTGGACACCGAGCCTGGACTTGGACTCGGACTTGGACTTGGACTCGGACTTGGACTTGGACCCGGTGCCTGGTCTTGGACTCAGACTTGGACACAGAGCCTGGACTTGAACTTGGACTCGGACATGGAGAGACAGAATACCCAACTCGGAGTAGTGGCAAACGGCCAGACCTACTCAGCTGGAAACGAGGCGACCAATCCAAACAACAACAGACAATCCATACCCTGACACAGAGTAGCTCATGAAGCTGCAAATGGCCGGCATTCACTCAGCTGGACACGAAGAGACAGATTCCCAACTCGGAGTAGTGGCAAACGGCCAGACCTATCAGCTGGAAATGAAACAACTAACCCAACCAACGACTGACAATACGAATCTTGACATGGAGAAGCTCATGAAGTGGCAAACAGCCGGCAATCACTTAGCTGGACACAAAGAGACAGATTCCCAACTCGGAGTAGCAGCAAACGGCTGGACCTACTTGGCTGGAGACGAGACGACAAAAACCAAACGATGACAGTCCATTTGTATCTTGGCTCGGAGTGGTGGCAACTGGCCAGCAAATCTCAGCCGAACGTGAAAACGACAGAATTCACATCTTGACTCAGAGTAGTGGCAAAACGTCCAGCAACTCAGCTGGACATGAAAACGACTGAATTCTCTAAGCAGCCACAGGCACCAAAGCAACTTAGAGTCCACGATTCTCGGCAGCTCCAGGATAAGCATAGCCACCCTGGCTGCGGTGACGAACCAGCAGAGAGTAGATGTAAGCTGGAGTTTTTATGCTGCCAGTTTGAATGAGGATCAGGTGCCCTAAACAAGGAGCCCAGTGGAACACGGGAAAAGGAAATGAACTGAAATGAGGAGTCAACAGACCGGACCATGACAATCTGATGCTATCTGTCTGTGATGTTGCTACAATTAAATTTTTCACTGCACCTGTACATACATGTACTTGTACATATGACAAGAAACAACTTTCTACTCCAAGGAGAACAATTGCAGATTCTTGACTTAATTCATGTCAATTAATTTTCTCTTCTCGATCATTTCACTAAATCTGTTCTGCATCTTCTCCAGACTCTGCACATTTTTCCAATGGTGTGTGATCAGAATATCGCAATATCATACAAAACCAGAATTTCACAGAGTCAGTGTTACCTGTTTGCTTCTGTAGGCTCTGTTTCTATTTATAAAAGTCATGATCATGTATGTGTTTCGAAGTGGCTTTTTCAAAATTTCCCTCCATTTTCAATGTTTTTTAAATGCAGATCTCTGTTTATGCACTCCTTTTATAACTGAGTTATAGTGCCTTTCCACATTTTTCTTACCAACATAAATCACTTGGATTTTTGACTCAAATTTTATTCAGATATATCTCTCCTTTCCATTGGCCTTTCTAAATCCTTTAGAAATCTATTGTTAATCACCTCACAATTTAACACCCTCCAAGTGTGGGACAACATTGAATCTAATTTTACTATATTCCCTCTCTGTATTCAGTCAACTGATGCTTTGACAAAATGGGACATTTTTTTCTCCGCTGATCTCCAGAATCTAGATCTTTAGTCCCATTTTGAACCAAACTAAGATCTGGAGTTACTAGGATTATTGAAGCTAAATATGCAGATTGTTGGTAAGCACTTCTTAGTATTACATCTTAACTTGCATCTTTCAGTGGATGGATATGATGTTAAGTAGCCAGAATGGATTTGCTATGATTTTTGAAGGCAGGGCATAGCTGGCAATTTTTCACAAGATGGGTTCAGGAGTTTGAATCGAATCAGAATCAAAACAAAATCAAGTTTAAAATCATTGGCATACATTGTGAAATTTGTTATTTTGTGGCAGCAGTACATTGCAATAAAAATCGGTAAATTGCAACAAGAAATATATACTTAAAAATTAAATTAAATTAGTGCAAAAAAACATTTTAGAAGATTTTAAAAATAGTGAGGTCGTGAACTAGGGTTCATGGTCCACTCAGAAACCTGATAGCAGAGGAGAAGAAGCTGTTCCTGAAATGCTTCAGGATCCTCTACCTTCTCCTTGATGGTTGCAATGGGAAGGGGGTGTATCCTGGGTGATGTGGGTTCTTAATAATGGATGCTGCCTTTTTTGAGGCATCACCTTTAGAAGACGTCCTCAATGCCGGGAAGGCAAGTGACCATAATGGGGCTATCTGCGGTTTCAACTTTCTGCGGCCTTTTATAATCCTGTGCAATGGTTCCGCATACTAGACGGCGATGTAACCACTTAGAATGGACTCTGTGGTACATCCGTAGAGATTTGCAAGTCTTTGGTGACTTACCAATTCTCCTCAAACTCCTCATGAAATATAGCTGCTGTTGTGCCTTTTTTTGTAATTGCATCAATCTGTTGGATCCAGGATAGATTCTCAGAGATGTTGGCACCCAGAAACTTGAAACTGATTACCCTTTCTACTGCTGATCCCTTGATGAGGACTTTCCCTCAACTTTCCATTCCTGAAGCCCACAAACAATTTTTTGGTCTTACTGACACTGAGTGCAAGGTTGTTGTTGCGACATCACTCAACCAGCTGATCGATCTCACTCCTGTACGTCTCCTCATCACTTCATCATTTCAGGTGCAATACACCGTAATACCTTGCCAACTCACCAATGTGTTGATGTAGAAAATTGAAGGATTGCCTATTTTCAATGAATTCATTAGAATAAATACCCCTTCTCTCTGTGAGGTCCAACAGTATGGTAGATTTTCAATAGACCAAACCAAAATGAAAACAAAAGTGTGATGCCAACAGATACTCTGAGTGAGCTGCGGAACTCTTCAGTTAGTGGCTGCAACTGGAGGTGAAGTTCATGGCTCCGCAGACTCTATGGCCTTGCACAAAAGGGTATTTATGGAAGAGAGCAAGGAAGAATCTCTGGCTTAAAAAAATCCTTGCCCATAAAGCTTTTGCAAGGCATCACTTAGAAGATACCGAAAAGATGTGGACAAAGGTCCTGTGATTAGATTAGACTAAAGTGAAACTTTTTGGCCTCAACACTAAGCGGTACATGAGGTGTAAATCTAATACTGTACATGAGCCAGGTAACACCATCCCTACTGTAAAGTATAGTAGAGATAGCATCATGCTATGGGGATGCTTTTCAGCAGCAGGGGTTGGAAATCTGATTAGGACTGGTTGGAAGATGAATGCTGCTAGATACAGAGAGATCCTGGATAAAAACATGCTAGCCTCTGTTAGAAAATAGAGAGGAAGTTCATCTTTCAGCAGGACAACGGCCCAAACCACACTGCCAGAGCAACAATTGAGTGGCTTCAAATGAAGAAAATTGATGTCCTTGAGTGGCCCAGTCAGAGTCCTGACCTTAACCCGATCAAACATCTTTGGCAGGACCTCAAGATTGCTGTCCACCAAGACTGCTCCCCAGACATCCCACCTCTCTGGGAAGTTCCGGGAGTTTCCCACATATTGATAGTGGCTCCCTGATGCCTGGAAATTATATACAAATATCCCGGAAATCGATTTTTTTGAGGGAGAGGGAGAGGGAGAGGGAGAGGGAGAGAGAGAGTGAGAGTGAGCATCCTGATAGGTCTGCTTAGCACGTAAAGAGACCAATCAGTTTTCTCTGTGGGCAGGTTTTACAATTGACCTCAAAAATAATGACAAAGTTGCTCGCTGCACTGTTTGCAACAGTGACTTTTCTATTACCCATGGTGGGTTAAAATGTAACTCACATGTTGAGATGAGTTTAACAGGTGTCATTCGTTCATTCGCGTAGCTAACATTATTTAAACTAGCTGGCTAGCTGCTAAGGAGCTACTCTATTGATGTCCTACGTGATGAGGCCAAACTCCCTGTAGACTTGCCTAAAGATGTAATAGAATAAACATGATAATATAATATAAGTACATATTTTAATGTCACATTTTCTGCATATACCCAACTTGGTTTAAAGATTGGACAAAATCACTAAACAAAGTATTACATACACCCTTGGAGGTCGACTGGGGGGTGGTGAGGGGAATATGGGGTTGCGGGGGACGGGGGTGCTACCTCCCTGAAATGAGTTTTTGCGGGGTGGGATGTCTGGCTCCCAACTAACCTGGCACAGCGTGAGCAATTTTGCAATGAGGAATGGGCAAATCTTGCTCCACCATGTTGAGCAAAGCTAATAGAGACTTATCCAAAAAGACTACTGGCTGTAATTCAGCAGGCCAGGCAGCATCTCTAGGAAGAGGTGCAGTCGACATTTCAGGCCGAGACCCTTACTCACTCTTCCTTCAGTTAGTCCTGACGAAGGGTCTCGGCCTGAAACGTCGACTGCACCTTTTCCTAGAGATGCTGCCTGGCCTGCTGCGTTCACCAGCAATTTTTATGTGTGTTGCTTGAATTTCCAGCATCTACAGAATTCCTGTTGTTGCTGGCTGTAATGGCTATGACGGGTGGTTCAACTAATTACTGAGCAAAGAGGGAAGAATACTTTTGAACTGCTGACATTTCAGTTTTTGATTAGTTTTTCATGTTTTACAATTTTTCCTTATTTTGGGGGCCACTGTTGTGAAAACAGGACATGTGATTCACAAATAAAAATTCTCAGTTAATTTGATCAAAATCCCTGGTTGTAATACTCGTTTATGTGAAGAAGGGGTTGGGGGCTGAATACTTTAACAGGGCTCTGTATTGTTTGCACATGGTCAGCAGGGTTTGTAACACTCCCCAATGATATTTATTATCAGATCTTCCATGCCACCCAGCATCTGAGGTTGATTACTACCTAGAAATCCGGTTATGCTGCCTATGAGTTACATTAAAACTCTGTCGTAATAGCACTAATTCGTTTGTGATTGAAATGGAATCTATTTTATTTTGGTTTTGGGTGCCTGGAGCCCGGGTAATTTGTATAAACAAACGAAGGCAGAGTAAGACAACATTGCAATAGCGGAATCTGGAGGGTACAATAGCCTGGACTCGTTTGTGTTTTACTTATTGTACTTAATATTTCCCATAGTGGCTGGACATCCATTTTCATCTTATTACATATTTGGAAACATTCACGGCATTTTGCTGGTGATGCTATCTACGTACATTCAACCGCATTCGTTAACCTCTGCCGACTCGTAATGTAATTTTGGCCCGGACGGTCCCTCCTTGCCTGCTGGCGGCGCTAGCGACGGAGTGACACCTCCGGTTGTTCTGTCGTTCGAGCTCGGCCCTGCCCACCGCTCGGAGTTGTGGGACGTTTGCACTTGTTAGAGGCGCCGTGTGGAGATGTGAAGGTGGTCGCGGTGTGGGGGAAAATCAGCAAACAAAGAAACGGCTTCTAATTAGAGCTGAGCGGTAGTGGCCAGAAAAATGCAGACGAAGGATGCTCGTTATCTCAAGAGGTTGGTGCTGCGGCGAGTATGGCAGCAGTCTGCGGGCTGGCTGCCGCCGGTAGTGAACTGCGACGGTGTCCGTTGTCTTGTCAACGGGCTGGGCTGGGCCGGGCCGGGCCGGGCCTGGCCTGGCCTGGCCTGACTTGACTGTCGGCAAGACTCTGCTTTACAGTCTAAGGCTGCCGTTACTACACTTTTTATTTGGGTCACGGCACCGTTTAGTTTTTATCAAGGTACACCTGGTGCTGACAAATAGCACAAACGAATAGAAAATGCCAGACCATATTTCTCTTGATGACATTTCGGTAGACTTGACCTGAAATATTATTTCTGCTTCTGCTGGGCCCTATCCTGTACATATTTGCAACATCATCTGTTTCTATTTCAGGTTTCCAGAGTACGCATTGTTTTGCCTGAATTAAAACTAGCATTGTTTTTGCTAACATCAGTATCCTTTTGATTCTTTCACCCCATCCTTCATTTAGCTCTACTGCACCCATGGGAAACGAGATTTTCCACTTATTCTGCTTGAACATCATTGGCTTTGATTTCTTCTAGGGTTCCTGTTTACGTAATCCTTGTGGTCTTAATGTTGCTCAGCAGGCTAGATATCACTTTCTTTGACTTTATTGAAACAGGATTTCTTCATCTAACGGGGTGATTTATTTTGACCATTTATTCTTATCTCCCATTTTGATTCCTACCTGGAGCCATTCTCATGAGATATACATTTTGAACAGGCTGAACATTTAGGGAGATGAGATGTAGTACAATCTCACTCGTTTTCCATTGTTGAACCACTATTTTCCCTACATTTAGTCAACACTTTTCACTTTGTTGCCTTTTGTCCTTCATTGAATGTCATCAGTTATTTGGGGTAATGGGCTTTTTCCATATATAATAGAGATTGACATTCAAGTGCACCTGTGCTTCCACCAACTGGAAGGCCAATTAGTGTAAAATTATTTGTAATTCTAATTTTATCTTTTTTTCCCAAGGCAGGTTAAATCTTGACTTGTGCTTAAATTAGAACACTAGTATTGCTTGAAAAGACTCAGGACGTGAAAATGTACTGTAGGCAGATGAAAATGTGGAGATGATGCAGTGAGATCAGCAGTGATCTTAAGTGGTGTAGCAGCTCAAAGGGATATATGCAAATCAGACACAATTCTCCTTCCTTGCACTCGTGATATGCCCATCACCTCTGTCTGGTTTCAAAGTGCATTATGTATTATACAACCGAGATTTGTTTGCTTACAGGCTGTTGCAAAGCAAGGAACCCAAAAGAAACCAATTTAAAAAAAAAGACCAACCTCCCAGTGGCCACAGAGAGAGAAAAAACACAAAACAAATCATTTAAAGAACAGAAGCAAAGAGCAGGATTCTGAACTAAATTGAGTCCATTGATCAAAGTCCTCCGAGTAGGCCCAAAGCCTCGGTAATCAGTTCATCATATTAGCGTGGCAAATCGCTGCAAAGTTCACAGATACGAAGCTCAGCAGCCAGAGGCAGTCTCACATCCTTAGTGTCGCAGAGAGAGAAGTCCCCAGACTGTCTGGGTTTCTCACGACCTTCCATTTGTTACATGGTCCACTGTCCTCTCCTATTAGATTCTTCCTCCTTTAGATCTTTAACATCTTCCACCTATTACCTCCCAGCTTCTCACATTATCCCCACTCACATTTCTTCCTTGCCCCTCACCTGATCTCACCTATCACCTGCCAATTTGTACTCTGCCCCCTTCCCCTATCTTACTCTGGGTTTTGCTTCCTTTTCCAGCCCTGATGAAGGGTATTGAAAAGTTCACTGTTTCTCCTCATCCCCCATGAATGCTTCCTGACTTGCTAAATTCCTCCAGCATTTTTTGTGTGCGATGCCAGTGCAGTCAAACCATGCTTTTTGACTTATTATGATCATGTGATATGCGTGGATTTTCTATTAAGATTTGAGCATACTCAAAGGATAATTTTAATTAGCATAGATTTTCATTCTTCAGAATCTGAATCAGGCTTATTATCATTGACATTTGTTTGGCAGCAGCAGTAAAGAGCAAGATATAAATATTACTTTCAGAAAAATATAGAAATACTGTATAAAGGGAACAAATAGTGTATAAAGGAAATCAAATGGCAGAGGGGAAGAAGCGAAATCATTCAGTGAAGGTTTTCAGGCTTCTGTACCACCTCCTTGATAGTAGTAATGAGAAGAGGGCATGTCCTGGATGGTGGTGACAGTTCTTAATAAAGGACGCTGTCTTCTTGAGGCATCGTCTTTTAACGATGTTCTCGATGGTGCAGAGGTTTCTGCCTGTGATGGAACTGGCTGTGTCTACAACTCTCTGCAGCCTTTACGATCTGTGCATCAGATCTCCAAACTAGGCATTAATTCAACCAGTCAGAATACACTCCACAGTACATTGATAGAAATTTGCTAGAGTCTTTGGTGATATACCGAATCTCCTCAAACTCCTAATGAAGTACAGCCGCTGCATGCCACCTTTGTGATTGCATTGACTGTTGGGCCCAGGATAGATATTCTAAGATATTGATACCTACGAACTTGACACTGCTCACCCTTTCTACTGCTGACCTTATTTCCCCTTCCTGGTCCACAGGCGATTCCTTGGTCTTACTGACATTGAGTTGTTGCAACACCACTCAACAAGCTGATCATTCTCACTGCCGTTATGCCCCTTTGCCACAATCTTAAGATTCTGCCAGCAACAGTGGTATCATTGATGGACTTATAAATGGTGTTTGAACTGTGCCTAGCCATAGGTGTAGAAAGTAGAGTAGTGGGCTAAGCACACATCCTCGAGATTCATCTGTGTTGACGGTCAGCAAGGAGATCTTATTTCTGATCTGCACTGACTGGTCTCCCAATGAGGAAGTCAAGGATCTCGTTGCAAAATGAGGTAAATAGCCCATGTTTTGAAGCTTATTGATTAGTACTGTGGAGATGATGGTGTTGAATGCTGAGCCGTAATTAATCATTTTTCATTTTAAATCTTTTTATTAATTATTATTGAAAATCAACAACAAAGAAAAATACATCAAGATAATCAAGACAACATATCCATATGTAGAATAAGAGTTAAACTGTCAACCAAACTGAACAGTATATCAATAATAATAAAAAAAAACAAAATGTTAAAACTTTTTTTGGAAAGAAAGACATAACATCACCTGAGAGAACCATTGTATCAAAGTGGGAGCAGAGGCGTCTTTCCATTTTAGTAAAATAACGCTTCTAGCCAATAATGTGACAAATGCAATTACGTGTTGGTCTGATATAGAAATGCCGTGAATGTATTGAGGAATTATACCAAACAAAACTGTCAAGTTATTAGGTTGTAAATTGATTTTTAAAGCTTTAGAAATGGTAGAAAAAATAGATTTCCAAAACTGTTTCAATACAGTACATGACCAAAACATATGTGTCAATTTAGCTATCTCAGTTTTACATCTATCACACTGACTATTTACATTAGGAAATATTTTAGACAATCTCTCCTTTGTCAAATAATAATGATGTACAATTTTAAATTGAATTAGAGAATGACTGGCACAAATCGAAGAAGAGTTGACCAACTTCAAAATTCGCAACCAATCCTCTGTTATCAAGCTCATGTTAAGCTCTCTTTCCCAATCTTACTTAATCTTAAGTAAAGGATAGTTATCCTGTTGTAATAGTAAATCATAAATTTTCCCAATGAAACCCTTCACTAAAGGGTTCATTTTTAAAATAATGTCTAACAGGTCATAATCTTGTATATATGGAAAATTACTTAAATATTCTTGTAAGAAATGTCTGACCTGAAGACATTGCAAAAAATGTGAATATGGGAGAGAATATTTAGTTACTAATTTCTCAAAGGACATCAATCGACCTTCTATGAAACAAATCCATAAAGGAAAAAGTTCCTTTATTCCTCCAAAGAGAAAAGATAGGATGACTAAGTGAAGGTTTAAATAAATAGTTTCGATAAATTAAACTAAAAAGGTTAAATTTTTTAAGATTAAAAAACTTACGAAACTGATACCAGATTCGTAATGACTGCTTAATCATAGGATTTATATTTAGAATAGAAATTTTGGCTAATTGTACAAGTAAAGGAGAGCTGTAATTAATAAACAGCAGCCTAACATAGATATTGCTATGGTATAGGTGGTCCAAGGTAATTTGGAGAGTCAGTGAGATTCTAACTGCGGTAGACCTATTGTGGTGGTAGGTAAGTTGCAGTGGGTCTAGTAGTGAATGCTACCCGGTGATAGTTGTTGAGGCAGCTCACCCTGCTTTTTTCCGGTAGTGGTATGATTGGTTCCCTTTTGAAGCAGATGAGAACTTCCAGCTCAGCAGTGAGAGGTTGAAGATGTTCTTGAACATTCCAGCCAATCGATTCTCACAGGTTTTGAGTGCTCTACCAGGTACACTATCGGGGCCTGGTACTTTGTGAGGGTTCAGCTTTTCAAGGAGATTCTAACATCGGCTGCCAAGATCGATATCACAGAGTCCGGCAGATGCCATAGCGACTTACGTAGCTGTAGTATTATTCTCCTTTTCAAGATGTGCATGAGCATCAAAACCATTTATGATGGTAGATTTCAACTTGTAGATAGAAGTGGCATGCAAACTGTACCACAGCTGACGTCCATCTGATTGCATCTATAACTTCACTCGGAATTGCTTTTTCACTCTTATAGTAGCTTTTTGCAGGCCGTAGTTGGACTTCCTGTAGAGTTCTGGATCACCACTGTTGAATTCCACTGATCTAGCTCTCAGCAGACTGCAAATCTCCTGGTTCATATGCGACTTCTGGTTTGGGTATGTCTGATGTGTTCTTAAAGGCACATACCCATTCACACAAGTCTTTATTTAAAGTCTGTGATGAAGTCCTTAGAAGTGTTAATTTCATTGTGGTTTACGCTTGTTCTGAGAAAAGCTGCTTTTACAGGAATTCAGGTTAGGAAAAATGAGCAATTTTGCCTTAACTTTTTCTGCTTTAATATCTCTTTCTATACTGGAGCTTTTTAACGAAGAAATGGTTTGGCATGGCGTGGTAGCACAGTGGTTAGCGTAACACTTTATAGCGCCACTGCCCTGGGTTCAGTTTCCACCAGGAGTTCGTATGTTCTTCCTGTGACTGCATGTTTTTCCTCTGGGTGCTATGGTTACCTCCCACATTTCAAAGACATACGGATTAGTAGGTTAATTGGTTACTTGAGTGTATTTGGGTGACGTTGGCTCCTTGGGCTGGAAGGGTCTATTTGTTACTGTGCTGTATCTCTAAATAAAAAGTAAATAAATTTAACATAATTATCAATCTATATTCATTAGCTTTCCTTTTTTAATTTTCCTATATCACGATTAATATGAGCATTAAATATAATGCAAAACATTTCATATACAGTATTCTGAAATATATATCCAAATATGGTAACTTAATGTGACAGCTTTCTAATAGCAGACAGAGAGGACACCAATTGTATTGGACCCAAGCATATGAACCTGTACTACTGCATTGCTGCAGTGGAGGGTAATTACATTATTAATGTAGGAATTGAGAAGCAAAGGTTATTTTCAGGTGTTAGCATTGGAAATTGTGCTTCCAGGTCTAATTTGAGTACATAATCTAATTTAATCTTTCAGTGGCGGACTGAGCCACATTGTGAAAGGTACCATTTTTTAAAGAGCCTTTCTTCCATTGCTGTAGTGTTAGTGTACACCCCCACATCCATATTCTCCATACTTGTTCTGTAAAAGTTCATCTTTTTTATCAAGGATAACCCAGTGTTAACTTGTCATTACCTGGCTTCAGTGTATTTCCTCTTTAGCATACTTAACCCTTGATCTAATCCTGAATGAAAAATTGTTACGGGAACAAGTAAGAATTTTAAAAATGCCGAGAAGCAGAGCTGGACCTGACTGGAGGACTAGGTTTTTCAGATGGAAAGTAACTATATAGTTTAATCTCTTGGGTTTGGAAGATATTTATTTTTTCTAATTCACAGAATTGAATGCTTGTGTATACCATATTTTGTGCTGGGTAGTAATTCATGGGGTTGCTCAAACTGTTCATTTTACAGTAAGTTGCTGTACTGTAGATGTAGTGTACAATTTGAGTATGAAGGGACATTTGGATGAATATTACAGAGTATTCAGTCATTCAAGGAGATCACATCACAATTTTAATCAAGTAGTGGTACTGTAATGTGAAATGATGAGGTTTCTATTTGTGCAAAAGGTAGTCCAAAATTTGGAGACAGTTTTCAACCTGATCCTTATTTTGTTTCTCTAAATATGTCACTTTCATAAACTTTAAATGAATGATCAATGAGAAACAATTATTTCGGGTACCTTAACATAATATTTTAGTGTAGGATCCATATAGGCATCTTCCTGCTCAAGGGTAATGATTAGTCTTTATATGTGTAAATTAGAATTTGCTGATATTATTCCAGCAGTTAAAACATCTGCATTTTTTTTGTTAGTAGTGTATTTCTCATGTGCAAAGAAGCATTAATGTAGAGCATAATCTGAGCTGCAAAGCAAAGGAATAGTTTACAAAATTTAAGTGCCTTGTTAGTTGGGAAGAGGATGGATTAGTGGAAAGAGCTGAATGTGGCATTTTGACCACATCGTCCTCTTTCTTGGCCTCCCAATAAATTGCAGTGAATTCTGATTTATTGGGCCATCAGTTAATTGAGGCAGCCTGTTATTTGGGACAACTCTTAAAGAACAAAAACTAAATGAGAAAATAGCTGGGGTTCCCTTCATTTATTTGGGACACCAAGTCACTTAATTGGGATAGGAGACTTGACAAAGTTTCTAACTAGTGTCAGTTGCATGCAGTTGTATGACCGTTGAACCCTACTGTGCTTTAGAGTGAACAGTTTTTAAATTGCATTAGTTATGTGTGTTTGTGTTCAAAAAGCAGTGATTTTTGTCACTGATAGTTGGCAAGAAGTAAGCAGTAAGACAATTTGGAGCTGTTTTGCTTACTATGGTAAGCATTTAGACTTGGAAATGCTAGAAATGGCTGGGAGTGAAAGTGAAATAATTTCACTACTGCAAATTAAGAAGTATGAAGAATTTGAAGCCATCAGCAAACATTGGAAGTTGCAGTGAAAATGAAGGATTGGAGGACGCATTTGTCAAAAGCATAGTATGAAGGCAGTCCAGTATCTGCACTCAGTGTCTGCGCTGATTTTGTTCATTTAGTCAATCAAAAGAACATGGGAATAATTCCTTCATCAATAACTATTAGGAACTACAGTTTTATAGTACTGTAATAATATTGTTAGTGTTTTAATTTGTTTATTCATTTAAATGTGTAATTTCAAAGGTACCATTTAATGTCAGAGAAATGTATACAATATACAGCCTGAAATGCTTTTTCTTCACAACCATCCACCAAAACAGAGGAGTGCCCCAAAGAATGCACGAAGGTTAAATGTTAGAACCCCAAAGTCTCCCCCCCAGTTCCCCCCCTGGTGCGTAAACAGCAGTGAGCAGAAATCCCCCCTCCCCCCACCCACAAAAAAAAGCATTGGCACCACCATCGAGCACTCAAGCATGAGCAAAGCAATAGTAAAGACACAGACTTGCAGTTACCCCAAAGACTTAGTGTTTCACCCGGTATTAGACATAACTGCAGGTTCTATCTTTCCCATTTTCCTAGCTAGCAGGAAGACATAACAAACAACTCGCTGGTTTGTGATGTTAAAATTCTGTTATGTCGCTTTTTTTTAGCTCTGTGCCTGAAGATCGCAATGATCCCAGGTCTCTAGGCACACAGCAGATATCCCGACTCCCCCCATGACACACACAGGTCTCCTGTCGTGGCACCGACCCTCAATCTGCCCGTCTCCGGAGCCCCGAGATCCTAGGCTTCTGAATTCAAGCCGAACTGTTAGACCGAGTCTTTGGTGTGCTGAACAACGGCCAGTTATGGAACCCTGAGAGCAGGTCCAATTCCCACAAAGAACCATAGTCAGCATGTAACTCCAGGTCAGGGTCTTCAAAAGAAGCCTGAAAGGGAGAAATAGAGATATTAAAGATGGAAGTAGAGCTGTTTCCGAAGATGCAAGCAAAGGAGTGGCTGTTAGGTGCCATTAACCCTCCTAAGCTTTGCCTTCGTTCAGTGGTAATTTGCCTTTTTTTATATGTTTTTAACTATTTTCATGAAATTTTGTCTAATTGGGGCAGCTGCTTAATTGGGCCAAAATGTACTGGTCCCAATATGTCTCAATTAACCAGAATCCACTATATTTTCCCTGTCTTCCACCTCCATCTCCCACTCCTCCAAAAAAAAATGCCTTCAGTTGTTAAGGATATGTCCTTTGCTACTTTTGACTAGATTATGTTTACTTGCTGCCTTTGCTCTTTTCATTTCAATGTTTTTATTGTTATTTTTGGAGAAGTCCTTTTGATAGTTCCTGTTTCAATTACAGCTGTGCTGGAAAGTTGGTGAACCCTTTAGAATTTTCTTTATTTCTGTATAAATATGACCTAAAATGTGAACGAATGTTCACACAAGTCCTAAAACTAAATAAGGAGAACCGAATTAAATAAATAACACAAAAATTGTACTTTTTATTTATTGAGAAAAATGTTCCAATATTACATGTATTTGTTGAAAGAAGTATGTAAACCTTTGCTTTCAGTAACTGGTGTGACCCCCTTGTTCAGCAATAACTTCAACCAAATGTTTCTGGTAACTGTTGATCAGTTCTGCACATGGGCTTGGAGGAATCTTAGGCCATTCCTTCTTACAAAACTGCTTCAACTCTGGGGTGTTGGTGGGCTTCCTGGCATGAACTGCTTGCTTTAGGTTCTTCGACAACATTTCTATAGGATTAAGGTCAGGTCTTTGACTTGGCCATTCTAAAATGTGAAATTTCCTCTGCTTTAACCATTGTTTGGTAGACTGACTTGAATGTTTAGGGTTGTTATCTTGCTTCACAAGACAAGACAAAGGAGCAGAGATCACAAGACAAAGGAGCAGAGATCACAAGACAAAGGAGCAGAGATCACAAGACAAAGGAGCAGAGTCTTGCTTCATGACTCACTTTCTCTTGAGTTTCAGTTCATGGATGGATACCCTGACATTTTTCTGTAGATTTTGCTGGTACAATTCAGAATTCATAGTTCCATCAATGATGCCAAGCTGTTCTGGTCCTGACTCTAGTTTCCCCTTTAAATTATCGAATAATCCTAGAGATTCACATACTTTTTCCAACAAATACATGTAATATTGGATCAGTTTTCTTAATAAATAAATAAGTACAATGTTTTTTGTGTTATATAACTGGTTCTCTTTATCTAATTTTAGGACTTGCATGAAGGTCTGATCACATTTTAAGTCCTGTTTATGCAGACATAGTGAAAATACTAAAGAATTCAAAAACTTTCTCACCACTGTATATGTCTCTTGCTTTTGTCTTCCAAGTTTGCTTATATTCACGTTTTGTCCCAGGCATTGGTTAATTGAAAATTAATAAATAAAAGGCACAATAATAAATTATTAATTTTAATTAAAAATGAGGCTGAAGTTATTTAATTTCCACCCTCTTAAACTTAACTTTAAAAATTGGTGATTAAATGTAATTACTATAACATTAGAATCAGAATCAGGTTTATTATCACCAGCATGTGACGTGAAATTTGTTAATTTAGCAGCAGCAGTTCAATGCAATACATAATATAGAAGAGAAAAAAAATAAGTAAAATTTTAAAGAAAATAATAAATAAAATAAAAAATAATAATAAATACGTAAATCAATTACAGCATGCATATATTGTATAGATTCAAAAAAAGTGCAAAACCAGAAATACTATATATTTAAAAAAACAGCAACACTAGTTAGCACAGCTCTACCTACAATTTCGAAAACTGGTTATTGCTAAAGAACAATCTTTCTCTTTCTGATAACATTAGTGTTGATTGGTATTGTGAAAAGGCTTCAGAATCACTGGCATGTGACGTGAAATTTGTTAACTTAGCAGCAATTCAATGCAATACATAACAGAAGAAAAATATAAAATAATAAATAAGCAAATCTTATTCAGTATACTTTATACAGTATACATATATTCAATAGATGAAAAATTGTGCAAAAACCAGAAATAATATATATTTTAAAAAGTGAGGTAGTGTCCAAGGGTTCAATGTCCATTTAGGAATCGGATGGGAGAGGGGACGAAACTGTTCCTGAATCACTGAGTGTGTGCCTTCAGGCAGCTGTACCTCCTACCTGATAGTAACAGTGAGAAAAGGGCATGCCCTGGGTGCTGGAGGTCCTTAATAATGGACGCTTCCTTTCTGAGGCACAGCTCACTGAAGATGTCCCAGGAACTTTGTAGGCTAGTACCCAAGCTGGAGTTGACTAGATTTACAACCCTCTGCAGCTTCTTTCGGTCCTGTGCAGTAGCCCCTCCATACCAGACGGTGATGCAACCTGTCAGAATGCTCTCCACGGTACATCTATAGAAGTTTTTGAGTGTATTTGTTGACACACCATATCTCTTCAAACTCCTAATGAAGGATGGCTGCTGTCTTGCCTTCTTTATAACTACATCTGTATGTTGGGACCAGGTTAGATCTTCAGAGATCTTGACACCCAGGAACTTGAAACTGCTCACTCTCTCCACCCGATCTCTCTCTGAGGATTGGTATGTGTTCCTTCATCTTACCCTTCCTGAAGTCCACAATCAGCTCTTTCTTCTTACTGATGTTGAGTGCCAGGTTGTTGCTGGGTCCCCACTCCACTAGTTGGCATATCTCACTCCTGTACACCCTCTTGTCATCACCTGAGATTCTGCCAACAGTGGTTGTATCGTCAGCAAATTTATACATGGTATTTGAACTATGCCTAGCCACACAGTCATGTGTATATAGAGAGTAGAGCAGTGAGCTAAGCACACACCCCTGAGTGTGAATCATCAGCGAGGAGGATAAACAAAGGCATCTGTTAGTCTTGCGAGACCATGGAAAGTCTTCACTCTCCAGGGCGCAGGCCTGGGCAAGGTTGTATGGAAGACTGGCAGTTGCCCATGCTGCAAGTCTCCCCTCTCCACGACACCGATGTTGTCCAAGGGAAGGGCATTAGGACCCATACAGCTTGGCACCAGTGTCGTCGCAGAGCAATGTGTGGTTAAGTGCCTTGCTCAAGGACACAACACGCTGCCTCAGCTCAGGACCTTCAGGTCGCTAGTCGAATGCCTTAACCACTTGGCCACGTGCCCACAAAGCAAGGAGGATATGTTATTACCAATCTACACAATTCTGGTCTTTCGGTTAGGAAGTTGAGGATCCATTGCAGAGGAAGGTACAGAGGCTCAGGTTCTGCAACTTCTCAATCAAGGTTGTGGGAATGATGGTATTAAATGCTGAGCTATAGTCGATAAACAGCATCCTGACATAGGTGCTTGTGTTGGCCAGGTGGTCTAAAGCTGTGTGGAGAGCCATGGAGATTGTGTCTGCCAGTGACCTATTGTGGCAGTAGGCAAATTGCAGTGGGTTCAGGTCCCTGCTGAGGCTGGAGTTCAGTTTAGTCATGTCCAACCTCTCAAAGCATTTCATCACTGTTGATGTGAGTGCTGCTGGGCGATAGTCATTAAGGCAGCTCACATGAAGATAAAAATGATAAATTAATTCTGAACTGTATTGAGAAGGTAAAAATTCTTCCACTTTTATTTTACGGTCAAAGTTTTTTTTTGATAAAGGAATTGTCTTGCAATTTTGTGATACAAGACCATAAGATATAGGAGCAGAATTAGGCCATTTGGCCCGTCAAGTCTGCTCTGCTATTTCGTCACGGCTGATCCAGTTTTTCTCTCAGCCCCAATTGCCTGCCTTCTCCCTGTATCACTTCATGTCCTGATCAATTAAGAATCTAACAATCTCTGCCTTAAATATACATAAAGACTTGGCCTCCACTGCTGTCTGTGGCAAAGAATTCCACAGGTTCACCACTCTGGCCAAAGAAATTCCTCCTCATCTCTGTTCTAAAAGGATGCCCCTCTATTCTGAATCTGTTTCCTCTGGTCTTAGACTCTCCCACCGCAGGGAACATCATCTTCGCATCTACTCTATCAAGGCCTTTCACCATTCGATAGGTTTCAATGAGGTCACCCTGCATTCTTTTGAATTTTTGTGAATACAGGCTCAGAACCACCAAATGCTCTTCATGTGACAAGCCATTCAATCCTGGAATCATTTTTGTGAACCTGCTTTGAACCATCTTCAGTTTCAGCACATCCTCTCTAAGGTAAGGGGCCCAAATCTGCTCTCAGTTCTCCAAGTGATTTTATAAAGTCTCAACATTGCATTCTTGCTTTTATATTTTAATCCTCTTAAAATTAATGCTAACATTGTATTTGCCTTTGTCACCACAGACTCAACCTGCAGATTAACTTTTAGGGAATCCTGCCCAAGAATGCCGAAGAACTCCCAAGACCCTTGTGCCTCAGTTTTTTGTATTTACTCTCCATTTAGAAAATAGTAAACCCTTTCATTTCTTCTACAAAAGTGCATGACCATACACTTCCCGACACTGCATTCCATTTGCCATTTCTTTGCCAATTCTCCAAATCTGTCTGTCTAAGCCCTTTTGTAGCTTCTCTACTTCCTCAAAACTATCTGCCCTTCCACCTATCTTCATATCGTCTGCAAACTTTGCAACAGAACCATTAATTCTATCATCCAAATCATTGACATATAACCTAAAAAGAATCGGTCCCAACACAGTCCCCTGTGGAACACCACTAGTCATCAGCAGCCAACCAGAAAAGGCTGCCTTTATTCCCAGTCTGCCTCCTGCCAATCAGCCACTGCTTTATCCATGCTGGAATCTTTCCTGCAATACTATAGGCTTGTAGTTTGTTAAGCATCCTTATGTGGCACCTTGTTAAAGGCTTTCTGAAATTCCAAGTCCATATCATCAACCGATTTTCCTTTGTCTATCCTTGTTATTTCTTCAAAGAATTCCAACAGATTTGTCAGGCAAGATTTTTCCTTGTGGAAACTATGCTGACTACAGCCTATTTTACTATGTTCCTCCCAAGTTCCCTGAGACCTCATCCTTTATAATTGACTCCCAACATCTTACCAACCATGGGTTAGACTAACTGGCCCACAATTTCCTTTCTTTTGCATCTCTCCCTTCTTGAAGAATGGAGTGACATTTGCAATTTTCCTAGTCTTCCGGAACCATTCCAGAATCTAGTGATTCTTGAAAGATCATTACTAATGTCTCCACAATCTCTTCAGCCACCTCTTTCTGAACCCTGGGGTATACCCCATCTGGACTAGGTGACTTAGCTACCTTCAGACCTTTCAGTTTTCCAAGCACCTTCTTGCTAGTTATGTTAACTTCACACACTTCATGACCCCTGGAACTTGCACCATACTGCTACTGTCTTCCACAGTGAAGTCTTATGCAAAATACTTACTCAGTTCATCTGCCGTTTCGTTGTCTGCCATTACTACCTCTCCAGCATCATTTTCTGGTGGTCTGATATCTACTCTTGCCTCTCTTTTACACTTTATGTATCTGAAGAAACTTTTGGTAATCTCTAATATTATTAGCTAGCTTACTTTCATATTCCATCTTTACCTTCTGACTTTTAGTTGCCTTCTGTTGGTTCATATGTTGACAATCTTGTGCTTTAAAGAATTTTGATTACTTTGGCATATTCCTTGACAGACTTCCAAAGGAAGTTAATGGCAGATGCAAAAAGAGCCATTTAAAAAAATGCATGAGCATATATTTGTTTTTGAATGGTAAAATATCAGAAGCTAATTTATCTGCATTAAAAATGTTTTTAGCAGTATTGCCTTTACTGCATGAAAGCTTTATTCTGTTGAAGATTTAAATAGAATTTCTCAAGTTTGAATCATTAAGGAAAGCATTTTCGAAGTTTTTCATTCAGAATAATTCAAACTTTTCATATATTTGTTGCTGTCATATCTGAATTTGCTAGACTTCAAAGGAGCTGAGACAGACACAAAAAGAAACTAATTCAACTCAACAGACAATAGATGCAGGAGTAGGCCATTCGGCCCTTCGAGCCAGCACCACCATTCACTGTGATCATGGCTGATCATCCACAATCAGTATCCATTTCCTGCCTTATCCCCATAACCTTTGATTCCGCTATCTTTAAGAGCTCTATCCATCTCTTTCTTGAAAGCATCCAGAGACTTGGCCTCCACAGCATTCTGGGGAAGAGTATTCCATGTATCCACCACTCTCTGTGTGAAAAAGTTTTTCCTCAACTCCGTTCTAAATGGCCTACTCCTTATTCTTAAACTGTGGCCTCTGGTTCTGGACTCACCCATCAGCGGGAACATGCTTTCTGCCTCCAGCGTGTCCAATCCCTTAATAATCTTATATGTTTCAATAAGATCCCCTCTCACCCTTCTAAATTCCAGAGTATACAAGCCCGGTTGCTCCAGTCTTTCAACATATGACAGTCCCGCCATCCCGGGAATTAACCTTGCACTCGCTGCACTCCCTCAATAGCAACAATGTCCTTCCTCAAATTTGGAGACCAAAACTACACACAGTACTCCGGGTGTGGTCTCACCAGGGCCCTGTACAACTGCAGAAGGGCCTCTTTGCTCTTATACTCAATTCTCCTTGTTATGAAGGCCAGCATGCCATTAGCTTTCTTCACTGCCTGCTGTACTTGCATGCTTGCTTTCAGTGACTGATGTACAAGAACACCTCAATCTCATTGTACTTCCCCTTTTCCTAACTTGACTCCATTTAGATAATAATCTGCCTTCCTGTTTACCGCCAAAGTGGATAACCTCACATTTATCCACATTAAACTGCATCTGCCCGCTCACCGAGCCTGTCCAAGTCACCCTGCATTCTCATAACATCCTCCTCACATTTCACACTGCCACCCAGCTTTGTGTCATCTGCAAATTTGCTAATGTTACTTTTAATTCCCTCATCTAAATCATTAATATATATTGTAAACAGCTGCGATCCCAGCACTGAACCCTGTGGTACCCCACTGGTCACCGCCTGCCATTCCGAAAGGGACCCGTTAATTGCTACTCTTTGTTTTCTGTCAGCCAGCCAATTTTCAATCCATGTCAGTACTCTGCCCCCAATACCATGTGCCCCAATCCCACTAATCTCCTATGTGGGACTTTATCAAAGGCTTTCTGAAAGTCCAGGTACACTAAATCCACTGGCTCTCCCTTGTCCATTTTCATGGTTACATCCTCAAAAAATTCCAGAAGATTAGTGAAGCATGCTTTCCCCTTCGTAAATCCATGCTGACTCAGACCGATCCTGTTACTGCTATCCGGATGTGTCGTAATTTCATCTTTTATAATTGACTCCAGCATCTTTTCCACCGCCGACGTCAGGCTAACTGGTCTATAATTCCCTGTTTTCTCTCTTCGTCCCTTCTTGAAGAGAGGGACAATATTAGCCACCTTCCAATCCACAGGAACTGATCCTAAATCTATAGAACATTGGAAAATGATTACCAATGCATCCAGGATTTCTAAAGCCACCTTCTTAAGTACCCTGGGATGCAGACCATCAGGTCCCGGGGGACTTAGCAGCCTTCAGACCCAACAATCTATCCAACATCATTTCCTGCCTAATATAAATTTCCTTCAGTTCATCCATTACCCTAGGTCCTTTGACCACTATTATATCTGGGAGATTGTTTGTGTCTTCCCTAGTGAAGACAGATCCAAAGTACCTGTTCAACTCATCTGCTATTTCCTTTTTCCCCATAATAAATTCACCCGTTTTTGTCTTCAAGGGCCCAATTTTGGTCTTAACTATTTTTTTTCCTTTTCACATACCTAAAGAAGCTTTTACTATCCTCCTTTATATTCTTGGCTTGTTTACCTTCGTACCTCATTTTTTCTCCACGTATTGCCTTTTTAGTTACCTTCTGTTGCTCTTTAAAAGTTTCCTAATCCTCCGGCTTCCCACTCGTCTTTACTGTGTTGTACTTATTGGTCATCCTGGTCTAATGTGCCCATTCCAAATTTGTTGCATTTCAATATAGCTTATTGGGTTTGTTTGAGACTTGATGTGGTAATACCATTGAAATCAAGGATAGTTGCCAGTGTTGTAACTTTTATAAAAACAGAAAATACTGGAAACACTCAGTAGGTCAGTTAGTACCTTTAGGGAAAGGGAAACAGAGTTAACTCTTTATGCCAAGTGATTTCATCAGACTGAAGCAACGTTTATCTTTCCATAGGTGCTGCCTGACCTATTGAATATTTTCAGCATTTTCTGTTTTTATTTCAGATTTGCAACATCTCTTTTTATTTTCAATTTTTCTGAAGATGGCTGAAAAGTGCTCTACAGATAATGAAGTACCTTTCAGATTGTAATCACAGTGATAATGGAAGGGACATCTTAGAAGAGAAATACTGGAGTAATAGCAGTCAAGTTGTGCATAACAATATCCCACAAGCAAATGCATTTCTATATTGATTGGTTGAGACTCAGATGTTGGTTAGCACATCAGAAGAACTCGAACTCCGCTGTTATTCTTTGAATACTACATTAAATGTGAGGTTTTAAATCTGAAATATCAGACTTAATGAATTTAACCTGGAAAAGGAAAAGCAAGAGCGGAAGTAGAACATACAACCCTTCAAATAATCAACTATGCTCCAGTATTCAATACTGTCATGGGTGTTCATTAGCTTTAAAGTATATTTCCTCTCTTTCCCCTTTCCTCCCCCATTACCTTTGATGATATTACATCTGGATGTTTAAATGTGTCCTCCTTAAGTATATTTGATAGTGGCCACAACAGCTCACGGAATTCCATAAGTTCACCACCCTTTAACTGAAGAAATTTCTCTTCAGCCCAGTCATAAATCTCTTACCCTGTAACATGAATCTAAGCATCCTTGCCAGGTGAACATGCTCCTTGGATCAAGCTACTTTAAGCAAGTCAGGATTTTCAGTTTAAGTTGGATCCCCTCATATTTTTTGAAATTTATG
Source organism: Mobula hypostoma (assembly GCF_963921235.1). Classification (NCBI taxonomy): domain Eukaryota; kingdom Metazoa; phylum Chordata; class Chondrichthyes; order Myliobatiformes; family Myliobatidae; genus Mobula; species Mobula hypostoma. The sequence goes on along the minus strand of NC_086108.1, from coordinate 51,268,734 downwards.
TGAATATAAATGTCGTTGACTTAGTCATGCTTCATAAAGTTACACACTGTCCATAGCATATATGGTTTCTCAGACAGGAGACTGAAACGGTATTCAGTGCTTCAAGTGTGGTCTCACCAAGGCCCAGTATAATTTGAGCAAGGTATTCTTGTCTCTTGCATCCTTGCTATGAAAACTCGCATACTATTTGTCTTAGTCACTGTTTACTATACCTGCATGTTTTCAGTGACTGGTGAATATCAACTCTTCCCAATCTCACCATAGTAATCTTGTCTTTCTCCTTTTAGTACAGTATTGTGTACAGTAGTCAGGTCACTCGTTTGAGTGCTACTGGTACCATGTAACCCAGTCCTACCTGTTGCATAGTCAGGTGGTCGGTGACTAAACTGGCTCCCCCCACCAGGCTTGCCTGGTGAGGAGGGTGGCTAGACACCCTGCAGGACGAAAAACAAGACCTGTCAAAGGGCGGATGAACCCTCGTAGGGTCAACGGCCATCTAGCAAACGTGCCGTGAAGCGTGGAAAGGGCATCCCTTGCATCAAAGCTTGGTCTGGCCATTCACAGCAATAGAACTACCTCCAGCCGTCTTAGACCCCACCATGCTGCTGGATCTGGGAGGGGATGTTGTGAGGGTGGGTCTGGACCTGTGCAACCCCCTCCTCACCTAAATCCATTCACGCACACGCTGTTCCTTTCTGAGGAGTGGGATATCCTAAACCTCACTAACTGAAAGGAACCATCATCATCCTATTGGATGGATAGCCAGAGGGGGTATAACTTTATGCAAGTTATATGGCATTCACTAAGCTATTATACCCACTCACTCAGTTTTAGTTGCCTTGAAGCCCTTTTGCATCTTTCTGATAAGTCACAATTACACCCAGTTTGGTGTCATTAGCAAACCTTGAGATATTACATTTTGTTCGCTCATCTAAATCATTGGTATATATTGTGAGTAATGACAACGTCAAATACTGACCCCTGTGGGATCCGATTGGGAGGGTGGCTGACTATCTTGGGGAAGGCATTTGGATAAGTACATAGATAGGAGGGGTTTGTGGGCCAAATATAGGCAGGGGCTAGCTTGGTGGGGACCATGGTTGACATGGACAAGATAGGCCCATTTCCATGCTATATTATTGCATGTATCTCTGTATTCTTATTAACCACATTTTGATTCATGCAAGTACTCATATACTTTAATTTCTCTCACTAACTTTTCACATAGGACTTCATTAAAGGTTTTTTTGGATAATACATGTGCATCACTTCTGATAATGTACACAAATTCATCACATCACATCACATCTAGTGGTTTTTCCCTGAACTGTTCTACCAGTTATATCCTCAAAAACCTTGTAGTTTAATATTTAACTGCGTTACATTTTTAAAGTTAAGCAGTCCACATGTGAACATTTTAATCAGACAAAGTGTGTTTTGAAATTCTACAGATAATTTTTACTGGATTGGATGCAATGAATAGAAACATAGAAACATAGAAAATAGGTGCAGGAGTAGGCCATTTGGCCATTCGAGCCTGCACCGCCATTCAGTATGATCATGGCTGATCATCCAACTCAGAACCCTGTACCAGCCTTCCCTCCATACCCCCACCTTCCCTCCATACTCCCTCCATGAGTGAACCAAGGTTGATGATCAGATCACATCATGACATTTGTAAAAATAGATAGATCTATGAAGCATATGAATGGTGAGAAATCTCTGCAGCTTGAGTATTGAATGTTGAATTACTGTCAGGAATGTGCTTGAGGTAGGATGTTTGCCCATTTAATCTCCCACACTCTGCTGGATATTTGAAAGGTCTATGACAGCGGTGGGCCACAAGGGAGGTCAATGTGAAGAGCCTTCGGATTTGCCACTTGAGGCCTGATTGCCCTTGTGCAGTATGGTCTTGCTTTTACACCCACAGTACTAAGATAAATGTGTCTGTCAGAACAGTGCAGATGGGGATTCCAGAAATTGTACGCACACAACCTTGTTGTTAAATGTATTCAACTTCATTTTCTTTTTTAACTCAACTATGACATCTAATTTTCCTGTTACTGTAGAATAAATTAGGTGTCAAGATTTCTAATTGTGCATCTTTCTGAGCCTGTGAGTTGCAATTGTTTAGACACTTAAAATGATTGTAAACTATGGAAGGTTAAAATGTATTAATGGGTTTCTGCCAACTATGGATTGAAAACATAATTTTTGAGATGTCATTTAAAGTTACTGAGGTGGAAAGCAAAAATCAAAAAGATTTATGCTTTGGATATTTCAGAATATCCTTTGGCTATGCCTATTTAATATTTGTATTTAAAACCCCAAGTGTATAATTGGGTAGCATGGCGAAAAAAGGTTTGCATTCTGATCATTCCTCACTTTATTAAATTCCTTATAAGCAGTAAACTTGGCCTTTCCCATCCTCTGATATTAAATATAAAACAATATTATTTTAAGAGACTTTGATCAGAGCAAAAATGATTAAGTATGCTATAGTGTATGTGAAATAGTTAGAATTTTCTATGAGTTGTATTAAAGAATGAAAGACATCTGAGTTGTATATAATGGCATCATGTTCACTTCTGCAATAAATGGACTATGTTTTTCTATTTAATGTTTTTATATAAGTATTTACATCTACAATTTTATGGTTTTTAAATGAAAATTACCTACCCCCCCCCGATCAAGCAATAAACTGTGCAAAAAAATGTCATGACAGAATAGATACACATGCAACATTCTTGGTGTTGGTATAATTTTTGGCTGAGCATTATATTAAAAAAGAGCGAATTGGTAATCAAAACAAATTCCTGAATTTTTTTTAGAATTCAGATGATGCATGCCCATTTCATTATAAAACATTTAGTAATCTAACAGCAAAGTGGCAATAAGATTTTTAAGGAGAGCTGTCATCGCCACTGAGATAAATTATTTATATATTTTTCTAAGCTATATTGTTTTTATTTCCTATTAATCAAAGTTGTTATTTTGTTTTTTTATAAACCAAAGTTGTTACTTGGTTTTTAAATTTACTATGGTAGAATCAGTTGATTATAATACTGAGAATCATGAACTGAGCCTTGGTAGATCAGTGAATTTTAAGATGGCAATCCCATCCCCATCCAGTGATTTATATCAATTTATTTCACTGATATTTTAGGAATCCTTCAGTTGGTTTCCTTCAAGAAGATCACGACTTTGTTGTGGGGTTTAGAGGTTTGTGTGCCTCAGTAACCCGGAGAGCTATGTTGCTGGAGTCAGAGAGTTGTGCTTCGACTCTTGGCAGGGTCACCCATGCCAATCAGGTTAAAGGGTGTAGGCCAGACTAGTCCACTGATCCTCCTGGTTCAGGGGTTCGGCTCAGGACTAATAACCGTGTCTTGTCAAAAAATTTTTTTTACGGAGACAGCAATGAAGGATCCTATATCTGTGTGCGACGGTATTCCTGAGTATCCACCCAGGATTTACAGGACTGACGGTTGTGAAAACCGAGAGGAGGCTACTGGCACATGAAGGAAGTCCTGAGTACCACCTGGCCAAGGACAGAAAGAGATGGAGGACCTAAATGCCAGTGGTGTAACAGGCAGTAACTCCTTAGTTAGCTTACTCCCATTTAATTGCTTCCAGGTGTTATTGTGTATTTAATTTCTGTAGCAAGTAATGTAAAATACAATCTATGAGGTTTGGCCTTCTGCTAGAGTTATGTCTTACTTTTGAGAAATCTGTTCTGTTCAATGTCTAACCTACAAGTTTGCAAATTCACAGTGCACTTATAATTTATGTTGCATTTAGTAAAGTGGCTGTTATGATGTTAACATCTTGGTCTACTTCTACTACTGATGCTCTGAAATACAGTAAAATAGTGTGGTGCCTTTTTTCAAGAAGATCCAGTACTTAAATGCCAGCGGTCAATTTTTTTTTCTGGATCTTCGTAGTATGGATAGACCACCAGAAAGAACATTTCTCCATCGACAAACAATCTGCTGGACGATTGTGTTCTCAGTAGGTCAAACAGCATCTGCGGAAGGAAAGGAATTGTCAACATTTTGGGTTGAAGTCCTGATGCAGGATTGAGAGGTGGCCAGTACAATGTGGAGAAAGGGGGTGGTGAGAAAGGAGTCCAAACTGATTGGTGGACTGAAGAGGGCTGTAAGCTAAGAAGCAGGTATGCCAGATAGGGGAGCAGGGATGCAATTGTGAGGCAATGTCAAGTAAATGATACATGGAGGCAGACAAAGAGTGAGAAAAAAAATATAAAAGACGGAGAGACAGGACAAGGTAATTGGATGGGCATTGTGAAGCTTGGAGACACTGCTGTACTGTCTGTACACCCATGTGTGGCTAGGCACAGCTCAAATGCCATCTATAAATTTGCTTATTACAACTAATGTTGGCAGAATTTCAGATGGTGATGCAAAGATGGTCAGGAGTGAGATATATCAACTAGTTGAGTGGAGTGGCAGCAACATCCTTGCACTCAATGTCAGTAAGACCGAAGAACTGATTATGAACTTCAGAAAGGATAAATTGAGGGAACACACATCAGTCCTTATAGAGGGATCAGAAGTGAAAAGAGTGAGCAATTTCAAGTTCCTGGGTGTCAGTATCTCTGAGGATCTACCCTGGACCCAACATATAGATGAAGTTACAAAGAAGGCACGACAGCAGCTATATTTCATTAGGAGTTTGAGGAGATTAGGTATGTCACCAAGGACATTCTCAGATTCTTCTAATGTACCATGGAGAGCACTCTAACTAGCTGCATCATTGATCACTGTCCGGTGTTGGGCGTGGGGGAGGGGCTACTGCACAGGATTGAAAGAAGCTGCAGAAAATTGTGAACTCAGTCAGCTCCATCAAAGGCACTAGCCTCTGTACCATCCAGGACATTTTCAAGGAGCGATGGTGCAAAAACGCGGCATCCACCGTTAAGGACCCCCACCACCCAGGGCATACTTTCTTGTCATTGCTACCATCAGGAATGAGGTATAGGAGCCTGAAGACACACACTCAGTGATTCAGGAACAGCTTTTTTCCCCTCTGCCTTCAGATTGCTGAATGAACATTGAAATGTACACTACATCTGTACTTTGTTTGTACTACTATTAAATATATACTGTAATTCATACATTTTGCATTGTATTGCTACTGCCAGTGATACGAATTCTGATTCTGGAGGGATAGAAACAGGAACACAAAAGTATCAGTGCTAAACTATGATGAGAAGGTGAGAATGGAAACTTAGGGGAGTGGTGATTAGTATATGGAACTAGATCAGGAGGAGGATCCCATGGGTGAACTTGTGGTATTTAGTGGGGGATAGAACCAGGAAGGGGAAGGGGATGACGGTGAGTGAATAAGGGTGTTGGAGGCAACTCGAGGACTTGGAGAAACTTTCTGAAGTCCTCCAGACTAATTTTGAATGCTATTGGAAAAATGTAATTTTAAAGTAATGGGATTAACTTACTACAGCAACATATTTCTTTAAGTTTAATGGAAATGCACATTTCTTTTGGTCGCTCTCATAATTTTTCTTTTCCTTTAGGAAAGTAAAAGGGGGTAATATAGATGTCCACCCAGTGGAGAAAGCTTTGGTCGTTCACTGTGAAGTAGAAGCCACAATTTTGGGTGAGATGGGCAATGCCATGCTTGGAGAACGGAAGGAATGTCAGAAAATGTGAGTATTATTTCTTTACAAATACTGCTAATTATTTTTCACACTGTAACTGATTTACGAAATATTTTAAAAATCTCTAACAATTTGAATTTATCAATGAAGAATGGCTAAGTGGGTAAAATTTTTCAATAACAATTGAAAGGGAGTGGTAAAGTATAATTTTTTAAAAATGAACCTTTTCCTTGATTTAATCTATATATTTCAGAGCTCTTTTAAGTTCACTGAGCAGAAAAAATGGGAAGTTATTGTCTGCAAAAGGGTTGATTGGCCATTTAGGATTTATCAACTGATTTTTTTTCCCTCTTTTTCATCTTTTACCAGATTTTCATTCTTATGTTTATGATGCTTGTTTCAGAAATGAGGTCTTTTATCCTCTCCTTTCATCTTAGAAGGATGTCTGTTATAAGATGTGTTGTTAATGAATTCAGGTTTGATGTCGAGTGTTAAACGTTAATGAACCTATACAGAGCAGATGCTTCTCAGAAGTATGTAATTAGTACAGGTCAAAGACACAGAAGCTTAATCTGATTTTAACTCCTCCATAAATGCCACAGTCTATCTTCTAGTCCTATCATAGTAGAGACCTACCATTTTCCCTTTTTTTTTGCTATCTAGGATTGTTTTTATGATGAAGGTTTCTGAAATCAAAATGTTAGCTTTATCTGTTTTCTCTTTCTATAAATACTACCTGACCTCCTAAGTATTTCATTTTTGTTTTTATTGTAGATTTCCATCTGCAGTTGTGTTGATTTTTCATTTACTTTCAATATTTTCAGTGAAGATTTATAAACCTTAGCTATGTACCTGCAAATTTAACTTCATTTTAATAAATTGAGAGTAAATTTGTTTATCATTATCTTAATCTTTCCTTGCATCAAACTAAAATGAATATAGTAATAATGATTTTGCTTTGGTTTGAACACAAAATAGAAAAGGATGTCTGGTGAATCACTGAATCATTTTTCTTGAGTATGGGATACATTTTAGCCTTGTTGTCAAAATAATTTTGTTTCCTATAGTTTTTTTTAGCAAAATATAAAAATGTGATTTTAAAAAAATAGCTGTTGCCCCTAAAAGGTGCCAAGATAGAATAATCTGTTTGTGCTTGTACAGAAAATCTTACTTCTGCTTTTGAAAAAAGCTTCCAAATGTATTGTTTTTGTCTGTTCACATCAGTTTCTGTTAAATGCTTGTAAGTTGTTGGCTGGCTCTGTTAATTGTTTAATAGGAATATGTTTATGGACCGTCAAATTGTAAAGCTTTTAATAATAATTGAATGGGTGTGAGTTTTTAAAGAGAACACTATCCTATCACATTTATCATCAATATTATTAGGCTAAAATATAGCACAGAGAGGTACTGAGAACTTGGCAACCAGCAGCAAAGTGAACAATAGTTACTTCAGTTAATTTTGAACATAGCAGTAAATCTGAAATTCTCACTTGTTTAGCACTGTGGAGAAAAATCAGTTTATTAAAGGAGCACTTTTTAAACAAGTAGATATTATCAACAATAGCTTAATTTTGCTAGCTACATCGGATTCTGAAAGTGCCCAGTGTTTTTCTGTTTAACTACCACAGTCGGCATTTTTATTTTTGCTTTGTAAGCATGGCTTTGTAATCACTGCAATGAGTTTTAACATTGGCCCTAATTATTGAGTACATCTGCCTACAATCCTGGTGTTAGCTTTCTTTGCTGTAAGTAACTATTCACATTCTTAAAATTAAATTTTGCATATTTTAAAGGAGGTCGTGTGATGCTTCATGCATCATTTCTTGTACTTGATAACATTCTGATACCTGATCATACTAGAAATTTAAGCTACTAAGTCTGTGATGAAATGATGTCAAACTACACCATTAATTAACTAAAAATATCTTAGTGGTGTTGTGAGACTTAAGAATATGCAAGAAAGATCAATATTGTTTAATGTCATTTCTTGTACACAAGTGCAGAGTAGATCCGTTGCAGCACAAAAAAGAACAATAAGATTAAGAACACTATAATAAAAAACATGATAAATATGAACACATTAAGGAGTGTATATTCTTTGATTGTATGCCAATAAAGTGAAAGCTAAAAGATGAAAATATTGAACAATACAATTAAAAATAGTTTAAAATAACTTTTGCCTTTTTATTTGAAAATCAATTTGAAAAGCCAAGTAAGTATGAATCAACATGATCAAGTATTCAACAAGATCTTATTCTGGAAAGTCGAATCTTATCACTCTTCTAGTGTCAGATTATAATACAGGTTTCCCCCGCTATCCGAAGGTAGAGTGTTCCTATGAAACCTTTTGTAAGCAGAAATGGTGTAAAGCGAAGAAGCAATTACCATTAATTTATATGGGGAAAATTTTTGAGTGTACCCAGACCCAAAAAATAACCTATTAAATCAAACCAAATAACACATAAAACCTAAAATAACACTAACATTTAGTAAAAGCAGGAATAATATGATAAATACACAACCTATATAAAGCAGAAATACTTTTCTGCAATCATTGCAGCACTGTCAAGCCTAGGGAAAATCTCACGTAAATGCTCTCGGCAGAAGTGCTCTCCGCTGAAGCACTCTCTCCAGTGACCTTTAAGCTATGAAGCTGCCATCGCCTCAAAAACTGTTCAAACCACCCATGACTACCTTTAAATTCCACTTTTGCAACAATGTCTATATGAGAAAAATTTTTGAGCATTCCCGGATCCGAAAAATAACCTACCAAATCATGCCAAATAACACAAAACTTAAAATAATACTAACATATAGTAAAAGCAGGAATGATATGATAAATACACAGCCTATATAAAGTAGAAATAATGTATGTCCAGTCTAGTTCAACTTAGCGGAATCGGGAAAACAACGAGCACACAGATGATGGTGTGTTAGGCTGAGTCTCGGAGGCTGGGGTGGTGGGAGGTACGTCTACACCTTCTATGTCTGCCTGCCTCGAAGAGGAAGGTTGAGGTTCGTCTGCTGTGACTGATGTGGAAGGCTTGAAATACGACAGTATGCTTTACTGCTTAGCCTCATGCATTTTTCTATCGTACAGTTCTTTGTAAGCACTGAAAGCATACCGCAAATGTGTCCTAAACCTATGTGCCCTTTGAAAATTAAAGTCATACTTTTCTGCAATCATTGCAGCACTGTCAATCATAGCGAAAATCTCATGCAAGTGCTTCACGTTCAGTTCCTGGACGATTTCACTTCCAGGCCGCTCGCTACTGCATTCGGTTTCGATTCGTATCCGTTCTTGCAATTGCATCAGCTCCTCATCTGTCAGTTCTTGGTCATGGGATGCCAAGACCTCTTCAACATCATCTTCGTCAACTTCCAGAAACCCAGCCTCCTTAGGCAAAGTCACTATTGATGTATTTATTGTTGTTGGTTCGAAGCCTTTAAAATCGTTGACTGCTTCGGGACACAGTTTCCTCCAAACGCCATTTCTCATTGAGACTGTTAGCCTATCGAGAGCATCTCCAATGTTGGCAATTGCTAATTTTATTTTGTACTCTTTACAGATCTCTCACAAAGGTGCTTCGGAGTTGCCCTCTCTGTCAATGGCACTTACGATATAACGCATCACATTTTGCATATAGTAAGTCTTAACTGTGGCTGCTAGCCCTTGGTCACACAGCTGCAGCAATAACGTCGTATTCGGCAGTAAGAACGCAACACGAATGTTACTGCCATACTCGGTAATGTCAGCCGGATGAGCAGCACAATTACCGACAATCACAAGACGCCTATTATCGAGGTTATTTTCTCTACAGTATTTTTCAACAAAAGGACTAACGTATCTGCTCATGTACTCAGAAAAATTCACTTGGCTATTCCAGTTGCTTGGATGTGAACGGAACACAACAGGAAGTGTATTCTTATCAACGTCTTTAAGTGCCCTCCGATTTTCTGAATGGTACACGAGTAGAGGCTTAAGTACAGCATCACCAGTGGCGTTAATAATAGGCATTAGGGTAAACCTGTCCTTCGATGCCTTGTGTCCCTTAGCCTGCTTTTCTTCTATCGAAATAAATGTCTTGCTCAGCAATCTTTTCCAATAAATAGCAGTTTTGTCACAGTTAAACACTTGCTTATAGGAATAACCACCCTCTGTAATTATTTTCTTCAGTTTTGCTGGGAAATTTTTGGCAGCTTCAGTATCAGCCGAAGCACTCTCTCCAGCAAACGTTAAGCTATGAAGCTGCCCTCACCTCAAAAACCGATCAAACCACCCATGACTACCTTTAAATTCCATTTACGCAGCACTTTCATCACCATCGTCCAGTGCTTTGTGTTTCAGCATATTAAAAAGACTGACTGATTTCTCCTTAAGTATAAGATAACTTATGGAACACCACGCTTTGTACATCCATCAATCCACTCAAGCAATACACTTTCCATTTTATCCATTACTGGATGCTGACTAAAAGAGACAACTTTGCTACTAGCAGAACCAATAGTAACATGGGCAGCTTTCGGGATTCTTTCTCTCTGTGTGTAAATAGTGCGAATGATGGACGCAGGCAAGTTCAACGCACGTACAATGACCTTACTTCGATCATCAGGATCGAAACCCTTAATTACGTTCATTTTTACGCTCAGCGTAACACCCTTACGAGCTCTCTTAGGCTTTTCCGATAACTTAGAACTCATCTTGCTAACGGATGCACAAAATAAATCGCGATACTGTACTGTAAAGCACAGATGCTCACAGACACGTGTTTAAGCTATGGTGGCTTGATGCTGAGTGCAGTTCCTGGGGGAGGAGCTTAGCAGCGCTGCTTGGGGCGTGCTGCCTTTTTTCGTAAAAGCGAAAACCTTTGGTTAGCGAAAACAGGTACTAATGTAGGTCTTCCGTAAAAGCAAGTGGCGTAAAGCGAATGTTCGTAAAGAGAGGGACACCTGCACTGTATTTATCTGTGATAGTGTAGAGGTAATTGTGTTTATTAGAGCTTGTAATCAATGGTTTCTAATGGGAGATGGTAAACACGGTCAGAAAATTAGCGTTTTGTTTGCATTGTTAGAGAATGGGGCTTGGGAAAATATTAGCTGTTTAGTTTTGGCATCACAAATGAAGTTTCACTTTTCTAAGAGCAAATCAAAGTAATTGAAAGGGTGAAGTTCCCTGCTGTCTTGGACATGGCGATGTTTCTAGCACAACTTGGAAGGCAAATAACTTGAAATGATGTCAGATGAGTAGATACGTGCATTTCCTAAAAATGCTGTTTTATTTTCATTGATGCCTACTCCTTTCATATGCCCAATAAATGCTTGTAAGTAATCATGCATTTTGGTTAAGAGTCCTGCATCTGATTTATTTTTGCAAATAAAGTGAAGCAAAAATTGCAGGTGTTTATACCAGAGAGATTGTGACTAAACAAAGAGCATGCATGTTTATGTATGTACACGTGCAATAGAGCAGAACAATGAAGGATGTGAAAAAGTAACCAGGAGATAAGTAGAAGCAGGCATGTTCTCTGATGGAAAACCAAAATTTTAAATTTAGCATCTAATTTTCTCAGTCGTTTTAAGTCACATGGGATTCGTGGTAAGTTAAGTTGTAAACAAAATTAGTTTGGTCATAGAAGTCAGAGGATAGTGGAGAATGGATGCTTTTCTGACTAGAGTTCTGTGATCAGTGCTAGGACATAGTGTTTGTGCTGTAAATGATTTTGATGAAAGTGTAGGTGATCTGATCAGTAAGGGCAGATGACATGGAAATTGAGATTTTGGATAGTGATGAAAGTTGTTACAACAATAAGAAATTTGGGTGGAAAAATCGCACATGCAATTTAATTCAGACAAGTCTGAGGAGTTGCATTTTGGGACATCATATGCAAGTGAAAGTATGCTGTAAATAGCAGGAACATTAAGAGCACAGATGTAAATGAGATATTGGGATGGAAGCCCGTAGCTCCCTGAAGGCAGAAATAAAAGTAGCATGCTTACCTTCATTGAGGCCTAGACAGAATGGACACGAAGAGCATGTTTCCTATAGTAGTAGGGTCTAGGACCAGAGGAGACAGCCAAAGAATACAAAAATATATAAAGATAGAACAGAGATGAGGAGAAATTTCTTTAGCTAGAGGGTAACGAATTTAGAATTCATTACCACAGATGGCTGTAGAGGCCAAGTCATTAGGAATATTTAAAATGGAGGTTGATAGGTTCCTTTATTAGTAAGTGCATCAAAGGTTACAGGGTGAAGGCAGGAGAATAGGGTTGAGAGGAATAATAAACAGCCATGATGGAATGGTGGAGTAGGCTTGATGGGCCGATGGCTTAATTCTGCTCCTGTGTCTTACGGTACCCATGCGGTTTCCGGGTCCTTTAAAAGAATAGAATCACTGTACCCTGCCACGCATGTCGTAAAAGGCGACTAAGGAGGGTTGGGTATAGGGTTAGTAGCCCTATCCTGTGAAAATAATTGTTACTACAGAAACATCAGTGGCATCAAAACCAAGCCAGCCAGTCTTGGGAGAGGTAGGGCTTCTTTAGAGAGTTGTATGACGTGGAGAAGTGAAAGCCGAAAGGAAGCTCCTTTACCGAAAAACCTACTGTCAACCAAGAAGACCTCTAGAATTGGCATCTGGAATGTGAGGACCATGTATGAAGCTGGGAAGACCCTACAAATGGCAAAAGAATTTCAGAACAATAAATTAGATATTTTGGGACTCTGTGAAACTAGGTGGACAAATTCAGGGCAAGTACAACTCACTTCAGGGGAAACTATCATCTATTCAGAACACGTGGAAGAGAATGCATCGTGCACTGAGGGAGTAGGATTAATGTTATCAAAACAAGCAAAGGGATCACTTTTGGCTTGGGAAACATCAGGACCCAGGATCATGTCTGCATCCTTCCGCACCAGTAATAGGAGAATAAAGCTAAACACTGTGTTAACCTATGCCCCTACAAATGACAAGGATACCATTGTCAAGGAAGATTTCTATAACCGACTGCAAGTACTCCTGGGGAAGCTGAAAAGAAGAGACATCACCATTGTCATGGGAGATTTTAATGCCAAAATTGGAAATGACAACGTAGGATTTGAAGAAATAATGGGGCAGCATGGACTTGGAGACAAAAATGAAAACAGAGAGCTATTTGTAGACTTCTGTGCATTCAACAAAATGGTAATTGGTGGCAGCATATTCCTTCCCAAGCGGATCCACAAGGCAACATGGATTTCACCAGTTCAGCGAATAGGAAACCAGATCGACCATATCTGTATTAGTAAGAAGTTCAGACAATCCATGCAGGATGTCAGAGTCCTTAGAGGTGCGGAAGTGGCATCAGATCATCATCATGTTATTGGTAAGCTGTTGGCGCATGGCCAAGTGGTTAAGGTGTTGTTTTAGTGATCTGAAGATCTCCAGTTCGAGCCTTAGCTGAGGCAGCGTGTTGTGTCCTTGAACAAGGCACTTAACCACACATTGCTCTGCGATGACACCAGTGCCAAGCTATATTGGCCCTAGTGCCCTTCCCTTGGACAATATCAGTGGCGTGGAGAGGGGAGACTTGCAGCATGGGCAACTACCGGTCTTCCTTACAACCTTGCCCAGACCTGCGCCCTGGAAACCTTCCAAGGCACACATCTATGGTCTCACGAGACTAACGAATGCCTATTTTTATTGGTAAGCTTCAGCTCAAACTTAAAAGGAACTATGCTGCAACAAGCAAAATGAAAAGCTATGCAACACAATTTCTGAAAGACCAGGAGAAAAGACGACAATTCCACTTAGTATTGCAGAACAGATTTCGAGCTTTGGAGAACCTAAGTGAAGAATCAAGTGTGGAGGAGATCTGAGAACAAGCCAAAGATGTCTGGACCGGTACCTGTGAAGAAGTTCGAGATAAGACAGACCACCAACACAAACCATGGTTTTCTGCTGAAATGCTCAGAAAAATAGAGCAAAGAAAAGCAAAAAAGGATGCACTTAACAAAAACAAAACAGGAGCATCAAAGACTGTTGCACAGAAAAACTATGCAGAAGCAAATAAGGAAGTTAAAGCAAGCATCAGAATGGACAAAAGAAACTATATTGAAGACCTAGCAAAAGAAGTAGAGTAGGAAGGGAACATGAAAGGACTGTACGACACAACCAAGGAACTCTCTGGCAAATTTCAACCAGTAGAAAGACCAATTAAGGATAAAGAAGGACAAGTTCTGACAGGAGCTGAGGACCTGACCAAAAGATGGGCCGAACACTTTGAACAGCTTCTAAACAGACCATCACCACCAGAGCCATCTGTCGTCCCACAAGCAGAGAACAACCTAGAGATACTGTGGCACTCCTACCAAAGAGGAGATCAGAATGGCAATCAAGCTCGTAAAGGATGGTAAAGCTGCAGGACTTGATGGTATACCTCCAGAGGCATTCAAGAGCAGAATGGACATATCTATTGAAATGATGCACAACATCATAGAAAAGGTCTGGGAAGTAGAAGAAGTACCCCCCAAAGATTGGAGAACAGGACTTCCAGTTAAAACCCCTAGGAAAGGAGATCTCCAGGAATGCAAAAACTACAGCGGGATAATGTTCCTTTCAGTGCCAGGGAAAGCTCTGAGCAGAATCATTTTAGAGAGATTGAAAAATGTAGTGGATGAGAAGCTTAGAGATGAACAAGCAGGATTTCGACAAAACAGGTCTTGCACTGATCAGATTACAACTCTTAGGATTATCATTGAACAGTGGCTGGAATGGAACACATCACTGTGCATTAGTTTTGTAGATTATGAAAAAGCATTTGACAGCCTGGACAGGGAGACATTGTGGAAACTAATGGGGCATTTTGGGATTCCAGAGAAGTTAACTAACTTGGTAAAGAAGATCTATGAAGATATGGAATGCAGTGTAATCCATATAGGTCAGTTGTCAGATACTTTCAAGGTTAACACTGGGGTATGACAGGGATGCTTACAGGGACCCTTACAGGGATGACAGGGACCCTTTTCTCTTCCTGCTAGCAGTGGGCTGGATTATGAAGCAAGCAACAGGTGGCAAGAAGAATGGAATACAGTGGACATTGTTCAGACAGCTAGATGATCTTGACTTTGCTGATGATTTGGCACTACTGTCATACAGCCATGCCCAGATGCAAGAGAAAGCAGATCTTCTAGACTCCACATCACAGAAAATAGGGCTACACATCCATATAGGGAAAACAAAATTACTAAAAATAAATGCAGGAAACAACACAGTTATCCTGAGAAATGCTCCTCTTGAAGAAGTTGAGTCACTTGTCTATCTGGGAAGCATTGTCAACAAGGAAGAAGATACAGGTGAGGATGTAAAGACCAGGATCCAAAAAGACAGAGGAGCCTTCATAATACTATGTCCTGTTTGGACGGCAAAAGAACTAAGGTTAAGAACCAAATTGAGAATCTTCAAATGAAGTGTCAAATCTGTCCACCTATATGGCTCTGAAACTTGGAGACTGACATCAGAAGTAATCAGAAAAATCCAGACCTTCATCAACAAATGCTTGCGTCAGATTTTGGGGCAAACGGACAGACTATGTGAACAATACAGAATTATGGCAGAGGACCAACCAGACGCCATTTGAGGCAGAGATCAAGAGAAGGAAGTGGTGCTGGATAAGACACATGTTGAAGCTCCCGAATAGTATCACCAGCCAAGCTCTCACATGGAATCCTCAGGGCAAGGGAAATCGAGGTAGGCCCAAGTCCACATAGAGGAGGGAAGTGTTAACTGATGCTAGGAAAGTGGGAATGACATGGTCACATGCTTACCAGTGAGTTGAAAGCCAGAAGAAGAAGAAGGAGAAGAAGAAGATGACGTCTTACAGAATTGGGAAGTCACGTTTCAGCTGCATGGAACTTCAGCTAAGGTACACCTAGAGTATCTGTGCAGTTCTAATTGCTAAGCTACAAGAAGGATGTGGAGACTTTGAAAAGCATGCAGAAGAGGCTTACTAGGGTATTTCCTTTATTAGAGAGTGTTGTTATGAGAAGAGTTTGGACAAATTGGATTGAGTGTCGAACACTGCATGGTGATCAGATAGAAGTATGCTAGAAAAAAGTGAAGGGCATTAAGAGGCATAAATTGGGTGTTCTGGTGGCATCATCGTTCAGAATGACAGCTTAAATCAACAGCTGCTCCGGAAAAACGCATATTTTGCCCTGTTAATCCATCAAATATAAGATCTTTCGAAAATATCTGAATTGATAAGGGGGGGCAAGAATGGGGAGAAAGAATGGAGATTTTAAAAAAAGCATCACTGCGGAACCTACAGAAGAGAGAGGTGCAGCGCGGCTCTCCTGCACGTGCGTGTGGTGGCAAGGCTGACGCTGGGCTTCGTGCAGGATTTTGGAAGAGATAAGGGAAGTCCAAAAACTTATAAAACAGCAACTCAATGTTATAAAGTCAGAGCTCGCCAAATTCAATCAAAAAATAGCGGTGGCAGAGACTCCAATTGAGAAGGTGGAAGATCAACAGGAAAGTTAGTTGCTTGACCAGGAGGGAAGATCACGAGGGAAAAATATCAGGATTTATAATGTTCCCGAAGGACTGGTGGGATTGTCGATGAGAGACTTTGGAGACAAGCTGCTGTGGGAAGCGCCAGAGATCCCCCTGACTATGGAGATTGAAATTGAGAGGACCATCGTTTGCTGTTCCGCGGCCTCCCGGAGACAGAGAAAGTAAACCGCGCTCAATAGTACTTAGATTCCTTCGATTCAAGAGCAAGGCGGAGATTCTACGAAGGACTTGGGTAAGAAGAGGGTTTTTTGGAATGGGAGGTTAATATACTTCGATCATGATTCCCCCCCCCCGGTGGTCCTACAGAAATGGAAGGAATATTCCGAAGCAAAACGAATATTAAAGCAAGAAAAGATTAAATTCCAAACCCCATACCCTGCTAAACTGAGGGTATTTTACCAAGAAGAGATACGACTATATCAGACTGTGGAAGAGGCAACTACAGACATGAAGAACAAAGGACTGCCCGTCAGCGTGATCAAATCAAGGGAAAGTCTGGCTGAGCAGTTATCCCGATTTGCTTGGCAAATAGTAAGAGAACCGAGAAAGTAGGGGACAGGAACAGGACAAGAGAAGGATATTAGGAAGAGACTGTGAGTTCTCCGAAGACAGCCCTTGCCTCCTCCAGAAGAGCCAGAAGGTTTGGCTAACTTTAATAGTGCTGATAAACTAAACTGAAGCAAAAATAAACAGTGATATACCTATCTTGAGAAATACGTATTATAATGTGGATTTTATATAACTCAATTATTTTAAATTCATTCATTCATTCCTTTTTCCCCACCTAAATGAGAATATATACATGGGAGGAATATACAGGGAAATTATTTCTGTGTAATAGACATAGATTTTTTAACTTACTTTTATAGGTACTGCAGTGGGGGTCCTCAACTCACAGGTAAAAGGGGCTATCCCCCACGGCTAGACGTTTCTTCTAGCTCAACCCAGGGTCATCTAGAGACCCCAGCCTTGGAATCACACCTTTGTTACCTTTTTTTTATTATTCGTGTTTCTTGGCTCTTACTTGTTCAGGGAGTAGATCGATTAAGTTATATTCTGCAAATTTCAATGATATACTAACAGATAAATACACATGGCTAAGGACAAAGTCAAATTCATTTCCTTTAATGTCAGTGGGCTGTTGAATCCAGTCAAGCACAGTAAAATTCTATCAAAAATGAAAAAAGAACAAGCCGATGTAGTATATTTACAGGAAACTCATTTAAGTGATAATGAGCATGGAAAATTAAAGAGAATGGGCTTCACTAATTTGTTTTTCTCCTCATATAAATCAGGACATAGAAGAGGAATTGCTATTCTCATTTCAATTAAGGTAAATTTTGAAAAAGTATTCGAAATGGGAGATAAGGGGGGCAGATATATTCTGGTAAGGGGGAATATAGACGGAAATCCAGTTACTTTATTGAATATATACGCACCCCCAGAAAGTGATGTTAGTTTCTTCCAGAAAATTACTAATATTATGGTAATGGAAACAGAAGGTCTCTTGATATATGGGGGAGACTTAAATTTACAATTACAACTAAAGTTAGACCCTTCCAATAGAAAAACTTTTGAAACAAAGTCCTTGCATAAGAAAGTTAACACTCTTTTTGAGGATGTTGGTCTAATTGATAAATGGAGGAACCTTTTCCCCGACAGAAGGGATTACACTCATTATTCTGCCCCCCACCCCCCCCCCCGCTCAGTCCATATATACAAGAATAGACTATTTCATAACATTTGGAAAAGATAAAGACAAAATAATCACCTGTGGAATTGGGACAATAGATGTAAATGACCATGCACCTATATATTTATCAGTTGATTTTGACCTACAACCAAAGAATACGATTTGGAAACTAAAAGGAATAAAACATTAGAGGAATTACAAAATAAGCAGAAGGAACTAGAAAAAAAAACGCAAATTGAATTTGGCACAGGATACACAGGGGAAATTAAAAAAATTAGGAATGAAATTAATAGTTTGGCTACACAAGAAGTTAGAAAAAATTTAATGTTTCTGAAACAGAGACACTATGAAAGTGGATCTAAATCTATGAAAATACTGGTGTGGAAACTGAAAAATAAGATATCAGAAAATACAATTCATAAAATTAGGGATCCAAGAACAAAAGTGGTTAAAAAAAAATAAGCTAAATGAAATTCAAGAAGCCTTCGAAATGTTTTACAAAACTCTATATTCCGAAGTTCCAGGGGGAAGCATAACCCAAATTGATACCTTCCTGAATTCTTCAGAGTTATCCACTTTAAGCACAGAACAAAATAGAACGATGACTGCTAACATAATTGAAGCTGAACTGGAAACTGCAATTAGTAGCCTTAAATTAAGCAAGTCACCAGGATCAGATGGATATACGGCAGAGTGGTATAAGGAGCTTAGAAATGAGTTAATTCCTGTTTTACTCCCCACACTGAACTGGGCTCTAAGAAAGGCGCAAATGGCATCCAGCTGGAAGAAGGCAATAATCTCAGCTATACCAAAAGAAGGCAAGGATAAAATGGAATGTGGGTCTTTTAGACCAGTATCTGTTCTTAATGTGGATTATAGAATATTTACCTCCATCATGGCCAAACGATTAGTAGAGTTTCTACTCACACTGATACATAATGATTAGATAGGTTTTATACAACAATGCCAAACACAGGACAATATATGAAGGACACTTCACATTATGGATCATATACAAAAAAATGAAATTGAAACAATAGTGATAAGTGTGGACGCTGAAAAGGCATTTGATTCGGTTAATTGGAATTTTCTTTACAGAGTTTTACATAGCTATGGTCTACATCACACAATTATTAAAACTATGCAGGCACTACACGACAATCCTACTGCCAGGATTAATATCAATGGATATTCATCTAATAGTTTTACCCTAGAAAGGGGCACGAGACAGGGTTGTGCATGGTCACCGGTACTCCTCACATTATATCTGGAACCACTAGCTCAATGCATCAGACATAGTGAAGATATCAGGGGAATTACTATTAAAGGGACAGAGCATAATTTGGCCTGTTACACAGATGACATTTTGATGTATCTAGGGCAACCAACATACTCTTTACCTTTTTCAGTCCTGACGAAGGGTTCCGGCCTGAAACGTTGACTGTTCTTTTCCACGGGTGCTGCCCCACCTGCTGAGTTCCTCCAGTGTGTTGTGAGTGTTGCTTTGACCCCAGCATCTGTAGATTATTTTGTGTTTACTCTTTACCTAAATTGATGCAATCTTTTGAACAATATGGCCAATTATCAGGATGCAAGATCAACATAGATAAAACCCAACTACTTTCATATAACTATAGCCCACCAAGAGAAATTGTAAGTAGATATCCTTGGGCATGGCAAACAGAGTCCGTCAAATACTTGGGCATCATTATGCCAAAAGATTTGGCAAAGTTATCAGAATGCAATTATCAGCCTATATATAAAAAATTAAGGAAGATATATGGAACCTAATTCCTTTTCTTGGTCTCAGTTCAAGGATTAAATCTATTAAAATGAATATACTGCCCAGACTACTATATCTCTTTCAGACCCTACCAATAGAGATGAATCCATTCAAAGAATGGAACAAGATGCTATCAAGATATATATGGCAAGGTAAAAGGCCTAGGGTTCGTCTCAAAACTTTGCAATTAGCCAAGGAAAAGAGGGGATTCGGCCTACCTTCTCTTAGAGATTATTATTTTGCAGCACAGTTGAGAGCTGTGATATGCTGGTGCAACCTATCATATGGCCCTCAATGGCAAAACATTGAGGAGAGGATACTTTCCATCCTCGTACAGACTGATAACCTACAAAGTTTCATAAATAATATTGACAAGTAAAATGGGCTCTTAAAATATGGAAAACTATTATAAAAGAATATAAACTAGAGAGAGTCATTGCAGTTCTCAAGTGGTGTGCATATGACTCGGATTTTACGCCGAATAAACTGGATGCTAGAATTAAGGACTGGACAGCTAAAGGAATAACAGCTATTTGCAATATAATGAAAGAAGGAACACTGTTCAGTATTGAAATGCTCAGAGAGAAACACTTATTAGAGAAACAAGACTTTTACTGGTATTTACAGATGCGACAGTATGTTAATAGGACAGTTAAAAATGTAACCAAGGCAAGTACATGTCTGATAGAGTTATTTAGAAAAGCATATAATTCAGACAATGGTAGTAGAATAATTTCAAGCGTATATAAGGATCTTGTCAAATCTTAAAACACATTCGACTTCATACATTAAAACAAAATGGGAGAAGGAAGGAGGGATAATAATATCTGAGGAAGATTGGACAATAATATGAAGGTATCAATGGAAGTGTACCAGTTCACAGAAATGGAGGGAGTTTGCGTGGAAAAACTTGATATGATATTACACCCTCTCAGAAATCCCATTATGGTAGTAAACTCCCTGTTTGCTGGAGAAATTGTGGAAATCAAAATGCAAACCATTATCATATTTTCTGGGAATGCTCCGTTATCAAAGACTATTGGAGTGGGATACATAATGCCCCACAAGACATCTTTAAATGTGAAATACCCTTGGAGAGTAAGACCATATATTTTGGGTATATACCTCAAGAATGGTTGAAAAGAGATAAATATTTAATGAATGTACTGCTGGTGGCTGGTAAAAAGACCCTTACCAGGAAATGGTTATCACAGGAGAGCCCAACTTTAAATGTATGTATGGAAATTACAATGGACATTTACAAAATGGAGAAGATAACAGCATCTGTTAACTATAAGTTAGAAGAATTTGATTCATACTGGAAAAAAATGGTTTAACTACATAACACCTCATAGGCCTGATTTTATTCTCACAAGTCAATGAATATGTTGTAACCCTACTCTGTACATAGTTTTATTCTTTCGATTGTTCTTTCTTTCCTCTCCTTTCTGTAAGTGTATATCTCAGATGAATATTATATGGAGATTTGTGACAAATATTATGATATATATGTACAGTATCTGAAATACATCTTATGGAAATGTTTGATGATGAAATTCAATAAAAAATAAATTACAAAAAAAAAGAGGCATAGATTGGGTGGGTAGATTTTTACCCCGAGGATGAAAATGTCAAACACTGGTTGAGAGTAGGAAAAGTCTAAATGAGATTTTATGGGAAACCTATTTTACACAGTGAAAGATATGTGGAACATGCTGCTAAGAAAGACCATAAGATATAGGAGCAGAAATAGGCCATTCGGTGCATTGAGTCTGCTCCGCCATTCAATCCTGGGCTGATCCAATTCTTCCAGTCATTCTCGTTCCCCTGTCTTCACCCCAACCATTTGATGCCCTGGCTAATCAAGGACCTATCTATCTCTGCCTTAAATACACCCAATGACTTGGCCTCCACAGCCGCTAGTGGCAACAAATTCCACAGATTTACTAAACTCTGACTAAAGTAATTTCTCCGCATCTCAGTTCTAAAAGGATGTCCTTCAATCCTGAAGTCGTGCCCTCTTGTCCTAGAATCCCCTACCATGGGAAATAACTTTGCCATAACTAATCTGTTCAGGCCTTTTAACATTCTGAATGTTTCATTGAGATCCTCCCTCATTTTCCTGAACTCCAGGGAATACAGCCTAAGAGCTGGCAGACTTTCCTCATACGGTAACCCTTTTATTCCTGGAATTATTCTCGTGAATCTTCTCTGAACCCTCTCCAATGTCAGTACATCTTTCCTAAAATAAGGAGCCCAAAACTGCACACAATAGTTT
Organism: Mobula hypostoma; assembly: GCF_963921235.1. Lineage (NCBI taxonomy): Eukaryota > Metazoa > Chordata > Chondrichthyes > Myliobatiformes > Myliobatidae > Mobula > Mobula hypostoma. The sequence continues at coordinate 51,246,792 of NC_086108.1, read as the reverse complement.
CAAGTGTGGTCTCACGAGTGCCTTATAGAGCCTCACCATCACATCCCTGCTCTTATATCCTATACCTCTAGAAATGAATGCGAACATTTCATTTGTGTTTGAAGCAGAAATAACAGCAATGTTTAAGAAGTACAAAATAGGCATATGAGTAGGTAGGGAATAGAGTGATATAGACTAAGTGCTGGTGATGTGCAGTTTAAGATAGCACCATGGTCAGCATAGTTGGTAGGCCAAAAGGCTTGTTTCTCTGTTGCATTATGTTCTAATGTTATTAGTGGGTTTTTTTTTTGCACTTGAGTTATGTAACTGAAATGTTAACGATTGACATCATATTTTTTAAGAAAGACTGCATATCCAGAAAGCCTATAATCCTCATGCATAAAACTCTTGAGGCATAATATAATGGAAAATTGGGCTAGTGGCTTGCCTGAAGTTATTTCCTTGTCCCCCGTTTCCTCATCTCCTGTTACCCCTTTGTAATATTTTAAAATTTGAGGTCTGGTATTACAAATGTGTCAAAAGCTTTAACCTCTTTATCACTTCACCAGGAATTTCAGAGCCTCCAGACGTCAATATCTGATTTTGGATGCCGATTCAAAGTTCCTGGGGCTAACTTTTTGCATTTCTCTGTACAAGTCCCAAAATTTGATGCTGCCATTGCCTTATAGAACTGTCAGCAGCATTTTCTAGCTGGTTGACCGTGCTGCTGTTTGCTCATGAATTATTGGATGGATTTGTTATGAAATCCAATACGGCAGCTCGTATTTCAGCAAGCTTCCCCAGTGACAGGCTGAAAAGCAATCCTATGGAAGTAAATGGGATAAATTGGCTACAAGGAGAAAGATTACTAGAATTTTAGTTTTTTACTAAATGAAGTTAAACTTTTAATGTGTAATTTTATTTAATCTTCAGCTATTTAGCATTTTTGTTTTATTGCAAGTGATTTTCAATATTAATGAATCCAAAATAATTTCCAATAAACAGTGTGAACTTTTAACAGCTACTGATATTCTGGGCATGATCTTGAAGTCTATCAAAGCCATTTTGTCATACAGCTGTTTTTGTGCTGAAGCAGCCTCTATGCTGCACTATGCCATGCTTTTTTTTTGTGAGAACAGAGCTCTCAGTAGAAAGGTGTGCCTGGGCCACGTTGGGGGAAAAAAACAGGCAGATGGTGTCTAATCTGAGTAGGGCTTTTCCCTGTTAACTTTAGTTCCTTTTATTGCATCCAGTAAGGAATGTAGGTACATAATTTTCATATTTTTTTCCCTACTTTTGTAATATTGCCCTCTTCTATGCCCACCTCAGCCCCTTTATGACTATAAAGCAAAGATGGGATTTATTGTTATGAGAAGGGTTGGAAAGCCAGGAGCAGACGACAGTATGTATATAATTTTCCATATATATTGAGGTGGGGGGATTAATCAAGGGTACAAGTATTATTTGTAATGGTGTGGATTTGAAGTATTTTTCTTGCTCTGCCAAATTCACTTCATTGTTGTACAAGAATAGGTTCCAGCATTCCATTTGCAAAAGCAACTTTCTGCTCGTGCAGTGCCAGAAACTGTATGTGGTGATCATTCATTGATTACTTCACAGAGCTTTATCTGGGTGGAAAGTAGTATTGCATTGTCTGCAGACCCCTTGGGACAAAGAAAAAACATTCAAAAATTCTTGGCAAAACCTTCAGAGGGTTGGAAGGAAATGAAATTTTGACCAACCATGGTGGCTTTTAAGTAAAAGCTAGCTCTTTGCTGACAGTTGAATACACATTTTTTTTCACAGTTAACTGTTTGCAAATGTATATTACACACTTTGTTGAAATATTCTGTGTCATGGTAATTAATCTTAATAATCCAAGTCCAGTATACCTAATGTAACACCATTAATCTCTTGTTATCTTTCAGTAGCTTATCACCTAATTCAGGTAGTATACATTCTTAGTATTATCAAACCATTAGGCTGGTGGTTAAATCTTCTGGCTGCAATGTTATTAATTTGAATCGTAGAATCATTTTAATGCAAACATATTCATTTTTTGTAAATGTAAGAAAATTACCAAACTTTTCATTTTTCTTTTTTAAATGCCTTTGGATCTATGAGCCTCCATCAGTTTTGAAGATTAACTTATGAATCTGAAGTGTTGAAAGCCTATCCAGACAGAAAATATTATTGTGAAATAGAGGAATTTATATTGCAGAGGCTTGAACTTTGAATTTAGATCATAATTTATGAAAGATTTGCTCTTTTAATATGAAAATCTATTGACTTCTATTTATCATGTCAGGATATTTTGTCTCTTTGTTCTCAGCTGCAGATAATTACATTGTGTCTGCGTTGATAGTACAGTGGATTCCTGTTAACTGGCACAAATCAGTTTAGCTCAATTAAGTGGCTCCCCCAATTAGCCGAAGCTTCTTCAAAATAGTTAAAAAGTTATAAAAAAGACAAGCTGCCATTTAACTGAGAAACAAATTGTATTTAAAGTAAATACAGAAGAAATTAGAATACCACTACTATATAGTTATCAGCGGAGGAATTCATCCAATGTATGCTGCCGTGTTCCTATGATCGGCTGTAAATGAACAAAATCAGCACAGCTACCTAGTGCAGATAATGGACTGCCTTCATTGCCTAACTGCATGAAGTAGTGCTGTAATTTAACAATAAATTTAGATTATACCAATAGTACTTGTTTGGTGAACTATCTTAAAGCATTGAGGCTTAAGGTTTTTCCCAATAACTAACAATTTTTTAAAATCAGTTCCTGACATATTTGAGCAACACAACACAGTTATGTGATACATTGCTTTCTTTGAACCTGATAGTGTTGTGTGTTTGTAGCAAAAGGAACCATCCGATGCGGCACGATAAAAGAGGATAGCTTTTAATTTGGTACAGTAGAGTAATTTTTTTTGGATAATGTCAGATCTTTTCTTGGCATCTTGGCAAGGATCTGAAATTTTTTAAAGTCAAAATAAAAAGCAAAATGATAAAAACCACAGCTTTTTGAACCGGCATCCATCACCCCAATGAATAACATAACACAAGCACGTGCAACTAAAGCTCTATGCTTGGTGTAGTGTCTAATAGCCACACGATAGCAAACTGTTTGGCAACAGCCTCCTGTCCTAATTAAAAGGCATAGTGTCCCAAATAAACAAAGGGAATCCTGATTATTTTCTTAATTGGGTTTCATTTAGTTTTGTTTATTTTATTTAGAGATACAGTGGGCAGTAGGAAATGTAATAGGCCCTTCGAGCAGCGCTGCCCAGCAATCCCCGACGACTCTGATCTAACCCTCATGTAATCACGGGAGCACCCGGTGAAAACCCACTCATTCCAGGGGAAAAATGTGCAGAGGTTCCTTAGAAAGTGCCTTGATTGAACTCAGAACTGCTACATTCCAGACTGTAAGAGTGTCAAGCTAACTACTATGTTACCATGGCCCATTTTTGTTCTTTAAGTTAGTGTGTCGATTAACTGATGGCCCATTTAACTGGAATTCACTGTACTTGTAATGAGATTTTGTTGTTTAAAATCTGTTCTCAACCGCTAAATATAAATTTTTGGGCTACCGTATATTCTGGAGTATAAGCTGACCCCGCCCCCCCCCATTTTCAAGGTTAAAAAAGTGATTTTTTCTTGTAACTTTTGTATAAGCTAACCCCTTTTGTAGAGGTTTTTGATTTAACCAGAAAAGATCCCAAGATCTCACATGCCAGTACTCAGCTTTGCCAGATCCGGAACCTGAAAATTTTGTAAACCAGTACATAGAAACATAGAAAATAGGTGCAGGAGTGGGCCATTTGGCCCTTCGAGCCTCACCACCATTTATTATGATCATGGCTGATCATCCAACTCAGAACCCTGCCCCAGCCTTCCCTCCATACCCCCGATCCTCGTAGCCACAAGGGCCATATCTAACTCCCTCTTAAATATAGCCAATGAACTGGCCTCAACTGTTTCCTGTGGCAGAGAATTCCACAGATTCACCACTCTCTATGTGAAGAAGTTTTTCCTAATCTCGGTCCTAAAAGGCTTCCCCTTTATCCTCAAACTGTGACCCCTCATTCTGGACTTCCCCAACATCGGGAACAATCTTCCTGCATCTAGCCTGTCCAATCCCTTTAGGATTTTATACGTTTCAATCAGATCCCCCCTCAATCTTCTAAATTCCAACGAGTACAAGCCCAGTTCATCCAGTCTTTCTTCATATGAAAGTCCTGCCATCCCAGGAATCAATCTGGTGAACCTTCTTTGTACTCCCTCTATGGCAAGGATGTCTTTCCTCAGATTAGGGGACCAAAACTGCACACAATACTCCAGGTGTGGTCTCACCAAGGCCTTGTACAACTGCAGCAGTACCTCCCTGCTCCTGTCCTCGAATCCTCTCGCTATAAATGCCAGCATACCATTCGCCTTTTTCACCGCCTGCTGTACCTGCATGCCCACTTTCAATGACTGGTGTATAATGACACCCAGGTCTCGTTGCACCTCCCCTTTTCCTAATTGGCCACCATTCAGATAATAATCTGTTTTCCTATTTTTGCCACCAAAGTGGATAACTTCACATTTATCCACATTAAATTGCATCTGCCACGAATTTGCCCACTCACCCAACCTATCCAAGTCACTCTGCATCCTCTTAGCATCCTCCTCACAGCTAACACTGCCACCCACCTTCGTGTCATCCGCAAACTTGGAGATGCTGCATTTAATTCCCTCATCCAAGTCATTAATATATATTGTAAACAACTGGGGTCCCAGCACTGAACCTTGCGGTACCCCACTAGTCACCGCCTGCCATTCTGAAAAGGTCCCGTTTATTCCCACTCTTTGCTTCCTGTCTGCTAACCAATTCTCCATCCACATCATCCACCTGCTAAGAAAACAGGCCTACACATTGTAGAGCGTTATAAGCGAATTCTTAATAAATAAATCAGGGAGGGAAATTTTGGATTAGGTCTCCAATGGTAAAGAATCCTCTGAAATGTAACCCCCATGAAACCATTTAGCGCCTATTGTAATCTCATTAAAACATAACACGGGGTGGCGGGATCAGTACGTGTACTCAGTATTGAGTTTGCAACCACCATGTACAAAAGATTAAAATGAATGTGATATGATGCTGGCTTCAAGCTGAAGGTTGTTGATTTTGCTCAAGGAACGAATAATTCTGCAGCTACTAAGAAGTTTGGTGTAAATGTGACACAAGGGAGAGAGTGGAGAAAGGCAGAGGGCACGCTGAGGGAAATGCCAAAGGCAAAATTTGCAAACCGCGGGAAAACATTCCAGTGGCCGGAACTGGAAGAAAAAGTTGTAGAGTGGGTGAATCACCAGCGATTGTCTGGATACATTGTTACCAGAGAAATGATTCGAGTTCAGGCGTTGAAATGGGACGAAAAACACCGTGAGGTCAGCGAAAATTTCAAAGCTACGCGAAGTTGGTGCATCCGATTTATGAATAGACGTGATCTTGTGTTGAAACAAAAAACAAAAACTGCTCAGAAAATTCCGTGGGGTGTTGTTGTTTACGTCCAAAAACGCTGCTGGATGGATGAAGTGGGTTGCTTGAAGTGAGTTAGAGGTGTGGCATCGACGTCCCGAAGGTTTCGGGAAGGAAAAGTCGCTACTTGTCTGGGACATGTTCAAAGCGCACTTGTCAGGTGAGACAATAGCAGCATTTAAAGCTGAAAATATGGACATTGCAGTCATCCCCAGTGGTTTGATGTCCATGCTCCAGCCACTAGATGCGAGTTTAAACAAACCATTCAAAGAATTCATGCATCGACAGTGGAACGAATTTGACTCAAGAACAGGCAATAAATACGACCTGTCTTCCGTGTATTTGTTTTTCCAAAGTTGGCACCCTCTGTATAGGCCGACCCTCTAATTTTAGGACCAAAATTTAGGGCCACATTCTCGGCTTATACACCGGAATTTACGGTATTTGAATCTTATAAATTATAAGCAATTGGGCACTTCAACAATAAATTTGAAGCTGCTAATCCTAGTTATCATACTTAATTGTTAAGGTAATTGAAGCAAACATTTTTAATTTATAAGAGATTTGGGTCAACAATCATTTTGCCATCCATGACTTAGTGACTGCTGCCAGGTATTAATGTAAAAGTGAGGATTATTAATAGTTGCAAAATGTTAAACAATAAAAACATAAGCCATTGGTTTGTTTATATAGAGAAGGCTAGTTGATTCAGGTCCTGGAATCTTTAATTAATTTGCAGTGTGATTTTGGGAACATCAGCTTATCCTTGAAGGGTAATAATGTAAATTACTAATCACAATCTATAAATTTTTATTCTTGACATGGAATCATTCAAAATTTGGAATTTTGGGTTCCTCTTGAATTTTGGGTTTCGTGCTCAAATGTGGATTATTTGAACTTCATATAAATGGTGATTCTAGATTTTTGGCAACCTGCAAAGGAGGCAAGAAAGTTATGTCATCCATTTATTATGAAATGTGCACAATCATCATGATAACTTGTATGGCAATCAAGGCCTCCAGTTTGCATTTATGTACTGCATAAGCTAGTTGCTTAGTAGTATTGCCTTTTTACAGTGTCATTTTAGATAAATTTTGGCAAGTAGGCAGAAATAGTCTTGTGGCTTTTAGGTATTGCATTTTAACAGTTAACCTACAAAGTGCAATTATAAACTTTGAATGTTGGAGCTCCATATGTACTGTATTGGAAGTGAAGAAGCAAATCCTTTGACTGAAGTTCATTGTTTTCCAAGTTAGCTTAAGTTGGCTTAATACCAAGCTTTCATTGGATCTGCCTTTCCTTCTAAAACAGTGAAAATTTGTCTTGGGCTAGAACAGTGACACAGATTCTCTGACATCTGATATTTTCCATTTTTTTTCTCTCTGGCGTCTATTTGCACAAAAAGCCAAATCCTTTGAGATATATTACAAAATATGCTGGAAAACCATGATGTGTATTTACTTATGCGCAACTTGATAGCAGGTTCAAACAAAGCAATAATTTGCAAAAGTCTGTAGGCAGTTTCAGGGCAACATGGGAAAGGGAGTGATGGAGAGTGTGATGAATAGAAACTGCTTAAACTGCATAAGGGTGATATGTTGCAAATAATAGTTGTTATTCCTCTTGAGAACCAACTGCTGTTCTTCATCATTAGAGAATATAGAGTAAATTGGTGGCCATCAGCATAATGGCCTGGAGTGGTAGGTGGGCTTTAATTCTGCTGGCTTGGAGGAGGTATCGCTTAATAACTGGTGTGGTTCAATCATGAGAGCATGCATCCCTCATGGGTAGAATTGTTTGATTTCCCTGAAACTTCCAAAGGCATCACACCCACTATTGTCGTACTTTTCGACAATCTCTGATTCCTCACCTATGCTTATGTATGTTTATCGGTCTACGTGCACCAGGTGCCACTGTTGTGCCAACTTTTCCCTTCCTTTTTGTAACAAGTATGCAGAACAGAGGGGGTTATTTGCATTAATAAATGGTACATGGCACCCAATACTCGGGCCAAGTTAAAAAGTTGTGAAGGTATAGTATTGTGCAATCTGCAATTTTTCCAAATTGTAATTTAGGTAAAGGCTTGCACTTGCATACTGATTACCATCAAACTACTCTGTATTCAATAGCACATCTTTGAAAATAGTAACCTGAACTTGAAGTGAACTGGTCATCTTGGCACTCTGTTATGAATTTTGAACTTTATACTATTTCGCTATATAATTTCATTTTCAGCAAGAATCTGGGAATAGTTGTGCAGTAATGCTCTCCAGTAAATATTTTGGGATGATTATTGTGACAGCTCAAGTGATTTTGTTTTGTTTAAAAAGATGGATCACAGTGACCAAAACCTAGCACATCATTAAGAGTTTTAGTTTTTAATGGACAAAAACAATATGTTGCCTTAAAACATGAAGTTAGGAATGTGTTGTCAGTTTCGTAAAGCTAATAGTGAAAGATTGATTTTCAGATTTGTGTATTTAATAAAGTTGGCTTTACAACTGAATTTTCCTCATCTCTTACCCATAAGTAATGGACTATACTATTGACTTGTTGTATTTTATCATCACTTTCTGATTCCATATTATTGTATTAGTTGTTCATGATGTTGATTTCTTGCTCCTTGTTGCTTTCAGTATTCGCCTGAAAAGCCTGAATGCTAACACTGACATTGCATCGCTGGCACGCAAGGTAGTAGAAGAATGCAAGCTCATTCATCCAAGTAGACTAGCAGAAGTTGAACAGCTGATCTATTACCTTCAGAACCGCAGGGAAAGTCCTCAAGGAAGAGGTAGCAATTTACCAATGTTATCCGTTTGGAATTAGTCTTTGTTACATAAGTAATTACAACTAGCAACCATAAAGATTTGCAGACGTCTCTTGTTATGCTATTTGTGGCGAAATGTACAAACTTAGGAATGTTTTGATCTCTTTAATTAACATTCTGCGATCGAGTCCCTACAAATCCTTATAAGTCCTTGTTAAAGTGATGTGAATTTTCAATTGGGGATGGGTTTTGATATTCAGTACTGTGACTTTTTATTATGAAAAGTTGCTGAACCATTTTGATTTCACATTAACATCCTTTTTAGTTTACATCCAGAAGTATTATTACTTAACTGCTGCCCAAGTGATCTTGGAAATTAGTAGGGAAGAATGATGTGTCAAATTGAAATCAAAGAGATTTTGGTTAGATAAATTCATGAATTCTGCTGTCATGGCCTTTTCTTCAGTTTAACCAAAAGTATTCAAGGAACCAACAGAATAGACTTTAACCAAAGGTCATTCATTCAGCTCAGTTGCTAAAATTGGTAAATTGCATTTTGTTGATTAATGTTTGAGTCAGTAGCTGTTTTAACCCACCGCAGTACCTGAGCAGTAGAGTGGCTGATGAAAAATTGGGAATAATACTGTGGTTAATTTAGTTGGGATAGACAGGAGTACAGTAAAGGGAGAGAAAAGACGAGAGGTTCAAACTGCATTTATTTTAATGCAAGAGGCTTGATAAGTAAGGCTGATGAACTTGGTGTGGATTGGTTCTGGGATATGGTATATCATAGCCACGACAAAAACATGGTTGAGGGAAGGACAGAACTGACAGCTCAGTATCCCGCAATACAGATGCTGCAGGCTTGACAAAGGAGGAGCAGGCTAGAGAAGAGGAGAAGTGGCCTTCCTGATAGAAGAGAACATAACAATGGTCATTAGGATATTCTTGGGGGATTATCCAGTGAACTATGTGGGTAGAATTTAGAAATAAGAAGGGGATGATCACTCTGATGGGATTATATTATATGTTCCCAATGGGCATTAGAAACTGGAGGAGCAGATAGAGTATTTAGAGAGATTGCAGTTGTGGTTTTAAACGCAATAGGGTAGGATTGGTGGGAGATTTTAAGTTCTGTAATACTGACTGGCAACCATAGTTTGAAAAGTTTGGACAGAGTGGAATTTATGATGTGTGCCCAGGGAAGCTTCCTTTATCAATATACTTGAGGGGGTGCAAGACTGAACAACCACCTCCTGGGAAATGAGGTATGTGGTGAGCACTTCTTTTGCTTTTAAAATTGTTATAGAAACGGTATGACAAGTTCACAGGTTAAAGTCCTGAACTGGAGCAGAGCAAATTTTGGTGCCAGTAGGTGGGATTTTGCAGTGGTTGATTGGGTGAGATTTTTGTAGGGAAAGTAGCATCTGCTTTATGTCAAGAATTAGTGGCCTGCATGTTCCTCTTCAAAGACAAGAAAATCTGCAGATGCTGGAAATCCAAGCAATACACACATAAAATGCTGGAGGAACTCAGCAGGCAGGCAGCATCTATGGAAAAAAGTAAACAGTCAATATTTCGGGCTGAAAGCCTTCATCAGCATCTTTTATGATGCAGTCTTGATGAAGAGTTTCAGCCTGAAGCATCGACTATTTGCTCTTTTCCATAGATGCTGCCTGGCCTGCTGAGTACCTCCAGCGTTTTGGGTATGTTCCTCTTCAACATTGTTTAATGTGATTTCTAATACACAAATGTAAAGAAGAATGAAATAATAGTTACTGTTAATCAGATGCAGCCCAAAAAAAATACAACGTAGAGAACATAATGGTTAAAAAAAACACAGTAAATATAAGTACGTAAGATAGATTTGATACATAGGTTGATTGTATGTCCATAATGTAATGCTTGGTATATGAGTGTCTGTACAAAAGGTAACTGACAGAAAATGATATAGGAGTGGTGATGGGGATTGTGGAAGGGTGGGTTAGTGGGTGGAGGTGTTGATCAGTTTACTGCTTGGGGGAAATAACTATTAGGGTGAAGGGCAAGGCTGGCAGGTTCAGGAAACACTGGTTGACAAAAGATTTTGAAGCTTTGGTGAAGAAAAAGGAGGCATATGCTATATGTAAGCAATTGGGAACCAGTGAATCTCTTGATGACTTTCTTGGGGGCTTTGCTATTGTTTGCTTGGTGGGTGGAGGGTGCTGATACTTTTTGCTGAAGTAAGTGGGGAAGGGGAGGTGGCTTATTTGCTCTTTGTGCGTGGGGGGAATGGAGGGGCTTTGGGGTTCTAACGTTTTTTACTGTCACTCATTCTTTGGGGCATGGCTGTTTTTGTGGATGTCTGCGAAGACCAAGAATTTCAGGTTGTATATTGAATGCATTCTCTGATATTAAATGGAACTATTGATTCATATGAGTGCATTTAAAAGGGAAATAAGGAGGTTAAAAAGAGGATATGAGAAAGATCTGGCAGGCAAGGTGATGCAAAATCCGAAGAGATTCTGTAGGTTTGGTAAGAGTAGAAGAGTGGCCATGAGGGAATATGTTCCTTTAAAAAATAGTATGGATGTCTGTGTATAGAACCAAAGGAAATGGGCAGATTTTTAATGAATGTTTCTCTTTAAGTTTTACTACGGAGAAAATAATGGATGCGAAGGAAATGGTGAAATGAGTACTGTTGTCTTGGACTACATACAAATTAACAGGGAGGAGGTACAGGAGACTTCGAAGTGCGTAAAGGTAGATAAATCCCCAGGGCCAAACATGGTGCTTCATCAGCGCTAGTGGAAAGCTTGAGAAGAAATTGCAGAGGTACTTGCAGAGAATTTTGCTTCATCTATGGCCACAGCAGGTGAATTGCAGAAAATTGCAGAAATTTCTTGGATTTCTTCAAGGAGGTAACCAAAAGGTTCAGGCAGTGGATGTTTTCTAAATGGACTTCAGCAAGGTTGTGGCAGGCTTGAGTGGGAAGTTGGATTGCATAAGAACCATGGGGAGATGGAAGAATAGATTTTTAGTTGGCTGAGTGGTAGGAAGTAGAGGGTGATGGTCGAGAGTTTTTCCTTGGACTGGAAGCTTGTGTCCAGGGGTGTGCCATAGAGGTCAGTACTAGTTGTTGTTTGTAATTAAAAAAAAATATAATATAGTATATGAAAAAAGAAAAAAAAATATATATATATAGAGAGAGAGATAATATTTAAGTAAGAGACCACTTTTCAAATAAAAGCTGGATCACTTTGTAGGTATATAGCCATAATTAAGCACAGGTAACAAACTGGTGCTATTAATCAATGACATAATGAGTTGAATGAACTAAGCTGGTAAGTGATGCAGAAATGTGTGTAGAAGGAATCAAACTGGGTGAAGGACAACCAACCTAAAAGTTGAGCGTGTGGGCAGATGTGACAGTTTAACCTTCAAATCATCAATTCTTACACCATGGCAAGAGTGAGCATAGCAACAAGACTCAAGGTGATCATCCTATACCAGCAAGGTTTCTACAAGCAGAAATTTTGCAGCCGACAGGAGTTTCAAGATGTGCTGTTCAAGCTTTTCTGAAGAAGCACAAGAAAACGGTCGAAGTTGAGGACCAGAAATGCAGTGGTCAGCCACGGAAATTGAGATACATCAAATTGACATCTCTTCTAAATCGGAAGCCCATCACTGCTATCAGCTCTGAAGTCTCAAAAACCATTAGAACTGAAGTACACCCTTTAACAGTCTGGAGAAGTCTTGTCAGAAGTAGTCTTCGTAGAAGAGTTGCTGCCAAAAAGTCATTGCTCTGAAGTGGAAACAAAGCCAAGAGACTCAGTTATGCAGAAAAACACCAAGACTGGGGTGCTGAACTATGGCAGCTACTGCTCTGGACTGATGAGTCAAAATTCGAAATTTTTGACTCAAGTAGGAGGCATTTTGTCTGTGGAAGTGCTAGAGGGCACTACATGGTAAGTGTCTGAGGCCAGCAATGAAGTACACTGGAGGTTCCCTGCCCGTTTGGGGCTGCATTCCTGCAAATGGAGTAGGTGAACTGGCGAGAATTAATTGAATCCTCAATGCTGAAAAATACAAGCAGGTTCTCATCCATCATACAATACCATCAGGGAGGCATCTGATCAGTCCCCAACTTCATTCTGCAGCAGGACAATGACCCCCAAACACATGGCCAAGGTCACAGAGAACTATGTTCAGTGAAAAGAAGAACGAGCAGTTCTACAACAGATGCTATGGCCTCCAGAGGCTTGATCTCAAAATCATTGTCTGGGATTACCTGGAGAAACAGAAGTAAGCGAGAAAGGCAAAATCTGAAGAACTGTAGTAAGTTCTCCAAGATGCTTGAAACAGTCTACCGTATGGTTTTCTTATAAAACTGCATGACAGTGTACCTAAGAGAATTGATGCAGTTTTTAAAAGCAAAGGGTGGTCACACCAAATACTGATTTACTTGTTTTTTACTGTGTACTCCTCTTCATAGTATTTGTTTTGATATTTAGAAACTTTTCATTTCATTATTCTTGAAAGCATCTTCACTTTACAGAATTTTTTTACATGTGCTTAAGACTTTTGCTCTGTTTGTGTATGTGTATGTACATATATACTCTTAAAGGACAAAAGCTAATTGAGAAAATAGCCGGAATTCCCTTTGTTTGTTTGAGACACTATGACACTTAATTGGGGCAGGAGACTGTTGTCAAGCAGTTTGTAACTAGTGTCAATTGTGCACACTTGTGTGGCCATTAGACACCACACTGTGATTAGAGCAAACAATTTTTAAATAACATCAGTTGCATGTGTTTGTGTTCAAAAAGTTGTGATTTCTGTCACTGGTAAGTTGGCGAGAAATAGGCAGTAAAACTGAGCTGTTTTGCTCGCTGTGATTTCAAGCATTCAGTCCAGAAACAGAGGGAGTGAAAATGATATGATTTCACTAATTCAAGTTAGGAATTATGAAGGTATCGACAGTTATCTTGAATGTTACAAGGGAAATTTAAGTTTGGAGGATGCAACAGTTTCTAATTAGCTTCAGTCTTGGGCACTAGTGTGAACAGATTTTTAAATAGCATCAGTTTCGGATGTTTGTCAGTTACAAATTAAAAAGCAGTGATTTTTGACACTACTTCATGCAGGAAGGCAATGAAGGCAGTTTATTATCTGCACTAGGTGTCTGCACTGATTTTATTCACTTACAATCAAAAGAACATGGCAGCACACACTATCATTTCCTCTGTTGATAACTGTTGGGAGCTAATAGACTTTTATATTAGTGTAGTCATATCGACAGTGCCCCAATTTGTTCTGTATTTCATTTAAATACATAATTTGTTACTCAGTTAAACAGTTTTTGGTTTTTAAACTATTTCCATGAAACTTTGGCTAATTGGGGCAGCTACTTAATTGGGCCAGCTACTTAATTGGGCCAAAATGCAATGGTCTGGATGTGTGCCGAATAATCGGAATCCACAGATCTGTCAGTGAGGATACTATGTAATTAGGTGCAACTGAGGGCAAGGAGAAAAATATTCTGATATGATAAAGAGTAGTCAATAGACTTTAATATTAAAATATTATTTATATCCTTAGCCCAGATACCTAACTGATGAAGATTCTCTTGTTGTTTTTCATAACCTTCTACACTCTGTAGAGCACCACCTGATTTAGTAATATCCTCAAATTTTCTAACGATATACATACATGTGCGCCCATCCATATACGCACCCATCTCCATATGTGCGCACACACGCGTATGTATATTGTTAGAAAGTTTGAGGATATTACTAAAAATAGGTGGTGGTCTTCCTGTTTTACAGTGGTTGGCACCCAGCTTAATGGTATATTACCGCCACCTTCTGCTCCGTCCGGTGTGTGCAATAGACTTACATTCCAAGTTCCTCCACCCATTCATACACACACACATACCCTAACCTACATTTTATCCTCCTATCTTTGGCCATCCTAGTACCCTATTCCCTCTTATCCGTCATATCCTATAAAAAAAAACCCTGTACCCCTTGAGAAAGCTAAAAATACCCTGAGCTGTGCTCTCTCACCCATACCCAGCAACCCTTTTAATGTGAATTCCTGCACCCCCAATTCCCTTAGATTGTTTATCATCATCTCTTTCTGTATCCCAAACTTCCTGCAACTCAGAACTACATATCCTACTGACTCCTCTTCTTGACACACAAAATCCTGTCTGGTGTTTCCCTATCATTTTCAATGTTTTGTTTAATGTACAGTGCCCCAGCCTTAACTTAGTCCACACAGTTTCCTCTCTTCTGTATCCACCACCTACCCTAGTACCTGCAACACTTTTTTGTATTTGATATAAATGCCTCCCTTTCCCCTCCCTGTCCCATCTTTCTTGCCACATTTGGTTGATTTTTTTCCCCAGATTACACACTTAACCTCTGCTTTACTGATACTAATGTGCATTTCTATATTTTCTTTCTTTAACGCTCTCTTTGCTGACTCATCCACCCTGTCATTCCCCTTCACCCCTACATGTGCTGGAACCCATTGTGACGAGAATACACATAAAATTAAGATGTTTGCTGGCCTAGGTTAGCATCAGTGACATCAGCAAGTGGTCTGCCACCTGCCCTCTGGGGAAGGAGAGATAAGGAACAATGGAGCAGCGTCTGGAGATGTGTAATGAAGGGACGGGGGAGAGAGAGCTGTCTGGAGCGGCTGCCCCCTTTGAACTTTGAACTGTTTGAAGTGATGGACAGGCGATACCCCAGCAGGGGGATAAAAAGGGACCGGTTCGCTAAGGCAAGACACACACGCCACCCGAGGTAATGAGACCCTGGAAGCGGTACGCTTCTCACGAGTCGGTGGGAAGTACCAGACAACGGCCAGGGTGGAAAGGTACGATCAGCGGGAACCCGGTGTGTGTCCACCCTTGCCTGGGTGCCGGGTTCACTGCAGAGGATCGACCGCATCTGGAGGAGGGGTCACAGTCGGTGACCTCAGGTGACATCACCAAGGACCCGCCCAAAAAGCTGCTTGTGAGCCATCCGGCCGGTCTGTGAGTGAAGCCGTGTCTGAATGATCAGTTGTTCCTGTTCTCTCTCTCTCTTCCCCCACGTTGTCCATCGCCATGGCAACGATTACTGCGAACTGAACTACTAAACTGGACTGAACTTTGAGTCACTTTGAAATTTGGTCATTTACCCCTAGACAACGATAGTGCTTGATTGATGCTGTTATCTTAATTCTGTGCACATGTGTGTTTATCATTGCTGAACTGTTGCATTTATTATCCTTTCGATTACTGTGTTGCTTGTTTCTTTAATAAAACTTTCTTAGTTCTAGTACTCCAGACTCCAACTGAGTGATCCATTTCTGCTGGTTTGGCAACCCAGTTACGGGGTACGTAACACCATAAAAATTTTACCTGACCTCCCTGATTTGCAATTCTTGTGACTGACTGAAGGACTTCATAAAGTACATCTTGCCGACTGTTTGAGTGAAAAGACCTTAAACTTGCTAGAACTGAGGATGACTCTGAGCATATCAAACTTTGACTTGTCTAGCTTTCTCCACCGATCGCAACACAACCAACAATGCCAGCATCTCCACTGTATACACCTCTAATTTATTAGATGTTCTTCTGCTGATTCCAATTTCTTTTGCTGGTATAGCCACCCCAAACCCTGTCACTCCTGTTTCAGGTTCCTTAGCACCATCCGTATAAATCTGAGTATAATCACTGTATTTTCCATCACATGACAGTTAAATGCACTCATCAAATCAGTTTTATATTTTCCTTTCCTTTTCACCTTTAACAAATGCCAGTCTATGTCAGGCCATACAAGCTTCCATGGAGCTACAATCGGATAAACTACTGAAGGACTTATCCTTAGATCAAACACTCCACATTCTGTAACAATATCATTCCTTACCTGACTAACGTTATCCCTCTGAAACCTCCCATTTTCCCAGCACTCCTACAACACTTCTTTTGCAGGGTGAGAATCATTGTGTCCCTGCAAATTAGCCCAGTAGTTTGCTGTCAATTACATCGTTCTTAGTTCCAAAGGCGTTACTCCCATTTCTACTTGTAGGGCTGATACTGGTGATGTCTTAAAAGCCCCACTGCACACTCTCAAAGCCTGAGACTGAATCACATCCAGTTTCCTTATAAGAGACCTAGCTGCTGATCCATATGCTATATTTCCATAGTCCAACACAGATCTTACTAAAGCCACATACATTCTCTTCAACGCTGAACAACTTGCTCCCCATTCCCTACCAGTCAAACATCTCGTCACATTTATTACTTTTTTACATTTCTCCTCAACTTTCCTGATATGGTGATCATATAACCATGTTAATCATGAATCAAATATAACTCCCAGAAATTTAAATGATCCAACCCTTTCTAATTCAGTCCCATACATCCTTAACTTCTTCCCTACCTCAGTTCTTTTCATGGTGAAAAATACAGTTTGAGTTTTTTCTACTGAAAATCTACATCCCAGATCATAACCCCACTCCACCACTTCATCAATTGCTCCTTGTAGTTTCCTGACCATATGCTCCATGTTTCTGCCTCCTGTCCACAAGGCCCCATCATCCGCAAACAGTGACCTACCTATATCCACTGATGCCTTTGTGAAGATATCATTGATCATAATGATGAAAAGTAATGGGCTAGACACACTACCTTGAGGTGTGCCATTTCCCACTATGTACTGGTTTGATAATTCTGATCCAATCCGAACGTGAATTTTTCTACCAAACAAAAAATCTTTAATCCAATTAAAAACTCTCCCACCAGCCCCCATCTTGTGCAGTTTAATTAACAGTCCTTCCTTCCACATCATACCATAGAGTTTTCGATGTCAAAAAGCAATGCAACTACTGACTCTTTATTTGACTGGGCCTTTCTTATTTCAGTCTCTAACCTTATCACTGAGTCCATGGAATTCCTTCCCTTCCTAAAACCACTCTGGTAACTTGCCAGCATTCCTCTCTTCTCAAGCTCATACGATAACCTTTCTGTTATCATCCTTTCCATTATTTTACATATATTTGATGTTAGTGCTATCGGTCTGTAGCTAGTGGGTTTTGACGGATCCTTGTCAGGTTTCCTTATTGGAATTACTACTGCTTCTTTCCATGCACTTGGTAATCTGCCCTCCTGCCACATTCTGTTATAAAAATGCAGCAACTTCAAGAGCGCTCCTTCTAGATTTTTTTAACGTAGCATATCAGATCTTTCCCTGGGGAGGTTGGTCTCGACCTCTTTATTGCTCTCACCATTTCTGCCAGCGTAAATGGATCATCAATTATATCATCTGTTTCTTCCCTCCTGTTTAATACATCTAGGTGTTGATTCATTGTTCTTTCTCTTCTCCTTCTCCCTTCTTCAGACAAATTTTCTGAACTGTGTATCTGTACAAACAACTTGGCCATGATCTCAGCCTTATCCCTACTGGAGACTGCCGTTTCCTCCTCAGATATCATTACTGGATATTCCCATTCCCTTCTATCTCCTCCCATCCTCTTAATCATTCCCCATACCTCTCCTACAGGTGTTGTTCTTCCTATTTTGTTGCAAAAACTCCTCCAACTTCCCCTTTTAGCTTGACGTATAGTTCTTTTCACCACTGCCTGTGCCTTCTTATATTGAGGCAAGTGCTGCATATTATGGGTTCTTTTAACTAGCCTGAATGCTCTGTTTCTGTTTTTTACAGCCTGACATTCCTCTGTCCACCATGGTACCAGTTATCTATTCATCCTATTTTTATTCCTGGGTATAGATCCTTCTGCTGCCATAATAATTGCTGAAGTCACCTGACTGTTTAATTCATCTGTATTTCCAGAAATGTCAATCTCTGTCAATGCCTCTTCACTCAACTTCTGGAACTTAGCCCAATCTGCTTTTCCAAGCACCCACTTTGGGATTCCATCACCTGGTCTTACTTCAATTATTTCACCCGCTGAACATAAAACTGGGTAGTGATCACTGCCCACTGCTTAAACAGTCCAAACTCCCCAGTTACTAACGCCAGCCAACGTATTAGACACTAACGTAATATCTAATACTGACTTAGTTCCTGTTGTTAAGTTTATCCTTATTCCTCTACTATCATTCATACACACCAAATCCCTTCCTTCCATCAAATCTTTAATTACCTTTCCATTTGAATCTGTAATCGTATCCCCCCATATTGTGCTATGAGCATTGAAATCTGCACACCATCCTACTTTGTCTGTTTTGTCCTTGTATCCTTAATAGGCTGTCCAAATCCAACCTTTTACATGGATTGTAGTAGTTAATTATAATCACTCCCTCCCCTCTCTCCCACACTTCCACCACAATGTATTCCTGATCATCTCCTTTTTCCAATATCCTCTATGGTATACCTTGTTTGATTAACATTGCACAACCCCCTTCTCCCCCTAGAATTCTATCTTTCCTTATCATTGTACAGGTTTCCCCCACCATCCGAAGGTAGAGCGTTCCTATGAAACGGTTCGTAAGCCGGAATGTCGTAAAGCAAAGAAGCAATTACGATTTATTTATATGGGAAAATTTTGTGAGCGTTCGCAGACACAAAAATAACCTACCAAATCATGCCAAATAACACATAAAACCTAAAATAACAGTAACGTATAGTAAAAGCAAGAATGATATGATAAATACGCAGCCTATATAAAGTAGAAATACGTTTCCACAATCATTGCCTGAACTGTTCTCCGTAGTGAAAATCTCACGCAAGCGCTGTTGGCAAAAACACTCTCTCTAGTAACCTTTAAGCTATGAAACTGCCAAATCATACCAAATAACACATAAAAATACACAGCCTATATAAAGTAGAAATAATGTATGTACAGTGTAGTATCACTTACGGGAATCGGGAAGACAGCTTGCCGAGCACACTGATGATGGTGTGTTAGACTGAACGTTGGAGTTTGGGTGGTGCAGTGGCCCCCACCCTCCAGGCAGCGAAGCGAAATGATACCGATCCGCGGAGAATGCAGCGGTAGCCGGGAGGCACACAGCACAAAGCCGAAATAAACAAGCTAATTAATTAGGTGCCGCCCAGCATGTAAATGTCAGCCCAGATCAGAGGGGAAATCAGAGGAGCGGCTGCTTGGGGCGCGCGCTGCCTTTTATCACACGCTAATTTTTTTCGCGCGCTGCCTTTCTTCGTAACAGTGAAAACACCTTCTGTTAGCGAAAACAGGGAACTAATGTAGCTCTTTCGTAACAGTGAGGTTTCGTAAAGCGAACGTTCGAAAAGCGGGGGACACCTGTGTACCCATACACCACAAAGTCTAAAGTTGGTTTCAACCAAGTTTCCTGAATACATACTATATCCGGTTTACAACCATTTCTTTAATAAAGTGCTTGAATTCCTGGCTATTGGCCAGTAAGCTCCTTGCATTCCATTGCAAAAGAATCACCAAAATTAGTATTAGCCAACTCATGACACTTCCTGGCTTGACTGATTAGTGAGGTTCTCCCTCACTTCTTCCCACGTCAGTCCTACTAACCCTAAATCATTCACTGCTGCTTTGACCACCAGCTGAATTTTATCACTTTTTGACTTTACCTCAGCCGTACTATTAATCACTCCTGCAATGAATGTTACTAGAGCCTTTTTGTCTACATAAATCCTGTCATTTGTTCTTTGTTGCAGCTCTCACATCCCTATTGCTCCCTGTTCATTAGGAGCATTATTCTGTTCTGTTGACATTTTTACAGCTTCTCCATAAGTGATCTTTCTTTTCAGTCTTAGGTGTATTAGGTGGTGGTCTTGAGAGTGTAGAAGGATATGAAAAATTACAGGAGGATCTTGATCAGCTAGGCATTTGGGCTGAGAATTGCAATATGGCTTTCAATCCAGATAGATGTGAGGTATTGCATTTTGGGAAGTTTGATGCCGTTATATACGTTTGTGAGGATATATTGTCTACTCTGTTCTGATTGTACACCTGACTTGTCTTCAGGGCAACACCCTCCCCACCATGAACTGATTACCACAATAGTATTCTGTTGCTGTCAGATTTATAAGCAAAATTCAATTACAAGAGTAGATATAGGCAGCAGCATGGAAACTTTTTATTTGCATGATATGGCATAGCCTAAATCACATGAAAATCATCCTGAGATTGGTCAAATTTGTCACAGAAATGCACAAAGCAGTGGTTTGCAGTAAATCTTTTTGTTAAATAACATTTGAATTTTAAATGTGTAAATCAAAGCACCAAACTAGATCAAAATGAGGTTAATGATATGACCTTGTCTGCGGATTTGACGTGATATAGATTAACTCCTTTCTAAATATGAAAAATAAATAGTTTGTTCAAAATACATTATTTCATTGCTCAAACAAGAGGAAATCTGCAGATGCTGGAAATTCAAGCAACACACACAAAATGCTAGTGGAACACAGCAGGCCAGGCAGCGTCTATAGGAAGAGGTACAGTTGACGTTTCGGGCCGAGACCCTTCGTCAGGACTAACTGAAAGAAGCGAAGTTAAGAGATTTGAAAGTGGGGGAGGGAGATCCGAAATGTTGGGAGAAGACAGGAGGGGGAGGGATGGAGCTAAGAGCTGGAAAGTTGATTGGCAAAAGGCATACAAGGCTGGAGAAGGGAGAGGATCAAGGGATAGGAAGCTTAGGGAGAAAGAAAGGGGGAGAGGAGCCCAGAGGATGGAGATCAGGCAAGGAGTTATAGTGAGAAGGACAGAGGGAGAAAAAAGAGAGAGAGAGAAAAAAAGGGGAAAAAATAAATAAATAAGGGATGGGGTACAAAGGGGAGGAGGGGCATTAACGGAAGTTAGAGAAGTCAATGTTCATGCCATCAGGTTGGAGGCTACCCAGATGGAATATAAGGTGTTGTTCCTCCAACCTGAGTGTGGCTTGATCTTGGCAGTAGAGGAGGCCGTGGATAGACATATCAAAATGGGAATGGGACGTGGAATTAAAATGTGTGGCCACTGGGAGATCCTGCTTTCTCTAGCAGACAGAGCGTAGGTGTTCAGCGAAACGGTCTCCCAGCCTGCGTTGGGTCTCGCCAATATATAGAAGGCCGCACCGGATGCAGTATATCACCCCAGCCGACTCACAGGACTGTCTGGGACCCCGAATGGTGGTGAGGGAGGAAGTGTAAGGGCAGTTGTAGCACTTGTTCCGCTTACAAGGATAAGTGCCAGGAGGGAGATCGGTGGGAAGGGATGGGGGTGCGAATGGACAAGGGAGTCACGTAGGGAGCGATCCCTGCAGAAAGCAGAAGGGGGGAGAGGGAAAGATGTGCTTAGTGGTGGGATCCCGTTGGAGGTGGCGGAAGTTACAGAGATTTATATGTTGGACCTGGAGGCTGGTGGGGTGGTAGGTGAGGACAAGGGGAACCCTATTTCTCGTGGGCTGGCGGGAGGATGGTGTGATGGTGTGAGAGCAGATGTGCCTGAAATGGGAGAGATGCCTTTGAGAGCAGAGTTGATGGTAGAGGAAAGGAAGCCCCTTTCTTTAAAAAAGGAAAACATCTCCTTCGTCCTGGAATGAAAAGCCTCATTCTGAGAGCAGATGCGGCGGAGATGGAGGAATTGTGAGAAGGGGATGGCATTTTTGCAAGAGACAAGGTAGGAAGAGGAATAGTCCAGATAGCTGTGAGAGTCTGTAGGCTTATAGTAGACATCAGTAGATAAGCTGTCTCCAGAGATAGAGACAGAAAGATCAAGAAAGGGGAGGGAGGTGTTGGAAATGGATCAGGTAAACTTGAGAGCAGGGTGAAAGTTGGAGGCAAAGTTAATGAAGTCACCGAGCTCAACATGCGTGTAAGAAGCAGTGCCAATGCAGTCGTCGATGTAGTGAAGCAAAAATGGGGGACAGATACCGGTATAGGCTTGGAACATGGATTGTTCCACAAAGCCAACAAAAAGGCAGGCTTAGCTGGGACCGATACGGGTGCCCATGGCTACACCTTTAGTTTGGAGGAAGTGGGAGGAGCCAAAGGAGAAATTATTAAGAGTAAGGACTAATTCCGCTAGACGGAGCAGAGTGGTGGTAGAGGGGAACTGGGTAGGTCTGGAATCCAAAAAGAAGTGGAGAGCTTTGAGACCTTCCAGGTGGGGGATGGAGGTATATAGGGACTGGGCATCCATGGTGAAAATAAAAGCGGTGGGGGCGAGGGAACTTAAAATCATTGAAAAAATTCAGAGCATGAGAAATGTCACAAACATAGGTGGGAAGGGATTGAACAAGGGTGGATAAAACTGTGTCGAGGTATGCAGAAATGAGTTCAGTGGGGCAGGAGCAAGCTGAGACAATTGGTCTACCTGGGCAGGCAGGTTTGTGGATCTTGGATAGGAGGTAGAAACGGGAAGTGCGGGGTGTGGGAACTATACGGTTGGTAGCAGTGGATGGGAGATCCCCTGAGCTGATAAAGTTGGTGATGGCGTGGGAGACAATGGCCTGGTGCTCCTTAGTGGGGTCATGATCGAAGGGTAAATAGGAGGTATCTGCGAGTTGTAGCTGTGCCTTGGCAAGGTAGAGCTCAGGACGCTAGACTACAACAGCACCCCCCTTATTGGCGGGTTTTACCCCATCTTCCTGCCACCCCACTTGGAATAGGGTTCCCCTTGTCCTCACCAACCACCCCACCAGCCTCCAGGTCCAACATAGTTCTCTGTAACTTCTGCCACCTCCAATGGGATCCCACCACCAAGCACAACTTTCCCTCCCCCCCTTCTGCTTTCTGCAGAGATCGCTCCCTACGTGACTCCCTTGTCCTTTCTCCCCGCCCCCCATCATTTCCCACTGATCTCCCTCCTGGCACTTATCCTTGTAAGTGGAACAAGTGCTACACATGCCCTTACACTTCCTTCCTCCCTCACCACCATTCAGGGCCCCAGACAGTCCTTCCAGGTGAGGCGACACTTCACCTGTGAGTCGGCTGGTGTGATATACTACGTCCGGTGCTCCCTGTATGGCCTCCTGTATATTAGCGAGACCCGACACAGGCTGGGAGACCGTTTTGCTGAACACCTACGCTCTGTCCGCCAGAGAAAGCAGGATCTCCCAGTGGCTACACATTTTAAATACACGTCCCATTCCTATTCTGATATGCAAACAACAGGAATTCTGTAGCTGCTGGAAATTCAAGCAACACACATCAAAGTTGCTGGTGAACGCAGCAGGCCAGGCAGCATCTGTAGGAAGAGGTACAGTCGACGTTTCAGGCCGAGACCCTTCGTCAGTCCGAGTCCTGAGGAAGGGTCTCGGACTGAAACGTCGACTGTACCTCTTCCTAGAGATGCTGCCTGGCCTGCTGCGTTCACCAGCAACTTTGATGCCCATTCTGATATGTCTATCCTCGGCCTCCTCTACTGTCAAGCTGAAGCCACACTCAGGCTGGAGGAACAACACCTTATACAGATGTGTCTGTGTGTGTGTGTGTCCCCCGCTTTTCGAACGTTCGCTTTATGAAACCTTGCTGTTACGAAAGACCTACATTAGTTACCTGTTTTCACTGTTACGAAAAAAGGCAGTGTGCGCCCTGAGCTGCCAAGCACCTCCCCTGGAACTGCATTCTAGCTGGCATTGCTTAAATACGTACCTGTGAGCAGCCGTTAGCAAGATGAGTTCTAAGGTATCGGAAAAGCCTAAAAGAGCTCGTAAGGGTGTTACACTTAGCGTAAAACTAGACATAATTAAGCATTTTGATCGTGGTGAACGAAGTAAGGATGAAGTGAGTTTGAAAGTTTACGAAGATGATGTTGAAGAGGTTTTGGCATCCCGTGACTGAGAACTGATAGGTGAAGAGCTGATGCAATTGGAAGAGGAAAGGATAACAATCGAAACCGAATGCAGTAGCAAACGGACCGAAAGTGAAGTCGTCCAGGATCTGAACGTGAAGCAATTGCATGAGATTTTCTCTGCAATGATTGTAGAAAAGTACGACTTTAATTTTGAAAGGGTACGTAGTTTTAGGGCATATTTGCAAGATGGTTTGAGTGCTTACAAAGAACTGTATGATAGAAAAATGCAGGAGGCTAAGCAGTCAAGCATACTGTCGTTTTTCAAGTCTTCCACATCAGTCACAGCAGACAACGAACCGTGACCTTCAACATCGAGGCAGGCAGACATAGAAGAAGATGACCTGCCTGTCCTGATGGAAACAGATGATGATGAGATGACACCCCAGTGTCCCACCACCCCAACCCCTGGGCCGTGGACCAATACATTGCCGTGGAGAACGCAGTGGTAGCCAGGATGCACCCAGCACATCTTTAAGGGAAAAAAGCCGAAATAAACAAGCTAATTAATTAGGTGCCACCTGGCACGTAAATGTCGGCCCAGTCAGAAGTGATTGCCGATTGCATCGCCTCTGATCTGGGCCAACATTTACGTGCCGGGTGGCACCTAATTAATTAGCTTGTTTATTTTGGCTTTTTTCTTAAAGATGTGCTGGGCGCGTCCCGGCTTCCGCTGTACCGCTGTATTCTTCGCGCCTGGAGGTTGGGTACCACTGCACCACTCCACCCGCCGATGACTCAGCCTAACACACCATCATCAGTGTGCTCGGCCTGATCCCGGTAAGTGATACTACACTGTACATACATTATTTCTACTTTATATAGGCTGTGTATTTTTATCTGCTATTTGGTATGATTTGGCAGCTTCATAGTTTAAAGGTTACTGGAGAAAATGTTTCTGCCGAGAGCACTTACGTGAGATTTTTGCTACGGAGAACAGTGCAGCAACGATATAGAAAAGTATTTCTATTTTATATAGGCTGTGTATTCATCCTATCATTCCTGCTTTTACTCTATGTTACTGTTATTTTAGGCTTTTGTGTTATTTGGCATGATTTGGTAGGTTATTTTTTGGGTGTGCGAACGCTCACAAATTTTTCCCATATAAATAAATGGTAATTGCTTCTTCACTTTACGACATTCCGGCTTATGAACTGTTTCATAAGAACGCTCTACCTTCGGATGGTGGGGGAAACCTGTATTCCGTCTGAGTAGCCTCCAACCTGATGGCATGAACATTGACTTCTCTAACTTCCGTTAATGCCCCTCCTCCCCTTCGTACCCCATCCCTTATTTATTAATTTAATATTTTAAAATTTTCCTCCTTTTTCCCTCTCTCTTTTTTCTCCCTCTGTCCCTCTCACTATAACTCCTTGCCTGCTCTCCATCCTCTTGGCTCCCCTCCCCCTTTCATAGTCAGTTTCTTTCTCCCTAGGCTTCCCGTCCCATGATCCTCTCCCTTCGCCAGCCTTATATGCCTTTTGCCAATCAACTGTCCAGCTCTTAGCTCCATCCCTCCCCCTCCTGTCTTCCATCATTTTGGATCTCCCCGTCCCCCTCCCACTTTCAAATCTCTTCCTATCTTTTCTTTCAGTTAGTCCTGACGAAGGGTCTCAGCCCGAAACGTCGACTGTACCTCTTCCTAGAGATGCTGCCTGGCCTGCTGCGTTCACCAGCAACTTTGATGTGTGTTGCTTCTTATTTCATTGCTGTTTTGTTTCTGTTTTTAGCAACATTTTGAGTTGCTATGCAGGTCTATGTTATAGCTGTTCATGATACAGAAATTCACCCTTACAGAATTCACAAATCGCTACCGAAACATTTGAGATACGGAATAAAATATGATCTCATAAGATTTATGTATAAAAAGTAACTGAACACAATTTTTTTCTTTACTCATGTGCTGATAGCACAGCTTTATATATCCAAAATCATGATGGGGTCCGTTTTCTCGGAATGTCAGGTCTCCCATAACTTAAGGGTAGGCTGTACTGTGATCATGTGCCTTTAATGGTCTTAGGCTAGGATACCTTGACAAATTGATGTCTGTAACTCTGTTTCCTTGAGTGGCTGGTTTTTGAGTGAGTAAAAAATTGGGAGAAGCCTCCTTTCTGAAGAAGCTGAGTACGTTTAGATTTTCTCATGTTGCTTCCTGAAAGCCAATTAGAATAGTTTCTGATATGATGATATAGATTACAATCTAGACTTGTATTCGTTGGTGTCTACTCAAAATCATCTTGATTCTAGCTAAAGAAAAACATTGGATTGTTTTTTTTCCCTCATTGTTTGATTTTAAAGGACAATTTAAAATATTCTGGCTATTTCTGACCTGCTGGAGCTCATTGCAAAATTGATGGACTGCATTAATCTTTGTCCTAGCTTCATCACTGTTGCTTTGGCATTAGTTATTTGAGTGTAAATACTGGAACAGGAATTGGCCGTAAGTCCCTAGAGCTTGCTCTATTTTTTTTATTGAAGTAGTTGGTGATCTGTAACTAAATTCTTCCCAAATTTGCCTTGTGTCTCTACATTAGGTAACAAAAAAAAAAATCAGTCACTAGTTTGATGTTAACAATTTGCCTAGCATACTAGAAAGGCCTGGCTTTAATCTCCTCTTGTCTTGGTCTCAATGTTCCCTCTTAATTTTTTTATATAGCTGCTCGAACCAATCATTGCTCTGAGCAGGAAATTTTTACACTGCCTGAAAACTGTGTGGCACTTTAATTAGACATTATATGAAAGAAAATTCCAGCTGCACAGCAACAAAGGCTGTATGCACCGGAGCATGTCAGTTATCGCACGCCCGCGCAGATCGGTGAGAACAGTGTCTGATTTCCAGAATTAGTTTCTCTTGCAGTATGCTGTCAGCCGTCCTTATTATCTTGAAAGTCAGAGAAATTATCCTTCTGAATTCTGGGGAACATAGGTCTAGTTCCTTTAATTTCTCCTTCAGAGGTTCATATTTCTCCTGTTCTCCTTTGAAGGCCAATCATCCTTCCTATGACCTGGCATCAAAAATATTTTTCTGTGCTCCATGTATGGTTTAACCACAATTTTCTTCTACTAGAGCATAATTTCCCAAGTGAAATATGTTTTTTTTGTCAAGAAGGCCTTCACTTTGACAGCCATGATTTTTTTTTCTCTGTCTCTGCAATGTCTATGAAATTTTACTGACTTGTGTAAATGGGTCCCATGATCTAGAAAACATAGAACCATAGAAAACTTACAGCACAATACAGACCCTTCGGTCCACAATTCTGTGCCGAACATGTATTTACTTTAGAAATTACTTGGGCTTACCCATAGCCCTCTATTTTTCTAACCTCCATGTACCTATCCAGGAGTCTCTTAAAATACCTTATTTTATCCGCCTCCATCACCGTCGCTGGCAGCCCATTCCACGCACTCACAACTTCCTGTGTAAAAAAAAAAGAAACTTACCCCTGATATCTCCTCTGTACCTACTTCCAAGCATCTTAAAACTGTGCCCTTTCGTGTTAGCCATAAGATGGTCTCTTTGGACCATCTTTATTTCTATCTTGTCAATGTTTAGAAAATTGTTTTTTTTTAACACTATTGCATCCAAAATCTTTGATCTTACATTTGTATGCATTGCAATCCATATGTGTCAGCTTTGATAATATACCAATATCTCTTTGTAATCCGTCTACATCGCTTATGATGTCTCTTTGTGCTGTTGGTAAATTTGGATATATGACTTGTAATTTAACCTAATTGTTTACAAATAAGGTGAATAGTTGCAGTTCCCTGTAGTCTGTACTGGGACTCCCGTCATTCCAATTATCTCTGTGTTTCCTCCTGCTGTTCAGACTATTTGCAAGCCAGATCAATAGTTTTAATACTGTGCAATTGAATGTGAGAATATTTTCAAAGGCACTTTGTTCACTGCCTTTTGGAACTCCATATCACAAAGTGTTCCACTATGAATGAAGAGAGACTGCTTCTTAATACACACTGATAAAATGGCATTATGTTGGTGTTAATTAGATATGTGGCATTAGAAATATCTGGCTTATTCTTCATATTGTTTGTTATTCATATTTTTGAAATAGTTATTAATAATTTAAGTAGTTAGATAACTTACAAAATAAACTCACTTAATACGAACCTTACCACGCATTAGCTTGTATTCCCTTTTGTTCTATCCGTTCCTCCCCAAAAGAGGGAAAACCAGTTCAGTTTCCTGCTGCTGAAAACTGAACTTATTTTTCCTTTCTCCCTGTTCTGATGAAAGGTCTTGGATCTGAAATGTAAAGTCTGTTTGATTTGAGAGTTTCCAGCATTTTCCTTTTTTCATTAAAGTGTTGCTTTTGCTGATAGATTGAACCATTTCAAATGTTGCTTTTGGTACTAAAAATATGAACTGTTGTTCTTTTTAGAAAAGCATGAAAAAAAGATCGGCAAGTTGAAGGACCCACCTCCTTTTGAAGGAATGGAAGTAAGTTACAAAAAATTTTGAATTTGAAACAGAAAATATTAATGTGATGTGGCATCTTTGCACTTTGTATTATGGAAACTCATTTTAAGGTAAATAAAGGATTAAATAATAAAACATTTAATTACCATTGTTGCTGATCCATTATGTGATGAATCTGAATCCAATTTAAAATAAAAAACAATTAAAACAAGTGCAGTTATGCAACCGGCACCTGAGGAGAAAATAAAGAACCTTGCAATGCATTGATCTTCTCTAGTGTGCTTTGCATGTGAAGATATAGTTTCTAACTTAAATGTCTTAATGTTGTTATTGCATTAAATTATTTACAAGTATATCATACACAGTTTGATAGAGCAGATAATGTATTAAAGCTTGTAACAATTTTAATTGGTCAATAATATCAGTTCTAACAATAGCCAGAATTCAAATGTCAGGATTGTGTGCTGCTAATATTTAATTGTAATTTATATTAGAAGTTCCAACATAAATCAGAATGAAGTGAAATTGTGAAAGTGTGTATTCTTTTAAAACCCCACTAGCACAACGACATTGTGGGAAATGAAATTGCTACTAACTCATACATGCTCTTGAATGAATACGAACAGATGAATGGCTGGTGGACTGGTGTAGCGTGCAGGTGGAATTTCTTCTGGGTAGGGTAACCTGTACAAGAATGACAATTGCACTTTAATTGGAAGAAAACTAGCTTCCTGGCTGGGAGGTTCATTTGTACTAATTGGGAGAGTTTAAATTAATTTCGCAGTGGGATGGGAACCAGACCTCCAGTTCAAAAAGTGGAGGGATTGATAGGAAGGTAGATGTCATGACCAGTAAGAACAAGGTAATAGACACAGTGAGACAGATGGGTTGAAAATTGTGCATTTTAATGTTAGGAGTTTTATTGGTAAGAATGATGCACTTAGAACATGGATTACTACATAGAACAATGATGCTGTGGCCATTTAGCTGAGAGAAGGACAGGAATGGATGCTTAATTTTCCAGAGTTGTGATGTTTTAGAAAAGATCGAGAAGGAGGTAAAAGAGGGTAGGGTGAGTTGTGCTATTAAGCAGGGACAATATCGCAACTGCACTCAGGGGACATTGAGGGCCTATCCATTGAGTCTGCACAGGTAAAAGTCAAATATTAGAAAGGTGCAATTTACTGTGGGGTTATACTACAGCCCTCCCACCCCACCCCAATAGTCACCAGGACAATGATGAATAGATATGCAGGCAGATTAGGGAAAGGTGTAGAAATGTAGTGGGTGACTTCAGCTTATTTAACATAGACTGGGACATGCTTAGTGCAGGAGTTTTAGGCGGGCAGAATTTGTTCAATGCATCTGAGAGAATTCTTAATTCATAATGTAGTTCAACAAGAGGAAGGTCCATGTTGGACCTAGTGTTCGTTAATGAGACTGGCCAGGTGACTGATCATTCAGTAAGAGAACAGTGGTCTGAACTCATGTTTTAAGGTGGTTGTTGATAAAGATATGTATGGGCCTTGCGGGAGAATATTAAATTGGAGTATGGCAAATTCCGAGAGTCTTAGGCAGGAACCAGGGAGTGTTAGTTGGGAACAGGTGTTTTTGGGCACGTTCATATCTGACATACAGAGGCGTTTAAAGACCAACTGGAGAGTACAGGATAGGTATGGTATGTTCCAATAAGAAGGAACGAGATGGATAGAAAGGTAAAGGATCCTTGGATGTTTTGGATTGTTTTCTCTGGAGTGGCGGAGGCTGAGGGGAGATTTGATAGACACAAGATTAGGAGAGGCATACATAGAGTCGACAGACAGTCTCTCTTTTTTCCCAGGGTTGAAAATGTCTAATAGCAGGCGGCATGCATTTAAGGTGGGGGGGGGGGTAATTTCAAAGGAGATGTGCAGGGGAAGTTGAGTGTTTTTTTGCAGAGTGGTGAGTTCCTAGAATCTGCTCGTGAGGTAGTGATGGAGGCAAATACAGGTGTCCCCCGCTTTTCGAAAGTTTGCTTTACGAAACCTCACTGTTACAAAAGGCCTACATTAGTACCCTGTTTTTGCTTTCAGAAGGTGTTTTCACTGTTACGGAAAAAAAAGCAGTGCGCGATAAAAAATCAGCGCGCGATAAAAGGTGGCGCCCGCCCCGAGCAGCCGCTCTCCCCGGATTCGGAACTGCATTCTCGCCGGCATTGCTTAAACACATGCCTGTGAGCAGTCGCTTGCAATATGAGTTCTATGGTATCGGAAAAGCCTAAAAGAACTGGTAAAGGTGTTGCACTTAGCGTAAAACTAGACATAATTAAGCGTTTCGATCATGGTGAACGAAGTAAGGACAAAGTGAGTTTGGCTCGTGGAAGCTGATGAAGATGATGTTGAAGAGGTTTTGGCATCCCATGACCAAGATCTGATAGATGAAGAGCTGATGCAATTGGAAGAAAAAAGGATAACAATCAAAACCAAATGCAGTAGCGAACTGAACGTGAAGCAACTGCGTGAGATTTTCGCTGCAATGATAAAGTACGACTTTAAGTTTGAAAGGGTACATAGGTTTAGGAGATATTTGCAAGATGGTTTGAGTCCTTACAAAGAACTGTATGATAGAAAAATGCGCGAGGCTCAGCAGTCAAGCAAGCCTTCCACATCAGCCACAGCAGACGACGAACCTCGACCTTCGACATCAAGGCGGGCAGACATAGAAGATGACCTGCCTGCCCTAATGGAAACAGATGACGATGAGATGACACCCCAGCCCCCAGGCCACAGACAGATACCGATTCGTGGAGAATGCAGTGGTAGCCGGGAGGCACACAGCACATCTTTAAGAAAAAAACCGAAATAAACAAGCTAATTAATTAGGTACTGCCCGACAATTATATGCTGGGTGTCACCTAATTAATTAGCATGTTTGTTTCGGTTTTTTTCTTAAAGATGCGCTGTGTGCCTCCCGGCTACCGCTGCACCCCTGCGTGCTTCATGGATCGGTATCGGTTGGTGGCCTGGAGGGTGGGAGCCACTGCACCACCCCAACCTGCGACGACTCAGCCTAACACACCATCATCAGTGTGCTCGGCAAGGTGTCTTCCCAATTCCTGTAAGTGATACTACACTGTATGTACATTATTTCTACTTTATATAGACCGTGTATTTTTACGTCTTCTTTGGTATGATTTGGCAGCTTCATAGCTTAAAGGTTACTGAGAGCGCTTGCACCGTGTTTTTGCCAACAGCGCTTGCATGAGATTTTCTGCTGACGGCGCTTGCGTGAGATTTTTGCTACAGAGAACAGTGCAGTAATGATTGTGGAAAAGTATTTCTATTTTATATAGGCTATGTATTTATCATATTCCTGCTTTTACTATATGTTACTGTTATTTTAGGTTTTATGTGTTATTTGGCATGATTTGGTAGGTTATTTTGGGTCTGCGAACGCTCACAAAATTTTCCCATATAAATAAATTGTAATTGCTTCTTCGCTTTACGACATTCCAGCTTACGAACCGTTTCATAGGAACGCTCTACCTTCGAATGGCGGGGGAAACCTGTACATTCAAGAAGCATTCAAGAGGCTCTTAGATTGTCACATGAATGTGCAGGAAGATGATTAGTTTAGTTGGGGGTTTGATTGTTAATTTCATTAGTTCAGCACAACATCATGGGCGCAAGACCCTGAACTTTTACCGTATCTTTTAGTGTGGTATATTAATTATAGGAAAAATGTTGTTGCTGAGACATTACGTTGATGATAATGTATGGTGTGAAAATGCTTTGATAACACTGCATATTCTTCACTCACAGATCGATGAAATAGCAAATATTAATGACATAGAAGATTACATAGAATTATTGTATGAGGATGTATGTGACAAAGTGCGAGGGTCAGCGCTCATTCTTCAGTTGGCTCGCAATCCTGATAATTTGGAAGAATTGCTACAAAATGGTAAGCTACTCTTAATTGCAAAACATTGCTGCTCTGCTTTCAACATCTGCTTTTTACTGTTTGCATGCCTTCCCTATGCATTCCCTATCCTTTCCCTTTCATAGTTCGAAAAGCTTCATCTGTCTCACTTGAGGTTCTCTCTCTAGTTACTATTTCTTATTTATTCTTTATCCATTTTATTTAACTCCACAGAAAAGCAATTTCTTCCACTCTATTCACTCAAACTGAAAGCAGAGCAGCAGACTCTGGGAGTCTATTCTAACAACCTGTTAAATCATGAGTAATGAGGACCTTAGCATTACTTAGACAGCTTTCATTGGAGACATAATTTTATAATTGCCTCACATTGCCATTAAATATATATTTGTACTTTTGGTTCTCTGTTCTTACATTAATTTATAGTTGCAAGAAATAGTTTGTGAACCCTTTGGAATTACGTGGTTTTGCTGCATTATTACTCATAAAATATAGTCTGATCTTCATCTAAGTCACAATAATAAACAAACACAACCTGCCTAAACTAATAACACACAAACAGTTTTACTTTTCATGTCTTTATTGAACACATTGTTTAATTATTCACAACTCAGGCTGGAAAAAGTATGTGAACCCTTGTATTTAATAATTGGTAGGACCTCCTATTGCAACAGTAACGTCCACCAAACAATTTCTGTAGCTGCTGCTCAGACTAGTGAGGAGGAATTTTTGACCATTCCTCTATACAAAACTGTTTCAGTTCACTAATATTTCTGTGATACCTTGCATGAGCAGCCGTCTTCAGGTCATGCCACAGCATCTCAATTAGGCTAAGCTCTGGACTCTGACCTAGCCATTCCAAAACATGAATTTTGAACTTTCTTCTTTTTAAATCATTCCATTCTGCTGTTCATTTACTATTGTGTTTTGGATCATTGTTTGTTGCATCATCCAACTTCTATTAAGCTTCAGGTGACAGACTGCTTCCCTGACATTGTCCTGTAAAATGTCTTGATACAATTTTGAATTCAATATTCTCTCAAGGCCCTGAGGCAACAAAGCAGCCCCAAACCTTGATGTTCCTTCCACCAGCTTCACAATTGGGGTGAGGTTTTGGTGTTGGTGTACAGAGCCCTCTTTCCTCCAAACATAGTGGTGTGCATTTCTGCCAGAAAGTTCAACTTTTGTCTCATCTGTCCACAGAACATTGTCCCAGAAGTGTTGTGGAACACCCAGGTGGACTTTTGCAAATTTGAGACATGCAGCAGTGTTTTTTTGGAATGGATACTTGAACAGAGAATTTAGCAAGTTCTAGAGATTTCTACAGATCTTTTGCTGTTACTCTTGGGTTTCATTTTCTTCTGCTTTAGCATCGCACATTGTGCTCTTGGTGTGATCTTCGCAGGATGCCCACTCCTAGGGAGAGTAGCAACAATACTGAGTTTCCTCCACTTGTAGACAATTTCTCTTACTGTGGTCTGATGACTCAGGTCTTTAAAATGATTTTGGAGCTTTTTCCAGTTTCATGCATCTCTATAATTCTTCTTGTAAGGTCCTCTGAAAGTTGTTTTGATCGATGCATGGTGCACATAAACAGATCTTTCTTGAGAAGAGCATTTCCGATTAATAAACATCTTCCCTTATATTATAAATTTCCATTTAAATTGATTAATAATTACCTTTCATATCTTGGGATTAAAATTACTTGTAAACATAAAGATTTATTTAAGACTAACTTTTTACCATTAATAGACCATATTACTCAACTTTCATCTAAATGGTTTCCTTTATATTTAACTTTGATTGGTCGTATTAATGCAGTTAAGATGTTTTTTTTGCCAAAATTTTTATATGTGTTTCAGGCATTACCAATTTTCGTTCCTAAATCTTTTTTTGATAAAGTCGACTCTAAAATTTCTTCATTTATTTGGCAGAATAAGAATCCGAGACTGGGTAAAATACATTTACAGAAAGCTAAGAGAGATGGAGGTTTAGCATTACCTAACTTTAGATTTTATTATTGGGCTATTAATATTCGACATATGAAATTTTGGTTACTTGACCGGGATATACTATCTATTCCTAAATGGGTAGCATTGGAATTACAATCTGTTCAGGGTTATACACTTGGTTCTATTTTAGGTTCATCTCTTCCTTTTGATTCGAAACGCCTTAAGCAGGTCTCTAACCCGATCGTTAAATATGCTTTGCGTATTTGGTTTCAATTCAGAAAATTTTTTGATCTTAATCAATTCGGGTTAGTGATTCCTATTTTAGGTAACATTTTTTCCTCCCTCTTTTACGGATCGCGCTTTTCAAACTTGGAAGACTAAGGGTATTTTACGGTTTTTGGATTTATTTTTAGATGGTTCCCTTATGTCTTTTGAACAATTATCTAATAAATATAACCTATCAAGAATACATTTTTTTAGATATTTACAAGTTAGAAATTTTCTAAGTACTATACTTCCTTCCTTTCCAATGCTTCCTCCTATATATATTTTAGATTCGATAATTAACCTTAATCCATGTCAGAAAGGTGCATCGGCTATGATTTATAATATTATTATGAAACTCAGGAAAGCTCCATTTGATAAGATTAGGGTAGATTGGGAACAGGAATTGGGGCTTACCATTTCTGTGGATGATTGGGGGCAGATTTTACAATTAGTTAATACTTCCTCTATTTGTGCTAAACATTCCCTAATTCAATTTAAAGTGGTGCATAGAGCACATATGTCCAAAGATAAGTTAGCGCGTTTTTACTCGCATATTAATCCTTTCTGTGATAGATGTTCGGGGCAGATAGCCTCTTTAACTCATATGTTTTGGTCTTGCCCTACTTTGGAAACTTTTTGGAGAGATATTTTCAATATTATTTCTAAGGTATTAAATATAGATATCTCTCCTCACCCTATTACTGCTATCTTTGGACTACCTAAAATTTCTAGTAATCTTTCCCCTTCAGCCCGTAGAATGATTGCATTTCTTACTTTAATGGCGAAAAGATGTATTTTACAACATTGGAAAGAGCTTAATGCTCCAACTACCTTTTTTTGGTTTTCTCAGACGATTTTATGTTTGAATCTGGAGAAAATTAGAAGTAACCTTTATGATTCTTCATTTAAATTTGAACAGATTTGGGGACCTTTTATTCGATATTTTCATTTAATGTAATATTTACCCTTCTTGTTTTTTTTCACTGTTTTAATGGAGGTCGGGATTGAGGACGTGATTTTAAGTTTAACTCTGTTTGGTTTCAAGTTAGCCCATTGCTTTGCTTTGCTTTTAGTTAGTTGCACGGTGGGTTTTTTTTTGGGGTTTTTTTTTTCTTTTTTTCCATTGATATATATAAAATCTAGTATACTATTATGTTATTTTGGTTTCTTATGCTTAAATTACATTGTTTGTAGTATTTTCTTTTTGGTATTGTTATCTTTTGGAATTTTATTATACTTTAACATTGTATTAATGTTTATATGGCTTACCTTTTTTGTATACTTACTCAATAAAAAGATTTAAAAAGAAAGAAAGAGAAGAGCAGGTTCTGTCAGTTACCTGACTTTGTGTGGCTTTTTAATCGGACAGTGCACCTCTACAACCTACACCTCCAATCTCATCTCATTGATTGAAACACCTGACTCCTCCAGATAGCTTTTGTAGAAGACATTGAATTGACATTTTTTATTTACATTTTTCATATACTTGAGTAAAAATCTTTACGTTACATCTCCATCTATATGTGCAATTTATAGTCATTTATAATGGTATGTACAACAGGACAGTCAATATAACATAGAAATACAATTGTATCAGCATGAATTAATCAGTTGATGGCCTGGTGGAAGAAGCTGTCCTGGAGCCTGTTGGTCCTGGCTTTTATGTGCTGTTTCCCAGATGGTAGCAGCTGGAACAGTTTGTGATTGGGGTGACTCAGGTCCCCAGTGAACCTTTGGGCCCTTTTTACACATCTGTCTTTGTAAATGTCCTGAATAGTGGGAAGTTCACATCTACAGATATGCTGGGCTGTCCACACCACTCTCTGCAGAGTCCTGCGATTGAGGGAAGTACAGTTCCCATACCAGGCAGTGATGCAGCCAGTCAGGATGCTCTCAATTGTGCCCCTATAGAAAGCTCTTAGGATTGGGGGCCCATACCAAACTCCTTCAACCGTCTGAGGTGAAGGAGGTGTTATTGTGCCTTTTTCACCACATAGCTGGTATGTACAGACCACGAGATCCTTGGTGATGTTTATGCCGGGGAACTTAAAGCTGTTCACCCTCTCAACTCCAGATCCATTGATGTCAATAGGGGCTAACCTATCTCTGTTCCTCCTGTAGTCCACAACCAGCTTCTTTGTTTTTGTGACATTGAGGGAGAGGTTTTCTTGATACCACTGTGTCAAAGGTGATGACTTCTTCTCTGCAGGTTGCTTCATTATTATTTGAGATTAGGCCAATCAGTGTAGTGTTGTCATCAAATTTAATTAGCAGATTGGAGCTATGGGTGGTGACACAGTCATGGGTATACAGAGAGTAAAGGAGGGGGCTTAGTACACGGCTGTGAGGGGCACCCAAGTTGAGAGTCAGATGAGTAGAGGTGAGGGAGCCCACTCTTGCCACCTGCCAGTGATCTGACAGGAAGTCTAGGATCCAGCTACACGAGGCAGGGTGAAGGCCGAGGTCTCTGAGCTTCTTGTTGAGCCTGGAGGGAATTGTGGTATTGAATGCTGAACTGTAGTCCCACAACACATTCTCACATAAGCATCCCTCATCTCCAGATGTGCAAGGATGATGTGTAGAGTTGTGGCTATTGCGTCATCTGTTGACTGGTAGTGTCAGTAGATCCCCAGAGGCACACATACTTTTTTTGAACCTAGACTGTGATTGTTTAAATGGTGTACTCCGTATTGAAGAGAAGAAGTACAATTGTTAGTGTGTTATGAATTTATGCAGATTGCGTTTGAAGATCAAACCATATTTTATGAGTAATTAATGCAGAAAGCTAGGTAATTGCAAAGGGTTAACAAACTTTGCCTATTGAGTTGCATCTGCATTGATTGACATTTTGGGTCTACATTGTAAAGAGTTAATTCACTTGACAAATTTTCCCTATTTTCATATTTTAAAGTAGTTGTATTTCTATTTTCAGAGACTGCATTGGGAGCATTGGCGCGAGTGTTGAGAGAGGACTGGAAGCAAAGTGTGGAACTTGCAACCAATATTATTTACATCTTTTTCTGTTTCTCCAGGTGAGATTGATTACATGTGAAATTGTTACAGTGTATCTGTGAACTCTGGAATGAGCAATACCAATATTTTACTCTTAGTAAATATTGCTTATAAACTTCAGAACTTTTGAATGTAATTATCTCAATATACAGTATAAATCACTTAATTTTAAAAACCCTGGAAAATGCTGACAATTGTAAATCATTTGACCTAAAATCTTTGCAACCAAGGGTGGATGGTTTTTGTTGCCATCATCTTCAGTTAAGAACTTTATTGTATCACATCATAAACCTAAAAAAAGTTTATTTAGTTCTTCAGAATGGCACAGTGATGTACAGCTGTTAGTGCTGCAGCCTCCTGGCTCTTGGGACTAGGGTCTGATGATGGGTTAATCACTGGTAGTTTAATTGACCATTGGAAATTACTGCTTAGGGAGATGGCAAAAGAATGAAAAAGGGGAGTTGATGTAAGAGACATTAAGTTGCAGGGCCACAAGTAAACATAGAGAAGGGGAATTTCTCTGCTGGCATAAACTGGATTAGTCAGAAGGCTTCCTGTGTCATAATAAATAAGTAAATCAATGTCCTTCTAACCCTCACATCTAGATATTGCTCCTCTGAACACTAAATTCCTTACTCTTTATGCATCTGTTCTTTTTATCCTCGCTGCCGTAACTTAAAGGATATCAAACTCCCATGTTCTTGAATTCCTCTTCCAGATTTTTTCATCATTCATTTCACTTAGCTCCTTTAAGAACTTGTTTCAAATAAGATTCGTGGGTCAATATCATTTAATGCATTGTTGATGAATCAAATTTATGCATAGCAAATTCCATTTCCGATTTTGAATTAAAAGTTGAGTATGGATCATCTTTAGAGGTGTGATCTTAGCGCTCATTTGGATGAGGTATATATTTGACTTTGTTTTTATAGATGATAAGATAAAATGATAAGTGCAATGCGATTTCTTTCGGATCACTATTGGTAGGTGATATTTAAATTTGTGTTAATATTTGTAAGCTGTTTTCTCTTAAGTATAAATGCAGATATCTTTTCCTTATTTCAGTATTCTGAACTAATTAAATTAGTGATCAAATGCCCAACTAAGCTAATTCTTTTTTCCCTATACAATGTCCATATCCTTCTGTTTTTTGCTCAATGTTATGACTATTTTTAAAACCTTTTGAGTGATTTAAAAAAAAATTCAATAGCTTTCAATAGGTACATTTAATGTTGGAGAAATGTATACAATATACATCCTGAAATTCTTTTTCTTCGCAAACATCCATGAAAACAGAGAAGTGCCCCAAAGAATGAATGACAATTAAATGTTAGAACTCCAAAGCACTCCCTCAGCTCCCCCCCCACACAGCAGCAAAGTGACAATCCCCCTCCCCCACCAGTGAAAAAGCATCAGCACCCCCCACTGAGCACTCAAATGTACAACAAAGAATCAATAAAGACACAGACTTGCAGTACCCCAAAGACTACTCGTTCACCCGGTAATTCATACTCATTCATTGTCTTTTTGTCTCTCTCTCTCTCTCTCATTCTCTGTCTGTCTCTCTGTCTCTTTCTGTGTCTCTCTCTGTCTCTGTGTCTCCCCTCCCCCCCACCCTCTCCCCCTTCCTAATAAGGGAAAAAGAGGTGTCTCCATTTCACACTCACTGACCCACTCATCTCCTTTGAACTTACTCTCTCTCATCTCTGTTATTAGACATTTCATCCTTGGGAAAAAGATGCTGGCTTTCCACTCTTTATCTTTTCCTCTCATCATCTTATAAGATTCTATTAGACTCATCTCAGCCTCCACCACTCCAGAGAAAATAACCCAAGTTTATCCATACTTTCCTTTTAGCATGTGCCCTCTAATCCAGCTAACATCTTGGTTAAACCTCTTTTGCACCCTCTCCAAAGTCTTGATATCCTTCCTATAATGGGGTAACCAAAATGAATGCAATGCTCCAGATGCGGCTAATTAGTTTTATAAAGATGCAACATAACTTCTCAAATCTTTAACTCAATTCCTTAACTAATAAATGCCACCCTTTACCACCCTATCAACCTGTAGAGCCGCTTTCAGGGAGATATATTTGTGAAATCTCTCAGTCATGTTTTGAGTATTTGGTTTGTTGAATAGGCCAACCAGTCTTTTTTGGCCTTTTCCTGCTATTTTATGCACACTGAAGGGTCTCGACCTGCAATGTCAACTGTTGATTTGCTCTGATGCTGCCTGACCCTTTAACCACTGAGTTCCCCGACCTGGAACATCTAGTGGTGTTTTATCTGTTTAGGGTCTTTTCTGCTGTAAATCTGGTAGCGGTGTACATTCCAGTTTAGGCCAGCATCTGGCTGGCACTGGAGAAGCTGAGCACCATGATCAGCAGTCAGAAAACCCTGATACCTTCTTTATCATTGTGGGAGATTTCAGGCCAGCTTGATGAAGTCTCTGAACAACTAGAGGAGCCAGCACACTTGAAAACTGTTATACCACCATCAAGAACACTTATCATGCTGTTCCATCTCATCTTTGAATGTGAATTAATATATGACAGTAACATACATCAAAGTTGCTGGTGAACGCAGCAGGCCAAGCAGCATCTATAGGAAGAGGTGCAGTCGACGTTTCAGGCCAAGACCCTTAACCTGAAACGTCGACTGCACCTCTTCCTATAGATGCTGCTTGGCCTGCTGCGTTCACCAGCAACTTTGATGTATGTTGCTTGAATTTCCAGCATCTGCAGAATTCCTGTTGTTTGCGTTTAATATATGACAGTTGTCACTGACTTCATCAAGACCTGTATTGATGAGTGTGTGCCTTCGAGAATATACTGGACATACCCGACCAAAAGCTGTGGATGATCCAGGAGACGTGTAGTCTGCTGAGAGCTAGCTCTGTGGCATTTAAGACTGGTGATCAGAGCTATAGAGGAGGTTCAGGTATGACTTATGGAAGGCTATTGTAAGAGGGAGAAAACAATTTCGATTGAAGTTAGAGATGGAACTGGATGCATACCAGCTCTGGCAGGGTTTGCAGGCTGAAACCTAACATAATGACTAGCAGTGATGCTTCACTCCCTGATGAGCTCAATGCCCTACCATCAGGGCCTGATGCTTTAAGAGGGTTCAACCTTTTGAAAGATGTTTGACTTTGGTCTCTGAATCAGAAATTACATGGTCACCAGATACAGCACACATGTTTTATTCTCTCTTTTCAAGTATGCATAAAAAGCATTGTGCTCATCTGGGAGTGAAGCATCACAGCCATTTATGATGTTAGGTTTTGTCTTGTAAGAATTAATTGGCTTCTTGCATTTGAAATGCTTAGAGAGGTTGGTCATAGTTAGAATCAACTCCTTCCAAAGCAAGATCCTGGACCTACTGCAATTTGCCTATTGCCACAATAGGTCTACAACATATGCATCCTCACTAGCTCTTCTGTTGGTCTTGGACCTAGACAATAGCAATACCTACATCAGGCTGCTGTTTATTTATTACACCTTAGTGTTCAACACCATCATATCCTCAGTAAGCTCCAAAACAAGCTCCAAAACCTGTGTCTCTATATCCCACCCTGCAACTGAATCCTTGACTTCCTCACTGGGAGACCACAGTCAGTGCAGGTCGGAAATAACATCTTGCTGACAATCAACACTACTGCACCTCAAGGATGTGTGCTTAGCCCACTGCTCTGCTCTACTCTACACCCATGGCTATGTGGCTAGGCACAACTCAAACTGCATCTATAAGTTGTCTGATGACACAACTATTATTGACAGAATCTCAGATGATGACGAGGAAGCGCATGGGGACAAGGTAGAACAGCTGGTTAAGTAGTGTTGCAACGAAAACCTTGCACTCAACATTATTAAGACAAAGGAATTGATTATGAACTTCAGGAAGGGTTAGCCCTTTTCTCATTGCTACCATAAAGGAGGGAGTACAGGAGGCTGAACACATACTCAACATTTCACGAACAGCTCCTTCCCATCCGCCATCAGATTTCCTGGACAGTGAACCCTTGAACACTACCTCGCTATTTTTTTTGTCTTTTTGTGCTAATTACTTCATTTATTTTTTAATATATACTTATTGTAATCTGTAGTTTTATTATTATGTATTGCAATGTACTGCTGCCGTGAAATAACAAATTTCATAACATACGGCAGTGATATTAACCGGGTTCTGATTCAGAATTTTGAGCATTCTCAGTACCTTGAGAGATGTATTTCTTTATCATGTGTGTTTTAAACCGCTAACTCCATAGATTGACTCCATGGTCCCTTGTGATTTAGATTCTGCTAACAATGAAACATCCTCACTCTGGATTCCTTCATAATTTTGTGTCTTCCCTTAAGTGTTTTTCTAATCTCCAGGCAGCACAGTCCTGTTCTGCTCAAGCTTTCCTCATTGGACCACTTCCTAATTAAATGATTCAACCTTGTGAACCTAGATTCATAGGCTTTAGAACAGACGTATTAGTCCTTAAGTAGGGAGATCAAAACTATATGCAGTATTGCAGGTAGAGTGTCTCCCAACTCCTGTGCTGTTGCAGTAAGACTTCCATGGTCTTGTACTCGATCAAGGCCAACTTTCCATTAATACTTTACATATCTGCATGTTAGCTTCAAATTAATTGTATGAGCACACCTTGTCTTTGTAACCACCAATATTTAATAATCTTTTTTCAGACATTCTGTATTCTTCAACTGACTTCTGCAAATACACTATCGACTTGAACATCTGTCTTCTCCAGTTAGTTTCATCCCTATAGAATTTGTTAAATATTATTTTCTCTTTGTAACACTGTTGATTTCATATAATCACGTTAACCTTTTACGAATGCTCTGTTATCAGTTCATTCATTGTAAATTCTGGTTTTGAGCAAAGGCTTACATACTTTGAGTTCCCTGTATACTTTCCCTAATTCCATACGAGGTGTACAAACATTTGCACTTTTCCTTTATATTGGGTCCTTTTCAGAATTCTATAAAGTATGGATTTTGGAAAATCACCATCTGTTTTTGCAGGCATCTCTTTTTAAAATCTTAGAATGCGTGCTCTAAATCCAAGGAATTTTTCTTGGGTTGGTACTTTTGCTCTGATTTATTTTTAATTTCTTCAGACTCTTTTTACCCTAAGTTATTTATTATTCCTTGTATGCTGTGGTGTCTTATTGTGAAAGCAATTATACAGTGGATTCCAAACGATTGGGATGCATTGGAACTGGTACATTTTGGCCCAATCAAGTGGCTGCCCCAATTAACCAAAGTTTCATGGGATTAGTTAAAAAGGTATAGAAAAGACAAGCTACCATTTAACTGAGTAACAAATTACATCTTTAGACGAAATAAAGAACAAATTGGAGCATGACCAATACTACTGGTGGTTGTCTGTCATATCCGACCACAGTAAACCTGTGCGGGAGAATTCTTAAAGTGGAAAAGCACTGAGGCACTTCCACTTTCTCAACCTCAGAATTCTGGGTCCAATGGTACAAGTAGATGTCACGACTGGGGCCTTCCCTGGTTGCAGTGGACGACCATGACTACTTCTGTGCTTCGTCGTGCACTTCGCTCTCCACATAGTGTTGCAGAACCACTTTACTGACCATGGGGTTTCGCTATAGACCTTAACCGCCCAGATTGCAGGAGCTGTGCATGCTCAGACAGGTGTGACCCATTTCACTGGCTTATGAGACCTGCCGGCTACCATCACCTTGTTTAGCCTGTCTGTTGAATATTGTACTGGGGTGTGGCTGCTGTCGCATGCAAACAACTACTTGGAGCCACAGATGAGAGCTGAGTGTCCATGGGGACCAAAGATCACGTTTAAGATGATTGTCAATTCCTTCAAATTCTTCATAGTTCCTAACTTGTTGAAGTAGTGAAATCATTTCATTTTCACTTGCGCCCATTTCTGCCATTTCCAATTCTGAATGCTTGAAGCCACAGTGTGCAAAACAGTTTTGAAATGTTGTGCTGATTATTTCTCACCACCTATCTGTGACAAAAATGACTTTTTTGAATATAAACACATGCAGCTGGCACTATTTAAAGACTGTTCTCTTTAAGCCCGGTGTAGTGTGTTAACGGCTGCACAAGTGCATGCGACTAGCATTATTTTTAAACTGTTCAGCAACAGTCTCCTGTCCTAAATAAGCAGCATAATGTCCCAAATAAAGGAAAGGCATCCTGATTAATTTTTTAAATTAGTAAGAGTTTTTAAATTTATAAGAGTTGTCCCAAATATGCAGCTGCCCCAATTAACTGATGGCCCAATTAGCCGTTATCCACTGTATATATGTTTTTACGGTATATTTAGTTCTGAAGTCTTACTTTGTAAAAGCTCTTGCATTAAAAACTGTAGATGCTGGGAATATTTAACAAGTCATGGAGCATCTCTGGAGAAAAAAGCTGATCTACTGTTACAGGTTGATGTCCTTGATTCAGAATTAATCAGAATTACTGGAAAGATTGGCTTTCTACATTTGAATTTATAGTTGAGTTCTGTTGATTATTATGTGATTAGGTACAAGATGAAATGCTGTCCTCAGGCTCGCATAAAGGTTTGATGGAACAGCATAAGAGACTAGAAAGGTCAGAGTTGATTGAGGAGTTAAAACTGTCAGCAACTGGAAACTTAGCTTATCTCATAGACTTGAGTGGAGCTGTTCTTTAAGTTGCTCTTCCAAGCTGTTTTTTTTTCTCCTAAGCTCATAGAACAGTACAAGAACAGGCCCATGATATTGTGTTAACAAATGAAGCTAATGACACCTAATCTCTTCCTGCCTCCACGTGGTCCATAACCTTTCTGCGCTGCATATTCATGTACCTATCTAAGAGCCTCTTGAACAGCTCTATCATTTTCGCCAAAACTACATCTCTGGCAGCTCAGTCCCAGCACCAACTTTCCTTTCACCTTAAGTGCATGCCCTCCAGTATTAGACAGTTCAATCCTGGGAAAAAGATAATAGCTGTCTCTACCTCTCATAATTTTATAAACTTCTGTTAAGTCTTCTCTCAGTCTCCGCAGTCCAAAGAGAAAACAACACTAATTTGTCCAACCTAGCACATGCCCTCTAATCTAAACTAGGCAGCGGTCTGGTAAACTACTTCTGCACTTTCTTCAAAGCTTCCACATCCTTCCTATAATGGAATGACCAGAACTAATTGCAATACTTCAGATGGGCCTAACAAGAGTTTTTACAAAGCTGCAAGATAATTTTCCAATTCTTGAACTCAAT
This sequence comes from Mobula hypostoma, assembly GCF_963921235.1. NCBI lineage: Eukaryota > Metazoa > Chordata > Chondrichthyes > Myliobatiformes > Myliobatidae > Mobula > Mobula hypostoma. Next base: position 51,201,910 of record NC_086108.1, on the reverse strand, counting down.
ACCTCGACTAATAAAAGGCAAGCATTTTATTTCATTTAGGGATACAGCATAATAACTGACTTTCCTGTCCCGACAGACCTGCGCTGCCCTAATGACACCCTTGCATCATACAAACTCCTTACAGACAGCTGCAGAATTAAACCTGGTTTGCTGGTACTGTGATAGCGTTATGCTAATCTCTACACTACTGTGTTGCCCAATGCCATACACCTTCTTTACCACCCCATTAATTTGAGTGGCCACTTTCAGCAACTGTCATTTTGGATCCCTCTGTAGATCAACACTGTTATGGGTTCTCCCACGTAGAAACAGTTGGAACTATCGAGTTCTGATTGAAGGTAATCAATCAGTGACATTAACTTAGTTTTGTTCTCTGCACAGTTGCTGCCTAACCCATAAGATATTTCAAGAATATTTTTATTCAGGAATTTCAAAAATTATGTTTTAATCTCAGTTTTAGCATTTTTTTTTCTCCCTTTTGTTTGTCTTCTCTATTTACATTTCCATAGAGGCTACTTGTCACTAGAGCATAGGAATTTAAAAAAAATTAAGAGCAGGTATAGTCAATTCAGCCCTTTCACACTGGTTTGCTGTAAATTAAGGTCATTGCTGATCATTCTCACTGCTATTTTACTGCATTGCTCTTGTATACCCCGATTTCCTTAATATCCAGAAAGATTCACCATCTGCTGGTAAGAACCAGTATAATTGGGTTAGATGTCTTAATTCTGGTACAAAATCCTTTTGTAATGAAGGCTATTTGCCTTCCCTGTCCTTGTTGAACTTGAATGTTAGCTTTCAGTAACCTGCATACGAGGTTGGATTGGAAAATGCTGATTTTTCAGAGATTGTTCTCTTGGTCAGTTTCCCATTAATAACATTCTACCTTTCTGTTTTGTGCAGTGAAATAGATTGACTCAAATTTTTCAGTTTTGTACTTGCCAACATTTAATTGTCCATCCCTAATTGTCCTTTAAAAGATGAAGGTGAGCTACCTTCTTGAATCATTACAGACCTTCAAGTGTAGCGGAAGGGAAGGCCATGATTTTGAACTAACAAGAGGGAAGAAAGTTGGCCAATACTAATTTTCTTCAATTCCTCATTGCTAGTTTATTCTCAGGTTTACCCCTTCCTGCCAACATTTTTCATCATTTCTAAAATTCTCCCAAACCTCAACATTTCTTAGCACCTTCGAGCCTTTTCTTCATTTTTACTCCGTCTACAGCATAGCTGCTAGAAGGAGGATGCTGCCATTAGTGTTTTCTGACCCTTGCTATTTTTTCCTGAACTAATGAGCCAAGCTTCTTTTTCAATACTGCACTATGTTGTTTATCATCAACAAATGGTATCAAGTACTTGAAATATTTAGATCCCAGCTATGTTCATCTTGCAGCCAAGTGTCTGTTATGATAGAGGGTTGCTTATTTGCCTAGCAAAACTTTATTTTAAAAAATGTCAAAATCATTTTACAAACAATGGATGGGTCAGTTACTTCAGATGAATACTGAGTTAAGGTCAGCAGATGAATTTTGCTATTGAGGTTTTGTACACCAGTGTTTAAGGAAAAAGTTGGAACTGCAGTATGTAATATATTTCCTGATGGCAGTGAGGGAAGTCATTTGGCTCATTAAGTCTATGCTGAACTAGAGTAATTTCACCCCCCCCACACAAAATTATTTCCCTCACACCTATCTATTCTCTCTCACGTCCCTATTAAGACATTATAGATTTTTACATTTGCCACCTGTCCAAAGGGTAATTTAGTGTAGTCTGATAACCTAACAACTTGCACGTTTTTGAGATGAGAGGATATGCTGAGTCCTGGGTCAAACCCAGGGAGAATGCAAACTTCACAAAATACAGCACCAGATATCAGAATCAAACTCTGGTTGCTGGAGCTGTGAAACAGCAGCAATACCAGCAGGTTCACTGTGCCACTGGATTTCAGTAGGTAGGTCAGATTTTGAAAATTAGATGGTTTTACTGCCTTTTAACTTAACTAATCCAGTTGATGCTTATTTGTATTAATATTTTTGTTATATTTGATTACACACCATTGTTGCATTAGACTTGAATCTCTACTCTGTCTTCCAGTTTTTCTCAATTTCACGGACTAATTACTCACTATAAAATTGGTGCTCTCTGCATGAACATTATCGACCATGAACTGAAGAGGCATGACCTATGGCAAGAAGAACTTAACAAAAAGAAGAAAGTAGATATCCTTTCAGTGTAACCAGATCTAACAACAAATACCAGTTTCTTCACATTTAACTTGGAGTTTCCTAACTAATTGTCACAGCAGCAGTGCTAACATTACAATATTTTTCTCCATTTAGAAATGAAGTTCAATACAACTAAAAATGTGCTGAATTTAGTTGAGTAAGAAAACAAGAAAAAATGAGCATCCAATTTTACTTTTAGCTGTTCAGGGATCAGCCAGTTAAAAAAAAAGTTTCTTACTTTGTGCTGTTACTAACCTATTGTATATAAAGCTATAAGTAAATTATAATTACAAATTGTTTAATGTTTTGTATGCCTGGAGAAAATGGTACCCTCTCCTGCCAATCTCATCTCTGCCTTTTTTGTAAAACACAGTCCCCAGTTTGATCATCTATTTTTACTTAACCTTCATTTTGAGCACACTGTCATGTTTGATAACTTAAGTTTAAATTTCCCTTAAATTCCTGTAGCACTTTCTGCTTTGAATTACTTGTACTGTGTTCTCCTTCAGTCCAACTCTTGAAATTAAATCTTTCCAGAATGTTTGATTACCACACCAAAGTTTGATACCTCTCTACAGA